>NC_141461.1:61430000-62680000 GCF_015680905.1 Coptis chinensis | reverse complement strand
CAAAAGCTTGTTTGCAATTGAAATTGAAGTCGAATACTGCATCCTTAAGCAGGAGATTGGTTAAGGGTCGAGCAACTTTAGAAAAATCCCGAATGAATTTCCTGTAAAACCCAGCGTGGCCTAAAAAGGCACGGATATCACGAACTGTAGGTGGGAAAGGTAGCGAAGAAATTTTAACAATTTTAGTTTTATCAACCTCTATCCCGTCTTTTGAAACAATATGACCTAGAACAAGTCCTTTGGTAACCATGAAATGACACTTTTCTTAATTGAGTACCAGATTTTTCTCTTTGCAACGCGTTAATACTTTAGAAAGGTTGGATAAACAGTCGTCAAAGGAATTTTCGTAAATGGAAAAGTCGTCCATGAAGATTTCCATATAACGTTCCACCATATTACTAAAAATGTGAAGCATGCAGCGTTGGAAAGTGCCTGGGGCATTACAAAGGCCAAAAGGCATTCGCCCCCAGATGCAAAGGTTCCAAAGGGGACACGTGAAAGTTGTCTTTTCTTGATCGGCGGATCGATGACAATTTGGAAGTATCCGAATAGCCATCAAGAAAACAAGAGTAAGCATGACCGCTAAACGCTTCTAGCATTTGGTCAATGAATGGGAGAGGGAAGTGATCTTTACGGTTCTCGCATTAAGTTTGGCGATAGTCAATGCAAATTCTCCATTTCAAAGGAATGCGAGTGGAGATGCACTCACCATTTTTATTTTGCACAACTTGAATGCCGGACTTCTTGGGAACAACGTGGACAGACTAACCCAAACACTATCGAGATAGGGTATATGATACCCGATCAAGTAAACGTAAAACTTCCTCTCTCACTACTTCCTTCATGGCGGGATTAAGGCGGCATTGTGGTTCTCGCGATGTCTTTGTGCCGTCATCAAGATGTATGCGATGCGTGCATATGGTAGGGTCTATTCCCTTGATATCATCTAAGGACCATCCGATAATGGAGCGGTGTTCACGAATGACGGAATCAAACGCGCCTCTTCGGGCGTCGGTAGTCAAGTGAGCAGAAATTATTATAGGGTGACTACCATCGAGATCGAGATGCACGTACTTCAACTCAGAGGGTAGAGGTTTTAAATCCGGAGTTGGAGGATTGGGGATCAAGGATTCGTGAGGGATCATCTCTTCAATGGAAAAGAGCAAATCCGGTTCTTCTGAATCAGTTTGCAACGCAGCACTAGGGTTAAATAGTGGTACTAACTCTAATAATGCATGGACATCCTTTATGTACGAGTCATCGTCAAACTCCGGATTATCAAAAGAAAGAAATTGGTGTATCTCGTCTGGGGGAAAAGAGTTTGTGAAATATTCATGTTCCAGACTATCAACCAAGCTAATTTCGCTTCCATTATAGGATCGGAAACCGCTTTTCATTAATTTGAACACGCTGAGTTAGACGAAAAGGTTCCCGAAAAGACAATGTCATTGAACCGTCCCCGACAATTTATGAGAGCGCTAGCGCTTGCAAGAAAAGGACATCCCAAGATGATAGGAATGGAGTCACATGCCACCTCAAGATCTAAAATGACAAAATCCACCGGGTAGTAAAAATCTTAGACCTTTACTATAACGCTTCTCTACTATGCCTTTTGGGTACTTGATGGAGCCGATCCGCGAAGTTGCAGAGTCATATTGGTAGGTTTTAATTCATGAAGACCTAACCGCTTGAATAAGTAGTAGGGAAGGGTTAACGCCGCACCTAGGTCTAAAAGTGCAAGAAGGGTATACTTGTCGCCCAATGTGCATGGTACGGTTGGTCGACTTCGGTCCTCAGACTTTACCACACCATTGGTAGTGGTAATCGAGGAAACCGCCGAGAGGAACGCTTTTGTTGAGGTACATTCAGACGCCGCTTGGTGGTGCACATGTCCTTCAAGAACTTGGCATGCTTGGGCAAATGCTTTAGCGCATCTAGGAAAGGTAAGTTTATGGTCAAATTTTTGAAGGTTTCACGGATCTCATCAAAATGTTCATCATGTTTGTTCTTTATCAAACGGGCAGGAACGGAGCTTTTGGGCGAATCGCGATAAGGATCGATGGGTATCTTTTCCTAGGGACGGGGTGTAGATTTTGAAGGTACAACTTCGTCCGTGATAGGTTCGCGAGGTAAGAGTTGGAAGGACGCCGACCGTGGCTTCCGTCGATTCCTCTCGTCGGCATAATGATATTATTGTCGATGGTTCGCCGTAACGAAGAGTGGTAATGGCATTTACCTCACCCCGGCTTGGATTACTAGGTCCCGGTGCATTGTCGAAGTTCAAAGGCGCGTTTGTAGGCTTAGGGTTTGAACCGCTTGGCAAGGGAACACGCCTTTGACTTTTATCCCGAGCTAACAAACCAAGAGACCGCTGGATAGAAGCTAGGATTTGATTCTCGCTGATTCATGTATGTCGAGAAAGTTTCACCGCTTTTATCGGCTATGGATTAATACCAAAGGAGTAGCGGGAACTAGTTCACGGTTATTATTCACGGGTTGATTTTGGTAGCCATATCCTTGATTAAGCGGAACAAGGTGGCGGTTGTTTTGGTACCCTATATTTGCGTTGTTGGGAAAATTACTTTGCCCTTTGCTGAATTGTGGAGTAATTCCTTGACGATAGGAATTGTAGTTCGCGGGTGGTCGTGACAGAACGCGTTGTTGCCACCGGAGGAGCTTGTTGTTGGACGGGGTGCCCAAGCTAAATTCGGATGTTGTCGCCAAGGTGCATTAGGGATGTTGAAAGCACAAGCCTCTTCGAAGGTTGGGGAGGACACTCGTATACCAAAGGACAATAAGAATCGGCGTGTTTCGGGACTTAAGCAAAGAGGGCATGGGAAGCGTTGGCAGCCATGACCGTTTGGGTTTTGTTCATTTACTTGTACCGAAAAGAGCATCGACCTTTTGTTTAAGGACTCGATTAGAGTTTTAATTCGGATCGGGTTTGACCTCGAACATAGACGTAACTTTGGTAGGAGTGTCTTTAGAAGATCTAGAAGAATCGCTGTTTCCCCAATGGGTGCTTCGTGAGCCTGCTTCTCAAGAAAAGTGTATGCTTCAAGAAATACTTTGTCCATAAAACAACCGCCGCTCATGATATCTAATGTTTCCTTTTGATGGTCGAGAGACCATTAAAGAATGAACGGACTAATACAGCGGTGTCGAAGTTGATGATGGGGACATTCGAGAAGTATATCAAGAAATCTGTTCCACGCCCAAAAGGATTCCCGGGGTGCCGGGCGAAAGAATTGAATTTTTGAAGCATTTCGTAGTTTTCTTCTTCGAGTATAAAACTTTATCATGAATGCTTGAACAAGTTTGGCCCATGTGTCAATGGATTGCGGCGCTTGTCCGGCGAGCCAAACTAAAGCTTTATTAGCTAAGGTGAAGGGAAACAACCTAAGCAAGACTTGTTCATTGGTAACGGTCGGATGGCGGAAAGTGGTGACTACTTGTTGCATCCGGACGAAGATGATTATATCGGGTTTTTCATGGTCTAAACCATGGTAAACAGTAACAAACCGAAAATGTTTGGCGGAATACGAAAAATCACCTACAATCGCGATCGAGTTTAATGCGCAGAAGCGTGTCCTTCCCCGTAAAGGCAAGATAGAAATCCGAAAGGGGTTTTTCGACTGTGAGATTTTCTTCAGCCATAGTTAAAGGAGATAATGGCAACGGAGATGTTTGACGAGGTTGATTTACGGAGGAGGGACTATGTCTAGGAGATAACATAAACAGTTGTTTCTTGTATTTTCGACGATGATATGTAAGTTCTAATTCCTTATGTTTACCGTAATCGTAGTCTCATACAAATATAAATTTTAATTTAAGGCTCATAAGGAACGAATAATGACCGGAGGTTTAGAATTTAGGAAGGAGGGAGTTGAAAGCACGACTTCCCCGAAATGCCGCTGCTAACTCGAAAGTAGGGAAGCTAGGATAACGTGTGAATATTCCAAAGAGCCGGTCACCGAGAGAATTGAGGGAGGTTGTTCGTGCTAGCACGTTCCTTAATTAGGCAACCTCAATTTTTTTTAAGTTTCCTAGGCACTGATGGAATAGGATGATGATTTATGATGGTGTATTATGCGGGGTGCTATTAAGATGATTTAGATGAAATTTTTAATTACAATGATTTTTTAATTTTTTAATTTTTAATTTTTTAATTTTTTAATTTTAATTTTAATTTATTATTATTATTATTTTTTTATTATTATTTTTTTTTAACGTAATTAATGTATTATGGAGACGTGATTACAAAATATGCAATTAAAACGATAGATGCCAAAATAGAAACTAACTAACATATACTAGTTTACGCAGAAAGTCTACCCATGCAAATCTATATTACCTATCGTGCAACTATGTGTAAATTATACGTGAGCTAGGGGAATGTCGAGAACGAACTCATGCAATTGAATACCGTGTACGTGAATTGATGTAACATACACATACAAAAATATTCTAAGCAGATGGTTTGACGCTACGCATATATCAAAATATATTTGAATCATATTGTGTTAACGTGAATATGTAATGACGAACCACCTTTACATGCAAGGAGTCCTCATGCCAACATACAAATATACGAGGTAAAATAGGTTATAGTAAATAATATCCTCGACAAAGTTTGAGGAGTTTAAGAGTTTGAAACCTGGCGTCCCGCGATTCCTCGTATAGCAATCGACTAACTCTCGAGCTTACGCTTACTAGAAAAACAGGACCAGAGAGCCCAAAAGAGTACTGAAAAGGAAAATGGCCTGTACCTGAAAACCGGAGTGTTGATACTCCAGGTTAGTCTCAAGGCTACTAATTCAGTCTCGTCCGAGACTTTTTGTCTGTTCAAGATTTCCAAATTCCTACGGAGTACTTAGGATCGTGCTAATGAAAATAAACAAAACTTGGTTCACGATATTTGTTAGTAGAAAAAAATTAAGGTAAACCTCCGTAACTCGTTAGTATTGTAACAGAAATGAAAATTAAAAAGATGAGGAGGTAGGGGAGGGGGTTTTTATGGATGTATTCCAGTTATTACGTTAAGTCCAGAGTCCTTCGGCGTGCAGCGGCGCCATTTGGTAAAACACACATTTATACACGTTTTGGTTTTAGTTACTTATTTTCTTAAGTCCGAGGTCCACAAAGTCCAAAGTCCAAAGTCCAAAGACCCAAGTCCAAAGTCCAAATTCCAACGTCCATATAGTCGTACGTTTTAATCAAGTTACCTTACTCACGTGGGTTTGGTAGGATAGGTCGAGTAAAGGATCGTCCAAACCTTAGGACTCGATAGGTTCACAACCGAATTACAACTTTTAGTGAGTAGGATTTTTAGGTTTTTTTAATTGGTTTAATAAATTTTACGGTAATGCAATTAATGTAAATTACTACGGTGATTTTATGTAGGTAAACAAAGGTGGAGAAACAGGGAGAGAGTTAATCATGCTCATGCAAAAATCGCTTTTCAACAGTTTACTATTACATCACTACATCTCTAATTTGTCTCGCGTTCTGAGACGACGTCGAGTATTGATCCCTAGTGCATGCCCATATCTCTAGGTCGATTTCACTAGCATAAGGAGTTTCAATAATATCTCATCTCTGGTATATTATTTCAGCTCCCGGCTCGATTTCACATCACCGGCGAATTAGAGAGTCATCGACACCGCAGAGTCACGCTGACATTTTGTCGCTACAGACCGCCCCTGGAGCATCGCAAATCCAACTTTGTACGCCTCATCATTTTGGGACCGGATATCAAATCTAAGCCTAATTCCTAAGTAGTGACTCTAGAATATTAAAGAGTCAATCCGATTTTTTCACGAAGCAAAGATAACCCTCCCCTCGAGGGGATTAGCTCATAGTCATAGAAGGAATAATAAAACTTGTCAGATACATTAAGTAAATAAATGCGGGACAAGAATTAAACTAGAAAAGAAATAACTATTATTAAGGGTAAAATAACTTACGATTTTAAGTCACTGAAATGGAAATGGCGTAATATAAGTACCTTGAAAAAATCTAACTAACTAAGCAGAAGCTAAAAGCATTAATATGTTTGAAGGGGTAATAATGAAGGCGACCCCCTATATATATAGGTCGGAGACTAAAGACGGTTTAATTTGATGTTGTTTGTTTGCTAATTGAGTTTTTCAAAACTTTGAGAATCAAAGTTTTGTTTTTACCTATTTTGTTTTGTCTTTTTGCTGATTTAATTAAGGTTTTGTTTGTTAGCTCATTACAATTCAAACCACCCACCGTTTGAATTGGTACGTGTCTTCTCTCTTGCCAGGTGGTACCAAATTGAAACCATCCTTTGCCACCTGCCTATCTTGACTCGTCATGCTTTCGGGCCCGCAGAGTGGGTCCACTTAGTGTGTCCAAATGGGTCGCACCGATTTTGGCGTTTTACGACTTTTTGTCCTTTCTTGCAGAGTTCGCCGCCTCGTCGCTATGGCAGCTTCACTAGCCAACGCCGGCATCTAGATTTATCCGATTTGAGCTTCGGAAGTTTGTCGCTTTTTATATGTGGACCCGCTTCGCGACCGGTTTTGTTCTTTTGAAACTTCGGATTTAGTCGCTTTGTTGGGTCACGACGGGATCGAGTGGGAAACTTCAAATATTCCCCGTATTCCCGTGCCGATGCATGTTTTATCACTATATTTATTTTAATTGCGCGGAATCCTGCAAAAGTACGAAAATATAATTATTACATGATTATTAAACACATAATCGACCAAAATGCTATGTCTCTCGGGGTTTAATATTACAGTTTTGGGTGCTTATCACTTTGCATGTTCTTTATTATTCTCAATGGACTAAGCCTTTAGGGAATTATTTGCTCACTATCTGTTAAATAATATTGTATGCCAATTTGCTTTAGAACCAGTGATACCGAGTAAGGAAAAGTCAAACTGTTAATTCCTTTCTCAGCCCCATGCAGCTGGAACTATATGCCAGTTTTTTTTAAAAATTGCGAATATCCTCGATAGGTTAAGCCTTTAGGGAATAAAACCACACTAACTGTTCAGTAAGCTGTATGCCAGTTTGACTTGGAACAAGAGATAGTGTTCTTGCGAGCCTGAATTGTATGCCAGTTTCGGGCACTCTCAAAACATCAAACACAGGGGTTGCTAGGAAGATCTGGGTGGGATCCAACATTGCCCTGGAACTACATTGACATGATGGTGCTGAGGACGACTCCTCCACTGCTGTTCAGGCGATACCCTTTTTATTTTTTAAAAATAAATTGGACCTATCGTTATAAAACACAGTGTTGTGCTCAATGCACCGAGTTGCTTTCGTAAAGGCATATGCCTCTATGCGATCGAACTCTTAGTTACAGTTAAGTTGAAATGGCTCCCATGACATCCTGATCAGATTCTAGCTATGCCTCATCTTAATCTGTTTAGCCTGCTAGGGTCACTTATTGTTATTCCAAATAAACTTTGGGGGCAACAGGGGTAGAGTATGCACAATAATATATGTAATGTAACATAGAATACTTCTAAGGCATACATAAAATAGAAGAGCTACAGAGCTCAGTAAGTAAATAACATGCATAAAATAGAAGAGCTACAGAGCTCAGTAAAGTAAATTGTATGTGAGCTACATAGCTCGATATTGCAGACCCATAGAATAATTGTTTAAGAATAATTGTTTTTGTGAATCATTAACTGAAAAGCTTATGAAGCAGGGGTAGAGTCAAACTTTGGTTCACCATCAGTGCTTGCTATTACACCAGCATCAGGAACTCATGCTTCATTCTCAGGAATAGACTGTGTGGTTGGATTAACTGGAATGGTTAAAGGCTGAACAGAACACTCACCTGGAACTGTAGAAAAGGAAGTTGAATGGGAGGCATGTCATCATCGGTGTCTTCTTCAGAGGATAAGGAAGCATCAGGCATAAGTTCTTCCTGGATAGCTGAGATGTTGGTGTCTAAATCAGGAAACAAGATGAAGGGATTGGTCACTCGCCCCTGAGCATCCAACTGAGAGACATATCCAGTAGCCTCAATAGCCTTATCAAACTTAACTTGCCTGGCAGCCTTGAACGACTCTTGAGAAACATCAAGCACTTTCAAAGCAAAGCGAACGACATTTTCAGCTGACCTCTTCCTCACCTCCTTCACTACTTGAGAATAGAACTCAGAGGTCTCTGCTAAGAGGTCACCAGTCTTCTTATCAGAGCGAAGACGTTTTTCTTTTAGAGCCCTCTCATAGCATGACATGACCTTATTTGCATGGGCAATGGCTTGCCCAAGTGTCCTTATCTCAGTGTTCCTACGGTTGAGTTCCCCTTGAACTTGATCATGTTGTGCTTGCAGGGTAGTGAAGTGGGCACGCAATTCCAAGAACTTCACTTTCCAAACGGCAGTATCAGTAGCTCTTTTTTAGGCTTTCTCCAGAGAGCTCCGAAGGTTGGAGATAGTATCTCTCATATTCTTGAAGCCAGTATCAGATTTCTTCTCTTTCGCTAAGAGATGTTCAACTTAGATCTGCAGCTCAGCAGCTCTCTTCTCAGCAGCTTCTTTTGCCCAGATCAGCTCACCAGTAGCCATGCATCAATGGATGTATCGGCGGTGACCGCAGAGATGGGATCTTTCATGGCCAAAAAATTATTCACTAACTGGAAAAGAATATAGGATGTGTAAGTAATACAATAAGAGAAACCGAACATTGAACAGAGAAGAAAACCTTACATTGGCAAGGTGAACAGCAAATCGGCAGTAGGACAGGTCCAAGGTTCCAACTATATTGGCTTCAACTTTGTCAATAGGAAGTCACGTAGCCTCTAAAACTCCCAACGCGATATCAACATCTTTAACAGAGTGTTTGTTGGTAACAGGTAGTTCATCAGTTCGTCCCCAACGCCTCATCTCTATAATCATCTCCTTCTCAGGGGAATATGGAGATCTTGGCGAATAGGGAATGTCGTTACTCACCCCCTCCTATCACTGGATTGAGGAGGAGGGAGAGTGACAGTTACAACAGTGGTTTCAGCAATACCATTCCCCTTGCGATTATCAAGGAGGTGAGGGTCAACGGTTAGATGGACATTTTCACCAGTTTGCTTAGAACCTATAGAAGGAACTGGAACTTGTGGAGGTATAGCTACATTCATACAAGACTTAACAGGTGGGGGAATAGTAGTAGGAATCTTAAAAGGTGTTTCTTCATTCACAATAAGAGGATGAAATCTCATTTTCTTACCGGATGGGCAACAACAGAAAGTAGAATCAACTCTCTTCTACTTATGACGATTGGACGCACGCGCTTCCTTTTTAAAATTACTAGCAGCCAACAGTTCATGAGGCAGTTCAGTATTCTCCCACCGCTGATCACAATAATCATCAATCGACAAAGCTTCCTAACCGGGCCCAATGCTACAAGATCACCGTGATGCGCCACGTAACTCTTCATTGTGGGTTTCCTCCTCTTATGATAACTAAGGAGGAATCATCCTGAACTGGAGGAGGAAAAAGTCCAGCATCCTGATCCACAGGAGGGGGAATTATTGAGTGCCTAGAATTCACAGTATTTATCCCAAAAGGGGAAAAGCCAGGGACAAGTTGCAGCAGTTTTTCAGTAGACATGTTGAAGTATTCAAAAAGATGGGTGGGATCAGGAACTATCACCTAAGGCATCCTTTGGTCCTTAGGGATCTTCTTGATAAACTCCACCATAGCAGCGTTAGTTGCAGCTAATTGGTTCAAGGGAGAAGAGTCATCTAAGGAATAATAGCAAAGAAGTTTAGGCAAAAGAATCTTATATCAAGGTATAAAGTACCTGAGTAAGAAAACTTACTGGTTGGAGCATGAGTATGTTTTCTGGGAACAGGAATTCCCACAGACTCACCATCATTATCAGAAGGATGAATGTCCCACATATCACCCAGCACACGGAGATGGTGGTCAGCCCAGCCTTCGTTACTTTGTTTTCCTTCAAAAAAGACGATCGAAGAGTTCTTGTCTCTTGTCATGAGGTGGTAGAAAGATTGGTCTCGAATACTGATAAATGGTAAAACCATAGTTTTACCTACGAATAAGCGATGAGACTCAAACACAAGTAAAACTAAAACTATTTACGTGCTTAAGTTATCAAAGTTTTCTACTCTCGATGTTATTGCAATATAGTTGGAATAGAAGATTCGTTCCACTCCTAATTCTTTAGAATTCTAAGTTAACTACGATTATCAGTCTATCAAAGTTAATGAGAGTAACGTTAGAAATATACTACAATGGGAAACTACTAATCAATATGTGAATAACGAAATGACGGAATTCAAATACCAACTTGACAATAGATAATGAATTAGGGGAATTCGATTCCACCTTGATTCGACTTAATCAACTAACAAAGAAATGTCGTAATCCAAATTTCAATGCTTTCGCATAACAAACTGGTATTTCTAATCCCTTATTATTCATGACAATCTCTACCAAATAATAACTAGCATGTGAAGCAATCAAACCCATTCTCATGGTGAACTAATTACTTTCTAGAATTGAATAGATTATCACGACGATTTCTAAGCTAACAAAATCAAGTTTTCATCAAGGCTTCCTCAACCCCCTCTAATGGAGGTTTTAGCCTTGAGTCATTAAACTATCATTTCTATATGAATTTAAGCAAGACATGATATAAAGATTATAAATTTACTATATTAATCTAATCAAGAATTCAAAACTAAATTAACAACTAAGAAATGATTAGTAACTAAATGATGGAAATTAGATCTAAGTGATTTAATAATTAAAACTAGATCATGAGTAACAAACTAACTTTATTGATCTAATAAAATAAAAGAGTATTAATTCAACAACTGAATTAAAAACAAGTAAATAAAACTAATTAATGGAGTCTAACTAATTTATTTTCTAATCTAGGTCTAGCTTATGAGTCTGCCTCCTTTCCTCCTTTCAAGAAGAGAAAGAGATCCCCAATTTCGTGCATGGGCCTGGAGCCATATTTTGGGCTGGAAAATCGAGCCCAAAACCCAATTTCTTCACTCCACAGAGGTATTTTCAGCTAGATTTGACTTCAACAAACTTTTCATCCACTTTTGCTCCTCTGATTGGGTCAAGGTTTGAACCATTGGAAATCTCTTTCCAAGACAGTCGTTTTGACATAAGGTAGGCCCCATTTCGAGGTCTGAGTCCAAAGATACGATCTTTGGAAGATATGCTAACTTTTGTGCGCTGTTTCTACCTGCGTTGACTTTGATTTTTCAGCTTTGACCGGGATTTAAAAAGGCTTTTTCTCCTTAAATCTTGGCCTTTAATCACATAACTTCTTAGCAACCAACCCTTGCTCCTTTATCTCATAAAAGTGACACATATCTGCACATAATTGACTCCAATGCCTGAAATACATAAATGCACATAATCAACATTAACTCTTATTTATTACTTGCATAATTGGTCTAAAAGTATTATTGTTAAGGGGTTAAAACTACAGTTTTGGGCTCTTATCAAATACATTGGACCTCATAAAAGTAACTGAACACACAACAGCTGAGAGCAAATCTATGTCTCTTAGCGAGAAGGGAAGAGTACATCACAGTTCTGTAAAACAGGGGTGCTGCTTGACCAAGAGCAATATTAAAGTGAATCAGACATTCTCGTAGCAATGGGTGGAAGGGAAGAGTGAGTCTGGCCCTAAGTTGACCAATGGTGATGAGCGCCACCTCCTTGTAGGCCAACTCATCAGACAACCTCCCCCACTCCAGGCCAACATCTTCAGGGATGTGAAATTTTGTGCGGATCAGTTCCGGGGAGGAAAGATCTCCGAAGTTTACAAGTGACCAGTTGGGATTCATGGTCAAGAAAGATGAAAAGTTTCAAGCTTTGGTTAAACCCTAATGAGAGATCAAAAGGTTCAGTATGCAGAAAAAAGTAGCAGAAGAGGTAATGCAAGTTCTCTCACCAGATCTCTTATATACAAATAAGATGGACGGTTAGGATGAACCCAAGCGGTGCGTCTTTTCGGGATTGAACTGCTATCATTACCTTTTTCGGGAAACAACGTGTCTGTTCGAGCCATCTTTTCAGCACCATAATTAGTTGGGTACGTCAGCAATTCCCAACAACAGTTTTGGAAAAAGGATTCTCGTGCCAAAAAGCAGCTTCGCTTCAAGCGCCCGCGTGCTAGGTGGCACGAGAGGGGGCATCTGTAGTGGGATTTCCCATCACTGAACAGATGACACGTGTATGTGAAATAACCTAAGACTATAGATGTTCAGAATGAGACGAGGACCATTAGATCAGTTCTATGAGTAAGTAATCTCGTGCGTAGCACAAGTGCTTAGTGAACATGTGCCAGGCACATGGCTGACCGCCTTCCAACATAATAGTTACCCAGTCGTTAGAAACTGATATAGACAGTTCTTGAACAGAAGGGAACTGAAAATGGCGATCTTTGATGATAAGGAAAGAATCATGAAGACATATCTTGGGAGTTTCCTTTTAGATATAATATTCTCATACACGATGGGACATTATGATCAGCAAGAAAACTTACTTCTCACAAAGATATGGTCTAGATTCAGACTTCCATAAAGGGGGAATTTTTAATAGGAAGATAGAGTCTAAAGATGGAAGGGAACTCACAAGCGGTGAAGACAGCCCTAACCCTAGGACTCTCAAAGCTCTTCCTATATAAACCATAGGGATTTCGGTCTTAGGAACTACGCAAGATAGGGTTTGATTCTCTATAATAAACAAGGAGATACGTAAGCAGCTGTCAGATGGTTCAACCCTGAACTCACAATCATCTCATCCCATCTCCATTCATTCAAAGGTTCCAATATCACAAGGAACATAGAAAGATCAGGGAAAACTCGAAAAATACCCTACAATTAGGATCACTATTATAGTTGTGACAGGAAGACCACTTATTGCATGCTAAGTTTTTTATAACTTCAAAATTTTGCATTTTCACTTTTGTTTCTAAAAGACAAAATAAACAAAAATTATTTTCAATCCGAAACTTAGCTACTTCTTTAGCTTTAAAAAGATCATTTATACCTCTTACGTTCCAAAAGCCCATAGGTTTGTTCATCATGATGAAACTTTTTTGTTCTTGCTCCTAGCATACCCTTTAGGACAGTGATGATCCTTCTTCTCAAGCTCAAAGCTTAAAATTATAGATTCCTTTGCTTTATTCTTCTGTTTCCTTTGTTGTCTTGTGGAGATAGGACTAATCACTTGAATAGGAGATAAGCTAAGAGCTTTTTATGATTCCCTAGCTTCATAGGTATGATAAGAAAAATAGTCTTTTTCACTAGCTGTTGCATCACTGCCATAGCAAGAATCATGATGCTCTTTAGCATTTAAGAAGTTATGAAGTTCTACAGAGTTCAAATCTTGAGGTTTCATAAAACTGAGATCTTCAGAGGCATTAGTATCGGTGAGCGCATCAACTTTTTCATTAAAAATAACCATGGAGTGGTCATGAGAAGTAGAATCTTCAGGAGATTTGGCTAGTACTATATCCAGAGCCTGATCCTCATGAGATGGTTGTTGGTTCGGCAACATCTTAAAGAGACTATTAGCCAAAGGGGTTGCCAATTTATAGGAGTTAAGATCAATAACTAGCCGCCCAGGTTCTGAAAAGGTGTCTTCAGCAGAGTGTGGTTCTTCAAGAGCATTATGGTATTTAGTGGAGCTGTAATTATCCTCATCCTCTAGTTCCACTAAAGCACTAAAATGATTTGAGTCTTGAGGAATACCCATAACATTTTCCTCACTAGATTTTGTAGTGGCGATAGCCATTGGCACTCGTTCTTCCGCTGTTTATATATTAAGAACAGAAGATGGAGGTATTGAAACTGTTGCAGAGCTATTACCTACATTCTGTTGCTATTGTTCTTTAGATAAAGAATTTCCATATTCATCTCGAACAATGCTTGTTTGGCCTTTAAGCATATTCTTTGGAACCCATCTAGTATTCCTCTCTCTCTTATTGTTATTATACAAGTTGGCAGAAAGTGGTTTTTGAGCTTGTTTCTTTTGAGGGGTAGGCTTTGGGGCAACAGGATTCTTTAGGCATTTAGCATCAGAGTGTCCAAATGCTTTGCAGAATGAACATTTGTCAGGTATCCATTCATAGTCCAAACCAATATCAACTATATTTCCTTCACCAATTTCTACTGGGAGATGTGAGGGAAAACTAAAATCGAGATCCACCATTACACATACTCGAGCATAATTGATTCTGGTTCAGTTTGAAGTTGCTTCATCCATGCAGAGGGGTTCTCCTATTAAGCTCGACACCAATTCCAACCCATTCTTAATCCATAGATGCTTTGGTATATCTAGCCTTACCCAAATTGGAATGACCTTGATACCATTTCTATATTCCCCCACTGTTGTAGACCAAGGACGCACCACAAAGATCCTTCCAGCAAGAAAAATCGGACCTTGATCAATGACCATCTGTTTATCTTCATCATTAAGAATTTGAAGAATAACAGCTCACGGTCTGCTATCATGTTGAAATCTCCTTTCAATTTCCATTGTCGTTTAACTGCTTCCCTGACGAAAGGGTAAGACAATCTTTTTTCTATAAAAAAACCCACGACATAATCTTTCCAGAACTCCATTCCTTCTTTTATTATATTTGTTGGGATGACATCAATACCATTAGAGAAGGATGGGAATACTTTCTGTAAGTTTGGTTGGAGACGAGGGTTTTTTCTCCTCATGAAGAGAGAACTCCATGATTGAGTTGCAGAGGGGCTGATAGTTGATCTAACTTGATCTGAAACTATGACCTCTACAGAGGATAAAGGAGGTGGATCTGAGATAGTCGCCCCCTCCATTATCTACTGACTATCGAGTCAACGACAGTCACCAACCTGAGGCCATCGGTTAGCAATTGCCTAAAGAGGCAACTTTCCCTCCAAGAATGAAAGAGAAATAAAATAGACTATTTCAGGTTAAAAAAAAGGGGGGGAAAAGACCTAACTACCCTTTATAAGCAATTGCCTAAAGACCATAGTTTTTAGTTGCATACTTGCATGTAGAAAGAATAGCACATGTTTCCATTTATACCACTTGTTGCAAGTTTTAGAAACTTACATTAATAACCCTGACTCTTTGCTGCCTTCACTTTGTATGACTTCTCCAACAAAGCTTGTTGTGGCATAAATTCAACTATTGCTTTACACCCCCTTAAGTTGTACGTATGTCATATAGTCGCTACTTCATTGTCAATCTATTTGAAGTACTCTAAAATAAAATGAGATCTATAATTCTAAAAAAATAGTTTGAGTAGCTATAGAGAAACAAACATAAAATTTAGAACAATAGTTCACTTTTGCACACTGTGTCGGGTAACAAACAACCAAACACTCTTTCACCCCAAACATATTTACACCAAAATCTGAAATCAGATGAATTTTCTTCAAAAGGGTATCCAAGAACATTATTCACTATAAAGCCCACTCATGAGAAATTTCTAAAGTTCATCTTCTTGCCAATTCTATTACTCACTTAACACATTTTAACCTAAAATGGAAAAGATATATGACAACTAATTATTCAAAGAGAAATACCTTAATAGAGCAACACTTAATATGACGAAGTAATATATTAAAAAGATAACACAATAAAAAAGATAAAATATATAAAAAGTAAAATCATCTAACCAAAAACATCCCTAGATTGCACGAAGTAAGATGGACGTATGACTAATCCAACTTACCTAGCTTATCACTAAAGTTGAAATTTTAGTGTGTTTGATCTGTGTAATAAATTTTAGATTTACTGAAGTTGAAGGATCTAATCCTTATGATATGTCAAGTTCTTTTATTAGTAGATGGCAAGGAAAATCCTTTCTAGCATGGTACACCATTCAAAGGAGAAATCCATGTTGCATCTTGGTAGGCTAATTGAGATGGACCTGATTTTATGAGCAATAGTTGGTCTTGGGCACACTTGATATTTGGCCAAAACTTTAAATTAAAATTCGAATACATTATATAATTAAACTTTAAATTATATAATTAAATTCCATAGTATTCTCTGTAGAAAGTGCTCATGTAGTTCTATCTCGGTGAGATTTGATCAAGTTTTTGTTCCTCTCTTTCAATATGTCATTGGTTTGGATGATTAGATCAAGTTATCAAGCGAACTTGAGACACATTCGATCTTAGTAAAGAACTCAGTAATTGGTGAATGCTTTTGGTGAATTCTAAAGCAATGACTATGGCTTGGGCAGAAATATAAAATAGATGGAGGTACACGTCATATTCGCTAATTGCCATGAGATTGAATCCCTAAAATTGCATAAAAGGTTATAATAAAACAATTCACATGTACATAACTAAGACCAAATCTAAAAGTTTGATAATGACATCTCAAATATGTAAATTTTCTGTAAAAAAGATAGAGGCAGAGTTAGTTTTCAATACCTTGATTGTAGCGTATATCACAATGATCACTAAATTCACTCTCTCCCTCAACAATAAGTGCAGCAACCTCAGATGATGCATGCATGTCATAAAGTCTCCCATCCTTTTGTCTTATGCTAATAAACTTTATACTAAAATCAGTCACTTCAAACTCTTTAAACATGTCCCTTGCCATTTTGTAATTCTATATATGTAAGTTTGTTTGTATAAGAAACCATTATCTAGTGACTTGATGATAAAGATTACCCACAAATCACTCCTTTACTTTCATGTCGGTGATATCTGTGTAAAGATATCGACACATCAACGTAAGATGCTATGGAAGCATCTGAAAGACATGGAATACTTTAAACATATAATCGTTACTTGACAATAATAACTTGATTCTTTTGGATTTCATAAACTAATACCTTGAACCAATTTGTATAACCGCCATGATGGCATGACATTTTTCTACAAAATAATTTCAACATATACATATCTAAGACCAAATCTAAAAGTTTGATAATGACATCTCAAATATGTAAATTTTCTGTAAAAAAGATAGAGGTAGAGTTAGTTTTCAATACCTCGATTGTAGCGTATATCTCTGTGATCACTAAATTCACTCTCTTCCTTAACAATAAGTGCAGCAATCTCAGATGATGCATGCATGTTATAAAGTCTCCCATCCTTTTGTCTTGTAATAATAAGCTTTATACTAAAATCGGCCACTTCAGACTCCTTAAACCTACCCCTTGCCATTGTGTAATTCTCTGTAAGTTTGTTTGTATAAGAAACAATTATCTAGTGACTTGATGATAAAGATTATCCACAAATCACTCATTTACTTTCATGTCGGTGATATTTGTGTAAAGATATCGACACATCAACGTAAGATGCTACGGAAGCATCTGAAAGATATACTTTAAACATCTAATCGTTACTTGACAATAATAACTTGATTCTTCTGGATTTCATAAACTAATACCTTTAACCAATTTGTATGACCGCCGTGACAGCATGACATTTTTCTACAAAATAATTTCAAATTAAGTTTCTATTTGAAATTTTGCTAAAGCTAACAAACCCAATCAAAAGTTTGAAGTCTGAGCTTAAAGATGACTTACTTTCAAAGGTTCATCACAACTCTTTCTCTGCAAAAAAGAAGAAAGCATTGAAAATGGTCACAAAACAAAAATCAATAAAATTCCATCAAAAGAACATAGCCAAATTACAAAATGTGTCACTGGTATATTTTCAATTGATTAAAACTGGAAAAAAGATGGGAACATTAAGTTGAGAACATACCATAAAGTCATATACATCCTGATCCTAGTAACTGACATAAACATATCCAAGAAATCGATAGCTCATAAATCTATAATAATAAACAATAGATTTTATATTGTACTGAGATGCTTAAAATCTTTAGTTCTAGAAGAGCTCCAACAACTCATTTGTTATTAGCTGAGAATTTTGAGCCATCTTCTTAAAGTTTTGTATTTATTAAATATATTTTCTCTTATGATGGTCTAAAATGATGGCACTGGAAACAAAAGAATCGCAGAAATAGGAACAATCAACAATGTGTTATCTGCTTATGTTAAAATGTGTTAATGACTATACTTTTAAACTATGTTATTAGTATCAAAAAAGAGAAGGCAAGAAACAGAATTGAATAAAGTTATCATACAATATCACTTGTGTAGGTAAAATTTCCTCAGACAGATGATGGTACCCACTGACAGAAAGTTCTTGACAAGGTGTATCATACAAAGAAGGTCCTCCAAAATTAGTGTTGCAAGATATGAACCACTAAACTTAATTCGAGTCACGACTTCAAATCATTATAGTCCTTGTATGCTTATGCCTATATAATGCAGAGGTTGAACTCAAACAATAAACTGTAGAGTAATAATAGCTAAAAACCAAAGTAGACCTAATAAAGCTATATATTTCAAGCTTAATATTGCCCTCGAGGTCTATTAAATAATAGTGACACTGCACCAACAATACTTTATATGGTATATAACACACGCAAAGCTTTTGATGATAAATTCACAGTTGCTATAACATGCTAAACTCAAGCAATTAATTTATTAATCATAGTAATGGAGCACTTACATAAGGCATCAGGAAACCTCAAACGTCTTATAGTCACTTCCAATTTTATGTCATGATAGAAAGGCGAAGTCTAGTGTGCTTGCTCAATTTAGCAACCACTTCTAACTCCGAAAATTAATTTCTTTGGGCTCCAATTTATGTGTCGAGTTTGTTGCCTAGATACAATTCAAACTTCTTATAAAACATGCAAAGGAAGCTTGAAGCAGATTCCGGTAATGTCTACTCCATCCAATGCCAAATTGCCAACTTTAATTTAAGCCAAAGGAACAAAGGAATCAACTAGGAACCAAGGAAAAAAATTGTAAGAGGAAGGAAGAAATCAAATTTTCAAGAGGATGCAAGGAATCATGTAAGAACTCACAGTAATAAATCTACATATCTACTGGTGTTAGCTTCGGAAGACACGATTATGGTTGCTTGAAATTGTTTGATGGCTTTAAGCTTCAAGAATTATTGTTAAGGCACAATGGATGGAGAATTTTGTAGTGTATGTTTCTCAAGCAATCAATAAAAATTGTAAAAGAGCAAAAAATCTAAGATCAAAATAAATAACTACACAATAAAAGGAATTGAGTTATACGCTAAAGTAGAGCATACTGTAAGTTATGTTAAACAAATGTGTCCACATACCAGTGACAGTGGTTACAATTTCCTAACCTTTTCATTTGCTAATTACACCAATATCTATAGATGATGAAAATCAGAACAGAAAGAAATGAATAACAAATCTAGGCTAAGGAACGTCAAGCACATAAAAATTCAAAAAAGAAACAGAAGTGTGGTTCTTGAACACAATTAACCAACAAAATGATAGGGGTTAGAAGATTTTATATTTACGCAAAGACCTGTATATAGCTTTTGTTATTAACACATCTTCACTCCCTAGCAAGTATCAAGGAAGAGTTTTGAAAAATGATACGGTGTATTCGTATTAACAATGCAAACTCGATCTATCAAATGTATAACACTCTAATCAAATTGAGCTAAAATCAAATGCGAAACTCTAAAAGCTCAACATGAATATAATAATCAGTCAAATAACATAAGAAATTAGGAATATAGGAATCAATAATGAACAAATTTCCTAGCATTGTTCACACGTTTCTATCCATAATTATGATAGTATACACATAACGGAATCATCGTCACTCTATTAGCATAACTATAAACACATAGGCGTCTCAATAAAGATAATACAGTGAAGAAGCTGTAAGAACCCAATTGATTTTCTTAGGTTCTTAAGGCAAACACTTAAATTTGTAATATTTGACCAAATTCAAAGTATATGCTATATAACACAAAACGTATCTCAAAGAAAGTTGCAATTGATTTGAACTTAGATGAAATCAAAGGAAATCATAAAAGAGTAGGAACAATTGGCGATGTAAATGAATTAATATTTTCAACTATAAGTTTTGTACCAAAATCGAGTAAGGCCAGATTCCGTGCAGTAAGTTTTGAACTCGATAAGAAACATCTTGTGTTGATCAAGACTGAATAAGTAAAGGCGGGGAATCAATTAAAGTAATAGTCTCATTAATAACAAATAGGGCCCGCTGATCAGCTCCCAAATGTGAGTTTTATTACCTTTACATTACTGCATTACAGCCCTTCTTACGCATAATGAAAAGACAACTCATAGCTTTTATTGCCTTTTCCAGGTTATAGAGAATTTCAGACCACTTATCATAAAATCTGCGTCTTAACACCAAAAGGAGCCTTATCTACACTTATTATGAAGACTAGAAGTTGCTATGAAAAATTCAAAGTCAAAGTTAAAGGTCAAAGTCAAAGACCAAAGGTCAAGGACTCATAACCAAATAGCTGAAAGTCAAGTCCTTAACTCTAAAGACCAGAGATAGATGTCCTTGACACAAAAGAAGGCTTTATCTAAAACCTATTTTGATCAAGAACAAATCAAAAAGCAAAAGCATAAAGCAAATGGTGAGGTGTCTCAAATGTAATGGGAGAGGGCAAATCAGTCTTTTGCAAAAGTAGGGGTATAAGAACTAAAAGTTAGGGAGAGAGAAAACACCTAGACTTATTCTAGTGTCATGTACGATTTATTTTCTAGTCATTTACTTTTTGTTCTTCATTTTCATTCAAGTAATTTACTTTTTGTTATTCAATCAATCAATCTTCTTATTTGTTGTTTTTTCTTTCAATAAATCATTTCATTTTCTTTTAAAAGTTATGTTTCTAATCATTCAAACAACTTAGTCTTTTCAAACTTCATCAATACAATAGAGTTAACCAATATAAATGCTAAACTAAAAGAATCTACCTTCCTTCAATTCCTTCTAAAACTCCCAAATATTCAAGCGCTAAACAATTTATAGTGGACCGCAATCAACAACTTTGAAATACATCCCACTAGACATCAAACTTCACCGGCTCAACCTAAAGTGTGGCCTAAGGCAGATTTCATATTGAGCCTTTTTTTTTCTCAAAATATTAATAAAGAAAAATAGTACGTAAGGCGTAAGAAACTAAGAATTGATGAGCCATATACATTTTTGGAAGTGTTTTCCCAACGTATTGTGTGTGGAGGTTTTTTTTTTTTTTTAAGGAAGGGATTTACATGTTTAGAGTCCTAGTTGTAGAAAAAAAATTGGGATTTATGATATAAACAAAATGAAGGCCTATTTTTAAGGTGAACTTTTGGGATTTTCCAACAAACCAGGCAACTTACAAGGCCTTTCATACAGAGAGGCCTTAGGTGGTCGCCTTTTTTCCATAAAGAATGAGCCGGCAATGATAACAAAGACAATCAATTAGCTAAACTGTATACGTCAAGGAAAAAAAATTAAGATATAAAAGCCTTGCAAAGCAATGAATAAATTAGATACCAAATTCTTACGACTAAATATGTGGATAGAATATAGATAGTGATGACTAAAATAAATAACTGAACCTTCTCCCTAGATGAGGAAGTGGGTTGAGTTGCATACTACTTGTAGTGTGAACGGAGTGTACGGAAGCATATATACTTTTGGCATAGGCAACTCAATATCCATTACATGACAATCCCAAAACCTAATTTTAAAGTCAATGGAACTTGATATTCAATGCCAAGCAGGTGTCGACTAGCAAAGTCGGTAAAACCTTTGGGTGATGATACCAGAGGTCTGGGGCTCGAACCCCACCAGCATCAAAGAGTTACTGATCTCATTTAAAACAGACTTGCAAATAAAAAAAAAGATATTCAATGCCAAAAAATTGACAGTAATTTCCTCATGATACAGTCGTTAGAGAGGATCGTACCTAGGAATTAAGAAATGTGCAATGGGAATGTAACTATCTACGTCTTTGTGAAAAAAATACTACATATAGCCACATAGATGTATAGGTTAGAGTCCAAAACAAAATGAAGGGGGATGAAGAGGAGTCAACATATACACTAATATGCTACAAAATCATAAAAGCTTCCAAAGTACCCAAGAAAGGAGTTACTAACACAATAAGCAACAACTGGCCCTCAAATATGAAAGAAATAGCAACATTGACCCACAACAATCGCTCAAACTCATTTTTGGATTGTCAATGAATTTGGATATATCTTTAAAGGGAAATATGAATTGTTAGAAATATATAATAACACGGATATGCTGATAAACTTCTTTCAGGTTCGTGGAAACTAATCCAGCAAGTAAGAAAATTGAAACTAATAGATGAAAAATGCTTTAAAATCCCATCAGTAAGTAAAATGACAATTACCCCTCTTTCATAGAAAATCGCATAGGACCAGGATAAAGTTAAAGGAGATAAAATAAAATTCAACGTTTACAGAACAATTCTGTTTTTCGTTTCTCCATAGCTACTACTTTTTTTTTCAAATAGTTGTAGACAAAATGTTTGAAATAATAACTGAAATTTTTTATAAGCCTGTACGCGTAACTAAAAGGCATCCAAACACATCCGTCCTGTCCTCTTCTTTGCACTAAGTTAATATAACCATACTGAAAGAAGACTACACATATTATGTGTTTGTGAATGTTAACTTTACTACACGTCTTTATCCAAGGAACTATATCCTCAATCAGGTAATTCAAAGATGTTTGAAAACCTTAGTGCAAGGAAGTTATACCCAAGAGTCAAAAGGTATTACTACTTTTTATCTGTTTCCAAAATAGAAATATTACCACATATTCACCTACCACATATCGGTAACGCCGATAAGAGGATATATTATCTTCTAAAGATAGTATCAGACACTACCTTTTAGTATTTTAGGTTAGTTAGGATTTTTTATCGTCACTTGAGAAACTTAGAAATGGTGGTTATTAAGCTTATCTAACCCATCTAATCATATGGTTAATAAGAACTCAAGTTAAACTAATTAAGTATGAAAAAAATATACAACCCCATATTGTAAAATCTAACAATACAAAAAATAAGAAGAAAATTAATTAAATAATAAAGTTGGGAATCACTAAAGAAAAAGAAAATATGATACCTTCATTATCCGAGCTTGTTGAGAACTATTTGATCACTTCTATGATTAGAAATTTTGTTAATTATTTTTTCTTGTTTGTGAGTAGGAAAAAGAAGGAGAAACAAAGAGAGAGGCAAAATATTATGCATAGAAATTAATAATTTTTATTATTAGAAATTAATAATTTTTATTTATTAAGAAAACACACATACATAACTTTTTTTTTGTTAATTTTTTTTCTTGTTTGTGATATTGACCTGCAAGAAGGAAGAGAAATAAAATTTTCATGTAGAATCATAATAATATAAATAATTAAATAACAATAACATCACTAATGACATTCTTCAAAACTGTAATCTTAAATTTTTTCTAAAAGCCTAATGATAAAAGTAAAATGAATAGTTTACCTACGAAATAAACGATGAATTCAATCCGTAAGTAAACTAAAACTGGACTTTTACGAGTCTCAATTATCAAAGTTTCTACTCTCGATGCGAATTGCACTAAGTGGAGTAGGAAGTTCGTTCCACTCCTAGTTCCCTAGCATGGATTGTTTTCTAAGTCTAAGAAATCAGTCTTAAGTCAATGAGAGCTTTACGAAGGGAATTATACTACGATGCAATATGAAATTGATTATTTGAATTTAAACCACTTAATGCTATGGAAATATGATTGTTTGATTCTAGATAAAGAAATTAGAGGGAATTGAATCCACCTCGACTCCAACTTAACAACCTAGCGTAGAATGTTGTATCTCAATTCTCACGCTTCTTCTGCGAGAATTTCGAAGTTCTAATCCCTAGTGTTCATGGCATTCCTACCGGATACTAACTAGCATGTGAGGTCGCCCACCCATTCTCATGGCTAAACACGACCTTCTAGAGTGGAATAGATTCTACAACCAATTCTATACTAAACAACTAAGTCTTCATCAAGGCTTCATCAACCCCTCTAATGGAGGTTTTAGCCTTGAGTCATCAAAACATCATTTCCCATATTATTATAACTAAACATACTATCAAGATTCAAATTTACTTAATTTAAACAATAATGAAATCTAATTTAATGACTAAAATGAAATAAGGACAGAATTGAAATTAGATCTAGAATTGAAATGACAAAATCGAAATTGATAAAGAATACTACTTTATTTATCTAATCAAATTGAAGAGCAAGATTCAAAGGTTTAATCTAATACAATAATTTAAATGGAACTAAACTTAATTAAAACAATTAAATCTAGATCTAGAAGCTATTCTAATGGCTACTTTCTATATAAGCTATCTACCCTAATTCTCTACTAAATAATCTACCATTAACAAAGAGCTAAGCTTTTGTTTTTATACATTCAGATTCAAAAATCGTGCATGGGCTTGGAGCCATGTTTTGGGCCAGAGAATCAGGCCCAAAACCCAATTCTTTCAGTCCAAAAAGGCCTATTTAGCTAGATTCGGCTTTAACAGACTTTTCGTCCACTTCTGCTCCTCTGATTGGGTCAAGGCTTGGACCATTGCAAAGCTCTTTCCGAGCCGGTCGTTTTGACATAAGGTAGGCCCAATTCCGAGGTCCGAGTCCAAAGATATGGCATTCGAAGTTCTCACGACTTTTGCTCCTTTATCTCACTAAAGTGGCACATTTCGCACATAATGGACTTTGAAGCCCGAAATGCATAAAAACACGTAATCAGTATTAACTCTTACTTATTATTCACATAATTGGTCTAACAAAGATGATTATTAAGGGGTTAAAACTACAGTTTTTGGGCTCTTATCAAACCACCCCAAAAAAAGATTTTGCTTGTCCTCAAGCAAAGATGAGAAATTAGAATAAGTGACCAAAAATGGAGTTCTAACTACTCGCTTTTACTGAGTGCGATTGCATTGACCATATGCAACAAGGCTTTAAACCACTAGGAATTCCCTAGTGGACGAAGTTATAGCCTCGTGAGAGTTTTCCAAATGAAGGTACTCACAAACTTCATCTATACTACAACGACTAAGAAAATAAAACTATTGTTTCCTTTATTCATGCTCAACTATCTATACATCTCTAGCAATTGAATAAGAATAACCAAGTCAGAAACCTAAGTTAATATATGCATAATAATCTATCATCTACAATAAACATATACACAATGAGTAGTACTATAAAATGTTTAGCGTGTTTGTTTCAGAACTTCGAATAAGCGTCCCCAAGTAGGTTCTCACAATAATAGTCAAGAAACAACACTCTGATTTTTCCACTCAAGTTTCAGCTACTCCAAAGGTACAACGAGGGCACACTTTACCTTACAATCTCAATGACAACAAGGAAGCCGGAGTCGATCAACACATCCGCCACTTACTATCACACTAACCTATTCCTAATCGAGCTAGAGGTCTTTATTAGGTGTTACTGAGGGATTAGGAGATGGTTTAAGAAGGAAGGAATTGATATTCAAAGGACAAGTCCGAGATAATAGAGTCTTCAGATTACGTAACTAGAGAAACCTTGTTATTTACTTTTGCTTCTACACTTTGTTTCCATCCTTAGCCATATTTTTCTTTTTCTTTTCTTTGGCTTTTGACTCCATTTTCTTTATTTTCTGAAGCAACTAACTAAATTTTTGTTTACACAGGTTTTTCTCTTCTTCTTTCTTCATCATTCTATTCTCAGACTTATTCTAAATTGGGTAGGTTGATTTATTTTTTTTTATTTTGTTTTGTTTTTGTAACAGGGTAAAGGAATTGTGGTTTATGGAAGGGCTAATGAAAGGCTCAAGGGGCTTACTAGCGGAAAATAATTCATAGGTTTGAATTTCTCGGCTATATCGATCCAAAGAGGGCCTAAATTCTCGCTTAGGATATGGTTTAGTGATCAAGCAAGTGGACGTGTGATTTCTCTATCCGATTTTACTTCTCCTTGTGTCATTTCTCAAATGTTTCACTCATATAAGACTTTAGGCTATATTCTCACAGGATTTGTAGAATAAGTACTCTAGCCTAGATTTCTAAACTTATCGCTAACAATCATAGATACTCATGTAATATATTTATAGATAGATGTAAAGATTATTACCTATATATTAACCTAAGTTTCTAACAATTATTCTCGATGCAAATGCTACATGAGACTTCTAGATTGTTAAGAGCATGGAGAAAGAAACAATACCAATATTCCTAAGTGTATAGCATAACTTATTTATTTATATTTTGAATTTTTGAAATTTTAACTAGAAAACAAATGCATATTATACATATTTATATCCTAGCAGATGTCTTAATTACACGCGTGTTTCTATGCCCCCCAAACAAGAAGCATGCTTTGTCCTCAAAGCATTTAAATAAAGAGGGGTAGGAAAAATACCATTGAAGCGGGTGAAATTCAAAACATCTGCAAAAACAAGGTTAGAACGCACTAATATAGGAAATAAAAACCGACGCAACTCTATAAGAGTTCCACCCATTATGGGGTTAATGAATTAAATTGCTTGGGACATAAGCAGACACTAACAGAAACTAAAAACTTACCTCCACTCCCGCTGTTATTCGTCATCTTCGTCATCCTCTACTTCTATAAAGAAGTGAGGCTCCTTCGCGTCCTGCCATGCTATGATAATTTGCCAGGCTTCACGCCATTTATCATCTATGGTTGCTAACCTATTAAGTGCCACTTGGTCTGATGGGGTGTAGGGTGCAACCTGGTGAGGTTGTATCCGCCACCCTTGCCAAGTCATTGCACGGAAAGATCGAATAATACTATTGGTGGGTCGCGACCGTGTCTACCCTAATCCAATCCGTGAAATGTGTACAAAAAATGTGAAAAGAAACATAGCATAATACGTGAAATTAGAACAGGCATAAGAAGGTATCTTATGCCTCATGGTATGGGCTCGTGCTAAACTAGACATCAAAATTCTGGTCATAGAACCGGCGTCCCGTGGCTAAAGCAAGGAAAATGCTGCAAGTGGCGTCATTCACAGAAGAAAAACGCCATTCCCCTAAAATGTTTAGCATAATCCAAAACATAACAGTTCCTATGTTCATGGACAGGCTACCAAGGGCAACGCTATAGTCCCCTTGGTCCTCAATACGGAAAATGCCTGCCCCATAAGCCTCGTGCAAAAACTCATAAGTGTAGACATGCATATTATCGACCCAATAGCACCATGGGTCTTGTATCTCAGCGGGCATAGCAAGTCCAAGAACAAATGCTAGCAAGAACCTGGTAATTTCCATTGGTTCATCGTCAATGTTGATGGAGAACACTTGTTCTCCATCCGGGTCTCTCGAAGAAAATGCAGTTATTATAAAAATAAGATGCAAGTCTTTGGAGAATAAAGTTCACCGGTCTTACCATAAGAGGTTCCTACCAACGATGTGATCACCTCACTAAAACCAAGCACCGTAAGTAGTGCTTTGGAACAAATCTTCGAAAGACTGTTCCGTATTATTATAGGAGATGTCATCTCAAAACTACGCCTGAACAAATTTGCAAAACAACCGGGCACAACTCGCGGAAAACCGGAATTTTTCTGGTCCACGGAAGTCGATGGCAAGCGCTGGCTCAACTAGGGCGAAGTCGCGCTTTTGTATTTTGGAATTCCAGTGTTTGAGCCGAAGTCGCTTTTGACTTAGGCGCTGGCGCTCGAGCAAAATTTTCTCGTCGAAGTGTGTAGGCGCTGCTTCCTCCTGCCGGGCCCTCCGAAGTTGCAGATTTGGCGAAAATGGAGACGAAACGGGGAATCGGGGTGTGAAGGGTGCGTGATGGAAGTTAGATGTAGTGTGAGTTGTGAGTGTAGAATGTATGAAGTTTATATAGGTTTTAAGTTGCTAAAACGGATCGGGAAGTTGCCACAAAGTATTTACGGCAGTTTCCGGAAATCCTAAAATTTCCAAACCCTAAAACGGAAACAACTCATTTTCTTGATTCTAATTCAAACCCAGTATCTGTTAGGTTGATTTTATGATTGAATGTACCTATTTAATCTAGATTTCATCCTACAATGATTCTCACTCATAGATATGCCTAAACGGCCATATTTTCACCTTACTCCGCAATAAATTCTAACACTAAGGTTATATAAAAATAAAGCTTGAATTGATAAAACCACCCCCAAACAAGTTGGGAAGGTGGGATCAATATGAAACAACCACACATACTGAAAATAACCCCTTATATTAAAATTTTCATTCGAGTACCTTTCACTACAAAATTCAAAATACAAAAAATAAAAGTTACATTACAATAAAAACAACAAAAATAAAATAAAACAACAACCACTATCAATCCTCACACTTCTAAACACCTCGCCATCGGTGGCGGGGCACACTCTCTAGTGGTGGCTCCCCGGGCTCCCCTTGTCCAGCAGAAGCAGTCGCCCTTCGGCCGACGACGCCATGCCACGTAGAGTTTGTGTCCTCGGCGAAGTCCAGATGAGGTGGGAAGCGTGCAAGCATATCCACTCTAAACCGGCGCTTGGCTTCCATCTCAGCCCTCACTGCTCCCATCTCTCATCCTCTCTCGGGTGCGGATCTCGGTTGTGATGAATAGTCGCTTGTCGAGTCCGAGGGTCTGCGACAGATAGTGTTTAGTGAACGCGATGCCCCTATGAAGCATGGCCCATGCGCGCGCATCGAATCAACACCTCCGAAGGCATCCGTGATCAAAGCAAGTCACGCCCTCCTCATCCTCCTCCTCCGATCATCCTCATCCTCATCATCCTCCTCTATCTCATCCTGTTTCCCTATCCGCGGGCAATATCCAGCGTTGTTGGACACACTCCCTATAGATACGCGGGTTACGGTGCGCGGTAATGTAAATCCCATCGACGGAGTCGCTTTCATCTTCAAAGATGATCTTGGTAATTAACACGGGAAGAGGTGCCAAAGACTTTCCGACCCCTAATCATGCTCAGAAAACTCCAAGATACAGAAATCGTGACTTTTGCTCCCCGGAGTTCCCATAAGATGTGGAGGCAGGGCGCACCGATGTCAATCGACCTTGTCCTTCCCTAGGACATTCCGACCAATCCACCGAAATGTAGCCACCGGTTGGTCCCGGAGGGATGCCCGGCGAACACAATGGGAGTTTGTATTGTAGCTCCCATTGATGACGATCCACGCCCATCAAAGGCTCTACCCGTCAAAACCGGGGCTCCCCGTAAAGTGGCATCAGATGGATTCTAGGCGGAATGCCTAGAATCTCACCAACAAATCAATAGTCAACTCCTTCCTCTTCTTCCTTACCAACACAAAATCCTACTCCCTCCAACTCCCCGGTGTTGTAGAACCGCCGGACCAAGTCTTCGTGGGGTAGAAGGCTTCGGTCGAAAGTACCATAAACTACTCCAGCCTCTACTAGCCATTTCACACCGTGAAAACGGCGAAGTGGTCGGCAGTGAAAACTTGCTCCGGTAAAATTCGGCGTTGTTGAGCCATCTAGTGTTTGGAATGGAGTGAGGGTTGAAATGTGATGTGGTGGTGGGATTTTAATAGGCCGGTTGAAGCAACAGTGGTGGTGGTGGTGTGGTGGCGGCGCAGCACCAAATTTTGATTTTTTCGGTGGTTTTTGGTGGTTTGAATTGGTGGTGTTTGTGGTGGGTGGAGTTTGGAGAAGATTTGGGGTTAGGATTTGATTTTGGGCGTGGGTTTATTGTATTTTCTTTTTAATTTTTATTTTGTTTTAGGTTTTGGAGCTTTGTTAATGGCGGAATGGAGGAAGAAACGATGAACCGTTTCAGGAGGTAAAGGGGCGCTGTCTGCTACTGCCGGTGGGCTGGTTTGGGCCCAAGCCCAAAATCGAAATTTTTGATTTTTTTCGATTTTTTTCGCGAACTTCAAATCAAAATTGCCGCTTCGTTACCGGTCCGATTTTTGCGAATGAGATATGGAAATGATCAGGAGAGAATTTCCTATCCAATGATCCATAAAACACTCTATTCCGACCGTGGGTGACATATAAGATAGTGGAAAACGCCTCGAAGTGCGTGCATGACGTAAGTTATGCGAACGAATGAACACTAAATTAGATGACGTCAACCCCAATGAACTCTACTAATGGACCTAAGCAACACAAATAGAAAGTTCGAGCAATCCGGATGGAAAGACCGATTTCCCTTTGAAACAAATTTTTAAACACAAAATTTGTTTTAACATGGGTCGTTTAAAGTCAGATTCCCAAGACTTGTTGGATTGCTAGTTCTCTGGGTTTAGATATATATCTATATCTAAAAATGAAAACAATTATTATTATTATTATTATTATTATTTATTTATTTATTTATTTATTTATTTATTATTTTATTTATTATTTATTTTTTTTTTTTTTTTTTTTTTATTTTTTTTAATAGGAAAAACATTAAGCAAATAAAGACATAATTCACACCATAGAGAAACATGACTCAAAAATCCGAGAAAACATGCAAGAGTGGAAAACGTGAAATATGTGAACCGTGGACTTAGGATCCGGTACTTACAGCCACACACTCCATAGGGAGGGCTCGGTTACCTTAATGGTGCACTCACCAATATATTAAAGTGAAAGGAAGTGCACCAAACACAGAAATTGAGTCGTTTATAGTCAGATACTCGAGACTTTATCTAAAATATATGTATGAACATGCAGTTGATCATATATCAACAACCGAAATAGTTGTGGATCATTCCATAAATAAATATCACAGAAAACATATCCAAACACAATCAAGCACCAAGATTTCCTACGACGCAGCCTAGTGGAATGAAAACGAAGTCGGATAACCCTATTGTGTAACCTATCATGCACCTTCTTTTTAATTTTTTGAATGAGTGGGTGTTTTAGTAAATAAGTGTGGAAAAGTGAATGGTTGTGGAGAATATGGTGGATATGGATAAGTTGTAGAAAGACAGCCCGCATAATAATGAGGATGTGGTTTTAGCACCGAACTCATTCATTGTGTGTGTAGGACTGCCTCAATTCTGAAAATGAAGGTGTCAAATAGTTTGTCCTTCCTCAAGTATCCGCTTGCTAGGAGGATTTAAAAATTATGAAGCACAAGGAGAAACAAAAGGATCGAAAGTGCAAACTCGAGATTCCTTTGAAAGGGTGGAAGGAGGGGAGTCGAGGTTGATGTTGTGCAAGTTAGTTCTTGATAGGGTGAATTGTCACCTACTCAAAGAAACTCATCAATTCCTCATCTAGATTGGTCATATCCACATTACTATGGTAGTCCTCTACATCTTTGAGAAAGTCATCTATCCCGGCCCTCATCAATAATATGTGTATCGACTAGTGTAGGAATGAAAATGTTGAGTCCGACTTTCCAAAGGAAAGAATTTTGGGAATATGATTATCGAGGAACGTGTTGTTGAAATAATCTCGAGCTAAGCTCTCGATCATGATAACCTCTCCATCCATAGGCGAATCGGGTAATCGTGGTCCTTGTTTTAAAAAACATTGACTTCAAATGAAGATGGCCAAAAGACATGGACATTGAACCATCACGCAATTAATGAGCCGCATTGGCGGTTGCCGTGAAAGGACGCCCTAAAATGATCGACAGAGTCGTTAGCGACTTTGTATCGAGGACTACAAAATCAGGAGGATAGTAGAAATCCCGAACTTTTACGGACATTTTTTCGACTACACCCTTAGGATACTTAATAGACCGATCGCCTAATTGCAACGCCATTTTAGTGGGTTGCATCTTGTCTAGACCTATTTGTCTATACAAATAAAATGGGAGTAAGTTAACACTAGCCCCCGTGTCTAATAACGCTGGTCGTCGTATAGGAATCTCCTAAGGTGCATTATGCAAAGAGGATCGACCGTGGTCCTTGTACTTAACAATTCCATTATTTTCGTGATAAGGTTGGGAATTGTTCGTAAAAAGCGCCTTTTGGTATATTTGTCTTACGCCTAGTAGTACACAATTCCTTAAGAAACTTAGCATGATGTGGTAGCTTTTAATAGCTTCGAGGAAGGGAAGGTTTATAGTTAGATTCTTGAAAACGCCCCTAATCTCCTCGTAATTTGTATCCCTAGTTAACATGGCTAATTTTTGTGGAAACGGTGGTTTCTCGTCTATATTTAGCAATGGTATCACCTGGATGTTTAACCGTGGCTTTCTCGTTTCTTAGGTTGTGTTGTAACCGGTACCTCTACAAAGGTAGGCTCTTCAGTTTCTATTTCGTATCTAGTAAAATAGCGGTGTAGGGGCTACTAGTGGGGGTAACTATAGGTATAGTTACCTTGTTATCAACCACTCTGCCGAACGGAGGGGTGGTGATGGCATTTATCTCACCTACATTTTCATATTCATTACTAGTATTATCGGTTACCTCAAAGGCCGTGTTTGTTGTTTTAGGATTAGGTATTGCGTGACTGGCAACACACCTTTGGTTTGGGCTTTATCTTGAGCCAACCGTTGGGTTAAATTATTAACGGATTGTAGAAGCCATTGGTTAGATTGAGCCATGGTTTGGAAAAAGTTTTGGCTCACTTGTATGAAGGTGTCAAAGCGCGATCCGGCCAGGTGGGTGTAGTAGTCACGGGGGTGGACTGAACTATTTCACGGAATTATTTATTGGTGGATTCTGATAATTATTATTGACCTAACGATACCTCTATTAGCATTATAATTATTATAATTACCTTGACCTTGTGCTTGACCTTGTCGAGGTTGCAATTGGTTGTTATAATTATTAAAATTACCCCCCCCTCGCCCCTCGTCAGAAGTGGAGCTTGGTTAAAGCCGCTCGCTTGCCTAACATATTGATTATTGTACCCTTGAGGTGTGACGTGTTGGTTATTTCTCCAACCGAGTTGGGATTTTGTCTCCAAGGGGGCGTAGGTTCACTATTAATGGAACAAGCCTGTTCATAGGCTATAGAACAGACGGGGAGTCGGGATGCTCGGGACTCCAACAAAACTACATGGGTTTGAATTTACATTCATGACGGGGATAGGCTTTTGTTGTACGAAATGGCCTCTACCTTTTTAGTGAGTGATTCGATTAGAGTTTTAAGCTCGAATCGTGTTTAATTTCAAACATACCGGCGGCCTTAACTATTGAAGAAGAACTAGCGGAGCGGGAGTAATCGTCACTACCCCCCATTATTATTTCGCTTTAGTTTGGTCCTCTAAAAATTTATAAGCCTCCGAGGCTCCTTTACTTAAGAAACTACCCCCATCATTATGTCAAGGACTTCTTTATGGTGGTGTAGAAGTCCTTTGAAAAGGCACGAACTAACGTGTCTTTAAGCTAAGTTATGATGTGGACACTCTATAAGGAGATCGGTGAAACGATTCCAAGCCTCCTGAAAATGATTCATGAGGATTTTGTCGAAAAGAAATGAATCTTGGAAAGCATCTCATCCGTCTTTAGGGGTAGGTAAAATGTTCCATAAACAAATTTAACAAGTTTAGCCCACGAGTCCATTGAATTAGGCTTGAAGCGCTAACCAAGACGCCCTTTATCGGCTAAGGTGAAAGGGAATACCCTTAATTTAATTTGTTCCGCACCAACCGTAGGATGGTGGAATGTTGTTAGGACTTGTTCAATCCTACGCGATGTAGCCGATAAGGTTTTTCATGGTCTAAACCATGAAAAACGGGTAACAAATTAAAAATATTTGGAGGATTCTCAAAATCCCCACCGGGTCTGCTAGAGAACGATGCAAGATTTGGGGCTATCGCCAAGGCTTTGTAGAAGTCCGAGAGGAGTCTCTTTCTTCCCCATTATATCGGTGGTGTGTGTGTGAAGTAGTAGTTAGAGGTGTAGTGTGTGGTATACTAGATAGACTTGTTTGTTGATGTTGTTGTGTATTTACGTTAGGTGTTTTTGTTCGACCAGACCTTAATCTCATGCAAGACTAAGTCGAGCTTAACTAAACATGCAACACTCCAAACAATTCTGATATACTAGTATAACCCTCTAACAGGAGATGCGAGGTGTGGAAGAAAGGAATACCTGATTGCGTCCTTGCTTCGCTTTATGAATAGCGTCTTGTTTACGCTTTGTTCGGTGTATAGAGCAGGTTAGAACACTGAAAAATATGAAAGATCAAAGTTCGAATCAAAACTGTCGAAATCCGAAAAATTTAACATGGTATGCCATTCGCATAGATAGCGCGCCGTCGCTCTCGAAAGTAATTTTCAAATTACAGTGTTTTTAGCGCTGGTCGCTCCCACATGGGGCGGTCGCTTTCGGTGTAAATTGAATTACAGTGTTTGAGCGCTGGTCGCTTGGTATGCTGGCGCTGGCTATTTAGGTGTAAACGAAATTCCAAGAACTTAGCGTGGTCGCTCTCTCTCCTCATGCCGCTGCGCTCCGTATTTTTTCTCGAATTTGTCACGCTGAAATGGGCAACCACAAAGATGAAACAAACAAGGGTGGGTGGGTTTAATGGGACTTAAAATGACTACTTCTACAAGGAAAACAATGCTAAAGTGTAACTAAGATGGCGGTAAGCCATTTGATAAAAAAGTAAAATGAATAGTTTACCTACTTAAATGAACGATGAATTCAATCCGTAAAGTAAACTAAAACTGGACTTTTACGAGTCTCAATTATCAAAGTTTCTACTCGATCACGAATTGCACTAAGTGGAGTAGGAAGTTCGCTCCACTCCTAGTTCCCTAGCATGGATTGTTTTCTAAGTCTAAGAAATCAGTCTTAAGTCAATGAGAGCTTTACGAAGGGAATTATACTACGATGCAATATGAAATTGATTATTTGAATTTAAACTACGAATGCTATGGAAATATGATTGTTTGAATCTAGATAAAGAAATTATAGGGAATTGAATCCACCTCGACTCCAACTTAACAACCTAGCGTAGAATGTTGTATCTCAATTCTCACGTTCTTCTTTCATGAGAATTTCGAAGTTCTAATCCCTAGTGTTCATGGCATTCCTACCGGATACTAACTAGCATGTGAGGTCGTCCACCCATTCTCATGGCGAAACACGACCTTCTAGAGTGGAATAGATTCTACAACCAATTCTATACTAAACAACTAAGTCTTCATCAAGGCTTCATCAACCCTCTAATGGAGGTTTTAGCCTTGAGTCATCAAAACATCATTTCCCATATTATTATAACTAAACATACTATCAAGATTCAAATTTACTTAATTTAAACAATAATGAAATCTAATTTAATGACTAAAATGAAATAAGGACAGGAATTGAAATTAGATCTAGAATTGGAAATGACAAAATCGAAATTGATAAAGAATACTACTTTATTTATCTAATCAAATTGAAGAGCAAGATTCAAAGGTTTAATCTAATACAATAATTTAAATGGAACTAAACTTAATTAAAACAATTAAATCTAGATCTAGAAGCTATTCTAATGGCTACTTTCTATATAAGCTATCTACCCTAATTCTCTACTAAATAATCTACCATTAACAAAGAGCCAAGCTTTTGTTTTTATACATTCAGATCCAAAAATCGTGCATGGGCTTGGAGCCATGTTTTGGGCCAGAGAATCAGGCCCAAAACCCAATTCTTTCAGTCCAAAAAGGCCTCTTTAGCTAGATTCGGCTTCAACAGACTTTTCGTCTACTTCTGCTCCTCTGATTGGGTCAAGGCTTGGACCATTGCAAAGCGCTTTCCGAGCCGGTCGTTTTGACATAAGGTAGGCCCAATTCCGAGGTCTGAGTCCAAAGATATGGCATTCGGAAGTTCTGCTGACTTTTGCTCCTTTATCTCACTAAAGTGGCACATTTCTGCACATAATGGACTTTGAAGCCTGAAATGCATAAAAACACGTAATCAGTATTAACTCTTACTTATTATTCACATAATTGGTCTAACAGTATGATTATTAAGGGGTTAAAACTACAGTTTTGGGCTCTTATCACCTAATCCAATGTCAATTCATGCATAAATATAACCTGAGTTCCACTTCCAGCAATACCCAAGTTAGACTTCTAAGTGGCAAGATCAATGCATAATTCTTTGGAACTCTGGGGATGAATGTAGTAACGAATTCATCAAAAATTCTAATTGAAACTTCCACTTACTAAATTCTATTAGTCCTTGACATAGTTAGAGTCAAATAGATACTCATGAAACTTTATTTTAGTTGAGTGAAAGGTTTTCAATGATGAAAGTTAAGTAGAAGACACCTTAAACTAACCCAATATACCAACATAGTGTATGTACTCGTTTACGTCCTCATTGAAATTTCACTCCAAGTACAATAAAAGAGCATTGAGTATTGTAAAGGTTATGTTTGGTTGACCTTACAAATGTAGGCAGTTTATGGGGAAGATGGTGTTTGTGGTTGGATTTGACCGAGTTCGTATGGACAAACGGCTTCCGTATCAAGTTCTTTCTCTAGGGGGAAACTTGAATAAGGTCAGACGTAGTTCCTCATTCTCTTTATATAGGCAAGGTGTCTGCGCTTCCTGCTGTCCCACGTCAGGTCAGATCCAGATCTTCAGGTCACTTGCGAGACATGATGGCTAGTTTAAGGGCATTTACTATGATGCGCACCTAAAGCTTCGGTCTTGATGACAGTCATAAAGACATACGTTCTCAGCCGTTGTGAGAGGGGGAGAGTGAGCACTGAGGAGATCGCTTCCAGGCCAGGTCATATATTATATTCGAGTCTTAGAAGCGACCTAACGAGCTAAGTAAGTGAGATCGGTTATTGGTGAGCGAGCTAAATGGGACATTGGCCTAAGTCGAGTCACTATGAAGTGAGCTCTGAGGACGAGAACATGAGGTTGTTTGTTAACTCTATTGTGCTGGGCACGTGTTTGATATCCATTAGATGTGGATATTACTCCCTCACATAACCCCATCTCAGTAGGTCGTTATAGCTGGAATAGCGATCTGTTGAGAGAGAATGGTAGCACGTGTTTAGCACATGTGAGGGTGTGGGCAGTTTTGAAATTGGATGGGAACCGCTTCAGTTTAGGGTGGGTGAAAATATCACGTACTTGAAAAGACTACATATAAAAAGAAGTGTCAGTCTAGGTTTAGGTGTAATGATGATTTGCATTGGGAACTAAACGGGCGGCTTGTATAAGACGTTTTTGGGAACTGAAGGGTTTGTTTTTTACCCATTTCCTCCAGCTTTGTGGGAACGTAGATTGCTCATGTTAGTATTCTTGCCATTTTTGCTTCTCTCGCTTTCGTAGATAGATAGCATTTGTTTGTTAAGCTTGTAATCTTGTTGGTGTATAAAATGTCTGACTCCGATAATACATGCTCTGATGAGATTATAGAGAGATTGGTAGGATCTTAAAATATGGTAGGTGAGGAGGCTTCTAGATCTATTGTTGCCATTTCGAGTGGTAATGAGGTGGAGGATGGATCCTAGGGTTGTAGATAGAAGTGCGATCACCAACTTCTTAGAGGTGAGGAAGAAGTTTGGTATCTATATACCCAAATTGGAAATACACGACCTGAGTGGTGTAGATAATGTGTTCAGTAGTAGTTTTCTTCCTATAAATAGAGGGGTTGTTGTGTGTATAGGGTAACTGAGGGCCGGGCTGCATTTGCTATTTTCTAAATTGACTTGCAACGTTTTGAATTTATGTGGTAAGGCTCCATGTCATTTTATGGGGAACAGTTGGAGCCTTTTTAGGGTGTTCAACCTGTTAAACGAGTCTGGTGATTACGATATCAGGCTAAATGATGTGCTATAGCACTTCACTGTCAAGCGATCTAGGTCGAACAACTTTAGTCTGCAGACTATTACAGGTAAGTCGTCTGTTCTTGATGGAGTGAGCAATGAGTCTTGGGAGCAAAGACCGTTGTTGAGAAGGGGTGACTACTGTGTTGGTGGCAGTAGTCTGAGGTGTAGGAGTTGTAATTTTGATGGTACGTGTGTACTTGTGATGATTTATTGTTTCTTGTATCATGTTTATAGCTGATTCTAATAATTGTTTTGTTGTTGTTATTGGCAGACATTGTGATTACGAACCGGGGGTTGCGTGGTGAGATCGAGAGATTTGCAAGGCTAAGGCGGCTTGAGAAGAGGGAGGTACTTGACGAGGTAGCGAACAACTTCACGGAATGAGGCGGTGAAGGTGTTAGGTCGAGGAGGAGGCAACAGAAGGAAAGGGCCTGAGCTGCCATTATAGCGGATTCAAAACCGAGGTTGAAATGGAAAGAGAAGGAAGTGACATGGTTACCCGAGAAGATTGTTGTAAGGGCTGTGCTGGACTAGTGAAGACTGAGGGACATGCTGGTAGCTCAGGAACTGGAGCTGGTATGGTTAAAGCGATCCGGGCAAAGATATCTTGGTGGGGAGTTCGAGGTCGCCCGTCGCGGATGGGAGGCAGTAGAGAGAGAACTCTCTGCTCGTGATGGATGACATTTCCATCGCGGTGCGTGAGTCCCAGCTGAAGATGAAAATTGGTCCTTTTGAGGTTAGGCCTGGGAAGCATGCACAAATTGAGGGTGGCCGACCTGTTTAGCGAGTAGAGCGAACAGGGGGGCGTCCTGGGTCTTCTCATAGGTCAAGGGTTGTGCCTGATGTGAGTGGCCTGGACCTGGAGGCTTTTAAGGCTAGTCAGACTTAAGCTACTGCTTCTGGGGGATGACGATCTTGACCGCAACCTTGTGTATGTTGATGACCATGGTGAGAAGTGGATTGTACATCGTTCTGATTGTAGTTATAAGTCAGCTCCTATAGCGGGTTGTCTGCTTGAGAGTATCGCTATGGATGGTGACCGGAGTGACCTCGATAGCAAGAGTTTGAAAGAAAATTTGAGGTTAATGGATCTGTCCCAATGCTTGGTAAGTGTTGTAGGGATTTGTTTTTCTTATTTTGTGTAATTGAATCATTTGAATTGTGATGGTCATCACTCTCTCACTTTGTATAGATGATTAGTGGGTATCGTAAGCTTAAAGAGATTGCCCAGATCATTGAATCAGATAATGCTATGATTGAGGAGCTTAGGGAGGAGCTGAAAAACGTCTAACTTGTTCAGGCATTTGAGAAGAAAGAGTATGATGCACTGAAGGCGAAGTACTAGGATGCTTGCTTGGATAAGGTTATGGTGGGTAATAAACTTGCTCAAGTGGGTATTGAACTTGCTCAAGTGAAAGCGGAGCTCGTGACAGTCACGAACTATGCAAAACGCTGTAAGGAGGTCGCCCAAGAAGCGAATGATGGTTACAACTCTCTGGATTTTGACTTTGTGGAGCTAGAGAAAGTGTGTTCAGCATTGAAGGAGGAACATGAACGCGGGGCTCTAGGTACACCAGTGCTAGACGTACCTGGAGATGCATGTGATGTTCCTCCTTTGGGCCCTTCTTCTTTAGTGATTGTGGAGAGCCCGCTTGATCGAACTGTTGCTGGTACTTCTAAACCTACTGCTAGAGCCATTGTGGAAAGCGTACTTGATCCCTTGGCCATTGAAAATTTGGAAAATGTATTTTAGTCTTGTCAGCCTTGAATGATTGTTTCTCTCTGTTCCTTATGATCCTAATGTAAGTGGTATTGATACAATAGAGCTGGTCTCCTGGGCTTGCTTAGGTAGTTTGCCTTTTATATTTGTTGTGGCATGGGCCAGATACATTAAGAGCTGATAACATAGGACGACCTAGGCAGTTTGCCTTTAGTATTTGCTATAATTTTGGTATTTGGATGAGCTGGTTCCCACATAAGTGGTAGTTTGGTAGTTTTAAAGAACTGGTTTCCTGAGTATGTTCAGGCAGTTCATATTTTGCATTTATGAAATGTATGCTTGCTTTGAAGTATTAGCTTACTTTTGTCTAAATCCTTGTTGCATGTTTTTTTTTGTTTTTTTTTGACATCTCAATAGGAATTTTACCTAAAGATATAAGTCTCGTTGTCCAGGAAGACTTAGGATGCCATGAAGCATTTGAACTCGATTGAGCGTATTGCTTAGGAGAGATTTTTGACTATTACAGAAAATGTTCTCGCAAAGATGTTGATCCTAGAATTGTAGGTCTTCAACGAGTGAGGAGTGTTGTAGCTTAGTAGCCTTTGAGCTTGATTGAGCGTTTTAGCTTAAGTAAGCGTGTTGCTCTTAGAGAGCGTTCTACACTGAGTTGACCCCAGGAGTATAGGTCTCCAACTAGTGAGAATTGTGTGAGCTATGTAGCCCTGAGCTCGAGTGAGTGTTTAATCGTAGAGAATGTTTGAGCTCTGGAGAGCGTTTAAGTTCGTTTGAATGTTTTGCTCTTAGAAAGCGTTCTGCACTTAGTTGACCCAAGAAGTATAGGTCTCCAACTAGTGAGAAGTGTTGAGGCTAAGTAGCCTGTGAGCTATGTAGCTCTGAGCTCGAGTGAGCATTTTAATATGGAGAATGTTTAAGCCCTGTAGAGCATTTTAGTTCGAGTGACGTTCTGCTCTTAGAGAGCGAGTTGTGCGTCGACTTGATAACATTGAGAGATTGCAGTACATTGATGCAAAATAAAAAATGTGTATAAATGCTAAGAGTAAGAACTCATGGAAATGGAATTTTTTATTGATAAAATTTCTTTAACAAGAAAGTATTCCAAGGACGTGGTAGTGCCTGTCCATCTTGGGTTTTAATCCAATATTCTCTGTTGCCAACGACTCATTCCACTATGTCTTGCCTTCCCATGTTAGTGCCAGTTTCAAGTCATCCTTAGTCTTCTTCAAGACTAGGTCGCCAGGTTGAAAACTTCGAGGGTCAACTCGCTTGTTGTATGTTTTCCTCAGAGTTTGGTGGTAGGATGCCACTCAAATGGCTGCTAGGTCGTGTCTTTCTTCAAGTAAGTCGATCTCTCGAGCAAGAATGGAATCGTTCTAACTAGATTCGAAGATCTCAGATCGAGTCGTTGTAATTGTCAGCTCGGTAGGAATAACGGCTTCAGTATCATAGCATAGTGAGAATGGTGACTTGCCTGTACTAGAACGAGCTGTCGTTCTATGATCCCATAGAATGTTTTATAGCTGCATTGGCTACTGGCTTTTGTTCTTTTCAATCTTTTTTTTCAAGTTCTCCAGAATTGCTTTGTTACTAGCTTCTACTTGACCATTGCTTTGAACGTACTGGAGGGGTGGAGAACGCGTGAACGATCTTCCACTTAGCCAAGAATTCCTTAACTATTTTCCCCTTAAACTGGGAGCCATTATCCATCACCAGTGTGTGGGGGAGGCCAAACTTGGTAATAATGTTGGTCCAAATGAAGTTTTTGACATTAGATTCCTTAACATGAGCCAAGGGGATCGCTTCCACCCATTTTGTGAAGTAATCTGCCACAGCTAGGATAAACCAGAAGTCTATGCTTTTCTGTGGAATGAATGGACCCATGATGTCCAAGCCCCATGTGTGAAATGGCTAAGGGCTGGCAATGTTGCTAAGTTCTCGAGCTGGTTGGATGATATTATGGCCAAATGTTTGGCATTTCATGCATTTGAGTACATACTTCTTGGCATCGATCTACATTCTTGGCCAGAAGTACCCTTGTGAGATCGCTTTGTGAGCCAAAGAGCAACCTCCTGCGTGGTTTCCACATTCTCCCTTGTGGATCTCTGCGAAAATCATTTGACCTTGTTATGGGCTTATGCACCTCAGATGGGGTCCTTCAGCGGACTTTCTAAAAAATTTGCCGTTTACTAGGTAGTAGCGACCTGACTGTATTGAACCTGTCTGGCCTTGGTTTGATCTGTTGGTGTCTTGCCTAGCTGTATATACTCTATGATAGGTTGCATCCATATTTGACTCATTTGAGTGTCAGAGAGTGGGCATAAGTTGGTAACTTTTAGGACATGCTCATTTTGGTCAGCAACTACTTCGATGAGTAGTTTCCTAAGGTCATAGTTCGGTGTTTGGGTTGCAAGATACGCCAAACTGTCAGCATGGCGATTCTCTTCCCGTAGGAAGTGGTGTATGGTGACTTTCTTGAAAAAAGGAAGTAATTGATTTACAACTTGAAGGTATTTATCAAGGTTACTTTCATTGGTGGTATACTCATTAGCGACCTGGTGAGCGACCAATTGTGAATCGCTGAAGACTTTGAGCTCCTGAACATTGAGTTTTGATGCCATACGAAGTCCCATGATTAGGGCTTCGTATTCAGCTTCATTGTTGAAGGTCATGAAATTGATGTGAACTGATTTTTCCACCATAGAGCCATCTGGTGATACTAGGACTACTCCGACTCCGCTGCCACTTGGATTGCTGGCTCCATCTACGAAGAGTGACCATACTGACGCATTATGTTGTTTTGAGGTCGGGGTGTCGACCTCTGGTTCCCAATTCAGGTCGTGAATTGGGAAATCAGCTAAGAAATCACCAACGACCTGACCCTTCTGAGAGGTTCTTGGGGTGAACTCAATGTGGTGTTCACTGAGTTCTTCTGCCCATACGGCCATGCGAATTGTCTCATTGGCTTTAAGGAAGATCTTTTTTAGTGGCAGGTCGGTGAGCACTTTGATTCGATGTGCTTGGAAGTATGGTATGAAATTTCTTGCTGAGTAAAGTAATGCCAGGACTGCTTTTTCAATGTGGGAGTAGTTATTCTCAGCTGGCAACAATGTTTTTCTTGTGAAGTAGATCAATTTCTCTGTGTTCTATTCCTCTTTGAAGAGAACTAAACTGATAGTGAAGTCAGACACAACTAAGTATAGCCCCAACGTTTCACCATCAATCGGTTTTGCCAGCACAGGTGGTGTTGTCAAATAGTCCTTGAGAGTAGAGAACGCTTGGTGGCATTGCTCATTCCATGAGAACTGTTCACCTTTATTGAGAATTTATAGGAAAGGTCGGCATTTGTCTGATGCTCTCGATATGAATTAGTTTAGAGTTGCCACCATTCCTGACAGTTTTTATATCTGCTTCTTTGTTTTTGGGTCGGGCATGTCCAAGAACGCTCGAATCTAATCTGGGCTTGCTTCTATCCCACGTTGTGAGACATGATACCTCAGAAATTTCCCAGAGGACTCTCCAAAGAGACATTTCTCTGGGTTAAGCTTCATCTGAGTTCGCCGAAGTCTGGAGAATGCTTGTGTGAGGTGACCTAAGTGATCTCCAGCTTTCTTGCTTTTGATGACCATGTCGTCTATGTAGACTTCCATGGTGTCACCTAACATATATTGGAACATATCGGTGATGAATCGCTGGTAGGTCGTTCCGGCGTTCTTGAGGCCGAACAGGAGGACCTTGTAACAGTAGATTCCTTGCTCTGTTATGAATGAGGTTTTCTCTTGGTCTTTTTCTGCTAGTGGGATTTGGTTGTAGCCACTGTAGGCATCCATGAATTACAAGAGCTCGTGGCCACAGGTCTGGTCCACAAGTCGGTCGATTCTTGGTAAGGGGAAGCTATCCTTAGGAGTTTCCTGATTTAGGTTGGTAAAGTCCACGCAAAGGCGAACTGTGCCATTCTTTTTTGGGACTGCTACTATGTTGGCGACCCATTCAAGGTAATCGACCTTCCTAATGAAGCTAACTTTATTGAGATTTTTGACCTCTTCATTTATTGCTTTTTGAAATCTAAGGGATAACTTTTGAGGTCGTTAGCGAACTGGTTTAACATTTGGGTTAACATTTAGCTTATAACATGCAATATTGGGATCAATTCTAGGCACATCGATGTACGACTAAGCAAAAACATCTTTATTTAATGATAAAAAGCTTACAAGTTGTGCCTTGAGAGTAAGATCAAGGTTAACTCCTACATAAACAAACTTAGGGTCATTCTCAGCTCCTAGGTTGACATTTTCCTTCAGTTTGGGCTGAGCAGCCGCCTCAATGGGCTGACCGACCTCTGGGGTCTTGGTCTCTTGAGGTGTCTCTTTGACCTGAGAAGGTGGGGCGACCTCTAGGGTCATTGCTTTTGAAACAACTTCTTTGATCAAGCCCCCAATGTTCTCCTTTGGCAGATCGTTTCGAGGGATCTTAGCCAGGGTTTTGACCTCAGAGATGAAGTCCTTTGCGAGCTTGGTTTTGATGATCTCTCCCTTGTTTTTGAGTGAAGCCCCAGCGGGCTTGCTGACTGAGAGGATCTGATTACAGTTGTGAGCATCGAGCTGGTTGACATCCAGAACTCTGGGGACGAGGAAACACAACAGTTGATGAAGTGTTGATGGAATTGATTGAATCTTGTGGATCCAACGGCGTCCTAATATAGTAGTATAGGACGAGTTGACATCCAGAACGTTGAAGCGTGTGTTGATGTTAACTTTGTCTTTATACGACCCCACTAAGACAGGTAGAATGATGTCTCCTATTGGGTCAGCTCGTGATCCGTTGAAGCCATAGAGGGGGCTATTGGATCGATCATGACCGACCTTCTTCAGAGTTCAGTAGAATAGGATGTCGCACAAACTGCCTAGGTCGATCAGGACTCACTTGATAGTCCAGTCACTGATTTTGACGAGGACTACCAAAGCGTCATTATATGGGAGGCACACCTTGTTGAGGTCGGCCTCAGTGAAGGTGATGTCTCCCCGAGCCCGCCATTTGTATGTGAGATGGGGCCGCCAGGTGAAGAACTGGTAGACTTCCCGGAGGCCTTTACTCATCCCTTTTTCTCCCTGGAGGACATGATAGAAGGTGATCATGTTGATGGTTCTGTTGTTGTCTCCGTCAGAGGAGTGTTGGCGACCTTCATGATGAGATCGCTCACTGGAGCGTCCTCTTGCATGAGAACGAGCTCTGCTATTGTTGCGGGGTGGAGTTCGGCTGCATTCTCTGCGAGCCATGAGTTTGTGCGTAGGTCGCCATCGGCAATATCAGTGTAATGTTTGATATGCCCTGCTTCGACGAGGTCTTGTATGTAGTGCTTGAGCCCTCGACATTCATTGGTCTCATGGCACTTTTCTTTATGGAAAGTGCAGTACGGCTTCCCTGGTGTGTCTTCTGGCCATTTTACATCAGGTCGATAATAGGCCATGTTTTTTATTTTCTCTAGTATGTAACTTGGAGATCTTGTAAGCACAACGAACTCTCTTTTGGTTTGGGTTCGGTCTCGATCTATCGACCCCGCTGCTGGAGGTTGCTTCTTGAAGATGGGCTTATTTGAGATCGTAGCGACCTCACCTGCTTCTTTCTGTCTTTCTTTTTCGAGGCCTTGTGCAAGCTTGATGTACTTCTTTACTCGTGCGTACAATTCGGCTAGTGTTTCAGGGTGTTCCTTCATGAGCGACCTGGACAGATCAGTGTTCTTCCTGATCGCGTTGGTGAAGGCCACCGTGGCGAACGACTCCTTGAGGCCGCTCTCCATGGACAATAACTTTGTCTTGAAATGCCCCGGAAGGTGCGAATTGGTTCGCCACTCTTTCCGAGATAATTGGAAAAGTGAATTGTGGTCGGCTGTCTTACATCTATTGTGGACGATCGTCAGGTTGTAACCGGTCGGGCTTAGTTTTTCGGGTTGTCGATTGAATTTTGTCCCAAATGAGTAGAACCAATCAAGAGCTCCATCTTTTAAGCTTGCTAGGAATAAGTGGCAATCGCAGGTGGTCGAACTCCCCGCAAGCGACCGTAGAGAGTCGCAGGCTCAATGTAGCGAAGTTATGTGTCGACAAGGGCACGCATCTTCTTTGTCGCATTACTGCGAATCTGAGTTGGATAAAATCTTGGGAGGAGGGTTTATTGAGTACCTCCGTTGTGAAAAGGGACGCCAAGACGCCTTCAACATTTTCCTCGACGACTGAAAGTGGCCCCCTTCTTGTCGGTGCTCTATTCAATCTGGCCGAGAGGTCCGCTTGATTTGCTAGTTGACCTCATTGATCCCGGCCCTCGATAACTCTGTTTGGGTTCTAGGACTCGATTTTGGTTTTGAGAGCTCCGTTCTCCTGCCAGAGTTGGGTGATGTTGTTGTTCATTGTGCCCAGCTGGCTGACCAAGTTCTTGACTTGTTCTTGTAGGTTTTCCATGCTTCATGGGCTTGAAAATTGACGATTCTATGAAGATGGTAGAAAGAAATTGAAATTTGTGTTGATGAATTTTCATGTAATTCGATCCATAGACGGAGCCAATGTAAAGGTTATGTTTGGTTGACTTTACAAATGTAGGCAATTTATGGGGAAGATGGTGTTTGTGGTTGAATTTGACCGAGTTCGTATGGACGAACTGCCTACATATCAAGTTCTCTCTCTGGGGGGAAACTTGATTTAGGTCAGACGTAGTTCCTCATCCTCTTTATATAGGCATGGTGTTCAAGGCTTCCTACTCTCCGCCCAGTCGATCCGGATCTTCGTGTCACTTGTGAGACATGATGGCAAGTTTAAGGGCATTTACTGTGATGATGTGATGATCGAAGCTTCAGTCTTGATGGCAGTCATAAAGACATACATTACCAGCCGTTGTGAGAGGGGAGAGTGAGCACTGAGGAGGTCGTTTCCAGGCTAGGTCGTATACTCTATTTTAGTCACTTAGAAGTGACCTGACAAGATAAGTAAGTGAGATCGCTTATTGGTGAGCGAACTGAATGGGACGTTGGCCTAAGTCGAGTCACTATGAAGCGAGCTCTGAGGACGAGGACATGAGGTTGTTTGTTAACTCTATTGTGATGGACACGTGTTTGGTATCCATTGGATGTGGATATTACTCCCTCACAAGTATCAACAGAGACATTGAGCTACATGATAATAAACTGCTCAATTGGACTTTCTGAAGTATGAAAAAAAGAAGAGAGGAAAGGAATAGCAACAAAATTGATTGATGGTACCAAGTATTAACAATACCAAGGTGGTGTCTCCTTTGCACTTTTGGAATGATAGCATGCTACTACTATGTTAGCTAATATGAAGTGAACTGATACAATGTATGATACAAATGGTAGGTTTTAGTAAACAGATATATTAGGTACACTCATACACCATCCTATATTTCAAGGGGACGTACCATTGTTTTTTATATATGTTTGTATCACTCTGCCCATGTATTTCTTAACAAAATAGCTTTAAAAAGGAATAAAGGACCACCTTTAAACTCACCATCCTCTTGTGACTAACATTAACATATCAAACCTACTATTGAGAAAACGTTGAGTCCTTGTGCATTATGCTCTCTAATTATCCTAAAACTCAGCAATAACCTAGTGTTCCTATCCATCTAAAACAATTTAGTGTAATATGAAGTTATTATGCCAAGTTGCTGAATTGCCAAAAACTTATTGTAAATTAAATTAGAAGTACTGTACCTTGTCTTTATACCTTCCAATAATTATAGTAGTTGGAAAATATCGTGCTACCTCACGAACTACCAAATACATATGCAATTCACTTTTTCCATTAGTAAAAGTAATACCATAAAATAATTTGTTATTGATTAGAAATACTTATATAACGTGCTTACTGAATCATACATGAAAATCCAAAAAACACAACGATTCTTTCCCCTTTTGTTGGTGTCATCATCCAATCAAACATGCTCAATGTGGAAGGATGTCTTTCAACAAAGAAAATGCAATTACGTTTTCAACTTTTTATCCAATTGTCCTATTTAAGTTACTTGGTAACATTTATAGAAGTGAATTACACACCAAAACCCCAAAAAATAAAAAACAGATGAGAAATAAATATGCTAAAAAAACATACAAATCAATGGATTGCAAGTTGTGAACGTAAATTCTTGTGAAGAGCTACCGAGTGTTTCTCAATACTAACTAATTCTTGTGAAAGAGGACTACGATCGATGCTCCAAGAACCGGAAGTCCACCTGCAATAGAATCAACGATTCTAGGTAATCAGCCAGCTTTACCCAATTGAAACACTAATCTCGAACACCAATTAATATTCTAACAGCCACAAAATCATCCAATCAGCCATTGGTCCATACATAATTTAGAACTCATAATTGCATCGATACCAAGTTACTTCCATATAAAGGAATCTCCATAGATAATGCATTAATTTAACGGTCCTAATTTACATATCGTGTTTTGATATGTTGAATTTTGGAAGAATAAGAGATTGGGTATTTAATTAGTACTATGACACGAACGGTCATGCCTATATTTCAACAAAGATGAACAATGATTTCCACTCTCTTTGAACATGCAAAGGAGAAATCAATAGTGTTGTTAGACATGGTGTGCTTTTTGCAGATAATATTGCTTATTATATAAGGATAGGTTAGTTGGACTGCTGGAGTAAATTTGCAACACATACCATCCAAATCAAGAAAAGTGGATAAAGAGAATCCAATGAAATGGGAGCAACTTAAAGCATGACATATAGTTTCTCCTGGTTGCACTCCTTCACACCGTGGATGCAACTATCTCTTTGCATCTCCATCATCGAAAATTCAACTATAGAAAATATTATGAATGTTGGATATTTAAGTCCAAGCAAAGGCTAGTCCAAAATATGATATAATTGCATCATATATCATATATGGGTACCACATATCACTACTAATCATTCAAATAACCATAAAACATATACATCAATTCAATGCTATTCTAGAGTTTGAAATCTTAATAATGAAGCCTCCAAGTATCACAATCTTAGATGGGAGCAGGAATAGAAGTTGTGGTTGATATCTATATAAATATTCCCATGTCCCAAACTTTTTCTTGGAATACATGTAATTCTCCTAATCTAACACTATTAACTTTTCATTTTAAGAGGTAAGTTTCAAATATACATTGGACTCACTAAATGATACCTATAAGGCTCTCACCAACTTACTCTTGAATATAAGTTGCTACTTCACTTCAGATGGACTTCATCATGCATGGTAAACCCATGCTCACCTCAGTTGTATACTTATTGCATGGGTTGATGTTGTCTTATCCTTGCACTCAAGCTTTAGTAACTTCTTAGTGAAGAAGGGGGGTATCCTAGACACAAAAACATATAAGAGTATTCAAATATAGCTCCTTCAATTAATGAATATATATGGAACGTCAGATTTTCTTACCTTTTCCTTTTGGTGGGTCTTTGACTTGCATCCACCCAAAAATTTATACTAAATGTTCTCATACAGTATGTACATAGCAATAGGAAACAAAGATGAATATAAGGCTTTGAAACATGATGTTTAGTATTTTGATGAGGGATGTCGAATACGCTCAAACAAGCGGAAGATAAATCAATTTATACTTAAATGGTTGGGGGAAAGATGATGATTTTGTGGTTTTTGGTTTATTGCACTACTTGGAAGAAAAACGTGGGTTTAATTAATCAAAATTCTAACTTAAGGATGGATTTATTCAAAGATTACAAAAGAAATGAATGAGAGTTATGGAGGGCTAAATCCACTATGAGTAAGGATTTATCCTCTATTAATATAGCACTTTCTTGCATCTCTTCATCTTCTCCTAGGTTTATAGAAAAACCAAGGAGAGGACTAGAGTTTGATCCCTAGTAAATTTCCCTCATCTCTAAGAGAATCTACTAGCATTAGGACTTGTTAAAGAACTCTATCTCTAGGAGAACCTAACAAGTCCTAGCTTGTTATCATCATCAACTATTTTGGAGTTGATGTGACAACAAACTTGTGAAAACCTAAAACATTGAAGACTCCAATAATGGAGCTTCCCCTCATATGAGCATCATTAACTCTCCACAAGGGAGGGTTTTAGCTCATGATCCTAGGATGTATGAACTAAAAATAAGAATAAGAAGTAAGAGAGAAAATAGGTTGAGAAGAAGAAGAGGAAGTTTATTCTACAACTATGGAGAGGACTCCATTAACAAGTTACAAGCTTTCTATCCTAGAACATGGAATGAATTATTTTCTTATTTTACAAATTTAACTTAATGAAATGGAATGATTACCAAGCATAAGTGGTCACTCCAATTCCTTTTAAAAAAAATGGATAAGTGCTCCACTTTGTTTATTTAATTCTCTACCTCACTTTGTCTTCAATTAGTGCTTAAATAATGGAGCAACCACTAAGTGATGTACCCACGTGCTTTGACCAGTGGTAGGTCCATGTGGGCCATACTAATTTTTACAACTTCACGCCTTTGCTTAGAGCTTGCCACACTAATCGTTTTGATGGTTCCCGTGCGGTCTCGAGTCCGAATCGTGAGATATGATCTTCGAAGTTCCAATCGCTTTTCTACACCGTTGTTTTGATTTGAACCGAAAATGGTCGATGTTTAGTCCATGGGCTTTAGTCTACCCTTTTTGAGCTTCAAATGGGCAAAGAGAGGCTTCACGTTCAAGTACTATTCCGTACCACTTTTTCATGCTAAAACGTAGGTTTTGCTACAAATTTGTTGTCAACTGCTGAAACTTGTGAAAATACAAAAATATAATTAATTTACATTTATTAGACACATATTTAACCCAAATGTTATGTTTCTACGGGGTTTATAACACAGCTTTGGGTGCTTATCACACCACCAAGAAACAACACTTTTGCTTGTCCTCAACCAAAGAAGAGACAATTAAACGATATAAGTGGCCAAAAATGTGTAATCTAAGCTATTTCTCGTTTTGCAGAGTGCGATTGCATTGACTGTATGCAACAAGGCCTTAAACCATTAGGAATTTCCTAGTGGACGAGATTTAGCCTCATGAGAGTTTTCTTGAGAAGATACTCACAAACTTCATCTATATATACTACAACTACTCAATAACAAAGACTTGTTCCCTTAGTTATTCTCAGATATCTATACATCTCACTAGCGGGGAACAAGAACTAATTCCTTTGAAACTTAAGTTAATAAATATACAATAATCAAAATATCTACATATGATCATACATGTAGTGAATTCTTACAATGAATTGTACAAACAGTGGCCATTATATTTCGATCCCTTGGAGAGCGCCCTTTAATAGGTTCTCATAGGTATGTGTTGAAACACAATTTCTCTCATAATTTTTCCACTCAAGTTTAGCTAACTTCAAGCAGTGCAAAGTGGACACACTTTTTCTCACATCTCAATGATACCATAAGAGCCTAGATCGATAGATCACAACTACTACTTATTATCACACCACCCTACTCCTAGTTAAGTTAGAGGTTTTTAATAGGTATTATAGGGCTTAGGTGGTAGTGTAGAAGAAAATGGAATGTAAACTCAAAAATATGATAAGTATGAGAGAATAGGGTCTTCAAAATTTAACACTAGAGAAATCCTTTGGTCTTTCTGCTTCTAACTTATGTTTCCATACTCAGCCCTTTTTGGCTTTCTAACTCATTTTGATTTGACTTTGAGAGTTCTAACTTTCTTTTCTTTTTGGAAACTTATTTCTATTTTTCTTTTCTAAAACAAATAACAAAATTTTGTTTTGGACAAGTCTTTCTCTTCAGTTTTCTTCTTTCATCCTATTTCTCATACACATCAAATAGGTCAATTATTTTATTTTGGGGTTAATAGATGGGTAATGAAATGTTGGTGAAAATGAAAATGGCTAAATGAAAGATTCAATCGGGTGACTAGCGGTAAAATTTATACAGGTATGAATTTATGGCTATATATATCGATCCAAAGAAGGCCTAAATTCTCTTTTAGGATTTGAATGGTGATCAAGTAAGTAGTCGTGTGATTTCTCTACTCTGAATAACTACTCTTCTATGTCATTACTCATAAATCGCCCTGCCCTTGCAGGGCTTTTAGGCTAGATTCTCACTAGATTTGAAAATTAAGTAGTTTAACCGTGGGTCCCAAAAACTTACTGCTAATTTAAGTACAATCAATGGTACTCATTGCATGAATGTTCATAAAAAGATATAAAAACTATTGCCTACATATATTAACATGAGTTTCTAAGAACAAATTCTTATCCTAGTGCTAAGGTGAGATTTCTAGACAATTTTCATCATAGAAGAGGAAACAAGACTTTGTTACTAAATACGTTGAAAAGAAAAAAAAATAAAACTATAAACAACCTAATAATATGCTAAATTTTTGCACAAAATGTTCTAACCACCCCCAAATAGAAGGACACTATGTCCCCAAAGTGTAGAGAAAGAGAAAGAAGATACCTTAGAAACTTGAGCAAAAATTTAGCTAACATACAGCAACAAAAAGTTATATATTCGAACACAATATACATCATACAAAAAGAAAGATGAAATAATCAGACTAAGCAAAGAAAACAAACAAATATATACAATCAAATATCACACAATGGGAAAGGGAGAGCACGCCAAATGAGAGATGCTCTGAGATCTGAATATGTGGAGAAGGAGAAAACAAAAAAGCAAATGAGACATATGTTTTGTCTTAACACTTCTTACGTGGCTCACACATGAAAAGTGAATATTTTTCAAAGTGGGTCTTTTAACATTAGATTCCCAAGATGAAGAACGAGTTGTTCAAAAAGATTAGAAAATATGGAGGAAGGTGTCACAATGAAGTTTAACCAAAGATGTATATTCTACATGGGATCCCTAAAATAGGTCGCTTTAAGGTCGATTCCCCGAGATGGTGATCGAAGCTTTATAATGAGGTAGAACATATGGAGGAAGGTTTCACAGGGTAGTTAGACCAACACGTGTATTCTGAAAAGATATAGTAATCTCCGAAAGTGAAAGTTGTGGAGAGCTGAAAGAGCAAACGCCGCTAGCTATCGAAAATAGTGGCCACGCTACATTTACATCGGATTACATTGGATTTTTATTTATTTTGGATATTGAGTTTTTGATTTTTATGATTTTTAAGAATGTTATTTGATTTTTTGGTTTATGAGTAGGGAAAAAATACAACTAATACACACAATAATAGATACATAGATAATGCTCAAATTAATACGTAACACGTACAATTTGTTTGAGAAATGGGAAATACACTACATTTATTTACAAAAAGTACATAAATCTACATATTAGTTATTACCAGATGTCAGAATAACAACATGACACAAGTAAAAAGTGTCAACCATAAAACCATTTTTATATCTTTAATGTCCTGCTTATATAACTTCTCTAATGGATCCATGAAACTTTAGTGCAATGTGAATGGAGAATATGAAATGTCAGAGAAGAGGAGAAGAAGAGGTGAGGGGAAAATGGTGGAAAAATCTGGATTTTATAGATAAGAAATAGAGCCGTTCGATACGACCATTGAAGACGACCGTTAAGAGATGACCGTTATCAGAACGTTGAGATACGACCATTAACAAACCATTAAGATGACCATTACCTAACAAACATTGGTGATGATCGTTAGTTGACGGACATTGGTGATGATCGTTAGCTGACGGACATTGGTCATCAATTTTTTTTTTGTATTTTTTTTATATACAAGGGAAAATTAACGTGTTAACATCACTGTTATGGCTATAAAACTCTTTTCTAATCCAGAAGATCCTAGGCAACTGACCTTGCCTCTTTCTGTGTATGTAGATGGTGTATGGTTGTTGAACAAAATAGAAGCGTATCAAAATCTAATTATCCCTCAATAAGTAAAGGATGAGTAGGGTATCGTTCCACTTTTAAGTGTATGTTATGTGAAGGACGTGGACTGAAAGGGGGTTTAAGGGATTAAAAACTATGATTGTAGAGATTTTAGATTCTAATGCTAAACTAAACTAAATTAACTAAAACTAAACTATTGAGAATTTATAAGAGAGGGAATTCAAGAGATTAGAATCCACCAATACTTTTAATCTATGACTTTCTGCTTCATGGTTGTTCTTACAAGTAGACTACAATTAGGCAATCGAGCGAAAGTGTCGATGCCCTCTCGATCTAAAACATCGTTAACAATTAACTCTACTTAAGGTTGTTCTTATGATTATGATATTAATATCTTCTTTCCTTTTATGTAAGCTCAGGCAGCCATTCAATGTATTACCAAGAGCAACATCAAGGAGTACTTCCTAATAGGGCAGCCATTCAATGAATCACCACTTAAGGCAAACATAAAGAATACTTCCCCTAGGCAGCCACTCCCTGAGCTACCCCTTCTAAGACAACACAAATAATACTTCCCTAACTCTAAAGAACTATACTACTAGAAGAAAAGTAAAGAACACTAGCATGATATTAATATTGCAAAACATAAACCCTATTCTATACTTCAATCCCCTGGTGTGGGCAATGGAACTAATAACTAAAAACATAAAGAACTAACCTGATTGAAGAACACCATGAACCAGAAGAATCATTAAACCTTAAGCACTAGCTTCATCTCCTCCCTTGAAGGAGAAGATTAGCCTTCCATATAGAAGGAAGAACACAAAGAACGAGAAGAAGAAGAGTCGAAGAACATAAGACTAGAAAGACTAATTTATTAAGACTTAGCTAGTTAAAACCGATCTTTTATTATTAATCTCTCTCTGTCTCAAGTTCTGGAGATAAGAGTATAAGTGAATTGGCAACTTACATAAGGCACTTAGGTCCTCTATTTATAGAGGTTACAATGAGCTCTAGAAGCATTCCAAACCGTCATTTATTTCCTAATACAAATAAACTTCTTTCAGAGTCCAACTTTGTCTCCAAAATTGAGAAGGAATTGGCTATAGTGTCGATTCATGCATCTGGATGCACTATTCATGCATTTTAGACGCAATCAATGCGTCTGGACGCTCGATCCATGCATCCCAGACGCGTAAGCCCATTTTGTCTCTTCTGCTCTATCCTTCTATCCTCTTTTGCGGGCTTTGGTCCAAGCAACAAATCTTTTGGCCTTGGGCTTCCAAATAGGCTTTAAAATAGGTCCAAGTCACATCTTTAATAGCTTTAATTCCTTGGCCTTCTCCATGATTGTCCACGGGCTTCCCATGTGATCCTTAATGCTCCGAATTGCTCCGTTTTACCCCTTTTTCTCTAATATTTCACAAAACTCTCTCTTTGACCTGTAGAATCATAAAACATAACTTACAAACACTATTAGTCCACTAATATGGCTAAACAAGAGGCATAATCGAGGGTTAAATAGCACTTTTTGAGCACTTATCAACAACTTTCGTGTCGGCTCATGAACGAACCTAATCCAGCTAGACTGTGGCTTAACCTTTATGTTTTAGGGGATTTACTGCTCAGGACAATACCATCCTGGACCTTGCGAGGAGCACGGTGGACTAAGCTACCCTTATTACATATGGCATATATCCTCAAACAACCCCATAGAAGAATGGAAATTGCATACTTCGAGGGGTTGGTCTAGGTGGAATCCATTGCCCGTGTCCCTAGTAGGTAACATATGATGGCCTACATGAAATCTTTTCGTGCGCAGCAATAGCACAAAGATGAATTGTAAAAGACACGAGTATATATATGTTGAGTCTTTTAAAGTTAGATCCTCAAAACTATTCCCATCCTGTGGGATAAATGTTGCAGTGGCGAAGTTGATTCTACTCTGCTGGTGTGAGGCAAGTGTATACCTTGTACAATTGAGTATATGCTAGCGGTTGAAGACCGGGGTAGAAAGGCATTTGACAACGCATACACCACCCCATTCATCGCACACGTTGTTTACGAGCAAAAGAACTACTGCCATTACCTATCCGAGAAGGGTGAGACTTATACTAAATGATGAGTTGAACCTCAGTGGGAAGAAAGTAGAAAAGAGTAGAGAATGAAGAAGGTGAAATTTAGAAATATTGTTTGCTTGATTATTAGAAGATATTTATACTCAGTTCTGAAATAGAGTTGTTGTGAACTAAGGATCCGGTGCTTGCAACCACACACTCCATGATAGTATTGAGAGAAGAAAAGAAAGGAGGGCCCGGGTACCAAGATGGTGTACTCTCTTTATATAAGAGTGGAAAAAAGTACACCGAAAGAAAAAGACGAGTCGTTTAAAGTCAGATTCTCAATACTTTAATCAAACCGTGTAGGGTCCTTAGAAATCAATACACAACTTATCATATATCAACAACCGAAAAAGTTGTGGGTCTGTCCAACTAACACGTTTTTCAACCCCAAACAAATTCAAACACCAAGATTCATTGCCTCAAGGTTTAGTAGACCGAGAATCTAAATGAGCGTGCACATTTGTTTTTCTCAAATGGAACGGCAGTCGAGTAGATGCAGTTTCTAGTTCTAGTAAAATTTGTATTGTAATTGGTATCTCTATAGGTGCAGGATCTTTTGGTAAGACTACTATATTGTCAACTATTTTCCCATAACGTAAAGTTGTGACTTCTTTAATCTCTTGTGGTTTAGGAGTTTCATTTTGATCATTGGTAGCTGATCAGCTCCCAAATGTGCATTATATTACCCATATATTGCTGCATTATAGTCCCACTTACGCTTAATGAAAAGACAACTCATAGCTTTTATTGCATTTTTCAGATTAAGAAGTATTTCAGACCACTTATCATAAAAGCTGTGTCTTAGCACCAAAAGGAGCCTTAATCATGCTTATTATGAAGACATGTAGTTGCTATGGAAAAGTGCTGAAATGGTCGAAGTCAACCGGTCAAAGTCAAAAGTCAAAGCCCTCAAATAAGAATACCAGAGATAGAGTCACTTATCTCAAAATATGAGGACTTTCTCCCTAAACCTACCTTGGTCATGAAAAAACCAAAAAGTAAAAGCAAAAGCAAAAGCAAAAGTGAAAGTGTAAGGTGTCTAATTTGTAATGGAGAATGACAAATCTGTAAAAGGAAAAAGTAGGGGTATATAAACAAAAGCAAGGGAGAGAGAAACCATCCATTGTTTTAGGATCCAAACCATTTGGTTGTTTAATTTCTTATCTTGTTTTTTAATTCATGTTTTTTACTTTCTTGTTGTTTTATTTTATTTCAATCAATCATGTTTACTTGTTCTCTGTTTTAATTTTCAATCTTGTTATTTGTTCTTCATTTCAATGTTTTAATCTTATTTGTTTGCTTTTATTTCAATGTTTTAATCTTGTTTGCTTGCTTTCATTTCAATGCTTTAATCAATCTTCCCCTTCATGTTTTCAATTCATTTCCATACAACAATCAAAGCTTTCAAGTTTTCATTAGCTTAGAACCATTCTAATCCTACAAGAGTCTATCTTTCTTCTTCACATCTCCCTCACTCAAACTCTAAACAATTTAGGATGAACCTTAACTTCTCATCTAAACTCTTTTGAAGTATACTCACTATAATCTAAAGCTTCAGTAGCTTGTTGTTTTCTTTGATGTAACAGATGGATTGTTTGTTTCATGGTTGCCATGATTTGTGTTTGTTGTTGCATCAAGGATATCATTATCTCGAATGTTTTATCTGATGGTACACTAGTGGGTAGTGTAATTGAAACTAGGTCTCTTTGGTTATTGATTGGTGGATTTTGTAGTTATGATTAAAATAGGATGGAACCATTGCTCTGTTCTGATTGTTGTAACCTTGTCCATGTCTGAACTGATTGAATGTATTTTGTGGTTTGACATGATTAGTGAACCCTGGAGGTGGTTGGGTTTGTGGATTATTACTCAATGTATAATTTGGGTGTTGCCTCCATGGTGCATTTGGTACATTGAACGCACAAACTTCTTCAGGTTGAAGTGATGATATGTTGTTGAGCAAGGGACAATTGGTATCTATGTGATTTAAGTTGAAACAAAATGTGCATGGTGGGGTATTTATGTTCATGATTGGGTGATGAGAATGGTTATTTTGTTTGGTTGTGAGGGCATCTATCTTTCTTGTGAAGGATTCAATTAATATCTTGATCTCCGGATCGGATTTTACTTCAAAAATACCATTGGCTTTAGATGTACTAGGCTTGGTTGTGCTAGAGTTGTTTGTGTCGCCCCAATGAGTACTCTTTTCTGCTTGGTTTTCAAGAAATGTTAAAGCTTCATTTGCAACTTGATAAGAGCCCAAAACTGTAGTTTTAACCCCTTAATAATCATACTGTTAGACCAATTATGTGAATAATAAGTAAGAGTTAATACTGATTACGTGTTTTTATGCATTTCAGGCTTCAAAGTCCATTATGTGCAGAAATGTGCCACATTAGCGAGATAAAGGAGCAAAAGCCATCAGAACTTCCGAATGCCATATCTTTGGACTCAGACCTCGGAATTGGGCCTACCTTATGTCAAAACGACCGGCTCGGAAAGAGCTTTGCAATGGTCCAAGCCTTGACCCAATCAGAGGAGCAGAAGTGGACGAAAAGTCTGTGGAAGCCAACTGCAGCTGAAGAGGCCTTTTTGGACTGAAAGAATTGGGTTTTGGGCCTGATTCTCTGGCCCAAACCATGGCTCCAAGCCCATGCACGAATTTTGGATCTGGATGTATAAAAACAAAAGCTTAGCTCTTTGTTAATGGTAGCTAGTTAGACCTAAATTAATATATAGAATTCTAGATCTAGTTTTATTAATTAAATTAAGTTTTAGTTCCATTTAAATTCTTGTTTTAGATTAAATCTCTGAATCATTGTTCTTGATTGATTAGATAAATAAAGTAGTATTTTTATCAAGTTTGAATTTTGTCATTTCCAGTATAGATCTAATCTCAATTCTTGTTCCTATTTCATTCCAGCCATTAAGTTAGATTCATTATTGTTCAAATTAAGTAAATCTAAATTTCTTACATTATGTTTAGTTTAGATTCAATGGTAAATGTTAGATTGATGATTCAAGGCTAAACCTCCATTAGAGGGGTTGATGAAGCCTTGATGAAAACTTAGTCGTTTAGTATAGAAACGTTTTAGCATCTATTCCACTCTAGAAGGTCGTGTTTCGGCCAGAGAATGGGTGGGGCGACCTCACATGCTAGTTAGTACTTGGTAGAAATGCCATGAACACTAGGGATTAGACTCGGAATTCTTGCCGTGAAAACGTAAGAATCGAGATACCACAATCTGTACTAGGTGATTAAGTTGGATTCGAGGTGGATTCAATTCTACTCTAATTCCTTTATCTAGAGTCAAACAATAATATTTCCATAGCATTTGTAGTTAATTTCTAGTAATCATCTTAATTAAGTATCGTAGTATAATATTTCGTAAAGCTCTCATTGACTTAAGAGCGACTAGTTAGACTTAGAAAACAATCCATGCTAGGGAACTAGGAGTGGAACGAACTTCGTACTCCATTTAGTGCAATTCGCATTGAGAGTAGAAGCTTTGACAATCAACACGTAAAAGTCAAGTTCTAGTTTACTTACGTTGTGAATCCATAGTTCATTTCGTATGTAGACTATTCATTTTATGATTATCAAATGGCGTCGCTGCCATCTTAGTTACACTTTAGCATTGTTTTCATAGTAGAAGTAGTCAATTTTAAGTCCCATTAAACCCACCCACCCTTGTTTGTTTCATACTGTGGTTGCCCATTTCAGCGGTGACAAATTCGCGAAAAAATACCGGAGGCGAGCTTCAAGGATAAAGGCCAACCAGCTAAGTTACTTGGAATCTTGTTTACCCCCGAAGCCACGCATACATACCATAGCGACCAGCTCAAACACTGAACTTCGACTTCCCATCGAAAGCGACCATACAAAAACATGTAAACTGAAAATTACTTTCGAGCCTTGGAAGGCCGCTATGCGATCTTGACGACCGCCAAAGGTTAAAATTTCCTCGTTTCCACATTTTTATTCAAACTTTGATCTTTCATATTTTTCAGTGTTCTAATCTCTTATATACACATCAACACGCCACATAACAAGACGCTATTCATAAAGCGAAGCAAGGACGCTTATCGGTATTCCTTTCTTCCATACCTCGCATTTCCGGTTAGAGGTTTTCTACTAGTATATCGAGAATTGTTTGGAGTGTTGCATGTTTAGTAAAGCTCAACTTAGTCTTGCATGAGATTAAGGTCCGGGTCGAACAAAAACAACAAACGTAATTACACGGCAAACAAACAAGTCTATCTAGTACACAACCCACACACTCTAGCTACTATCACACACACCATACGACATAATGGTGAAGAAAGAGAGACCTCTCTCCGACTTTTACAAAGCCTTGAATGCGATAGCCCTAAATCGTGCATCGTTCTAGCAGACCGGTGGGGATTTTCGAATCCCCCAAACATATTTAATTTGTTACCCGCCTTTCATGGGTTAGACCATGAAAAACCTTATCGACACATCGTAGGATTGAACAAGTCCTTATTTACATTCCACCATCCTACGGTTGGTGCGAGCAAATTAAACCGAGGGTATTCCCTTTCACCCTAGCCGATAAAGCGCGTCTTGGTTAACTGCCCAAGCACCTAATTCTGTGGACTCGTGGGCTAAACTTGTTCAGCTGTTTATGGAACATTTTTACCCACCCCTAAAGACTAATGAGATGCTTTCAAAGATTCATTTTTCCGGCCAGAATCCTCATGAATCATTTTCTCGAGGCATGGAATCGTTTCACCGATCTCCTTATAGAGTGTCCACATCATAACTTAGTTAAAGACACGTTAGTTCGTGCCTTTTTTCAAAGGTCTTCTACACCACCATAAAGAAGTCCTTGACATAATGAATGGGGTAGTTTCCTAAGTAAAGGAGCCTCGGAGGCTTACAAATTTTAGAAGACCAAACTAAACGGAATAATAATTGGGAGTGATGATACCCCCGGCTCGCTTAGTTCTTCTTCAACGATCAAGGCCGGCGGTATGTTTGAGAATAAAACCGATCCGAACTTAAAATTTACTCGAATCTCTAACTAAAAAGTAGAGGCTATTTACGCTCAACAAAAGCCTATCCCCGTCATGAATGTAAACTCCAACCCATGTAATTTCTGTTTGAGTCCGAGCACCCGACAATTATTGTCCTCTAGCTTATGAACAACAACTACCGAGAGCAAGATAATGTTTACTCTATTAATAACTATCCTATTCCTAACGCCCCTTGGAGACAACATCCCAACTTCAGGTTGGAGAAATAATCAACAAGTAACACCTCCGTGGTACAATAATCAAAACGCGTTAGGCAAGCAAACAATTATAACCAAGCTCCACTTAGGCAAGGACAAGGACAAAGTCAAGGGAATTATAATAATTATAACAACCAAAGCGCCAACCCGACAAGGTCAAGCACAAGGTCAGAATAATTATAATAATTATAATACCAATAGAGGTATCGTTCGGTTAATAATACTAACTATCACAACCCACCCATAAATAATCAACGAGATAGTTCCAAAGAGCACCACGCGACTACTACTACACCTACACAACCGGATCGTATCGACGCCTTTATACAGGTTACCCAACAACTTTTCCAAACAATGACTCAATCAAACCAACAGATCTTACAATCCATAAATCAGGGCATACAACAGTTAGCCCAAGAGAAAGCCCAACCAAAAGGCGTGTTTCCAGGTCAAGCGATACCAAACCCTAAAACAGCAAACACAGCCTTTGAGGTAAACGGTAATTCTAGTACGGAAACTACAATCGTAGGTGACCTAAATGCCATCACCACTCTCCGTTCTGGAAGAGTGGTTGATAACAAAGTAACTACGCCTATAGTTACCCCATCAGTACTCCCTACACCAGATATCGAACTAGATACCGCAATAGAAACTGAGGAGCCTACCACGGTAGAGGTACCAGTTAAATCACAACCAAAGAAACCGAAAGCCAAGGTTACACAGCAAGTAGAGCCATATGCGAAATATAGAGCGAAACCACCGTTCCCTCAAAAATTAGCCATGCTAACTAGGGATACAAACTTTGAGGAAATTAGGAACGCGTTTTCAAGAATCTAACGATAAACCTCCCTTTTCTCGAAGCTATTAAAAGCTTCCTAACCACGCTAAGTTTCTTAAAGAGTTGTGCACTACTAGGCGTAAGACTAACATACCCAAAGACGCTTTTAACCGAAAGCGGTTCCCAACTTTATCCTAAAATAATGGAATTGTTAAGTACAAGGACCCCGGTCGCCCTTGTCAAATGCACCTTAGGAGATTCCTACACGACGACCGCTTTATTAGACACGGGGCGAGTGTTAACTTACTCCCGTATTACTTGTATAAACAAATAGGTCTACGAAATGCAACCTACAAAAATAACGCGTTGCAATTAGCGGACGTGTCAATTAAGTATCCTAAAGGTGTAGTGGAAAACGTGCTTGTTAAGGTTCGGGATTTCTACTATCCTGCTGATTTTGTTATCCTCGATACGAAGTCGCTAATGACTCGCACTGATCATCTTAGGGCGCCCTTCTTTGGCAACCGCCAATGCGCTTTATAAATTGTCGCTAATGGAAAGATGTCCTTATCTTTTGGCCATCTTTTCTGTCGAGGTAAATGTTTTTAAAATGATGAAACAGTTACGGATTCGGTCTATATATGGGGAGGTTAGCATGATCGAGAGTTTAGCTCAAGATTATTTTAACAACACGTTTCACGAAACAATATGTACAAATTCCTTTCTTTTGGAACTTCTGATTTTGTGAATGACTCCTACTTAGAGGAGGTCAACACCATCCCGAATCCACACCAATTGTAGACCCGTCCGGTTGCTCCATATCTTGAGTATGAAGACTTGCTACCTAAGCAGGTTTTCATTACGCAAGATAAGGACACTTATGCAACATCAACGGACATTACATCCACACACACCAGCAAGCTTAAACCTCTTCCCGAGTTAAAATATATTCAACTTGATCCGGATGGTAGTCACCCGATAATTATATCTTCTCTGTTAACTAAAGATGAAGAGACATCTTTAATAAGGGTGATTAGGGAACATCGGTCTGCGATTGGTTGGTCCTTAGTCGACATTAAGGGCATTGACCCTAATGTTGCGCACTCATCGTATCCATTTGGAGGATAACGCGAAGACTTCTCGCGAACCTCGGCCGCTTGAACCCCGCCATGAAAGAGGTGGTTAGGGAAGAAGTCCTGCGATTACTCGATCGGGGTATTATATACCCAATCTCCGATAGCGAATGGGTAAGTCCCATTCATGTAGTTCCTAAGAAATCGGAATTACCATGGTATAGCGGGGAAGGGGTGACTATGTTGTCACTCAAGGTCCTATGAAATGGAGAATCAGTATTGATTCTGACGACGTTTAAATGCTATGACACGAAAAGGATCACTTTCCCTTACCATTTATAGATCGGATGCTAGAACGCGTCTAGGCGGGTCATGCCTTTTATTGTTTCTGGATGGCTACTCGGGCTATTTTCAGATTATTATTGATATTGATGACCAAGAAAAGACAACCTTCACATGTCCCTTCGGAACATATGCCTATAAACGAATGCCTTTTGGCCTTTGTAATGCTCCCGGTACCTTCCAAATGTGTATGCTTCATATATTTAGTGACATGGTAGAAGCTTTATGGAAGTTTTCATGGATGATTTTTCTATCTATGGAGACTCCTTCACGATCGCTTTTGTCTAACTAACGTCTAAGGTTTTGACACGGTGTGAAGAAAAGAGCCTCGCTTTTAAATTGGGAAAAGTGTCATTTCATGGTAAAAAGGCATAGTACTAGGTCATATTGTATCTAGTGATGGCATCGAAGTAGATAAAGCCAAACTAGATAAGATAACGACCTACCTAAACCACGGACTTGTCCGGGTGAGATTAGAGCCTTTCTAGGCCATGCAGGTTTTATAGGCGGTTCATTAAAGATTTTTCAAAATAATAGCTAGGCCTTTAACTAACTTGCTTTTGAAGGATGCAATCTTTGATTTTAATTTTAATCGTAAAAAAGGCTTTTGAAACCTTTAAAAGCTGCCCTAACCATCGCACCTATTATACAGACCTCCTCGATTGGTCTAAACCTTTTGAACTCATGTGTGATGCTAGTGACTATGCGGTTGGTGTTTGCCTTTGGGACGTAAAATAGATAATAAGTCCACGGTTATTTATTATGCTAGTAAAACATTAAACGATGCTCAACGGAATTATACAACTACTGAAAAAGAATTCTTAGCTGTCATTTATGCTTTAGATAAGTTTCGTCCTTATTTGGTTGGTTCTAAAACTTTAGTTTATACGGACCATGCAGCTTTTAGGTACCTTCTTGCAAAGAAGGATGCTAAGCGAGATTAATCCGATGGATTCTTCTCCTGCAAGAATTCACATTAGAAATAAAGGACAAAAGAGGGGTCGAAAACATAGTTGCCAACCACTTATCTAGACTTACAAATGACGATAGTAGTGATTCTGAGTCCATACCGGACTCTTTTCCTGATGAGCATCATCGTATGCTATTTTTTCATCACCATGGTATCTTGGGACATCGTAAAATTATTTAGCGGCTGATGTTATGCCTTATAATTGGTCAAGAAATGAACGTAAGAAGTTCTTGGCGAGTCGGAGGTATACTACCGATGGATGAGCCCTACCTTTTAAGTATTGTGCGGATCAGATTATTCGTCGTTGCATTCCCCAATTGGGAATATAATGAAGTTCTATCGCTCGCCATGACAAAGAGTGTGGTGGCCACTTTAGTGGAATGAAAACAGCCGCTAAAGTTCTTCAATGTGGATTTTATTGGCCTACCCTTTTAAGGATGCCCAAGTGCATTGCAAGGCGTGTATTCGTTGCCAACAACTTGGGAGAATCACGGCCGTAATATGATGCCTTTAAATCCAATCTTAATAGTAGAAATTTTTGATGTTTGGGGTATTGATTTCATGGGGCCTTTCCTGTTTTCCCACGGTTATATTTATATTCTAGTTGCGTGGACTATGTGTCTAAATGGATAGAGGCCCTAGCTTGCCGTAGCAATGACCATAAGACCGTTGTATTTTTTATTAAAGAATATATTTTCTCAATCGGTTTGGCATTCCTAAAGCCATCATTAGTGATGGTGGAACACATTTTTGCAACGAGTTGTTGCATCCCTAGTTAAAAAGTACGGAGTTACACACAAAATAGCAACTCCTTATCATCCACAAACTAGCGGACAAGTAGAAGTTTCTAATAGGAAATCAAAAAGATTTTAGAAACAACAAGAAACCCCGATAGGAAAGACGGGTCGTTTCGTCTATCGGATGCCTTATGGGCATATAGAACTGCTTTCAAAACTCCTATAGGTATGTCTCCCTTTAGACTTGTATTTGGGAAACCATGTCATTTGCCCGTTGAATTAGAGCACCGGTGCTCGTGGGCTATAAAAAGCCTTAACTTCAATATTGATGAGGCGTCAAACGCAAGTTACAATTAAATGAGCTTGAAGAAATCCGTAAGCGATTCTTACGATCTCGCCAAGGATTATAAAGCCAACATGAAACGTGTTCATGATAAGCATATCTTGGCGTAAAGAGTTTGTGGTCGGACAAAAGGTTTTGCTTTACAACTCCCGCCTACATATTTTCCCGAGGAAACTAAAAACCCGTTGGTCTGGTCCTTTTCTGGTTACTGAAGTCACCCCTTACGGGGCAATTACCTTGGTAAATCCCAAGGACAACAGTACCTTTCAAGTTAATGGTCAACGGTTAAAACATTTTCACGAACTTTTGTCCCCTGATGTGGAGGAAGTCCTTTTACAGGACCCTGTCTATGAGGACTGACCTTGTCATTTGGTGTACTTACTTTCATTTCCATATACTGATAAGTACACCATTCAGGTAACCGGGCCCTCCCTATGGAGTGTGTGGTTGTAAGTACCGGATCCTAAGTCCACAGTTCACATAATTCACGTTTTCCACTTTCGCATGTTTTCTCGATTGTTGAGTCATGTTCCTCTATGGAGTGAATTATGTATTTATTGTTTTTCGTGTTTCTCATAATAAACAAATAAAATAAATTAAAATTCTTAAAAATCATAGACATAGCAATCCCACAAGTCTTGGGAATCTGACTTTAAACGACTTATACAGAAACAAATTTTGTGTTTAAAAATTTGTTTGGGGGGAAATCAGTCTTTCCATCCGGATTGCTCAAACTATCTAGTTGTGTTGTTTAGGTCCATTAGTATAGTTCATTGGGGTTGACGTCATCTAATTTAGTGTTCATTAGTTCGCATAACTTACGTCATGCACGCACTACGAGGCGTTTTGCACTATCTTATTACTCACCCCCGGTCGGAATAGAGTAGTTTATGGATCATTGGATTGGAAATTCTCTCCTGATCATTTCCATATCTCATTCGAAAGAATCGGACCGATAACGAAGCGGGAAATCTAGTTTGAAATTGCGCTAAAAATCGACGAAAGTCGAAATATACGAATTGGGCTTGGGCCAACTCGCGCTCACCAACAGCGCGCCCGCGCCCCCCTTTCCAAAAACAAATCGCGACCTTCATCTTCTCCAGCCGCTTGACACAAATTACAAATCCAAACCCTATCAACCAAAATAAAAAAAAATATATAATAAAAATAGAATACATCACACTAAGAAGACCACCCACGCCCATTGTGAAACACCAATCTTCCACACAATCCTACCGTTTCCACCAAGAAACCACCCACCAATTCGAGTTTTCGAACCTGCCGCCGAACCTACCATAACCACCACTGTTGGTTTAGTTAGTTTTCATCAAACTCGAATCCACCACCATCTACAAACCCCAAATCAGTTCAAACTTCAATGGCGCTACGACGTAGAATTACTGCCGAAAACGCGTTTCTTCGCCGATAGTTCAGCCCATTTTATGACGCTGAGATGTTTAAGAGAAATTGAACGGACTGTGGTATTCGACGAGGATTTCTATCACTATGATTTGGTAGAACAGTTTTATAAGAAACGAGAAGTGGAGGGAAATAGGATTTTCATTAGGATAGCGAGGAAACGCTGAGGGAAGTTACGACGGCTTGTTGGTCGAGCTATTAGGAATCACGCCAGAACCAACCTAGATACGACCATTCAGAACCCCATTATAATTGCAGGTTCCTGTTTTGATGAAAGATACGGGTCATAGAGGGTGAATACAATACGATATCTCATTCGTTAAGCCAGACGACGAGAACCAATCAACCGGTCAGAGCTCGGTGGATTGGTAAGAACGCCCCTCGGGAAAGACAAAGTCGCTGACATCGGACTTCGATTAATGCGACGTTCTTCCTGGATTTTGCAAACGAAGGAGTATAATTTCTGCATCCTTGATTTAATTTTGAATGTGATTAGAGGAGTGGGAAAGAGCACGGCCTCTTCCCGTATTGATCACTAAGATTATGCTCTCATTTAGAGTCGCCGCTAGATCTGCTCCTATTAATATCAAATTGCCTTCTAATGCAAGTATTTATAAGGAATGCATCCAAAAGACTTGGCCGCTGTCCTGCGAGAAAAGGAAGTTGAGTCGGATAATGTAGGGAAGATATGACATGGTTGGTTGAGGATAATTTTGATAGTCATACTTCTAATTTAGAACGAATGATAATGTCTTTATGCAAACCGGTTTTGCGATGCGGTTATCGTATCTGTGAAGATATCGACACATAGACAAATTGTAATTGAAATAAGCAAAACGAACTTTCGGGCGAGAGTTGAAATGCTCGAAAGGGGTCGAAGATATCTTGTCCGACTTGGAGGTTATCCACAAGAATCACCAAGCCCGGTATCACGATTACTCAAGACCGAGATAGAAGCCGCGGTGCTTGTTCGGGATAGAGATGCTACGACGCGTGCCACTTTCGTGGATGAGTCCGTCTCGGTGAGTCCGAGAGGCATGGCGTCGTCGCCCTTGAGCCCAGATGGCTCAAGCCATTCGTCACCACCAGCGATCTCCATCTCGGGGACCATCTTCTTCACCCTAGGTGTTCACCATCGGTTGTGTCCTGTTATCTTATCGTTTTATTGTTTAGTTAGTGGAATTTTATTTCAAAGTAGTTAGATTTAAATATTAAGTTGTTTGTTTTAGATTGCTTGGATTTCATATTATTTTAATATAATTTATTTTGATCATCTTTAAATAAGGTTGTCTTGGAGTAAAAGTTGAAAATAGTGGTAGCATGATATGTAGGAGAGTTTAGATACCGTGGTTGTTAGGAAATCAAAACTATGGTTAGTTTCCGGTTTCGGGTTTGGCGTTTTTCTATTTCGGGAAATTGCCTTAAAACAATTTGGCAATTTGCCGATTCGTTTTGGAAACCCGTAACCTATTTAAACTTCCATCATACTACACTCACAACCCACACTACACACCAAAAATCATCTTTCACTTTTCACTCCAACATTTTTCCTTGTTTTCTTAGAAACTCACTTTCGCACCCTCTGGCCGAATCCCCAAGCCTTCAGCGCAGAGCTTCTCCCTATTATACTCTAAATCGAAAAATCCCTAGATTCCAGCGCTTCAAGTAGAGCGCGACCGCGAAAACACCGAAATCAAAAATCACCGAAGCCCAGCGCTTCAAGTAGAGCGACCAGCTCAAACACCGTAATTTCAAAACCAAAGAGCCGACTTTCGCCATATATCTGGCCGCCAGCGCCTCCTCTCCAATAATCACAAAATTTTCGATTTTCCTCGAGGTTCTTCCGGTTTTTCGCAGCTATTCTACAAGTATCGTTGAGATGACACCACCTATAGTGATTCCCGAGCAGTCTTTTTGAAGACTTGATGGGAACCTATACCTATGGAGCATCGTTCCGCGGCGGATCGTGCAATTAGGATGGCGGCATCTTCCTCGGTGAGTGATGACGATTCTTTTTCACCTAAGCTAAACTGAATTCTTCTATAATAATATTACTTTTTTGTACCCAAGAAGGAGAACAAAAATTTTCCCTTACTATTGATGGTACGACTATGGAATTCAATAAACACTTGATAGCTTTGGTTTCGGGATTGCCATTACCTGACCCTATGCACACGTGGGGATATATGACAGATAACTCATACCTATATGAATATGCCTATTTCCATGAGTATTATGGGGGAGGGGTATTTCGTATCATGAACCAAGACCAATATAACATCGCCCTGAGTAGCCTATTACTGAATGTAGGCACAACCATGTTGTTCATCATGATGAACATTCTAGGGGAACGGCAGTTTACTTCTGCCAATAATACCGCTGGTGACGTTTTCCTTGCTTTAGCTGAGGGACGTCGTAGGTATGACATTCCCCGAGTTTTAGTTGCTACTCACGAAGCGAGCCCATACCTTGAGGCATAAGTACCTTCTTATGCCTGTCTTGGTTTGCCGCCTTATATCGCGCTTTGCCTACCCGTGATTCGTACCGCATTACCGCAGTTGGGAAAAGGTCAAAATCATGAGACCCACCAATCGTGTGGTAAGATCATTCCGAGCCATGACTTGGCCGGGATGGCAGGTGCAACCACATTTGGTTGCCCCTTACACCCCATCGGACCAAATAACACTAGAGAGGTTAGCACTAGTTGATGATACCACGGAAGGCGTGGCAAAGTTGTTATGGCATGGCGGGATCGCGAAAAGAACCTCATATAGAAGAGGAGGATGACGAGTAGATCTTTGGGGTGCAGGTAAGTTTTAGTTAAGTTAGTGTCTGCTTATGTCACAAGCAATTTAATTCGGTTAACCCCATAATGGGTGGAACTCTTATAGAGTTGCGTCAGTATTTTTATTACTATATTTGTATGTTTTAACTTTTGTTTTGCAGATGTTTCTGAATTTCACGCGTTTCAATGGTATTTTTCCTACCCTCTTTATTTAAATGCTTTGAGGACAAAGCATACTTTTTGTTTGGGGGGGGCATAGAAACACGTGTAATTAAGACATCTGTTAGGATAGAGATATGTATAATGTGCACTTGTTTTCTAGTTAAAATTTCAAAAATTCAAAAATATAAATAAAAAGTATGCTATACACTTAGGAATATTGGTATTGTTTTCTTTCTCTATGCTCTTAACAATCTAGAAGTCTCACGTAGCTTTTGCATCAGAATAATAGTTAGGAACTTAGGTTAATATGTAGGTAATAATCTTTGCATCTATCTATAAATATATTACATGAGTATCTATGATTGTTTGGCAGTAAGTTTCTGAAATCTAGGCTAGAGTACTTATTCTACAAATCCTGTGAGAATATAGCCTAAAAGCCTTATATGAAATGAAACATTTGAGAAATGACACAAGGGAGAAAAAATCGGATAGAGAAATCACACGCCCACTTGCTTGATCACTAAACCATATCCTAAAAGCGAGAATTTAGGCCCTATTTGGATCGATATAGCCAGAAATTCAAACCTATGAATTATTTTCCGCTAGTAAGCCCCTCTCGAGCCTTTCTTTAGCCTTCCATAAACCACAATTCCTTTACCCCATTACAAAAACAAAACAAAATAAAAAAAAAAAAATCAACCTACCCAATCTAGAATAAGTCCGAGAATAGAATGAGTGAAGAAAGAAGAAGAGAAAAAACACATTGTAAACAAAAGTTAGTTAAGTGCTTGAAAAATAAAGAAAAGAAAAGTTTCCATCCAAAGAAAAAAAAAAAATATAAAATAAAAATAAAATAAAAACTCCAAAAAAAAAGAAAAAAAGGAGTCAAAAGCCAAAGAAAAAAAAAAAAAAATATGGCTAAGGATGGAAACAAAGTGTAGAAGCAAAAGTAAATAACAAGGTTTTCTCTAGTTACATAATATGAAGACTCTATTATCTCGGACTTGTCCTTTTGAATATCCATTTCCTTCCTTCTTAAACCATCTCCTATTCCCATGACACCTAATAAAGACCTCTAGCTTAATTAGGAATATGTTAGTGGGATAGTAAGTGGCGATGATGTGTTTGATCGACCCGGCTTCCTTGTTGTCATTGAGATTGTAAGGTAAAGTGTGCCCACTTGCACCTTTGGAGTATGAAAACTTGAGTGGAAAAATCATAGTGGTTTTGTCTTGACATTTATGTGAGGACCTACTTAAGGACGCTATTCCGAGTTTTCAGAAACGGACCTGCTATTACATTTCATAGTATTACTCATTGTTATATGTTTATTTTAGATGATTGATTATTATGCATATATTAGCTTAGGGTTCTGACTGGGTTATTCTTATGTATTTGCTAGTGAGATGTATAGATAGTTGAGACATGAATGAGAAAACAATAGTTTTATTTCTTAGTCGTTGTAGTATAGATGAAGTTTGTGAGTACCTTCACTGGAAAACTCTCCGCGAGGCTATAACTTCGTCCACTAGGGAATTCCTAGTGGTTTAAGGCCTTGTTGCATATGGTCAATGCAATCGCGACTCAAGAAAAACGAGAGTAGTTAGAACTCCATTTTTGGTCACTTATTCTAATTTCTCATATTTGCTTGAGGACAAGCAAAATCTTTGTTTGGGGGTGGTTTGATAAGAGCCCAAAACTGTAGTTTTAACCCCTTTAATAATCATCTTGTTAGACCAATTATGTGAATAATAAGTAAGAGTTAATCTGATTACGTGTTTTATGCATTTCGGGCTTCAAAGTCCATTATGTGCGTAAATGTGCCACATTAGCGAGATAAAGGAGCAAAAGCCATCGAGAACCTCGAATGCCATATCTTTGGACTCGGACCTGAATTGGGCCTACCTTATGTCAAAACGACCGGCTCGGAAAGAGCTTTGCAATGGTCCAAGCCTTGACCCAATCAGAGGAGCAGAAGTGGACGAAAAGTCTGTGGAAGCCAACTGCAGCTGAAGAGGCCTTTTTGAATTTGAAAGAATTGGGTTTTGGGCACGATTCTCTCAGCCCAAACCATGGCTCCAAGCCCATGCACGAATTTTGGATCTGGATGTATAAAACAAAAGCTTAGCTCTTTGTTAATGGTAGCTAGTTAGACCTAAATTAATATATATAGAATTCTAGATCTAGTTTTATTAATTAAATTAAGTTTTAGTTCCATTTAAATTCTTGTTTTAGATTAAATCTCTGAATCATTGTTCTTGATTGATTAGATAAATAAAGTAGTATTTTTATCAAGTTTGAATTTTGTCATTTCCAGTATAGATCTAATCTCAATTCTTGTTCCTATTTCATTCCAAACCATTAAGTTAGATTCATTATTGTTCAAATTAAGTAAATCTAAATTTCTTACATTATGTTTAGTTTAGATTCAATGGGAAATGTTAGATTGATGATTCAAGGCTAAACCTCCATTAGAGGGTTTGATGAAGCCTTGATGAAAACTTAGTCGTTTAGTATAGAAACGTTTTAGCATCTATTCCACTCTAGAAGGTCGTGTTTCCCATGAGAAATGGGTGGGCGACCTCACATGCTAGTTAGTACTTGGTAGAAATGCCATGAACACTAGGGATTAGACTCGAATTCTTGCCGTGGAAAACGTAAGAATCGAGATACCACAATCTGTACTAGGTGATTAAGTTGGATTCGAGGTGGATTCAATTCTACTCTAATTCCTTTATCTAGAGTCAAACAATAGTATTTCCATAGCATTTGTAGTTAATTTCTAGTAATCATCTTAATTAAGTATCGTAGTATAATATTTCGTAAAGCTCTCATTGACTTAAGAGCGACTAGTTAGACTTAGAAAACAATCCATGCTAGGGAACTAGGAGTGGAACGAACTTCGTACTCCATTTAGTGCAATTCGCATTGAGAGTAGAAGCTTTGACAATCAACACGTAAAAGTCAAGTTCTAGTTTACTTACGTTGTGAATCCATAGTTCATTTCGTAGGTAGACTATTCATTTTATGATTATCACAACTTTATCCAAAAAATTTCCATTACTCATGATATCAAGTGTTACATTGTGTTCTTGGAGAAGACCTTTGGAAAAACATTAGACAAGAGTGGATTTTTCTAGTTTATGGTGAGGACATGCATAGAGCGGGTCAGAGAATCTATCTCATGCTTCGGAGAATGTCTCACTCGGACTCTGTCTGAAGAACTGTATCTTGCTTACTATCTCTTCTATTTTCTTTGGTGGAAAGTACTTCTTCATGAAGGAGAACATAACATTTTCCCTATGTATCGAAAAAATTGGGCTTCTGAAAAAGAAGTCATGCGTGACTTTTACCAGCTAGAGTGAAAGGAAACACTCTAAGCTTAACTTGATTATCAGATACACCCAGATGATTGAAAGTATTACATACTTCGTGAATACGACGCATGTGTTCATACGGTAACTCGTGTTCAAACCCATGGAAGATGAGTAAGAGATTGAGCACGTTTGGTAGGATGCAGAAATCGCTTGTGAGCGGTGTGAGTCGTATACAAGATGGAGGATCATCTTGTAACGGTGTGTAGAAGTTAGAGAGAGGCTCTTCAGCTTGTACAACTTCTTCCGCCATCTTAGAAAGTGGGGGACGAGAGATAGGAGTTTGTCGAGACCGATGTGTTTTCCTATATGAGCGTGTTTTAGTTGCACTAAGCTTTTGATTGCCTGAGTGTAGTCTCATGCATGTTTGCAAGACTAGTAAAATCTAACTAATAAGTGCAAACAAATGAATTGGATACTCAATTAATCGAAATATGTTTGTGCGCTTTGAAATTTGGAAATTTTGTTTTGTATGTAGATTTGATACTATGCCTTGTTCGAAATGGATAGTTGGGGGCAAACCTAGGTTTTGGGGCTCTACATGCTTCAAAAGGGTGCTACCAAGAATCTCACTCACAATGAAATGATGGAGGGTAGTAAGAAAAGTAGTTGGTCCACTGGAATCTAGTAGTTTTCCACTCTCAATATTCGTGCTAAGTGTTTGTCATGTAGACGTGACTAGATTGGCTCTGCTTGGTTGATTTTAGATTTTTAGTTTAGTCAATGTAGCATTTGAATCACGTAACGTCCGTTAACTGAAGTGGGGCTTAATCCTACTTGTTATTTGTTATGGCTCGAGTTTAGTTTTAATCGCGTAAAGTAAAGACAATACGGAAGTTAAAACACGGAGTCACACAAGCATGCTTTTGTAAACAACCAAGTATCCTCTAACTGGGATTTGTGAGGAGGTTAAGAGCTTATCTCCCAAGTGTGCATACACGTCCTTGGGGATGGAGTTGGCGTTGACCAAGTGTGTGGTGTCTTGATATGTCAAACCTTACCGTTCGAGCTTTACGTTTTTTAGTTACCAAATTTCTAAACTAAACCCACATGTTGGGTTAGAATGGTGGCAAAGCCAATAAGTTTACAAATTTGCCTTCGTGGGCTTAACTAACATAAACATAAAGACAATATTAACTAAACTAAACTACTTAACTAATGATGATTGAACTATTAACTATGTAATTATGAAAAGATAAAAAGAATTGTCAAAGATTGAATCCAAGTTGATTTGAAATGCGCGAGCATTTTGTTACACGACTCACCTCACACATCCAAATGGCTTAAGGTGGTCAAATCTCCAACTCTTGGTAAGTTGTGAAACTTAAACCAAAAGACAAATTCTTTCTATTTTAAGCCTAAGTTGATATTATCCTAAATTTTGTATTTTAAAACTTAAACTAATGATATTATCCTAATCTAATATGAATTCAACAACAATTAATGAAAAATAACTTTAAAACATGATATTAAACTAAATATAGTGTTTATCTAATGCTGATGATTAATTCATTTTAATTCATTTTTAATTATTTTTTTTTATTTTGAAAAACTTAAAACTTTGCAAATCTAACTAGTTTCAAACTACTAACAGTTAAATCAAATTGAAACTGGGAAACTAATCTACTAATGATTACGAAGATTATGTACCAACAAAATCTTCAGCTAAAAAATTACAGAGGCGGTCGCAGGACTAGGTGGCACGAGCACTGGTTAACGGCAGGTGCGGGATGACTTTGCGTGGTCACCCTTCGATCTGTTCCATTTTCTTTCGTTTTTCGTCGACTTGCTCAGGAACTCCCCCTCTTGTTAGTGGTGGACTCTGTTTGATTAAATTTGTAGTAAAAACATGCAAACATTAATTAGTAAGTAATATAAAATAAAAACTTGAAAAAATGAAAAGAAGAGTTTAGAAGAGGGTGTTTGTATCCATCCTTCTTCTCAAGCTTAGATCCATGACGGTGGCGGCATTTGATGTTTTGTAGATTGTGGTGAGTATTGGGTTGAAGTTGTTCATCTTAGATCTTATAAAGAGAAGAAGTATGGATGGATATGAAACTAAACCTTTGCCTAAGTTCTATTCCTATTCATTCTTTTTCTATGTTCAAGTATGGTAAAAACACTAGTTATTTGGGATGGATGATTAAACATAGTGCTTGGTTTATAAAATGGTTGTCAATCAAAACATGTATTAAAAAGGTATGGAATGAAATAACTTGTTAATCAAGTTATACTCATTTGATTGATTCAAATGAGTATAACTAAATTTTATGGAAATGAAATGGGTTGAAAAAGTTTGGAAAACAAGTTTTGAATGAAGAAGATTGAAAACAAATAGCGATGAAGAAAAGAAGCTTGATATTGAATAAAGGTAGAAACTTGAATACAATGAAAATAGAAAACAATAATAAAAACGAAATAAAAACTATTATCTATTTAATGATATCCTACTCCTACTAGAGTCTAGTTACTACTTAGCTAGCTCTCTATTTTACACTACTCCTAGGACATAAGACTTAAGGCATCTACTTTGTGGGCAATCTCTACACTTATATAGTGTGTAGAGATGTACAAGTTTACCCCTCCTTTTGCTTATCAATAAAGTAACCTATTCTAGAACATTCTCTACTCTTCTTTTGTTGATCTTCTAAACTTGAGTGGATAAGACCAAGCCTTTGGGCCTAAGCCCATGTCTTTGAAAGGTTGAGCCTTTGGTCTTTGAAGCTTTAAGTGTTGAGCCCATGTCTTACAATAATTTAAGCTTTTGGCCTTTGGGTCTTTGAGTGTTGTTTAAGCCCTTGAGTTCACTTTGACATTTAACCGTTGACTTTTTTTTTTTTTTTTTCCCAATAATCTTTATTATTCACAAGATCGAGGTCCATCTTTTGCTCCTTTTGGCTCTAGAATTTGTCGTTTGAGATAATTCATCCATAATAGGCTTGTATCCTGAAAAAGCAATAAGAACATGAGTTTTCTACATTATTGATCATATAATTAGACTAAATTGAAACATTATAAGGGGATAAAAACGCATATTTAAAGTCTGATCAGTTTCAACTTACTAAGACCAAGTTGTAAATAAACCGAATAAGGCAACAAATTAACACTAGCCCCCAAATCAAGTAATGTATTCTCATGATCACCAATAAAATAAGAAATAGCAGGGCATCCTAAATTGCTAAACTTAGGCAGGTTGGTTTTGAATAATCGAACTCACTTGCTTTGTAAGGAAAGTTTTCTTGTGCACATTCAACTTACGTTTCTGTGTACACATGTCCTTAAAAAACTTGGCATTGGAATAAATTTGTTTTATAGCATCAAGTAATGGGATATTAATTTGAACTTGTTTAAACATCTCTATTATCTCATTATTATTTCCTTTCTTAGCCACAATCAAATGTTGAGGAAATGGAGCTTTAGGTATATAAGATGGGGCAGGACTAGTTTCCACAGAAGTAGGAGGCTTTAAGCTCTTCCTAGAAGTATCATGACTATCAAAACCACTTACGTCACTCTCCTCGTGCTCACGCTCCATAGGATCAGATCTGACCTCAACATCTCTAGGCATCTCCACCCTATTGTCAACATGTTTACCACTCCTAAGAACAGTAATAGACTTGGCTTGCTCATGGTGGTGCTCTTGGCTCAAGTTAAAGCTAATTTCATACTGACTTTTGGATTAGTAGCTGGCTAACTAGGAAATCTACCCATCTCTCTCTCTCACTCAAGGCATTTGCAAGTTGACCCATTTGAATTTCCAATTTGGCAATAGATTGTGAGTTTGAATGCAAACTCTATTGGGTATCTTTTTGAAATTGCTGGGAATTCTATATGAAAAGACTAAGGGTATCCTCAAGAGATGGTTTTTTAGGTGGTGGTGGTTGTTGGTATTGCTGAAACTTGTGAGTCGGGACTTAAGAATATGGCTGGGGAGTAGGGTTCACAGGTTGCACCTCTAGATCAATTTGATGTGGTCCATTCCTCCATGAAAAGTTGGGATGATTCCTCTATCCAAGGTTATAGGTATTAGAAAATGGGTTGTTCCCTGGCTTTTGGTACGTATTAAAAGCATTGGTTTGTCCAATTACGCTTGGGCAATTATCAATTGCGTGATCAAGACTATCACACAAAAGACAACCAAGGGTCTCAATGTTAGTAACTAGAAAATTAGTCTATTTTTCTAGCTCGAGAGCCTCAACTCTCCTAACTAACTAAGGCGCCCATTTTAGCATTTGCGTCGAAATCTTTATCAACGTGGATCATAACATTCTTAGTAGTACTACTAGCCACTTTCTTAGGTTCATGGCTAGTTTTCCACTGTTAGACTTTTTCAACAACTTCTTCTAAAAACACGTCCACGCTTCATCTACACTCTTAACATAGAAGTCCCCAGTACTCATGGTCTCAATCATAGCCTTAGAACTAAAATCAAGACCCTCATAAAGAATTTGAACTAACCTACCTTTCTCAAGGCCATGGTTAGGACACTGCAAGAGTATGTCCTTGAACCTCTCCATGCACTTCCACAATGACTCTCCATCATTTTGGCAGAAAGATGAAATTACTTTTCTAAAAGCAGTTGCCTTATGATTAAGGAAAATTTTCTTTAAGAACACAACACACAATATTTCTCAGGTAGCTATGGAATTAGATGGAAGAGAATGGAACCAACTTCGCTTTCTCCTTAAGGGAAAATGGGAACAACTTCAGTTTTATAGCCTCATCGCTAAACTACTAAAGTTTGATAGTCCCATAAATATCTTCAAATTCCCTTACGTGAAGATATGGATCGTCGTCATCCGTTTCCCTAAACTTAGGAAGTAGCCCAAGCAGATTGGGTTTTAATTCGAAATTATTAGCATTGGTCGTGGGTGGAACAATGCAAGACGTACAGTCGAGTTGTTCTTGTATGGTAGATAAACTCCTTAATGGATCTAAGTACTTTGGCAACAACATTATTATTATTGTCATCCATGTCAGCGAAAATTGGTGTATTGCCAACAAAGGTTATGGGTATCTCTAACTTGGTGGAGCTTCTAACTCTCCTATGGAGTGTCGGTTCAATCTCTGAATCAAGTGGTGCTAATGTTATGTTGTTGGACCAAGTTTCAACCATAAACTTCTCCTAAACCTAGGACTCAAATGAAACAAGCAAAGCATGTAAGACACATAAGTTTAATCTTACGAATCAGAAGTGCACCTCCTTTTCTATTTCACTGTGCCCTGTAGCTCTACAACACAATACGAACAAATTAAGTTTTGGATCTCTCAAAGTGACTAGATGTAGCCTGCAGAATATCAGAGGAATCAGTACCACTTAGGGGGCGTGTGCCCTCAAGAAACAAAGGAATATAGGGCGTGCACCCTTATGCTGAATTTTAAGAGAATATAAGAGGGGGTGGGCGCCCTCTCTAGAAGGCAAAATAGGAGGCATGCGCCCTTTATTCGTCACAGTTAGACTTGAAATTTTCCAGACAACTTCCCACAGTCGTCAGGAACTTGTTTCTGTGGTCATATGCAGAAATTTTGAAGTGGACACTTAACTATTAACTATGATTACCAAAAATAAAATTTTAAAAAAACAAAAATAAATAAAAATAAAAAATAAAAAATGGGAAATCACAAATTACGTAAATTAATACCCTAAGACTCAATTGTACCATTGCAATCCCCGACAATAGTGCCAAAAACTTGATAGGATTTTAACCGGTCTAAATAAATAGACTAATTAAATCTTAATTTAGTAATAATCGTAAGCGCACAACTATTGTTGAAAATAGTTATGGCAAACGGGTCGATCCCACATGAATTGCTTCTTAGACAATTGGGTACTTAAAATTGTTCTTAACCTAATCAGAACAATGTTTGTTTGAAGAGTTTTTTATTTACTATTAACTAAAGCTATTTAATTAAACTACGAAAGCAATAAAACTCAGGTTTATACTATCAATGGTGAAATACTAAGACATTCGAATACACCCTAGACCGTTATAGATTATCATAGTTTAATTAATTTAAAGTTCTCTTTTTAATATGAGTAGCATGAGGGAAAGGTAACCCTTGCTTACTCGATGATGTGATCGTGAATTTCCTAATGATTCTAACAAATAGTTTTGATTAAATTTCAGCACGCTAACATATAAATCCCTAGCAAAAGTTGTCTGTTTAGAGTACAATTTCTCACTAATTCAATTAAACAATAAAAACAATGCTTTGAATTTCATAGAAACCAAATCTAACAATTGAATAGTCAAGCCATGAATTTGAACACACAAGATATAATCAATGAAAATGGTTCTATTGAAATCAGTGAATTCAAACAAGTATTATGCTATTAAACTTAAGGAAAAATTGAATTTCTGGGCATCAAACTATGGCCAATTTTACATAGTAGGCAACCAACTTTTTTTTTTTAACACTTTGGGCATCCAACTTTTCAATTTTAACAATGTGGGGATTCCGTCAGTTTTCCATCCAAATACATTTAACAGTTGCATTTTTTTTTTTAAAAAAAATCATCAAAAATTATAAAAAAAAAATGGGGCTGCAAGTTTGGATAATATTTGATGATTTCTTAATTTTTGATGATTTTTTTTTAAAAACAAATGTAACTATTAAGTGTATTTGGATGGCAAACTGATGAAATCCCCACATTGTTAAAATTGAAAAGTTGGATGCCCAAAGTGTTAAAAAAAAAAGTTGGTTGCCCATTATGTGAAATTGACCATAGTTTGATGCCTAGAAATTCATTTTTTCCGTCCTTAAACTTAATTGGAGAACATTAAACCAACTAAACATGCAAAACCTACGCAAGTTTAGGGCTTCATCTAAGCCCTAGCTTGTAGTTTAGCTAGACATGAACTAGAAACAATAGAATTTAAAGGTGAATAAGCCATCACTAAACCGATGTTGCTGTGTTGGTTTTTCTTCTTCTCCACTTCATCTTCTCTAGATCCAAAAGATTTGATCCTCTTTCTCTTGATCTCCTTTTTTTATATAGGTTTCTCCCTAGTTGCGTGAGTGTTGGAATCCTTTTTAGAGAGTTGTATGATGTGGGGAGTCTTAACTGAGTGATTCGGTATAAAATCTGATTGCAAAAAGAACTTATAGAGGGGCGCGCACTGATCAGCTCCCAAATGTGAGTTTTATTACCCTTATATTATCGCATTACAGCCCTTCTTACGCATAATGAAAAGACAACTCATAGCTTTTAATGTCTTTTCCAGGTTACATGCCATTTCAGACCAGTAATCATAAAAGCTGCATTTTAGCGCCAAAAGGAGCATTATCAATGCTTATTATGAAGGCTCAAGTTGCTATGGAAAAGTGTTGAAAAAGTCAAAGTCAAAGGTCAATGACTCAAAACTAGAGAATTGAAAGTCATCTCCTTAACTCAAAAGACTAGAGATTGATGGCCTTGCTACAAAAGAAGGCTTGCTTAAAACCTAGCTTGCTCAAGAAGATAGGAAAAAGCAAAAGCAAAAGCATAAAGCAACATGGCGAGGTGTCTTGATTGTAGAGGGAGAGGGCAAATCAGTATTTTGTAAGAGTAGGGGTATAAAAACCCAAAAGTGGGATGAGAGAATGCACCTGACTTATTCTAGTGTTATGTAGGAGTAGTGTAATCTTTATTTTCAAGTCATTTACATTCAAGTTTTGTTTTTACTTTTTGTTCTTCAATTCAATCTTTTTCATTTCAAGTTTATGTTTTAATCTTCAATCAAAGTTGTTTCAATACAAGTTCATGTTCAAGTTGTCATTTAATCTTCAACACAAGTTTGCTCATTCAATACAAAGTTTTTCTTCATTCAAGTTGGTCAAGTTTCAATACAAAGTTTGAGTCATTCAAAAACAAGTCATGGGTGTTAAGTTTGCTACATTATCTTCTTCATAACTCCCATCAATCCATCATCCAAACAATCTATGGTGAACCTCAACTTCAATACTCTTTTGAAACCATACTTACCAATGTACAACATTTCACGCACCCTCTAACTTTGACTGCAGAACTTCAGAGTTTTACAGTAGCCTCAGGATATCTTTCATATGTTATTTTCAAACTTGTATCGAGCATTCTTCCTATAATCAAACTACGAGGATTTTACAATCCTTTTAAAAGCTCAGGTCTCAGCCCGTTTCGTTATGTTGGTGTTGATTTCTGTAAAACCAATGAAACGGACTATTAAAAAGGACATATATCAGTTAATTGGACAACTTAATATAAATGTGGGCATAAATGTGTGGCATTTATGTGCTTATCAGTTTCGATGTAAGGAACACTGATGAACAATATTGAATTTGTGGTGGAATTCACCATAAAGAACAGTTGCAAGCATCAGTTGCCGGACAGTGTCGTATGGTGTTACTTGAAGATGCACCTTAGGATTTTTCATGGAAATGTGAACGACCTCAGAGATGATTTCTCAAGTCAATTCCCACTGGCATCCATTCGCACAAAAGAAGAATTTACCGTTATAGAAATTGCTATGTTCGGAGAACATCAAAACCAATTCTTGCGAGTATAAGGCCTCCAAATGATGTAAAAGAGGTAACCAACCTCTACAGGTAATTTCAATGTCAAAAAAGGGATGAAAGAGGCCTTCATTAAAATTCTGTAAAAAATTTTGCTCGGGCACTATGCATCTCTGAGGAGCCATTGAAATTGGAAAAGATAGAAAGATGGATATGATGGAGTGAAAGGAAGATGGCAGTAAGAAAACATCTTGCAACCAAGATATATAATGTGTGAGTGGTGAGATCCAAAATATGTGGGGAAGGACAAAACAAAAAGCAAATGAAACATGTGTTTTGTCTGAACACTCTTATGTGGCAAGCACGTGAAAATTGAATATTTTTCAAAGTGGCTCTTTTATCGTCAGATTCCCAAGACGAAGAACGAGTTGTTTAAAAAGATTAGAAAATACGAAGGAAGGTTTCACAATGAAGTTGGCCAACACATATGTTCTACATTGGATCCCAAAAAATAGGTCATTTAACGTTAGATCCCTAAGACAATGATCAAGGTTTTGTAATGAGGGAGAACATATGGAGGAAGGTTTCACAGGGTAGTTAGACCAACACATATATTCTAAAAAATGGAGTAGACCCCAAAAAGGGAAGCCTTTTAAAGCTAAAAGAGTAGCGCGCGTTACTAGATTAGTGGCGTGCACAACTTAAGTTGAGGATAATATGTTAATTTTGTTATCTTTATTGAGTTTTTTATTTTTATGATTTTTAATGATGTTATTTGATTTTTTTGGTTTATGATAAGTGAAAAATATAACTAATACACACAATAATATAAACATCGATGACGTCTCAAATTAATTCGTAACACGCACAAATTTTTGAGAATTTATTAAACACACCACATTTATTGACAAAAAACAACAAAAAGAAGAAAATAAAAAAAAAATAGATTGTTCTAGATATTAGTTATGACTAGATGCCAGAACAACAAAATTACACAAATAAAAAGCATTAACATGAAGACCTTAGTTGCATCTTTAATTTCCTGCTTATATAACTTCCCTAATTCATCCATGAAGCCCAAATACAATTTGAATGTGGAATATGATATGTCAGAGAAGGTGAGAAGAAGAGGTAAGGGAAGTGATAAACATAAAAATGCTAGTTTACCTACGAAATGAACGATGAAACTCAAAACGTAAGTAAACTAAAACTTATTTTGAGCCTAGGATTATCAAGTTTTTCTACTCTCAATCCTATGAGATATAGTGGAGTAACAAATTCGTTCCACTCCTAGTTCTCTAGCATGGAATGATTTTATAATTAACTAATCGGTCTTAAGTCTAATGAGAGGTTTACGAGGGGGAATTCTATACTACGAGGTGAATGAAATTAACAAGTTACAAATAACGAAATGATACTGAATATTGAATGTGAATCTAGAAAAAGAATTAGAGGGGAATTGATTCCACCTTGAATCCAACTTAATCACCTAGCATAGACTGTTGTAATCCAATCTTTACGTTCTTACTGTAAGAATTGCTTGTTCTAATCCCTAATTAACATGGCATTTCTACCAATTATAACTAGCAAGTGAGGTCGTTTACCCATTTTCATGGCGAAACACGACATTCTAGAATGGAATAGACTCTACAACGATTCAACACTTATACAACTAAGCTTTCGTCAAGGCTTCATCAACCCCTCTAATGGAGGTTTAGCCTTGATTCATCAATCCATCATTTCCCATATTATTATAACTAAACATCATATCAAAATTCTAACTTAACTAATTTAACTAACAATACTTCAATCTAATTTAACAACTCAGAAATGATAATCAACAAGAATTAAAACTAGATCTGTAATTTGAAATGACAAAATTGAAATTTAACAAATAGCTATTTTATTTATCAAACTAATGAAGAACAATGATTCTAAAGATTAATCTAAAATAATAATTGAAATTAAACTAAACTTAATTTTATTAAATGAAAACTAGATCTAGAATTATCTATAGTTTTAGGTCTAACTAGCTACCATTAACAAAGAGCTAAGCTTTGGTTTTTATATGTTCAGATCCAAAAATCGTACATGGGCTTGGATCCATGTTTTGGGCCAGAGAATCAGGCCCAAAACCCAATTCTTTCAATCCAAAAAGGCCTATTCAGCTATAGTTGGCTTCAACAGACTTTTCGTCCACTTCTACTCTTCTTATTGGGTCAAGGCTTAGACCATTAGAAAGCTCTTTTCGAGCCGGTCGTTTTGACATAAGGTAGGACCAATTCCGAGGTCTGAGTCCAAAGATACGGCCTTCGGAAGTTCTGCTGATTTTGAGTGTTGTTTCTGCCCGCGTTGACTTTGACTTTTCAGCTTTGACCGGGCTTTAGAAAGGCTTTGTCTTCTTGAATCTTGGCCTTTAATCACTGAACTCCTTAGCAACCAACCATTGCTCCTTTATCTCATCAAAGTGGCATATTTCTGCACATAATTGACTTTGAAGCCTGAAACGCATAAAAACATGTAATAAGTATTAACTCTTAATTATTACTCACATAATTGGTCTAAAAGTATGATCATTACTGGGGTTAAAACTACAGTTTTGGGCTCTTATCAAACCACCCCAAACAGCATTTTGCTTGTCCTCAAGCAAATATGAGAAATTAGAATAAGTGACCAAAATGGAGTTCTAACTACTCTCGTTTATTTGAGTCGCGATTGCATTGACCATATGCAACAAGGCCTTAAACAACTAGGAATTCCCTAGTGGACGAGTTATAGCCTCGTGAGAGTTTTCCAGTGAAGGTACTCACAAACTTCATCTATACTACAACGACTAAGAAATAAAACTATTATTTCCTCATTCATGTCTCGACTATCTATACATCTCACTAGCAATTGAATAAGAATAACCAAGTCAAAAACTAAACTAATATATGCATAATAATCAATCATCTATGATACAAATATATATACTATGAGTAATACTATGAAATGCCTAGCGTGTTCGTTTTAAAACTTCGAATAAGCGTCCTTAAGTAGGTCCTCACATAAATGTCAAGACAAAAACCACTCGATTTTTCCACTCAAGTTTAAGCTACTCCCGGTGTGCAAATGGGCACACTTTATCTTACAATCTCAATGACAACAAGGAAGCCGAGTCGATCAAACACATCTGCCACTTACTATCACACTAACCTATTCCTAATTGAGCTAGAGGTCTTTATTAGGTGTTCGCGGGGATTAGGAGATGGTTAAAGAAGGAAGGAAATGGATATTCAAAGGACAAGTCCGAGATAGTAGAGTCTTCATATTATGTAACTTAGAGAAAACCTTGTTATTTACTTTTGCTTCTACACTTTGTTTCCATCCTTAGCCATATTTTTTTTTTTCTTTTCTTTTCTTTGGCTTTTAACTCCTTTTATTCTATTTTTTTTGAGTTTTTATTTTATTTCTATTTTTCTTTTTTTTTTCTTTTTGATGGAAACTTCTTTTCAAAACAATTAACTAACTTTTGTTTACACGGTTTTTTTCTCTTTTTCTTTCTTCTTCATTCTATTCTCGGACTTATTCTAGATTGGGTAGGTTGATTTTTTTTTTTTTTTTTTTTTTTGTTTTTGTTTTGTAGGATTTAAAGGATTTGTATTAAAAGGCTAAAGAAAGGCTCGGAGGGGCTTACTAGCGGAAAAATAATTCATAGGTTTGAATTTCTGGCTATATCGATCCAAAGAGGGCCTAAATTCTCGCTTAGGATATGGCATAGTGATCCAGCAAGTGGATGTGTGATTTCTCTATCCGGATTTTACTTCTCCCTTGTGTCATTTCTCAAATGTTTCGCTCATATAAGGCTTTAGGCTATATTCTCACAGGATTTGTAGAATAAGTACTCTAGCCTAGATTTCAGAAACTTATTGCTAACAATCATAGATACTCATATAATATATTTATAGATAGATGCAAAGATTATTACATACATATTAACCTAAGTTTCTAACAATTATTCTGATGCAAAAGCTTCGTGAAGACTTCTAGATTGTTAAGAGCATAGAGAAAGAAAATAATATCAATATTCCTAAGTGTATAGCATAAACTTATTTATTTATATTTTTTTTTAAAAAAAAATTTAACTTGAAAACAAATGCATGTTATACATATCTATATCCTAGCAGATGCCTTAATTACACGTGTTTCTATGCCCCCCCCCAAACAAGAAGCATGCTTTGTCCTCAAAGCATTTGAATAAAGAGGGTAGAAAAAATACCATAGAAACGCTTGAAATTCGGGAACATCTGCAAAACAAGGTTAGAACATACTAATATAGGGAAAATAAAAATACTGACGTAACTCTATATGAGTTCCACCCATTATGGGGTTAACAGAATTAAATTGCTTGGGACATAAGCAGACAATAACAAAACTAAAAACTTACCTTATCTCCCGCTTAAGCATCCTCCTCCTCATTAAAGAGATGAGGTCCCTTCGCATCCTGCCAGTCCATTATAACTTGCCAAGTTTGCCGCCATTTATCATCTACTAATGCTAACTTGTTAAGTGTTATTATATCTGATGGGATGTACGGGGCGACCAAATGAGGTTGCACCTGCCATCCCGGCCAAGTCATTATTCGCAATGAGCGAACCAGCCAATTGGTGGGTCTCATGACTTCAACCCTTTTCCAATCTGTGAATTGTACCGAATCTGACATTAAACAACTACGCGATGATGCGGCTGACCAAAACAGGCATAAGAAGATACTTACGCCTCATGCTTTGGGCTCTCTTAAGACTAGCGACTAAAACTCGAGGAATGTCATATCGGTGACGTCCTTCAGCTAAAGCGAGGAAAATGTCACCAGCAGTATTGTTTGCAGAAATGAACTGCCATTCCCCCAAAATATTCATCAGGATGAATAACATGGTGGTGCCTACGTTTAGGGAAAGGCTACCAAGGGCAATGCTATATCGCCCCTAGTCCATTACTCAAAATACCCCTCCCCCATAATACTCATGGAAATATGTATAATCATAAAGGTATGCATTATTGGTCATATATGCCCATGTGTGAATAGGATCAGGTATTGGTAATCCTGAAACTAAAGCGACCACATTTTTATTAAATTCTAGTGTCGTGTCATCGACTACGACGGAGAATTCTTGTTCTCCATCCTGATTACAATAGAATTTAATGTGGTCGTAGAAATAAGCAGTAAGTTGTGGTGAATATGAATCGTCATCACTTACCAGTGGATGACGCCATCCTAACTGCAGGATTCTGTGTCGGAACCAATGTCCATAGGTCTCGGTTCCCAACACGTCTTCGAAAGACTGTTCAGGTATGACCATAGGAGATGTCATCTCAACGACTCTTTGAACAGTTCCAAAAATCCTGGAATGACCCTAAAAAAATTGGAATTTTCCGTGTTAACAGAGGCGGTAGCGAGAAAGCTTTTGCCGCCGTGATGGCGCTCATGGGTTTTGGAATTACAGTGTTTGAAGCGAAGTCGCTCAAGGAGGAGGGCGGTCGTCACCTCGAGTAAACTTTCTGAAAGTGTATAGGACGCAGTGCGCTTCTCTTGGAGGCGAGGTGTGCTTTCGTAAATGCTGAAGCAGAAGTTTAGAGGAAAAAGAAGGAAAAGCTTGGAGTAAAAGGTGAGGGATGATGGTGGGGTGTAGTGTGGTTTGTTAGTGTAGAATGAAAGGAGTTTAAATAGGTTCTAAGCTTCCAAAACGAATTGGCAAGTTGCCAAATTGTTTTAAGGCAATTTCCGGAAATAGAAAAATTCCAAACCTGAAAACGGAAACAACCCATCTTCTTGATTTTCTAAAAATCCTGGTATCTTTTATACTGGATTTAGAATAGTAATTTCTAAACTCCCATAGATTTCATGCAACCACCACACATAATCATAGATATGCCGATATCGGCCAAATTCTCAACCTTTCCTCCAAGACAACTTTTTGAGATGATCATATAACGAATTATGCTCGGTATAAATATTACCACCCCCAAACAAGTCGGGAAGGTGGGATTAATGATAAAAACAAGCAGAACTCGAAAATAACCAATTATATTAAAATTTAAATTTAAATCCAAACAACATAAAACAAACACATTAATATCTAAATTTAACAACTGAATTAAAATTCAACTAATAAAAAACCATGAAATAACAGCGAACACAAACTGATGGTGAACACCTAGTTATGTGATGAAGATGGACCTTGAGATGGAGATTGGTCCTAGGATGGAGAATGGCTTGAGCCATCTGTCCTTCGGCGACGACGCTCATGCCTCTCAGACTCGGCTGAAACAGAATCCTCCACGGGTGGCATGCGTCGTAGCATCTCTATTCGGAACAAGCGCTGTGCTTCCATCTCGATCCCGATCTTGCATACTTTCGGCTTGGTGATCTTTGGTGGATAGTCTCCATGTTAGACAAGATATCGTCCTGAACCCTTTCGAGCATTTCAAGTCTCGTCTGAAGGTTCGTTTGCTTATTTCGAACTACAATCTGTCTATCTCGGATATCTTCACAAATATCATAAACCCAACGCAAGCCAGTTTGCAACACTTGCATGCATTCTAAATTAGAACTACAACTATCTAATGCATCGTCATCCAGACATGTCATATCCTCCCTTTCATCCTCCAACTCAACCACCTTTTCTTCGGACAATAGCCAAGTCTCTTGGATGCAATCCGTATAGATACTTGCATTAGAATGCAATTTGATCTTAATAGGAGCAGATTTTGCGACAGCTCTAAAGGAGAGCATGATCTTAGTGATCAATACGGGAAGAGGCGCCAAGCTCTTTCCCACTCCTCTAATCACATTAAAAATTAAATCGAGGATGCAAAAATTATACTTATTCGTTTGCAAAATCCAGAGAACGTGCAGACATTGCAGATCGATATCACTGACTTTGTCTTTCCCCGGCGTTCCTACCAATCCACCGAGCTCTGACCCGGTTGATTGGTTCTCGTGGTTGATTGGCGGACCTTGAATGAGATTTCGGATTGTATTCACCCTCCACGACAGTATCTTTCATCAAAGCAGGAACTCCAGTATACTGGGATTCCTGAATGGTCGTTTCTAGGTTGCTTTCAGGCATAATTCCTAATAGCTCAGCCAACAACTATCTCGTTACTTCCCTCCTCATTCCTGCTACCTTAATGAAAATCTTATCCCCCTCCAATTCTCACTTCTTATAAAACTGTTCTACCAAATCATAGTGATAGAACTCCTCAGTCGAGTACCACAGTCCATTCCAATCCCTCCTAATCATCTCCGCGTCGTAAAATGGCGCGAAGCTGTCGGCAGCAAACGCGTGCTCCGGCAAAATTCTTCGTCGTAGCGCCATTGAAGTTTTTGAAACAACCAATGGGTTGTAGACGGTGGGGGAGGCGAGTTTGATGTAAAACAACCAAAGACACGGTGGTGGCGATAATGGGTACGGTGGTGGTTGAAGCTTGAATTGGTGGCTGTTTTCGGAGTTTTAAAATTGTTGGGGTGGTGGTGGTAATGGTTTGGAGAAGATTTGTGTTTGATTAAAATGGTTGGCGTGGGTGTAGTTAGGTTTTCCTTTCTCTTTTTTTTTTATTTTTATTTTTGGTGTTTAAGGTTGAAATTTTGTTAATGGCGGTAGTGGGTTGTTAGCGATCTTGTTAAAAAAAGAGGGGTCTTGCTGCCGCCAGTCTTGTAGCGGTTTTGGGCCATTTCGAAATTTTCCGATTTTTCGCGCAATTTCAAATTCAATTTGCCGCTTCGTTACTGGCCCGATTTTGGGGAATGAGTTATGGAAATGATCAGTAGAGAATTTCCAATCCAATGATCCATAAAACACTCAATTCCAACTATGGGTAACGTATAGGAAGGTGGAAAAACGCCTCGAAGTGCGTGTGTGACGTAAGTTATGCGAACGAAGGAAATCTAAGTTTTAGATTACGTCAACCCAATTGAACTACAACTATTAGGCCTAAGCAACACAAATGGAAATTTTGAGCAATCCGGATGGAAAGACTGACTGCCCACCCCCAAACAAATTTCTAAACACAAAATTTGTTCTAACGTGGGTCGTTTAAAGTCAGATTCCCAAGACTTGTTGGATTGCTATTTCTACGATTTAGAATTTTTTTATTTTTTTATTAGTTTATTATAAGAAAAACGAAAAACAATAAATACATAATTCACCCCATAGAGGAACATGACTCAAAAACAGAGAAAACATGCAAAAGTGGAAAATGTGAATTATGTTAACCGTGGACTTAGGATCCGGTACTTATAGCCACACACTCCATAGGGAGGGCCCGGTTACCTGAATGGTGCACTTACCACTATATGGAAGTGAAAGGAAGTACACCAAATGACAAAGGTCAATCCTCATAAGACAGGGTCCTGTAAAAGGACTTCCTACATCGAGGGGGCGGTTTAGTGAAAATGTTTTAACCATTGACCATTAACTTGAAAGGTACTGTTGTCCGTGGGATTTACCAAGGTGATTGCCCGTGAGGGGTGACTTTAGTAACGAAAAGGACCCGGACCAACGGGTTTTAGTTTCCACAGGAAAATATGTAGACGGGAGTTGTAAAGCAAGACCTTTTGACCCACCACAAACTCTTTGCGCAAGATTTTCTTATCATGAACACGTTTCATGTTAGCTTTATAATCCTTCGCGAGATCGTAAGAATTGCTACGGATTTCTTCAAGCTCATTCAATTGCAACTTGCGTTTGACACCTTCCTCATCAATATTGAAGTTAAGGCTTTTTATAGCCCACAGAGCACGGTGCTCTAATTCAACGGGCAAATGACATGGTTTCCCAAATACAAGTCTAAAGGGAGACATACCTATAGGAGTTTTGAAAGCAGTTCTATACTTCATAAGGCATCCGATAGGCGCTTCCCGACCGAGTCTTTCCTATCGGGGTTTACAGTTGTTTCTAAAATCTTTTTGATTTCCCTATTAGAAACTTCTACTTGTCCGCTAGTTTGTGGATGATAAGGAGTTGCTACTTTGTGTGTAACTCCATACTTTTTCACTAGGGATGCAACAATTCTGTTGCAAAAATGTGTTCCACCATCACTAATGATGGCTTTAGGAATGCCAAACCGACAGAAAATATATTCTTTAATAAAAAATACAACAGTCTTATGGTCATTGCTACGGCAAGCTAGGGCCTCTATCCATTTAGACACGTAGTCCATGACAACTAGAATATAAATGAAATCGTGGGAAACAGGGAAGGGACCCATGAAATCAATGCCCCAAATGTCAAAAATTTATACTATCAAGATTGGATTTAATGGCATCATATTACGCCATTGATTAAGCCCAAGTTGTTGGCAATCTAATAATACGCCTTGCAATGCACTTGGGCATCCTTAAAAAGGGTAGGCCAAAAAAATCCACATTGAAGAACTTTAGCGGCTGTTTTCATCCAACTAAAATGGACACCACACTCTTTGTCATGGCAAAACGATAGGACTTCATTGTATTCCCACTGGGGAATACAACGACGAATAATCTGATCTACATAATACTTAAAAAGGTAGGGCTCATCCTAGTAGCATAACTTAACTCTGGCCAAGAACTTCTTACGTTCATTTCTTGACCAATTATAAGGCATAACATCAGCCGCTAAATAATTTACAATGTCAGCATACCATGGTGCTGAAAAAATAGCATACAGATGCTCATCAGGAAAAGAGTTTGGTATGGACTCAGAATCACTATTATCGTCGTTTGTAAGTCTAGATAAGTGGTCGGCAACTACGTTTTCGACCCCTCTTTTGTCCTTTATTTCTAATGTGAACTCTTGCAGGAGAAGGATCCATCGGATTAATCTCTGCTTAGCATCCTTCTTTGCAAGAAGGTACTTAAGGGCTACATGGTCCGTGTAAACTAAAGTTTTAGAACCAACCAAATAAGGACGAAACTTATCTAAAGCATAAATGACGGCTAAGAATTCTTTTTCGGTAGTTGAATAATTCCGTTGAGCATTGTTTAAGGTTTTACTAGCATAATAAATAACAGTGGACTTATTATCTAGTTTTTGTCCCAAGACTGCACCAACTGCATAGTCACTAGCATCACACATGAGTTCGAAAGGTTTAGACCAATCGGGAGGCTGTATAATTGGTGCAGAGGTTAGGCAGGCTTTTAAAGTTTCAAAAGCTTGCTTACGCTTAAAATTAAAATCAAAGATTGCATCTTTTAAAAGCAGATTAGTTAAAGGCCTAGCTATTTTAGAAATCTTTAATAAATCGCCTATAAAACCTGCATGGCCTAGAAAATCTCTAATATCACGGACAAATCCGTGGTTTAGGTAGAGTCGCTATCTTATCTAGTTTGGCCTTATCTACTTGATGCCATCACTAGATACAATGTGACCTAGTACTATGCCCTTTTCACCATGAAATGACACTTTTCCCAGTTTAAACGAGGCTCTTTTCTTCACACCATGTCAAAACCTTAGGCGGGTTAGAAAATAGTCTATGAAGGAATCTCCATAGATAGAAAAATCATCCATGAAAACTTCCATAAAACGCTCTACCATGTCACTAAATATATAAAGCATACACCGCTGGAAGGTACCAGGAGCATTACAAAGGCCAAAACGCATTCGTTTATAGGCATACGTTCCAAAGGGACATGTGAAGGTAGTCTTTTCTTGGTCATCAATATCAATAATAATCTGAAAATAGCCTGAGTAGCCATCCATAAAACAATAAAAAGCATGACTAGCGAGGCGTTCGAGCATTTGATCTATAAAAGGTAACGGAAAGTGATCCTTCCTTGTCATATCATTTAAATGTCTGTAATCAATACAGATTCTCCATTTCATAGGACCTTGTGTGACAACATAGTCACCCTTTCCGTTATGTACCATGGTAACTCCCGATTTCTTAGGAACTACATGAATGGGGCTTACCCATTCGCTATCAGAGATTGGGTATATGATACCCGCATCGAGTAATCGTAAGACTTCTTCCCTAACCACCTCTTTCATGGCAGGGTTCAAGCGATGCTGAGGTTCGCGAGAAGTCTTCGCGTTATCCTCCAAATGGATACGATGAGTGCAAACATTAGGGTCAATTCCCTTAGTGTCGGCTAGGGACCAACCAATCGCAGACCGATGTTCCCTAATCACCCGGATTAAACGTGTCTCTTCATTCTTAGATAACAGAGAAGATATAATTACCGGATGACTACCATCCGGATCAAGTTGAATATATTTTAACTCCGGGGGAAGAGGTTTAAGCACTGGGGTGGAAGGAAAATCAATAGATGTTTAAATCGAGGTCCTCATTTTGCATAATGAATACTTGCTTAGGTAGCAAGTCTTCATACTCAGTATATGGAGCAACCGAAGGGTCTACAATTAGTGTGGACTCAAGGATGGTGTTGACTTCCTCTAAGTAGGAGTCATTTACAAAATCTGAAGTTCCCAAAGAAAGGAATCTGTACATATTGTTTTCGGGAAACGTGTTGTTAAAATAATCTTGGCCTAAGCTCTCGATCATGCTAACCTCCCCATCTATAGACGAATCTGGTAACTGTTTCATCATTTTAAAAACATTTACCTCAACAGTAAGATGGCCAAAAGATAAGGACATCTTACCATCACGGCAATTTATAAGCGTTTGGCGGTTTGCCAAGAAGGGGCGCCCTAAGATGATCGGTACAGAGTCGTTAGCGACTTCTGTATCGAGGATAACAAAATCAGCAGGATAGTAGAAATCCTAAACCTTAACAAGCACGTTTTCTACTACACCCTTAGGATACTTAATTGACCTGTCCGCTAATTGCCGTTATTTTTGTAGGTTGCATTTCCTGTAGACCTATTTGTTTATACAAATAATACGGGAGTAAGTTAACACTCGCCCCCAGGTCTAATAAAGCGGTCGTCGTGTGGGAATCTCCTAAGGTGCATTTTATTGTAGGACGACTAGGGTCCTTGTACTTAACAATTCCATTATTTTCGGATAAAGTTGGGAACTGTTCAGTTAGAAAGGCGTCTTTAGGTATGTTTGTCTTGCGCCTTGTAGTGCACAACTCCTTAAGAAACTTAGAGTGATTAGGTAGCTTTTTAATAGCTTCGAGAAAAGGAAGGTTTATCGTTAGATTTTTGAAAATGTTCCTAATCTCCTCAAAGTTTGTATCCCTGGTTAGCATGGCTAATTTCGAGGAGAACGGTGGTTTCGCTCTATATTTAGCGTATGGCTCGACTTGATGTGTAACCTTGGCTTTCTGTTTCTTAGTTTGTTGTTTAACTGGTACCTCTACAGTGGTAGGTTCTTCAATTCCTATTTCGGTATCTAGATCGATATCCGGTGTAGGGAGTACTGATGGGGTAACTATAGGCATAGTTACTTTGTTATCAACCACTCTTCCAGAGCGGAGAGTGGTGATGGCATTAAGGTCACCTACGATTGTAGTTTCCGTACTAGTATTACCGTTTACCTCAAAAGCTGTGTTTGCTGTTTTAGGGTTTGTTATTGCTTGTCCTGGAAACACGCCTTTTGGTTGGGTTTTCTCTTGGGCTAATTGTTGTATGCCCTAATTTATGGATTGTAAGATCTGTTGGTTTGATTGAGTCATTCTTTGGAAGAGTTGTTGGGTAACCTGTATAAAGGCGTCGATACGATCTGGTTGTGTAGGTGTAGTAGTCACAGGTGGTGCGACTGGAACTATCTCACGTTGATTATTTATGGGTGGGTTGTGATAGTTACTATTGTTAACCGAACGATACCTCTATTGGTATTATAACTATTATAATTACCTTGACCTTGTGCTAGACCTTGTCGTGGTTTAAGCTTTGGTTGTTATAATTATTATAATTTCCCTGACCTTGTCCTTGTCCTTGCCTAGGTGGAGCTTGGTTATAGTTGTTTGCTTGCCTAACATTTTGGTTATTAAACCCTGGAGGTGTAACTTGTTGATTGTTTCGCCAACTAAAGTTGGGATGTTGTCTCCATAGGGCATTAGGAATAGGATAGCTATTAATGGAGCAAACATTATCTTGCTCTAATTGTTGTTGTTCATAGGCGAGAGGACAATAGGAGTCAGGGTGCTCAGGACTAAAACAGAAATTACATGGGTTGGAGTTTACATTCATGACGGGGATAGGCTTTTGTTGAACAGAAATAGCCTCAACCTTTTTAGTTAGAGATTCGATTAAATTTTTAAGTTCTGGATCGGGTTTCATCTCAAACATACCGGCAGCCTTAACTGTTGAAGAAGAACTAGTAGAGCGGGGGATATCATCACTACCCCCCTAATTGTTATTGCGTTTAGTTTGCTCTTCTAAAAATTTGTAAGCCTCCGAGGCTCCTTTACTTAGAAAACTACCCCCATTCATTATGTCAAGGACTTCTTTATGGTGATGTTGAAGTCCTTTGAAAAGGCACGAACTAACGTGTCTTTTGCTAGGTTATGGTGTGGACACTCTATAAGCGGTCGGTGAAACGATTCCAAGCCTCGAGAAAATGATTCATGAGGATTCTGTCTGAAAAAATGAATCTTGGAAAGCATCTCATCCGTCTTTAGGGGTGGGTAAAAATGTTCCATAAATAGCTGAACAAGTGTAGCCCATGAGTCCACAGAATTAGGCGCTTGGGCAGTTAACCAAGACGCCGCCTTATCGGCTAAGGTGAAAGGGAATACCCTTAGTTTAATTTGTTCCGCACCAACCGTAGGATGATGGAATGTTGTAAGGACTTGTTCAATCCTACGCATGTGCTGATAAGGTTTTTCATGGTCTAAACCATGAAAAATGGGTAACAAATTAAAAATATTTGGGGATTCGAAATCTCCCACTTTACCCCTAGAGAACGATACAAGATTTAGGGCTATCGCTCAAGGCTTTGTAAAAGTCTGAGAGAGGAGTCTCTTTTCTTCAGCCATTATGTCGTGTGTGGTTGGTGGGATAGTAGCTAGAGGTGTAGTGATTGGTATACTCGATAGATTTGTTTGTTGACGCGTTGGCCCGGTTAATTACGTTCGGTGTTTTCTCTCCACCGCACCTTAATCTCATGCAAGTCTAAGTCTAAACACTACAACACTCCAAACAATCTTGATATATTAGTATAAACCTCTAACTGGAGATGCGAGGTATGGAAGAAAGGAATACCTTATAGCGTCCTTGCTTCGCTTATGAATAGCGTCTTGTTTACGCGTGTTCAGTGTAAATAACAAGTTATAACACTGAAAAACTTAAAAAATCGAAGTTCGAAACAAACCTGTAGAAATCCGGAAAAATTTAGCTTAGGGCGCGGTCGCGCTCCGTGTAACTTCAAGTTACACTGTTTTAGGGCGGGTCGCGCTTAATATGGGGGCGGGTTGCGCTCAAGGTTCCAGGCGTTTGGGCGCAGGTGCGCTCTGTGCGCGGTCGATCGGCGCTCCGTGTAATTTGTCGCGGAACTTTTCAACGCTGAAACGGACAACCACAGTATGAATCAAACAAGGGTGGGTGGGTTTAATGGGACTTAAAAATGACTAATTATACTATGAAAACAATGCTAAAGTGAAACTAAGATGGCAGCGGCGCCATTTGATAAACATAAAAATGCTAGTTTACCTACGAAATGAACGATGAAACTCAAAACGTAAGTAAACTAAAACTTATTTTGAGCCTAGGTTTATCAAGTTTTTCTACTCTCAATCCTATGAGATATAGTGGAGTAACAAATTCGTTCCACTCCTAGTTCTCTAGCATGGAATGATTTCATAATTAACTAATCGGTCTTAAGTCTAATGAGAGGTTTACGAGGGGGAATTCTATACTACGAGGTGAATGAAATTAACAAGTTACAAATAACGAAATGATACTGAATATTGAATGTGAATCTAGATAAAGAATTAGAGGGGAATTGATTCCACCTCGAATCCAACTTAATCACCTAGCATAGACTGTTGTAATCCAATCCTTACGTTCTTACTGTAAGAATTGCTCGTTCTAATCCCTAATTAACATGGCATTTCTACCAATTATAACTAGCATGTGAGGTCGTTTACCCATTCTCATGGCAAAACAGGACATTCTAGAATGGAATAGACTCTCCAACGATTCTACACTTATACAACTAAGCTTTCGTCAAGGCTTCATCAACCCCTCTAATGGAGGTTTAGCCTTGATTTATCAACCCATCATTTCCCATATTATTATAACTAAACATCATATCAAAATTCTAACTTGACTAATTTAACTAACAATACTTCAATCTAATTTAACAACTCAGAAATGATAATCAACAAGAATTAAAACTAGATCTGTAATTTGAAATGACAAAATCGAAATTTAACAAATAGCTATTTTATTTATCAAACTAATGAAGAACAATGATTCTAAAGAGTAATCTAAAACAATAATTGAAATTAAACTAAACTTAATTTTATTAAATGAAAACTAGATCTAGAATTATCTATAGTTTTAGATCTAACTAGCTACCATTAACAAAGAGCTAAGCTTTGGTTTTTATATGTTCAGATCCAAAAATCGTGCATGGGCTTGGATCCATGTTTTGGGCCAGAGAATCAGGCCCAAAACCCAATTCTTTCAGTCCAAAAAGGCCTCTTCAGCTGCAGTTGGCTTCAACAGACTTTTCATCTACTTTTGATCCTCTGATTGGGTCAAGGCTTAGACCATTAGAAAACTCTTTCCGAGCCGGTCGTTTTGACATAAGGTAGGCCCAATTCCGAGGTCTGAGTCCAAAGATACGGCCTTCGGAAGTTCTACTGATTTTGAGTCTGTTTCTGCCCGCGTTGACTTTGACTTTTCAGCTTTGACCGGGCTTTAGAAAGGCTTTGTCTTCTTGAATCTTGGCCTTTAATCACTGAACTCCTTAGCAACCAACCATTGCTCCTTTATCTCATCAAAGTGGCATATTTCACATATTTTGAAGCCCTGCACAATAATTGATCTTTTATTTATTGCCAAAAAGTGTTTATTAGTGAAAAACATTTTTGAAAAAAATAAATGTGTTTGGTTTCTATTTAAAAAAAAAATAGTTTTAATCCAAAAACACTTTTTTGATCCCAAAAACTTGTTTTATGATAATTAGGTAAAACTTGTTTTTTAATTTAAAAAACTATTTTTCTTAAGGAAACATTTTGGTCTAAAGACAAATGAACTCCCCGGTTTTAGACTTTAAAATTTATGTATATGCCAAAATATATCGAGAAACATTATAAATCTGGGTTTTTAAAAAAAGTACAACCAAACATGTTTTTGGGCTCTTATCTGGAAGTATGGTGGAAGATCCTAAATTTATAGGAATGAAAGAGAGTCGGTTAAAACTTTTGGTCTTATCCGACCGGAAGATCCTAAATTTATAGGAATGAAAGAGAGTCGTTTGGTCACGACCGTTGGACCTAACTGTTGGTGTGACTGTTGGGTGTGGGGGAAGAAAATGGAAGAGAATGATATGTGGAGGGTCACGTGGGTGAAAATAAGGTTGCACACACGTGATTTGTAGTGGGCCTAAATTTTGACCCGAGCCCAAAACAAATCTGAAAATACCATCACGTCCTGGATTCCTCAAAATGCATAAAACGCAGATTCCCGCTTCATTTGAACTCCTAATTGACAAATGAGCTACCAAATGATCAACATGAAAAATGCTATTGAATGGTATATTCTCAATTTCAAACTCATTCACGAAAAAGGTCGGGTAAGAATGATACATACATGAAGGGGTTTAGTCCTTAGTTTTTTTTTTTTTTAACAAGAGAAGATTAACGTGTTAACATCACTGTTACATCTATATAACTCTTTTTCAAGTGAAATGATCTTAGGCAACATTCATGTCGGCTCATGAGTGAACCCAATCCAGGCAAACTGTGGCTTCACCTTTATATTTTGGGGGTTGTATTACATAGGACAATACCATCCTGGACCTTGCAAGAAGTGTGGTGGACTAAGCTACCCTTATTACATATGATTTATCCTCAAGCCGCCCCTAGAAAAATGGAAATTGCGGACTTCTAGGGGTTGCCATGGGTGGAATTCATTTCTCGTGTTCCTAGTAGGTAACATATGATGTCCTACAAGAAATTTTTTTGTGTGCAGCGATAACGCAAGGTGAATTGTAAAATGACACGAGTATATAAATGGTGAGTCTTTTAGAGTCAGATTCTCGAGACTATTCCCATCCTATGGGAAGATTGACGCGGCATAGCTGATCGCTTCACCGGTGTCAAACAAGTGTACACTATGTAAGCAGAAGCTTCCCCAAGCGATTGAATACCAGGGCAAGTAGGTGTTTGACAACACATGCACCACCCCATACGGCGCACACGTCATTTATGAGCAAAGGAACTACGACCTTGACCTATCCGAGATGGGGGGACTTACACCAAATAATGAATTGAACGGTGGGGAGTAGAAAAGAGTAGATAATGAAGGAGGTCACTTTTTGGGCACCCATCGTGTGCTAGAATTTATCGTTTGCTCGATTATCTGAAGACATTTATACTTAGTTCTGAAATAGAGTTGTTGTGGACTAAGGCTCCGGCGTTTGCAACCACACACTCCAAAATAATTGTGAGAGAAGAAAATAAAGGAGGGCCCGGGTACCAAAATGGTGCACTCCATTTAACTAAGAATAGAATGGAGTACACCAAAAGAAAAATATGAGTCCTTTAAAGTCAGATTCTCAAGACTTTAATCATACCATGTGGGGTCCTCATATATCAATAAACAACTTATCATATATCGACAACCGAAAGAGCGGTGGGTCTGTCTAACTAACATGTTTTTCACCCCAAAACAGATGCAGGCACCAAGATTTGTTGCCTCAAGGTTTAGTAGACCAAGAACCTAAACGAGCATGCACTTTTGTTTTTCTCAAATGGAACGGTATTCAAGTAGATGACGATGAGAAAAACGATGCTTGGAAAGCACACTTGGGATGTAGATGTTTCGGAAGGAATGAGAAAGTAGGTTTGGCACTAAACTCTTTGAATGAACGGGGCTTTACTATTCCACATTTGAAAATGAAGGTGTCCGGTGGTTTTTTCTTGGTTATTAATTCTTTGCCAGATAGGTTGAAAAATGCGTAAAGAACGGGTGAGGCGAGAAGGTCAAATGCAAATGTAAGGTTATGTTGAAAAGGTAGAGGATTGGAAATCATGGTGGTAGAAGGTGGGTGGGTTTCTACAGGTGGTAACTCGTCATAGGCTCTTAAGAATTCAAAGTATTCTTCATCCAGCTTGTTTGGATCTACATGATAATCTTCATCTACAAAAGTATGTGCAACCTTAAGGAAATCTTCAATAACATCGGTAGTGATGTCATCAAACAAATTGTGATCCTTGTCTTCTTTCGTAAAAAGAGTGGGTGCCAATGTTGGAGTTAAGACATCAACCGAACTGGTGATCATGTTGATTTCACCATCCATAGTTTGTGGCATCAGTTTGAAAACATTTATTTCCACAGTGAGATTTCCAAAGGACATGGTCATGGAACTATCACGACAGTTGATGAGGGTGTTTCTAATTGCAAAAAATGGATGCCCTAGGATGATAGGAATGGAGTCGTATGCAACTTCCATGTCCAGAATGACAAAATCAATGAGATAGTAAAAATCTTAGACCTTGATGAGCATATTTTCCATAATGCCCTTAGGATGCTTGATGGAACGATCGGCTAATTACAACGTCATGGTTGTAGGTTTGAGTTCATGGATACCTAGTTGTTTGAAAAGGTAGTAGGGAAGTATGTTGACACTTGCTCCCAAGTCTAACAATGCAGTAGTTGTATACTTGTCTCCCAAGGTGCATGGAACGGTGGGACGGCCAGGGTATTTGTATTTTACTATTCCATTTTATTCAGAGAATGAAGGAAATTGTTCGGTCATAAAAGCTTGTTGTGGGACATTGGCTTTCCTTTTGTTAGTGCACATATCTTTCAAAAACTTGGCATGCTTTGACAATTGCCGGTAGCAGTGCCATTGATCAGACTATAATTATAGAGGTCGGGTTTGTCATTTCGTTCACATTTCAATAAAAGTGCAAACATTTATTTATAAGCAATAACTAATTTGATCACATGATGTTTGGGAAAATGGATTTGGTGAGAAAATGGTAAAAAAAAATAAAAAAAAAAAATTGATCTAGGAGAGAGAAAATCCATTTGAACGAATCGTATTTCTGTTAAAAGAGTTGGTATCGATTGCGAGTCTAATTCTCTCGACCGACTCATAGACAAGTCATTAAAAAAATTAATTCACTACAGTGTTGGTGAATTAAAATACAAATTAAAAACATTAATTAAAAACATTTGAGAAATTAAATTATTCATTATCTAAGTGCTGGAATTAAAACTACACTAGAAAACAGTAAAGTCTACTCTAATCCTATGATTGAATGTTAACCATTCAATGTGAAAAACTAAAACTATACTATTCTGTTTATAGTTGAATGGACGGTCGTGATCGAATCTCATAAATCTGATCCAACGACTGAGATTTGATCACTATTCAACTTTTTGACTTTAAGGAATAGTAATCACTATTTGACACTATTCAACATTATTTGATACTATTTATATTTTGACTTTACAAAAAGTTAAATAATAAAGAATTTAAAATATCTCTGTCATCATTGATGAATAGTGACGTGCATGGGATTTTCTTCTATTGCAAATGTGCATCAATCTGTATGTGCCATTTGTAGAAACAATATACCGTTGTGTAAAGCTTTCTACGTTGATCATTTTGACTAGTCATATGCTTGATTTAGAGTTCGAAGTTGGAAGATGTCGTCATTTGAACTTTCTCCTGATTCTCGAGCTGATTTTGGCCAATTTAACCAAGTTTTGACCCGAAATTAAATGACTCCTCTAGATAGCTCAAGGGCTTAAGTTTGTAACCCTCGACTTATTTCCTGGCTCTTTTCGTGGTGGGGCCAATTCTTGTGGTGGGACCCAAACCAGTGGGACCTGAAAGTTAACTTTTTGCAAAATCTGGCATTGGATAGAGCATGTCGCACTAATCTTCTAGGTAGGTTACTTGTAGAATTTAGAGTTCATAATAAGGAGATATGGGCTCCAGAAGTTGGCTGACTTTTTAGCACTATTGACCTGTTCTGATCCATTGAGTCCATAAGCTTTATTTTGGCATTTGTGAGCTTTAAATGGCAGAGACGGAAGATTTCAAAACCAAGCTTAATTCGATTGTATTATGTGCTAAAACGCAGGTTTTCCTTGTATTTTGTCATTTGAATGCCAAAACCTATAAAAACACAAAAATATAATTAATTTACATTTATTAAATATATATTTAACAGAAATGGTATGTCTCTACGAGGTTTACATTACAGTTTTGGGATAGATAAAACCACTCCCATTATAGCCACTCCTGAGCCACTCCATCAACTTACAAATTGAATTAAGACCCGATTTTCGGTGGATATGATTTTCTAACAATGGATAGCATGCCATCAAAATTTAATCCTATTTAGATATGTCTAACCTTGTGAAAACCAGTGTTTAAATTTGAATGTTTATCTAATGGTCTAAAATTTTCCGATTTCAAAATAACATTTTATTAGGTTTGACATATTTGAATGAGCCAAAATTTGGTGGGCAAGTTATTCATGGTGGGGAGATCATATCTACAAAAGATCAGCCCTTAATTCAACTGGTAGGATGAGATATGGCCTTGTACGATTTAGGAGTGACTCTATCCCTCCCTATATATTGTGTGATGATTTTTCCTAATCTAGAAACACAAGTATTTTGTTGATGATCAAAGAACAATTAGAAGTATTGAATCAAGAAGAAAAAGAGATCTAGAAGGTGATAAGTTGAGCCACAGTCTTTAATGGCTTCTGATATGTTATGTCTATATTTTCTTATAAACATGCAGATTATAGATGCGTGAATAGTAGATATATGATGGAAAAACAATAAATATAATACTCTCAATATCGTAGAAATAATGAGGAGTAGTTGTGTTCGTACCACTCTAGTCGTACACTACTTGGATGTAAGTTTAGATTAGAAATATGCTATACTAGTGAGAGTCAAAACAGTAGATTTGAGGGTGAAAACAATGAATTTAAATGGCAAGAGAAGATATTAGAAGGGGTTTTAATCCGCCACATCATTCGATTGACTATTAGTTAGTATTGAATCGCTTATGTTAATCCCTAGTGAAGACCAAGTCCTCTCAAATCAAGGTTTCACTACCATGAGAGTGTAGCTCCACCACAAATCTCTTTGGTGGTGGCTCTATACTCTAGTTCTCCGTTATGAGCTCTATCTCTAGACACTCATAACGAAGAACTTGACATTCTTGATACAAAATAATAATACTAATAGCTACTCATCCTTACATGGCTTCATAAACCTCCTCTAATGGAGGTTTAGCCTTGTGTCATTGGAATCATTACACTAAAGCAATAATAAGAAGACATAATTGAAAAGACAATTGAATTGAATTTAACTAAAGCTTTTTATTGATGGGAAATAATGGTGGCTACAATACTAGAACTATTCCAAACTAAAGAAAAGTAAACCCTAATTAAAACTAAATTAAACTAATTATTAACTAAGGGGTTGAGAAAAGAATAAGTTTAGCCTTAACCCTCTTTATATAAGAGAGGGTTAGGGTTACATTTTCGTGCATTGGCCAAAAATGGGGACTTTGGGCCTCTAATGTAAGCCCAAAGTCCATTAGGTTAAGTCTAAAGAGGCCATAACATTTGAAAATTATTTCAGTGATATTTTTGTTCACTTTTACAACTCTGATTGGGGCAATGCCTAGTCCATTGGAAAACTTATTCCGAACCGGTCGTTTTAACATAAAGTAGGCCCAATTTCGATGCCCGAGTCGAAAGATACGCCTATTTGAAATTCTATTGACTTTTCTATTCTTTTTCTATTCGAATTGACTTTGACTGGGCTTGAAAAGGCTTTTTCTTCTTGATTCTTGGGCTTTAAACATAGAACTCTTCTAGTAATCATCTTGACTCGTTTTCCATGCAAAATGACATCTTTAAGCACATAAACAGCTTCAAGACCTAAAATGCACAAAAACACGTAAACTATACTAACTCTTATTTATTATAAATATAATTGGCTTAAATGTAATAATATTAAGGGGTTCAAACTACACTTTTGGTGCTTATCACACCACCGCCAAACAGCATTTTTCTTGTCCTCAAGCAAAGATGAGAAATAAAAACATATAAGTGGCAAAAAATGTGGTCCTAACTAATCTCGTTTCGCAGAGTGTGATTGCATTGACCATATGCAATTAGACATTAAACCACTAGGAATTCTCTAGTGGGCGAGTTATAGCCTCATGAGAGTTTTCCAAAGAAGATACTCACAACTTTTATTTATACTACAACGACTAAGAAATAAAAGTAATTGTCCCCTAATTTATCTCAGATATCTATACATCTCACTAGCATTTAAACAAGGATCATCAATCTAACTCCTAAATTAATACATGCATAATAATCAAGTCATCTTAAGAAAAGTAACTATACAATGAACTATGCTATGAAATGTAATGGCAGGTCCATTTCTGAAACTTTTAGGTAGCGTACCTAAGTAGGTTCTCACAAGGAATGTGTCAAGACACATAACACTCTGATTTTTCCACTCAAGTTTGCCAACTCCAGTGTGCATTGGGCACATGTTTCCTCACAATCTCAATGACAATCCAAGGAATCCGAGGTTGATCAAACACATCAACTACTTACTATCACACCAGCTTATTTCTAATTGAGCTAGAGGTCTTTATTAGGTGATATGGGGCGTAGGTGTTGGTTAAAGAAGGAAGTAAATGGATAATCAAAAAGACAAGTCTGAGATAATAGGGTCTTCAAAATATGTAACTAGAGAAAACCTTGTTCTTACTTTGCTTCTACACTTAGTTTCCATCCTTAGCCTTTTTGTTTTGGGTTTTGACTCCTTTGATTATGTTTTTTGGAGTTTTTATTTTATTTCTATTTTTATTTTTATTTTCTTTGGATGGAAACTTTCTTTTCTTTTCTTTTTCTATTTCTTTTTATTTTGAAGCAATTAACTAATATTTGTTTACACAAGTTTTTCTCTTCTCTTTTCCTCACTTATCCTATTTCTCAGACTTATCCTGATAGGTAAGTTGATTTTATTTTATTAATTTTTTTTATTGGGTAAAAGATTTGTGGTTTATGAAAAGGCTAATGAAAAGACTCAGTGGGGCGACAGATAATTACTAATAGGTATGAATTTTTTAGCTATATTGATCCAAAGAGGGCCTAAATTCTCGCTTAGGATATGGTAAGCAAGTGGATGTGAGATTTCTCTACTCGGAATTTACTTCCCCCTTGTGTTATCACTTAGATATTTCACTCTTATGAGGCTTTTAGGCTAGATGCTCACATGATATGGATTAAGTACTCTAATCTAGGTCTTAGAAAAATACTGTCAAGTATAATCATAGATGCTCATGAAAAATGTTCATGAAAAGATGTAATGACTATTACATACATATTAATCTAAGTTTCAAAAATTAAATCTTAATTCAAGTACTATGTGCGATTTCTAGACTAATATCATCATGGAGAAGGGAACAGTACCATTATCAGTGTATAGCAATTTTTATGATTTTATACTTTTTATACGACAAATAATATGTAATATACAACCTAATATGTGCTTAAATATTTACAACATGTTTTTATACTGAAGAAGAGTATTTGGTAGTAGTGGAAAGGGTTTTGCTGTTCATCCTAGATTCTTTGTTTAGAGGATGGTTTTTTATGGATGAAACACTAAACGTTGCAACTCTTCTCTCCTAGTTTCTTATGACTATTTGGAATTACTTTCAATCTTAAACTTGTATTGAAATGATTAGGAAACTTGTGTTGAAATGATTAAGAAAACTTGTATTGAATTGATTAAGAACTTGGTTTACACTAAAACTTGAAGAACATGAAAATGGAAAATAAGTAAATAACAATTTAAATTAAAAACATTTAACCTACTCCTAATGACCAAAGATTAGATCTAGGGTAAAGATCTTTCTCTACAACTTTGGTTTATATAGGACACCATTTACAATTATACCCTTCCTTCTAGAAACAAACTCATGGGCTTTTTACCTAAGCCCACATAATAAAAGTCTTGAATTTGTCTTTAGGTCCCTGGGTCAGTAGCTTCCAGTCTTGAATCCTTAAGTCTTTGACTTTGACAGTTGACTTGAATTTTGACTTTGACTTTACGTTCACTTTCCTCCTAAGATGGAATCTTCCCAAGCAGCGTAAATAGCCATCTTTTTTGTGCCGAAATGCACGTATTAGGAATATACGTCCTGAATAGCATGTATCCTGCATATGGAAGCAAAAGCTATAAGTTGTCTTCTCATTAAGCATAATAAGGGCATATTTTAAGCATTGTAAAGGTAATAAAACACACCTTTGGGGACTGATCAACTACCCCCAAACAACATTTTGTTTGTCCTCAAGCAAAAGATGAGAGGAAAAACTAAGATCACAAATGTGTGATTTATTATACTAGTCTCGTTTTGCGGAGTGCGATTGCATTGACCATATGCAACAAGGCCTTAAACCACTAGGACTTCCCTAGTGGACGAGCTTAAGCCTTGTGAGAGTTTTCTAAAGAAGGTACTCACAAACTTCCTCTATTTAGTACAAAGGGTCTCGTTTCCTTATTTATTCTTAGAGGTTTATACATCTCATTAGTGGGGGAATAAATAAAAGCTCCTTTAAACTCAGAATAATATATATACAGTAGTTTAATCATCTAAAGATAAATGTGCAAAACATGAGCAGTGAAATGCAAAAGCATAGTCGTTTCCGAAACTTTTGGAGAGCATTCTTAAGCTGGGCCCTCAAAGGGGTGTGTTGCAATCACAACTCTCTAATAGATTCACTCAAGTTTTGTTTTCTCAAATGCAGAGGGCACTTATATTTCTCACATACTCGAATGATGTCCTAGGAAACTGTGGTCGATTGATCACAATATCTATTTACTATCACACCATCCTATTCCTAGTTGAGCTAGAGGTCTTTTATTATGAATTACGGGCCTAAGGTAGTGGTTTAGAAATAAAGAGAAGGGAAAACAAACTCTGATAAGTTGAGAAATTGGGTCTTCAGGATATTTGTAACTAGAGAAGAACCTTGTTTTGTTCATTTGCTGCCGAATTTGTGATTCATTCTTTTAGCCCTTTGGCTTTGTGACTCCATAGGATTTTGAATTTTTGGGGGGGCTATAGAAGTGGGACTTATCCTCTGCCAACAACATGACTTTCATAAGATCAAAGTTTGCTCTGACTCCCTTAGAGCAATACAAATACTCAAAGGTTCAGAAGATGCTCCATGGTATTGTTGTAATCTAGTTGCTGCGATCAGATATCAAATTTCAAGAATGCAGGATGTCATCTTCTCTCATGTTTATAGGGAAGTTAACAATAGTGCGGATTACCTAGCTAATCTATCTATGTCTGTTGATGAGAAATATGTTTGTAATGGTCCTCCCTTAGATAGTAAACTCTTTGAACTAGTTTCGAATGATCTAAAGGGAATGATTTATGTAAGATGTTAATACAGGTTAAGGGTCTGCCAAACCCTATTAACTCGTTTCAAAAAAAAAAAAAAAAAACTTTGCTTTTGTTTCTTTTGAAATCGACTCCTTTTGATTTTGAACTTTTGGGAGGTTTCGATCTTTAGAATCTTTTCTTTCTTTTGAAGCTTCTAACTATTCTGTTTTTGTACAATACCTTCTCTTCTCTTTTTACATTTCATCCAATTCTCAACTCGTCAGCTGGGTAAGCTTTTTATTGTGTGTGGTAACGATTCAGGGATTGATGGCGAAGAAATAAAAAGGCTTTTAGAAATTAGTGACAACTCAATGGGGTAGCTAGTGGAAAAATTATCTTTTTGGGTTTTTAACATTTATTTGGCTATATCGATCCAAAAAGGGCCTAAATTCTCTCCTAGGATATGGCGTGGTGATCAAGCAAGTGGACGTGTTATCTTTATATCCGGGCATCCTTGTGTCATCACTCAATAATCATTTAGATGCAAGAAATGAGGCTCAGCCCCTTGGTTCTAAGTCGGTTGAATATAAACTCCCTCCCATCGACCCATATCACATAACCTCCCTATTATTTAGGTCTTGTTAAATAACCTCCTTGTTTTCCAGAAAAGAGATAAAATCTGGTCTGTTTTTATTTCCCATTTTATCTTATTTCCTTTTTTACCTTTTTGGGATTGAAAATTTCCCGACTATATGTAAATGTATTTTTACATAGTCATATATATATGTAAAACTATATTTGAATAGTCATTGGAGCTATAAAAACTTAAATTTACATAGTAACTTTTGGGATTGAAAATTTCCCGACACCTGAAAGAATATATATAAATGTATTTTTACATACTCATATATATGTAAAACTATATTTATATAGTCATTGGAGCTATGAAAACTTAAATTTACATAGTAACTTTTGGGATTGAAAATTTTCCGACGACACCAGACAGAATATAAATTTAAATTTTCCTATGAAAAAAAATTTCATATGAAAATTTAAATTTAAATAGGTTAAGAAGACTGCGTAATTTTATATTGTCATATGTAAATACAAATTTACATAGGATGACGTCAGCCAGGTTTGTCCTTAAGCCGAAATTATAAGTAAAAATTGATGACATCAGCCCGATTTTCACAGGGGTATTTTGGTCTGTTTTGGCTTTGATGTTATGTTTTAAATAATAGGGAGGTTTTATGCATTTGTTCGCTTACAGGGGCTTTTTGTGCAACCATTTAAATACCAGGGAGATTAAACCCATTGTCTGCATTTAGATGAGGCTTTTAACTAGATTCTCATAGGATATAAAACTTAACTGTTCTAACCTTGGTCTCAGAAACTCACTACTATATACAATCAAATGCTGATGCATGTCATTCATGAAAAGGTGCAGAAACTATTGTATGTATATTATTCTGAGTTCGAAGAACAAATCTTTACTCTATTGCTATAATGAGACTTCTAAACCTTTTATTCGTCATAGACAAAGGAAAACAAGACTTTTGGTACTAAATAGAAAATATTTTTGGTCTTTTTGAAATATTTTAAGAAAAAAAGAAATATAGAATGTCTTTCTAATATAAGAAATGTTATATAATAAATGTCTAGTTTTTGCAAAATATTACTATACCACCCCCAAACAGAAATATGTTTTGTCCTCAAAGTATGAAGAAAAGAAAAGAGATTACCATAGGAACATGAGCAAAAACGGCAGTGACCTATACTCTGTTCTTCGTTATGAAAATATACCACCCCCAAACAATTTTGGAGCGTGGGTTGATATAAATAGAACAAGAAGTACATGGGTTAATTATACTAGGGATTTACGTAATTATTCTAACATGAACTACTTAATTTACATGCAGAATTATACTTAGAAGTTAATAAATAAAAAGATGGGAAATGCAAGTATATGTAAACAACTATTTATATGAAATATTTGTGTGTGTGTGTGTGTGTTTTTGAAGAGGTTGTTTTTCTCAATCTAAATGTATCTCTAACCATATAGAGGGTTTCAACAAGTGAATAAAAACATACATTTATCCAGTATCATTTTGGTTACTCTGGGGCGTAAGATTTTAATTTTTATATCTTCAAGTTTTTGAAAAAACTATGAAGAGATGTTTTAAAGATAACTCATACAAAAGCAGTGATTTCTAAAGCTAAGTTTGAAAACAAACCATAATAGGTGATCTTAGGCAACTTTCCAGTCAGACTGTGGCTTCAATTATGTATGTTGGGGGATTTACTATACAGAACGTAAGATGCTTATACGAATATCATGGTGATATGGGTGACCTTTAGTAACACATAATTGATCCTCAAACCACCCTTAGAAGATTGATGATTGCATACTTCTAAGGGTTGGTCTATGTGGAATCTATTGCCCGTGTTTTTAGAAAATCATATAACTATTGTTGTATCGAGAATCATCTATTATAAGAATGGAGAAAAACAAACATTTTTATTAAAGAAAGAAAGAAACATTTGTTTTTGGCTTTTTGGTTTTTATGTTCCTAAATTACTATGACAGAAAAATATAAACTATAAAACTACTAAGAAAAATCACTATGATGAAAGTGATCCTCCCAATAGAATATACTTGAAATTAAGTGATTCTAATTGAAAACCTATATGGGGTTTGGCTTGCCCTAGATTGTGCACTTCCTTTTTTGCAAGAAAGCGAATCTAGTGAAGAGGACTAGCTCTATTTCTAGATAATCTAGTATCTCCTCTCCTACTCTCTAGTTAGCCCTATTTTATAGCTATTCCAACCAGAGAGAAAGACGAAGCTCCAAACAATTAGAAATCACCCATAGAAGGAAAAAGTTTTTGAAATCAAGGGCTCAAGTTGCCAACCATCCCATGGTTTGGCATGCCTATGGAAGACGAGACATGCTAAACAACCATGAGAGACAACCGTAAGATACCTTCACTCAATCTCCATCGCCCTCTACTTTGTTTCACATCTCTTCTTTATAGAGGAAATACTACTCTGCGACAAAGGTGAGGATGGAATGAAAGAACTTATGTAAGACAGAAAACTGGGAAATAATAGAAAGCATGAAATTTAAAGTAAATGAATGGAAAAGAAAGATATTTTTAACAAAAAGAGTATAAAATAAAGAAAATTAAAATTGTATACTTGCTCAATAGAGGTACACTACTCAAACTACGAGTAAAAGTGCTAACAAGGAATATGCAAGCATATGTGGACTCAAGGCTCCGGCACTTTTACAACCATACACTCAAAGTGGAGTGGTCCGGTTACCTTAATGATGCACTCCCATGGAATGCATTAAGAAAACATAACATGAATCTTTTATAGTCAGATATTCAAGACTATATGTGGGGTCGTTTTAAGTCAGATTCTCCAAGACTATGCATATGAGATGGATGATATACTACTAACTATATACTAATAGTATAAATAGTTGGGGATCTTTATAGAAAAACATATTATAGTATTTACCCCCAAACATAATGAAATAATGTAGTTGGAGTGTAAGATGTACAATGATAAAAGAAAGCTTATGTAAACCATCATGGAATTTATGCAGTAACCCATTATTGAATTGTCCAAGAGAGTTTGAGTGTGGTAGTAGTTGTTCTTCATTAGGCTTAGATGATGCGACATATGGCAAATTGGGTTTTTCAACCACTAGAATAAAGGGATCATCGTATGCTCTCAAGAACTCATATTCCACCTTAGATTATATTTCCTCTTTTTCTGGCACTTCAATCAATGCGGTACTCTTCTCAACTGGAATGATAGTCTCGGGAGTTTGTATGTTAGGCAAAGTCTCTTGACTGTGAAGGTTGAGAAAATTATGAAGGATTTCAAAGGCAATTGGCTTAAGTGCGAACTTGAAGTTTCTTTGAAATGGTTTAGTAGTGCAGTCCTCATAATTTGGTGGATTTTTTATGAATGGAGGTTGGCTTTCGAGAGGTGTTAACTCGGGGGAATGATGGACGGGTGGTGGTTCTTCATATGATCTCGAGGACTCAGGGAACTCTTCATCTAGCTTTGGCATTTCCACAAATTTGTGGTTCATATCGGCAATATTAAGGATGTCACAAATTTGTTCCATCGATAAGTCTTTAACGCCAAACTAAAATTAGATCCACTTTCCACTATATAATTTATATCCTCTTCTCCAAGCACTTCATTTTATTTGTCCTCTTTATCTAGAACTTTATAAATTTTCTCACTATCATTGTCCAAGTTTGTCGAGTTACTCTCCAACACAGGTTCTAAAGTTTCTTTTGTCAGAGTGTTCTCATGCATATAGTTATCATCATAGAATATGGAATTCACACGATAGTCAGATGGATGGTGATGTGGTTTTAATTGGTCATAAATATCAGGATGGGCTTTAGCAATTGGTTCTATTATAGCAACACCTTGTTCCTCTTTTTGGTTAGGTTCTGGGCTGGTGGGAAGAATATTACTCTCAGAGATGGTATCAATTAAAATAGATTGGAGAGAACATATGGTCTTTGCTATTTATTGTATTTGAATTGTTTGCTCGACCATTGCTTGGTAAAGTCTGTGATAGATGGTGGAGTGGGATATGAATTAGATATGGATGGTGATGTGAATGGTAATGGACTGTTAGAGAACCCATATTCTGACTAACCAGGTGGATATATGAATGATGGTTGACTATTTGTAGTGGAATTCCATGAACTGTTTGCATGATTAGAAAACTCTGGGGTGTATTGGGTACTATGGAAATTTGAAAATTGGGTTCATAATTGTAAGGATTTTCCATAGGAGGCTCAAACTCAGTATATGATGTGCATTGAGACGCCCAATGATACGGACTACCACAACAAGAATATGGCTCTGGATTTGCATTATAATTCCATGATGGTTGCGATGCACATTGATAAGACATGAATGCTCAAACAAGAAAGATGCACAATCTGCATAAATTCATTTGTGACCTTTAAGTTTTTGAAAAATTGCATGCAATGCCTATAGATTAGATACAATGCCCTATTTGAATTTAACAGTGGGCGCAAAACTGGGTTTTGAGAACTACACACGTCGAGGGAGAAGATCACTACTTCACCAGATGGTGTGCCACCAAGAATCTCACCCACGGTATTTCTGAGGGAGGGGAGTAAGGAAGGTGGTTGGTCCATTGGAATCTAATAGTTTACTACTCTCTTTGTTCGTGCTAGATGTTTGTCCTGATAGACGTGACTAATTTGGCTCTGCTTGGTTAATTTTATCTTTTTAATTAGGTTTATGTAACAAACATTTCACGCACCGTCCGTTCTGAAGTGGGTCTTAATCCCACTTTTTGTTCTTTTAGGGCTCGGGTTTAGCCTTAGCGTTAATGTAAGACGAGACTGAAATGTAAATCACACAATCATCCAAGCATGCTTAGTAACACACATGTATCCTCTTACACGTTGTAGCGAGGAGGTTTAGAAATTACCGCCCAAGTTATGCGTACACGACCCGTGGGGTGAAGGCGACGTGTTGGGGTTGACGAAGTGTTTGGTGTCTTGCGTGTCAACCCACCATTCGAGCTTTTCTTTATGGTTATAAATTTAATCTAACTAAGACCCACAACTTAGGTCGAAATGTTGCCAAAGCCAATAAATTACAATTGATTGCCTTTATGGGCCAAAAACAAATTTGCCTTCGTGGGCTTAAAGTATAAAAGCAGTAAACACGAAAATTAACTACGTTTAACTTAATTAACTAATAAATAATTAAACAAAACACGTAAAAGTTTGGAAAGTGTTCGTCAAAGATTAGAAATTCAACACCCAAGTTGGGTTGAGATCGTAAAGCGTGATGTTACACTATTCACCTCGCACATCCAACCGGTCCAAGTTGGTTGAATCCCCAACTCTTGGTAAGTAAACTTAAACCAAAAGACTAAACTTCCAAAGCTTAAACTACTTTGTATTTAACCTAATTAATTCTTTGTATTTTGACTTAACTATATGATATTATCTTAATCTAATCATGCATAAACAACAATTAATGAAACTAAGACCTAAACATGCTACTAAACTAATTATAATATTTAACCTTGCTGATGATTACTAATTCATTTTAATTAATAAAAACTTTTAATTTTTTTAAAATGTTTTTTAATTGAATATTTGGTTTTGAAAACTTAAAAACTTGTAAATCTATCTACTTTTTATCTACTAACAGTTGAATTAAACATACTATGGTAATTAAAGTGGACTTACATATGAAGATTCCTAGCCAACGGAATCTTCATCTGATAAAAACGAGGCGTGGTCACATGTCATTTGCGAATGGTTTGCGGGTGCGTGTAGTACACGGACGCGTATCGACATACGCGGATGCATTTCATTCGCAGGCGCGCGTGTGACAGGCACAACGCGTGTTCGTTTTCTCCGTTTGCGCTCTGTTTTCTACAGCAAGTTTCGGTGACTCGTCTCGTGTTACTGTCGGGCTCCGTTTGCGAAGAAATGTACTGGAATGAAGATTGAGAAGAAGGGTTCAATGACTGTTATTTTTCTCCATCTTCCTCTCCCCATATGAATCCATGACGGCGGCGCCATTTGAAGAAAAGTATTTGGTAGTGGTGGAAAGGGTTTTGTTGTTCATCCTAGATTCTTTGTTTAGAGGATGGTTTTTTATGGATGAAACACTAAACTTTGCAACTCTTCTCTCCTAGTTTCTTATGACTATTTGGAATTACTCTAAATCTTAAACTTGTATTGAAATGATTAGGAAACTTGTGTTAAAATGATTAAGAAAACTTGTATGGAATTGATTAAGAACTTGGTTTACACTAAAGCTTGAAGAACATGAAAATGGAAAATAAGTAAATAACAATTAAATTAAAAACAGTACAACCTACTCCTAATGACCAAAGATTAGATCTAGGGTAAAGATCTTTCTTTACAACTTTGGTTTATATAGGACACCATTTACAATTATACCTTTCCTTCTAGAAACAAACTCATGGGCTTTTGACCTAAGCCTACATAATAGAAGTCTTGAATTTGGCTTTAGGTCCTTGGGTCAATAACTTCCAGTATTGAGTCATTGAGTCTTTGACTTTGATAGTTGACTTGACTTTTGACTTTGACTTTCCAGCCACTTTCCTCCTAAGCTGGAATCTTCCCAAGCAGCGTAAATAGCCATTCTTTTTGTGCCGAAATGCACGTATTAGGAATATGCGACCTGAATGGCTTGTATCCTGCAAATGGTAGCAAAAGCTATAAGTTGTCTGTTCATTAAGCATAAGAATGACATATTTTAAGCATTGCAAAGGTAATAAAATGCACATTTGGGGGCTGATCTATCATATACCACCTCTAAACATAATCATGCTTTGTCCCCAAAGAATGGAATGAAAATAAAGGATAAAGAGTACCATAGAAACGTGCTTGTAAATGGGAGCACCTAAAAAAAAGGTTAATCTATATTAATATAAATAAAAAAATATATGCAACTCCTATATGAGTTCCTCCCGTTATGGGGATAACATGAAATAATAAATAGTGTTTGGGACATAAGCAGACTCTAACATAAATAAAATAATATCATAAGTTCACATATCAAGCATGAGCACATCGTGGCTCCTATAGGATTAGCTTTCGAAATTCTGCAAAATTGTGAAATTAAAGTACCTAATTACATTATGCATCCAATTAAATCAAATTTCGATATTTGTACATGCAATTTTAATACGTGAACGTACAATGTACTAAAATTAAATATACCACCCCCAAACAATTTAGGATAAGGGGGTTCATGAAATAATTCAATAGCACACTTAAATCACTTAACTAACTAACCTAGACTCTACTAGAGTAAAATACAGGCAAAGGGTGGCAAAAAGGTTATGAAATGAAAGGCCAAAATACGCAACCCCCAAACAAAATTTGAAAACTCTTTTTAAGTTTGAAATTTTTTGGGGCTATACTTCAGAAATGTGGTATTGTATAAAAACATGGGTCTTTTAAAGTCAGATTCCCTAGACTTAATAATATATATTTATGTTTTTAATTTTTTTTATTTTTATAGGTTTTATTTTTGAAAAACAAAATTACGAAGAATAAAATGAGTCTTTTATAGTCAGATACTCGAGACTTTATCTAAAACATATATTAACATGCAGTTTACCATATATCAACAATTTAAATAGTTGTGAATCTTTTCATAAATAGTTAACACAAAATGCACCCTCAAACAGAATCAAGCACCAAGATTTCCTATGAGGTGGCTTAGTGGAATGAGAGTGAAATCTAATTGATCTAAAACCTAATCGAGCATGTTGTTTCTTCTTTTTCTTTGAACGAAAGGGTGTCCGAGTGAATGAGCGTGAGAAAATAGATGATTGTGGCATATACTTGGAATATGGATAAGTTTTGAAAGGGTATGTTTGTACTATCTCACATCGGAAAATGAAGGGATTGGGTGGCTTATCCTTAGGTATTATTTCGTTACCAGATGGGTTTAGAAAATCATTTAGCATAGGATAAACATGAAGGTTTAGTGCAAACTGAAGGTGCCTTTGAAAAGGTTGATGGAGGGGAATTGAGGTGGTGGTAAATGATTGGATTTTATGAGGGATTAGAGGTGGATGATGGTTGGGTGGTGCTCTAGGTAGTTCTTGAGAAGGTAGATCATCACAGGCTCTTAGAAACTCGTTGAATTCCTCATCTAGGTTGTTCGTATCTACATAATTGTGGTATTCATTTGCATCTTTGAGAAATTCATCTATCTTTTCCATTGTGAGATTGACTCCATCTCCCATAGGGTCGAAAGGCAGGGTGGAAAATTCTTCCTCTATTTCAGTTATGTTCAAAGACTAGAAATTTTGATCTTGTCTTCTTCTATAAGAGGGGTATCTACTAGGGTAGGGACTAAGGCGTCCGTACTAATGTTAGATATAAAACTCTCAATAGACTTCACTTCTCTTTCTACATGCAAACCTAGTTATCCATGCTTGAGCCTAAACATGTTAACCTCCACAAAAAGATTTCCAAAGGAAAGAGTCATTGATCCATCCTGGCAATTGATTTGGGCATTGGCAGTTGCCAAGAAAGGACACCCTAAGATGATGGGGATAGAATCATGAGCAACTTCTGTGTCTAGAATAACGAAGTCGGCTGGGTAGTAAAAATCCTGAACTTTAACAAGAATGTTTTCAACTACACCCTTGGGATACTTAATATAACGATCGGCTAACTGCAAAATCATTTTGGTCGGTTTAAGTTCATGGAGACCTAGCTGTTTATATAAATAAAAAGGGAGTAAGTTAACACTCGCCCCTAGGTCTAATAGTGCAATTGTTATGAAGTTATCGCCTAAGGTACATTGTACAGTAGGACGACCAGGGTCCTTGTACTTAATGATTCTGTTATGTTCAGATAAAGAGGGATATTGTTTAGTTAAAAAGGATTCTTTGGGTATGTTGGTTTTCCTCTTTGTGGTGCACAACTCTTTTAGAAACTTAGCGTGTCCAGGTAGACTTTTTATAGCATCTAGAAAATGTAGGTTTATAGTTAGATTTTTAAACACTTCCCTAATCTCATCAAAATTCTCGTCTTTTTTAGATATAACTAGTCTCTGGAGAAACGGTGGTTTTCCCTATACTTAGCATAAGGGTCAACAATATTATTAACCTTGTCTTTATATTTTGCCACTTTCCAACTAGGTTTCCATATTGGAACCTCTACAAGTATAGGATCATCAATTTCTATTATGGGGTCTTGTAAGGTTTTCCCTTTTGGTTGTGGTTTAACTGGTAATTCTACAGTTGTAGGGTCTTCAATTTCTATGACAGTAGTTGGTATGGTTTCATTATTAGTTTGCGGGTGATCTTTAGGCATAGTCACTTGGTTATCAACTACCTTACCCGAACGTAGGGTAACGACTACATGTAGGTCCCCTTGGTTTATATTATCATTACATTGAATATTGTTTACTTCGAAGGCAGTGTTTGTTGACTTAGGATTAGGCACAACTTGACCTGGAAACACGCTTGTTTGGTTATTATTTTGGTTAGGAGATAGCTCAAGTACCTTTTAGCACAATGCTTGTATCGTATTATTTTGTTGTTGTTGTTGGTTTTGTATCATGGTTAATAATAAGTCATCTTTTGATGGGTTAGCCGGTTGTGCGATAATAGAAGGGGTTACTAGGACTAAGGCTTGTTGAGCGTTAATGTCTGGATGTTGATAATTCTGGGTCATGGGCACTAAACTTCTATTCTGGTCACCTAATTGTCCTTGTCCTAAATGTTGGTTAAATTGGTGGAAGTTTGTAGTGGGTCTAACATTTTGATTATTAAAACCTAGAGGTGTAGCTTGTTGTTGTGGATTATAATTAGTATTTTGCCTCCATTGTGTGTTAGAGTTGTTATTAAAAGTGTAGACATTGTCTGGCTGTGGTGGTGGTTGTTCATAGACAAGAGGACAATAGAAGTCAGAATGCTCAAAACTAATTAAAACATAAATTACAACGAGGAGAGTTTACGTTCATGACATGAGTGGGTTTCACTTCTTGTTTATGTACAGAGAGGGCATCTACCTTACGAGTGAGGGTTGCAATTAAAGTTCTAAGTTCAGGATCTGGTTTTACCTCAAACATACTAGTTGCCTTAGTTGTAGACGAAGAAGGGATGGAGCGGGAGTAATCGTTACCTCCCCAGTTGTTACTTTTCTTGGATTGATTATCTAAGAAGTTATATGCATCTGTGGCTCCTTTACTTAAGAAATTACCTCCGTTCATGATATCTAAAGTCTCCTTATGGCGGTGGGATAGGCCTTTGAAGAAGGCACGAACTAGTGTCTCTTTACCAAGATTATGATAGGGACATTCTACTATAAGATCAGTGAAACAATTCCAAGCCTCAGAAAAAGATTGTTGAGGCTTTTGGCGAAAGAAATGAATATGTAATAGCGTCTCATCAGTCTTCTGTGGTGGGTAAAATTGTTCCATAAATAATTCAACTAGTTTTTCCCATGTGTCGACCGAGTTTGGCTTTTGTGCTGTTAGCCAAGCTGTTGCTTTGTCAGCTAGGGTGAAAGGAAACACCCTTAGCTTTATTTGTTTAGGTGTTACGTTAGGATGATGGAATGTAGTCATAACTTGTTATATCCTACGTAAGTGTTGATAAAGCTTCTCATGGTCTAACCCATGGAAAACAGGTAGCAGATTAAATATATTAAGGGGAGATTCTAAAATCTCCCATAATATCTGCAAGAATTATGCAAGATTGTGGTGCATCATTTAAAGCCTTGTAAAAATCAAAAAGATGTATCTCTATCTCTTGAGTCATTGCTACAGATGTGGTGTACGTGTGAATTTCTAGATAGGCGTGTGGTATTGCGTCTACGGTAAACAAGTAAAGCAGGTTTATGCGTACTAGATCTTAATATCATACAAATTGAAGTCTAATATGGCAACAACCTTTTTAAGCATGCAAAATAGCCTGATTATTACTAGAAATTAGTCCTCTTACAGTAGATTCGAGGATGTAAAGAGGTGTTACCTGGAGCGTCCTTGCTTCGCATATGAATAGCGCCTTCAACAGTCTTGAAGCACATCTACTAAAAACTTTTCAAACCAACGGCCAGGCCACTTAAGAATTGAGGGAGGTTGTCCGTGCATGCACGTTCCTTAATTAGATAACCCCAATTCTTTGAGTTTTCTAGACACTATAAAGTATGAAAACAAATTTATGCAATTACTTAAGTGGTTGGGCATACGAGTATTGTACTATACTCATGACGTAATATTGCAGTTAGTATAAAAAAAATCTATTCTACTTCAAATAGGGCGCGGGAACGCTAAAAAATAAGCTAAATTGGGCGCGGGTCGCACTTTGCTACTCTTTTTTTTTCATAAATTTAAAGGAGCACGGGGAATGCTTCATAATAGGTCACATTGGGCACGAGTCGCGCCTAGGGTGTAATGCGCGGGGCGCACTGTGTAAGGGCAAAATGAGGGCGCGGGCGTGCTCTCAAGTAGAAACAGTATGGTGAACTTTTTAGAGTCAGGTCACGGGAGTGCAAGGAGCTAGTTTATCAACTCGTATGCACTCAGGCAGTAACAGAAAATTATCGAAAAATCGTGAACATGAAAATAGGCTAGTTGCTTTGTGAATAGTGAAAATAGTTTTGTTATTCTAAACACGTTATACGTAACAAAGCAAGATGGCAAGTGGCGCCATTTGATAAGTAATGTTTTGATAAGTGTAAAAACAGTGTTTCTACAGTACTTAAATCATTCTAATCAATTAATAATATACTCTCTAACCATGTTGGTAAGAGGGGAGTAATCGTGTTCTCCACTCTTGATTGTACGTATTTAACAAGAATTTAGACTAAACAACTTTTAACTAATGAGAGAGTAATATGAAATATGAAAATAGTATATTAAAATGCTAAAACCATAAATTGATGAATGAGAGAAAGGATGAGAGAGGAGTTAATCCACCATGTGACTCGATTGGCTATTAGTTTAGTCATCGATTCGCCTTTCTTGATCCCTAGTGAACACCAAGTCGTCTCATATCAAAGTTTCACTAACTTGAGAGTTTAGCTCCACCATAAATCTCTTTGATGGTGGCTCTAAACTCTAGTTCTCTGTTATGAGCTCTATCTCTAGACACTCACAACGAAGAACTTGACGTTCTTAATGCAAAACAATAATACTAATAGCTACTCATCCTCACATGGCTTCATAAACCTCCTCTAATGGAGGTATAGCCTTGTGTTATTGGAATCATTACACTAAAACAATAAGAAGAAGACATAATTGAAAATTCAATTGAATTGAATTTAACTAAAGTTTTTTATTGATGGGAAATAATGGTGGCTACAATACTAGAACTATTCTAAACTAAAGAAAAGTAAACCCTAATTAAAACTAAACTAATTATTAACTAAGGGGTTGAGTAAAGAATAAGTTTAGCCTTAACCCTCTTTATATAGGAGACGCTTAGGGTTACATTTTCATGCATCGGCCAAAAAGTGGGACTTTGGGGCTCTAATGTGAGCTCAAGTCCATTAGGTTAAGTCTAAAGATGCTATAACTGTTGGAAATTACTTTAGTTGCATTTTCATTCACTTTTACAACTCTGATTGGGGCAAGGCCAGACCCATTGGAAAGCTTATTCCGAGTCAGTTGTTTTGACATAAAGTAGTCCCAATTCCGAGGCCATAGTCTAAAGATACGCCTATTTGAAATTCTGTTGACTTTTCTGTTCTTTTTCTACCCAAATTGGCTTTGACTTCCCAGCTTTGACTGGGCTTGAAAAGGTTTTTTCTTCTTGATTCTTGGAATTTAAACATAGAACTCTTCTAGAAATCAGCTTAACTCGTTTTCCATGCAAAATGACATCTTGAAGCACATAAACAGCTTCAAGACCTGAAATACACAAAAACACGTAAACTATACTAAGTCTTATTTATTATAAATATAATTGGCCTAAATGTAACTATTAAGGGGTTTAAACTACACTTTTGGGTGCTTATCAGCTGCCTACATATCCTATGAAGAGAAATCAAACTCAAAACGTAGTTCAACTATTATATTTATAATAATAGATTAGGTTTCCATAATTACTTGTGAGTTAAGTAATTATAGTTTAACTAGGAAACAATCTCTTATTAAGTCTTATCTAGACTCTTCTAGAAGCTAATTATTGTTTCTCAAGCCAATAGGTCTCTTATATTAACTTAAACAACAAGGAAACATGCTTAGGTTCAGAATAGGAGATGGAGTTCCGAACTTAAGTATTTGAACTCCAGAGTTGGAGTTCCTAGTTAGGAAGTGGTTCGGATCTCCGAACCTACTACTCCAACCAATTTTGAATCTTGTTCCCTAAACCTACTACTCTAACTAGTTCCGAACCTCCTCTTCTTATTTCACTTCCGAACTTAGGAAGTAAGCTAATTAGGATTTGGACTTGAAGTGTGTTTTGGTACTTCCTACCCATACCAAGACCATATCTGAGCATTAAGAAGACGTTGCCTCATGTCACATATCTATATGCTAAAAGATGTACACACACACACACACACACACATATAGGCTCTGCCTGTTAATATTTGTGACAAAATTAAAGCTTTGCTTGCCTAAGCATTGTTGGAGAGCTACAACTGATACTACATCTCTTGGGACTAGATCTTTTAACAAGTGGCTAGGTCAAAGTCCTGAACCTGTCTCTAATGCTTCCTACTTTTGGAAGGGAGTACACAAACATTACAATGAGTTCAAAAAAGGTCTGATTTGGAGGATTGGACATGGTAATGAGATCTCAATCTTCAAAGATCCCTGCGTATAGATAAATGGTAAAACCATTGTACTCAAAGACCATGGGTATACCATATACCTACCAAATGGTCTGGAAAACATTATGGTTGCTGAATTGATGTTGGATGGAGGCTCTCAATGGGATATACATAAGATGAATGATATTTTCCCACCCCAATTAATACCTTTCATTTAACCATGACTATTACGACTGATGTAGAGAGTGACAAACTCTTATGGAATCATTCTTCAAATGGTCTTTTTTTTGTGAGATCTGCACTTAGCATTTTCTCCGGTGAAGATTGGAGTACACATTCCTCTTCTTATCAGATGAAAATTGTAGCTAAGATTTCAAAGTTGAAATTGTCTGGCAAATGACAACACTTTACCAGGAAATAATTGTATATGTAAACTCTACGTATAGGTGATTTGTTGCTAGAACGAAAGATGGAATAGGATATGAGTTGTCCCTTCTGTGAATCTTGTATTAAAACACCAGCCCATATCTTCCTAACTTGTGATTGGGCAAAGAGTGTGTGGTTTGCTAACCCTATCAACTTGAGAGAGTTGAAGTGTATACGAAATGGAGCATCAAACAATGGCTTGACAAGGTTGTCAATTGGTGTCACAACAAGAATGAGGGGCTACGTCAACATACAGAATTGACATACGGAAATGACATACGCATTCCAAAAGCAGACTTGCACATTGAACTAAGGGCTAATTTTTAGTAGAGATGACTTACCTACCATGGATATATAGTATCTCCACAAAAAATCAGTTCAATTGGATGTCTCTAGTCTTGTCAAAAATGTGTTTAAATTCTGGACTATGAGATAAATTTCTAACTTGAATTCAACTTTTGGTAGGGTTAGACATGTTCAAAGGAGCTGATTTTTTGTGAAGATCACATCCCCTAGAAAATCAATTTTTAGTTCATTGTGTAGGTAGGTAGGATTGTGTATGTCATTTCCATATGTCAATTAAATATGTCAACGTAGCATATATATATATATATATATATATATATATATATATACAAAGGAGCAGTGGGATTCTTGTTTGTATAGTCATGCATGCAACATATTTGGGAAGCAAGGAACTTGTATAAGTTTTTTTTTTTTTTTTAAATAAGTTGGGGTTAGGCGGACCCCCACCTATATTATATTACTCATTAACCATTCCGTACATAAATTTGTCCACTCGCATCATCATTTACAATACATTGTAATCTCTGATCTAATGGGGGAACAAATTGCAATACAAAATTAGTTGCATCATGAAGGGATGCTAGGTAGTCTGCAGCTTGATTCACTTCTCTAAACGCGTGAGAGAAGGATATGAAATTGAAGTTGCTCCGCTTCATATCAATAGCTTTGAGTATATCCCGGCAGTACCATGGAGGTTTTTCCACTTTGTCTATCCTTGTCCATCTTTGTCTTGTATTACCCCACCATGGCCAGCACCATTACTGCTCACAGCACCATCAGCATTAGCTTTTACTCTTTCTCCTATTGGTGGATTCCAAACAATGCCAGTTTGCTTTGGAATTTTATACCTTGTGTCAATGTGAAGTCTATGAAATAGATTTATGGCCTTGACCATATCCTTGACCTCAGGTCTGAGAACTTGCAGGTAATTTTTAGTATCCCTAACCATCTTCTCAAAAACACTTTTTGCGATCTTGCTAGTATTCTGAAACCTCTGAGCATTTCTCTCCTTCCAAATATAATCGACTAATGCACAGAAGAATACTCTATATATATCTCCTACGTCTGACTCTTTGCAAATCCGAAGAATCGATGACCATTCTCTATTCGCTGAGCGATTATCAATGACAATGCCAAGCATGTGCTTGAGTCTTGTGATGATTTCCTTAGAGAATTGGCACTTGAAAAACAGGTTTCCAAAAAATTATTGACTGTTGTTGCATAAGCAGCACGCAGAAGAGAGGAGAATTTTTATTTGCAATAACCTATCTTGTGTCGGTATGCTCTGTGAGAACAATTGCCATGTCGTGAAGGAATGTCTTGGTAAGACCCACTTTCCCCAAACCAAGTGATGCCATTTCTTCCTTTCCTTTGCCTGTGTCAGAGCCTCATACGCACTGTGGGACGTAAATTGTCCACTCTAGTGCGGAGTCCAAACAATTTGGTCTCTGGAGAGGTGTCGGTTAATCTCCACTACTCTAATAACCTCTCTCAATGATTGTGGTAGCATTAGGAGTATATCATCATTCCATTCACCATTCGAAATGATGGTGTTAACTTTTGAATTCAGTGGAAAGTCTTATGCTGCTCTTGCTTCTACATCCTCAATCAGTGGAGATCGTGAGCACCAGATGTCATGCCACAGTAGTGTCTCTTCTCTATTAGCAATGGAGTATTTGATAAATTTTTTGGCCGTGCTTCTAGTGTTCAGGATACTTCTCCACGTCCAGGAACAGTCATTCGGTACCTTCATACTCTAGAAATAATTAGACTTGATATGCTGCTTCCACGTCCAGTCAACCCAAATGGTATCTTCTCGAGTCACCAGCTTATAAATCAACCCACAATATACGCCAAGGTTCCATCTATGAAACATTCATGATTCCCAAGCCTCCTTCCTCCTTTTGTTGGCATACAGTATTCCAACTTGCTTGGTGTAGCCCCTTCCTCGTAGTTGTACCATTCCATATGAATTGAGCACACATGCTTTCTACTTGTTCGAGCACCGTTTTGGCAGAATGAATGTTCTTGCCCAGTATATGTGGAAAGAAAGAAGCATTGAGTTAATTACTTGAAGTCGACTTGCATGAGAGAGCACTCGTGCTTTCCAGTTCGTGATCTTGTGAGTTATCTTTTCTACCAAAGGTTGATATTCCTTAATTCCCAACCGAGCAGAGATGAGAGGAAGTCCAAGATATTTCACTGGAGGTTTAACTAACTCTACATTTAAAATGTTGGCCAGAGCAAAAGCATCTTGATCATTGAGTCCCCCAACTAGGAGAGATGTCTTGTGGTTATTAATCTGCAATCCAGTTGCATTCCCAAATATATTGAGACCTTCTTTAATCGCTTGTATAGATGTCACTTCCCCTTTGCAAAATATAAGAACATTGTCGGCAAAAGTGAGATAAGATAACTTCACCTTCTTGCATTTGGAGTGGTAAAGGATAGATCTATCATATAGTTTTTGCTTGAGCACACAACTGAGTATCTCCATTACAAACACAGAGATATGGAGACAAGGGATCACCTTGTCTGACACCACGACCTCCATAGAAATATCCTTCTGGGGTTCCATTGATCATAACAGAATACGAAGGAGAGGATATGCACATATCAATCCACTGGGCCATTTTATCCGGAAAACCATAGGTCCTAATCATTGTCCCAACTGACCATGTCATATGCCTTCTTTATGTCCAACTTAATAGTACATCTAGGAGTTCCATGCTTCCTGTCGTATCCACGAAGAAGCTAATGAGATAGCATGATGTTATCTTGAATAGATCTGCCAGGAATGAAAGCCGATTGATTAGTCTGCACTAAATCATCAATCACTAACTTAATCCTATTTGCAATAATCTTAGATATACATTTGTAGATGGTGTTATATAATGTTATAGGCCTAAATTCCTCCACCTTTGTGGGATTGTTGATTTTCGGAATAAGACATAAAAATGTAGCATTAACACCTCTAGGGAATTTGCAAAATTTAAAAGCATTAAGTATAGCAGAAGTGAAATCATGACTAACTAGATCCCAGCATTTCTTGAAGAAAATTGGAGTGAAACCATCTGGCCCTGGAGCTGCGTTCTCTTTCATCTCAAATAGAGCAGTTTTGACTTCCTCAGCAGAAACGTCCGCTTCAAGCAAAGGCTTCATATGTTCCGAGATAGTGTTTCTTACTTGAAGGTTAGCAAAAAACTCCTCTCCGCATAATTCACCCGCCTTAGTTCCCAGCATATCCAAGTAGTAGTCAATGATAGCTCTGTTTACTTCCGCTTGTCCTGTGATAGTGTTCCCTTGGCTATTCTGGAGAGTCCATATTCCTGTTCTTGCCTTCTTTTCCTCCAGGGTTTTGAAAAAGAATGTCGTACACTTGTCACCTTTTAGCATCCACTCCCCATCTTGCTTACTTTTGATTTCAAACATTTCAATTATTGCTAGTTCACTATATCTCTGTAATGCTTCATGCTCCCTTTGTCCCAGGAAAGGGTCTATAGGATTAGCTTGCAGCTGCCTTTGTATATCATATAGCTCCTTTCTAGCTTGTTGCACTCTCCCATGTATGTTTGAAAAGTTGTTCCTAGCCCACGGCTTTATTCTCTCCTTCAAAAGCTTTAACTTTTGCATAAGAACATACATCGAATTAGAGAAAATCTCCACTTTCCAAACATCTTGAAGAATGATATGAAACTGAGGCTGGTCTAGCCAGAAGTTCTTGAATCTAAAAGGTGCTGCCTTACACTCGAAATCCTTCCAGAAAAGTAAGATAGGTGAATGATTGGAGACACCATGAGGAAGAAATTCCGCCTTCGAGTTAACATATTGTGCCTCCCATAGGCTATTTACCATGACATCTATCTATCTTGGTCATGATCCTGCCTTTCCCTTCCACTTTATTGTTCCAGGTATAGAAGAAGTCGTTGAATCTCAAGTCTGTTAATCCAAATTTCTGCAGACAATCCACAAATTCCTCTACTTCTCTTGGGTGCATGGGACTCCCTCCCATTCTCTCTTCAGCTTTGGTTATATTGTTAAAATCCCCAGCTGTACACCATGGCAGGTTCACTGTACTTTGAATGGTAAGCAAATCTCTCCATAAGTTCAGTCGAAGATTCTTATTATTTCGAGCATACACTACTATTAACAGAAACTCTTCGTCAGAGGGTTTGAATCTCCCTTTGCAATGGATATATTGATCAGATTCTGCCAATTTATAGATTTCCAGAATGAAAGGATTCCAACAAACCCAAATGCACCCAGAAGGGTCTTTGTTGTAGTTGTTAGTATGCTCCCATACTGGACAGCAAGTATTTCAGATGAAATCATACTTATGTTGTCAGACTTTGGTTTCAAGAAGACAAAATAAACTGAGCTTCTTCTCTATTCTAACCTTGTTTATTTCTCGCGCTTTCTCAACTTCATTCGCTCCTCTCACATTCCAAAAGCACATGGATGTATTCATCTATGATTCTTAGTTTTGGAGCCTTTAGGTCTACCCCTACTCTTCTTCCTACTATTATTCTTTGATGCGGAATCTTTATGTTTGTTATTATTAGACCTCCCTCCACACTGTTTACCTGACCGCGTCGTGACTGATAGGGTTATATACTAAAAGCATTACTTTTGTATTAACTCTAATTCTTTATATTTTGAATGAGAATCATATGGGCAAATGTTATGCATATTATATATGTTATTAGTTATATGTATGCGTCTAATACTTTATGTTGTAGATGATATGGTGTGTGGTGACACACAGAAGATAATATCATCAGTACCTTATAAAGTATAAGTAAACGTTCACAACCTAGATGGATTTGGATAAACTATTGGTACGGTTGTAGTATAATCTGGTATTAGTCTATCTTGACTACAGGATTACACTAGTACACTTTGTACGTATTGAACAGGACCAAGTGAGGTTATTTCTCTTTATACTGACTATATAAGAGAACAAACACCTCTGTTATTATGGATGCTTGTCCTCTTAATCCGGATATAATAACGGGCACTTACGTGCATTGTACATTGCTTTAAATCATCAATTAGTAATGACATTGTATATAAGGTGTGTTGTTGATTATAGAAGGAATCCATGACCCGCAGGAAGTCGGGTTAACGATGTCCCCTTGAAGAGCTCATAAAGATTATCATGTAAACCCTACAGGTGAATTTAATCTGACATGACAATAAGGTTGAGTGGTACTACTCAAGGACATAAGAAGTTGATTAATGTAGTTGTCAGTAACTTGACTTAATCAACGGGCATTCGATATCTTAAACACGGGGAGATCAACAAGCATATAATATGGAGCCCATAAATGTAATACACGGTTTGGGATTAGGGCGGTAGTACAACAATGGCCTTTAGTGGAATAAGCCATTTGTTGACGGACTTGGGCCGTGTGTTCTAGGCGAACATGGGAAGCCTAAACCCGTTAGGAGACCTAACCCTGATTTCTCCTCATGGTCCTTGTTGTAGCCTATAAATAGAAACCCTCTTTCTCTGTCCATTTTTTTACCAAGGTTTTGCTCAAGAAAAGTGAGATCCAAATTCGGTTCCAACTTTGAGATTGAGAGAGGCCAAGAGAGAAAGAAGAGGCTGGAAAATCATTGCCCACACAACATCCATTCTAAGGATAGGAATACAATAGAAGACCAAGAGGTTGCTGATTTCGTAGATCTTAGATTCTTAGAGATATCATAGCTGATCTAAAGGTATGAATTTCTATCCAAAATTGTGAGAACCTTTATTCCACTGCGCATGGTTTTCAAGGTTTGTAAACTGCAACCATAACGGTTCCTACAGTGACACTGGTTTGGGTCCTCACTATTGGTGTAGAAAGTTTATTTATACCAACATCAGGTATTTGGACACGATCATGGAAGTGTACTGTCTTTTCTTCAGAAATAACAGACTCCTCTAACTCATTATCCACATCCAACAAGAAGTATCTTCCTGCTACTATATTAAACAAATTTTGCTCTTCTGCTTAACAAATTTTGCTCTTCTGCTTCCCAAATCGAGTTAAGAGGTTCTGACTGATCTACCTCATATAAGACTATAGCTTGCGCATTACCCTTCTGAGATCCTGTTGCACAGGGCTCACTAGCTGGGCCTAATTTGGAGTATGGATATTCTCATATACATTAGTGCAAAGATCGAATGCTTCATGGACAGCACAAGAGTCAGGAGCCTCATGGCCATCAGTGCAAGTATCGGGAGCCTCATGGACAGTGCAAGGGTCAGGAGCCTCATGGCCAGCAGCGTAAGGATCAGGAGCCTCATGGACAGTGAAATGGTCAGCTGATTCTACTTGTGAGTTCCCAGCATCCTGAGTCAGTCCATTGCATGCCTCAGTTATTACTGTCGCTTGCATTGTCTTTGGTTGCCATTCCTGCTCTCTATTTCTTCTCTTCAACCTTCACTTTTTACTCTTAGATAGTCTAACTCCTTCCATCTGTGTCTCTTGTACTACTGGCTCTTTTCCTTTATCATTTGCCTGAGGAGCACTGTCTTCATTTGATTGTGCCATCGGTTCCTTTTCCTTTGTCGCATTCCTGCACTCAGACACTAAGTGTCCAACATACTTGCAATGATTGCAAAACTTCGGAATTGGGCCAAACTTGAATTTTTGCCAAAATTCAATTCCTCTTTTGGGCACTTCAACATGTATTTGATCCAGAATATCTTGAGCCAAATCTATATCTACCAGCACACTTGCATAGTATCCATTCGTTTTTTCCAACGAGTTCATGTCAACTCGGATTGGACATCCAAGACCTCTACCCAGACTCATCAGTATTTCAACTTCCCAATATTCTAATGGCAATCCTGGAAATTTAACCCAAACAAAAGCAGAGGTTTGTCTGTGAGTTTTAATATTAAAGTTAGGAATCCACTTAGTGAATCTTACAAGTTGGCCTTGCAAGTACCACGGTCCACCAAAGTATATCCTGTTATAATCTTCCTCATTTGAGAATCGAAACATCACATAACCTTTCCCCATTGGAGAAAGCTTGAACGAAGCAGTAAGACCCCACTCAGTGCTGATGACCAATCTGATGGTGTCCAAGTTCAAGATTTTAGCATCCAATCTGGAGATTAAAGCATACTTGCACGCTTTAATACCTTTATCTACCACAGCAACTGGAATTTTGATGACTGGTTTGTCTCCTTTACGAGTTGGGATCGACAGAGAAGAGATATCCACTGTTTGCTTCATTCTTCCACTCGCCTTATCTGCATACGATTCTGTTTGATTGGAACCTCTATTTCTGCGCTCTCCTTGTCTCGAAGACTCCCCTACACTCCAAGTTGGAAATGAGGTCTGATGTCTACCCACTCCAAGACCAAGAGGGAGTGTCATCTCAGAGCGCATTGAAGCTGCAACATTGCTCACCGAATTATTCAAGTGAGAGGAAAAAGATTGTGCTTCATTATCAGTGCTTCTGGGATTTTCGAACTCATAAAGGTCCATCTTTTTCCTTTCAGAACTCTCTCTGTAATTCAAAGAAAGATTTTACCTGAAAGGAAAAGAGACATGAAGAAAGAACCAAACTTTTCATAGCTCCCGCTGTTCAACAATGGTGGATACCCGAAAAGGAAAGAACCAAACTTTTCAGAGCTCCCGTTGTTCAACAATGGTGGATACCCGAAAAGGAAAGAACCAAACTTTTTAGAGCTCCCGCTGTTCAACAATGGTGGATTACCCGGAAAGGAAAGTTCTAGAAAAGACCAAAGCCACAAACCCCACAACAGCAAGATGGAGTCGGAGACCAGGAGATGAACCTAGAGAGGATGTACAGTAAAAACTTGTTCGGAGCTTTTCTAAACTCGTCACTGTGCGCAGTGGAGGGTTTTACCAGAAAAGCCCAAGCACAAGCCCAATAACACTAAGAAGGAAACGGATACCAGCGAAGCTGAGACCAGAGAAGAAGAATGGTCGAGTTTCCAGCTTCACTCGATTCTGAACTTGTATAAGTTTGAATATACAAACTTCAACAAAGAGGGTATTATCATAGGAGCAATGGCTACATAGCAGAAATGCTTGGAAGTATACAAAGTAGAAAAAGAAGAAGATTGAGGACGGATTCCCCTAGTACCTCTAATCTTAACTCTACTCTTTTGAATATAATTGACTCGCTTCCAGTTGTTAATGAACACTACATTAATACAAGATTTGATGCCTCTTTTGATAGGGAAGGGGGGAGAGAAGCAGGTGTAACTGGAGTGATAGCTTGGAATATGGAAGGAAAGCCAGTTGTTGTAGTTTTTCATAACCTTCAAAGTTCAAAGTTCTAAAGAAGTTGAGTTTGTGGCAGCTGAAACTGTTATCCACCTTGTTGGAACTCTATCTGCAAGTTGCTTTCTCATTAAATAAGATAACCAAATAGTGATTCTAACTCTGGCAAATCCGGCCCCTTTTACTACATTTGAAAACCTAGCATGGCAATTAGAGCCCATTATAACAGCTTCAAGACATGCTCTTAATAAGGTTATGTGGCGTAGTATAGTCCATATGCATTGGATTAGTAGGTTATTTGATGGGAAGGCCCATGAATTTGCTAGGTGCAATGGGCTCTTAGGTATCAAGACATGAGACCTTTCCAAAGTATATTGCATCTCTAGATTGTAATCTCATTCAAGTTTAAAAATATAAAGAAATTGGTCCCATGACTCAATTTCGCATTAAAACAACTCTGGAGAACAAGCTTTTTTGAAAATCACCCACACAACCAAATCTGAAGTTATAATAGCCCACAAGGACAAAATTGTTTTACCCGAGACATTTTCCTTTTTTTTAATTCTGAATCTACCCTTCATTATTTGATATACAAGTGAAGCATCTTCTTCGCCATGATTAGTAAGGTGTTCCTCAAGCATCAACACCACGACACCAAGACGATGACGAAGAAAAAGCCAAAGACCGTCCTCTAATGCTCACCAAACCTATTTCGCATGATCATGATGCCTTTCAATCCACCGATCCCACCACCATACCATAAATTAATTTAGAACTTATTTGCATTTCTTGGTGTTGATTACTGGCTATGCTAGATGACCCTTGTTATGCTGCTTATGTTTGTACTCGTTACTCGTTTTTTAATAACTCGAACACCTGCAAGCTTTTTATCCTTGTTAAATGGTAGAGGTGAAAGTCTATTTATATTGATCAATCTACATTATACATAAGGTGGTAATAGTAATAGTAATCAATCTTCTAATGAATAGCTGAAATGGGTAAGTGTGATTTGTAATGATAAGTTTAAAGAGTTTGAGGAATTCCATTTTCAAATTTGGGGATGTTTGGTTTTGGTGTTGTGTTGACTAATTGTTGTGAAATGTGGAATGAGTTTGCAAACAATGTTGGATTGGATTTGAAAACTGATTTGATTTTGGCTGTTGCTAGTTCTCTTTTGTGTGTTATATGGATTTGAATGACTTTGTGCATTTGGATCGAATAGAAATGATGCATTACAATTCGTGTTCATACGATTGATCAGTAAAAAAAAATCAAAATAATGACAAAAATAATCAATAGGAACTTGGTCCATACTCCATACTATCCTGGATTCTCATATGACTTCAACGAACACAAGTAAGAAAGGCCTTCACACCTCACCAAATAGGTATGAACTCGGGGTACCCCAAATAGGTATGAACAATGATTGTTCATACTCCAATTTCTTACTGATCATACAGTATATTGAGGTATAAATATTGATTATTCATACCCCAAATAGGTATGAACAGTGATTGTCCATAGCTCATGTTGAGGTATGAACAGTGATTGTTCATAGCTCATGTTGATTGTTCATACCTCAAATCATACTCTAATAAGTGTTTATATTGTTCATACATCACATAATGTATGATCTGTAAAAACAATGATTGTTCATACCCCAAATAGATATGAACAATGATTGTTCATACTCCAATATATAGGTGTTCTAGCTTACTGATCATACATTATATTGTGATATGAATTTTGATTGTTCATACCCCAAATAGATATAAACAATGATTGTTCATACTCCAATAGGTGTTCTTACTGATCATACATTATATTGAGGTATGAACAGTGATTGTTCAAACCCCAAATAGGTATGAATAATGATTGTTCATATGAATAGTGATTGTTCATAGTTAATGATGAGGTATGAACAATGATTATTCATACTATATACACAGGGTCATTTCGGTTGGGTCGGGTCGCTTATTATTTCGCATTAGGGGTATACTTGGCATTTCATCTACCCGAGCCGTTTTTAATTTCGCGTCAAGGGTATACTTGAACTTTTATCTACCTAGTCCTTATAAGTGATTAAAAAAAAAAGCAAGAAATGAGACTCAACCCCTTGGTTCTAACTCGGTTAAGTATAAACTCCCTCACATCGACCCATATCACATAACCTCCCTTTATTTAGGTCTTGTTAAATAACCTCTCTGTTTTCCAAAAAATAGATAAAATCTGGTCTGTTTTTATTTCCCATTTTATCTTATTTCCTTTTATACCCTTTTGGGATTGAAAATTTCCCGACTATATGTAAATGTATTTTTACATAGTCATATATATATGTGAAACTATATTTGTAGTCATTGGAGCTATAAAAACTTAAATTTACATAATAACTTTTGGAATTGAAAATTTTCCGACACCTGACAGAATATATGTAAATGTATTTTTACATAATCATATATATGTAAAACTATATTTATATAGTCATTGGAGCTATGAAAACTTAAATTTATATAGTAATTTTTGGGATTGAAAATTTTTCGACGACACCAGATAGAATATAAATTTAAATTTTTCTATGAAAAAAAATTTCATATGAAAATTTAAATTTAAATAGATTAAGAAGACTGTGTAATTTTATATTGTCAAATGTAAATACAAATTTACATAGGATGACATCAGCCCGGTTTGTCCTTAAGCCGAAATTATAAATAAAGATTGATAACGTCAGTCCAGTTTTCACAGGGGTATTTTGGTCTATTTTGGCTTTGATGTTATGTTTTAAATAATAGGAAGGTTTTATGCATTTGTTCGCTAACAGGAGTTTTTTGTGCAACCATTTAAATACCAGAGAAATTAAATCCATTGTCTATAATAATAATAATGTAAACTATTGTTAATCTCTAGATTTCATTATTCTTTTCTTTAATTGCTATAAGGTTTAATTATTCTTATAATTTAGTGTCCTGTAGGTTCCTACTCTTTTTCCCGTTAAGTGGATTCTTTTCAACTATTTTAATTGGTGAGGTCTAAACTATAAAGTAAGAATAGACGCTAAGCTAATAATAGAGCTAAGAAAATGCGAAAACTCATGCAATTGTCAATCAACAAGGCTGATTGAGATATATTTGTTTTCGTTCATCAAGGAATGGCTGAAATGCTGAATGGGTAACTAGGCTGATAATGCAGTGAATACAAAACTGAGTACCACAGAGCTGATCCTTAGGGTATGGGCTTGATCGAACGGTTGATGAATATACAATGAACCTGGATATGACATCAGTTACTTCGGAAGCATTTGAAATTTTAGGGTCCTAAAAATATGGGTCAAAGTGGTCAACAGAGAAGGGGAACAAACATTCTCACATGGCATTGCACATGATAAGCTCTCACTTGAGCCAAAAAAAACTTGGCATTGCACATGATAAGCTCTCACTTGAGCCAAAAAAAACTTTTGTCTCTCCATCCCAAAGCCAAAGGTGCTCCAAAGTTAAATAAGTTGATGGGATTTGAATTCTACCCTTAGAAACATAGACAGAGAGTTAGGTTTATCAAAAACTAGTTGCTAGTTAGTTATCATTGTCGATATTGAAAAATCTGAGGGACCAGAGGGGTGTGAGATTAGAGTGGTAGAATAAGAGTGTCATTATAGCCAAACTATATATATTATATATAGTCATTTTCTAATACGTTAATTTAAAAATAAATACGTAAGTAAAATTTTACCTAGAAAATGAATTCAATCCTAATATTTTGTGGTTATGAAATATTCATCATAAAGATTATCTCTACAAAATTTCAACGCATTTGGAAATCTCTAACATAGATAAAAATTATTATTATTTTTAAAAAGAAATCTAATGGTCCAGAAATGTCAAGTTTTTGCAATCATTTTTTGCCAATGTTAGGCTTCCAAATGAACTGAAATTTTGTGGAGATGATCTTAATGTTATGTATATCATATCCACAAAAAATTAGGATTGAATTTATTTTCTAGATGAAGTTTTACTTACGTACTTATTTTAAGTTAACTTAAGTAGCTACTTTTTAAAAAATGTATATATACATTTTCATAAATCTATACTAAATTAAATATGAAAATATATTTAAACTATGGACGTAGCTGCATTTTTAATTTTTATATATTATTCTCCACTAGTTACTCTTAATGACGTTATGAAACAACCCTGATCATCAAACTGATTGTTGTTGTAATGCTATTTAAATTTGATTTTGCATCTTGATTAGTTGTCTAGCTACCTAAGCTAGGGTAATTTAGTATCAATTGACACATATCTAGCCCATAGATATGAGAAAATCAGACATCACATGAAACTATAATGATTGGGAAGTTGAGAATGGGAACATGCTGTAGTACCTATTTCCAGCAAAGAAGAAGAAAAGGCCAAAAGTGTCCCTACGTAACCTGCTAACCTGAACATGCAAAGCTTGCAACTGTTATAAGATACAAAAAAATTGCTGGGAGTAATACTGGATGAAATCAGGGGCATTTTCACATACTAAGGCCTATAAATGAGAGAGCTTTCACATGTCATAATCCACACTGCTCTACATAACTCACAGTGAAAAAAAATCTAAATCTAGTATAGTTAGCAGAGGCAACATAATCTACTACTGTGCTCTAGCTCTATCAAAGAGGGAAGTACAAATGGTATCGAAGGTAGCATTGGTGGAAGAATTAAAGAAGAAGCAGAGGCAACATAAACAGCAACAAGAAGAAAAAGAGAAGAGCAAAGGCAATCACCATCAACAGAAACAGATTCAATGCAACATGGGCAGTGTGTCCAAATTCAAGAAAAGTTGCTTTAACGGCAAGGAGGATGGAGCTACATCAGCCATTCTTTTATTAGCTTGTATTGCTTTTGCTCCCTCTGGATAGTCAATTGTTTTAGCATTTCGTCCCTCGTACCCTCTTATCGACTTATTTATATTTCAAATATAAAGAGGGCATCGTTTTTTTTTTTTTTATGTAACTTTCTCAGATTGGTAAACTATTGGGTATCGAGATCTATCAAGGGTGGTGTAAACCTTATAAAACGTCAATTTTGCAACTCCAACATGCAAAACCTTCTCCTAATGGAGTGTGAAACCTATATGCAATAGTTAGCAACCTGTAACAAGACAAAAATTTCTCAAGATACAAAAAATTATTAGAGAGCACAAACATCATTTTAATTGGTGTTTCAATTTAAAAGAAAAAAGAAATATACGGACAAGTTTATTTTATTATATTTTTTTCGCTAATCACTATCACGTTAATATTTTTACAGGGAGAAACTCTCCAGGACAGATTGGGAAAGAAAGTAACTCGTAAGGATACTTTTTTTTTTCCAAACAATGGGTTTAATCTCCCTGGTACTTAAATGGTTGCACAAAACCCCCTGTTAGCGAACAAATGCATAAACCCTTCCTATTATTTAAAACATAACATCAAAGCCAAAACAGACCAAAATACCTCTGTGAAAACCAGGTTGATGTCATCAATCTTTACTTATAATTTCAGCTTAAGGACAAATCGAGCTGACGTCATCCTATGTAAATTTGTATTTACATATGACAATATAAAATTACACAGTCTTCTTAACCAATTTAAATTTAAATTTTCATATGAAATTTTTTTTCATAAGAAAATTTAAATTTATATTCTGTCTGGTGTCGTCGGAAAATTTTCAATCCCAAAAGTTACTATGTAAATTTAAGTTTTCATAGCTCCAATGACTATATAAATATAGTTTTACATATATATAACTATGTAAAAATACATTTACATATATTCTGTCAGATGTCGGGAAATTTTCAATCCCAAAAGTTATTATGTAAATTTAAGTTTTTATAGCTCCAATGACTATGCAAATATAGTTTTACATATATATATGACTATATAAAATTACATTTACATATAGTCCGGAAATTTTCAATCCCAAAAGGGTAAAATATATATATATATATATAAAATGGGAAATAAAAACAGACCGGATTTTATCTCTTTTTTGGAAAACAGAGAGGTTATTTAACAAGACTTAAATAATAGGAATGTTATGTGATATGAGTCAATGGGAGGGAGTTTATACTCAACCGAGTTAGAACCAAGGGGCTGAGCCTCATTTCTTGATTATTATTATTAGACATAAGTCTTCTACTAATTTTGGCTAAAAGATTTTTTTCAGGAAAAGTATTACGTGGATTTGTTTTCCTGGTAATGGAAGATACATGTATTCAAACGAAGGCCCAATTTTTCCATATCAACTGATATATTGGACCTCCCAAAAACTGAAATATATCAGTATATATCGATATATTGAGATATATCAGTTATATCAATTTTTTGGTGAAACAATCAAAATATCGATATATATTGTTATATATCAGAAATATTACTGATATATATAGAAAATATCGGTCAACAGTCAACAAAATAGGTCAAAAAGTTTAACCAAGTCAATACGATATATATCGGTCTGAAAATAGATCAATATATCTAACCGATATCTCATATTATTTCAATATTGGGTAGCTCAAAAACTGAAATGTATCGGTGATATATCAATATTTCGTCCGATATTTTTGGCCTTGATTCAAACAGCCTACAAGGCTAATTAAGTGTGCATTCTACGAAAATGAATGAACATGAAGGCATGCAGATGCATATTTGGAGCCATGAGATGAGGCCATGAGGGTACCATACCTCAGTCTCAGTCTTCAAACACTTGAGAAGGCCAGTATGTGCGCGCAGTCACTTGTTTAGGACTAATTAAACGTGGTGTTTTTTGTGTTGTATTGAAACTACTAACCAACTACTACATGAGAGTTGAATTTATTCATTATAGATGAATGAATCTGGAATCATAAAAATGCTTGTAGCATTCGAAACAGACACATGATGGGCCTAGGACAATTCTATACAAGTAGACCATACATCAGAAAATGTTATGTCGGACAATCTGTTAGCAGATAGTAACTGGTTGTAGGTTGTTTGACTCGTTTGATAATGGGTGAAAACACCCTCACTCATTTAGCTACATTTCTAATAATTAAATCTAATAATAGTTCGCTGACCAGTCGCAGATACTCTGTTTTGGGCGAAATGAGACCTTATAAGGAGCATTACTGCAAATGAGGACTACTTTAATGTACTATCATAAGGTCTTACCATTATGATCAACATAGCCGATGATGCATAAGTGCATAACCTCCCACAGTTCTTATCAAAACAAGGAGCCTTTCTGCAACTAATGTGTGGAGAGTTGGTACAAAAAAGATGCAGAGGTACCACGTCATATGGTCAGTTTAGCAACTACTAACACAATTCCTTAAGAATGATAACATCTCAAGAATGGAATTTAGTTACTCCTAAGTTTATCGATAAAGAATTAGAATTGCAGACGTACTGGCGAACAATGGACTTCGCTCTAAGTTGGTTTTTTCCTGGTGGCCTTTGGCACCGAACTTCGTTGAGAGAGATTCATTAGTCATGACCTGAATAGCCTATGTAATTCAAGTTTTTAAGTAAGTTTGTATGCGGGAATTCTTCCTACTTTTCCTGTTTCATGGACTCTTTATCTTCATTTATTATAAACTGGTGGGGATCAGAGGAACTCGCTGTTCAACTAAAAACAAAAACAAAAATGAACACTTCCAAGTTCCAAGTAATACCATCTATAATGGCTTTTCTTACAAGTCTGATGACTGGAAATACCAACTGAAACCATAATGAAAAGTGCGACTCAAATGAGATGTTCTTGTGTAGGCTTTTGTTAATATAGCCTTCCACAGATCGATGGCCAGGAACCAACTTAACCTCCCTCTTCATGCAAAAAAATTAGCTCTCTAATTACCAATTGTAGATGGAACAACATTGCACACTCTGCTAATTTCACCGCTAAATCTGCTCATGGAGTCATTAAACGTCAATATATATCGAAAGAAAGAAATCAAAGAAGATTCTCAAGTAATTACACTGATTTGAAAGTACTCACGATAAAATTATAGAATAATTCCAGAATACTTGTAGATGAAATTCACCATCAGAGGAGACCCACGACCAAGTTGGAGTCTTATTACAGAGACTGAATATGAATGATTAGAGTTGCATGTGGGAGAAGCACCAGCTAGAGTACTAAAACTCAACAGTGATGGTTCAGTTGAGGTAGGCAGAAGTGTATCTGTAGAACTCAGGTATTACAATCTCAATCGTGAATTACATATAAAACAATGGGCCACACCACTATAAGTCCAAAACTAAAACATATGGAAAGGATGTGCCTACCCTATGCACTGACATTCTGGAAGAGTAAAAACTCGGTCGTGCATATTGTGCATCGCAACCAATTTTGACCAAATTTATGTACAATGCCATTATCTAGTCTACACTCTGCACCCAACCATAAACAATGTGTCGGAAAGTGATCCTCCACTGAAACCCACAAGTGACAACAAATAGCTACATCAATGCAGAAGCATATATAAAGCAAAGAGTCTTCACTACTCGAAAGGAGAATCATCATCGGTCCTGGTTTGACAACTCTCAGCAGCCTGCAGTATCACTGAGCTTCAGACCAATTTCCAGTACAGCCATTGAATAAATGATGACAGAAAACCATCATTCCATGTCTTACAGCAAGTGACGTCACCTTCCCATATAGTCGTACCTTCCATACTAGCATATTCCATAAAAATCCACCACTAGCATTAATGACAGCATATTCCGCCACTATAGAATGCACGGCATAGCTAGAATGAAGTCACCACAGGTCAGAGTTACATCAATAAAAATCCAGCTGATCATCGTGACTACACTTTTCTGGCAAGACATAGAAAACATTCCATCTCTCAAAACCAACTATTCACTTTCTTGCCTCATTAATTATTGGATACACAATCAGGAAATGGCATTAGGCCAGCATTCTCCTAGCAATAGCCACTTTGTACTTGGACTAGCAAGTCATTAAGGGTCACTCTCCAAGCAAATTTTAACAATATACAACCCCATACAGGAAACATAGGGCCTCACCTACAAGTGATCACTTCCTGGATGGGGCTGGCAAAGGCCATTAAAAAGTAACTCAGTCTTAAGCCATTAATCCTGATTCTGCAGAGTTTGTTCTGTACAAAACCCACAGAGGAAACATTGGGCCACAAGATCTTTCTTATTGTTTACAATTTCTTGGATGGAACCAGCAAGCTCGTTAGAAGTTCAAATCATTTCTACCTTCCTAAGCTTCTGCATCTTTAATAAAAGACAGCCCCACAGCAGTAACAATGACAATGACCAACCAGATACCCTCCAAGGAAAATTACTTGTTCCGCAGAATGTATTAATACACAAACCCAGAATCAGAAACACAGATCCAGAAACCGGCAAGACCTGTTCAACAAACGAACACATCTTGTATCAGCAGACCAGCACGACCATTCAAAGCACATCACCCACCCACTACTTATTGTATATCCCTTTATCTTTTTATTTTTCTCAATCATACATCTCTGGGCTTCTTTTATCAACAAATTTTCCATTTATTGTTTCTCTATCTACTCCATTCGCTGCTTTTCTATTCTTTTTTCTTTTTCTTCTGTCTCTCCGTCTCCGTCTCCCGCTCCTCTCTTTTTCTTTTTCTTTTTGGTTTTCCCCTTTTTTGTGGTTTCTAAAACTTGGTTACTGGACTCAAGGTGGCCAATATATATGATCCTTACCATTCTGGACCTGCTAACTCAAACAATGGAATAAGATTGGCTAGAAACCGCCGTACTCATGTACCATTTTTCAGCTTTCTCATCAATATTTTGACTGTGCTACTGTACTCATCTTCACCTACAACCCAAACCCAAATCAAGTTGCTAAACATTTTCTAGCCACATAGTTGAAAACAATATCTAGTCTCATGGTGGAAAATGGTGTGCTCTAAATACGTACCCTTCTCTTGTCCCTTTTGGCAAGAAAGTAGTTGCTGCCAACAATCCAAACAAAGCACGTCTAAGCAGAAGGTTTCTTCATATTCGCTGTCATTAAGACAACGTCCACACTCCACACACCTCGAGATGCAGATTATGCATGCTCGGCATATCTGAGCACCAGGCTCTTTCTCTTGGCAGCTCTCTGCAGGGCAGTCGTAGACAAGCCTCATGTTCTGGCATCTTGGGCATATCTCGATGTCAATCGCATGATCGTCTTCACAAGATGGGGAGGAGTGCCCATATGGATAGAAACGTGGCTTGGTAGCTTTCGACTGCATGCAGTTGTCAGCACTAATTAAGGACTTCAACTCTTCAAAGTGCTTGTGATTTACACCATAACGACCACCAATTCTCAGGTGTTTTATCCCCAACGTACCTGAGGACTTAAAATCCTTCAAGTTATTCACTATACCATCAATACTGAGTCCTATACACCCTGCCACGTTTAGCTGCGTAGGAATAGATAGCTTGTCAGGCTATAGCATCAAAAAAAGTACAGATATATCTAGAATACAGGTAGTCAACAATTAACAGTATCCAATTTCTATGTAGTTTTACCGAAAATTTCCAACTTGACTGTAAAATAACTCCTCCAAAAATTAAAATACCAGTCCCAGTAACAACTCATACAATCTGTTTTATATAACTGGAAGCACATTCAGACAAACATAAATTCAAACAAAAGACAATCTGATAAGAAATAATTCATTGATTTGAGATTTAGTTTAAAATTTTAGGATCTTATGAAATTGAATTAGACCTCAACCTCTATTAGATTTAATGTCTACAATATAATGTACCATCTACATCCAACTAAACTATAGTACTACCCCATCATCTATACGGATATCTCTCTATCCCAATCTCAAATAGGAGCAACTTCCTTTTATACTTTGCAGAATTCAGTTTATATTGTTTTCATAGTAAAAAGGATCAGAAAATGGAAATCCTATTCCAGTTTCCTATTATTCACTCATTATTATGAGAGCAGATTGGGCACCTTCTATGAATTTGTTTTACTGTAAATCAAACACAGAAATCAAGTTTGCGTACTAACCTTTTTAAGCTTCGGATTGCATTCAAGCACGCGTTTCAAACCGTTGTCAGTGATCCTTGAACAGCCTGACAGACTCAAGCATAGCAAACTACCTTGAGCTCTGTTACTTAATCTGAGGAGAGCATCATCAGTAATTTTCATACTCAATGACTGATCAATGTGAATATTTCTCCACAGAAGTACATCAGTCTGAATGGCAGAGCGCAATGAATTGCAGACCCTTTCAGTAGAAAGAAGATCCCACACACACAAGTATCCAAGAGCAAACAGCAAACCGTCATTTGGAGCTCCTTCATCAACACCATGGCAAGTACCAGTACCCTCCCCAGATTGTTCAGATTGATGACTACTGGCACTCATATCTTCACAGTTGAAGCTGAGTAACTTGTTTGCATCAGTTATTAGTGCAAAACCATCTCTTGAAGCTCCTTCATCAACACCACGGGAAGAACCAATACGCTCCCTAGATTGTAAACATTGATGACTAATAACATGCATATCTTCACAGTTGAAGCTGAGTGACTTGTCTGCATCAGGTATTAGTGCACAACCATCTTGTCGTAATCCAATACTGAGCTTATCCACATTGCCATCAAGTGTATCAGAGAGATTTGACCTCCTACAGAACTCCATACTACCTGTCTCTGTTTGAAACTTTAAAGTTTTATTCAAGAACATATTAAACTCATCCGGATCAAAATCCTCAACCCAACCCGTGATTGCCGTAAAAGTAGCACCTATCCCCATTCCAAAGGGATCCGGGGGAAGACGTTCAATAATATCAGTACTGACCGACTCAACTGGCGCAGCATCCTTCCAACAATCCAAGGAATTAAGTTTTCCATACCCACTAAACCCAGAAACAGCATTCTTCTCTGGAAAGTCCTTAACAAAACTGTCTTCCGATGAAGAATTCACGGGAAATAAATTCAAAGTCATTTTTTTTTCTTTATCTCTACTGCAATTACAATCTCACTTCGGGATCCTTCCTTTTATTCTTAAAAACACGCCCCACTCCCACAATCCCTGAAATAATAACAATAACACCAATATAATTTCTAGCTGTCCCCTAAATATTACAAACTAGCTTATTATTAAAGATTCAAGCTTATTATAAATTTTTAAAAGGAGAGAAAGAATATATATATACCTTTATTTTATTTCAATCCAATAATCCAATATTCCAATGCTAATGAAAATACGGCGAGTAGAAGTTTATATTTAGTGGATTTGGGTTTGGACTTCGATCCAGGCCCACTGATAAAATGTTGACTTCATTGACTGGTTCTAGATTGTTTAGAGTTGAAGTAATTCCGCAAGTTAAAATTATAATTCAGCATGCACTAACAAGAGCAGAAGATAAGGAGGAGTGGCGGAGCCAGGGGGGGCCCAGGGTACGCCCTGGCTCACCCTCAATTTTCCGGAAAAAAAAATATATTATCAGTCGAACCAAAAAAAAAAAAAAAACAAACAAACAAAATAAAAGGGGAAAAAAACACCATAAACCCAAACAAAATAAACCCCTATATATTATTCTCTTTTTCTACTCTTCTTGATTTCTTGTGTGGAGTAACTAGGTAAGACTCATTATTTAGTTTCTTGTCTTCTTTTTTTATCTTTTTTATCTTGATTCCTATACCATATTCAACTCTTATTTATTTCTTGTCGTGAATTTACTAAATACTTAGGTTTGCTAATGTAAAATGTTGTCTATTTTAAGTCTATTTCTGGTTGTATTTAGGAGTTTTTAGGGGAGTCATTGTGTTCTAGTGTTAATTATGGTTGTCATTATTGTGACTATTTAAATGGTGGAGTTTACTTTTTTTATTAGAGGTTGTGTTAGGGACTTAGGGACGAGTTTTTATGCCAGATGCAAGATCCCAAAGATATTGGTATTCCTTATGAAGATTGAAGATGTTCCAACCCATGCTTAGGGTGTTGGAAAATAATGACAAAAATAGGTCCTTATGTGGTATGTGGATATGATGACTTTTGGTCAAAGATTGTGGAAATGGACTCGTTCTTGACTTAGTGAAGAAACTTGTGATCTTGGTTAATGGGGCGTTTGGTAGGCTGCTTCTATAGGTGTTCAAGAAGAATTTGCACCGTGATCTTGTTCTACTAAGCGTTTTCATTATATATTTGTTAGGTGGTGGGTTTTAAAATGTTAAAATGCTCTATTGAGATCTTTTACTCGCCAACAATACTCACTGCTTGCTAGTCCAAGTTTGTATAATTATTGGCATTTATCCAGTCTAGTTGTCTCTCATTTTTTTACACTACATTACATTTTAGAGACTCTTGATCCAATGTTCTTATTGTATTATTTTATAAGATATTTGATGTTCGAAATATAGTTATTTTGTGGTTGGGTTAAGTTTGAATTATTAGTTAAAAGAAATTAGTTATTATTAATTATTTTTTTGTATGTTTGGTTGTTTGGGTGGCTCACCCTCACTCAAATTCCTGGCTCCACTGAGGAGGAGGATTGGCATATTGCTTCCTTTACTCATCAACTGTTCCTAACATTGACAGCGATGATGGATAAAGAATCTCATTGTGCTACTTTTTGTCAAGGTCAGTTAATACTACGTGGACTTACTTGTAAAGAAAATGAAGGTCACTACTACTCAGTACTCACTAACGGGTAAGCACTCATTTCCTTTGTGCAGGTGATATCTGAAGACTGACAAATTCACAACCGACAACTTTCATTTTCATTAGTCAAGATGGACACTGATTAATCCAATTTTTATGTGGACACTGGACCTTAACACTTGGGCTATGCCTTTGTAATTTTACGACTGATTATCGACAGGACAGTGTTCAATACTAAGGGGACTTGAAATTTGAAATATGGGCATACGGGTAAAACAAGTTAAAAAACATTGGCAATAGCCGGACCGAAACGCTAATTTCAGTTTCCACGTAGAGCTAAGTTATCCAAACAACCTTAGTACGAAAAGGTCCAAAACTCGTTCTCTATACTACGGCTTATTACCCAAAAACCAACGGACTGCCCTCCACCAGTTTCACCGCAATGACTATTAAACAGCGTATAAACTTGATCTAAGAAATGGGCATGCGTATCAAAACATAAACATTTGATACACTCCCCAACTAGATTACAAGATGAATTCCTCTTATCTAGGTGCATCTTTCTCAACTTACGCATCAAATATAAAGTTCTACCACTATTGCAACTTCAAATTAAGTAAACATGATTCCATTTGATAAAAAAATTACAGTCTTCAAGGATGAATTACACACGTTTGGATTCGATCAGAAGAACCCCAGGGTGGCTAAGAATGTGGGCAAGCAAGAATCAACAAAAATACATAAACAGCAACCAGCACTGAGCCAACAAGTGATAAAAGAACTAAGCTTTCTTCTAAGACATAACTACCGGGTGCTGAGCCTACTTTTGAGTCAAAATGAACAAATTTACAGAATTGTCATCAATTTGTTCACACTCATCTAAGTTTAATTTCATATATGTCTATTCAAGATCACGTTTAGAACAGGTATTATCACCTTTTAAACCATTTTGGCATAGCAGGTTTCTTCTCGGCCGATTTAGGCTCTTTAACAGTAAGTGAGGGTCCTAGTACAGCAGGTTCTGGTAGAGAAGGCAAGGGCTCAGGCTCTGAAACAAGATCAAGGCCATTCAAAGATTGGATTTCATCGCGAAGAAATGGTCCTGAATTTGCAACAGCATTGTCATCTCCTGGGCATGAAAAAAAGAATAGTTAACGTGTAAGAAAACAACAATTAGAAAAGGTCACGCAAACCATAAAAGTCACACAAAGCAAGAAACTTTGACATTCGTTCCGAGAAACAACTCCATACAAAACAGAATTATTTGGATTGACCGTAGTACATAACAGAGAATAATTTTTGGCATGAATGAGGATGGGACTTTTGGAATTATTTAACCCAGCCAAAAAAAGTAGGGAAAAGGAGCCACCCTTCACCCCGTCTCAAAGGAATTTAGCGCTGAAGAAATGATATGATTATATGAACAAGAAAATAGCTGAATATACAGCATAATATACAATTGATGGTTACCTTTGGGTAGATCGTATGAGAAATACACAATTGCACCAGGAATAAAGCCAGCAGAGAAGAAATCTTGAGACATATCTTTTATTTGCTTCTTTGGAGGTGTAGTATCTGAAAAAGAATCAAATTATAAATCTCTAGCTTCACTGATGGGAACTATAAGACACCGACGACACATGTAAAACCTGAATATACTTAAACACTAGATGGTGACTAACAATCAAATAAAAGTCACTATCAGCTATGGTGACATCTTTGTCTTTGTTAAGCGCAGAGTACCCTCAAGTTCCATTGAAGACAAATTATTTAGTATTTAAGGTACTAAAATAGTGTTGCATGAGAAAACGATACATGGATATATACCAATAAAAGATTATTAGTTGCCAAAATAATAGTTAGATCACACTTACAAATATAGAAAGGAAGATCTGGTCGAGCAATCACTTTTGCGAGAACATCAATTAAGCTTTGAAGTGTCTCCGAAGGATGGAACTTCACTTGTAGCGTATAGTTATCGGGAAAGCGAACCCTAATTATTGCCTGGAGAAACAAGGAGAAAAATTGAATCAGACAGATTACATCCAATATATGAATATTAGTCTGGGATAGAATTTCCATTTTTCTTTTACTTTTACTTTTCCCCTAAAAAGGACAGCATCAAAATATTCTATGGATGGGAGCCAGGTCTTTTGGGTTCCCCACTCCCCTCCCCCCAGTGATGAATTAACAGGCCTCTTATACTTTTGAAACATGGAACACTTAGAAGAGGGGAAATTAAAGAGCATAGATAGTATATTTAAAAGAGATAATATTCCTTGATATATGCAGAAGTCTAGTGTAGGTAATAAAATTAAACTGAGCATCCCTAAAAACTATATTTAAAAAATAGAGCTGTCTGTCATGCCTTGGTTATTCTTGATCTCCGTCCAACCTCCTCTGCCTCTCGAATTTTACGGGTCTTCAGAACCTTATCTGCTCAAATAACCAAATATATTATTGAAAAAAAAAAGCTGAAAATGCATACATAAATGAAGTATGAAACTGACCATAAATTTTTCTACACAAGTTCAACAACAGTGAACTGTTCAAATTTCTGTTTTCTCCTATTAGATAATGGAGTTATTGCCTGGTCTCACCAATTATTTATTTGGGTACCAATTGTTTACGAGTTCTTCTCTTTGTTAAATCCTACTCATTATTATTTCATGAGGGTTGCAGGGACATCATCTAATTCACCATATTTTACAGAACTTGGCAGTAAGTTCAAAAGTCAAAACTACAAGTCACAGGCCCTAGGCATCAGATAGACTATTTTAGAAGCTCTCAGCCAAAGGGATTTTGTTCTTTTTGTCTGTATAACAATGCAACATACCCAGGAATTGTATTTGGTATGTGTGCCTTCTCTTAGGTATCTATACTATGGTAGACTGACTTTGTTATTTGTTTGTATTTACTTATTTATTTCTTAACTTCTTTCTTTTGGATGCTTTTTCTCACCTTGTTCTGTACTGTACTAGCATACGTTTTTTAAAATCTAAATTGAAAGATATATAGCAACAAGAAAGTTAGCAGTTTCTAATTCGTTGGCAGTGTCCAAAAGGTTGCTAAATGCACCCATCATTCGGATGGACCCTTTGGTGATACAAAGGCTGAATTGGCCCATAGAGAGACATGGTATCAGGTCAAAATCCATTCAAGCTAATTAATTTCATATAAAGAAATACCCTCAGTGGAAATCCTTCAATCAAAAACAAGTACCTTGCTTTTTGGTAGGATAAATTCGATAATAGTCCTCGGGAGTGAACTCATAAAAATCATCCGGCAAGTCTGTCAAGGCAATAAAACAGCAAGAGTAAACATGATGCTAACATACAAAGTATTTTACACAATTACAGCAATTGTTATAACTAAAAATGATTTTACATCAGGGAACAACATGACAAACAATACATAATCTGCTCAAAAAGTTTATGAAACACATTGAGAGTTAGAATTGGTGCACACCTTCATTAGAAACTACCCCCGATGTTTGAGAACTTGTTGATGTCTCAAACACACGGATTTCTCTTCCAAGTTCTTCAGATATAGCAGTTAGCTTGGCCTGAAAGTACCAAGAGAAGTAAATTAGTTTTTTTTTTTTTTTTTTGATTGGCAAGCCTGTTTTAAATGAGATCAGTAACTCTTTGATGCTGGCGGGGTTCGACCCCCAGACCTCTGGTATCATCACCCAAAGGTTTTACCGACTTTGCTAGTCGGCACCTGCAAATTAGTTTTTCAAATTCCCAAGAGAAATTTCATCTTTCATTTAACAAAAAGGTCATGTAAGCCGTGGAAGCTTTAGGAACATAGGAGGAAATCTGTAATGTACAGGGAAGGAAAATATGAAAACTCTTATAAAGTAACCTTCACAATCAACTATTTCTTCTTTTTCGTCTAACTATTTATACATACACAAAAGTAGTGCAAGAACATACATACTCATCACCAGTTAAATAGAGAGAGATAGAGTGATTATCTATGGGCATAAAAATCCGACAATAACTGGTCATTCGCGAAGGCTAATGTCTCCAAAACAAAAGTCTAAATCATGTAAACAACTATTTTCAAAATTATAACAGAACAACCTAGCCACCTAGCAGCTGTGCATCTCATCAGCCATAAAATTATTGTACTGGAGACGAGCATTCAATCTCCCACAAAATAACTTCCAACACAAAATAATCATACGACGGCCAACCAGATAAACTCTCTACTCCTCTAAGAAAGTTGAACGTTGAGTAATAAACCCCTCAAATACTTGAGATTGATGAGATTATGTTCCAAATTATTAAAAGTAACCCCTTTTCTTGAAACAAAGGAGAGTAATAATGAATTTGCCAGAATAGAAAAAAATGACCGACCTTAGCAATGTGTGCTTCCATAGAGCTCATGACCCTTCTTTTCTTCTCACGACAAACTTCAATTCTCATCACCCAAAAACACACAATCAATTCCCCCACCCAAAACTCTTTCCTTTCCCTTCTTTGTTTCTTCTTACGCAACGGTCCTTTATTAAGTTTCTATTTAGAAACAGCCCCTCAATGGAATTTCATTATTTCAAAGATGGGTCCGCAAACACGGACCATTTGGGCATGTTATTAAATAATTTTAACAATTGTCAAACTGGAAATTACTCGGAAGTCTAAAGCATGCCTGATCAGATAGGCACTTTCATGCAAGACCAATTTTCCCCAATTAACTACATCAATCAATAACTCGCCAATAATTTAATGCAAAATAAAACAATTTCCTTCCAAAATTCTGAAACAATCAAAAACTAGTTTGGTCCACTTCCTAGTTTAAAGTTGACTAAATACTCTCCAATTCCTAGTTAGTTTCTCGACTTCTTTCGAGATGACTTGGATGAAGGCTTGGACTGCTCTGGTTTAGAAGTTGACGCTTGGTTAGGCTTGGAGCTTGAAACATTTGAGGCAGTACTACTGGCAGCGTTCACATCCTGTTTCTCTCTACCGACTGCACCTTGAGAACCCCTTACCTGAGCTGCTCGTTTATCCTTCCTCTTAGGCCTGTAACTGGATCTTTCTCTCTTGGGCAGCCAGCGCTCTGGATCTGGTGGGGGGCCTGGGTGTGCAGGGTCGAAACCTTTTGGATACTTTGGTTTCCTCTTCCTCTTCTTCTTTGTTTTTGTTTTCACTTGTCCCTCATACACTTCTACATTCCGCACATGACCACCATCCTCAGTATACTTCGCGCCAGATGTTTTCTCCAAGTTGTCCACATCTACACCCTTCAAACCTGGCAGTGGCTTCAGCTGCATTTCATAAGTCTCTGCCTTTTCCACATCCACAGATGCAGCAGTGGTCACAAGACCAACCAAAGCCTCTACACTTCCTTCACTCCTAACCAGAGCCTCATAAAGCTTTACTGCCTCTTCTTCCTTCCCGTGCTTTAGCTTGAAAGATGCAGCTTTGTGCATGATAGCATGGAGCTTGCTATCTTCAGCCATGGCATTAGACCACCACTGAATTGCAGTGTCAAACACAGCAGCAGCACCATCAATGTCCCCAACACGCTCTCTCAGAGTAACAATTGTCGCAACTGTGGCTGGCATATGTTGTATTTCAGGTATCCTGAGCAGCGAATCTGCAGCAATCTGAAGGTGCCCAGCAGCAGCAGCAATCGTTGCCCGAGCAAGGAGGATCACCTTGGATTTCTCTGGATACTTATCAGCAAACAATCCAAGGATCTCTTCAGCTCTCCCTGCCTTGTTCTCCCTCACTAAAACTGCAGCCTGAAGCACGACTGTGATAACACTCCCAGGGAACATGTTTAAAAGAGCAGCTACAAGTTCACGAGCCTGTAACATTCTCACAAGAAAAAAAAAACGATGAGAGACTAATTCATATAGCCAAGAGAACTAATTTTGTATGAATAGCGAGTCAACCTGGCTTAGTTGAAGAACTCCTACGTATCAAGAACTGTAACAACATATGCACAATACATCTAAAGTTAAATGCTTCATAATCCGTAGGAATAGAAAGACCTCAAGTTGTACAAAATATAAAATTAAAAAGAGCTCAAGTTTTTGTAAATATATAAATCCAGTCTGATCCATGATTATTTGCCTAAACTGTTGTTAAACGCCAACATCAGTCTTTGAATTCAAAAAATTGTGATGCGGATTCCAAATGCAACTTCTGAACTAACAAGGTTGGTACTTTGAGCTGGACTCTGGAATAATTTACTTTGTAAGCCTATATATATACACACAATATCAGCCCTTAATTCAACTGATAGGATGAGATATGGCTTTGTACGTTTTGGGAGTGGCTCGGGAGTGGCTCTATCCCCGACACGACTCGACCTGACACAACCCCACTTTAAATGAGGCGGGTCTGAGAATAAGTTATGTTCAACGGGTTGGGCTGCGTAATTGGGAACCGGAGAGGTATCAATAACAGCACAGTTTTAAATGGGACAGGTTTAGGAATGAAGAAACATGTCCCCAACCTGCCACGTTCTCATCCCTATTTGGAAGAGAGATTAACCTTAGTCTCTGCTAAGAACGACGATGATCAACGCAAATATAGGTCAACCATACTTGTGAGTTGTGATAGTTAAGAAGGATCCAATATTAACACTTAGGTCTATGTTGCTATGATAGTGTTCGATAGAAGCAGGCAGATGGTGTGCAAAGCGACTACAGAACATGACGGACAATCACCAGAAATCAGTGAATAGAAGCAGTGATAATGAAGGTGAAAGGATCCATTTATTTCAGGAAGGACAACCAATGCTACCCCAATGGTCATTAGTCAAGAAAATAATACAGAATTGATCTAAAAACAGATCTGCTACAAAGTGAATAAGTTTGTTTTAAAGCACAAGTTTCCTAAGTCCTAACTCCATTTACCGAACGAAAATAACTTATGGACGAACGACAATTTTACATTTCACACTAGCACAACTACCTAATCATGTGACTCGCAACGTCAACCTATAAAAATGGATAAATTGAGTACGGTTCAACATATCTTTTCTTACACATGTCACAGAAAGATATGCCATTTAATAAGAAACTACTCACCTGATCTATCTTATTTGCAAGGAGGAGTAGAAGCACTCGGTTAGAGTATATAGCCTCCTTTTGTTTTGAGAAAAGCTTAAAGTCCAATCCACGAGCAAAATGTAAACCATCTGCTAAGTCGGCTTTCTCTAGCAGTCTGTCAATTTTTCTCAGGCCATCAGAAGCATCCTTTGATCCCCTCACTGCAATAAAATTGTTAATGGCCACGGCAAGTGATGCATCATCTGCCAGATTTTTATTTATGATGTCTAAGTAAGCGTCCATGGCTTCTTTCGGGTGTCCAAGTAGCTGAAGAAATCAATTATTCTATATTAGTGACTACTAAAAGTATTTTCTTGATTGGGAACTTCTGAAAGGAAATTTATGATAACACCTGTTCAACATATGCCAGCTGGACAGATACTGGAATCAGTTCAATCTCTATGTCTTTCTCCTCCCAGTCATCCTCCATTAGTGCTTCCTTGCCATTTCTGCAAAACAGGTCTTCAATGAGTTAATCTTTTCCTCATTAAAAGGATAGGTCCATATGACAAAACTATGGAAGATAGTGAACATCCTTTATTTCAAACATTTAGAAAGAAAGCTATTGCTTATGAGCATCATATCCTTCCTGTTCAATAAAAAGCCCAAAACGTGAAGATTGTACTTATAACTATAATCTGGATCATAACATTGGTAAGAATGTCTCTTGCCGTTAAAACGTATGAAATTAATCATAAGTGCAAGACAAAGAAAGAGTTCTAACAAAGACAATGTAAATTTAGACACAATTCCTTTCTACAAGACTACGACTGTTATTTTTATTTTTACTTTTATTTTTTTGAAAAAGTTGATGGGTTGGACAATATGTCCTGCTTTATTTTTATTTTATTCCTAACCTGTATTAAAACCTCAAAACAGTATATCCTGCTTTATCCTCCTTAACAAAAGAATTCAGTCAACTGCCTAGAGGAGGTATAAAGAACTGACAAGACTCATTACAAGAGGATAAAGATGCTAAATAATTAGCACACCTATTAGCTTCTCTAAACACAAGTTGTTTTTAGGATTATATCTGGTATTTGATGTAACAGGGTGTAAATTAATCTCTAATAATATTTGTCATGTTGACTTGTATTATTAAAGCTAGTGTTTCTTAAATATTTTTGATGGAACGGCAATTTTTCTAACCTTTTATGACTTAAGTTTCTTTTGATTATACCATATTTTCCGTGCTTCTGTTTCTTTCAATCTTAGATGAATGCAATTTCCTTGTCTTTCACTATTTTCCCGTTTTTATTATGTTTTAAACCCGTTTTCCGCTTTACACCCATTTTGTTTTCCTCGACATTTTTTTAAACTTTTTTCTGTCTTTTTACCGAAATGTTTCGTTTTCAATCCAAAATAAGTTTTTTTTTTCAAGCTTCCCGTTTTAAAACCGTATTGTACTTGGTAATAAAGATGTTAAAGGACTATAGGTGGAACACAAGGTACAAGATGTGAATAAGCAAAAGAACATACACACTGAAGGATCAAGACGTACTATGGGAGTCTGCACAATATCATTTTAGTAAGAGTGCCTTTAGTTATAATAACAATGTTACACATGCCAAAAGAACCAGGAAAACAGTGCAGAGCGCACTTTAGTTATAATAGATTTCATTCTATTTTTCTCAGTTAGGGGGAGGGGGTAACTCTAATGGACATTTTGCTAATAGGTCAAGAACTAGCAAATTAAAATTCCACCAAAATGAAACTAAATAGATAATACTATACCCACACCCACACACACACAAAACACGCATGCACACATAAGAGAACCTTCATTGGTCCATCAATGTTATCCAGTTGTTACCTTTGAGAAGTAAGCAACAATGTTTTTGCCTCCGTGTATTTCATCTGTTGAACCAAAGAGCAAGCAGTATTGTATCCCAGCTCAAAGCTTCTATCTGCTTTGACCTTAAGTGAATCCATCATTCCTTGAACTTCAGATGCTCTTCCAGCGGATACCAAACATGCAACAATGTTGACTTCTAAAGACACGATCTTAAAACTTCGAAGTCTTTGATAGACATCCATACACGCATCCATTCTTCCTAAACGATATAGAACCTGAGTCTCTAACAACATAGTAGCAGATGTTTGCTCCTGACTTTGCATACACTCCAGAGCTTCATCCAACTTGTTTTGTCGGTACAGGCAGTATGCCTACTTAGATAAAAAAATAAATAAATAAAATAAAAATAATAAAAATTGTTCAGCTCTAATAGATGTATATATATATATATATATATATATATAGCCCAAGTCATTAACAAGGACACATTTCACAATTAAAAACACCAAACAATCCAGTTTTCTCCATGGATGATTCATATTCACAAAAATACAGTTAAATCTGAAACTCATGTAACTATAGACCAAAAAATCCATACAGTTAATCCTTATAGATTATTGAAAATAATAAATAGATTATTGTTATTACCTTATAGAAATTGAAGTCGTTGAGAGTAGAGGGCAGATTTTGAATGGTGGAAAGAGCCTTATCATAATCATCCACCTTAATCAACCCCACAATTTTACAACGCAAAGCGTCAACGTCACCAGGAATAATACCAAGAACTGTAAAAATAAAAAATAATAATAATAATAGTCTGAAGATAAAAATCAAAATTGTAAAAAGATTAATTAATATAATAATACCTTGATCTGAAACTTTAACGGCTTGTTCGAAATCAGATCTCTGGATATGTCGATTGAGGGTAGAGAAGAGATCTTCGGGTGAAGGCATTGAAGGGGTGGGCTTCTCTTTGGTTTTGGGTGCCATTTTCGAGTGCGGACCGTAAGTAATCTTGTTTGTTGTACCCAGACTCTTTATATATATATACTAGGCAATGCCCATGCCTTTGAGACGGATTGTTTTTGAATTTCTTGATTTGCATTGATTTTTCTTTTTATTGATTTTTTTGTTTTTTGTTTTTTTTTATTTAGATTCACTGATTTTTTCTCCTAACCACAGTTTTAACTTTTAACAAACATTATTTCTATGTTCGTCTCTTATTTAAATTATAATTATTGATACATTATTTTATAATTTTAGTACAATTTTTTGTCTTGGACATATATATTTTAATTCATGTATTTTTCACAATTTCAAGAAATAAAACAAAAAGTACTTGTGAAAAATTCTTCCCACTGAAAAAATTTAAACTAATATGATACATTAAACGTGCTTGTCCACAAACTTTATACATCACACATGTTTTGGCAATATGTATCCTTAGCATATATATACACCCTCCTAATGATTTAGTTTCTGATATTAAAAAAAAAAAATGCAGCTAGCTATGAAAGCACAAATTATGTTGTCGTCTTTTATTTTTGGTGCTATATCTACACGCCCATGAACGCCATGTCTCAAATAATTTTGGCAAAACCTCCCTTGTGTTTGTTACTTTGGAATGAAGCAACACAGCCACTGTTGACACTGAAAATGTAAACAAAAAACCTATGCAAATTGCAAATATACCAAAGTTACCAGCCAAGTAATTGAACTATGTTATACAATTGAGAATATTCACTACAACGGTTAACTACACTTTGAGCAATCATTTGCACATTGTAAGGATATATCAACAAATGTTAATTTGCTATTGTTCGACTCGTGATGGCACACCTGACTCATCTCTTACTTCAACGTAATCGGCGAAGTATAAGACATGAAATAAAAAATATAAAAAGATTTGTGTCAAATTCACTCTACAAAAATTGTTTTGAACATACTTCAACAGACTGAACATGAAAATTTGTAGTTTAAAAGAAACTTAATTCATATATTGAGTATATCATATCTACAAAAAAATAGGTTTAAATTTTATAGGTGAAGTTTTACTTAAATTAACTGTATATATATACAAAAAAATAGGTTTAAATTTTATAGGTGAAGTTTTACTTAAATTAACTGTATATATATATACAGTCCTTCTCTTAAAAGTAACTACTTAAATTAACTTTAAAATAAGTACATAAGTAAAACTTCACCTATAAAATGAATTTAAACCTATTTTTTTGTAGATATGATATACTAACTATTAAGATTATCTATACAAAATTTCAGCTCATTTGAAAACCTCTAACATTGGCAAAAAACAAATACAAAAATTCAACATTTCTGAACCGTTAGATTTCTTTTTAAAGATGATAACAATTTTTATATGTGTTAGAGATTTCCAAATGAGCTGAAATTTTGGGAAGATAATAATTATGGTGAATGTTTCATAACCACAAAAAATTAGGTTTGAATTCATTTTGTAGGTGAAGTTTTACGTACGTATTTATTTTAAGTTAACTTAAGTAGCTACTTTTTAGAGAATTACTGTATATATATATATCAATCGAAAAAAAACAAAAACAAATACAATGACTACATGCATTGGAGGTACGTACTTTTCCTAAATTTCATAATTTGATTTCATTATATGGGTTTGAATTGCTTTTTTGTTTATTTCATTTTCATTAACTCATAGTTTTTCTATAATTCCAATTGTTCATCGAGACGATGTAAACCAACTATCCATTTTAAAGTGTTACATAATGGTTTTGTCGTCATCCTCATATTTTAAAGTCTCGCATGTTATTGACTAAGATTGAAATCCTACTGTTTTAGAATATGTCTCATCCCATACTTTAACCAGTTAACTCTGTAGTAATATCCAATTCGTACTTATCATAATTTTCCGATCCATTTTTAAATTATTGTAAGCTATCAATTAAGAAATTAAAATACCCATAAAAAAAACCTCATTGAACCGTTGATCGATCATCTCTATAAGAAATTGTCAATAAACTTGTTATTTTTTCTTTTTTCTTTTGATTTTTTTGTAGATTTGTCTTTTAGTAAATTGCTTTTGGAAAAAATGGTAGAAACCTTAAATAATTTGCAACTTTTATTTTAGATAGTCTAAATTTTTGGCATATAGTGTAATACCCCGGCCCGTGAGAATATACTGTAGTGCCTAGCCCGTGAAGCGAGATTGAAACATGTACTTGGAAAGGTGCCTAGCTCGTGGGGCAAGGGTCGCCTCATGTATGAATATATTATAGCATCTATGAAGTTGTTTGAGATCTAAGACATAAATAATTCATCCGCCAAATCCCAACATAGAGATTTTTTCATGATTTATGAATTTGTGGGAACTATGTAGTGAAGCTTGTTCATGCAGCAGTAGTCATAGGACGAGTGGTCTCTTAAAAACTTGTTGTCAATGTCAAAACACCTCACACTGTGGTGACTATGTGGGAACAATTGACACGTAGGATTTTTGATTCTTTAAATAGCAACTTTGATAATAATAAAAAAAAATTGAAAATTTTGATTGAACAGAGTTCTTTATTTTAAATTTAGAAATATTGCTAAAAGCATTAATCAATTTGATATTATTGGAAAGTTATTTTTTAATTGCCTAATTAGACCATTATTTATTGATTTGCGAAATTAATAGAAAATTTTAACTATCATTATTTATTGATTTAATAAATTAATGAAAAGTTTTAATTACCAATTAAACCATTATTTATTGATTTGTTTAATTAATAGAAAATTTTAACCATCATTATTTATTGATTTAATAAATAAAAGTCTTAATTACTATTAATAGATTTGCTAAATTAATGGGAAGTCTAAATTACCATCAAACTCCAACACAGTAATCGAGGCATTATATGTAATCCCAACCACCACTCAGCCCACCGTAGGATGGAATCCCAGCCGCGGGTCATAAAACTTCCCTCCCTTGTTATGTTAACTAGGTATAACCCGTGCCGTACGACACAGTTTGTTATTCGGCGTTAATTATAGTGATTGCATTTGCTTAGTATGTATTAATTGAAAGCCAGAATTGACTGACTAAAACTTGGCACTCAATTTATTCAAGGAAATCACTTGAGTAATTAGTGAGAACATATACCGAAAAAATCAAATTTCATGTTTGATAGTACTTTCGCAGGCAAGAACGGAATAAGAAGCGACAAAGTGGATAAAAGGTTCGGATCTGGTAATTTGAATCACTAACATTTAACTCACTATTGATAGCAGGCTAATACAAAAACACACAGAAACACACCCACACACATTGAGCTGGTACAAAAGTAGCACAACATAATCTTTCAAAATTCAAAATGAACAAAAAAGAAGAACAATACACAGTATATGTCGCTGGTACGTAAGCCTCAATTTATTTTGGCAGATCCAATGATTATGTATTCATCATCAACTGCAAGAAGATATTACCAATAAAGAAATCAACACCACTTGTTATCATAAATGAAAGCATTAAAACTTAATAGTGTTGTACAAAGACTTGACAAAAGAACTCTCTTTACAAATGAGCTTCAAGTTAACTGATTTGGAGAGTTTTCATGATTAATTTCGATTATAAAAGTTAGCAAGAGTTAAAAATGAATTTCTGGGTAATCAATAAACCTTCACTTACCTATCATCATCTTTGCATGAACATATATCATGAAACGCCGAGCTGCTTGATCTCTGCTGTAATTTGTATCAGGTTTTGGTTGCTCTGTGGGTACATACTCACCACTCTTCTTCAAATCCCGATTCCCCAGACAGAAGAATGTCAAATATTCCTTAGGCTTTGCTTGTATTCCCTTAGCTTCAAGAACCTAAATAATGTCAGTGTACATCATCTCCATTGTCCTCTTCTGCCAGTCTAAGATTCCCTGAACAATTTTAACTCCCTGGTATCCCTTCTGGCCACATTAGGACCATAACATAGACAATAAACCTTTCTCCAGCTTCAATTATAAAATTGTGGTGTGAGCCAAGGTTGAATCTGACTACCAAATAACAACCTCATACACCCAAATTTGTCGCGAGTTGGATTGGTGGAGGAAGCCAATACAAAATTATAGGATACACGTAGTTAGACGAAAATTTTGTGGTCATCAGCAATTCTTTTGCAAAGACAATTCATAAAGCAAGAAACATTGTTACTGAGTTGTACTCTACAAAAGAAGTTAAAAGGGTCTAAAGGCGCAACTAATTCAAGAAAAGAAAGGTCACCCACAATCCGAAAAAGAGAGAAGAAAGCGGGAATATAATCACATATGCTATTTTTCATGATATAAATAACTTGTAGAAGCTTTTTAATGTCAAAGACCATCTAACTACCTATAAAACATGATGCAGTTTAGTTATGATGGGTCAAGTATGTTAATTCTTAAACATTTGAAACATTAGTTTATGAAAACAGTAAGTTCCTTCGCATTGCCTGGTAAAACTGGAAAACATCTATGAAAAACGAAGAACTAAAAGAAACAAAACACGTGTCACTTATATCAACTCCATTCATAATATATGTTTTGAGTGGTAATTAAACAGATAGATACCTTGAGCTCGACGTCAACATAATCTCATCCAAGCTGTGTTGCTAAACAAAGTGCATCCAGTCGTGAAATTCGTCACCTTCATAATGACCACCATACCACTTGGGCCTGGAAAAAACACATCAAATATTAGCTCCGGGCACATAGTAGACTAAACTATATATGACTGAAGAGGTCATTATATGTTAAGCATTGGAAAATACTATTATTGAGCTTCTTAATATAGTGGAGGTGGAAGCACTGCTTGAAAATTATAGAGTCCACCAAGTAGGTCCAGAGTATTAACCTTTAGTCCAATTATCATTTTGGCATCATGTACATTCTGCAAGTTTCGTCACTTATAGTACAAACACAAACAGGGCTTATATCACGAAATTTCTCATTTTCTTTTTAACAGTGTAATGTATTTAGGAGAGTCCAACACGAAGCCTAAAATATGATTTGTTCATCCAATGTTGGTAACAAAAACACACACACATTGAGCTGGTACAAAAGTAACACAACAAAATCTATCAAAACTCAAAAAGAACAAAAAAGATTAACAGTACACGAAAAAGATTCTATGAACACAATCTATGGTAAAAATTGTGTTCATAGAATTTCTTTTGTAAAGACACAATTAAGAGTTCCTCAAGTATAAATGAATGCAACATCTGGTTGGCAAGTGAATTAAGTCATCACCACCCAGCACACAAACATTATGCACGCAAAAAAAAATCAAAGGAAAATGCATTGATGTTTATAATTAAAACCTACACAAGAATAACAAAAGGCTAAATAGAAGACCTACATTGTTTTTTCTTAAGACTTAATCATTTAAAAGTCCATAAATTATAGCTAAAGAGGGTCAAAGCTCTTATATATATATATATATATATATATATATATATATATATATATATATATATAAACAATAGTTTATATATATATAAACAATAGTTTGGTGCACAAAGTTTGGGAAAATATGTTGCATCTAAAATGTATCAAACGAAATTAATAAGTGAACCTACAATGACAGGCCCTTAAATCACTCTAGAAGTTATAAGAGATAAGATGGCAACATGAAAGTCTGACCTTGTTATCGAATGTTGAACTTTCAGGTGGAGTTGTGCCTCTAGAGGTTGCTTGGGGATTATATGGTGGCACACTTGTCTTTGAAACCTATTTGGACCAGGAGGGTTTCTTTGTGCTAAATGAAGCAGCACTGTAAAGCGGTGGTGAAAGAAGCACCCTTTCTACAAATTTCCCATTTCGAGAACTGCTTTAAAAAATGCCTCTAGAGTAAGTGCATTGTTGTTATGTTTATGTGGAATATGCTTTAAAAAATCAGACGGTTAAAAGCGAAACCTTTAAAGGAAAGACATCTCTTGTTACCCCAATATATTAAAGTTCACTGTCGCTTTATACTAGGCAGGAAATTCCATCAAAGCTGCAAGAGCAAACTCCATCTCTTTTATGGATATAGGCATATTCTTTGACATAATTTCGGTAAAATTCACAAACTGAAAGAGAGAGATATAAGGTTGTGATCATAAAATATGTGACGTGCAGTATAATCAAACAGAGTAAGGGGTGTGATTGTCGCCCGCTAGTGATTACCTGGAAATTATCAAAAGCTCGAGCAGGAATATTGTCATCAAATTCCTTCATCATATCCCAAGGTCCATCCCCAACTCCCACTAAAATAATCGACAATGGGTATTCACTGCAAAAAAAGAAGCATCAAGGACATGAGTTCCCAAAAAATTAATAATAGTAATAATAATAACCAAGACAAACCATAAATCTACCTTGCTTTTACAATTGCTTCAATAGTCTTGTGTTCCTATGTGCTTAGCCGAAATTTGAGGAGACGAAAACGGAGCTAATGGCTGATTATTCCGTATGGTTTGGTTGTATTCCCTTAGCCTCAAGAGCCTGAATAGTGTTAGTGTACATCATCTCCATTGTCCTCTTATTGCGAGTCTAAGATTGCCTGAACATATCCACTCTCCGTATCCCTTCCGCCACATTGGTACCACAACATAGACAATAAACCTTTCTCCAGCTTCAATCTTTCCCATTTTTTGAGCTTTAAAACTGAGATGTGAGCCAAGGTTGAATCTGACTACCAAATAACATCCCCATACACCCGAATTTGCCGTGAGTGGGATTGGTGGAGGAAGCCAATACAAAATTATAATATAAACAAAGTTAGACGAAAAATTTGTGGTCATTAGCCATTCTTTTGCAAAGACGATTCGTAAAGCAAGAAACATTGTTACTGAGTTGTACTCTACAAAATAATTTAAAAGGGACTAAGGGCGCAACTAATTCAGGGAAAGAAAGGTCACCCACAATCAGAAAAAGAGAGAAGGAAGCGGTAATATAATCGCATATGCTACTTTTCATGATATAAATAGCTTGTAGAAGCTTTTTAATGTCAAAGGCCATCTAACTACCTATAAAACACGATGTAGTTTAGTTATGATGGGTCCAGTATGTTAATTCTTAAACATTTGAGACATTAGTCTATGAAAACAGGAAGTTCCTTCTCATTGCCTGGTAGAACTGGAAAACATTTATGAAAAACGAAGAACTAAAAGAAATAAAACACGTGTCACTTATATCAACTCCATTCACAATATGTGTTATCAGTGGCAATTAAACAGATAGATGCCATGAGCTCGATGTCAACATAATCTGATCCAAGCTGTATTGCTAAACAAAATGCATCCAGTCGTGAAGTTTCGTCACCTTCCTAATGACCACCATCCCACTTTGGCCTGGAAAAAACACATCAAATATTAGCTCCTGGTACATAGTAGACTAAACTGTATATGAATGAAGAGGTCATTATATGTTAAGCATTGGAAAAGACTGCTATTGAGCTTGTTGATATAGTGGAGGTGGAAGCACTTTTTGAAAATTATAGAGTCCACCAAGTAGGTCAACAGTATTAACCTTTAGTCCAATCATCATTTTGGACTCATCTACATTCTGCAAGTTTTGTCACTTACAGTACAAACACAAACAGGGATTATATCACGAAATTTCTCATTTTCTTTTTAACAGTGTAATGTATTTAGGATAGTTCAACACGAAGCATAAAATATGATTTGTTCACCCGATGTTGGTAACAAAAACACACACACACATTGAGCTGGTACAAAAGTAACACAACAAAATCTATCAAAACTCAAAAAGGACAAAAAAGAAGAACAGTACACAGTCGAGTCGCTGGTATGTAATCCTAGAGTTTTATCTTTTTTTTTAGCTGTAAATCTGTGATGTGAGCCAATGTTGAATCTGACGACAATATAACAGCCCCATACACTCGAATTTGCCTTGAGAGGGATAGCTGGAGGAAGCCAATACAAAATTACAATTTATAAGAAGTTAGACATAAAAATTGTGCTCATAGAATTTCTTTTGTAAAGACACAATTAAGAGTTGCTCAAGTATAAATGAATGCAACATCTGGTCGGCAAGTGAATTGAGTCATCACTACCCAAGATTACACAAACACACAAACATTATGCACAAAAAAATTAAAGGAAAAGAAACAATGTTCCTAAAAAAAAGAACAAATAACACATGAACAAAGGAAAACCAAAATCAGCAAGAGCGCGAGACATACATAAAAAATAAAGTTGTTAACATTCCTTGCATGGGGAGCTAATAGGCATGGCGTAAACGGAAACTCCACCATATAGAATTTAACTGGCCACCATATGAAAACCTTGACGCCATTACGCTCGTATCTGTGGTATTTGTGATTTGGGTGGGGGATATATATAAAAGAATGCTCTTGTCAAGCCAATTGGATAGCTTGTAGCCACGTCAAGATGATGATCAGCAAAATTATTGATCCAATACGAGAAAACAAAAATGAGTATGTCGTTTTTTTTTTGTATAAAAGAGTAGGTTGTGAATGGAACAATAGTTTATCACTACCGATCACATTCTATGGCATGGCTAAATATGATCAATTTGAATTTGATAATGGCCATCATGCTAAGTATATTAGGGCTCATGAAATGTAGTTTTCTAATTTGAAATTCAACAAAATCTAATAGCAATATATATATAAACAGCAAAATCTATAAAATATATTGACCCAATAAGTTCCAGCTGGTTAAGATTTTTTTTTAACTACAACAGTGAACAATAAGAACCAAGCATATCACAGACATGATGATTCAAGATATGTAGAGTTGAAATGTTGGTTTGTTAGATATTGAATGTAGTAGAAGTGGCCTAAATACTTTGCAGTAAGCTCACCATCTAACCTTAGGCAACAACAAACTTTTATAGATAAAGACTAATAGAAATCTGTTTGTTGCATGGAAATGCAGGTATAGATTTGCCTATTAAACACAATAACCACAAATGGACCAAAATGTCACATTCAAACGATTTTATGTCCAATAAGCATTTTTCGTTTTATCTCTTAAACTGAATCATGTAGTAATAGGCAACGTAAATAATCAAAGGAGGAAATCCTAAAAGCAAAGACACATACATATTATTAAGCATCTTAAAATGGGTTGACATATATAATTAGAGGATAACAAACACCAAATCGTAAGAATTTCAAGGCTTAGCAAACTACATAAGTTAATTCTCTAATCAGCATATGTTATGAATTTTAATCCAATAGACTTGAACAAAAGTCAAATTCAGATAGCAAAAAGTGTATTAATGCAATGAACTACATATTGGACACTAATGGTAGGAAACAAATTGCAATGATTCAAAACTTGTACTCTATTGGAGTTTAAAAAGGTGGTAAGGGGATGCAATGATACTATTGGCAGGGAAAAATTTGCAATGATTCTAAACTTTAACTATATTGGAGTTTAAAAAGGTGTCGAGGGATTTTTCTTACTTTAGCTACAAATTATTGAATCGTAGTGAGTACCTTCCAAGTAATAGTTGTGATACCCGCCAAGAGAGCCGAAAATATGCATTCAGCAGAGCTGGCTAGTTCAGCTAACCTTTCAACAACTAAAAATACGGAATACTAAAAAATTCAATTTATCGTGTAAAATATGCCGAGGCCATTGGACTCAAACATGTTGCATGCTGCAATTGGATTCGAAAGAAAAGATACAGTCATTGCAGTCTATCCCCTATGGCTGTGTTACCATATTAAAGGACTTAATATGAACACTACCGTACACTTCAATCACAATGAGTACTTTATAATGTCTCAAAGGCGAAGTAATTAAGGGAGGTAATCTCTTCTGCAAGAAAAGTTGTTTTAATCTACTTGTGTTTGTTTACTTTTGGGCGAGTTTATTCTAGCTAGCGTTATCAATAATATGATATTGTTGTTTAGGAAGGGTGCTCATGATACCAAATAAAGCTAACGAAAGCACGTTTCATAGTCCTCAAGCCGTATTAGTAATAGTACAGCACGGCTTAGGTGTTCTAGATGGAACCTGAACACAGGCATTACATTTGTGTTTTCAAAGATATCTCCATAGTCTTCTAACTTACTCACTTTATCATGAAAGTCAACATGACATAGCCTGTAAGTTAGCATCATTTTGCATTCCAACACACGAAGAAAAGAAAATAAGACCATGGTCAATAGGCTTAAACCATGACATCATAGGAATAGGCCGACTCCTTCTATACCATCCACGTAATTTGGCACTTTTGATAGCGATCATGACACAATAGTTATACTGCTTTTGCAATCCTTTTACCAAATTTGTCTAGGCAATCCTACTTTTAAATGAACTTTTTTGGGTTTTGAGAGAGACCCAAGTGGAGGTTCTACTAAGGTTCTACTTATTGAGCAGGGGTTGCTAAAAAAGTTCAATGACTATCGTAAAAGCTTTATTCTATCTTTATACATGTCAATCAAGTAATATCAGTGAATATTGAATAAATCTAGGATATGAGTTTGTGAAAAGTTGTCTCACCATTTGGAGTATCACCTCTATTCCTTTTGTAATCACCATCAAACATAACTGGGAAAATATAAGTTTTCTTTACCCATTAAACCTGAAATCCAAAATAGTATAGTATTAGCCAATGTTCGGCACTGAAAATCATAGACAAACTAACTAACCTAACCAATCAATTTAGAATCCAGTGGGCACAATTATAATCCAGATGTTTGGATCACTAAACACATATAAACAGAGTAAAAATAAATCACTTAAAATAGATGAGCAAGTAGTAGGCACAGGGGTTCTGAAAATGTTTGAACAGTCCTCTAATAAGCAAGCTAAAAATCCTTAACCCAAACAATAATATAATACTGGAGTAAATCGTAATTCATAATATGTTACCTTAGCTTTCTTCGGTATCTTGATGATTTTCTTCATATTTATTAAAAACTTGTAATTGAAAGCATAACAAATGGATAAATTGTACTATTTGTTCTCCAAAGGGGTTAAAAAATGTCAAGAACTGTGGTTGACATCGTCATCTTCAGATGGGTCATATTGACTATCATATTCCTCTTCACTTTCAGCATGCTCGTTCTTTTCAATTGTGAGACGCTCTTTCAGAACTTTATTTTCTTCAATCAGCTGCTGATAACTTGCCTGCATAGCTTGATGTTCTTCAAGTAGTTTGTCAAATGCGAATTCTATTCGTCGGTAGCGCACAGAGTACTTTTTTTTGTCTTTATAGTTGAAGTCTTCTATTTCGCAGCTGTGGGCTTCTTGTAAAAAAGCAATTGCTTTCTTTGCAGCATCCTATTCCGATGTTTTTTTGTCATGTGAACGTATTCCTAAGAATATCTTCTGCTTTTTTATTTTGGAGATTTCAACTTCTACCCATGCCTCATATAAATTTTCGTCTAGGGTGTATCCATAGGAACTGTTGCGCATGTTGAAATGCTTGAGCATGTGGTGGAGTAAGGTTTTGAAAGAAATGGTGTAAACTGACATACCCGATTCCATGACCTACATATTAGGCAAAATTGTTAGTTGTGCTATGGAATTGAAAAATACTACCAATGGGCAACCACGCAAGATAAACAATATGTATGTTCATAACCATAAGGAGAATGAATTAAAGTTGTTAGGTAATCATCTATAGGCGCATAGATAGGTTCAAGTAACGCAAGCATAATCGATTTCTTGTCAATGACACTAAAGCAGTATGCAGATGATAGGGATGTACCAAATCAAAGATTTGGTTTAAACCTTTGTGGGATTTAGAAACGAAATAGCAGGAAAATTGAATATGCCAAAAAAAAAACAATCAAAATGGATGGGGAAGGTATTTTAGCATAGAAATGAAGACAAAATTTTAGTATAGAAATTTTAGCATAATTTAAAGCTTGTGGATTCATGGTTGCTGCTCTGTGAATATATTTTTTAGTGTTGAATACAATCTAAAGACACACCACTGAGAGAGAAGGAGAGAGTAATAATTTTAAAACGCACTTCACCGGGCCAAAAAAGCTCGGTTGTTAGGTTGTTGTTTCTTTTTTAAAGGTATTTTATTCTTGCTGGGACCCAATTTGTGTTGGGGGACTCAAAAAAAATGATTATTACAAGTGTGCCATTGGTTTCAAAAAATCCAAAAAAAAAAACAATTATTACAAGTATGCCATTGATTCCCAAAAAATTGAATTCGAAACCCCAAACTTAAACGACCCGGCTAGGTCGTTTGGACTAAGTCCCAAACGACTTGGCCACACCGTTTGGGACTTAGTCCAAACGACCCGGCCAGGTCGTTTGGACTTAGTCCACACCGTCTGACTAAGTCTAAAACGGTGAGTCCAAAATGATGTGGCCATGTCGTTTGAGATTTGGACTTATAAAAAAATGGCCACACCGTTTGGACTAAGTCTCCAATGATATGGTCACACCGTTTGGACTTAGTTTAAAACGATGTGGCCATGTCGTTTGGGATTTGAACTTTGAAAAAAAAATTCAAAGTTCTGTTTTTTGGGCTCTTGATCTTTTGGACTAAGTCCCAAACGGTGTGGCCAAGTCGTTTTGGACTTAGTCCAAACGACCTGGCCGGGTCGTTTGGACTAAGTCCCAAACGGTGTGGCCAAGTCGTTTTGGACTTAGTCCAAACGACTGGCGGGGTCGTTTGGACTAAGTCCCAAACGGTGTGGCCAAGTCGTTTGGGACTTAGTCCAAATGACCTAGCCGGGTCGTTTAAGTTTGGAGTTTCGAATTCAATTTTTTGGGAATCAATGGCATACTTGTAATAATTGTTTTTTTTTGGATTTTTTGAAACCAATGGCATACTTGTAATAATTGTTTTTTTTTGTGGGAGTCCGCCCAACACAAATTGGGGTCCGGCAGTAATAGGACCCAATAATTAAATTGGAAACAGGTACATGAATTCCCAAAATATATACAATAAACCAATTTAGTTTTTCTATTACAGAAGCATAAGTTTTATTTTACAGCAACAATAATAAGGGAAGGGAAATAAAGGAAAAAGTCAAAGTTTAGTAAGGAGAGAGAAGAGTGAATAAACCATGACTCACCTCTTAAAAGAACTTGAGGTTGTCTTGAAGTTTAGGAGGTAGTAACCAAAATGGTGCCAAACACTCAGTTATCTGGTGGATGTCTACACCAAGTAGCTTTGTTCAAAGTGTTGAGGAGAAAGGTTGCAAACTCGCGGGTTTTATACTGATAGAGTTGAGAGAACAAATCGGGAACGTTACTTAATCCATAACTTTGTAACCGACTACTTTTATGGTTATGAATTTATTGGGCAGAATATTTGGACAAAGAGGAAGGCCTGATAAATGGAGTTATTATTAGTATTTTTTAAATAATGGAATTAATTTAGTGTACTATTATGTTGATTGCGATTGTTATTAAGTAACGGTTCGGAAAGGGTGTTTAAGGGAGAGGGAGAAAGGGCAACGCGTTAAGCCCACGTCGAAGCCCATTAGGAGAATTTTTGTTTTGTTTTTTTTTTTTGATAATGGTCAATACATAAAAATGGCAATCAACATACATTAACACATGTAACAATGAATAAATATATTTCGTTTAAACCTTTATTAAGCTCTTTGTAAGCTGTTAAATTTCAAAGGTCAGTTAATCAATACTCTCCATGCATTGTGAACTGTTAGGAAAACCACACAAACATTCTGGTTCTGTCGAGACATTATTTCCATTGTTATTTCTAATTTTGATAGTGAGCTTTAGATGTGCTTTGTTATTGTAGTCGTACATTGTTAAGGCTGCATGGCCACCCGAGGAGCCCCTGGGAGGTGTTGCTTCGCGCGTAGCAAGAACTTTTTTGCTGGAGTCACCAGGTACTTTGCAAAGATTATCCATTCTAAAAACACAGCGTTATATGTCAATTAGAGGAAAGAATGCATTATTTAACTAAGTATATTCGTTGTAAATAAATAACAAACCTTTGAGTGGAAGGAGTTGATTGTGAATAACATTGTACAAACGATTACTTAGTCTTTATAAAGGAGGTGCTTGGTAATGTGATCGTTTAATGCTAAAAATACCAAGCTTATGTATATGTATAGTTTCTATATATTCATAATAAAATTATTTGCTGACCCCATTTGTATCAATTACCAAGTTTATCAATGTAAAGAAAATTAATGTATATAGTAAGTTACCTAGATTTGAAATATTTGTTGGGTAAGTATTTTTTCTTTAGATTATTTCTTTATGGGAGTGAATTTTGTATGTCCATATTTTCCATTGGTAATTCTACCATCCATGGGGAAAAGAAATAAAATGTATATGGTAAGTTATTATGCTCAAATATAGAATGGACTACTTGTACATGAAGCAGATCCTAATATCTCTATTAGTGGATTCTGTTACCTTACTTTAATTATATGACCAAATGAAGACATGCTATTTGGATTTTGTTACCTTATTTTTTATTATATGACCAGGCTGACCAAATCAGATTACTTCTTGAGAGGGGTAAAAAATTATGAGTGGAAACGGTATTTTTTAAACCACGCATCAGGCGCATAACATAGAAGAAGCAAAACAGTGAACTGCATAGACTTCCTTTCAAAGTGACTCACATTAATATGATGCAACCTAATTGAATGTCATGTTTTGCTGCTTGCCATGCACATTGTATTTAGCAAATCTTAGGTTGAACTGGTATGGTAGCATAGGAGTAGAATTGGTTGCTTCTGCTGCCACCTATATTGAGCCTATCGATACTGGCCTGCACCACTTGAGAATTAGGCTCCTTGTTAGAAAGCAATGGAAAAAAGAAATGTACAAATGAGAAAAAGGGGGGAAAAAACAACAAAAGTACGACATATTCTGGGTGTGGAAGTTAAAGAAATCATTCAACATGAGGAAGTCGTGTTCTTCAGATTTTTTATAAATCATGACCTAACACTCTCTCGTAAAAGGCAAAATAAAAACAATTCTCCAATCGTGCCATATTTTATTTGCATTTAACATTTCCTCCCTAATAGAACTAACACCCTAATCCAAGTGCTTAGCGAATAAGACGAAAAACAGAAGGACGGCAAATAAATGCATGCCGCTTAATACCCATAATACTAAGATCATGTTCAAAAGTTGATCTGACTCACCCGTCCATGAGTGATTAATGTGCCACAATACAGTCATCGATTATAAACATTTGTTTTAATAAAGTAGTAGTGCCATTATTAAGTTGCTAATAATGCCTAAGTGCTCTTATAAACCCACGTAATACATCACAACGACTAAGAATCCAAGATGTACAGTACAATCAAGAGGAGGGTATAGTTATGTATATCTAATAATAGGCAATGTAAGAAAGGCATAGACATAAGCCGGCTTACCTTTAATGATGCTACAAAAGCACTTCAGGGTATACAATGTTGGTGGTGCAATTGGATGAATCGGGTGGTAGTAAGACATTAATTCTTTTTGAAGACGTGCACCTAGATAGTGCGACATAGAGCTGGCCATGACTGAATGCTGGGGTCTCTAAGTTAATGCCGACATACTTGACTGACTGTCCTTGAGACTTGTTGATTGTCATTGCAAAGGCCAGTCTAACGGGAAATTGTCGTCTCGACATTTGAAACAGCATTTCAGTTGTTGATGGCGTTGGGGATATCCTTGGAATAAATACAGTATTTCCAGCCTTGTGTCCAGTTATTATCATTACAATCAGATGGGTTCCATTGCAAAGCCCATCTCTTGGGGCAATATTCCTAAGCAACATTATAGGGCATCCTGTTTTCAATTAGAGATTAAATGGTGGCAAGCTTGAGGGATCTAGGGGATTTAAAAACTCGCTAGGGTATGTGGATCCGTTGTTTTGAGGGCTTGTACTCATTGACAACTTTCTCTGCAGCTAAGTAAGAAATCTCTTACCTGGGGAACAAATTCAGGGCAGCTCGGTTAACGACGCTGACATCGTCATTTCGAGCAGCTAGGATGGTTCTTTCAGTCAAGTAAATTGGTGTTGCCGTCCCACTCACATTCAAATCTGGATAAACTGACGAAATAAGATCCCCTATGTCAGCACAATTTCGTGTCCCTCTTGGCAACTCAACAGTATCTAAAGGATTCGTGCCAACCTAAAAAATTCAGAGAAATTTGAGTCAGTAACATGCTTTTTTAATCTTTAATTTTTATGATGTTTTTGATTTGTAAAGTACCTTGATCAAGTAATCTACGAAGTTGGCATTATTAGGCTCTGACATCTCCAATCTCATGTTATGTTCCAAGTGCAAGACTTGTACGTGTGTCCATAGCTGGGATCTTCTTACTGATGCTCCGACGAATTGCTCTCTGCTGCCTTTTGGTACAATAGGCAACGTTTGCCTGAAATCTCCGCCTAGAACCATAGTAATTCCTCCGAAAGGCCTTGAATTTTCTCAAATATCCCTTAGTGTTCTTTCAATGGCTTCGATGCAGTGTCTGTGCTGCATGGGGACTTCATCCCAAATAATTAAGCTAACTTCCTTGAAAAGTTCAGCATGTATGGAGTTTTTTGAAAACCCACAGAAGGTGTTGTCCATAATATCCAATGGGAGGCAAAAAGTAGAGTGTGCGGTCCTGCCACCAGACAGCAGCAGCGATGCTATTCCCGACGATGCAACATTGATGACAATATGGCCTTGGCTATGGCAAGTAGCAGCAATTGTGTTATAAACGAACATTTTTCCTGTCCCTCGCTGCACAATTTAGGAAGAAAGTCTTTCCCATATTGTTTTGCACTGAATCTGTTATCTCGGTGTGGGCATGAAGTTGTTCAGCATTCAGGCGTTCCACATTTGCATTTGCCTCTTGTTCAAGACCTTCGTACTGCAATTCCCTTTGCTCCCAAATAAGTCTGTTCCCACCTAGCTGGTCCCAATCTTTTTTTGGTTTTGGCATGTCTGGGAAATTAGATAAAGTCTTACCTGCTTCGAAAAGCAACTTGTTAATTAGGAACAAACCATAATCAGCTATTTCCTCTGTAGTCGGACTCTGGTTGTTAAACTTGGTACGTATCATGTGAGCCAGATCGTCACAAATATGCGTAGAAAATTCATTCCACAGTGTTGCAGGGCTGGTTGGGGAACATTCCAAAAGGATTGCGTTGAACAATCTGCACAATTGGTAGCCGGTCTTCAACACCGACGCCTCTTATAGACATTCTCTCCACTCGTCGTCGGATTCGAGAAGGCCACGTGCAACGCATGCTGTTTGAACGTGTCATGCTCAAAGTCGTCAACCGTATGAAGATCTTCAAATGATGTTGGTCCTCTAGAAGCAAGCTATGGTAGAAGCGCTCTCCGGCATTTGGATTTGCAAAGTACATTCTCCCAATAACATAACCGTGGTCCCTTAGTTTCCAAATCTTTTTATCTCGTTTCCAGACATAATACTGTGGGAACTCCTGGTAAGTATATCTACGGGCACCCAGATCTTCGGCACAACATTTGAAGAAAGCCGTTAGAGTTGATCTCTGATTTCTTGCTCTTGCGAGAACTGTAGCCCTTGACTGCTTTGCATTGTAAACAACTCGATGCATCCCTTCCAAATGAATTGCCAACCTTTCAACGTGTGGTAACTCTTTGTGCAGAGGGAACTCGAGAAGACGTCATGCAGCTTCGGGTGGCCCGACATACCGTGCATTAATGTACTGTTTGATCTCATCATTTGTACCAACAATAACCATAGTTGCCCTATCATGCCCTTTGTAAATGTATTTGTGAATGTATTTAACTGCACGAACCGATGCACAAACTTCAACATTTATATGGCAGTTGAACATCTCTGATAAGTGGGGGTTGTAGGGGACGACATCTCGGTTATCAACTTTGCAGTCGCGCACCTCATACTCGTTCCCAGTATTGCGTCATTGGTAAACTGGATATCCAACTTGATCCATTGTAGTTTCATTTGTAAAAGCACGCGGGTAATGTTTTGTACACCGACCATTCTCCATGCAGGGGGCCTTTGGGTTTTTAGGTCCACATGGCCCGTGTACCATACACCTCTTCACTGTCTCGAAAAGATTAGGTTCCGAGATAGGGTTTGGGAACTCCGCGGAAACAATCTTATTGACTTGATTGGTGTTACGGATCTTATTGGGTTGCTTGAGGAAGATGAATGCGTGCATGTGTGGCAGTCCTTGTTTTTGGAACTCGATAGTGTAGACGGATGCAGCTTGTTCGCCAAACACGCCATTATTTTTTATCTCTTTCATTATTGCTTTCCTTTTCATTTTGAATACACGGGCAACCACCTCAGGTCTGTCAAACGCAGTTTGGTGTGGCTTGAGAGCTTTTATGATTTCTGGCCAATTCGGATTTGCTGTTGCTATTAGGAATATATCTAGGTGTTTGTTGTATCGCGTAATGGCCATTGAGTCTTGGTAGATCTCATACATATGTCTCGGGCTACCTGTGTGAGATGATGGGAGAATGTAACGCTGGCCAACTTGATCAAGAGGCAGGCCGTCTGCTACAATGTCCGTCAAACCGTTGTACACTTCCGCACAAATGTTGTCTTGATTCAGGTGAATATAGTGCAGGTGATTCTGTTCAGTTGCAGCCCAAGCATCAACTATCCATTGTTGGTAGAGGGAGCCTCCCTTGAGTATGGAAGAGTATTCAGTTGGATGGTCAAATAAACGGTATGAATAATACTATGCTTGCGTTAGTCTGGCATCACTTGGGCAATTGATCTTGACATCCCATTGTCGCAAATCCGGTGCCCAACCAAGGTCTCCTCTAGGGAAAAGAAGTACATAATGAAGAGGTGTATAAGCAGGATGGCATTCATTTATCCTCTCTAGTCCACCTTCTTTGTAGTGAATAACGATGTCTTGTAACATATCATACTTTGTCTCATCACCGGGTAATACCACAACGATTTTAGAAGTGGTCGGGAGATTATATCGGCGGCGATCCGTTCCTGGAGTGTATTGTATGAAGGCTAGTATATTGTTGTCCGCCGATGCACTTGAACTTAAGACCTCATTTGCATTTTTGAAAAACTTTGACCATGCGTTTGCCTGTACCAAAACACCTTGTACAATACTTAGCACCTCCCTGAGTAAATGCTTATTGCGTTGTTATCGATAATCCAAAGCCGCACCAGCATCACAAATGTATAACTGGGTGTATTTTGGGTCGACATGTTCATCAGGTAAAAGTGATCCAATCTTATGGCAGAGCTCTCCATGTATAGTGAACGACTTTGGTCCACGTCCTTTCAAGATTCGGTCATTTGCTTTAACGCCAAGGCTGGTGAATGCATTGCAAGCATTATATCCCCGAATGTTCTTTCGAAAATCACGAGTGCAAGCCAATCGTTACTTTCGAAGAGTGATTCAAGTGGAGGGGGCAGTGGATCAAGTCATGGCAATTTTATTTTTCCTTGGAGACAGCATGATCCGAATAAAGGTTTTTTTTTAGTTGAACTGGAGAGTTGCTTTGCACTCCAATGTAAAGCAAAGCAAGACTGACATTGAACATCTAGTTCCCCAAGGTAATGACGCTCGACCGGGATAAAAGGCATTGTTTCGGTTGGATTTTCAAGTTCATCAATGTCATAGTATTCTTCGTCAGAATATTCGGATGCTTCTTCAGAAATTTCCTCGGGCCTAATAGCGACCTGAGCGGGAACATCCGGCTCAGTACTATTTGGAGGCAAATTGTTTGTGGGGCTAATTTCATTAGGGAAAAAACAATTAGTATTCAATTAGTTTAGTAATTTATAATTGTTCATTATGGAAATATTTAAGTTTGGACATAGTACTTACATGTTGCTCCTCAAGGAAGATGACCCAAGATGAAAACCGGGGCTGAAGTTACGTGTTGGTAGTGGAAAGTGCTCATGCTGAGTTGCGCCAGAAGAACATCCAAAGATATGACGGTCCAAAGATGTTCTCGAGTTGATGTAACGGCCAAGTGAAAGATTGTCAGCAATTACAATATGCTTTCCTTTATCTGTTCATTGGGTGGTTATAGTGAAACTTGTTGCATCCATAGAATGTAGTGTTGTTTCCACTGTGAGGTCGTTAGTTAGGGAAGGAGGATATATGCGATCCCTTTGGGTGGCTAAAACTCTTAGGGCTTCCTCCCGCTGTCGACGTGCACGTTAAGCGATTGAACGCCGAGAGGGTCTTAACTGAAGGAGCGAATGTATGTTCCGTGTGGACATAGAGTGCGCTGCTTGACTGACAGTTGACTGGCTATTTGATTCACTGCAGACTGTAGCCTCATGAGATAACCGGTGTTGTGTTGATGAGTCTCCCATAGTTACATCAGAATCCATTGTGTGGGATAGTTCACGTTGTTGGTGTAGTGAAGCAGTGCCAAAAATAGCTATCCGTAGGGCCTTAGACAGATTCATTCAAGTTAAAAGTATGAGTATAGATTAGAAAACCAATAACGTGGGAATAAGTAAGAAAGCTAGTACATGAAAAAATTGTTTTAAAGGACATCTAACCTCAAGTTGGGCTGCTCGTTGGTTCTGAATGAACTCTTGTACAGTTTCATTGTGTATGTATGATGATGCTTGGGTGTCCATGGTTTCTATAAAACAGTCTGATAAGATTGGGGTATTAGGTAAATAAGTACACAAAATACTAATGTTAGCGTATATACAATTTGATGATAAGCTCCACGAAAAGCCAAATTATGAGACAACATCTCAAACTAATAGTTTAAAGTATAGTAATAATGGGAACCAACATTGGATTACCGAATGCTTAAAAAGACTATAATCCCTTCTGACAATAGCAATGAACTAACCTTGATTTTATTGAGCTTGCATTAAGGTATGATTCCGCTGGAACGTAATAGAGAAGGACGTAATGATTAGCATCCAACACCTGATGCAATGAAAGTAAGGGTTCAATTAAGTTTTGGAAATGGAGGTAAAATGGGAAATTAAAAAGTGATTAAGTAGTTGAAGGGGTCGTACCTGGTGAAAACATGGGCGAATTTGGATAGCAGCTGTGTAATTATACTATGGCAAAAAGCAAAGAAGTTCAGTTTCAAGAGCACACTTAATTGTAATAAGTATAATGTCAGTTACAGCATCATGTCACGCCTTATGTGATTTATAGGTTAGAGATTATAACAGTCAGGTAAGTTTCACTCAACGCTTTTATACATGTCACGCTTTATGAGATGTTATGAGATGCATGCAGTTTCCTTGTAATTCCACTCAATGAGGTTCTATCACCCCATCCTCCTTTATTCTTCACCTTCATCTGATAGAATTTTGTATGTTGATGAAGTAGAATTAAACAAAAAGGTGAATACCAACTTTAGATAATGTCGTTTAGATTTAACAAAGAAAAAACACTTCCACACTTGGATATTCTGGTATGTTCTTCCCTTTAACTTGAGCAGTTTAGCCCATTTCAATGGCTTGTCCATACGTAACGTACTTACGAACTGTATTTATGGAGAAAGAAAAAGGAAAAGGGGGGGGGGGGCTGGATGTAAGAATATGAAAATTTGTGCCTCTGAGAAAGATTGTACATTAGGGAAATCAATAACGACAAAATATGTTATCATTAAAATCAGTTCCTAGCGTGATGATATTCCTATGACTTGGAGTTCTTTGGAGTTCCTATGACCAACCTCATCCCGCTATGACTTTCTTTAATGGAGTCCATAAATGACATATATATATCAGTCTAGTTAATTATTTATCCAAGTTATTTATCAGTTTGGTTTGATTATGTCTTACTCTGTGTCTTTAATGTTTCAATATTAACATATACTTCACACCTTCTATGCCACTCCCAACTTGAGTTACCTGCTAGCATTCCTTTTATCTATATGGTGAAACAGCTAAGTAACAAAGATAATCATGGTCCTTAGGAGTACTTTACCTCTTCTCATATGTATTGCTAGTTATGTAATATGGGATGATACGTTGATACTTTTCATATCATGGTCTTCACTGTGGTTTGAAATGAAATTGATCTGTACTTACCTAACTGTATAGATCTTGATATCTTATGATTCAGATATTAGGACTCACTATTAACTTATTTGTTAGAGTGCATTTTGTGTCCTGAAAGACTTTTTCTATTTCTGTTTAGTTGCTTTTCATAAGTAGAACATATTATTTGCTTTCAATACTCCATAGATACCCCTTTGATTTCCTTAATCTTTTTGATGCCGATATGCGATATAATTTTCAATTAGCTCCTCCACTATGATTTGGTGTAACTGTGATATGGTGTATCATTGTGAGTTCCTCCCAGAACTCCAAAGCCTAAATTGCAACATCTATTCTACTGCCTTACTCCCTTTTTTTTTTAAGAAATATTAATGTTGGCGCAGATACAATGTGATGATAAGCTTCATGAAAAGCAAAATTATGAGAAAACATCTCAAACTAACCGTTTAAAGTACAATATTAGTTGGAAATAGAATTGGATTACCGAATGCTTAAAAAGACTATAATCCCTTCTAACGATAGAAATGAACTAACCTTGATTTTATTGAGCTTGCATTAAGGTATGATTCCGCAAGAACGTAATAGAGAAGGAGGTAATTATAAGCATCCAACACCTGATGCAATGAAAGGAAGGGTTCAAGTTAGCTTTTGAAATGGAGGTAAAATGGAAAACTAAAAAGTGATTAAGTAGTTGAAGGGGTCATACCTGGTGAAAGCATGGGCGAATCTGGATAGTAAATGTGTAGTTATACTATGGCAAAAATCAAAGAAGTTCAGTTTCAAGAGAACACTTAATTGTAATAAGTATAATGTCCGTTACAGCATCATGTCATGCCTTGTGTGGTTTATAGGTTAGAGATTATAATGGAAAGGTAATATGTCACGCCTTAACTTATGCTCTGCATTCATACAATTAAAAACAGTTCCCAGCTTGATGATATTCATATGACTTGGAGTTCTTTGGAGTTCCTATGACCTACCCCATCATAGGAACTGATGATTTGCAAGTAGTTTTGAATTCAATCGACTGGCCTCAGCTTAGAGAAGCATTCAGGGGGTAACGACTACTTGACTCCACCTCTTATTGGCAAATTCCCTTAAAGTCAGGGATCAGTTGTAGCTAGAACCCTACTATGGTCCTTATGAGCATCTCACTTTATATTGGACTTTAGAAATACATAAGAAAAAAAAATGCAAATGTTGTAATGCATTATTTCTAGCATGGAGCTTTTAGTCAAGTTCTGTTTTCTTTTGAAATTGATACTCCTACAAGACTGTTGCTTTTGAGATTGAACTCTCATAATTCTCTTTGCATTGAATGAACCATATATTGCAAGGTTTTCTTGATTACTATAATTTTATTTGTGCTTTCAATCTGATTTTTTCTTTGGCTCCTTACATGACAGTGATTCCTGGCTTCGCCGTTGTGAACCATGCTTTAAACTTATTGTAATGAGCAGTGGACTGCATTGAGGATTGTTCCACCCTTAAGGATGGGACGCAACTAGCAGGACAAAAAAAAAAATAGAGTATTCCCTAGGAATCAATTAAATGGCAAGGAAAAAGAAAAGCAAACAAACAGTTATGGTTTCACTATCACACAAACATGGCTGAGAGAGGGAGCTGATGTCCCTAAAGAAGAGATTCTCATTTTCATTACGAAATGATCAAAAAGTCATTGAGGAGAGACCCGGATGGAAGGGGGGGTTGTTTGATATATGGGATGATATTTGTATGTCATATCTATCGCTTTTTTGTAGTTTATGTGTTGTTGGTTGGAATATGGAAAGACTTGGTTTTGGGAATATGTACGTTCACATTGCGACTTTTCTTCTGTTTTGTTTGGCTCCTTTCTGGATCTTCAACTTGGCTGCTGTCAATATCGACAATGAGGTTGTCAGGGAGGCTCTCGGATTGATAGGAGTAGTGCTATGCGTCTTTGGTTTACTCTATGGGGGCTTCTGGAGGATCTAGATGAGAAAGAGATACAATTTACCTCCGAATAACCTTTGCTGTGGTAGCCTGGCCGTGACTGATTGTGCACAGTGGCTTTTTTGTTGTTGGTGTTCGCTTGCTCAGGTTCTATCCCATCGAAGCCAGGCATGATAAACTCTCCCAGTCCTAGCCGGTTTTCAAAAGGCTATGACAGTCCTGACAGGCAATTACCCATAGTGATGGAAGAGTCTTCTGTGAGAGGTAACAACAACATTTTAACACCGCCTGCTCCATCTTTGATACAAAGAGAAGATGTGTAGATGGTAACCATACATGCTTGTAAGTTCTTGCATGACTCCTTATAATGTAGTTTTGTGCTATCATACACTATCTTCTTGTCTGTAGTATTCTGTAAGAGTAATTTTCCTTCATGCGATGATATAAACTTGATTTTTCATAGACCATAAGTATACTCAGTTGTAGAGAAAATTGGAGGAATGAACAACGATCTGAGAACTCGATGTCTTATAAGGCTTCTATACTTACTGTGAGCATTAAAACTCAGGGGGCTTTCCAGAGAAGTTTAAGGTTTAAGCAGCTATTAAAGCAAAGGAGGCTTTCTAGAGAAGATATCAATTGAACTTTTAAGGGGGTATTTAAAGCTGAGGAGTTTGGGCTGAATGTGGCTGAGATGGTAGTGACTCACACAATGGAAGAGATAGAGGAAATTGGTCTAATCCAAAGATTGAGGGGAAGAGCCAACTGCTTTGTGGTAACTTACGTTTGGTGGGGGTATATAGTTGTACATGTATTTCTGTTCAGTTTCTAATTTACTGGACAACGATCTGAGAACTCGATGTCTTATAAGGCTTCTATACTTTCTGTGAGCATTAAAACTCAAGGGGCTTTCCAGAGAAGTTTAAGGTTTAAGCAGCTATTAAAGCAAAGGAGGCTTTCCAGAGAAGATATCAATTGAACTTTTAAGGAGGTATTTAAAGCTGAGGAGTTTGGGCTGGATGTGGCTGAGATGGTAGTGACTCACACAATGCAAGAGATATAGGAAATTGGTCTGATCCAAAGATTGAGGGGAAGAACCAACTGCTTTGTGGTAACTTACGTTTGGTGGGGGTATATAGTTGTACATGTATTTCTGTTCAGTTTCTAATTTACTGGTCCTTCTCTTTACTTATCTATATAAGTTGGCTAAGGTAAATGCTAGGTACAAACAAAAGGAAAGTTACATTACTTGGATGAGATACACAATTTCTTTACCTCTGTTTAAAGCCCTTCACATCCTAGATATCCATGTTTATATAAATCTTGGTGCCACTAAGAGTTCACAGCCCAAGCTTGCCTATAACACAAAATTATTCAATTCAAATTCAGACATTCATTTTAAATAACAACATAGGTAGGTAAACAAAACAAAACGAAATAAATAACGAAAATGCCAAAGCAAAATCACCTCGGTAGTAGCCTGCCTTTAGGGACGTCGCAATGATCACTACGTTGGGTTGTTTCATCGTGTCTTCAGGAATTATTGTTGTCATACATTCCCACAAAGTAATTGGCAGCTCCAGCCCACTGAAAAATAGAAAAATCATCACCAGAGGCTAACATGATACAAGGAGAGGGAACAAATAAAGCCGACGGGGTAAAAAAAATGGGATCATTACCTTTTATTCATGATAATGACTTCTTTTAAAAGTTTCCCAGCAGCTTTTCTAGCTTTGCCAACCTTTGTCAATACACCAATCACGTCTGTGAGAAAAGTTAGCTGGCTTGCTTTAGTGGGAATATTGTCAAATTCGATGAACTTGAACATGTGCTTTGAGATGTCATTGGCTTCTTCAGTTGCGATCTTGACCAATGTCCCCTCTTTGAAATGGATCTTGTAAGCATTCTCGACGGACACAACGTCAAACTTCTCCAAGGTGTAGATGATGCCCTCCTGGACGAAGTCTTCCTTGACAACGCAATCGAAATACTGAAAATCCTTTTCGAACAAAACGGCATGGATTTGATAATCCTGACCGCAAGATGAAAATTAATCAAGGTGCAATCTCCCCATTACGACATGTAACCAGCATGAATAACAAAATGGATATACTAATATATTTAACAACACATTGAATACTCTATTCGACAACAACCCAAATCCCGCACAAATCATATATGTGTCAAGCACGCCTAAACCAATCGGCGACAGCCTCCCATGTTAATTAGTGCAATCGATGACGGCATAGAAAGGAATAAGATAAAGTAAAAAAAAAAAAAAAAATCCAAAAAAAATAGAACAAATGATTCTAATGGACACGGATAAAATTTAAAAAATCATAGCGATCCAATAGGGTAGGATTGATATGGAAAAATAAACACCAAAGGCCGGTACATAATAAGAACAATCAGTTGAAATAATAGGCATCATTCAAATAGTTATAATGAGAAGAAAAAAAAAAGCAATTTAGGCAAATGTATATACAACATGCTCATTAAAGGACATACCATTTAACATTGGAAAAAAGCATACTATGGCAATTATGGAGGATATGATATAGTGGTTTTTGGACTATTACATCATATCTTACACTATCCCACTAAGTCTATATGACAAAACTATACATATATTTTATTTGATAAAACGTTTTGTACAACGACTCGTGTAGGTTGACAATCTTTTTTTTTTCCACCCAAATCTAACGGATAATCATTACCTTAGAATCGAGCATTACAAATTCAATGCTAATAGCGCAATTCTTCTTCGAATTAATAGGTTTCCACATCCGGGTGACTCGAACCCTAATCTTCCATCGGTCCGTTCGAGTGTGAAGTTTGTCGAGATCGGTGAATTGCTAATTCGACATTTTCTCCAAAAGCTATCATTTGGAAAATTAAATATGTTAAACCAGGAAAATGGTAAACATGTCAAAATGCCTTAAAGACAATAGGAAAAAAAGACCCGTCTCGGCTTCATAAATGATTAGCACAATGTACAATAAAAAACTCGTAACTATTTGGCAAATTGACCAAGCATAAATGAAATACATACGACGTAAACCTGGTCAAGAGTCACAACGTAAATACCAAACATTAATTAAGCAGCTATGTCTTACAACATGCTCAGTACGTGTTGGATCAATTTAGTTTTTAGACCATGCTCCAGGAGTATCTCCTAATTCACTCTTGTGCAAATTGAAAGAAACACTAAAAAGACCGTAATGGCTGAGACACATAGAAAGACCAGGGCAGCAGGTGCAACACCAATATTCCAATATCACTAAGTGTGCATACGTTTTAGATCAGGGAAGCATGTGCAAAACACACTTACTTAACAATTTAATATTAGATAGTAGTAACTGGTTTTTCCAACGTTCAAAACCTCAAATGGTGTATATCCTCTGAACTATACACTATACACCCTTTACAAACTGTATAATAAAGAAGCCAGCAGCTGATTTTTGCATTACTTATACTTCTTTCTCTGTCTGATGGCTGCATTTCAGTTCTTCAGTTTTATTTTGACGCCTGGTGATACAACTCAAAAATATATGAAACTACCATGAAAACCTCAACATATCGCAGCACTAAACATACCTCAAGATATGAAAACTACCATGAAAACCTCACTGTGTGTTAGCATTTACAAATGGTATTGGTTACCATTATAGCTATCGGCAGCAGCGCTTAAGATATCTCACAAACACCTTAACCCAAATTGAGCCACGCATAAACTCCTAAAATGTCAAAATGTTTTGCTACATATTTAATTACCTCATTTGGAATTAAGAATCTAGCATTTCAAGATTCGACTACCCGCATTAAAAAAGTTTAGGTTGCCACATTCAAACAAAAAACCACGACTCTTTTTACTAAGGTGCAGAATATTTTTGGTAACGTAGTGAAGAAAACAAATAACACATGCAAAAATGTCCAATGACCAATCTCGAATCCCAAATACCCAAGATTAGAAATATATTAATACTGTAACGCTAAGATTAGAAGAGGAAAACATTTTAGAATAAAAAAAAATGGTGAAATTTAGTGCTAGCTGCTGTTCAAGACTCGAGACAGGGCTAAACTAATCGAGCCGTGAATTCTTTAACTGAACCAACTGAATTACCCAAGACCAACTGAACAGCGGATCGAAACAGAGTAATTATGGCAAGTTTAAACATTCTAAAAAATAGGCAACCATTTTCCGCAGAAAGCAAGTAAACCCGAGTGCGAAATTGAAGTCGCCATTAACGAAAAGATTTTTCCAACGTTCAAAACCTCAAATGATGTATCCTCACGAATCATTAATCGCATTACACCCTCTACAAACTGCATAATAAAGACGCCAACATTTGATTTTTTGTATTACCTTTACTTCTTTCCCTTTCTAATGGCTGCATTTTGGTTCTTCAGTTTTATTTTGGAGAACTATACACTGCACACCCTCTACAAACTGTATAATAAAGACGCCAACATCTGATTTTTTGTATTACTTTTACTTCTTTCCCTTAACCAATGACCAATCTCGAATCCCAAATACCCAAGATTGGAAATATATTAATATTATGACGCTAAGATTAGAAGAGGAAAACATTTTAGAATACAAAAAAAAAAAGCAATGGTGAAATTTAGTGCTAGCTGCTGTTCAAGACTCGAGACAGGGCTAAACTAATCGAGCCCTGAATTCTTTAACTGAACCAACTGAATTACCCAAGACCAAAATGACCAAATTGATCGAAACAGAGTAATTGTGGCAAGTTTAAACATTTTAAAAAACAGGGCTAAACTAATCAAGCCGTGAATTCTTTAACTGAACCAACTGAATTACACAAGACCAGCTGACCAGCTGATCGAAACAGAGTAATTGAGGCAAGTTTAAACATTCTAAAAAACAGGCAACCATTTTCCGCATAAAGCAAGTAAACCCGAGTGCGAAATCAAAGTCGTCGTTAACAAAACTGTACACTGTACACCCACAAACTGTATAATAAAGACGCCAACATCTTATTTTTGTATTACTTTTACTTCTTTCCCTTTTTGATGGCTGCATTTTGGTTCTACAGTTTTATTTTGGAGAACTATACACTGTACACCCTCTACAAATTGTATAATAAAGACGCCAACATCTGATTTTTGTATTACTTTTACTTCTTTCCATTTCTGATGGATGCATTTTGGTTCTTCAGTTTTATTTTGACGTCTTGTGTTCCCTTTCTGATGGATGCATTTTGGTTCTTCAGTTTTATTTCGACGTCTTGTGGTACAACTCAAAAATATATTAAAGTACCATGAAAACCTAAACGTATCGCAACATTAAACATACCGCAAGATATGAAAACTACCATGAAAACCTCAATGTGTGTTAGCATTTACAAATGGTATTGGTTACCATTATAGATATCGGCAGCAGCGCTTAACATATCTCACAAACACCTTAACCCAAACTGAGCCACGCATAAACGACTAAATTGTCATAATGTTTTGCTACATATTTAGTTACCTCAATTGGAATTTAGAACATATATGGGCAATCAACATAAAATGCCGTAAATGTCACATGCATCATATCACTATGGCTACAGTAACGTATACCAATTTCAGTAAAGAAATATAGCACGCAATAGTAAATTACGTAAGGTTCTGAAATCGAAAACTAATTGAAGGGATTTAGCAAATTTAATCATGTAAAGAACCTGTTGGAATCCTGGCAATAAGAGTTCGGTAAGCCGAGGCCGAAAATCTAGAGCAAGAAACAAACAGAGAACATGAATTGTTAAATGAACAATTAGAAAAGATGGATGGTGATGTAAAGAAATAGACATTAGTAATAGAAAAGCACCTCTTTGAACAATGCCGAATCTGGAGCGAGAGTTTAGCGAATTGTGAGAGAGCGATCGATCCAGGTTTTATACTGAGAGTAGAGGAGCAACGTAAGGGAAAAATCATTGCTGTTTTAATAGCAGTTAGTATTGGTTATTTGGGAAGGCCAAATGAGAGAGAGGAGTTATAGTATCTGTGAAATTAGTCGTTGAGGATAGGTATTTTTATGAGGATGTGAAATTAGTCGTTGTGAAATTAACTCCTGCCATTTCTTTGAGAGCTTGAAAGGTGGGAACGCTAGACTATAGTTGCAAAGACTTTATTCTGATTTTAGTACAAGCCAATGCAAAATTGGCACACAAATGATGTTGCCAACGAACACTTTCGGTCAGTTCGATCAGTTAGGTTATTTGAACTTCCCCAAATACCCTTAGTCCTTCTTGGAGCAGTTTTCTACGTGGATTTACTTGTCCATGTGTGTTAACAACTTGATTCAATCATGACCGTTAATCAAAAGAACATGTGGCTGTCTTCATCCCATTCGATCCATTAGAACCCAATTGCTCTTTGTAGTCTCATGGAAATATAAAATTGCCCTTTCTTAAAGCCCATGCAGGTTCAAACATCAAAGTCATTGTTGTTTTATCTATGAAACCTGCTTACTACCCCATTGAGCATGATTTTTGCTATGTTATGAATTGGGAATGAAGCTTTCATGAAAATGGGTTGGTAGTGTTCGTAACTGCTAATTTCAATGGGGTATTGGGAACTTCTAATTTCAATGGAGTTCATGTGAATGGGTTTTGATATAGAAGCTATAATGGAATTTTCTTATAGCAAGAAAAAGGGGTGAAATTGTTTTTGATTTTTGTGTTAATTTTTATGTTAGTTGTTAGATTTTTGTGGAAAATTTTCCATCAATGATCATATCGTTTAATTTGTTATTTGATTCTAAATCCATTAATGATTTTGGAATTGGTTTTGAGAACTCGGTGATTCTTTGCACAAGATCATCAATGCAGTGTGTCGATTCTAACTTTATTGAATAAAGTTTTAATTAATATATAATATTGATGATTTACCTAAAATTGACGACGGACTTTATTTTGATGTGGGTAAGTAGCCACGCTGGACTATTGAATTGAATACTACGCATGAAACTGCTAGAAACAAATGGTAAGGGTAGTTTTGGAAATACAATCTACTTAACTGATGGAAGGTGTCATAGCATTCTCAATATAGGTGACTTTGAGGGGAAATAACAACTTGTCACCATTAACAAAAATGAAAAAACAGTCCCGATACACGAAATCCGCATCTTGTGAGTTGCGAAGGCAATCAAGGCATAGATATATTTTACTTAATTAGACAATGTCATTGAGCCAAGAGATAGCAAGGAAAAAAGCTGCACCAAATAGAGTGAAAACAACAATACATTATGGAACCATGTGGGAAGCTGACAATACAGTACACTGTTCCTCGGCTTCCAATGAATACTGTTTCCTCTCACTCCCTCTATAAATACCACGTACACTCTTGCTTGTATTATCATATCACTTGACAGCTCCTCGTTCCTTTTTTAGCTTCTCTTTTACAATGGGTTTTAAATTCATGAGAAAGTAAGAAATTTCTCTATCCCTCTTTTTCAGATTTGTACTGATTGCTTCTTGTTTGTAGGTATCTGGGAGGAATCATTGTTTGTAGGTATATCTGGTGAGGAATCATAATGTAGATGTCCTCTATCCCACTCTGAAATTAAAACAAATCTCTTTTTCAGATTTGTACGCTGAATTGTTTCCATAACTAAGAAATGTTGTGTTTATTTAACTATAATGAGTTTACTGCTTGATCTTTGTACTTTATTAGACATTTTACGCGAAAGCTCCTGTCAAGGCTCCTACACTCCCTGTGAAGCCTCCTGCCAAGGCCCCTGTTAAGGCTCCAAGCCCAGCTCTAGTCAAGGCACCTGCTCCATCCATAAAATTGTTGCCTCCAGTGAGCATAACAGGTGAAATAAAATGCCTTAATTCGTCTCATTTAATTAAGATCATGTGATCCGAATTCCCAAGTCCACGCTGGACCTAAGTATTACTTCACAGCTCTTAATTGGACCATTTTAAAGAGGTGATCATGGATCAGGTTTCACTTTGCTACTTTTGTATTGTGACTGAAAATTTTGTTTAAAAGCCAAAGCCAATGCCAATGATGGCTAGAAATCATCGAAATGTGTCAATTAACTTTGTAGGATGTTGATGATATTTTTCATGGTTGGCTGCGGCGTGTCCAACACTTTGTGGAGGAAGGTGCAAACTGCATTCCAGAATTAGGCACTGCACAAGAGTTTGTGTTACATGCTGTCAGCGATGCAAATGTGTTCCACCTGGTACATTTGGCAACAAGGAGATGTGTGGGAAGTGCTATACTGAAATGACTACCCATGGAAATAGGCCTAAGTGCCCTTGAAGGCTGACTGCTGAAGCTTCAGCGCTCTTATGCACCCTAGTCTCAATTAGTAGCAAGGACATGTGCCATGATATGTATTATGTAATAGTTCTAAATTGCTAAGTGCCATGATATGTAAAAGTTTTAAGTTTCTAATTAACAATGAAAAGTATTAATTTCAGACTTTCAGCTACTTAGGTCTATGATTTTACAGTTTTTTTTCTTCCAGTTTTTTTCTGGTTTTTCCATTTGTTTGTCCAAGTGCGTGCACAACCAGATGGAGTTTAGGTTTGGGACTAAAGATGAAGCATTATGTAGAGTATGTTTAAGACTTAAGTTAGAGGCCTTTTTATTGGTAATGTGAACTTCATGGGCGGGGCCATGGGAGGTTTTAGCCTTTTATTGATCTCGACATGATTATGAGTATATAACAACTAAATGGGGATCACCAATTTTAATTATTATTTAATTATTTATTTTTAATGGAAGAAAGCATTCAAGCTATATGGTCCCCGTAATCTCTTATGAGTTACTTGAAAAGTATATATTATGCATCCTTAAATATTATAGTCAAGTTATGTTTTCTGACATCAACAATCTAAGAACACGAGGGGATCTTAGTATCTTCAAGCCATTTAGGCATATAGGCATCACTACTTGCAACTTTGCAAGTTACAACTTATGAGCATGCAATGTTGATTTGGGTACGTTTTCTTTGGGGTTGAGTTTAGATATTGGAAAGATAGCAATATACCCAAAACCGATATATATTGGAAAAATCGGATTGAGTTTAGAGAAATTACATATCGGAAAGATAGCGATATATATCGGTTTTGGTCCCTATAAAATGGAATGGTGTCTCACAGGTTTTTGATAGAGTGAAGTTCGACGCTTTGCTTAGTTTAGAGAAATGGCAAATTGGGTAAAAAAAATTAAAAAAAAACATTAAGTCTTGTGCAAGCATACATCATAGGATTATCTGCAATGTGTGCCAAAATAATAAGGCGGTGGGTAGCTACAAAGGGCTACAAGCCCACAGTAAATCAATGCATAATACTATGATGTATGCTTGCACAAGACTTAAGAATTGGGATGACGGAACAAAACGGGCGTGCGGATCTCTGTTTCATACTAAGAAGGAGTTGGATATGCATCGTCTTAATGACTATGCTCACAAGAATAAGAAAGAAGAGTAACTGATCTTTTTAGTTTGTAATAGAGTTGGGGGAGTGGAGGTGTTTTGTTTTATTGTTTTTCTTTTGTAACAGAAGAGTTGGGGGATCAACTCTGAATCCTAGCTTGTTTATTATGTTTATTTGATATATGGTAATAGCTACTTATTAAAATATTTGTCTCTGTTCTGTAAGTTAGCATTTTAATATGAAGAAATTTAGTATCTGCTACTTATATATGCCTTTTATGAGGATCCTGATGAAATTCCAACCATCAAACTCAACATAGAAGACTTTGCATCGAACTTACAGAATTATATGCAAAAGAACATGGAACTCCAAGATGGTGACGTGTCAAAGGCTTTAGTAGCTTTAACTCCAGAAGCTGCTTCTATCCTTACAGTGAAGCTGAAGAATGTGAGCCAACTTAGAACTGAGCTTCAAGTGTAAGTAGTTTATTGGTTGCACCGTCTTCCTACATGCACGCGATTTACAATTGAGAAGTTGAGAAAATAGTAATATCAGAGTTGGTAGAGAGAAGCTTGTACTCCTAGTAATAACTTACACTATCTTTTGCTGGATGTAGCTATGAACTTCCAGGCTCGCACCCTCTTCTGAAAGGGGTCAGTTATTTCTATCCACTAGTCAATTTGAGGGTAAAACTTGCATGATCTATATGAAAAACTTTTAATTGGTTTAGGTTTCTGGTTTACAGATGGATAAAAGAGTTCCTGGTGAAGTTTGTTCTTATCTTCTTGACTATAAGGAGGCAATACCATTAGATCCAATAAAACAGTTTTCATGTTAGTCACTTGCATAATAAACCATGTGGTATGTCAAACTTACTTAAATAATAAAACAGTTCTTTGTTATTTGGCCATAAATGATTGTGGTTCATTCGTTTTGCGTGATGACAAATTCATCAAAGCACAACAACCATTTCATGATATTGCTCCACGCAGTGATTTCAGGCGGACAACTAATACTTTACCAACCTTTTGCGACTAATTCGCACAAATTGTCAAGTGAAACTGCTGAATCCATTCAACCACCTGAAAGATGTTGTGGTTCACAAATATCAGGTGACCTATGCAGTGAGAAAACATGTTTCTCATGCAACGGTATACGAGAAGCAAACGCACAAGGATTGGTTTCATCAAAAGTGTTGTCACCTTCAATCAATAATCAGTAGAATACAACCTCATAAGTTAAAAACAAAAGATGATTAGAAACACCGGCGATCAACTACGAAACAACTTCTCAATTATAAAAGTTACATTAACATCGTAGTTTTTGATGAGATATAAAACTGAGCACTGTGTGACCTACACTTTAGATGTTTCACCTAGTGCATCTTTCTCCAACAAAGTTTTTTCTTTTTTTGCATGACTTCATCATTTCTTCAATGTTCTTCTTCTCTCCCTTATGCTTGATGTGCATGATGTTTGTTGAGTCCCTTGTCAATTGGCTTAAAGTAGAACTTGAATGTCATGGTAGGAATCAAGAAGCATGTATATTGGTGCAAAATGAAGAGGTTCTTAATAAACAAAATAAGAAAAAAGTTTCCAACAAATGAAGACATTGAAGAACTCAGTCCATTCTTTTTAATTAAACCTAGTAAGATAGATCGTCTGGGTATGGTATATAGGCAGCAAACGTACTATTTGACTATGGCTTTACTTTATACCTCCAACCAATGCAACAATTTGAAGTTCCATTACATAAAAAAAAATCTCAGTAAAAGAAACTACTGAAATACAACACCTTAACCTTGTTGATCAAGCTAATACATTTTGAGGGAAAGAAAAGAACTTAAATCAAAATATTTAATAACATGAGGATACATTTATACAAAACTTCTACCCCGAGCACACGCAATGGATCCATCGGCACTCGTTAGTCAATTTCATTGCTCTTGACAAAATTTTCGATGGTCTTTTGGTCTACTTGTTATATGCTTGCTAAAAACCAACCTGAAAAATTAAATGAGATCAAGAACATATGTAGTGCTCATAAATATTAGCTATAACATAATAGGATGCCTAGCACAGAATTATTAATGATCACAAAATAAAGTTACTTGTGCACATAGAGTGCACATAGTCAGGGTAACATAAGCGGTGAAACAGACAACTAAAATAGCAAATGGGCATCAACGTTTTACTGATGTCGTAAACCGAAAGTTAAGGTTTGCAAATCTACAATCTATAGGATGATATGGACGTTGTTTGTCCAAATTGTAGCAGTACTACAGAAACCAATCCTTGAATAAGCTTTCACCATTCAAGAACAATAGGTTAAAGTGTCAAATTATAAAAACCTTTTTGATAAAGAACTTGATTCACCCCTCAAACTTGATTCTAGAAGTTTCTTACATGCGTTTATTTCTTCCTGACATATTAATTTTATGTGACCTAAATGGAAAATGATAGCATACACACGGCCAAGGTAAATGCATATACTTTTTAGGAAAAATGATCGCTGGAAACAGAAGGTTACTAATGTTCTTTGTTTGTGTGTTTCACCTAGTTACATATAAATAATACATTTGATCAAAAAAGAAATTTCTTGTACTTGTTCAATGTAATACATAAATAAAAACCAAAAACAAATTTCAATCAAAGCGCCTTTTACACAAGTGTTATGAAATAGCCCTTCAAGTTCCTTTTGAGTTCATTATGAGAATGAACAACAAAGCAAATGATGTTTTCGGCACACTCTTGCATGGTACAAAGATGAACAACAAATAGTTTTTAATGGGATAAAAGTGAACCATGACGCAGAGTTCTAGTGATACATTCTCAAGACTCTTCCTAAAACTAAATTGCATTATATCTTTTTCAAGGGGTAACAGTTGAAAATATAATTTAACATTGATTTAAGGAAAATATATATAGAGTTTAGGGCTAAACCCTGAACCCCTATATATCATAACAAAATGCCACACCCCAATCTAAGATCATCATGCTCCAATGCACTTATGAATACTATTAGCCCAAGAGCTAAAAAGACACAAAGTCATAACAAAAACTGAACACAATCAGGAGCTGAAAATGAAGCCCATATATATAGCAATCAGGAAGTTATGCAAGAGAACACAAACATATTCTAACAAAACATTATTCTTAAAGTAACAATGTAACATGCATAACTAACACGCCACATGCTCCTAACCATTCTAGCACTAAACGCTTGTACACTCTTTTTCGATGCATTTTCACAAATGTTTATGGAGCCGTGCATACTATATGGTTAGAAACATTAAAGAAAAAAAAAAGGAACACACACACCACATTCCCCAGGGTCATATCCGTATATATTAAAGTCGGACCTTGATATTTTGCAATAAGAGAAAAAATGGTGGAGTTTTGTATAATCTTTAAACCTCCTTAAACAAATTGAATGAATCTAACCTGTCAAAGCTCTAGAAAAACAGAGAAAACATGATTAGAGTAGCGCGTCTTGGTTTATATGATTTAGCTGTTTATACCCTTTCCAAGTCGAAGTCGAGTTTTGATTACTGGACTCAACTGTAAATTTGTCATTGGACCTGAGTTAAGAACAAACATATATATTAATGATAAGAATATAAATACTTCAATTAAGCGCTTCAACAAATACTCCGGATAGTTTAATTCTAATTTCATATTCAGTCAAGAAAACAACAAATTAGAAATGAAAAACCAACCCAACCTAATTACTATCTTCTCATCTCCCACCCCCAAAAAAGCTTTTTACCTTGGATCAAGTGTTGTCCACTGTACTTTATCAGGTTCCGAAAGTGTTGTTGGGGCACAGTTAGAAAAACTAACATTTTTTTAGCATTTTCATTGCTATTACGTACGCATTGGTGGCGTTGCTTGGATATTGGAAGGTTATGGAAACTAAAAGAGGATCTACATGTTTAAAATTCTCGTTGATAGTAAGATAGCCTCTAAGCTAAGATAACGGGAAGCACATCACTAAGACATGAAAATACAGAAGAATGAAGTAGATGGGAAGTAAGATGTTATATTTTGTGATTTTTAGAAAAAAAATAACAATGATATGGCTTGGCTAATAATTTGACTAACCTTAAAGACAATATGAGGTGCATGAAACTCATGGAAATCTAGTTGTTACTGCCAGTTCTTGGTATTGTCAAAATGACGCAAAAAGAAAACTAAGTTCTAACCAAGTAAACGTGACTGTTCAATGTTACGTGTAACATTAAAAACATGTAAAAGTAGCTAATTCTCTCACTCAAATTGTTGGAACAAACTTGGCATTGCTGCCAGAAATAGCAGACTGAGCAAAACATCAATGAAGCGACACTACCTATTCATCACAACACTATACTTATGCAATGATTGCTCAATAAATCAAACACGGCAGTTACATTCAACACTCTGAAGTTGCTATTAGTTTCTATTTAACAAAATTAACATAACATGTTCCAGTAAGCATAAGAAATTTGCAAAGCCTTCAAAATTCAAGTAAAAAGAATAATTCCCCACTCAGCCCATAGGAAAGAAAAGAGAAATTAAAAATGGAAGCAATCGGCAACATTTCGATTCACCCCAGTACCCACTAAAATTCTTGCTAATTCACAAATATATGATGCAAGCAGTGAGAATTGATTTCAAAACAGGAAAAGAGTTTGGGATTCAGTACCTTTTTCAAGGGATTAGTTTCTCCCCATCAGGGAAGAATAATAACTGCAGCAACAATCCCTAGTAAGTCAGAAGAATCAAGGCTTTTTTTTAAGACAAAAAAAACATAATTTTAGAGCTACAAAGAGGAGAAGAAATTTTTTCTGAAAGACATTTGATCTTACTGAGTTGTTGCGCGCTCTTAGATGCTTACAAGTAAGAACATTATGTATTAAGACCGAAAGGTCAAAGAGAAAACAGGATAATTAAATGGTTTACACATGCACCTCTAACACATCGAGTCGATATGCCATTTTAAGTAAGGACATTGCAGACAATCCACAGTTATTGAACTATATCATCCTTTCAAAAATAGTTCAAATGCCATGATAAACTTAGCAAACTACATGGTTCTTACACTTGCACCTCTAACACATCCAATCGCAAGAGAACCAACAAACCAGATATAATAACAATAAGTTTCCCAGCCAAGGGAGATTATAAGTTAAAAATTGGCTAAGCAAGTCTAGGATTAACATTAGCGACCTGAGTTGATGACCGATGGCATAAGGGAGTTTTGAAGCAGTAAATCAATTACTAACAGAAACAGATCCGGCACCACTGATATCGTCGAAGTCTATAGAAATAGATTAAACACAACTGATAATCATAAAACCCCAAAACACAGGCTTTCATAATTTGAGATGGAAACAAATAATTTCATGGAATTAGTGTAAAAATGATATCATGTTGTACCTTTCCAAAATTGGTTCAGTAAGATCGAGGGAAGTTGAAGCCAAAAATTGGGAGAGAAAGAGAGCTCCGTAGGTTTTATATAGGGAGTTGAGAGAGTTGCATTGAATGTTAGGGAGCAACTAAGGGAAAACCCATTGTTGCTCAAATGCTAGTCATTAAAGCCCACCGCTAAGTTTCTTTTTTGGTAATTATCGGTCAAATGAAGATACTTCAATTGGAAGGGGAGACCGTTCCTTTTAATTAAATGGTTTTCCTTTTAAATTTATTGTGGGCTTGGGCCGAGGCGTTGAACAAATGAGAAGATTTAATGCACGTATTACTGTATTTTAATTGATTTAAGCGCCTTTAGACTCGTACACCTGTCCAGCCCCTCGAACATCAAGAGACCCGTTTCTTTTCTTTTTTCTTTTAAGTGATCGGGATTTGATTTATGTAAAAACCTAATAACTCATTCAATTCATTAAATGAGCATTTTAAATGTGATTGAAAATTAGTTTTAAAGGAGTTTCAAAATGATCTAAGTCATTCATCTGCTTCCATCCAACTCAGATCTCTATGCGATCTCCACCACTCTTTGTCTACCCATTTTGTTTTATTATAATAGATATACTAGGTATAACCCGTGCCTATGACACGGTTGGTTATTAGGTGCTAATTATATCGAATGAAGTTACTTATTATGTTTTAAAGACGTGTACACCTTGTGATCCCATGTGAAAAAGTGTCATTTGACTTGCCATACTAGAATAAGAACTGACAACCATAATTGACTTACTAAAAGCTCTCAATGGAAAGAAGTTATTCCAAAAAGAAAAAAAAAAACAAATTGAACCTAACATAATGTAATATTCTACTACGAATAATAGAACCTATATTTCTTTGAACATCAGCATAAGAAATAATTTTTTTATGCCCGAGTTTAAATCCTCAATCTGCTTCTGCAAACTGATGACTTCTTTCCAAACAATTTTGAAACATAGATTCATTAAACTGCTTTTTCGTTTTGCAATTATAAGCTTTTGTCTTTTTTTTACAAGTTCTTCATAGTTGTAATCTTCTACTTCAAACGTATACACATGACGCAAGAAGTCAATTACTCCTCTGGCAACTGAATGTTCTGATGTTTCTTGTATTGTCAATGGTGTCCCTTCAAATTTGTATATCGGTGGTTTGTATTCCAAACGTTTCACTCCTACTATCAGAAGGTTTAGAGTAACAATTGTTGTGTATTTCCCATCTTCCAATATACTGGTATATATTGCGGGGTCTTTGAAGAAGTATTGTAGCATCTCTTTGAATGGAACTGGTATTATATCATCATATACAAATGACTGCAAAAAGTCATAAGTTAACTGATGTCAATTAAACCAAAAAATTGTTTGAAAAAATAATAATTCAAAATTAAAAGTCTTACCTTTCTTCTATATCTGCTAATATGTAACTCACGTCTTCATTATTTTCCATGATTTCCTTTATTGTCCTCTCTATAAAAGATTAACTACTTTTTTCTGGCTGATTCTCATATTCGTTGACGTTGTTGACCTAAAATTAAAAAAATGAAATTGTCAATCAGCTGCAGTAATTTTAAAATAATAATAAATAATGTTATAAAGGTCAAACTATTACCTCCTTCTTAAAGCTATGAATATGTATCTCTAGTTCATTTGTTGGCTTCCCCCTGTGATTGCGACTTTCTTTCCTGTATTTGTTCCCACTTTCATCAAAAGCCTTGCAATCCTAAAAGAAATTTTTTGTTATTACAAATCAAATGAAATTCGAGTTGATAAAACTTTTTTTTTTTGAAGAAAAAACATTATTAATTCTTGCCTCGTCTGTTGTTTGTGGAGTTGAATGTCTTTTTTTTTTTTCTAGTATATCAATTATTTCCTTTTGGATTTTGACCAATTCCTGGTTTTCCTTCAGCTCGTGCCTTTGGCTGTATTTTCCTGCGAATGTTGATAGTGTAATTGAAATACTACATTGTACTTGAAATTTGAACATTAATTGAATATATGGTTATAGTTGGGATTAACAATTATTTGCAAAACAATATTTGTACCGGAATTATTGAGAAAAATGAAGTAGAAGTGCAATAGAGTAGGAAAATTAGATCCTAGATCTAGTAGAATTGAAACATAAGCTACATTTTAGCAAAAAAAGAGGAAACCCAAAAAAAAAACCCAGGCCTATTTTCGGGTTACATTTACTACTAATGGTTGATCTGGATCAAATTGTGCTTCGGTAAAGAATGTTTTTTCCATGGTTATTGTTTTTAAACAATCCTAAGATAAATAAATTCAGGAAATACAATGGCAAAGATAAAAGCAAATTGTATATTGGTTAAAGAATAATAATTAGCTTAAAAGAGATAAGTAATAACTTACAATTGAGGATGGTAGTGGTAAGTTGGAAGAGATCAAACTAACTTATACTGATGATGGAGAAGATAATGGCGGGACAATAATGAATATATATAGCATAAGATAATTGTAACGCAAGTTGAAGTTCAAAATTGGTATGCGAATTTGATTTGTGGGTATTTAGAGGAAAAATATGGGTTTGTAACGGTTTTCTTCGTAACAGTCCAAAGAATTTGTTTTTTGGAGAAAATGAGAGAGTTTAAAATGGTTTTCTTCATAACAGTCCTCAAATCGTTCCCGACCGGTTAACTCTTTGAAAGATGGGAATAAAAAGTTTAGATGATGAATGTCATGTACATTAAACTTTTTCAAAGTGTAGGTTTTCGGTTACAATTGTGAACATTCATTATGGGCTTTATTTGTGATCCAAACTCTTTGAATCGGGGAAAGAAATGAAGGGTCTTCAATATTCCCATTTTAGTTTTCTTTTTACTAAAAAAATGCCCAACGTACTTATTTGTTTCTTAAACTGATGGCGAGTCTTGGGAGTATATGTAGCTGTATTAATTAATTGTATATGTAGTTGTATTAATTACTGTTAGGTGATTCCACGGATCTTTATTCAAGTCTTTCCACAAAGAGGTATGTGCATTTAGTTGGAATGCCTTAGTTTTTGCTAACGTTGGCTGATTCCATGGATATGTGTTTAAGTTATTACCATATTATGACACTACTTAGTCAAGTACAAAGCCACACAACAGGTCTTCTACTATATAGGAGTACAACATTTATTTGTCACGCCAAACTGATTTATATTTCTCATTCCAAAAATGCCTGAGTTTTTCATACTGAAGCAAATTGTTATTCATAATGCGTAACCCTTTTTGGCCATCAACCCAATTGTCATAAGCTTTATTAAAAGTTAGTAATTGTAATTACAACAAATTGATAAATTATACGACTTAAGTACTTAGTCCAAAGATGTTACCACACAACTTTGTCAAGTACAAATCCACACAACACGTCTTCTACTATATTGGAGTAATGACCAATTTAATTTGTTTTAGAAGAAATATGTCAAGTGATAAACTTGTGTTTTCGAAGTTAGAACGGCCAACGTTCGTGATGATCATAGCCTAACATTTATTCATTGTGCCAAACTGGTTTATATTCCACATTTCAAATTTGTGTAAGTTTTTAATATTGAAGCAAATCGTAATTCATAATGTGTTACCTTAGCTTTTTTCGTTATCTTGCCGATTGTCTTCATCTTTATTAAAAATTTGTAATTGAAATTACAACAAATGGATAAATTATACTACTTAGTTCTCCAAAGAGGTTAAAAAATGTCAAGAACTGTGGTTGACATCCTCGATCTTCCGATGGGTCATATTGTCTATCATATTCCTCATCACTTTCAGCATTCTCGATCTTTTTAATTGTAAGATGCTCTTTCATAACTTTATTTTCTTCAATGAGCTGCTGATAGCATGCCTGCATAGCTTCATGTTCTTCAAGTAGTTTGTCAAATTAAAGGCGAATTCTATGCGTCGGTAGTGCACAAATTACTTTTTTTTGTCCTTGTAGTTGAAGTTTTCTATTTCGCAGCCGTAGTCTTCTTGTAAAAAAGTAATTGCTTTCTTTGCAGCATTCTGTTTCGACGCTTTTTTGTCTTGTGAACGTATTCCTATGAATATCTTCTTTTTTATTCTGGAGATTTCAAGTTCTACCCATGCCTCATATAGATTGTCGTGTAGGATGTATCCGTAGGAACTGTTGCACATGTTGGAATGCGTGAGCATGTGGTAGAGTAAGGTTTTGAAAGAAATGGTGTAAACTGACAAAACCGATTCCATGACCTGCATATTAGTCAAATTTGTTAGCTGTGTTGTAGAATTGAAAAATACTACCAATGGGCAACAACGCAAGATAAACAATATGAATATTCATAACCAAAAGTAGAATGAATTAAAGTCGTTAGCATATAATTGAAGAAGGCAGAGGAAAAGGTTTAGGTTCACACTGTTTTGAAGAAGTATCGTGATATAAACTAAAGCATAGAGCACATCAATTTATTTTCGTACCATTTGACCGCCGCCAAAACCTTGCATGGAATGCAAAACAATCTGTGGTGCAATTTGCCTTGGAAAAGAATTGAATCCTTCTCATTGATGCCCATAACAAACATGGTACAATCTATACCTGGGTGTGTATGGTTATAATATGAATTTTATATTGCAATACCATTATTGGTTTGCCTACTGTATGGTAAGACAAAATATTAGGCGAAGACAAAATATTGATGCACTTTTGTGTAGTGAAAGTTCAATTTAAGAGCATAAATTGATGTTTGTAATTTAATATATAATTAGAAAGTCAATTAAATGCATTGAAGATAGTATGATGTAAAGAAATGAAAAAAGAACAAAAAAGAAATAACAGAGCAAAACAAAAATAGTACGCAAAAAGAAAGTTACAGGCACATAGATAGGTTAAAGTACCTTAAGCATAAGCAATTTCTTGGCAATGAAACTAAAGCATATGCAGATGAGAGTGATGAACCAAATCAAAGAATTGGTTTAAACTAAGTTTGCCTGATAAAGTGAATAGACACTACAAAAATAAGATGTTTGTAAGGATTTCTAAAGTACAAAAACACAGCAAAGGTTATGTGGGATTTAGAAATGAAATAGTATAAAAATTGAATACGCCAAAAATAACAATCAGAGGGGATTGGGAAGAAATGTCAGCATAGAAATGAAGACAGAAATCCAGTAGATACTATTCCACACCAAAAAACAGATTTACAAAGCAATAGCCACGAATTCACAAGCCTAAAATTAAGTCCCATACCTGACTTGACATTTTGAGAGAGCGGGAGAGAGTAATAATTGTAAAACACACCACTGCAGCCAAAAACTCCGTTTATTGTTGTTGTTTTTTTTTATTGGAAATGGTTACATGAATTCCCAAAATATATACAATAAACCAATTTAGTTTTTCTATTACAGAACCATAAATTATATTTTACATCAACAATAATAAGGGAAGGGAAATTAAGGAAAAAGTAAAAGTTTATGAAAGAGAGAGAAGAGTGAATAAACCATGACTCACCTCTTTAAAAAACTTGAAGTTGTCTTGAAGTTTAGGAGACGATCTGCAATACACTGAAGTTCCTGAAATACTCTTAGTAACCAAAATGGTGCCAAACACGCAGTTATCTAGGGGATGGTGCCAAACAAGTAGCTTTGTTCAAAGTGTTGAGGCGAAAGGTTGCCTACTCGGGGGTTTTATATTGGTAGAGTTGAGAGAACAAATCGGGAACGTTCCTTAATCCTTTACTTTGTAATCGACTGCTTTTATTCTTATGAATTTATTGGACAAAAAATTCGGACAAAGACGAAGGCTTGAAAAATGGAGTTATTATTATTATTTTTTAGAGAATGAAATTAATTTATTGTAGAGAATGGTGTTAATATACAAAGCCATTGCTAATTGAGTAGCAGTTCGAAAAGGGTTTAAGGGAGAGGAAGAAAGGGCTACGCGTTAAGCTCACGTCAAAGCCCATTAGGAGAAATTTAGATTTTTTTTTTGGTAATGGAAATTTAGATATTAAATGAAGGGGGATCACACCCGCCCCTGACATTAATTCGCACATTAAAAATTACTCAAATTACTCAAAGATGTTTCAAAACAATCCAGAGCGTACATCTATTCCCCCTCTAACGCAGATCCCTACGAAAGGTCACTTTAATATTGCCCTACAATTGTAAGGCAATATATAGATGTTCCAGATAGTTTTGTAATGTCTAAAAACTTGTGGCCTTTTAGGTATCTTACAAATATGGTGCGGCTATTCTTGTATATCCTGAGAATATGAATTTGGTTTGGAACTGCTATATTTTTTAGGCATTCTTCGAATCCCATGTAGTTATAAAAGGAAAAACTATGATACAGTCTTAACAAAAAATGTTAAGTGTGGAAATGCTTACTACATAGATTTGGAATTGCTGACAGCGATGGCCGCCTACCACCAGAGAGATGAACCCTTTAAAATAGTCATCCGTGATGCTTAACAGAGGTGGAAGTTGTGATGAGACCAGTTGCTTGATCCCGTTGCCCTTGAAGTCATTTGGCTGGTTTAAAACATTAAGGGATGTCTTGCTTGCATGTGTACACATTTTATATTTTTAGTGCTCTGACACGTTCGTTGATGCTGATTATATATATTCTCAGTAATGGATAGCACTTGTGATTACGGGTTATACCTTTATTAAACATATTGAGATTGAGATTTAAATAACTTTAGTCAATACATAAAAATGGCAATCAACATACATTAACATATATAATGGGGATAATATATTTTTTGTTTTAACCTTTATTAATCTCTTAGTAATATTAGAAATTTTAAAAGTCAGTCAATCAATGCTCTCCATGCACTGTGAATTGTTAGGAAAACCACACAAACATCCTGGTTCTGTCGAGACATTTGTTCCATTGTTATTTCCAATCTTGACAGTTAGCTATAGATGTGCTTCGTTATTGTAGTCGTACAATGTTAAGGCTGCATGATTACCCGAGGAGCCCATGGCAGGTGTTGCTTCGTGATTAGCAGGAACTTTTTTGTTTGATACACCGGGTACTTTGCAAAGATCATCCATTTGAAAACAGAGAATTATGTGCCAATTAGAGGAGAGAGTGCATTATTTAACTAAAGATATTTGGTGTAAAGAAATAACAAACCTTTGAGTGGAGGGAATTGGTTGTGAATAACATTGTAAAGATGATAACTTAATCTTTATATAGGAGTAGAAATGGAATGTAATAAACTTGATTGTAATGTGAGTGAAATGTTTGGTTTTCTATTAGATTATTGGATGCTTGTTACTGTAATCATTTAATGCTAAATAATTTGTTGCTGTTTTAGTTTCCATGTATTCATAATTAAAATATTTGCTCACCCCATTTGTATCAATTACAGTTGTGTCAACGGGATTGAAGGGTGTATTTCCCCTAAATTTGGTTGGTAGAAGGATTATGTGTGTAAAGAAAAGTAATCTATATAGTAAGTTACCTAGACTTGAAGGATTTGCGGGTTACTATTTTTGCTTTATAAATGTTCACTCTGTAATTTACATTATTTCCTTATGGGAGTGAATGGTGTATCTCCATAAAATGTTAATGGTAAGTTGTTATGCTCAAATATAGAATGGACTACTTGTACACGAAGCAGAGGCTATTATTTTTGTGAGTTAATTTTTTTTCCCATATTTATTATATGACCGGGATGAATAAATGCTATTTTAGCTTGGCATAATGATGGACTCATTTCAAATTGGAATTTGCATATTTGTAAATATACACTGAAGTTGGTTCACTGTAGGTTGTGTCTGGGTAACCCCTTCTCACAGGGCGTCTTCATGGGGCAGTCAGATGCCAAACTGCTCTGTATAGTATGGCATGCACTTGAAAACCAAAGCAACTGACTTCTTGAAAGCGGTAAAATATTATAAATGGAAATGGTATTTCTTTAACCATAAATAAGTCGCAAAGCTTAAAAGTATAAAAACAGTGAACTGCATAGACTTCCTTTTAGAGTGAATCACATTAATATGAGGCAATCTAATTGAATGTCACGTTTGCTGCTCGTCGTGCACGTTGTATTCAGGAGTACCATTGGTTGCTTATAGGTCCACGAAACCCAACGGAGGGGACTTTTGATTTCTAGTGTTACCACAATGTGTTGCACGGCATATGCAACTTCTCATATTAGATTGGCAAGAAACATAAAGGACAACAGTAAGGATATTATAAGTTATTCTTCATGTCATAGTGCTGAGCGCGCCATGAGCCTATTCAAAACATGATTAGAGCGCGCCCTGCGCCTCGTGCTTGACAAGAGTCCAGTAAATATAGCACACCTTGCCCTCAACCAGAGTGCACCCCGCGCCTCGTGTATTATTTAGATTTCCACCGCACCGTTTTAGTTTTAGTTCCTATTTTAGAAACTTGTAAATCTCTATATAAACTTTTGTAATCTTCTTAGAAATTAATCAAGTAAATATTCTCAAATCTCTCTCTCTAATTTATCATGGTATCAGCCTAATTTTTATCCAAACCCTAACCCTAACCTCTATCAGCTTCTGCCTCCTCTCAATTCTCAATGGCCGACGCCTCCAATCCTAATAATGACTCTCCTCCAGATTTTGATGATCCTTTCTTTGTCCACCACTCAGATAGCCCCATGGCTATCCTTGTATCTCCTCTGTTATCAGGGGACAATTATCCGACTTGGTTACGGTCTATCTCTAGAGCTCTTCGAGCAAAGAATAAGTTTGGTTTTGTCGATGGCTCTGTCACACCTCCCATCACTCCCAAAGAAAAATCCAAGTGGTCGCGATGTGATGACCTTGTTGCTTCATGGATTCTCAATTCTGTTACTCCAGATATCCGTGGCAGCATCCTCTATGCCGACTCTACATCCAAAATCTGGAAAGATCTAGGTGATCGTTTTTCATAAACTAATGCACCCAAGGTTTTTCAACTGAAGGATTCCATCACTTTTCTCAAGCAAGACAATCGTCCGGTATCTGTTTATTTCATTTTGCTTAAATCTTTATGGGATGAATTAAGTTCTTTATCTACTATGCCTGCTTGTACTTGTGGTCATGCATCAATTTTTGCCAAAGAGGTTGAAGACAGTCGTTCTATGAAATTCATGCAAGGCCTAGATGCTTATTTTCAATCCATCCGCAGTCAAATTCTCTTAATGGATCCTTTTCCTCGTATGTCCAAGATTTATTATTTAATCCGACAGGAGGAGAAGCAACAAGAGATTCATGCACTCTCTTTTCCTTCTGCTCTAGACGCTGCTGCCTTGAGTACTCACTTTTAGAAGACCAACTGGGATTCTTCTTCAAAATCAGTCCCGTCTAAACCTCCGCAGCACAACAATGGTTCGCCTCAGCCAAGAGTGCGCGCACCCTCCGATATACAGGGCAACCAGAGCGCGCACGCGCTCGTCCATTCTGCAACCACTGTAACCGAGTTGGACATCATATTGGTACATGTTACAAACTGCACGGTTATCCACCCAAGCCTGCTTAAGCCAATTCGGTTGCTACAAGCTCCACTTCTCCTATTTTTTCTACAGAACAATACAACCAACTTCTCAGTTTGCTTGATTCAGGTAGTACCACTTCACAAGCAAATTTGACATGTATATCTCTCTCGTGTTTTTCTAAATCTGTATGGATCATTGACTCTGATGATACCAATCATGTTTGTTCATCATTACATCTATTTTCCCATTATCATACTTGTTTAACACATTCTACTCTTAAACTTCCGAATGGCACATACCATTTAATTACTCATGTTGGTAGTGTTATTCTCTCAACTCTATTGTGTCTTGACAATGTTCTGTTTGTTCCCACATTTCATTTTAACTTGCTTTCCATTAATAAACTAGTAAAATCTCACCCTATCTCTATCACGGTCACTAATGATTCTTGCCTTTTTCAGGACCAGTTATCGAAGAAGAAGATTGGATTGGGATGGTTTAATGAGGGACTTTACCATCTCCAACTAGCTTATGTTTGCTCATCCCATAACTCCACCACCAATAATTTATGGCATTATCGCTTAGGACATCTCTCTTCTACGCCTTTGCAGATTTTAGCTAAGCAATTTCCTTTCATTTCTAGTTCCAATAATGCTACTTACACTATATGTTCGCAAGCTAAGCAAACACGTTTATCTTTTTCTCATAGTTCAATAAAAAACTATTAGACCTTTCCAAATGATTCTCATGAAATCCAAGTCCTTCGATCCGACAATGGATCCGAATTTATATCCCATACCATGCAACAATTTTTTTCAAAACATGGGGTAATCCACCAGCGTAGTTATGTTGCTACTCCCCAACAAAACGCAGTTGTTGAAAGAAAACATCGTCACTTACTCAACGTTGCCCGAGCGTTACATTTTCAAGCTCATCTCCCATTATCCTTCTGGGGTGAATGCATTCTCACCGCAGGCTATCTCATTAACAAAATCCCTAGCACCTTGTTAAATGACAAATCACCTCATGAGTTTTTATTTACAACACCTCCCACTCTTGCCCATCTTTGCGTTTTTGGTTGTTTATGTTTTGCTCACAACACTTACATTAAAAATAAGTTTGATCACCGCGGGAAACCTAGCATCTTCATTGGTTATCCTTATGCTCAGAAAGGCTATCGCATTTATGATTTATCTTCCAAGAAAATTTATACTTCTCATGACGTGATTTTCCATGAGAATGTCTTCCCCTATCAAAATTTCTCTTCCCCACCATCACATCTGCCAGTTTATCCCTTACCTATCTCCGACAATGAGACATTCGACCTTTAATCATCTCTTGTCCCTCCAGTAGACACTCGTCCTACTCAGACAGCTTCGGCCCCTGCAATTTTGGAACTCCCTCAGCCACCACAACTCAACCATCCTACCTCACCTCTTCTACTAGAGCATGAAACCCCCCACCACTTCTCATCAAAGATTATCATTGTCCTACTCTCACCAAGGCACCTCTAGTCCCTCGTTCGGCCAACCTCATCCACTCGGACTCTAATGTAACACAGTCTTCCACTTTATATCCTATGGCTTTCTATGTTTTTGACACTAACTTTTCTACTTGTCATAAAATTTTTTTGTCTAAAGTGCCTTCTTCAGTTGTTCCTACATCTTTTTCTCAAGCTGTCAAAATTCCAGAATGGAGAGCTGCTATGGCTGCTGAAATTGTAGCCTTGGAACAGAATAACACATGGACTTTTATTCCGTCATCCTCTTATCATAAACATATTAGTTGTAAATGGGTTTTCAAGATTAAATATCATTCAGATGGTTCTATTGAAGGTTACAAAGCTCGACTTGTTGCCAAGGGTTACAATCAGATTGAAGGCCAAGACTATCATGACACTTTTGCACCTGTTGCTAAATTAGTCACTGTTCGCTTACTTCTCTCTATTGCTACGCAACTATCAGACATTGGACTCTTCATCAGCTGGATGTCCACAATGCCTTTCTCCAAGGCGATTTGGATGAAACTATTTATATGACATTACCTCCTGGATTCACCAAATAGGGGGAGCACAAGATATGTGGCCTCAATAAGTCCTTATATGGACTTAAGCAGGCTTCTCGGCAATGGTTTACCAAACTTTCTAACACTTTTATCACTGCCAGCTTCACTCAGTCTAAGTTAGATTAGGGATGTCCAAACGGGTACCCAAACTGGCCCAAACCCGACTTTTCGGGTTTTGAACTGGTATTGGGTTATCCGAACTCGGACCGGTTTTTAGCGGGCGGGTTCAGAGTCTGGTATTTTGTTGAGAAGTGTTACCAAACTTTACCCTAACCTTATATTTCTGGTACCCATTGGGCTTAGGTTCAGGTTTCAGGTAGGATAAAACCCAGTATAAATAAAGAAAGAAGACAATAAAAAACTATTTGAAATATATATCTACATTTTATTCCTTCTTCGGCTATCCACCAATCTTTCAAACAAAATAAAACTTCTAATGAACTTGGAAGTAATTATCACCTATATCCAGGCAAAATTATTTGATATGATTTAAAAATAGATGGACTCGGAATGAACTATAAACACGTAATCACGTGCAATTACTGAAAAAATTGAAAATCCCGACATAAATTTTTTCATAATCCAATATATTAAATAACTCATCATTGTAAACATGAATGAGATCATAATCCAAATATTTATCTAACTCATTCTTTTATATGAGATTAGTAGTATGCAATTGAAACCGAATTTGGGGTTTAATTTCGGTTTGGGTTCGGTTTTGAGTTTTTTAGCCCTTTTAACGGGTTTAGGGCTAAATTATCGGGTCGGGCTCAGGTCGGTCTGGGTTTAGAGAGTGTGACCAAACCCTACCCTATGTATTTCGGTTTGGGTTCGGGTTTTGTCAGGTTCAGACAGGGTTCGGTGTAGGTATTTTGTTCGGGTTTTGGGTGGGTTTCGGGTTTCGGGCAAGATGGACATCCTTAAGTTAGATTATTCTCTATTCACAAATATTTGTGGTTCTGATTCTACATTTGTCCTTGTGTATGTGGATGACATTATGATAACAGGCAACAATCCATCTCTCATTCAGAACTTGAAGCAATTTTTAGAAGCAAAATTCTATATCAAGGACTTGGGACGTCTAAAATATTTCTTGGGTATCGAGGTTGCTCGTTCCAAAGAAGGATTATTTCTTACACAGCACAAATGTCTTTTAGACATTCTGTCTGATTGTGGTACCACTGGTGGTCATATTTCTGAGTTCCCTATGGAACAAAACATCAACCTCCATACCAATGATAGCACATTACTTCAGGATCCTACCGTCTATCGTCGCTTGATTAGGCATCTCTTATATCTCACAGTTACACGTCCATATATCACTTATTCTGTAAATTATCTCAGCCATTTCATGCAGCCCCCACGGACTCCACATCTAGATGCTGCTCATCGTATACTTCGCTATCTTAAAGGTACGATCAATAAAGGGATTCTCTTATCCGCTAGTAGTTCTTTACACATCTCTGGTTTCTGTGACTTTGATTGGGTTGGCTGCCCTGTCACTCGTAATTATACTAGTGGTTATTGCACTTTTCTTGGTTCTATCCCTATATCCTAGAAAACAAAGAAACAGAGCACTGTATCTCGTTCTTCTGCTGAAGCCGAATATCGTTCCATGGCTACCCTGGCTTGTGAACTTCAATGGTTAAAGTATCTTCTCTCTGACTTAGGCATTTCTCATCCTTCTTCGATGAACATGTTCTGTGATAATCAAGCCGCCCTTCATCTCTCTCAAAATCCAATTTTTCATGAATGAACGAAGCACATAAAATTGGACTGTCATTTCTTACGCGACAAGATACAGGCCAAGTTACTATCTCCTATGTTCGTTCCATCCTCAGATCAGGTGGCTAGCGCCTTCACTAAACCTCTCGGCAAGGGCACCTTTCTGAGATTAATTCGCAAGTTGGGAGTTCTTGACATTCACTCTCCAACTTGAGGGGGAGTATTAGAAGTTATTCTTTATGTCATAGTGCTGAGCGCACCATGCGCCTATTCAAAACATGATTAGAGTGCGCCCTGCGCCTCATGCTTGATAAGAGTCCAGTAGATATAACGCACCCTGCGCTCAACCAAAGCTCAACCAGAGCGCACCCCACACCTCGCGTATTATTTAGATTTCCACCGCACCGTTTTAGTTTTAGTTCCTATTTTAGAAACTTGTAAATCTCTATATAAACTTTTGTAATCTTCTTAGAAATTAATCAAGTAAATATTCTCAAATCTCTCTCTCTCTCTCTCTAATTTATCAAAGGAAAATAGGACTTGATCCACTCATAATCATTACATCTTGCAAACAATATTCTTGCACCTAATTGCAGAAGTCTCTTCAATCGAGCAAATCATGACACACTAGTTTTACAGCAATAGGATCATATATTACATTATAAGATGAAACACTTTTATCTATGAAATCCGGATAATAAACAAGTTCAACACCAACAGAATCATTTGGCTCATTTACTACCACCATCTCTAAAGAGGTAACCAAGGGAAGATCCCCTACCAGGAGCAGCATGTACCTTTGTTGAAGGTCGGTCCTGCATTACGAAAAAAACATCATTAAGTTGTGCAACCAAATAAGTAAATACGCGAATACACAATCAACTCAAACATAACAAATTTAAGATAAGCAAGAGCAATTTTAAGAGTATAACACATTTTGTGCGTTATCCAGACATTTTTCTTTTTCTTTTCTTATTGGATAAGTTATCTTTATTGAGTACATTTTCTATTAGTTATCTTCAAACAGGCGGGTAATGCATGTTTGTTCAATGATACAATACATTTTTGTCCCATACTTAACTATCTCAAGTCCACATGCTACCTTGCAATTGATTTTCTGGAAGAATGGATCTTGTTGCACACCATCCACTCAATAATAACTCAATATATTCTATCTAAATAAAACAATGAGTTCTTCCTTTAAGAAACCAAAGAGACAGACTAATGAACATACTAAATTATAGATACAATAAATGCATTGTCCACTAGACATGGATATAATATGAATGATATTTAAAGCATGAGATGAAGAACATACCGTGATAAAATTGCCAGTGTTCTTGCCATCAACTCGGAAATAATTATTTGCTTGGCTCCCTTGAATGCCTACTGGAATCTACTTAGCATTATCCACAGGTGGCGAAGCAGACTTCTTGGGAACAACAGGTTCTGCAGGTACAGGTACTGGTGCCTTACTCTGAGGAAGTGGAGTTGAGGGTTTTGGAGGCGAAGCCTCACCACTCCCAAACAAATAACCCAAAGAACTTTGTCCCCCTCCACTGCTTCACTCCACGACCCATTTTCCTCTAACAATAAATCTACAAACTTTCTTCCCTATATTAACAGATCCAAAAATCAATATTAACATATCTAACAAAAATTAAATTAAATTAACTCAAACATTGTAATGCGGATCTAATCAAAGGAAATGCTAAAAACAAAGATCTAGTGTTTGTATACCTTGATTCGTGTTGGATCTGAAACGAGAGAAGAAAAGAGATTCCCTCTGGATCAAAATTGAGAAAGAAACAGTGACCAGGTATAATTCCCTCTGGAGAATTAGGATCCTGGTTAGGAAACAACGAAGAATGAAAATGCACAAATGAATAAAAGAAAAATAGGGGAAAAAAAACATTGTCCCGTAGAGGATCTGCAACTCAATGGTAATTTATAGTTCGATGGTTTTGAAAAAATATTGTTAATAACTTTAGGCAAATAGAGAAAAGAGATCGTAATAGCTAAACGCGCCAAATCACTAAGAAACACAAAAGCAATTATTTGGAAAATGTGATGCAGTTTTACCTTGGGTGGCCTCCTATGTGTGTACAACATTGTCTTGCAGGAAAGGATAAAAATGTTCTCATCGTAATCCTGGGAGTGCATTTCACCCTCTCTCTTACCTGCCATCATTTAATATCCAAGTTCATTGAAGTAAGGTTTCTCATTTAGCACCAAAGCTTGGATAGATAGCAAAACTTGTAACATAGTGCATGTCCCTGGAATCCAGTGCTTTTACTTCTTTCCTTGCCATGTTTTCAGAAGGCTAAGGCAGACCTTTCCGCAATCATATAAGTTTGGGTTTAATCGAAGGCCACCTGAATAGTAGAATACTTGCTGGAAGTACATATTGCTTGATTTATCAGTCTTGTTCCTATCACTAATATTATAATTAATACAACAAAATGAAAAAGCATACTAGTGGTACATCAAGATAGGCAGATGGGAAAAGAATATCGAAGAAGAAGAGACCATCATGATAGGGAGTGCCCGGAGTACCTATAATGACAGCTCTAAGAAGATCCATTCTCTCTTCATAAACTCTAACAAATATTGCAGCTGCCAAAGAAAAAAAATGTGTCAACACCAGCCAGTATCAACAAGGAAACATGATTTTAGTTATTTACCACGAATCCAACAGTAGTGGGGAAGCTTGAATAACAAAAAAATAGCCATTAAAGACAAATGAAGAGAATGCGTACAATCTTGTTCAACTATCAATTAAATGGTTTATTTTGTCCATGTAGAATCACATGATTGTCACTCGCTTCCTACTTCGGTAAACCAATTCTGAACAATATTAAATATGATGCCAGACCAAGATACAGAACAAGGCTTTGCGTACTTGCTATCGTACACCTAGTAACATATATACTAACATGTCAAATTCGATAGATGAGAGAAAGGATGGTAGAAATAAAAATAAATAAAAAGAAATAACTAAATGAACATGTCAAAGTTTTAGGACAAAAAGAAAAATAGAATTAAAGTAGTGTTTCTACGTTTACACTCTTGCCATACCAAATGTCTGATTCACACACTTTACATCTATGAACTTCTAAATAAAAAAAATTGAAGAAGAAATCGTGAAAAGAACAAACTCATTGACAGGTCGCATTAATCGTATGTAATGGAAATGTAAGTGACCTTATAACAATGTAAGTAGCCTGAAGCAAATCCGGCAACAGTTGTCAATGTGTAGCAACCTGGGGGAGAAAGCATTATGAGTATGTGAGGGATTAGAAATGAAATTTGAAATCAGTCAATGAGGAATCCATACCTGGAAGAATTATTGAAGATGGAGCCGCTACATAAGGGTTAGAAGAAGAAGAAGGAAGTCAGAAGTTGAATAAATTGATGATGCATCATCTTAATGGTAGGGGTGTTAGGAGTTACAAAATTAATCAAGGAGAGAGGTGTGTGAGAGAGAGAGGAAGGTTAATGATCTTTAATGGTGAAATGGGGAGAGTGAGGAGTTCACACTGAATTAGGGAGCGAAGCTGTTTCTTTCTTTTTTTCGTTAAATAATATATAATGGAATTAAGTTATTTTAGAAGCTTTGGGTTTCAAAATGTAACTGATTTAATTCATTTAACAAAAATTAATACAATGGCCAATACCATTCTAGATAGCTACTAAAGTAATTAATTGGCAAATTCAAAAAATATCCGAACCACACACGTATCCCCATCCAACTCAGATCTCCACGAACATTTAATTTATTAAATAATAATTTTAAATTACATTGAAAAGGAGTTTCAAAATGCTCTAGATGGTACATCTATTCCAATCTAACTTAGATCCCCACGTGATCCCGACCTCTCTTTGTCTTCCCATTGTGTTTTATTAATATATATATATATATATATATATATATATATATATATATATATATATATATATATATATATATATATATATATATATATTGGAGGCCCATCACATTTCTGATCCAGTGTTGATAACACACAAGTTTAACAAAGACGGAGCTCTTAATTAGGAAACTAACTGGCCAAAATTAATTAAAAAAAAAGAGTCCTATTATTTTATTTTATTTTAACACAAACTGACTGCCATTCATTTATCATGAGATTACAAACTACAAAGTGTTCATAGAGGTTACACTTGAAAACACTAAAAAGTAAAACAACAAAAAGTAAGCACGACAGTACCTTACAACTTAAGTCTATGTGACTTTTGCCACCTTCAACAAGTAGGTGTGCACGCTTAGTGACATTTCTTGAGCAAAAGATAACTCTACAAAAGGCAAAAGACTGCATGGTACGCTAAATGGACTTCTTGATAGCATCTAACTCCCAAAATGAGCATTCCGATTGACCATTAACTGCAGTGACCATAGATTGACAATCGGATATGAGAACCACCTTCTCAATACGTAGTTGTGAAGCTCTTTCTAAACCCCACAAAAGAGCTAGATATTCGGCTTCCTCGACTCTAGAGACTACACATCCTTTGCTTCCTGCATACAGAATATCATGGGACCATTTACCAATGGTATAACCAATACCGCCTGTATTTGTTAAACTGTCAAAGCCACCATCAATTGTGACGAGGTAAAGGTTGTGAGTTAAGTGTTCAATGATGTAGTACTTAGGTGAGGGTTGAGGCTTTTGTGTAAGGATAGATGCTTATGCTTGTGCTAAGATTTGGAGAGGTGAGCAAGGTTGTTTGGAGGTTTGATTGATAAGTTGATTAAACCAAATAAAGTAATCAATGTTGCCAAAGACTGTCAAGTTGTGAAGTTTGGTTTGTTTATCATGAGGTTCAGATATGATTCGTAGGAGGATGTCTCTAAAGGAGGTTGTGTGATGTGTTCTGAGAGACAGTGAGCTACTAAACCAAATGTTAGCCAGCAAAGGGCAAGTTTACAAAGCATGATCACTAGATTCTGGATCAGTATTGCATCTTGGACAGGTTGCATCATTGAGAATATGTCGAGTAGTTAAGAAAAGTTTAGTTGGTAAAATAGATTGTAGAACATGCCAGAGAAAGTGTTTAATCCGTAAAGGATAATGCATTTTCCATATTAAGTTCCAAGTGTTAGACGTTAAAGTGGTGAGAGTGGTGTTAGTAGTGTGTAGAGTATTGGTCATATACCAATTATAAGTGGATTTAACAGAGAACTTACCATTTTTGTCAGTGGTTCAGATCCAATTATGTGTTGTATTGTCATCAGAATGTGCAAGACTAATGTGGGTTATAGCATCAGCCACTTCAAGAGTTGTTGAGTTTTTTCAATAAAACAAGTGGTTATGTTTGGGGTGTATTTGTGGTGGTTTGATCCCTTGACCTCTTTGTGGGATAGTTGTTTAAGTAGAGAACTTTAGCCCCACATAGGAGAGGAAACACTAGTGGATGGTGTTTATAAGTGAAAGTCCCATACTAAGGGCGTGCCCTTAGGGTATAAAGGCTTTTGGGTTAAGAGGGAGGACTTACACAAAGCCACACACGCGCTCGCCGAACTGACCCGGGATCAGGCTCACTTTGATCCCTTATCTTCTTTTTGGTAAACTATTTCCGGATAAGTTTGGAAACAGAATTGGATATGGATTGGGAAACAGAAACGTGATAGACATGTAGAATCCAATCCTTATTGGGAAATTGGAGCAGTTCCCTACAATCCGGATCTACTAAGTGCTTCATGTTTTTCCTCTATAAATACTCCTATAATAGCAGCCTAAAAACTATTTTCTATACTACGTTGAGGGCAATCATAAGATCAATATCGTCTTTGGTTTATCTGCAGTAAACAAAGGAGAGTATAACTGGCTGTTGTATCCTAGAGGTTGACGCGCTTTGTCTGCATGAAAGAGGAATAGACGCAACACAACCTTAAAGAAAGCGTTTGATCCGTGCCTCAGCCAACCTTCTTTATATTCACAGTTTGTTTTTGTTGTAGCAATTGTTACCAACAAGAGTTAATAATAAGGAATATATAAGATCAACATTCCAGGTGTTATGATTGATTCAATCAGAAACATAGATAATAGATGAAGAAAGAGGTGCAGGGCCACAAGGTCTTTTATAAGGAAGAGTGGGAATCCAATTGTCTTCCCATATTTTGATGTTTCGTCTATGCTTAACTATAATACAGGAGAGTAATTTAATCTCATTCTTAATTTTGATAAGTTTTTTCCACCATGAAGATTCACTAGTTTTAGCTTTGACTTTCAAGAAATCGGTAGAAGGAAAATATTTAGATTTAATCAATTGTACCTAAAATAAATTAGGCTCGGCTATGAGTTTCCAGCAAAGCTTGGCTAGTAGGGCTTTGTTTTGATAAAAAGAGTTTTTAAAGCCTATACCACCTAGACTTTTCTTGTTACAACATTTATCCCAGTTTAAAAAGTGAGCTTTAGGAGAACCTGAATTAGTTAGGCCCCACCAATAGTTAGCTTGCAACTAGTCAATCTCATTACAGTCTTCTTTGCTGAAAAAATGTGTTTGCATGGTGTAGATGGGAACAGCAATAGTGACACTCTTAATAAGGGTACTTCGGCCAGCTTTCGAAATCAATTTGCTTTTCCAGTTTCCTAATTTTTGGGATATGTTCTGAAGGATTTTGTTTGGTTTGAAGATATGTGGTTTGATAAGATTACAATGCACGCCGAGATAGGTTTTGTTTTGATTGTGTATAGGTATTTTCAGAATTTTATCGATTATTTTCCGTATACGTATGGTTATGTAAGTTATGGCTAAAAACAAGAGAGGACTTATCAAAGTTAATTCTCTGTCCAGAAATTAAAGAGCACAGTAGTTGTTTAAACAAGAGAGAATGTTATGAATTTCATCTAGGTTGGTTATAGCAAAAATGAAACAATCATCAACAAACATTAAATTAGTTATAGAAGGGGAGTTTTGAGCAATTTTAATACCATGAATCTTTTGTTCGGTTAACAGATTATGAATAGATCTAGAAAGATATTCAGAGCATATAATAAAGAGGAAGGGAGATAGGGGATCTCCTTGTCAAATTCCTCTGGTAGAAGAGAAGTAACCAAAAGGTGTTTCATTCAAATGAATAGAAAAAGAAGTAGTAGTTAAGCAAACTTTTATCCAGAAGATCCATTTTGTGCAAAAACCAAACTGTTCTAAGATTTTAAAAATAAAGGGCCATTCTAACTAATCAAAAGCCTTATGCATGTCTAACTTGATAGCGAGGTACCCCCCTTCCCGCCCGCCTTTTTTTCTAGTTGCATAATCTTTTGTAACAAGATAGTATTGTCAGTGATCTGTCTGTTCTTAACAAAGGCAGATTGAAAGGGAGAGATAATTTTATCAAGCAAAGGTTTTAATCTATTAGCTAGAATTTTAGAAATAATCCTATAGATAATATTACATAAACTAATAGGCCGGAAATTTTTTTACTTGATTGGGATTAGCAAGCTTGGGGATTAAGGTGATGTTAGTATGATTAAAGTTTTGAAGGAGAGAGTCATTGGTGACAAACTCATTGATGATATTATAAATCAGTTTTTAAAAAATTCCAGTTGTCTTGGTAAAACAGAGGAGTGAAACCATCAGGGCCTAAGGCCTTACATGGATCCATAGCAAACAAAGCACAATGTATCTCTTCGAAAGAAACAAGTTCAATAAGCATATTATTATCACCTTCAAATATGACAGCAGGTATAAAAGGCAAGACATTAGGAATATCAGGGTCCGGAAGTAGTAAATAATTTACCAAAAAAAGAAATGATATGGTTACCAATATCTTTTCTGTCAGTATACCAAGTATTAGTGTCATCTTTTAAAGTGAGAATTCTATTAGAGCATCTTCTAGCCTGTACCATTTTGTGGAAAAACTTGGTGTTATTGTCACCTAGAGCTAGTTTAAGATACCTAGATTTGTCACACCAAAATGATTCGTGTCTTTGATCTAAAACATTAATCTTGGCTTTTATCTCATTTTCAAGTTGTAAGGTGTGATAGGAGGGCTGAGGTTAATTGGGATTTAGCTAAAGTTTGTAACAGGAAATGAATCTCGAAGTCCAGTTTTTTAAAGTGGTCTTTATTCCATTTTAAAAGACAGTTTTGTATAAGAGTTAAATTATTTTGAAAATCATGAGAGGTGTTGTTAGTATGATGTATCCAATGAAATTCTATAAGCTCCTTGTAAGAAGGGTCAAATGTCCAGGCTGATTGAAAGAAGAAAGGCTTGCATGTTTTTTGATAAATGGGACTAGTGTCTAGATAAATGAGGTTGTGGTATGAATAGATGATTGGTAGGATGAAGAGGGCAATATCTGGGTATGTAGATAAGGCATTAGAATTAAGAATTAGTGGTTTTGTCAAGACGTTCTTGGGTGAGATTGTGAAGAGTTTGGCAATTTGTCCAAGTTTGTTTGACACCATTGAAACCTATTATTGACCCTCGCCCAAATTGTTGTGTTGGGCAGACCTCACCCCAACTTGGGGTTTGTAGCCTTCGTCTCCGTCTCCTCTACTCCACCAAAAGCCATAAATAACGGCTAGCGAAATTAAAGACTGGTTCGGTCTAATCTCTCGGTTTCTCTTCGTGGGGGTAGGCTCTTTCTTTCTCTCTCGGTCCATCTCTCTCCATCTCTTGGGTCGCAGCAAACCTCGATTTCTCTATCTCGTTCTCTCCACAAAACAATAAGTAAATAATGCAATTTTGTTTTTAATTATATTGTACGTTTGTCTTAAAATGTTGCTTTATTCGCCTCATTTTGAGATATAATTGAGCAGTACGAGTTAACTGGGTTTGTTTTAAAATGTGTATATAGAAGTTCAAAACTAACCAACATTGTTGATGTTTCACTTGATGAAGAGAAGTGGAGTAGGTTAAATGATTTTCAGCCTATGCTTTTATTATTTCGGTCATTCTTGTTTACTGTGTTTTTTAGTTGTATTTATAGGCAATATATACTGTGGTTGTTTTATTGTTGTATATTGTTAAGGTATATATGCTTTTGTACCATTTGTAAATGTTTTGAGAGACAAGTATGCATTGTTGGTTAGTTTTGAACTTCTATATACACACATAAACTGATTTCAGGAATCTATGTTGCTTAATTGGACTGATTTTCTTGTGAGATAACTATAGATTATTAGTGGGTACGTACTTATTGTTAGCAAAGATATATAAGTGGTCTAGATATGTCGAAGTGGAACAAACATTGGGACCTCGAGATGTTATACTATGTTCATTACCTCAAGACATTATACTAAGTTTAGTTTTACTGCACTTTTGTTAGTCTAGTAAGTTTCTTTCTCAAAAAGCTTTATAGTTGGACGTCTCAACTTTTTCTAAGGTCTCTGAGTTTACTATGTGTTTTGATTGTTTTCAATTTGAGTTAGTTGAATGTGTTATGGATATGCATGTTTTAGACTTTAGTTAGTGAACTCCAAAGTTAGTAAATACTAACAAGTTGAATGTCTTAGTATTAGAAGTTGTGCATTTGCCTGTTATTATTTTTCTAGATTTTTAAGTGCTATGAATGATCAATGTTCATCAATGTTTATGTGATACTTCCACAATAATTAAAGTATTAAACTACTGAAGTTTAGAACCTATTATTTTGTGTTTGTGTGAGTTATATGTTTAAGCATATAAGACGAAATATATAGGGCTGAATTTATGAGTGTTGTTAAATTTGATAGCTTAGGTACACTTTAAAAAAATGATCCAAGAATGCAACATGAGTTAATATTCATTTAGTTTTGATTCAATTTGTTATATATACTAATTTTTTTTTTTTTCTTATTTATTCTGGAATGCAACATGAGTTAATATTTATTTAGTTTTGATTCAATTTTTGTTATATATACTAATATTATTATTTTTTCCTATTTATTCTAGAATGCAACATGAGTTAATATTCATTTAGCTTGTACAAGACAACTCTTGCTGCCAACTTTGTGTATTTGGTGCAACCTGGATATAGAGGGAGTTCAACATTTTTAGACAACACTTCAAACTCAGCACCCATTCTCTCTTCAATAATCTTTGGTTCAAAAGCATTCTCACGCTCAAATGCAGCTTCACATAATTTATATGTCTATGTAGTTTCTATACAAAATTGCACTGAATCTAGTGGTTCCCCGTGCCAGAACCAAGTCTTATATGTCAAATCCATACCTTTTATTACCAAGTGTTCGATGACCTTATCATCATTTCCACGATGAAAGTTCTGACATACTTTGAAAGGACATCTTAGGTTCATTTCTCCTGTTCGTTTTTTAGCGAGTTCAACAAACTTCTTAACCCCTCTTCTATACTCTACTGTATTTCTATTAAAAAAAAACAAGTCACTAAATGTGAGGTAAACATACATCAAATTTTTTGAAAAAGCAATATAGGGAGTTCTTTTTAGAACCTCTTCCAATAGACCCAATTCAAGCTTTATCCATCATTATGCTACCACTTACTAACTTCAAACCTGATTTGACTAAACCAAAAACATTAAGTCATTCTATGTACCACGTATCTATATTTAAACCCTCAATTTAAGTTTTCCTTTATTATTTAGCTTACACCTACATAAGCATGCTAAACTACATTGCTAAAACTAGAACCCATCATCACAGCCATCAATGATCACCATTTGAACCAGCAAGCAAAAAAGAACCCATCATCACAGTCATATATATCATGTTGTAAAAAAAAAACACACACACACACACACACACACACACACACACACACATGATTAGTATAATTCTTCTTTGAGTTTTCAAGCATCTTAGCAATATAAGATTTGTGTGTACGAAACATGCTACACTTTGTTGTTTATAGGTTGGTTACATCCTAAGTAAATTTGTATAATGTATAACTTGTGAGTTGTATTGCATAGTATTACCATATTTGTTTGTATAATACGTGAATATTAAAGATAAAAATAATAATAATAAAAAAAATGATAAAAAAAAAAATCTCATATTCATACAGTCTAGGAAACTTGAAAGATTAAGGTTCTCTAATTAAGGAACGTGCATGCACGGAAAACCTCCCTCAACTCTCTTAAGTGCCCTGGTATTTGTCTATACCACCGTAATCTTTGCTTAGCTGCTATCATTAGCAGAAGTTCATGCTTACATTGTTCATCTCCCTCCTCACGTCATTGCTAAATCAACATGTCAAAATTCATTCCTTGTATGCCTTAACTATTTTTATGCTTGCATGAGATTAAAGTCTGGTAATAATATGGAACTTGAACACATATATCGTAGAAGAAAATATGCGATAAGCAATTACGTAAGTTATCACCTCAACCAAGCTCTTCCTCCTTCACTAAACCTCAACAAGCGTATCCGTTGCCATTAACTCTCATAGTTATGGCTAAAGAGACTCCACTAGTCGAGAAGCCCCTTTCGGACTTTTATACTGCCTTAAAGGAAAGACTTCTTCCTGTATCAAACTTGCACAAACTTGCAAACCTTGATGGTGATTTTCAAATCCCACCAAATATCTTCAATTTGTTACCAATATAATTCAGAAACCGTTTCATGGTTACATAACAAGTCTCGGTGAACATACCATGAGAATGATGATCCTTCAGAGTTGTGTTCAGTGTGATATATATATATATATATATACTAGCATCTATGCACGTGTAACACACGTATTCTCAAAACATGTGCGGGTCCAGTGATGTGATGGTTATTTTAAAAAAATGAGAAATTTATAAATTTGCCCATTGACATTACGATATTCACACATTTGCCATGCCAAAATTACTATTTTGCCCACAAAAAACAAATATAAAATTTGTGAATTTACCGTTTTGCCACCTCCAAAAGTCAAAAAATAATAAAAAATTACGAAATTAAGAAATTGCCACTGTAGAATGTCAAAATTATGATTCTGCCACCGTGGCAGAAACAAAATCTACTGTTCCTCAGACCCCAGATTTTTTATAATGTTTATATATATATATATATATATGGGGAGGGATACACCCACTCCCATTTCACCCACATCCAGCCCACTCCCAATCTCATCCACTCAACTCGTGAGATGATCTCAAGATCTCATGGCTGAAATTAAAACAAAAGAAAAGAACGAAATAAAAGAAAAAACAAAAAAACCCTTCGTCTCTAGCAACCCCAAAGAAAACAAAAACAAACAAACATACCCACTCCAAATCGAAATAACTTAGAAATATATCTTCTTTCCTTCATTTCTTCTTTCCTTCCATCCTCTCTTTCTCTGAATTCCGGTCAGTTCGGACAACAAACGTCGAACAATCACTATGAATGATAAGGTTAAATTTCTTTTTTATTCATTAAAGAATGAATCTTTTTATGTTTTGATGATTAATATTGAAAGTTATGTTATGTTTGTAGATGGGAATTTGTTTTTAATGTTTTTGATCATGAAATAGCTATTATGGTTTTGTGCCATTTTCCAATGTTTTGATCCCAATTTGTCTTCCCTTTGTCCACAAAAACCATGTTGGTCTAAATAGATTTCTGAATTGGAAAATAACGAGCTCATGAGACCATTTGTAGGGTGGTTTTTTTTTTTTTTTTTTATCAAGCTTAGATTCACAAATAACTGTCAAAACTGTATGAAATGGTTTATGGTAATGATAAGCACCCAAAATTGTAATACTAATAAACCCCGTAGAGACATAACATTTTGGTTAATTATGTATTTAATAATCATGAAATAATTATATTTTCATACTTTTTAAGGTTTTCGCAGTTAACGTGAATATGATGATAAAACCTGCATCAAAGCACGGGAATACTGTGCATACTTGAAGTCTTCCCACTCAGCCCCAGTGAAGCCCAACAAAGCCTGACTAAAGCTGAAGATTTCAACGGGATAGAACCAGTGCAGAATGGGATCACATGCAAAAAAGCAGCAAACTTCCGAAGCTCAAATCTTTCAAACCTGGACTCCGATTTCGGCAAGTGAACTGCTAGAACGACCAGGGCAACGAGCTCTATGCAAAGATAGAAAGTTGTAAAAATGCCAACATCCCAGGCCATCACTGGACACAGCACGTGGACCCACTTTGCGGGCCTATAAGAAGTGATGAGTCATCATGCATGGACAAGTGGCAAGTTATGGACACTCTTGGACACCTTGCAAAACAAGATAAGACAATAAATTAAATGCATGACTAGAATTTTGATTAGAAAAGGTGTGCTAACTTTTGGCATGGTTTGGTGGAAAAAGACAAGCTTGGAGAAAAGGTGGGGATGCTTCACGTGAGAGGACTTGATATATCTTGTGGAGATTTCCTCTACAAAGTTTGAGGAGGAGTGGAAGAATGCGAGACCTGGAGCTTCCCACTACTACATGTTATGGCTACCAAAATCAACCCGTAAACAATAACCGTGAACTTGTTCCTACTGCCCCACTGGTGCAATCCACTGCCGATAAAATGGCTGAAACTTTACTGACTTACACGAATCAACAGTCTCAAATCCTAGCATCTATCCAACAGTCTCTTCAGCTGTTAGCACAGGATAAAAGTTAAAAGGGCGTGTTTCCTGGCCAAGTAAATCCCAACCCTAAGCCCACAAACACTGCTTTTGAACTCACCAATGTACCAGGATCTAGTAATCCCAGCCAGGGTGAGGTGAATGCCATCACCACCCTTCGTTCTGGCCGAACCGTCGACAATCACATACGTATGCTAGACATTCAACTGACGGAAGCCGCAGCTGACGTCATTCCAACTCTTACCTTGCAATCTATATCGGACGAAGTTCTTCCTTTCAAATCTACAACCTCGTCCCTGGAGAAAGACGTCGTTGATCCATATGCGCAATTCCACCCAAAAGCTCCGTTCCCTACCCGTTTGGTAAAGAACAAACCTGACAAGCATTTCGATGAGATCCAAGAAACCTTCCAAAATTTGACCATAAACCTACATTTTCTTGATGCACTTAAGCATTTTCCCAAGCATGCCAAGTTTTTGAAAGACATGTGCACCACCAAACGACGAACGAATGTTCCTCAGCAAGCGTTCCTCACTGAGCAATTTCCCTCCATTACTGATACCAATGGTGTGGTTAAATACAAAGACCCAGGTCGACCAACTATGCCATGCACGTTGGGTGAAAAGTATACCGCTACCACCCTTTTAGACCTAGGTGCGAGTGTTAACTTACTTCCCTACTACTTATTCAAGCATTTAGGTCTTCATGAATTAAAACTTACCAGCATGACCCTACAACTTGCGGATCGCTCCATCAAGTACCCAAAGGGCATAGTAGAAAACGTCCTAGTCAAGGTCCAAGATTTTTACTACCCAGTTGATTTTGTCATTCTAGATACCGAAGTTGCTTGTGACTCCATTCCTATCATTTTAGGACGTCTATTTCTTGCAACTGCTAACGCTTTCATCAATTGTCAGGATGGTTCAATGACAATGTCTTTTGGGAACCTTTCTGAAGAAGTCAATGTGTTCAACTTAATGAAACAACTTCCCGATCCTGACATTGAGGATGAGATTAGCATGGTTGATAGTCTAGCATAAGAATATTTCACAAACTCTTTTCCCGCAGACGAGGTACACCAATTTCTTTCTTTTGATAATCCTGAGTTTGACGATGACTCGTACATTAAGAATGTCCACACATTATTAGAGTAAGTACCACTATTTGACCCTACTACTGCATTACCAACCGATTCAGAAGAACCTGACTTGCTCTTTTCCATTGAAGAGGCGGTCCCTCACAAATCCTTGATCCCCACTCCTCCAACTCCTGATTTAAAATCTCTACCCTTTGATTTGAAGTATGTGCATCTCGATCCCGATGGTAGTCACCATTTAATAATTTCTTCCCACTTGACTACTGACAAAAAAACACGTTTGATTCATATCATTCATGAACACCGCTCCGCTATCGGTTGGTCCTTAGATGATATCAAAGGAATACATCCTAGTGTATGCACATATCACATACATCTAGATGGCAACACAAAGACATCGCGGGAACCGCAACATCGCTTTAACCCTGCCATGAAGGAGGTGATGAGGGAGGAAGTTTTACTCTTACTTGATGCAGGTATCATATACCCTATCTCTGATAGTGTTTGGGCTAGTCCTGTCCACATTGTTCCCAAGAAGTCCGGCATTATAGTTGTGCGCAATGATAAGGATGAATTATCTCCACTCGTGTCCCGGTGAAATGGAGAATTTGCATTGACTATTGCAAACTTAATGCTGTAACACTTAAAGAGCACTTCCCTCTTCCATTCGTTGACCAGATGCTAGAACGTTTAGCCGGTCATGCTTACTACTGTTTTCTTGATGGCTATTCCTGCTACTTCTAAATTGTCATCGATCCAGCTAATCGAGAAAAGACAACTTTCATATGTCCCTTTGGCACCTTTACATACAAACAAATGCCTTTCAGTCTTTGCAATGTCCCTAGTACTTTCCAATGCTGCATGCTTCACATTTTCAGTGATATGGTGGAACGTTATATGGAAGTCTTCATGGACGACTTTTCCATTTATGCAAACTCCTTTGACGACTGCCTATCCAACCTTTCTAAGGTGTTAACGTGTTGTGAAGAGAAAAATCTTGTACTTAATTGAGAGAAGTGTCATTTCATGGCTACCAAAGGAATTGTTCTAGGTCATGTTGTTTCGAAAAAAGGGATAGAGGTTGATAAAGCTAAAATAGTTAAAATTGCTTCTCTACCTATCCCCTAAACAATTCACGATATTTGTGCCTTTTTAGGTCACGCCAATCTCCTGCTTAAGGATGCAGTCTTCGACTTCAATTTCAATTGCAAACAAGCTTTTGAAACTCTAAAAATTGCCCTGACTATTGCTCTTATCATTCAAACCCCCTGATTGGTCTCAACCATTCGAACTGATGTGTGACGCTAGCGACTTTGTTATTGGCGTCGTACTAGGCCAATGACGTGATGACAAACCCGTTGTCATTTACTACCATAGTAAAACTCTTAATGATGCTCAATGTAATTACATGACAACTGCGAAAGAGTTCCTATCTATTGTCTATGCTTAAGATAAGTTTCGCCCTTACCTGGCCGGATCTTCAACCATCGTATATACTAACCATGCCGCACTTCGGTACCTACTCGCGAAAAAAGATGCGAAACAGAGATTGTTCTGCTGGATCCTTTTATTGTAAGAATTCACACTGGAAATCAAAGACAAGAAAGGAACCGAAAATGTGGTGGCCGACCATTTATCAAGGCTGGTTGGTGACATTGATAGTGATTCTGACTCCATCTGTGATTCCTTCCCAGATGAGCATTTGTACTCAATTTTCTCCCTCCATGGTACACATATATTGTTAACTACCTAGTTACTGAGGAAGTTCCTTCCTCTTGGTCACGCCCTGATCGTAAAAAGTTCTTATCCACTGTAAAATATTATTTATGGGATGACCCCTATCTCTTTAAGTATTGTTCCGACCAACTCATTCGTCGCTGCATTCTCGACTGGGAACATACCGACGTGCTATTTTTTTGCCATGAACAATCTTGCGGTGGTCATTTCAGTGGGAAGAAAACTGCGGCCAAGGTTTTACAATGTGGTTTTTACTGGCCTACCTTTTTTCGCGATGCGCACAAACATTGCAAAGCTTGCATTCGTTGTCAGCTCCTGGGTCCCATTACCCAATGCAATATGATGCCTCTAAATCTCATTTTAATTGTGGAAATTTTTGATGTTTGGGGCATTGATTTTATGGGACCCTTCCCTATTTCTCAAGGTTTTCTCTACATTCTAGTCGCTGTGGGCTATGTGTCCAAATAGATAGAAGCACTCGCATATCGCTCAAATGACCATAAGACTGTTGTGAAATTTGTAAAAGAAAACATTTTCTCTCATTTTGGTGTCCCCAAATCTATCATCAATGATGGGGGTACACATTTTTGTAATAAATTTTTTGGGTTTTTAATGAAGAAATATGGAGTTAATCACAAAGTTGCTACTCTGTATCACTCACAGATGAGTTGCCAAGTGGAAGTCTCCAACAGAGAAATAAAGTCTATTATGGAGAAAATTGTTAATCCCTCAAGGAAAGACTAGTCTCTCCGCTTATCGGATGTCTTGTGGGCATACCGAACGGCCTTTAAGACACCTATAGGGATGTCTCCTTACCACATCAATTTTGGAAAACCTTGTCATCTGCCGATTGAATTTGAGCATCGTGCTCTATGGGCCATCAAAAGCCTCAATTATAATATAAATGCGGTAGGCGAGAAGTGAAAACTGTAATTAAATGAGCTTGAGGAGATTCGGAGTGATGCATATGATCTCTCGAAATCCTACAAAGCTAATATGAAAAGAGAGCAAGATAAGCATATTTTGCGTAAAGATTTCAAAATTGGCTAAAAAGTTTACTTTACAACTCCAGATTACACATTTTTCTTGGTAAATTGAAAACACGATGGTCTAGTCCTTTCATTGTGTCAGCTGTGACCCATTATGGGGCAATCTCTTTGCTTAATCCACAAGATAACAGTGAATTTCAAGTAAATGGCTAACGCCTCAAACATTACCATGAGTTACGATCCCTAACTCTTGAACAGACTATTCTTCAAGATCCAGTCTACATAGACTAGATGTTTCGTTTGGCGTACTCAATCTTGTTTTTCTGTAGAGGGTACGTCATTTTGGTAGCTGGGTCATCTTCTATTTTATGATCTCAAAATTAATTTGAAGTGTGTGGTTGCAAGCACCGGAGCCATAGTCCACAAAAACTTTATTTCAGAACTGAGTATAAATGTCTTCTGAAACGCGAGCAAACGTTCCTGTTGGTAAACGATAGGTTCCAAAAAAAAATTCCTCTTCTTTCTCCACTCTTTTCTACTCTCTTCCTGCCCACATTCAAATCATCATTTGGACAAAGTCTCACCCCTCTCGAATTGGACAAGGTCACAATAGTTTTGCTCGTCGACGACGTGCGTGCAGAATGGGGTGGTGTATGCATTGTCAAACCCCTAACTACCCTGGTCTTCAGCCGCTTGGTGAAGGTGCTTATTATAACGTATACACTTGTTTGACACCAGTAGCTCGAGATAAATTTCGCCAGGTCGTTCCTCCTATAGGTTGGGATTCGTCTTGAGGATTTGACGTTAAAAGACTCACCTTGTATATATGTATATATTGATGTCTTTTAAAATTCCCCTTGCATTAACGCTATGCACAAATAGATTCATGTTCAACCTCGGATGTTGCGTACTTGGGACAAGGGGCAATTGATTCCACCATGCCAACCCCTAGATGTTGGTTACTTTGAGTTTCCTTTGGGGCGATTTGAGGCTAACCATATTTAATAAAGGTAATATTATTAGGCCGTAGTGCGCACGGTCAAGGATGGTACCGTCCCCCCTAGGCCCCCAAAACATAAAGGTAAAGCCACAGTCTGTTTAGATTGGGTTTGCTCTAGAGCCGATATGACAGTTGCCTAAGAGTTTAGATAGAGAGTCTTCTGGCCATCCAGTGTTGTTCACATTAATCCCCCTTGTATAGAAATAAAACCATATATGTAAAAAAAAAAAAAAAAAAAATCCATTATTTATAAATAAAACATCCCTCCTTTTCAAAAATTCCTTTGGCCTTTGAGCATGCCACCTCAAATTGGATGGCATTTTTCATGCCGATCATTTCGACAACTCATTTATCCAATTTGGAGTCCAAATGAGTCATGTGTGTGCATTTTCATTGATGTAGTTGGTATATATTAGAGTTGGGGTTGTTGCTAATATGTGTAACAACAGGTTATTTCGGTTATTTCTTCTTTTATGGCTTGCTTTGGGGAGAAGAATTTGGTTATTCATTATGTTGGATTCTTTAGTCATCCACCTGGAGGTTTTGCATATTTACTAACTAACTACAAGACTGCTGCACCACCATTTGTGATGAGGAATGTTGATGGGGATCGATTGAACATCATGGATTTGAAAGATGATATAAAAGAAAACTATTTCTCTAACAAGAATGATGAATTTGTTCTGTTCTATGTAATTGGGGGTGAGAAGTTTTATGTGATGACAGACGAAGAATTGCTTAAGATGTGGGGATTGCTGGAATGTGATGACAATGGGGACTCCCACATTTTTGTTGAGTTTGATTGCGACAGGGAAAGAGACAGTGAAATACTTCAAATTACAGCACCCCCACCACCACTTCACACTAAGAAGACAACTAAGAAAGCTAGTAAAGGGAAGAGCAAAATCTTATTGTAGTTGTCTGATGAAGATGATTTCTGGGATACTGTAGATGATGACTTAGGCCCCCTTACTGGTATTAATATTACACGAGCAGCACCACCTCCTCAGATTTTTCCAACACCACTTCAAACTATTGCACCACCACCACCACCTCAGCTAGATGAGATACAAGATGATGAAGGATATAGAAGCACACATTCATCTGATGAAGAGAGGGAGTGGCGTTGTCCAGGGCCTGATGATTTCGATGAGTTCATTTCTAGGACTGAGAATGTTTATGATAGAGAAGTTGAAAGTGAAGGGGAGTTATTAGTAGTAAAGCCTATTAAGTGGACCCTTTATATGGAGTGGGCAACTCTTACAGAATTGCGAAGAGACAACATGTATTACTATATAAAGAATAAATTTGTAGCAAAGATGCCAAACAATGAGAGTTATAGAATCAGAGCACATTGTAAGGGTGTAGACAAGATGGGTGATAGATGCCCATGGCTAGCATACTTCAGGCTGCAACAAGATGGGTGATAGATGCCCATGGCTAGCATACTTCAGGCTGCAACAAGATGGGTCTACAATGAGGTTGAACACCTTTGCGGATCACCACATTTGTGAGGCTGACCCTAAACTAAATAATAGGATGGCTGATGCAAGATGGGTAGCTACAAAGATTGAGGATCAAATGAAGGTAATGAGGAGTTGTTTAATGTTTGATGTGTACATTTTTTGATGTTGTGTACATTAGTTTGATGTTTATTATAAATTTTGCAAGGTTCATTTGAAGACCATGTATCTTGCTTTTATAATGAAAGAAGTCAGGAGGATTTATCATGTTAGTATAAGCTACTACACAGCTTGGATTGCGAGAGATAAATGTTTGTAAGCAATATATGGTGATTATGGGGCCAGTTACAATCTTATCCCAATTTTTTGTGATGAGGTATGTGCTTTCCTGTATATAATTATAATTGTATATGTTTTATTTCAGTTTTTTCATTGGTAAATCATCAAGCAGCTACCAGTCGAGGGAAATCAAGTGCAAATCAAGATGCAATAGAAGCAGCTACCAGCAGCAAAGGAAAAACCAAGTGCAAAACAAACTGGAAAAAAGTCGGTAAGCAAGGGAAATGAACTAAAATCTCAGCCTCAAACTCTGGTATATTACCCTCCAAGTGAAGCTTACTTGAAAGGCACGAAAGCACCAAAGGAGCCAGCACAAAGATTTTACTAGGGACCTGAGCATAGACATAGTATGGGAGACTTGCAAGCAAAGCAACATCACAAGTCAACTGTAGATGTGTTGACAGCAGCAAGGGAAACATTTGGGGCACCAGGAGCAACACCACCTCAGACTAGAGAACCAACACCATATCTATGCCCAGTACAAGCACCGGCACAAGCTCCATCACTATCAACTCAGCCAAAGAAGCACCTTCCTCCTCTGGCACCCCCGCTGAGAGCAAGTAGTAGAAGCAAAGCTGTGAGGCCACCATCCTAGTCACAACCTTGATTGCTTTTGCTAATTTTGGATAGATGGACATGTGTTATGGCCTATTAAGAGTACTTTATGGGCTATGTTTTTGGATTCAGTACTGTTTAGAAACTAATTAGTTTTGAATTTGTTTTACTGCTTTTATTTCGGATTATGCAATTATGGATTTGTCCGCAAAACTGAATGTTCATTGACTTTTACCTTTTGAGAATGCATGAATGTCCTAGTTTGCATTTTCCGTAACTTTCTACAGTATTTTCTATTGCTTTGTAAATTGTTTTAGGTGGTAATAGTTGAATGAATACTACATAATAAATTCAATGGAGGTACTAAGAAAGGAAGCAAGTTAAAGAAGTGGTTCTAGCACTTCATGCTGCTGGTGTGTGCATGTCCAAGACTATGAAGTGATGTTGTTATGTAGTGTGGTTTAGACTTTGTTTGTCTAGGTTAGGGCAGGGAATTGGGTTGGTTTGACCCAAATCCGACCCGACCCAAATTCGAATAGTTCGGGTTCGGGTCGATTTTCATATCAATTTATTTATTCAGGTCAGGTTTGGATTCGGGTTCGGATATATTTTTTGGCCTTTTTTTGCATTTTTAGTGTTATCCGATCGGGTTGGTTGGGTTCGGTTCGGGTTCAGATATAAGATTTCTGTTTTATTCGGATTCGGGTTCAGATTCGGATATTGTCAAACTATTTGGGTTCGGATTCCGGATATAGCCATATCCGACCCAAACCCGTTCCCTGCCCTAGTCTAGGTTGTGTTGCAATTATGTTTTTAGTTTGTTTCTACAGTCTGTTCTTTCAGTACTGCTATTATTTTTAATATTATGAATAAATGCCTGTAAATGTTTTGAATCAATGAATCAATGTTGCTTCAGTACTGATCTTGTTTTGGGATGCAGCAGTTTCAACAGTCATTTATTTCTACCTAGTGAAGCATGATTGACAGAACTTAAATCACCATTTCATTTCATTGAACTGAAATCAGTCAAGCTAAGCCACTATTACATTACATAATCCTGAACTTACATTGAACAACCGAAAGCACCATTACAACAACCAAATAACCCATCTTGGAATTTCTAAGTAAACATCCAAGTCAAAAAAAACAACAAAAACTACAACTACACACCATTTTTCTGTCTTAACTTTTGTCAACTCCAACTGCAATTGACCATTAACCCTCTTCAATTAACGATTTTTTCCCTTCAAAGCTTCAACTTTTGCTTCCAAAACTTCCTCTCTATTATTTCGTTACTCTGGAACCCATTTAAAATAACCACATGCTTTCGCCGAGTTGGTATCGTAATGCTTACACCCATAAAACAATTTACCTGGGTTTTTTGGAGTTTTGGAACTTCTTATTTATACTGGATCGCCACAAAAACATTATCTTTGGGAAGAGACAGATGATGACGACATTTAATTTTGTTGTCAATATCTTTGGTGGAGGAGAAGGAGTTGTGAATTGAGGAGAAGTGATTTTGAGACTCTTCGATGCTGAGAGTCCTATTCAATTCGAGGTGTTTTGATGACTTGCCTTGATTCAGTTCAAGTACGTGTTCAACTACAGTATGTGGAAATGAGAATGGCCAATGTGTTAATTTACTTTGTAAACTTAAAAAGGCCTACATTGCACCTGTCATTTTTTTGAATGGGTTTCAAAAAATAAACAAATAAATAAAATTTGATTTTGGCCGTAGATTTGATTTGTCGAGATGATGACACGTGTCAAAAAAAAAATTTGAATTTGGTTTTCTCCAAGTCAAGGGTCATTATAGTAATTGCACTGGTTAAGAGGAATTTACAGAGGGGTTTAAAGGTAGAAAACTGTTTAAAAAAAAGTTCCTAACCAATACCCAAATTAACTTTAAAATCAAAACTAAAAATATACCTGTAAAACTAACCACCAAACAGACTGTGATGTTTCGTCCTACTTCTCCGAAATTAGACTTTCTACTAGATTTTGGACCCGGGCATACGCCCGGGATCTATTAAATATTTTGTGTGCTGAAAAGGCTTTATAAAATGTCTCACACAAATTTTCGAATCAGAATATATTTTTATTGAAAATAAATCGAAATATGTTAATGAGCAGCGATTATGGTGCATAAGTACTTAGAAATTAAGAGATCAAATTGAGATAGCATCTTCACTTTATGGTTTAGGATATTAATCCATAATTTTCAAATAAAATTATCTTAAACTCGATCTAGCTTGTATAATAGTTTTTTTAGATTTATGGTGATTTAGCAGCAAATTTTTCGAATCAAAATATATTTTTATTGAAAATAAACCAAATACGTTAATGAGCAGCGATTATGGTGCATAAGTACTTGGAAACTAAGGGAGCAAATTGAGATAGCCGAAAGCAAATGATTATGGTGTATAAGTACTTGGAAACTAAGGGATCAAATTGAGATAGCCTCTTCACTTTGTGGTTTAGGATATTAATCCGTAATTTTCAAATAGAATTATCTTAAACTTGATCTAGCTTGTATAATAGTTTTATTAGATTTATGGTGATTTAACGGTAAATCATCACCGCTCAGCTTACGTACTAATGTGTACAAATCACTAAAATAGATTGATTGTTTCCATATCCTCAAAGAATACACCACTCTCACTTGAAAATATTTATCACATGAACGTGTCCTACGAACGGGTGCCGTTATATTAAATTATTCTAAAAAATATTAGCAACTATGCATAGCTATGAGATATGAAAATTATATTAATTACTCAATTAAATTTCTTGCACCATTCTCTATAAAAAGGAAGCATCAAACTTTGATAAAACTCATCGACTTCTTTTCATTGTTAGTTTTAACAATAGAAGTTTGATTGAAGTTTTTTGAGAATGTCCAATTTGGTGAAGATAATATTTAAGCTACTTGAATAGCAAGGCATTCCCAATCACAATAAAAGAAGTATGATAAACATTACTTAAAATGCAAAACTATATTTGTCGAGACATTTATTCCCCTTCATATAATACAAATATATTTTTTAGGGTTATTAGTTGAATGCATTTGCATCAAGTTTATGATTTTTCATTAATTATTCTTTGAGGTTAGTTTAATGTAGTACGTTGCATCCAGTTTCTAAATTCTCATTAATTATTCTTTGAGGTTAGTTCAATGCAGTTGCATCAAGTTTCCGATTTCCCATCAATTATTATTTAAGGTTAGTTCGAAGGCAATTGCATCTATTTTATGATATCCGCTACTTATTCATTAAGGTTAATTCAAAGATAGTTGCATCCAATTTTTATGTTTCGTTAATTAGTATTTGAGATTAGTTTATTGAATTTGCATCCAGGTTCTAATCTCTCGTTAATTACTCTTTGAGGTTAGTTCAATACATCTGCATCCAATTTCTGATTTCCTGTTAATTGTTTTTCTAGGTTAGTTCGATAGTTTACAATTTCTATATAGTTTGCATACATGTAAGAGTCTGTTTTTTTAAACTCACTTTCATTTTGGGTTTCTAATTACTCGTAATTACTCATGTGAGAAGGCTAAAAAAACCGACATTTATGCTTTTAGGTCAGTGCGATGCAGTTACATTCGACTTTCGATTTTCAGTTAACTATTTTTTGAGGATATTTCAATGCATTTTCATCCAATTTCTGATTTCCCATTAGTTAATATCTTATTTTAATTTAATGCAATTGCATCTAGTTTTTGGTTTTTTGTTAATTATTCTTTGAGGTTAGTTCAATGCGGTTTATCCAATTTCCGAATTTATGTTAATTGTTCTTTGAGGTTAGTTCAATACATTTGTATCAAGTTTTCGATTTCCCGTTAATTATTTTTTGAGGTTAGTTCAATGCAGTTACATCACATTTATAATTTCCCGATAATTATTCATTTAGGTTAGTTCAGTGTAGTTTCATCCATTTTTCAATGTTTCATTAATTAGTCTTTGAGATTAGTTCATTGCATTTGGATCTAGTTTTCGATTTCCCGTTAATAACTCTTTAAGGTTAGTTCAATACATATGCATCTAGTCTCTGATTATTTATGCTTTGAAGTTAGTCCGATGCAATTATATCTGGTTTCTGATTTCCTGTTAATTATTTTTTGAGATTATTTCAATGCATTTGCATTTAGTTTCCGATTTCCCACCAATTATTCTATGAGGTTAGTTTAATGCAGTTGCATTCGGTTTTTTATTTTATGTTAATTATTTTTTGAGTTTAGTTCAATGTATTTGCATTCAGTTTCCGATTTCTCGGCCTATTAATTATTATTTGAGGTTTGTTTGATGTATTTGCATACCGTTTCCGATTTCCCATTAAATATTTTTCAAGGATTTGTATACAATTTCTAATTTTCCTTTAGTTATTATCTGACGTTAGTTTAATGCAATTGCACCCAGTTTTCAATTTCTAGTTAATTACTTTTTTAGTTTAGTTTATTGCATTTGCATAAAGTTTCCAATTTCCCGTTAATTACTCTTTGAGCTCAGTTATGCATTTGAATCCAATTTCCAATTCCAATTTCCTTTTAATTATCCAATGTGGTGTATAATACCAACTTCTACTGATCCATCTGTAGTATCCTTGCAAACATGACATAAAAAGTCAATTATGTTTGATTTACTATGTGGGATCATTGAAGATTACCAGTTCCTGATTTCCTATTAATTATTCTTTAAATTATGCATGACTTACTATGTAGAATCTTCAAAGATTATCTACGAACGGGTGTTGTTATATTAATTATTTTGAAAAATATTTGTAAATATACAAAACTTTTATATATTAATATTATATTGATCACTCAACCAAATTTCTTATAACGTGAAAACCTTATTCTCCATTAAAAAAAAAACTCATGTACCTTTAATAAAACCCTTCAACTTCATTTTGTTGTTTAATAATAGAAGTTTGATTGAAGTTTTGTGAGATTGCCTAATAAGGTGAAGTTCATATATATTGTAGCTACTTGAATAGCAAAGAGTTCCCAATCATACGGGAAGAGATAAGATAAACATCATTTTAAATGCAAAATTATACTTACCGAGACATTCCCACAATATATAACCCAACTATGTTTTGAGGTTAGTTTAATGTATTTGCATCCGATTTCCGATTTTCAGTTATTTATATTTTGAGGTTAGTTCAATACGCTTGCATCCAATTTCCAATTCCGTTATTTATTTTTTTTGAGATCGGGTCAATGCAGGTTGCATCCAGTTCGATTTCTTGTTAATTATTCTTTTGATTAGTTCAATACATTTGCATCTAATTTCCAATTCCCTCGTTAATTATTCTTTGAGGTCGGGCTTCAATACATTTGCATCCAGTTTCGATTTCCCATTAATTATTCTCATTAGTTTAATGCATTTGCATCCAGTTCGATTTCTTGTTTATTATTTGATAAAGTTTCTGTAGTAGCCATATTCAGGGATGTATCACATAGGTATTAAGGCCCGCACCACGCATGTGTTGAGCCAAGAGAAAGGCCCAAGACTAGACTAGGCCCCATGAGGTAAACCTAAGAGATGGATATAAAAAGAAAGAGAGAGGAGAGTAGAAAGGGAGGCTAACAAGAGAGGCATGGAGGGGTGAGGAGAGAGGTGAACTACGGGCGGCTTGATCCCGAGATGGGTACGTGAGGGCAACCGACTTTGGTGCAGCCGATCCAAAATAGAGAGAATTTTAAATTTAGAGAGTCGCGAGATTCGCGCAAAGATTTTGCAACAAATGGCTGGCCTGTGGGGATCGAAAAGTTTTAAATCGCAGACAAGTTTTCTCCATTTCTTACAAAAACATTCGAAGCTTTTGACCATTTTCTATTATTTCGCTCCTCCATTTTGGTTTCTTAAATGTTACTCTGAGAGAGAGGGTGGTGATGTTTGAGCTAAAAGATAAGGTTTTTGGAAGTGGGCGGGTTGAAGTTTTGAAGAAAGATTAGATTTTTGAGATGTGGGGCTGTTGTGTTTGAAGTTGAGTATAGCGGGTTTTAATATGGGGTGTTGAAGTTTGAGTGCTTTAAGACTTAGGAAGATGGGTTTCTCTGCTTTGATATAATATAGTTTGGGGTAATAGAAAAGGAAACATGTCTACTTTGGAGGAGAAGAGCAAAGCAGAAGGGGGTGTGATGAATGGAGGGGCACCTATTCTTGTCAAGAAATGAAGATTGTGAAAGAGCTTCAAGATCAGTCAAGAACTAAGAAGAGTATAAACTCGAGTGCATGGTAATGCCGCTCTTTGGTCCGCTTGTTTCCTTGCCTCAAGTTACCTTTTGTACTACTTTCCTCAAGAGCACAAAGGCGTGAATAACCGAAGTCTCACATCCGACCACTTAATGGCCGGAGAAAAGGAGAGGGGGTAGTTCGAAAGTAATTAAAGAAGACGGTGGTGGGGAATCAAGAGTGAAGCTTGGATGACTATGTTGGGTTCACTAGTCCGAGATCATATCGGTGCAAGTATGTTACATCCCATTGTTGTATCATGTCATTCACAAGTTAAATAGTCGATTGAACGGTGGCAAAAGGATTCCGTTAATTGTTGGTGGTGGTGAATCGGTCGATCTGGTGGGGTGAGTGGAGAGATGGGTGGAGAAGATAGGGAAATGGGTCGGTTTGGACCCATTTCGGATCTTGGCAACCGGCCCGGTCTCGAGCTTGGGCCTTTCGGGTGACTATGAATATGCTAGTTCTTAGGTGACTAAAGGGAAGCCGAAAAGCGGTGTTGGTAAGATAGGTTTTGTTGAAAGCAGGTCATTTTGAATGTGTTTAGGAGCTTTGATCGACTATGGATTAGGCATTTATGGTTATGGATTAGGCTTTGATCCGAGGATGGTGCTAAAGAGTGTTGTTGCTGCCGCAAGATGGGATAGCTGCCTTTGTTGTTATATGTGGACCGGTTTGGAGAGGGTCTAGCAAAGCGTAAGTAATGCGTAAGGTTTTCCTTATTGCAAATACCGTATATCTCCTCCCGAGGTGCTAGCAGGGTTCTATTGGTTCTACCTTGGGGTGCAACTTTCTCGAGGAAACTAGTTGAGAATCCTTAATGCCGTGAACCGGTGACGCCAATTTTTGTTGGTCGTGGCCTCCCATGAAGTGGATTGTTGATAGCATGGAGCACTCGGTTTTCTAGATTCTCATTCTTGCCGCCGGTTTAGTTTCAGCTTCTACTTCCGTGATTATGCCCGTATGAACCGACGAAGGCTATATGGAAGCTTAAAAGAATAGATTATGATTGGCTTGAAAGTTATTTGGTATCATTAACAGATTGGCGGTTTACATGACTTCCGCTTTTGATTTCGGAGACTTGGGTCATTCCGATTTTTCACCAAGAGTGTGGAGATAATCCACAAAAATTTCTGATTTAACGTAACCGGTTGATTGTAAGATGGAGAAACCATCCCTTGTTGGAAGTTCTAGTAAAAGAAGAGAGAGCCCAAGTTTACGTTAATCTTCCGTTTTAAGTCCGATCTTGGAAAGATCCTACGATTGCTACAAGAAGAAGGATGTTTTGATAGGTTTTGCAAAGGCCGATTTGTTGCATCATTAACCCGAGACAACCTTTGAAGATAAACGCCCGTGATGCCGCAAACAACTTGATTGAATGTCAGATCCGTACCCGATCCGAATGCGTATAATTCCCATGGAATACTCTAGAGATGACATTGAGTGCAGTTCTCAGAAAGCAGTTTTGTTGAGGCCGACGATGATGTAGTTTCTCATGGAAATGGGAACAATGGTTGGTGAGATCAACCGAGCAATGACTGCAGACGCGTGGTTGGTTAGACCAATCGAGAACTACCCTTTAGAGTCTTGGTTCAGGTAGGAAACGGATGTCAAGTACTAATGAAGATACCTATGATTGTGATTTTTTTCGATGGATGCCCGCCATTGAATCGGTCCAGTATCCGGTCGCTTTGGATGGAAGCTATATGTACCGTGTGAAGATAATTAGGTGGCGGAATGTGAGGGCACATAGAACAAGAATTCGAATGAAGTTTTTGACGTGGTTTAGCTTGAGATCAACAGAGCAGGAGCCGTTGGTTGACTTTGATTGACGACCCGATCCAAAGATACTTTTGGTTGTATTTGTCACATGACTACCGCAATCACTTTTGGACAAGGAGAAGAAGAAAATTTCCATTCAAAGTTACAAGGAATGGGTACCGGCCGAAAGATCTTGATATATGAGCTACTTCCAGTGATATTGTTCATCTTGGCGATTGAGACCAAGTCCCTTGACTGCTTTGTCACAGATTCTCATTTTTTAAAAATGAGTCCAAATTTTAATTCTTACCCTCAGAATGGTGAATGCCCGAATCCTTTTCTCGCTATCCGAACCAAAGTACAAGATGGATCATGTAAGATGTTGGTCACCACAGTTGGGATGAGAACCCAATGGGGTAAGTTGTTGGCAACCCTCGAAGGAGGAGATGATGAGACCCCATTGCAAGTCAAACCGAATGGAGTAGCAACTATCATTGGAAGATTGGCCTTTCTTTGCCGCTTGTTACCTTTGGCATAAAAGTAGTACAAGGTCTATTTACCGCGAAGATGCAACAGGGAACCCAATTTGGTTCGAGATTTGTCATACAAATGCCGGAGTTTTTGCCGCTGTGCTGACGATTGTTGTTTGTTTGCTCCTTTTTGAGTCTTGCCTTTGCCATGAAGAAGATGATGAATGATAAGGCCCTTTGTTCGCCATCATCTTGCGGCTTGTGAAACTATGGGTTCCCGCCACAACCATCCGCGCAGTGACAAGACTAGAACTCGACTACCAATCACATGGTCATTGTTATGCATATGTGGGAATATTAAGGAAATGCACAACCGACGAGGTTCTTACCTTGAGTTCGGTTCCAAGTTCCACATTGAAAACCCTTCTCCAATCAATATTTAATAACACACCGGAGAAGTAGTGATTAATGAAGATGGAAAACGGAGATTTTGGGAACACCAACCGAGACCACTATTGAATCTGGCTTGTCACTTGGTGGGGACTTTCAGCAGAGCGTGGAGCATCCGTGACTTGTAAAGGTTGTGCCATTTAATTCTTAAAAAGAGAATGGGGTAGTGCTAGAGCTTCCACAAGGAGGTCTCCAAGCACAATCGTTGCTTCCGTAAATAATTTTGGATGCATGTGACAAGTATGTAGACTCAAAAGGTGACATTGTCCCTCTCGATGAAGCTACCCCGAACCATCTTAAGGATACAATTGAACAGCTTTGCTAATGAAGCTCTTAGAACTCTTTGCCTTGCTTACGGAACCGAGATAAGTTCTCTAATGTGGATCCAATACCTCTTAAAGGGTACACTTGTATAGCAAATTGTGGGTATCAAAGGGTACACTTGAGAACCACTCTTGATGAAGTTGTTCTTAACCGGGCGATGGTACAAATGATGCTCCAACATTGCATGAAGCAGATATTTTTGCCGGGGGCATTCCGGGCACGAGGTGGCGAAAAGAGAGTGCCGATGTCATTATTCGATGACAATTTTTCCACAATTGTGGATCGTGGGTAAAATGGGGACAACAGGCCGATCGATGGAAGGTGATGATGGTGCGCATAACCGATTGAGTGATGGAAGGTGCTAGCATTAGAGATGGGTGCCCGGAACTAGTGGTATGCTGGTTTTAATTGTTGGTCATGGTAGTGTTGGTTTGATGGATGCCCGGGCATTAGTCCGTTTGTTGGTTGTGATATCCGTGGCCGTTGGTTGTGATTTCGGTGATGTTGGTTTTGTTAGTTGTCACCGTAGTGGTGGGTGTTGGTATTAGCTTAAGTTATCTAGGTGTCCGCGACCGGATGGGTAACATGGCCAACCATTGTGTCTATATTCTCGTGAATCGCTCTCGATCAACCGCAGAGACGACGGTGTAGTTATTTGTATGTATTGAGATTGAACCTTGGCTTCCACATAAAGTCCGAGAAATCATAGTTGGTTTCACACCCAAAGTAAGTGCATGAGGAATGTTTGGCTTAAATGCGCCAAAGATGTTTGTTCCGTGTACATGTGAAAAAGGAATCCTTCATGAAGGTTGCATAGTGATATGAAGGCGAAGTTGATGCAAATCTAATAACTTCGAAATCCAGAGGAACAAAGAGATCTAGAGTTTGGGATCGAGATCAACAGATTGGAGCCCCGGTCAATACAAATGGTAAGACGATTACGTAAGAGATGCAGACATACCTACCGCGTTACAGAGAAAGAGAAAGATTTGGCGGTACCGCGGAAAGTTGAGCCGATATTTACTAGATGATGTTTGGTCTATTCTTACGCTGGAAGAGATAGAGATGAGCTGCCTTTTAAGCCGCAGAGCCGGGGGAATGAGTTCTCCGCTGACCCTCGGTCCGAATCAAACGTGGGGAGATCGAGCCGTTCCCGGATGTGCATTCCGGCGAGAGCGGAGGGTTCGAGAAGACCCTTCGCGGATATGTCGGGACTATCCGGCGAGTGCGGGGAGGAGCCCTCCGCTGACCCTTGTGTCCAAACAAATGCGATGTGGGCAGGCAGAGTCGCCTCGAACCGGGCGACAACCCGGCCGAGCCCGCTGATGATGAGCCCTCCACGGATCGAGATGCTAGAGATACATGGGGCAATGAGAGAGCCCCAACAGCGAGAGATCGAAGCGAGCCCGAGAGTGATGAGCCTCCACGGATTGCTGAGATACATGGGGCAATGAGAGAACCCCATTTAGAGCTGAAGTGGATGAGCCCTCCGCGGATCGTAGATGCTAGAGATACAGGGGGCAATGAGAGCCCCAACCGGGCGAGAGCCCGAGCGAGCCCGCTGGAGCTGGATGAGTCCTCCGCAGATCGAGATGCTAGATATACATGGGGCAATGAGAGAGCCCCAACAGCGAAGAGCCCGAGCAAGCCCGCTGAGTATGATTCCGCTGATCGAGATGCTTACATGGGGCAATTTGGCAAATAACCCGTCAAGCCCGTGGAGCTGATGAGCCCTCCACACCAAAGATGCTAGGGACACATGAGGCAATGAGAGAGCCCCAACCGGGCGATTTTCCGCTGACCAAAGATGCTTACACATGAGGCAATGAGAGAGCCCCAACAAAGCCCCGAAAGCCCACAGAGTGGGATGAGCCCTTCAAGGACGTAAAGGCAAGAGAAAGGTGTCAAAGAGAGTAGCCCCGTTTTTAGCCCGAGATGCAAGAGATACGCGGACATGAGATCCAACAACGGGGGATGAGCCCTCCGCTGACATGAGATCCGAGTCAAACCCGGGGCAAGCGGGTTATCCTCATCGATCCACCCCAAGCGTAGATATAAGCCCTTCATGGACATGAGATCCGAAATAAACCTCGGAGCAAGTGGAGTTGCCCTCATCCGACTTCCACCCGCAGAGCAGCAGACAACGGGGATGAGCCCTCCGGACATGATAGATTTCTATGAAGGAGAGCTTTATGGCATTCCGCGACATTGAGAAGGAGAAATACAGGGGACGTTACATAATGGTGAAGTTCTCCGGGCGAGAGATGGTGGCCGAGGTGATACACCCGCATACATGGTTTTCGTCGAGGAGCGATTATATTAAATGAAGTTTTGAGAGGTGTCATTGGGTTAGACATTATCATTGTATCGAGTGAGAGAGAGCCGGGCGGGATTTCGCAAGGAGTTCTAATAAAAAGGAAATGAAAGGGTAGATATAGTAGCGAAGTTTTTATGACAGTATTAGTTTTCTCCGGGGAGAGATGGCGGCCGAGGTGATACACCCGCAGATAGGCCGAAGTTCTCTGAAGGAGAGATGGTGGCTAGGTGATACACCCGCAGACAAAACGAAGTTCCGAAAGAGAGCGGTTTACCGATATGGTAGGAGTTCTATGTGAGAGGTGATGGTCATTTCGTGGGCATCAGATTGAGTCAAGAGAGAGTGAAGGGGATGAGATAGTTGAGTCCCACGAAAGCGGAAATGAAAGGGTGAGACACCTTATAGAAGTTTGTTATGTGAAGGAGAGATTATGACATGAGACACTTCGCGACATAGTGGCAAGTTTTCGAAAGAGAGAGGTTAATGAGGTGAGACACTCGTGGATATAGTAGCGAAGTTCTATGAAGGAGAGCTTATGGTTTTTCAGATCGAGTCAAGGGGGAGAGAGCGGGGCGGGATGAGATCCTTTGGGGATACGCTTAATGGGGTATATGAACAAGAACCCATGGATTGAGTACTTCACGCATATACCTGGTCCAAGAGCGTAATACATGGATACGAAATGTCCTTACGCATACCACAAGATAATCGCGGATATCTAGAGTTCAAAGAGAGAGACAAGAAAGTTTGAGGACTTTCGGTCCACCGTTTGTAGTAGCCATATTCAGGGATGTATCACATAGGTATTTAAGAGATAAGGCCCCACACACCTGTGATGTCTTGAGCCAAGAGAAAGGCCCAAGACTAGACTAGGCCCCATGAGGTAAACCTAAGAGATGGATATAAAAAGAAAGAGAGAGGAGAGTAGAAAGGAGGCTAACAAGAGAGGCATGGAGGGGTGAGGAGAGAGGTGAACTTTTGATCCCCGATTACGTAGGGCAACCGACTTGGTGCACCGATCCAAAATAGAGAGAATTTGAGTAAATTTAGAGAGTCAGAGATTCATAGATTAGGGTTGCAAATGCTTACATTTGCATCTAGTTTCCGATTTCTCATTAATTATTGTTTGAGATTAGTTCAATGAATTTGCATCCAGTTTCCTATTTACCATTAATTATTTCTTGAGGTTAGTTCAATGCATTTGCATCCAGTTTATTTTTGAGATTAGTTAAGCGCGCCCATCCGGTTTCCGATTTCCCATTAATTATTTTTAATATTAGTTCCACGATTTACATCATGTTTCCAATTAATAATTAATTTTTCTTTGATGTTAATTCAATGCAATTGCATCCAGCTTTGATTTTCTATTAATTTAATCTTTGAGGTTAGCTCAATGCATTTGCATCCAGCCTTCGATTTGTCGACAATTATTTTTTATGTTAGTTTGATGTATTTGCATCCAAGTTTTGATTTTCCGTTAATTATTCTTTGAGGTTAGTTTAATACAGTTGTATCCATATATATTCCAATTTTCTATTAATTACTTTTTAAGATTAGTTTAATGTTTGCATTTGCATCCAGGTTCTGATTTTCTCATAAATACTATTTGAGGTTAGTTCGATACATTTGCATCCAGTTTTTTCCCCATTAATTGATTTTTTTTTTGTTAGTTTCATTCAAGATTATATATATTTTAAAATATTTGTCATTATTGCTTTGCCGTTTTTTTTTTATATATATTTTGTGATGTTATTTTTTGTATAATTGTTTTTAACTATGTTTTGAGGCCATGTTAAGGATATATTCGAAATAAGTCGGTGTTTTATCATAGACACTAAAATTGTATGATTTGTAGTAAGGAATTAGTTTATACAAATTACATATTTTTTAGCAATTTTTTTTTATTTGATCAAATATATAAGAATTGGAACACTAAAAGTGTTTGATTCGTAATAGAAAATTACTTTTTACAAATCACCTATTTTTTAGCAATTTTTAAAAATATTTGTCATTATTGCTTTGCCGTTATTTTTTTTTTCATTTTCTATTATATATTTTGTGATGTTATTTTTTGTATAATTGTTTTTAACTATGTTTTGAGGCCGTGTTAAGAATATATTTGAAATAAGTCGGTGTTTTATCATAGACACTAAAATTGTATGATTTGTAATAAGGAATTTTACAAATTACCTTTTTTTTTTTTTTATTTGATCAAATATATAAGAATTGGAACATTAAAAGTGTTTGATTCATAATAGGAAATTACCTTTTACAAATCACCTATTTTTTAGCAATTTTTTTTATTTGATCAAATATGTAAGAATTGGAAATACACTCAAACTCTCCAAATATAATAATTAGAAATACACTCAAACTCTCCTAAGAGGTTCTATGTATGTGAGATTGTAGGCTATTAGAAAAGACTATCTTTCATATTATAGTGCCACATAGGAGAGAAAAAAAAACTAACTCTCTCATATTAGAGTGCCACATAGGAAAGTGAAAATCTTCAATTAGAGGTCTCTGCTTTAGTATATAGACTAGATTTTGGACCCGGGCATACGCTCGGGATCTATTAAATATTTTGTGTGCTGAAAAGGCTTTATAAAATGTCTCACACAAATTTTCGAATTAGAATATATTTTTATTAAAAATAAATAGAAATACGTTAATGACCAGTGATTATGGTGCATAAGTACTTGGAAACTAAGGGATCAAATTGAGATAGCCACTTTGTGGTTTAGGATATTAATCCGTAATTTTCAAATAGAATTATCTTAAACTCTATCTAGCTTGTATAATAGTTTTCTTAGATTTATGATAATTTAGCGGCAAATTTTCGAATAAAAATATATTTTTATTGAAAATAAACCGAAATATGTTAATGAGCAACGATTATAGTGCATAAGTACTTGGAAACTAAGGGATCAAATTGAGATAGCCTCTTCACATTGTGGTTTAGAATACTAATCCGTAATTTTCAAATAAAATTATCTTAAACTCGATCTAGCTTGTATAATAGTTTTATTAGATTTATGTTGATTTAGCGGTAAATCATCACCATTCGGCTTACGTAATGTGTACAAATCACTAAAACAGATTGATTGTTTCCATATCCTCAAAGAATACACTACTCCCACTTGAAAAGATTTTTCACATGAACATGTCCTACGAATGGGTGTCATTATATTAAATTATTCTAAAAAATATTAGCAACTATCTATGAGATATGAAAATTATACTAATTACTCATTTAAATTTCTTGACCACTCTCTATAAAAAGGAAGCACCAAGCCTTGATAAAACTCATCGAATTCTTTTTATTGTTAGGCTTAATAATAGAAGTTTGATTGAAGCTTTGTGAGAATGGCCAATATGACGAAGATAATATTGAAGCTACTTGAATAGCAAGACATTCCCAATTACAATAAAAGAATTATAATAAACATTATTTAAAATGCAAAACTATATTTGTTGAGACATTTATTTTCCCTACATATAATACAAATATATTTTAGGATTATTTGTTCAATGCATTTGCATCAAGTTTTTAATTTTCCATTAATTATTCTTTGAGGTTAGTTTAATGTAGTACGTTGCATCCAGTTTCCAATTTCTCATTAATTATTCTTTGAGGTTAGTTCAATGCAATTGCATCAAGTTTTCAATTTCCCGTTAATTATTATTTGAGGTTAGTTTAGTGCAATTGCATCTACTTATTTATGATTTCCCGTTAGTTATCCATTAAGGTTAATTCAGTACAGTTGCATCAAGTTTTCGATGTTTCGTTAATTAGTCTTTGAGATTAGTTCATTGCATTTGCATCCAGGTTCCAATCTCCCATTAATTACTCTTTGAGGTTAGTTCAATCTGCATCCAGTTTCTGATTTCCCGTTAATTGCTTTTCTAGGTTAGTTAGATTGTTTATAATTTGTTTGCATACATGTAAGAGTCTGTTTTTATAAACTTACTTTCGTTTTGAGTTCCTAATTACTCGTGATTACTAATGTGAGAAGGCTAAAAAAGTGGACATTTATGTTTTGAGGTTAGTGCGATGCAGTTACATCCAACTTCCGATTTCTAGTTAACTATTTTTTTAGATTATTTCAATTCATTTGCATCAAATTTCTGATTTCCCGTTAGTTAATTTCTTATTTTAGTTTAATGCAGTTGCATCCAGTTTTTGGTTTTCCGTTAATTATTTTTTGAGGTTAATTCAATGTAGTTGCATCCAATTTCCGATTTTATGTTAATTGTTCTTTAAGGTTAGTTCAATGCATTTGTATCAAGTTTTTGATTTCTCGTTAATTATTTTTTGAGGTTAGTTCAATGCAGTTACATCAAATTTATAATTTACCGTTAATTATTCATTTAGGTTAGTTCAGTGCAGTTTTATCCATTTTTCAATGTTTCATTAATTAGTCTTTGAGATTAGTTCATTGCATTTAGATCTAGTTTCCGATTTCCTATTAATAACTCTTTAAGGTTAGTTCAATACATCTGCATCTAGTTTCTAATTATTTATGCTTTGAGGTTAGTTCGATACAATTATATCCGGTTTCTGATTTCCCGCTAACTATTCTTTAAAGTTATTTCAATGCATTTGCATTTAGTTTCCGATTTCTCACCAATTATTCTATGAGGTTAGTTCAATGCAGTTGCATTCGGTTTTTGATTTTATGTTAATTATTTTTTGAGTTAAGTTCAATGCATTTGCATCCAGTTTTTGGTTTCCCATTAATTATTATTTGAGGTTTGTTTGATGTATTTGCATATCGTTTCCGATTTTCCGTTAAATATTTTTCAAAGATTTGCATCCAATTTATAATTTTCCGTTAGTTATTCTCTGTCATTAGTTTAATGCAATTTGCATAAAGTTTCTGATTTCCCATTAATTGCTCATTGAGCTCAGTTATGTATTTGAATCCAGTTTTCGATTTTCTTATAATTATCCAATGTGGTGTGTAATACAAACTTCTACTGATCCATCTGTAGTGTCCTTGCAAACTTGACATAAAAAATAAATTATGCTTAATTTACTATGTGGGATCATCGAAGATTATCCAGTTCCCGATTTCTCGTTAATTATTATTTAAATTATGCATGACTCATTATGTGAAATATTCAAAGATTATCTACGAACGGGTGTTGTTATATTAATTACTCTGAAAAATATTTGCAAATATGTAAAACTATTATATATTGATATAATATTGATCACTCAACCAAATTTTTTATAACGTGAAAATCTCACTCTCCATTAAAAAACACATAACTCGCCTTTGATAAAACCCTTCAACTTCATTTTGTTGTTTAATAATAGAAGTTTGATTGAAGTTTTATGAGATTGCCTAATAAAAAGAAGTTCATATATATTGAAGCTACTCGAATAGCAAAGAGTTCTCAATCATACGGAAAGACATAATATAAACATCATTTTAAATGCAAAACTATACTTATCGAGATATTCCCATAACATATAACCCAACTATTTTTGAGGTTAGTTCAATGCATTTGCATACAGTTTCTAATTTTCCGTTATTTATATTTTGAGGTTAGTTCAATGCAGTTGCATCCAATTATCTATTCCCGTTATTTATTTTTTGAGATCAGTTCAATGTAGTTGCATCCAGTTTCTGATTTCTCGTTAATTATTATTTTCGGTTAGTTCAATACATTTGCATCAAATTTCCTGTTAATTGTTCTTTGAGGTCAGTTCAATGCATTTGCATCTAGTTTCTGATTTTTCGTTAATTATTCTGTGAGATTAGTTTAATGCATTTGCATCCAGTTTCCAATTTTTCGTTTATTATTTGATAAAGTTGCATTTGCATATAGTTTCGATTTCGCAATTATTGTTTGAGGTTAGTTCAATGAATTTGTAACCGGTTCGATTTCCGTTAATTATTTTTTGAGGTTTTGCATCCAAAGTGTATTTTTGAGATTAGTTCAATGCAATTGCATCAGGTTTCCGATTTCTCGTTAATTATTTTTTAAGATTAGTTCCACGCATTTGCATTATGTTTTCAATTTATAATTATTTTTTCTTTGAGGTTAGTTCAATACAGTTGCATCCAGTTTTCGATTTCCCGTTAATTTAATCTTTGAGGGTTAGCTCAATGCATTTACATCCAGTTTCTGATTTTCCGACAATTATTTTTTAATGTTAGTTTGATGTATTTGTATCAAAGTTTTGATTTTATGTTAATTATTCTTTGAGATTAGTTTAATGCAGTTGTATCCATATTCTGATTTTCTATTAATTACTTTTTAAGATTAGTTTAATGATTGCATTTGCATCCAGTTTCCGATTTCCCGTTAAATATTATTTGAGGTTAGTTCGATGCATTTGCATCCAGTTTTCCGTTCCCCATTAATTGTTTTTTGTCGTTACTTTCATTCAATATTATATATATTTTAAAATATTTGTCATTATTGCTTTGCCGTTATTTTTTTTTTTTCATTTTCTATTATATATTTTGTATAATTATTTTTAACTATATTTTGAAGCCATGTAAATGATATATTCGAAATAAGTCGGTGTTTTATCATAGATACTAAAATTGTATGATTTGAAATTGTATGATTTGTAATAGGAAATTAGTTTATACAAATCACCTATTTTTTAGTAATTTTTTTTTATTTGATCAAATATAAATTAGTTTTTACTAATCACCTATTTTTTAGCAATTTTTTTTTATTTGATCAAATATATAAGAATTGGAACACTAAAAGTGTTTGATTATTTCTACAAATCACCTATTTTTTTAGTAATTTTTTTTTTATTTGATCAAATATATAAGAATTGGAAATACACTCAAACTCTCCAAATATAAGAATTAGAAATACACTCAAACTCTTCAAAGATCTTTCATATTAGAGTGCCACATAAGATAGAAAAAAAAAGCTAACTCTCATATTAGAGTGCCACATAAGAGAGAGAAAATCCTTCTTTAAAGGTCTCTGCTTTAGTATATAGATAGTAGATAGTAGATTCGTCTCTTTCAGACAAACGACAATTTAGGAAAACCATTTCTACCTAAGCCGCTTCCCACCATCATTGAACTTGCATTATCTCAGTATCAAATTTACCAATCAGTTAAAAGGTTAGTATGTATGTAAGTATTTTTCTGATTGTTTGTTTTTTCTCCTCTTAATTCTTCTTTTCCTTTCATAGTTAATTTCAGGCAAAACTGAACCCAATTCAATTTCTTATTTATTTGGATTGCCTATAATAGCCCCTTTGCCCAGACTGCAATATTAAAGTGTCAATGCACAATCTCTAATCAATCGGTGTATTATATCACCAAACACAGTTTTACTCACATTGGTATGTTTTCTCCACTATTTTTCCATTATGTGGAAAACTCAATATCTATTTGTGTTTTTGTTTACTGCCACTATTGTGATCAAATTTAACTCTACTAAAGCGCTGTCCTTTCCAGTTTTCTCAGCGCTCCACGTCATAAAACAAACGCGTCTCTTCGGTAAACGGTGGTACAAAATGGAAGAGGCAATTGTTGTTTCTTTTCAAGACTTAACTACACCAAAATGGAAAAGCACCAATCCGTGGGTGAAGATGCACACACTCTCTCTCTCTGTCTCCCCCCTGTCAATTTCTTGCAATCAGTTATTTTTATCCCAATTGTCACTACAGTTCATAGATGATTTGTCTATCTATCCTTTCGTCATTTTTAAAACAGTTTCTTCCAAACAACAGAGAATAAACTGTTCTCTTCTCTTTATTCAATAGTTTCTCTTTTGAATAACTGTAACATGCGGTGTTCAAGAAAATGCTTACTTGGTGATTGTTTTTTCAGTTATGCATCTGAGTTCTACGTAATTGAAATTTTACAATTGAACAATGAAAGTTTTAAGAGAGGCTTTTCGAATGGCGAGAGACAGGTTTCGTGAGGATGAATTACTAAGTGTTAGATGCTGCCATTATGGTTGGAGACGGCTCAGGTCGTGATATTATTGTCGACAGAAAAGACTCTGGATTTCAAAGAATAAGTCAAGTGTATAGAAAATTTATGGCTATGCAGTACCCAATTTTGTTTCCTTATGGAGAAGATGGATTTACTGTTGATATACCATATAGTAGCGTTCAAAATAATGTACATCGTAAAAAAAAAACAGTGAGCAAGCGAGAGCATTATGCTTATAGACTCCAGGAAAGAGTGAATGAAGGTCAGACTTTGATTCTTGATTGGAGGACGTCTTCGCCAACAATTTGTGGTCGACGCTTATGCATGTATGGAAGAAGCTAGGTTATGGTGGTATAGAAATAACCAAGCAATGGTTAGAGCAGAGTTGTACAAAGGATTAGTGGATGTGGTTGTTGCAGGTGATACCACACCTGCCTCTGTAGGTAAAAGACTCATACTGCCTTCCTCATTTACAGGGGGTTCTCGATATATGCACGAAAATTATCAAGATGCCATTGCTATTTGTAGGTAGGTAGGCCCTCCGAGCCTATTCATTACTTTCACTTGAAACCCAAATTGGCCTGAAATAAAAGAAGTGATAGAGAAATCTGGTCAGAAGGCGGCGGATAGACCAGATACCATTTCCCGGGTTTTCATGATGAAACTTGATGAGCTTATGAAAGATTTACGACATGGGAGACAATTTGATCTTGTAAATGCAGGTAATCGTATTTATGTTTAAACATATATGTTTGTTACAAAATTGCTTAAAAAATTATTGGAACTTCATTAACATGTTATTAATTTTATATTTTTAGTGGTATACACGATAGAATTCCAAAATAGGGGGCTTCCGCATGCACACATTCTACTGTTCTTACATCCAGCTAATAAGCCAACCAGCATTTCAGATGTAGATAATATAACCTCAGCAGAACTGCCAGATAAGACGAATGATCCAATTGGATATGAACGTGTTGTCCAATTCATGATTCATGCACCGTATGGCTATTTAAGAAAAGATGCACCCTGCACAAATAATGGGAAATGTTCTAGGCATTTCTCCAAAGCAGTTCTGTAGCGAAATTGCTTACTCAATCCTATATCATGCTAGACCAAATCATTGATAGAATTCACATTTATTTTATTTCTTCTTCTGAATATATTTTATTTTTGTGAATTGAGTACTAATAAAAGTGATGCATCTTTTATCTACGTTTTACTAGGTTTAATCGCTTCCATGTATCAAACAAGAAGAGCAGTACGTACAAACCACTCAAGGTATTCTTGGTCAATTTAGGTAGTCGCTGATTGAACTACCATGTGTCTTTTTAAGGAAGGTATTCATTTTGAAGGAAGGTACATACTGTGCTAGCTATGCCGCTTTCAACACATTGCTTTGCCATGAAGAGATGATTAAATTTTTTTGTAATCATAGTCTTCCTAATTTCATGTATAATTGATTTCTATTAGTGTTTTATAATCATCCAGTAAGACATTGTTTTCTTAAAGGCAGCGTACACGCACGTTTACCATTCTAAACATGCTCGGGTCTTCATTTCATTTACGGATATTCTCATTGATTCATATAATCCAGGTTTTCTTTTTTCTAATTGTTTTTTCATAAATGGGGTCCATGTTATTTATTTACTTATTTTTTATTTTTAGTTTCAGAATATTTATAGAATCTATCAACATGCGACCTGAAAATTATAGACTTTGTTGGGCACTTCCTTTGTATTTGATTTAGTTTTACATGAGCATGATAGTTCATAAGTCATGACGTTGTTACTGTAATACATGATAGTACTTAAGGTGTATGGCCTTATGGTTCCTATAGTAAAACTTTTCTATATGTAAGTTGGTAAGTCATGGAAGGCTATGCTGGCTGATTTTACTCTTTGGCAGAACAGAGATCCATTTCTAATCTTCGAGGTACAGGAGCCGAGGTTTTCGCTTGAAGAGTGGCAATGATGAGAACTGTGATAAGCAATGAATGGAGCTTTTATGGAGGTTCAAGAGTTGTTCTTTGTTTGAAAGTAGTCAGATCTGTGCCCAATGGAAAAGCTTTGTTCTGAAGTAAATGCTTCATGTAAGATTGTAATCCTTTTGCTCATTGAACTTTCCTTCGGTAGTTTTGCTCATTTGTAGAAAATATAATATTGAACTGGCTTATGAGCATCATATTGAAAAATTTTATATTGATAGTTAGTCGAGTAACAATTATTGATTTGGACCAATTTTATAGTATAGGTTTGAAAGATCGTGGCGAAACCAAGACAACAGCTTGCCTTCCCAACTAGATGGTTTGAATACTTGACTTCTGAAATGAATTCGTCAGTTACATCGTCGTCTTGGAAGCATGTAAGTTATGAAGTATAGCCACAGGAGTTTGGTAGATCCCAGAAAGTTGAGGTTTGAATATGCATTCAATAGCAATAATATTGACTGTCACAGAAGGTTTGTTTGGCTAAGACATATAGGTTGAACCAGATTCTGGTTATGCTAAACCTGTTTCACATGTGCACTCCGAATAGTTTTGAAAGCGGGTGTCATTCCAAATCATCTAAAAATTTGTCTGCTGGTTTCAAAGAACTTTCCGGAGCATCCTAGCAAATTACAACTAGAAAGGGTAAGAGTTGTTTCTTTTTGTTTTTGTTATGGTGCTAGATTAACCTTCTTACTGAAACATTGCAATGCATAGTATTCATTTTGTAAGTAATATACTAATGTAATAATTGTGTTCAGTCTTATGGCTTCTTCCTTTGCATATTGAAGCATTTTTTTCCTATGCAAATCAAGAAAATTCAAAGACATCCCGTGCCAAATTAGAATGCCCTGGAGAACATTTTCTTTTTGACATGTGCTTGGTTGGTTTTCATATAACATGTGAACATCTTATGTTGGTTCTTTTCCATAGTTTATTTTTCACACCTTGGTGATAAATTTTAATTTGCCAAGAAACTCTGTATCGAGTCATGTTCCTTTAAGTGATTTTTGGACTTATCAAATCTCAAAATTTACGGGTCAAGTTTTAGTGTTTTGGCCTTCGATCCATGATATGTAAATTTAATTTTGTATTATATTCGTTATGTGATATGATATTTTCGTACTTAACATGTTTTATTCAGGTTTCATAGTGCTTTCCTAAACATATCGATGTTATAGAGAGCCACACCTTTTAGTTGTTGTTGTTAAGATTTATTAGACTTTGTGACTAGCTAGATTTATTAGTCTAAGTTGTCCTTCGCTTCTTCAATGTTCAAATTTTTCTGGGGTATCTTGAATGCATGTAGATCCAAATGTTAGTTCTATAGTGAAGTTTTTGCTTCGTAATTTTAGCATTATACATTCCAAAGTAATTGCTTACTACTTTATTAGAGGTTAGTTTGCTTCTGTTTTAAACAAACTGGAGAATCTTAGTTTGAACTCTTGCATGTGATGACACACGCCTTAGGGGTCTGTTTTTTTGCGTCGTTTTTCTCTTTGAACTTTGGAATCACATAAACCAAGTCAAGATGGAAGGAGCTCAAGCTTCTATGCACACTTTGTGAAAACATGCAGATTACACTTGGGAAGTCAATTGGAAAGCTTTTGTTGAACAAGACCATTGGCTAGAGAATGGTAATGTTGTTGCAACTCAAGATGTAAATCAGTCTCAGAATGATTGGCCGAAAATACTCTTTGATGGTGCCTTTAGTATGTCAAATTCTAGAGGAGCTGCTGGTGCTCTATGTGCACAAGTGAAGATGGCTAGATTTTGAGAGTTATGTATACTAAGTTAATAGCAAATAGTGCATTGCAGTCAGAATTTTATGATGCAGAACTAGCGACAAGGCTTGCACTGCACAATGGCTAGGATTGCAACAAGTACACCTATTTGTAGACATTCAATGTGTCACTAAAGCCTTAACTAGAGGAACTACTACAGTCGATTGGGAATGTCAAAGTGTCAACCCTTTTAAATTCTATTTTGGCTTTCTATGCAAATTTTGATGTAATGACCTGCAACTGTTTAAGTAGGACTTTTAATGGGCGGCTCGTAGTCTAGCCAAGTGGGTTCTTATGTTTCTGTGTAGTGGGCCTCCTCTAGATATTTTTGTAAACTCTACTGTAATCTTTCTTGAATCTTATGAATAGAACGCCATTAGTCCACTTCTTGAGTAACAATAAGGGTTTCCTCCCCAAAATATAGATTACTTTGTTAAGATTCTGCTTATTGAGTTTTCAATACATAGTTTCAGCAACCACTGTTCTTTCTTTCTTTTTTGTCCGGGGGGTGGTGGTGGTGTGTTGTTGTACATGGTACAGACTCGAGCAAACCACAAGGAGTGGTAATCAGTAAAATGAAGTTAAAGTAGCGAATCTTTATTTACCAGGATCTGTTTGAGTGATTCAGTTTGTTAGGCACTTCATGTTATTATTGGTATGTCAAACTTGGAAAAGGCGCAGGGGAGTTATAGATGAACAGCAGAGAGCCTCGCTTCCTCGAGGAAACATCTTCAAAATTCAATCTGAAACAGAGGATATTACAGTTTTGGACGTGTCCCTCGTGTATTTTGAGCCTATGAACGAAGGAGAGAAACAAACACAGTTACTGTTAAAGATGGATTGGGGCATAAAAAGAGAAACGATCATGCCTGTGAGAGTCGTCATTGGGAGATGGGGGCGTCATGTTCTATAAGGCCCATTTATCTGGATTAGATTTTGTCCCAATCTGCAACTCATTTCTAGCAGAAGCGCCAAGTTTGAGACTCTACACTTAGCCATCTACCACAAGATCAGATACATACACATTCAATGCACTCAAAGGCATTGATACAATGCATCAGAGGAGATGCCAGAAACCTACCTTGGGAGGCAACAGACATTATTGACGATTTAAGGCATCTCTTTTCCTTCTTTGAAGATGTATCTCTCATACACGTCTACAGAGAGAGCAACTCTACAGCGGACATTCTAGCCTCTTATGGTATTGTAATAGCCACAAATATGTGTTGCCGTGTTGGCATAGTAGATCACCAGATTTCCTTTGTAAAAAACCTGTACTTGGGACTCTATGGGTGTTTCCACACCACGTTTAGTATAAATAATATTGCAAACCTTTGGAGATTTTTTTTTTATCTGGATTTAACTAAATTTGTTTAGGACTATTTGTATAACTGCAAGAAGGGTAATTAAAATCGTACTGTCGTTGTAATTAACATATATAAAACTCAGTCTGAAACTCTGCATGCATGGAAACTCATCATATATAAAGTCTTACTAGCTCTTGAGACTTATAGTTGATCAATCCAACATTTGCATGCTAAGTAAATATTGCTTAGGCTTAGTTTCATCTCAGTTCTCCAACTATCAAAACTTCGATTGGGAGCTTCCCAGCAGATCGGATGCTCAACAACATATAACAATATCCATTTCCAATGTTTATGGGAATTTATGCACATTTTATTCTTAAAAAATACTAACTACAACGAAGGAGCTTGGGAAAGGACTGCACAGGTCGTAGTCTAAAAAAAAATATCGAAGTCGAAGCAGACTCTGACATTGCTAAAACAAAACCACCATGCCATTATAGAATTTATGAACTCATAATTGAGTGTAGAGTAAGAATAAAAAAGTTTTGCAACACTCAAAAGTCAAAACACAGTAAAATCACATTTCTTTCTTAATGTGGGCACAAATTAGAGTGCTTTCGGGATTACAAAAAGGGATTTGATCTGATTAACCATGTAAAGAAAAATAGTTGCTGTGTCACTCTTTTCAACTTAATGTTCTACATTCTATAACCGATAGTACAAGTTGCGAAAAGATTCTGACCATGCCATCACTGAACCTATTAAAAACACTTCAGTTTCATGTGTCTTCTTCATCCCATTTGTTAGAAAGAGGAATTACTTTACATAGGGTTTTTTTTTACATAGGGTGGAAACACACGACTAAATCCGATTGCCTTGGGATAGCTGGGCTGGGCCATGTCAGAATATCCGCTAGCCGGATAGCATAACATCCTCTACAGTCTACACTGGTACCCATGACTGAAATAACTAAGTATCCTTTCAATTTTTGCTCCAACCAACATAAATAAAACTCCTATCCAAAAGGTCAAATTCAACAGTATCGACTTTAAATTCAGCCTTCTAAGGAAAACCTAAAAAATATTGTACGAAATGGCTGAACCTGTATCATCTACCGCCTCCCCCTACTGCCACAAAACCCCACCACAGCCTAAACACATTACATCTAATCCACTAACAAAAGCCTAATGATGGTGCATAAAGCAGCCAGAACTCAGATACAGCCTGGGTCAGCATATCCTTTTTTTTTTAATAAGGTGATGGGGTTAAGGACGCCTACCTATGCATTAAACTTCAAAGAGTTACATACATATGTCCCTCGGATATTGGTTAAAGTGTCACCCGAGCTATTTATCAACTAATAGCGCGATTCTCCATCTCTTCTATCAACTAATAACCTATTACCTACGGTATACCACCCCCATTGGAAATAGTTTTTTGACACTTGGAGTATAAACTTTACACTCTATATGGTTTACACCCCCTATTGGAACTATCATAAGTAATGAAATCAATTATTAAAATAAATGGATAGGTTGCTGCAACAATTATATGTAAAATTTCATTTGCAATCCTTGCATACTCCTCCCATACTAAACAACTAAAAGTGTTCGTTTGCAAAATTACAATCTGTAAGGATCTGACACTTTTTTTTGTTAATCACGTGCAAGGCAAAAAACGGATTTTAAAGTGTTAGCGTTTTTAATACCAGTCCAACACTTTTTTTTTTTATGATATTTTTCCCAGTACACCAGTCTGTATTATGGATGTTTCTATAATCAAAATTGTTGCCACTTGACAAAATGTTTCTATAATCATTTAGGCATAACATAGTGAGTATGCACAATGGATCACACTTATAATGCCTTTGCACTCCTTCACCATGCACTCTGCACCTGTTGTTAACTACTTGATCATTACACTTAATTTGATTGACTCTCAAAGAACCAACATTCCATTGCATTATGTTAATCAAGTGGAAGCCCAAAATCTGCCAAAGTTCTGCATGTGGAGTTGGGTGCTAATAACATTTTCAGAATGGAACCAATAACAAATGTAAGAATTGATCAAAGGAATTTACGACTAACAACAGGGTGAAACAGATGTAATTCAACGATACAACTAGCTAGCATCCAAAATTTCTTCTTTTTGTCGCCTCCATATAGATGGTTTGAAAAAATCAACACTCCATCATTTGAATCATTCAATCTCCAGACACATGAAATAAGATCCACATTATATTGAAAGCTTTTAAATTGTAATCTTGCCACATAGCCATCTTCTGGAAAGCTATTATTTACACATTCAATTCACTCCACATATTATATCCGACTTAATAGATCTATAGAACAAATATTAACAGTGTCCAATGCATTTTTTCTACTTGTTTCCCAATGTGATCGTTTCTAAAAAAAAAAAAATTGCTTTTGTTAGCTAGCTACAAATTCTTTCTCTGTCCAAGCTACCTACTTATTTAAACCGACAAAAAAAAAAAAAAAATATATTGATGGATTCGTTAGATCATTTTGAAGACAATGATAAAAAAATGTTATTTTTCTTGCATTTTTTTTAGATATTTTATTCTCCAGTGTAGAATAACAATTATGTTGCACACCATAATATAATATTCTTATATCTTATAGGTAGTACACTCATATGAATCCAACAATGTTCCTCAATCACATATAAATGCTCGACAAGATAATTACACAACTAGCAGCACAAAGGTTAACTTCATTAACATAATACCTATTTTTTTGGTAAATTAGTTTGTGGCATATGCACTAATAATTATATATTGACTAAATTATAGGTGGTTAAATACCTCTTCGAATATATTTATTCGCAAAATGGCAGAGCAGCAAAAATCGAATCGAACAAAGAATACAACTAGCGTATTGAAGTGTGTTTTTTTTCTTATTTAAGTTTTTGTCAGACCTCAGCCTGTATTATTCTAAAACATTTTACATAATCGATTCAAATAAATGTAATATGTTACTATTCTAATTTACATGTGTTCATTCCTTTGATTTTCTCCACCCCAATTTTGCAGATGGGGTTTTTATTCAACATGACACCTCTGACATACAAAAGTTCCATTTATTGCAATCAATATTAGAGTTTTTAATACCAGTCCAATAAAAAAAAAATTTATGAAGAACACTAACATTTTTCTCAGTATCTATTTTTTTTTTGTTAAATTAGTTTGTGGCATATGCATTAATAATTATATATTGACTAAATTACAGGCGGTTAAATACCTCTTCAAATATATTTATTTGCAACATGGCAGAGCATCAAAATCGAATCGAACAAAGAATACAATTAGCGTATTAAAGTGTTTTTTCTTTATTGAAGTTTTTAATTTACTATTCTAATTTACATGCGTTCATTCCTTTGATTTTCTCCACCCCAATTTTCTTTCCTAGCTCGTGCAACACACTTTCCCATTTACTAGTATATATAAATTAAATAATATAACAGTTGATGTCACATATAACGACAAGTTTTACCGACAACTAATGATCTGTAGCGGTCAGAAAATGGTCATAAAACCGCCACCACAATGGTCAGGAAACGGCTCCATTTCCTTTCTATAAATAGAAAGTTCACCACATCCTTCACATTCACTCCTTTCCTCTTCTCCCCTCTACAACTTTTCTTTAATTCCAATTACACTTTTTAAGTTCTTACCAATCTTTAGCTTCATGGATGCACTAGAAAAGTTTGAGCAACAGCAAATTGAATATACAACTCACGTCTTCATGCTCGTTATTTTTATTATCATAATGTTGTTGATGTGGCATATAGTCATATCTAATATCTAGATATGTATTTTTTTTTGTTGTCATTATGGTGTGTTTCCACATCCCTGTACGTTGTTACAACTTATTGTGAGATCCTATTTACGTATTCCTTGTTCTTCTATACTTATGCTACGTCTAGCAATCCAGTTTAAAAAATAAATAAATGGGAATAGATTAGGTAGAGTGTGCCACTCCTTATAATCGCGTGTCCTATTCGTTCCCCTCTACACTACATCAATTTTTGTGATTTGCTTAATTGATTTATGAATATACAAGTTGGTCAAACTACCCTGTGAAACCTTCTCTCGTATATTCTATCTCTTCCCACGTCTAACTCACAGTCTCAAGGATCTGACTTTAAATGATCTTTTCGGTAAGCACCTTGATAGAATTATTTTAGAGGATACATGTGGTATAACTACCTTGTGACACTTTGATCTGTATTTTCTAAACTTTCGGATTGGTGCTTATTTATAGCTAGGCTAGACACCTCTCAAATCCAGTCTTCCTTTTTTTCACTCAATTATCTTCACCACTCCATTCCTTCCATCTTCAATGGCCCTCACTCGAATTTTTGTGCCCGAGCAAAACTTTATGGAAAATTTTTAGAGCGGTCTATTTCAACCCTATTTTGACACTAAAATTTTACGTCGCAGATGGTTTCCTCTATTACATTATAAGGAGGCAGTTTATTCCAGAGAGTTGGTTCTGTATTTCTATACACATGGTTATTTTCAAAACGGGCAATTCTTTGTCCGTGCAAACGGATATGAACACGAATTGACTCCAGAAATCATCTCCGAGGTCCTTCAAATTCCCATAACGAACCCTGGGGAACACCTCCAGGATTCACCATTCGACAATATAAGGCATCTAATGTTTGCAACTATCCTTTACAGCGAATATAACCGGAAAAACCGTATTGTTTATCAGCAATCTTTGGAAAAAAAACCAATTAGCTGTGATCCAAATGGAGCCACTGCATGCCTAAGGACTCCGAACATTTAATATAACAAATGGAATACATCACTGGATAACCCCCCTCCCCCCCCTCTCCTACACTCTCCTATTTTCGAATTTTCATTTATTTTACGATTCTACCGTTTCTCTTAACTGCTCGTACTGATTTTTATTTTTCTGCTTACAGGTCCCTGTGAACCAGATTGGAATTCTCATCCTTAGGACATTCTAAGAACGCTGTAAGAAGTTGACCTAATGTAGTTATCTCATAGTCTCGGACGAGACTTTCACGGGTTACGAGCGAGACTGCCCTGGAATATCAACACTCCATTTTTCAGGCCCAAATCACTTCTCTTCTCAGTGTTGTTTTGGACTCTTTGGACCTGTTTAACTAACTTCCAGTACGTTCACGAGTTCAACTCATTTCAGGAGTTAATTCGGTCACTTAATTCTAATAGGGGGAGTTACGGGACGCTCCAAGTGGTGTCTTTCATCACACGTCTTCTTTCATCCATTTTCTGCCTTCCTATCTGCATCTCTAATAATGGAACCTCCAAAGATCATCCCTAAATAATCCTTCCAGGCTATGTTGGATTCTCCTTCGTATGGATTGCATTTTAGAGACCTTATCACCCAAGCCAGTTGGTCCTCCCTCGTTCTACAACTTGAGCAAACATACTCTCCACGTTTAGCGGCATATTTTTATGATCATATGGAGGATACAACAACATTTAATGGTGCACGTGGTTTCTTTTTGAACGGATTCACAATCCATATAGGTAACACCAGACATATCTTTCACTAGTCAACAATTGTTATAACTTTGGACCTTCCCTATCACGAGCCCACCATTCAATACATCATACAAAACTCCTTTAATCACTACTTTTGGGAAGATTTCACTGGCCTCTATGCCGATGGCCTCACCCGAGTTGTTGAACTTGAGGAAGCTGGCCGATGGTCGGACAAAACAATTCCCCCAGCAAGTATGACAATGAATGTCGAGACTACCATGATGTTTATCCTTCTGAACATCATGGGGGATTGGCATTTTTCTACTACCACCGAATTAGCTTGCAAGACTTTCCATGCTCTTGCTCAACAACATACTTTCTTAGACATCACGAACCTCTTAATTGAGAACCTAAAAAGGGCTCGTGATTTTCAACACCATTATATCACCTTGCCCGTTATTGCATGCCGGATAATTTCTTCCCACAATTTTCGGCCATTTTTCATGACTGGGTACGAGTAGATTCTATGTGTTTGGCGAACATGATAATTCGTTCTTTGAGATTTCGGGTCTGGCGTCGGCGCTATTCAAGGTACTTGAAGTATGTTCGTTGCTTCCCTAAAGACAAAGACATGATAGCTCATTTGGACGCTTCTAAAAAGAGAAAGTGGAGCAAAGTTTGCCAGGCCATGATAAGCTGGTGTGACGCCAAAGAATGGCACTTCGATAGAGATGAAGCTAGAATGGACATACCCCTAATTCTTAATTAGGGCAGTGTAAGTTGATGTACATATTTGTTATTTTAGTTTTTGATGTGTCCTTTCCCTTTTGTTTTTGTATATTATATGTTGTGTTAGCATAATTTTCTATTGCAGATATCAGCTCTATTTTTGTTCAAGCCTCTTAGGTATATTCTTTCTTCCTCTCGACACTTTGAGGACACAGCGTCCTACTGTTTGGGGGTGATTAGAACTTTTTGCAAAAATTAAGCATTTCTAGGTTATATATAGTTTTATTTTCTGTCTAAATAAGTGTATTTAGTGACAAAGTCTCGTTTCCTTTTCTGTGATAAAAAATATCTAGAAATCTCACCCTAGCATTAGAATTAGGATTTGTTTTTAGAAACTTAAGTTAATACGTAATCAATAATTTTATGCACTGACTGTCATTGAATGTACATAGCAGTAAGTTTCTGGGACCCATAGTTAGACAACTTAATTTCCATATCCTGTGAGAATCTAACCGAAAAAGCCTCAACATGTGTGATATATGAGTAATGACACAAAGAAATAGCTTTTCTGAATAGAGAGGTTCACGCGTCTACTTACTCGATCAATACCCGAATCCTAGGCGAGAATTTAGGCCTTCTTTAATTTGGATCGACATAGCCAAAAATCTATATCTGTACAAATTTTACCGCTAGTCACCCCACTGAACCCTTTAGCAGACCTTTCATTTTCACCAAAAAAATCCTTACCCATCTATTAACTACAAATAAATAAGCCCACCTAGATGATGAGTATGAGAAATAGGATGAAGTGTGGAAAAATAAAGATAAAAACTTGTCACAAATCAAAATCAGTTACTTGCTTCAGAAAGAAAAGAAAAAGAAAAATAGAAATATGTTTCCAAAAATCAAAAGAAAAATCAAAGTTAGAACTTTCCCCAAAATCAAATAAAAAAGGAATACAAAAGCTTAAAAGAGCTAAATATGGAAACTCATGTTAGAAGTAGGAAAGAAAATAAGGATTTCCCTAGTGTAAATATCTCGAAGACCTTATTCTCTCATACTTATCATTTTTTATTTTTTCCATTCTATTTTCTTCTACACTACCACCTAATCCCCATAACACTTAATAAAGGCTTCTAGCTCAATTAGGAGTAGGATGGTGTGATAATAAGTAGTAGATGTGAATTTTCAACTTTGGCTCCTCTTAATGCCATTGAGTATGTGAGGAAACATGTGCCCACTACACACTGGTGTTAACAAAACTTGAGTGGAAAAATATGAGAGAATTTGTGTTTCTATACATACTTGTGAGAACCTACTTAAAGGACGCTATCCAAAGGATCCAGAAATGACCCTGCTCGTACATTTCATTGTAAAGATTACTGCATGCATGCTCATATGTAGATGTTTTGATTATTGTATGTATATTAACTTGAATTTCAAAGGAATTAATCCTCGTTTCCCCTGCTAGTGAGATGTATAGATATCTAAGATTAATTAAGAGAACAAGCCTTTGTTACTGAGTCGTTGTAGTTTGTGAGTATCTTCTCTGGAAAACTCTCACGAGGCTATAACTCATCTACTAGGGAATTTCTAGTGGTTTAAGGCCTTATTGCATAAGGTCAATGCAACCGCATTTTGCGAAATGAGACTTAGTTTAGAACAACACATTTTTGGTCACTTATCGTTTTAATGTCTCTTCTTTGCTTGAGGACAAGTAAAGTGTTGTTTGGGGGTGGTGTGATAAGCACCCAAAACTATAATACTAAACCCCATAGAGACATAGCATATTGGTTAATTATGTGTTTAATAATTATGAAATAATTATATTTTCGTACTTTTTAAGGTTTTTGCAGTTAACGTGAATATGATGATAAAACCTGCATCAAAGCATGGGAATACTATGCATACTTGAAGTCTTCCCACTCAGCCCCAGTGAAGCCTAACAAAGCTTGACTAAAGCCAAAGATTCCAATGGGATAGAACCAGTGCAGAATGGGATCACATGCAAAGAAGCAGCAAACTTCCGAAGCTCATAATTTTCAAACCTGGACTCCAATTTTGGCAAGTTAACTGCTAGAATGACCAGGGCGATGAGTTCTACGCAAACATAGGAAATTGTAAAAACGCCAACATCCTGGGCCGCCACTGGACACAGCACGTGGACCCACTCTGCGGGCCACAAAAAGTGATAGATGAGTCATCATGTATGGACAAGTGGCAAGTTATGGACACTTTTGTGACACCATGCAAGAAAAGACAAGACGACAAAACAATAAATGCTTGACTAGACTTGTGGGTAGGAAAGGTGTGCTAACTTTTGGCATGGTTTGGTGGAAAAAGACAAGCTTGCAATAAAAGGTGGGAAGGCTTCACGTGAGAGGAGGGGGATATATCTTTTGAGATGTTGGAGAAAGGGGCATTCATTCTTGCATTCCATTTTTGTTGTTTACATTTCATGCATGGGTTTTCTTCTATTTGAAGCTTTTGTATTAGGTTGATACAAGAAGTCTTGAACTTCTAACAAGATCTGTTTTCTTCAAGTTAAATTTCCAGTTCTTATTTTGCTTCTTCTTACTTTTTCATTTCATACATCAAATACATCAAATCCATCCAAGGACCATGAGTTAAAACCCTCCCAAGGGGAAGGTTAATGATGCTCATGTGAGGATCAGGTTGCATTTTAGTAGTCTAGAATCACTACTTAGGAAAATAGGCTTTGGTTATACATCCGGTCCCAAAATGACTAAGTCTGATCAAGTTTGGAGTGCTGATACTTCAGATCAATCTCGTGTGAGACCCAAACCCCAGATTATTTTTCCATTATTTCGTAACAATATTTAGCATTTTGGAATTTGATATTTATTTCTTGGTCAACAGGCTAGTAAATGTGGGCTTGAATTTTTGATAGAAAGAGAAAGGAGGGAAAATTAGTATTTTGAATTTTGAATTTTTGTGTAGAGATTTTTAATATTTGGAAATTTTTCAAAATATATATTAATATAAGGTATATAATAAATATAGTACTTATAATAGAGAAAAATATTCTATAGTTAGGAATAGAGGTATTTGGTAAAATAGGAAGTTTCAAAAATGTTAAGCATAATATAAATTCTTTAGAATGGAAGGATTTATCATAAATTAAGGGTTTTCAGAAAAAATAAGTTTTTAAAACTAAACAGCTAAAACAAAGAAGAACGGAGACATGGCAGATTGTGCGTCTTCTAACTAGCTTGGGATCGGTTTTCTTTCATATGCTAAATACTCTTTTTCGCAATACTAGAGGCGAGTGGCTATATTTTTAAAAAAAATCTATTTCACCGAACCTACAAAAAAAAAAACAAACTGTACTGTCAGAGTTTTTCCAGCTCAGTTTCTTTGTGCTGCCTATTCTTCTTTCGATATTTTTCTTATCCTGCTAAATTGTTAAACTTGCCGAATTGCTAAACTAGTTAAATGTTATATATTGTTTTCCTTAATTATTGAAATTATTGGACTGTTGGAACTCTGAAGAAGTTAATGGCTGTGCAAGCCCAGAGAACAGAGAAATCGTCCCTCTGTATATTGTTTGAACTTTTATTATGTTTATTATGTTGTTGTGTTGGTTGGTTTATGATTGGTGGTAGTGGGGGTTGATTGGGTGGGTGCTGTTGAAGGTTGGAGGCGTTAATGGCGTCGAGACAGAGTTTTGTGAAGAGTGAGGATATTGGGTTTTGATTATACCCAAAGGTTTGGTTTTTGATGGGGATCAAAACCGAACTGTTTGGTGGTGGTTGGTGGTTGGTAGAGGTGTTGTTGGGAACTTGACGACTCGTTCATGGCGGCGCGATCCAATTTGGGAGAAGAGTGAGTGATGGAAGCAAAGCGGTTTTTGTGTTAATTAAAGTGGTTGGGTTTTTCCTCCTTAGTGTTTTTAGTTAGGTTTGGAGTGCATGTGGGTGGTGGATGGTGGCAGATCCAGTGGTGGAGGGAGATGTTGAGGAAGAAGAAGGAGGGGTGGGTGGAGATCTGTTTCTGTTTTTTTGGTTAGGCTTGGGCTTGGGCTAGAACTAAGTTAGTTTGTTTTCTTTGGGCCAGTTTCATTTTAGTTGTTTTTGGGCCGAACCAATTTGTTTGTTTCTTGGGCTTGTTTTGTGTTTTGTTTGGGCTGGGTCCATATGACTTGAATTGGGTCAGGTTGAATAAATAGGTTGGTTTTAGACTTTTGGTTTTGGGCTTTTCCCTTGGTTTTGTTTTGGTAAATTGGGTTAGGACTATGGGTGGAAGTGTTTAAACATGGGTTTGGGTTAGGATCTGTTTGGATGACCACCGGTTTAGGACTGTTGATTGTGGGGCTTGACCTGTTGACCAGTCAACCCTTTGACTGTTGACCATTGACTTTGTTTACTTTTTTATATGTATTAAAATTTATGGACTAAGTCAATCTTTAAGTTTTCAGTAATGGGGACCTTAAGTTGGAGAAAGGGAGTAACTTAAGGTACCTTAACTCTGGATAAGGTTAGCTGATAACCGTAAAATTGATAGTTTTACTAATGAATAAAGCAATGAAACTCTAAACGAAAGTAAAACTACAAACTAAACTTATACTAGACTTATCAAAGATATTTGTTTTCTACTCTCGAATCTATTGAAGTAGAGTTGGAATAGAAGATTCGTTCCACTCCTAGTTCTTTAGCATTCAAGTTTCCTACGACTATCAATCCTACCAAAGTCAATGAGAGAATTACGAATTATACTACGATACAAATTTAACTAACAAGATATGAATAACTCAACTACGAAATGCTACGAAATACTAAGGTTTGAATCTAGAATAAGAATTAGGGGGGAATTGAATCCACCTCGAATCCAACTTAAGAGACTAGCATAGATGGTTATAATCCAATTCTTACGTTCTCACGGTAAGAAGTGGTTGTTCTAATCCCTAATTATACATGACATTTCTACCAATTCATAACTAGCATGTGAGGAAGTCCACCCATTCTCATGGCGAATCAACTTTCTTCTAGAGTGGAATAGACTCTTACAACAATTCTACGCTACACAATCAAGTTTTCATCAAGGCTTCACCAAACCCTCTAATGGAGGTTTAGCCTTGATTCATCAAACTATCATTTCCAATTGAATTAAAACTAGACATAATATAAAGATTTGAACTTTACTAATTTAACTACTCAAGAATTGAAATCCAAATTAATAACTAGGAAATGAATAACAAACAATAATTGAAATTAGATCTAAACAAATTTAAATGACAAAATCGAAATTAACAAGAACTACTATTTTATTTATCTATTGAATGAATAACAATGATTCAAATAATTAATCTAAAACAAGGAATGAAACTAAATAATTACTAATTGAAATTCAAAAACTAGATCTACAAGCTATTTTAATGGCTACTTTCTATTCTAAGCTATCTAACTATCTCTCTCTCTTAAGAGCTAAGTCTTGTTTTATGTAAAGGAGGAGACCAGATCCACAATTTCGTGCATGGGCTGAGGAGCCATGTTTTGGGCTGGAAAATCGAGCCCAAAGCCCAATTTCTTCAGTCCACAGAGCCCGTTTCAGCTGACTTTGACTTCAACAGACTTTTCGTCCATTTTTGCTCCTTTGATTGGGTCAAGGCTTGAACCATTGGAAAGCTCATTCCGAGTCGGTCATTTTGACGTAAGGTAGGCCCAAATTCGAGGCCTGAGTCCAAAGATATGGTCTTCGGAAGTTCTACTGACTTGTGCACTGTTTCTGCCCGTGTTGACTTTTCAGCTTTTGACCGGGCTTTATAAAGGCTTTGTCTCCTTGAATCTTTGCCTTTATCACAGAAATTCTTATCAACCAACCCTTTGCTCCTTTATATCGCCAAAGTGGCACATTTCTGCACATAATTGAGTTCCATGCCTGGAATACATAAAAGCACGTAATTAGCATTAACTCTTATTTATTACTCGCATAATTGGTCTAAAAGTAGTATTATTAAGGGGTTAAAACTACAGTTTTGGGCTCTTATCAAAGCACCCCCAAACAGCATTTTGCTTGTCCTCAAGCAAATATGAGAAATTAGCATAAGTGACCAAAAATGGAGTTCTAACTAATCTCGTTTAGCGAAAAACATTGTATTGACCATATGCAACAAGGCCTTAAACCACTAGGAATTCCCTAGTGAACGAGTTATAGCCTCGTGAGAGTTTTCCAGTGAAGGTACTCACAAACTTCATCTATACTACAACGACTCAGAAATAACTATTGTTTCCTTATCTATGTCTCAATTATCTATACATCTCACTAGCAATGAATACAGAATAATCAAGTCGAAACCTAAGCTAATATATGTATAATAATCTATCATCTACGAATAAACATACATACAATGAGCAATACTATGAGATGAACTAGCAGGTCCGTTTCTGAAAACTCGGAATAGCGTCCTTAAGTAGGTCCTCATATAAATGTCAAGACAAAAACCACTCTGATTTTTTTGCTGCTCAAGTTTCGCTACTCCAGTGTGCAGTGGGCACACTTTACCTTACAAGCTCTATGACACACAATGAAGACGGAGTCGATCAAACACATCTGCCACTTACTATCACACTAACCTATTCCTAATTGAGCTAGATGTCTTTATTAGGTGTTGCGGGGATTAGGAGATGGTTTTAAGAAGGAAGGAAATCGATATTCAAAAAGGACAAGTCTGAGATAATAGAGGCTTCATATTATGTAACTAGAGAAACCCTTGTTCTTTACTTTTGCTTCTACACTTTGTTTCCATCCTTAGCCATATTTTTCTTTTTTCTTTGGCTTTTGACTCCTTTGATTCTATTTTTTTTTGGAGTTCTAACTCTTTATTTTCTTTTATTTATTTATTTATTTATTTTATTTGGATGGAAACTTCATTTTCTTATCTGAAGCGACTAACGAATTCTTGATTTCAAAGGTTCTTCTCTTTTCTATTCTTCATCTCTATTCTCAGACTTATTCAAAGAATTGGGTAGGTTGATTTTTTTTATTTTGTTTTGTTTTGTAACAGGGTAAAGGATTTGTGGTTTATGAAAGGCTAAAGAAAGGCTTAAAGGGGCGACTAGCGGAAAATAATTCATAGGTTTGAATTTATGGCTATATCGATCCAAAGAGGGTCTAAATTCTCGCTTAGGATATGGTATAGTAATCAAGCAAGTGGACGTGTGATTTCTCTATCCGGATTTTACTTCTCCCTTGTGTCATTTCTCAAATGTTCACTCATATAAGGCTTTAGGCTATATTCTCCACGAGATTTGTAGAATAAGTACTCTAGCCTAGATTTCAGAAACTTACTGCCAACAATCATAGATACTCATGTAACATATTTATAGATAGATGCAAGGATTATTACCTACATATTAGCCTAAGTTTCTAAAAACTATTCTAATGCAAAAGCTACGTGAGACTTCTAGATTATTGAGAGCATAGATAAATAAAATAATACCAATATTCCTAAGTGTATAGCATACTTTTTATTTATATTTTTAAAATTTTTGAATTTTTTAAGCTAGAAAACAAGTGCATATTATACATATCTATATCCTAACAGATGCCTTAATTACACGTGTTTCTATGCCCCCTAAACAAGAAGCATGCTTTGTCCTCAAAGTATTTTAAATAAAGAGGGTAGAAAAATACCATTGAAACGCATGAAATTTCGAAACATATGCAAAACAAGGTTATAACATACTAATATAGAAAAGAAAACTGACGCAACTCTATAAGAGTTCCACCCGTAATGGGGTTAATGAGAAACAAATTTGCTTGGGACATAAGCAGACACTAACTAAAATAAAAACTAACCTTAACTCCCGTTTAAACATTTCCCTCTTCATCCTTAATAAAGAAATGAGGTTCCTTCGCATCCTGCCATGCCATGATAATTTGCCAGGCTTCTCACCACTTATCGTCTACTATAGCTAACCTGTCAAGCGCCACTTGGTCGGATGGGGTGTAAGGCGCAACCTGATGATGTTGTATCCTCCACCCTTGCCAAGTCATTGCACGGAATGATCAAATAATACAATTGGTGGGTCTCACAATGTTGACCCCAACCCAATCCGTGAAACGGGCACAAAAAACAGGGAAGAAACATAGCATTATACGGCAAATTAAAACAGGCATAAGAAGGTACTCATGCCTCTTGCCATGGGCTCGGGCTAAACTAGACATTAAGGTCTGGGGAATATCATAGAGTGTACATCCCCCAGCTAAAGCAAGGAAAATATCACAAGTTTCATCATTCACAGAAGAATAACGCCATTCCCCTCTAATGTTTAGGATAATCCAAGACATAACAGTGCCCACGTTCATAGACAGGCTACCAAGGGCGACGATATAATCCCCTTGGTCCTCTATCTTAAAGATTCCTGCCCCGTAATGCTCATGCAAATCATCATAGTTATACATGTACATATTATCTACCAAATAGGCCCATGAGTCTTGTATTTCGGCCGGCATTGCAAGTCCAAGCACAAAGGCTATCAAGAACCTAGAAATTTCCATTGGTTCATCCCCGATGGTGATGGAGAACACTTGTTCTCCATCTGGTCTATCAAAGAACTTACAATTATCATAAAAATAAGATGTAAGTACGGGAGAATAAAGTTCATCAGGACTTACCAATAGTGGCTCCCATCCTGCTAGAATGATCACTTTGCGAAACCACGCACCATAGGTGTCACTTTGGAATAAGTCTTCAAAAGACTGTTCCGGTATGATACGAGGGAAAGTCATCCCCAATAAACTTGCTGGAATAGCTGCAAAGGATCTTGGAACAACCCTCAGAAAACTGGAAATTTTTGGTGCCCACAAGGGTCAGGGCGCAGGGTGTGCTCAAGGTATGCTTGGATGGCGCGCTGGTTATGCTCGGATGAAAACTGGAATTCAGGTGTTTTGAAGCAGGTGGCCTTCGAGGTTTGGGCTGGAGAGGGGGCAGGTCGAGCTCAGGGTAGAATTTCTTTGACCGGTGCTTAGGCGCGCGTGGGCGCCCTCCAGCGCGCAGTCTTCGGGGAGCTGATAGGCGGGCGCGAAGGAAAAATAAGGTAAAGTGGGAATGAAACGTGAGAGATGAATGTGAGATTTAGTTGGGGTTGTGAGTGTAGAATGAATGCAGTTTTTATAGGTTTTAAATTGCTAAACCGAATCGGGAATTTGCCAAAAAGCTTAAGGCAATTTCCGAAAATAATAAAATTTCCAAAACCGAAAACGGAAACAACTCATATTCTTGATTCTAAAACAACCCTAATATCTTTTAGGTTGAATTTAGGATAGAAACTGCCTAACTCATCAAGATTTCATCCTACTACAATATCTATTTATAGCGATGCCCATATCGGCAATATTCTCAACCCTCACTCCAACACAATTCTAAACCGGAGGATCATATACAAAATCAAGCTAGAATACATAATACCACCCCCAAACAATTCGGGAAGGTGGGATTAATGATAAAAACAATGCACAATTTAAAAAGAACCGGATTATATTAAAACGGAAATTCAAACAACATTTAACAACCGAATTTAAATTTAACTACTGAATTTAAACAACTTAATATCCAAACTAAGAAAAACAATAAAAACAACTAAATAACATCGAAACCACATATTTTTAGAAAGCCTAGCCACGTGATGAAGATGGAAAACGCCTCGAAGTGCGTGTATGACATAAGTTATGCGAACAAATGCACTCTAATTTCCTAGATAATGTCAACCCGAATCGGAATACAATTAAACGGCATAAACAACACAACTGGGAAGTTGAACAATCCAGTACAGAAACGAACACCCCACCCCCAAATAATTTATTTTTGGCAACGAAGTTTAGAAAATTTCTTTAAAAAGCGGGTCTTTTAAAGTCAGATTCCCGAGACTTTCTAACTTACTATTTTTATGATTTTTACAATTTTTATTTATTTATTTATTTTTTTTATGAAAAATATTTAATATAAGAAAAACAAGAAAATAATAATTGCATAATTCACACCATAGAGGAACATGATTCAAAATCCGAGAAAACATGCAAGAGTGGAAAACGTGAATTATGTTTAACGTGGACTTAGGATCCAGTACTTACAGCCACACACTCCATAGGGAGGGCCCGGTTACCTAAATGGTGCACCTACCAATATATGAAAATGAAAGAAAGTACACCAAATAACAAAATGAGCCGTTTATAGTCAGATACTCGAGACTTTAACAAATAACTGGAAATATATATATATATATACCCTTCAGTGTTTCATATATCAACAGTCTAAAGAGTTGGGGGTCTTTCCATAAATAAATAACATAGAATGCACCCCCAAACAGAATCAAACACCAAAATTCTCTACGATGTAACTTATTGAAATGAAAGCGAAATCTGATGGACGTTTATGGAAGATATGGTGGATATGGATGAATTTTAGATGTAAGGAATGGAAGAAATGAGAATGTAGGTTTGGCACAAAACTCATTCATGGTGTGGGTGGGAACTGTCTCAATTCTGAAAATGAAGGTGTCAAGTGCATTTTTCTTGGGAATTATTTCTGTATTAAGAGGATTTAGAAAATTATTAAGTACAGAAGAAACAAAAGGGTCAAGCGCAAACTCCAGGTTCCTTTGAAAGGGTAGAAGGTGGGGAATATTGGTGAGGGAAGATGAATGAGTGTAAGCTAGAGCTCTCAGGTCTAGATCATTAGAAGCCTTGAGATATGCCAGACATTCCTCAATAGGTGGGCAAAAGAATCACTGGGATAGAGGGTGAAAAATTCATCTTCCATCATAGCGTCACGGGATAAATGGATGTTGGCAGGGTGGGACTCACGAGGTGGTAGGGAAGAGTTGCAAAAGAGTTGAAGGAAATCTTCCTCAATTTCCTCTACGTCCAAGGAGTATTTGTCGAAGTTGGAACTTCCAAAAGAAAGGAATTTGTGCATCTGGGCATTCAGAAACGTGGTTTTGAAATAATCATGAGCTAAGCTCTTGATCATGCTAACCTCTCCATCAATATTTGTATAAAGCAACTGTTTGATCGTCTTAAAAACATTAACCGCAACGGAAAGATGGCCAAAAGACAAGGACATCGAACCATCGCGGTAGTTTATAAGTGCGTTGGCAGTTGCCAAGAAAGGGCATCCTAAAATGATTGGAACAGAATCGTTAGCGACTTCTATATCGAGGATAACAAAATCCGCAGGATAGTAGAAATCCTGAACCTTAACCAAAGACGTTTTCCACTACACCCTTAGGATACTTGATAGACCTATCAGCTAGTTGCAACGTCATTGTTGTAGGTTGCATTTCATGTAGACTTATTTGTTTATATAAATAATAAGGGAGTAAATTAACACTCACCCCGAGATCTAATAAAGCAGTGGTCGTGTGAGTATCCCCTAAGGTGCATTGTACAGTAGGACGACCAGGGTCCTTGTACTTAACTATTCCATTGTGTTCCGTTAAAAAGGCGTCTTTAGGAATCTTTGTCTTACGCCTAGTAGTGCACAACTCTTTAAGAAACTTAGCATGGTGAGGTAACTTTTTAATCGCTTCAAGAAAAGATAAGTTTATTGTTAGATTTTTAAAAACTTTCCTAATCTCGTCAAAATTTGTATCCGTGTTTAACATAGCTAATTTATGAGGAAACGATGGTTTCTCTCTATATTTTGCATATGGATCAACTGGATGTTTAACCTTTGCTTTCTGTTTCTTAGGTTGTGGTTTAACTGGTACCTCTATAGTGGTAGGATCATCAGTTTCTGTTTCGGTATCTAGTGTAATATCTAGTGTAGGAACAACTGGTGGGGTAACTATAGACATAGTTACTTTGTTATCCACCACTCTGCTTGAACGGAGAGTGTTGATGGAATTTATCTCACCTACGTTTGCATTTTCGTTACTAGTATTACCGTTTACCTCAAAGGCTGTATTTGGTGTTTTAGGATTAGGTATCGCTTGTCCTGGAAACACACTTTTGGGTTGCACTTTATCTTGAGCTAACTGCTGTAAGGAAAGTTGGATGGCTTGTAAAATCTGTTGCTAAGATTGCATAAAGGTATCAAAATGATCCGGTTGTGGAGTAGTATTTGCTACTGGTTGTGTGACCGAAACTATGTCACGTTGATTATTAATGGGTGGATTTTTATAGTTATTATTTATCGGAACGATACCTCTATTAGTATTATAATTATTATTGTTATAATTATTATAATTACCCTGACCTTGTCCTTGTTGTGGTTGAGCTTGGTTGTTATAATTATAATTACCCTGACCTTGTCCTTGACCTTGTCGTGGGTGGGCCTTGGTTATAATTATTTGCTGGCCTAACATTTGGGTTAAACAACCTTGGAGGTTGTTGATTATTTTGCCAACCGAAGTTAGGGTTTTGTCGCCAAGCTGCGTTAGGTTCGCTATTAATGGAACAAACGTTATCTTGTTGTGGTTGTTGTTGTTCATAGGCGAGAGGACAATAAGAGTCGGGATGCTCTGGACTCAAATAGAAATTACATGGATTGGTGTTGACATTCATGGCGGGGATCGACGTTTGTTGAATAGAAATAGCCTCTACCTTTTTAGTTAGAGATTCGATTAAAATTTTCAATTTTGGATCGGGTTTCATCTCAAACATACCGGCGGCTTTAACTGTTGTAGAAGAACTAGCGGAACGGGAGATATCATCACTACCCCCCAGTTATTATTATGCTTAGTTTGATCTTCTAAAAATTTATAAGCCTCTGAGGCTCCTTTACTTAAGAAACTACCCCCATTCATTATGTCAAGGACTTCTTTATGATGGTGTAGAAGTCCCTTGAAAAAGGCACGAACTAACGTGTCTTTCGCGAGGTTATGATGTGGACACTCTATAAGTAGATCGGTGAAACGATTCAAGCCTCTGAAAATAATTCATGAGGATTTTGTCGAAAGAAATGAATCTTGGAAAGCATTTCATCGGTCTTTAGTGGTGGGTAAAAATGTTCCATGAATAGTTAAACAAGTTTAGCCCACGAGTCCACAGAATTAGGCGCTTGGGCAGTTAACAGAGACGCCGCCTTATCGGCTAAGGTGAAGGAAAATACCCTCAGTTTAATTTGTTCAGCACCTACCGTAGGATGGTGGAATATAGTAAGGACTTGGTCAATCCTACGCATGTGCTGATAAGGTTTTTCATGGTTTAACCCATGAAGAACGGGTAACAAATTAAATATATTTAGGGGGATTCGGAAATCCCCCACTGGGTCTGATAGAACGATGCAAGATTTAGGGCTATTGTTCAAGGCTTTGTAAAAGTCCGAGAGAGGAGACTCTCTTTCTTCAACCATTATTTCAGGTGTGGTGTGTGGTATGCTAGCTAGAGGTGTACTGAGTGGTATACTAGAAAGACATGTTTGTTGCCGTTGTCGGTTAAGTACGTTAGGCATTTTTCTTCGGCCTGACCTTAATCTCATGCAAGGCTAAAACCAATCTTAATGAAACACAACAACACTCCAAACAATCCTGATATGCTAGTATGAACCTCTAACAGAAGATGCGAGGTGTGGAAGAAAAGAGTACCTGAAAGCCTCCTTGCTTTGTTTATGAATAACGTCTTGTTTATGCGTGCTCAGTGTATATAACAAGTTAGAACACTGAAAATCTTGAAGAAATGGAAGTTTGAATCAAACCTGTGGAAATCGGGCAGTTTCAGCAGAGGGTGCGGTCGTGCTCAGAATAGGCCTAGGCGGGGGACAGGTCGCGCTCCAAGTTAGCCTTGGTAGGGCGCAAGTCGCGCTCAGGCAAAAAGTGGAATTCCAGGCTTGTGGGCGCGGGGTGAGCTCGTGTTTTGCCTTGGTAGGGCGCAGGTCGCGCTCAGCCAAAAGAAGGAATTCCAGGCGTTTGGGCGCAAGGTGCGCTCCAATTTGGCATGCCCAAGGCGCGGGTCGCGCTCCGAGTAATTTTTTCGAGGAAAATTTCAGTGCTAAAACAGACAACCACAGTGAGAATCAAACAAGGGTGGGTGGGTTATGGGACTTTGGAAAATTAACAATTCTAAAGAAAACAATGCTAAAGGCAACTAAGATGGCAGCAACGCCATTTGATAACCGTAAAATTGATAGTTTTACTAATGAATAAAGCGATGAAACTCTAAACGAAAGTAAAACTACAAACTAAACTTATACTAGACTTATCAAAGATATTTGTTTTCTACTCTCGAATCTATTGAACTAGAGTTGGAATAGAAGATTCGTTCCACTCCTAGTTCTTTAGCATTCAAGTTTCCTATGACTATCAATCCTACCAAAGTCAATGAGAGAATTACGAATTATATTACGATGCAAATTTAACTAACAAGATATGAATAACTCAACTACGAAATGCTACGAAATACTAAGGTTTGAATCTAGAATAAGAATTAGGGGGTATTGAATCCACCTCGAATCCAACTTAAGAGACTAGCATAGATGGTTGTAATCCAATTCTTACGTTCTCACGGTAATAAGTGGTCGTTCTAATCCCTAATTATACATGACATTTATACCAATTCATAACTAGCATGTGAGAAAGTCCACCCATTCTCATGGCGAATCAACTTCCTTCTAGAGTGGAATAGACTCCTACAACGATTCTACGCTACACAATCAAGTTTTCATCAAGGCTTCACCAAACCCCTCTAATGGAGGTTTAGCCTTGATTCATCAAACTCTAATTTCCAATTGAATTAAAACTAGACATAATATAAAGATTTGAACTTTACTAATTTAACTACTCAAGAATTGAAATCTAAATTAATAACTAGGAAATGAATAACAAACAATAATTGAAATTAGATCTAAACAAATTTAAATGACAAAATCGAAATTAACAAGAACTACTATTTTATTTATCTAATGAATGAAGAACAATGATTCAAATAATTAATCTAAAACAAGGAATGAAACTAATTAATTACTAATTGAAATTCAAAAACTAGATCTACAAGCTATTCTAATGGCTACTTTCTATTCTAAGCTATCTAACTATCTCTCTTAAGAGCTAAGTCTTGTTTTATGTAAAGGAGGAGACCAGATCCACAATTTCGTGCATGGGCTGAGGAGCCATTTTTTGGGCTGGAAAATCGAGCCCAAAGCCCAGTTTCTTCAGTCCACAGAGCCCGCTTCAGTTGGCTTTGACTTTAGCAGACTTTTTGTTCACTTCTACTCCTTTGATTGTGTCAAGGCTTATACCATTGGAAAGCTCTTTCCGATCCGGTCATTTTAACGTAAGGTAGGCCCAAATCCGAGGCTTGAGTCCAAAGATATGGTCTTCGGAAGGTCTGCTGACTTGTGCACTGTTTTTGCCCGTGTTGACTTTTCAGCTTTTGACCGCGCTTTATAAAGGCTTTGTCTTCTTGAATCTTTGCCTTTATCACAGAACTTCTTAGCAACCAACCATTTGCTCCTTTATATTGCCAAATTGGCACATTTCTGCACATAATTGAGTTCCATGCCTGAAATACATAAAAGCACGTAATTAGCATTAACTCTTATTTATTACTCGCATAATTGGTCTAAAAGTAGTATTATTAAGGGGGCCCATCTAAAGCACCTACTTTTAGTAAACTCTGTTAGGTTTAATAGGAACCTCTAGAACTTTTCATGTTTCTTTATTCCTTTTTTGGAAAAAAAAATAGAGGGAAACCAGCTTCCGTTTATTCTCTTCTTCTTTCCCTCTTCCACTCCTCTGTCCTTCTTTCCTTTACTTCTCCTCTGACTACATAGGTTCAGTTCCGTTTGGATTTGGAATGGACAGACACCATGTCACCTTCCCCAACCGAAATGGAGAAGAATCTTCCAGACAAGGGGTGTGTAGAAATAGTGGTGCTGATACCACTAACAAGGAAACATATGCTAGCAAAATAAGAGGTCACATGAAACAAACTGTGGATGTTTCTTCACTCCCTATTCCTTCGAGGAAGGAGGACAAAACAGCCATCAAAATACCTCTAGCATCTTTAGAAAGAGGTATAGAAGATTGTAAGTATATGCTGATTGCAAGAATGGATGCCAAAACAATGAACATAGACACAATCAGATCGGTAGTCAGCACTGATTGGAGTCTAAAAGGAACAGTAAAGATTTCATCTTTGGCTAAAGGCTTCATCATTTTTAGATTCTCCAATGAGGAAGACTTTAACAAGATCTATTTTGGTGGCCCTTGGTTCTTACAAGGACAGATGGTAAGATTTACTAAATGGACTCCAAATTTTAATATTGAAACACATAGACAAACATTTGGGTTTGTATGGGTTAAATTGCCAAGCCTACCTTTTGAGTACTGGGAAGTTGATATACTTATGAGTATGGGAAGAGGGCTTGGATGTCCAATTCGAGTTGATATGAATTCTTTAGAAAGGGCGAATGGTTATTATGCCAGTGTATTGGTAGATATTGATCTATCAAAACCTTTACCATACCATATATATGTTAAAGTGCCAGAACTGGGGATCGAGTTTTGGCAGAAAATACAATATGGCACTATCCCAAAGTTTTGCAACCAGTGCAAAATAGTTGAACATTTGGTGTCAAAGTGCAGACAAGGTTCTGAGAATAAGGAGCAGGTCTCAGAGGCACAAGATAATCCAGTAGAAAAAACACGGCAGAATGACAGGGGAAAGGAACCCATGGAGCAGGAAACATAAGTGGAAGGTGTCAGACTTTCTAAGAGTAAAAAAAAGAAGATTAAAAAGAAGGAATAGAGCAGTTGAATGGAAGCCTATAAACATTCTAGTCACAGGAGAGACGAGTATAGAAAATAGAAATGAACAGGAGCCTCAAAGTGCGACTTTAGTTTGCTACAGTTTGAGATTAGATGAGTGAAACTTCAGTGCTCATGGTATAGGTGAAGCAGAAGAAATAGCGAATCTGAATGAACAGGAGTATGGAAATGATGATGAGGATATGCAAGCTATAGTTCTTCATGAGCAAGTGCTGAATGAGTCTCTGAATTCAGATTTAGAAGTAGACGGCCTAATGAGGTATAACATGGAAACAAGGTTTCATCTCTTAACAGATAGAGAGGAAGCATAAGAGAATTCTGATGATGAGATTTTCGATAAGGAAACAGAATATTTCCATGACCGTATCAAAGAGGTAGAAAGTAATGTGGCTGAATCTAGTATTCCAGAACCTGTGAGACCTATAGGGATGGTGACAAGATCTGGTAAATAGTGTGGAGTGGGAAGCAACATCAACAATAGTAAGCAGAAAGCATCAACAGTAAAAAGTCAAACCAGTGGCAAGAAGGGAAGGGGCAAACCAAGAGGCTCCAAAAGTAAAGGTCACAGATGATTACATCAATGTGCTTTTGGAATGTTAGAGGTGCAAATGAGGTTGAAAAAGCAAGAGAAATAAACAAGTTAAGAGTGGACAAGAAACTTAGTGTGTTTTGTTTACTGGAAACTAAAGTAAGGATGAATAAGTATGAGTTTATTAGAAACACTTGTTGTCCATCTTGGGAGCATACAAATAACTATGGAAAGGATCCTGTAGGGCGTATCTGGATTTGTTGGGATTCATATAAGATTGACATCAACAAGATACAAGAATCTGATCAGTATATTCATTGCAAAGTTAGATTCAAGCCTATTGATGAAGAGTTCTACTTAACAGTGATCTATGCCAGAAATTTAAAGACTCTCAGACTTAATCTCTGGCAAGAATTAGTGACCCTGTATAATTCTATTAACTTACCTTGGTGTGTAGTAGGTGATTTTAACAATATAACAAAAGCCGAAGAGAGAGTCGGCGGTAGACCTATGCATCCCAGAGAAGTAGAGGAGTTTGTGGATTGTTTGCAAAAAGCAGGATTATCAGACCTGAGTTACAATGGATTCTTTCACATATGGAACAATAAGGTGGAAGGAAAAGGCAGAATCATGTCTAAGATTGATAGATGCTTAGTGAATAGTCAATGGAATGATGAGCACTCATCCTCTAAGATAGAATTCTTACCTCAAGGGGTGTCGGATCATTCACCTATTTTTCTCTTTTGGAATGATTTCAATAGCAAGTCAACACCTTTCCGATTTAAAAATTACTAGGTAGAACAGTTGGAATTCCAAAATATTCTGCAAAAAGTCTGGAAGGTTAATAATTTCTCTAATCCCATGTATGTTCTAATGCAAAAATTGAAATTGCTCAAGGAGAGAGTTAAGCCATGGGCGCGAAGTAATTTCTCTGATATACATGAAAGGGTGTTGCAAGCTAAAGAAAGTTTGTATGATATACAGAAGCAAATTCAAAATAATCCGATGGATCCATTTTTGGGACAGAAGGAGAAAGAAGCTCTGCAGAGGTATAGTGAGTTAGCAAGAATTGAGTCCTATGAGATTAAGGATAAACAAGATAGTGAATGGATGCTTGAGGGAGATAAGTGTATTGCCTTCTTTTTCAAATCTCTGGAAGAAAAGAAAGCGAAAAATGGTATCTGGGCTATAAAGGATTCACAAGGTGCAACTATAACTGGTCAGGCTGAAGTAATCAAAGCTATATTATATTACTACACTAATATGCTGGGAGTAGAGGCTGGAGAGATATATGATGAGGAGTTCTTTAATCAATTGCAAGTCAGAGCCACAGTTCCTGAACAAATGGGACTTTTTCTTGATGCAGAAGTTACCGCAGAGGAAATCATAACAACTCTCTTTGATATGAAGGACAACAAATCTTTGGGACCAGATGGATTTAATCTATTTTTTTGTCAAAAATTGCTGGTCTATCGTTGGTGAAGATTTCACTACTGCAATTTAAAATGCTTTCTCTTATTGTAGATTTCCTAGAGGTGTTAATGCTACTTTTCTATATCTCATTCCTAAAGTCAGCTCTCCCTCAAAGGTTGAGGATTTTAGACCCATTGCCCTTTGTAACACTATATACAAATGCATATCTAAAGTCATCTCAAATAGGATAAAGCTTGTTATCAATGATCTAGTGCAGACTAATCAATTTGCTTTCATCCCTGGCAGATCAATCCAAGACAACATACTCTTATCTCATGAACTCCTCAGAGGCTATGACAGGAAGAATGGTATACCCAGATATACTATCAAGGTGGACATTAGGAAGGCATATGACATGGTTAGTTGGGAGACTATCAAAGCCATGCTTAAACTATTCAGATTTCCTCCTAACATGTGCAAATGGATTGAACTATGCTTTTCAACTCCATCCTATTTTGTTATGATAAATAGTTCGCCCGAGGGTTTCTTTTCTGGTGGAAGAGGAGTTCGTCAAGGAGATCCTTTATCTCCATATATCTTTGTGCTCATCATGGAGATTCTAGGAGGTATTATCAAGCAAAAGATTAATGATAAGTCCATCAAGTACCATTCAAAATGCAAGAAGGTGAGGCTATCCCATTTGGCATTTGCGGATGATATTCTCATGTTTTGTAAAGGGGAGGCTGTGTTTGTTCAAGCAATCAAGGACTGTCTTGATTTGTTTGGAAAAGCGACTAGATTACAGATCAACAAGCACAAGACATCTTTATTAGCTGAAGGTCTAAATGAGCAAGAATCTTTATCTGTGGCTTCTATTTTGGGCGTGGAGTTAATAAAGCCACCAGTGCGATATCTAGGATTACCACTCATCTCTGTAGGTTGGGCATAAGGGAATGTCAACCTCTTGTGGAGAAGGTAACAAGACAGATTACAAACTAGAAATCAAGACTTCTTTCTCATTCAGGAAGAGTGCAATTAATACAATCGGTGTTGCTTTCTTTTCACACTTACTGGGCCAGAACTTTCATATTACCCAAGACGGTGCTAGGGGAAGTTGAAAGAATCTGTGCTAAGTTCTTATGGTCTAGAAATTCTATTCATAAAGGCTATCACCAAGCTAGCTGGATGACTGTATGTCAGCCAAAAGATGAAGGAGGGTTAGGATTTATGAATTTGCACAGATGGAATATAGGGGCTTATTGTGGGCTGATCTTCAAACTGGTAACAAAGGAAGATACTATATGGGTGGATTGGACATGGAAGCAACACATCAAGACAAATTATTTTTGGTCTATGAAGGTGCCACAAGATTGCTCGTGGACTTGGTGAAGTATTTTGAATACAAGAGCTACTGCCAAAAAATTTATAAGATATACCATTGCAAATGGGAATGCCATCTTCTTATGGCATGATATATGGTGCTCTCGATCACCACTGATAGAGGATGAAGAAGCCAAAGCAGAGTGGAATTTCCCTATGAACACAAAACTGAGCGCACTCATTGAGAATGGGACGTGGAATGGGGAAGTACATGGGTTAGAGTCGCATAATCTAAAAGAGGCTATTAAGGCAGTGGAGATCAATAATCATCTTCCATCAAATAAGATAGTTTGGACACCACACCAGAGTGGCCAATTCACATCTCATAGTGCCTTGCACTAACCCAGAGAAGAGAAAAGAAAAAATGGCACAAGATGGTATGGGGAAGATGGGTGCTGCCAAGATATTCATTTACCACCTGGCAACTTTTCTCAAATAGTATTCCAACTCAAGATTGATTAATGCAAAGACAAATCATTTCTTCTTCAGCTTGTAGTCTTTGCAATAATAGTAGAGAGTTCTTGAAACACCTGTTTTTTGAATGCTCTTATTCGAAGGAGATGATTACAAGAGTCAAGCAATTGCTGGGCATATCTACGGATAACAGAACAACAAACAGAGAATGGTCCTCGATCCAAAGACTATGTAAGCTTGAAGATGTGGGGGAAATATACAAAGTCTTTTTCTGCACAGCAGTAGATAGTATATGGAGGGAAAGAAATGCTCGCAAGTTTCAACAAAGCTTTAAACCAGTCAAGATGCTATTTGAGAAAATGGTAAGGGAGTTAAGAAGGTATTTGAAAGTTCTGAAACTGGAAATCAAAGACTCTATCACTGCTATTTGAGAAAATGGTAAGGGAGTTAAGAAGGTATTTGAAAGTTCTGAAACCGGAAATCAAAGACTCTATCACTACTAGGAACTTATTTCACCATCTTAACAAAGAAATCCAACTGAAGACTCCACGATTTACTGAATGCTACTGGAAGCCACCTCTTGGAGAACGAGCTAAAGCAAATACTGATGGTGCGCTAAGTAACAATGGTCCTGGTCATGGCAGTATGATAAGGAATAAAGAAGGTAGTGTTTTAGCTTGTTTTAGTGGAAGTGGAGGTATGCACTCAGTGTTCTTTCAAGAACTAAAAGCCATCGATGTATGTTTATAAAGATGCCTAACAGAGGGATATAAGGAAGTGGAGATGGAATCTGATTCCTTGAGGGTAGTGAAGGCTATCAACAAGCTAGAGAAGCCACCATGGTACTGTCTGGATATGCTTGAAGCCATCGAGAGGAAAAAGGAAAAATTTACCTATATATCAGTCGCACATGTGTATAGAGAAGTAAATAGAGCGGCAAATTTTTTAGCTTCTTTACATCAGGGTAATTGTAATATTTCTTTCCATTTTGTCCCTCCATTAGATCATATGTTATAGAGTATTGTAAATGATGATGCTAGAGGACAAATATATGTAAGAAAAGGTTAAATCAATATAGGTGGAGGTTTGCCTAACCTCAGCTTAATTTTTTAAAAAAAATTATGGACTAATCAAATGGTAGAATGTTGTGGAAGCCTGTATAAACTGGTTTGTCATTATCTAAGAAAGATTTGATGTTGATTTTGTGCAATTTTTGACACGTGACGAGATTGAAATTTTAAGAGACATGATATTCCTAAAACGCTATAAAAATATTATGCGGTACGTTTGGAGCAAATTGTGACATTATGTAGTATGTTGAAATTGTTGTTCTGTTAAATAAGATGATATGTTAGGATATCTACTAAATGCAATAGTTTTTGAGAAATAAATGTAAACACTCCATCATTATGTATGTGAGATGCTACTATGAGGTAGTATAATATTTGTGGATATTTCCCAAGAGATTGTGGCTTAGTGCAATAATTTATTTGGCACATGAAAGAATGAAAGTTGTTATAAGATGTATTGAGATATTACTAAATATTGTGGCTTAGTGCAATAATGTATTTGGCATGCACGTGATAATGTGAAATGGTTATGAGATATAAATGTATGATACCTGAATATGTTACGTAACGAAAATCCTAGAACCTAGCTACTACAACTCATGTGACTTGGCCCATGTGTAGGGCGTATGTGATATGATTGGCCCTTGTATAGGGTGTATGAGATGTTGATTGACCCATGTGTAGGGCAATCATAGCCGAATAGTGGCTTGATTTTCTCGTTCACAAAATTAGAACGAGACGCTTGATATTTTATGCCGAATAGTGGCAGTACCCACCTAATGGCGTTCGTGTGGGGGTTACTTGGTATGCGATATCCCGCTTAGGATAACTACGTATGGAGTGGTTCATTACATGAAGGGAGGCATGTGGATGTACATGTTCGGTGTAGGGGAGCGATTGTGGTAGCCAGGAAAACTAGGTAAAACTTAGAGAGGACGTGATTTTAAAGGCATTTGAAGAAACTCTAAACAATAATTGTGATGATATATCAAAGTGTGTGTTAAATCTATAATAAATTATTGATTGTGGTTGTGAAATTGGTCATTAAGATTGTTCTTGTTGGTTCAATGAGATGATTGGAATTAGGTATATGATATGTTTGTTTTATTGTAATTTATTTTGCATTCACAATGGTTTTGCAGAAGGGTGGGTTAAATTGATTATTTATGCAGGTGTGATCCACTATGTAATTAGGCATACACCAGTTTAGGTATAGAGTAAGTTTTCATTTTGTTATTTTATTATTAGATGCAGTTGATCTAGTACGGTTTGAAGCTAAGGCGCCTTGGTGGAGGAACTAAATGCTTTATTATTATTGAATTGGAAGCTAAGGCGCCTCAGTGGTGGAACTACCTACTTTAATTATTATATTTAAGAATGTTGTATTATTTGTTGGAAGTTAAGGTGCCTTGGTGGAGGAACTAACTGCCTTATTGATTGTGTATATATATGTATAAGTATGATTTGTATTTTAGGGCTACTCATACTAGCATTGTTTATAATGTTGACCCGATTTGCATGCTTGCTTATCGGGTGTGTTCATAAAATAAACATAGTTGATAAGTCTTGACAGGATTTGTGTTCAAGAAGGTTGATTGTTGCTTGTGGTCCGCGTTAGCGTTTCATTACAGGATATGTTTTGTTTTCCCTTGTGGTGCAATAGATTTTCAATTGAGACAATGTTTTTTTTTGTATTTTTAGTTGTAATTATAATTAAAGAACTATTGAAAGGAAATTTGTAACTTAATCATATTTGTGAATTTTTGTAATGAAGAGAACTTTTGTTTATCATAAATTTTTTTTATTGGTTTCCAATTATTGTTGGAATAGTTAAATGGATAATGGGTTTTGGAAAGTTGAGAGTGCATCACACCTCGAAAATTGAAGAGTCAGGAACAAATATTGTTTTTCTGATTTTGTCAAAATTCAGGGTGTGACATAGTTAACACTAGGTCAAGTCTTGTGCAAGATCCTATGGTAGCCGTTAGCCCTTTAGTTTGCCCAGCTGGTGTATAATTAAACCAGGAGTTGAAGTGATACTCAAGAGATGGAATGTTAATTAAACTCATGCTAGTGAGATGAACTCAGAGATGAGTACATCTTACTAGGGATCGATACTCGACGCCGTTCGCATTTGTCTATGAACTCGAGACGGATTAGAGATGTAGTGATAAGGTGCTCTAAACGTTTGTAACTGATCTTGCATGATTATGAGTAACCCTCTTCCTGTGTCTCTCTCTATCTAGTTTACTAAGAAATTAATCTTTGTAGTTCTACGTTAACTTGCATTCCAAGTTTTAATTGAGAATATTTTTAGCAACATAAGAAATAACCTAAAATCCTACTCACTAATTCCCTTGAAGCTGTAAATTCAATTGTGAACTTTGCATAGTCCTAAGGTTTTGATGATCCCTTACTCGATTTATGCTACCAATCCACGTGAGTAAGGTAACTTGACTAGTCGGACGTTTTACGAACTTTGGACTAAAAAATAACAAACCTAAAAAGTCTGATTATCAGGTAACGAGTTTGTAGGATATGCCTTCAGAAGGAATACATGTGCATCTAGCTTGACATATATGTAGGTACAAATTATGTTCCTCTCATATGTAATTAAATTTTTTGAATAAGAAAGCTTTGATAAATTTCAGTTTTTATTTTGCACTACCTAGTCACCTTGCCTGTTATGCATTACCTTTTACATCAACATACAATTACTTCTCAGTACAACCTATACCCACCAATATATGTTTTCATAACCAGTCATAGTTGTAGCTATACTTCAGCTCATTGTTTTTGTTCTCCAGTTATGGTTATGACAACCTCATCCTAAGAGTAGAGTGGGCTGCACCACGAACAAACTAGATTGTTAGTCAGTCTGAGGTCTGCTGGTAACTGTCTTTTCTTATATGTATGACACTATCCAGTTTTGAGCATGTGATCGTTGTTTTTATGTCTTGGAGGTTTATGACTACGTTATGTTATTTGCTTTCAAAGATATTTGAGATGTCTTTTTGGATAATAGATTGAATGTTTTAATTACTTACTATTAAAAGCTTGAATGGTTTGCTTTGAAGTGCCATTCAGTGAGTTCCCCTTCTGGCATGAATTGGTGACAAACTTATATTGTTTGTCATCTTGGTCTGAAAACCATCTCTTAATGTTTAGCTCAGATTATTAATGGACACCCCCAAAAAAAAAAAACTAGATGAGCCAATTATAGTGGGGGTAATACTCGTTAACCCTTCTTTAATTTGTTTCCCAAAAGATTAATCCAGTCCAAAATATTATCATTTATTTCTATCGATTGGGACCGAAAAATTGCTAAGCTCATAATCATCTCTCGATATTATTAACAAATTATCCATTAGGAGAGACAAAGAAAACCACATTACCTCACAAATTATACTTCAGCCCGGGGTCCGTTTCGTTAAAAAAAAAGTAGCATGCATCGCTAAGCCCATTAGCCGAAAGAAAGAAAGAAAAAAAACCCAAAAGTGATTCTTTCTCCCTACGACTACTACGACCCCCCCCTCGATTCTTCTATTATGCTATTAAGATCTATGATTCTCAGATATTGATTATAAGGCTCAAGCTTTTACACATTGACCCGTTCAAAGGTGTGTTCCATTTATTATTATTATTATTACAATATATATCATTGGAATTTGAATGTTGTTGTTAATTTGAATGTTGTTGTTTGTCAATTATTCGTTATTTTTTTTGACAAGTAATTAGATTTGTTGTTCATTTGTTACATTGGTTTAGTTATTGTTTTTGATAGATTTCAGTTGCATGAGTTGGTTTGCTTATAATATAATCTTGTTATGGTTGTTTGAATTAGAATTGGGTGAATAAGATATTTCATGAATTGCAAAACCATTTCTGCCTCTCCCATGGGTAGGATCTTTTTGTGCAAGTGTATTGAAACCATGTTTTCTTAAGGAGTAATTTGTAAGGTTTCATGTTTGAGCAAACATTTGAGAAACTTGTGGGCATTTCTTTTGGTCCTAACTATGATTGGAATTACAATTAACAATCAAGATTTTAGTGATTAAGAGTTAATTATATTGAGAACTCAGCTGCAGCATTATGAGATTGATGTTTGTCGTAATTCGGTTTTCCATAATATGTCCACGATATATGAGCTGTGTAGAAGATTAGTTGAAACTGGAAAGTCGAAGTCCTACCACTTGATTGATATATTGGTTCATCTTATACTTACTCTTCCCATATCTATAACAACTACAGAAAGGCATTCTCAGCCATGAAACTTATCAAAACACAGCTTCGAAACAAGATAGAGGATGAGTTTCTTGCAGATTCAATGGTCATCTACATTGAAAGAGATTTTGCTAATGATATTGATATGGATTTGGTAATAGATTATTTTGACACCCACAAGACCCGTAAAATACCGTTTAAGTAGTTTTGATTTTTAATAGATTTGTAGTCGAACTTGATTAGATATTTTGATGAATTAGTATATATATTTGGCTACTTGTGAATTTTGGTGTTTCAGTTTATTTTTGGAATGTGTGTATTTTTTTTTTTGTTTTTAAGACTCTGCTTATCGTTGTTTAGCCCGGAGAGAGTTGAAATGTTGGGTCCACCCCTGTGCGTGCATCATTCGATCGAAACTATTTCTCTTTCCATATCTTATTAATCAAGTGAGCGGAGCGAACATTATGGGCCGAGGAGGCTATGCGGACAAAATTTCATTTGGATGGTTTCTGTCTATCTGTCTGTCCTCATTCCTCGTCTCTCCTTTTCTTCCCTCTCCCTCTCCACGCCCTCTCAATTTGACAATCTCTCCTTCTCCACTCCTCCCTCCCTCTCCCTCTCTGCTCACACCCCCACTGCATAGCAGTATACTTGTCTTCCACAACAACCCCTAAATTGGTTTCTTTTTTGTTTGAAGTCTAGTCAAGTGAGCGGAGCGAACGATCTGGGCAGAAGGGGGGGTTTATGCGTACAAAAACTAAGTTGGTTGGTTTCTGTCTGTCTCTCCCTTAGTCACCAGGTCGTGAAGCGGGAGCGAGAGCAGAAAACGGGAGCTCTAAAGCGCGTAGCTAGAGAAGCTCCCTATTTAGGAGCGCCTAGGATATATACACACATTATAAAATATAAAACACTTGTAGGAAATGTGTAATTACTTTGATGTAAGTATGTAACGAGATTTTTTTTATAGAGGACGTCGGGTGCACCCAAATTTCGCATGCGCAAGATTTTCAGCCATATATTTTGAAGGGTAAAACCGGAATAACTGGGTGAAGAAGTTTTGATTGGGTTACTAAGCTACCCATTAAACCACTAGTTGCAGCATACTTTAGTTAAACTACTACATATAGCATATACGTTAGTATCGAACAATAAATGACATATTGAATCTAGTGAATGAGATTAGGCACAGCTGGAAGAGGAGATAGTGTTGATGGAAAATTTGGTGGGATAATTGGAGCTTCAGGAAGCACCTGTGACCTATTAGCTCGAGACATAGTTGTATGTGGCCTTTTGAAGGGTGCGGTGAAGTGTTGGGGTTTATACCAATACCAATCGATTTCCCCACTACACAGATAACTTGTATTTGAACACAATTCAACTCCAGACAAATTTCTAAATATCAATTACAACCTATGCTAACATGCCCAACTCGCTAAACAACTATTAACAACAGATAATAATGCAAAGCAGAATTAAACGCATACCATAACACAAATATATACCATGGTTCCACCAATGATGTCTACTTCCACAAGAGCTAGTCCTTTTATAAAGTGGAAAGGAATATTACAATCTCTCCTTTCAGTCTCTCACCTTAATAGATCACTCTTATCTTTTTATAGGGTTGTCTATCTGTAAAGGTTATCTCTCAATCTTGATAGCTTTCAAGATTGGGTTTTCTCTGACTTTTGTGCTGTCTCTCATGTGTTTGGTGTGCTCAGAATTGTACTACAACGGCGCAGGGTGCACTTCAGAATGGCTTGTGGAGGGAGCGAGGCACTCTCTGTCTTCTCCACACAAGCTAAAAATGAATTTCTCTCCTCTCCTCATGTGAGGGATAACTCTAACATGAAGCATTGTGTTGACTATTGTAGAGAGTCCATGGTTGTTGTCTTTCTATAGCTCGTTGTCCTTCCTCTATAGAAGCAAAACTTTCGTGCAAAGTATTAGGAAACCCCATTACTTGCTTGTGGATCTCAAACCATGTCCTATATAAACCCAAGATTAGGTACTTTAGTAATATTATACTCTTACTCACATAGTCAATAATATGGTACTCAAAGTTACATATACTTTAATAGTATGATACTATAAATCACATATTCCATAATATGATACTATTCATTACATATATTGCAGGAATATGATACTATAAAGCCCATAATACTTCAATAATATAATACTCTTAGCCACAAATTCAATAATATGATACTCTAAGTTACATATACTTCAATAGTATGATACTATTAATCCCATATTCAATAATATGATACTAGTAGTTTCATATACTTCAGGAATATGATACTATCAATCGCATAATACTTCAATAATATGCTACACTTAGTCACATTTTCCATAATATGATACTTGAAGTTACATATAATTCAATAGTATGATACTCTGAGTTTGATATACATTTAAGTGCTACAAAACTGGTGTTGAGATTGCGTTTAATCATATGATAAAAGTTTGTGTTTAATCATATGATAAAACAATTGTATCTCAAACTATTTTTCTTAAAAAGTCAGCATACTACCTGAGATTGCGTCTAGTTAGTGCAACTTTGTTTTGTATGTTATTACATTATGGATTCCAAATAGTAAAGAAGATTTATGTTAAAAAGAGAGTTATGGAGTTCTGACAGGTTATTTTCATACTTGTCATATGTTCACAGTGCAAACGTGTTACATCAGATTGTATCTTAACTGCTAGCATGGCTAAACAGACATAACAAAATGGGCTATTACAGAAAAAGTTACAGCAAAATGAGCGAAAAGACACAGATAAGTGCTTCAGTTTAAAAAAGTTGTCAAGCGCTTGTCGAGTGCTTTAGATACATACATCGTGAGCATTATAGAGTTGCAATCATAAAAATGTCAGGTTACATCTTACCAAGTTAAAACTTGCAACTAGAAAAAGAGAGAAAAATGTTTGAATACATCTTACAAGGAGCCATCTTACAAAGCTACAACTGCGCAGAAGTTCGAAGTTGAACTTTGCATTACACATTACATTTTTCAATTTATTTTTAGGTTTGAGAATTCAGACAGAGTCATTTTCAGTGTAACAATGGGTTCCGCAGTCAAAGTGGTTGTTTTCTTTCTTGATGCCATCTTCACTGCATCACGAAGCCGTTGAAATCCCTGGCAGCTCTTGCATTTCAAATACCTTTCTCCAACATTTAATCCATACTTGGTAGTCTTAACAGTCCTCCTCCCCTTACAGTCTTTTGTATTGCATTCACAGTTTACCCAAGGGCACTCGTTCATCCAATGGCCTGGCTGACCACAATTAAAGCATTCGTTTGTTGATGAGCTTGATCCAGAAAGTTTATCAGAAATAGCTTCATTTAACCATTGCAAATAACTTCGACATTAATCATGCTGGCACTTCAAGTACTTCCTTCCTGGATTGCTTGTTGTTTGTGATTTGCCAAACAATCGGATCCCATCACATGTAGCTTATTCACAGCGAGAATACATAAATTGGCACTCAATAGCGGAGTGCCCAAGTTGATCACATACCTGACATTCAACCTATGGTGAACAAAACATGTACTTCTCAATTTGAAACTCATGAAGATAGCGACAATGAACAAATGTCTCGATCAACAACTAATGCATAAATTAAACTTCTTAATAGGCTACTTCAGACCAATAGCTCAACCAAGTTCAATTATTCAAGAATTAGTAATCCATGAAGGAAGGAAAACCTTCACACAACCAACAAATTTTTTCATGTTCTTTATAATTGATAAATTAAAATTTATCTCTCTTAACATTTCAAAGATCAAATTCTTCGTGCTCTTTATACTTGATAAAATTCTAAGTGAAGAATGACACTCAATAACTCAAAATTTTCTCTTATTTACCCCTAAAACTTAAACTTAATCAAACCCATGAATTTAAAGGGAAATTACCTTCATTTTTGCAAAATTAATGTGCTCTTATGCTTGCTTTGTGCTTCTTATGCTTGATTGGATCTTATGCAGTAGCAATAACTGAGATTTTTTTTAAAAAAAAAAGGTAGAAACCCTAAACCCTAACCCTAGATGTTTATATAAGAGAAAGGTAAAAGGAGAGACGGGTTATACTGTTGGAGCATACGGAGGAAACAAATGCATTGACTAACTTATATTAAAACAATAGATGTAGCATACTCCAACTAAGCCACTAGATGTAGCATACTACTATTAAATTACTATAATTTAAAATAGGCTTACCAATAAAAAAAAAAAAATTTACTATATGTAGCATACTCCTATTAAATTACTATATGTAGCATACTCCCATTAAATAACTATATTGGATTTAATAAGTATTGCGAGCAATGGCAAAGTGGTAGAGCTATATTGGAATAAGAGTCTTTTCTAATGCATACATCATAATGAAATATGCATGTCGATGATAATTTGAACTCGAAAATGTAGACATAATTTGAATGTGAACACTCAAGTACCACACATACCTGTAATTTGAATGTGAACACTTAAGTACCAAATATATTCGTAATTTCATTTAAAAACATAGCTGTGATTCAAAAACCAAACCACAATGTTTAGGCATTGAAACACAAACTTAAACACTTAAGTGCAACCCAAGAGTGAAACACCAAACTACGTTACAACCAGTCAACCATAATTCTCATATGCTATTTATTGTATCATAGACACATGCTATAATGATTGAAAGAAGATGAGGGCTTCTCACATTGTGTTTTTCTGCATTTTGATTTACATTTCTTTTCATAATTACTTGTCCTACTTTCTACTATATGAGGCCCTAGTATATATGCTATTATTTGATACTAGAACTACCAAATGGCATTGCATGCAGTAGCCTAATTACAATTTAGTAGAAAGTCCATTATCTTTTCTCTTATTTTATGGATGTCTCCATTAAATAAAGTCCAAATGTATGTTAATTACCAATAAGAAAAGAAAACAATACAAGTTTACAATTTGATATTATGAAGGTTAGCTATACAATACATAATATTTATGTTTTACCTAATCTAACATGAGCAGAATACTTATGCTGTCATTTTCTTTTCATGTGCAGAGTACTTATGTTGTACCTAATCTAACTTGAGCAGCCATCTAACTTCTTTTAAAAAATAAAGTAAATCAAAATAAAAAACAAAGGCTCCATCAATAAACACGCCCCAAATCTGAAACAATTATATACCTAAGATACGTGACTTTTCTAGAAAAATTTCGGCAGAGTCTCTTCTGTATTTTCCACATTTCATAAATATAAAAGACCTGTCATAACCTGAAAATTAAAACAATGTACTTCTCAGTCATTAACGCAGCTACTTAACCGTCTCGACGAATGCCAGAGCAGTTAAATAACCGGTTGACAAAAATGAGATCACTGCAATAATAGAAAGACTTAGTACGCCAAAGAACTTAAATGTCTCGACTAATTACAGATCATCCAAGCACCTCGTACAAAGCCATTACCGAAAACACAAATTAAATATATACTTCTGTGTCCGATAGCTATCAAAAGGTTTACATCATTAACAAATGGTACTTACTATGCAACTTTCTAAAAGAGAAACAAAAGAGGTCAAAAGATAATACCTAGGGACCTTCTGAGTTCTGATGGTACTTACATCAGAACCCTCCAATTGGTTTGTATAACACACATGTTTTGGATACTAAAAAACATACTCCATCTAAGAACTAATACACGATATCCAACCTGCGACATTACAATTGATATGTTGAAAGCAACCTCTAACAAAAAGAAAAAGTTTCCTGTTTTTACCTAGAACTCTACCCCACATTATCTACAATGGTACCACATCAACTATCCAACATTGCACCTCCATTACACAACTTACACAGATATGGACATAAGTTATAAAGTTGTATCATCCAAAAACAAGTTTTATTCCCAATCTTAGCATCCTAGCTCTCATTCCTGTAACAATTGCCTCTTTGACCTAGTTACTCTGACAGGTGCGTGTTCTTTTACATCCTGCTGCACTGGTACTGCTTCCTCCTGCTGTATTGGTACCGGTTCACGGGATCCCAGCACTGTTATTGTGTCATAGACTAATGGAAGCATAGCACCTAAGGGAGCAAGACATGGAGGCATAGTCAAAGACCTAATGTGAACTAGTATAATGTGCTATACAACTGAAGCTAGGTCGTACAAGAACAATCTTACATAAGGAATTACAAGCTATTCTTAATGGCTTGAAATTGTGTATACTACCAGGTAGGTTATAAGAAGATAGATATTGCAATTGACTCGAGATTCTTAACAAGAAAGAAACCATGCCATAGTCTGTTAAAAATGAAGCGATAAAGATTTGGGAGTTAATGCAACAACCTAGCCAAGTGAAGGTTGTTAATTTTTTTTTAAAAAAAAAAGTCTAATAAAGCAGCTGACTTTTCAGCCTCCCTAAGGGGTCTAGAAGGGAAAGATAGATCTTACATGTAGTAATATTGTTTATGTAGGAAATAGAAATAGGTCGTTATTAGCACGAAAACATAAAATATTCATTAAGTGTTAGTAGAGTTTCACCAAGTTTTGTCGGCAATGCATTTGTCTCCTTCGAAGTCTTCTTTTTCTGCAGGTATTTTCTCTGATACTTTCGGTATACCACGGTGACGTTGTAATCAGGTTGGAGGAGCTCTGAAAATATTTTGATTTCATGTCATTACCACTTGCAATAATAAGATACTTCAGAGTAGTGTGGCTTATAAAAGTCCCACGCCGTGACGATAACAATCTCATTAGGAAATTTAAAATTAATATTGGTTAGACAAACTACTTGGAGTGACATCAAGTGAAGAATGTCCGGGTCGTTGGCGCAGGCAAGTTTTATTTGGGAGGCCAGCTTTAATTGCTTGGATTTCTCTTTGTTTGTCCATATCTGGCTTCTTCTTCACTGTACCAACTAGATAGGGAAATAATAAACATTTTAGATGATAAGTCCTCAAGTCCTTATACCTTATAAAAATTTGGAAAAATTTAACTTTCATGATACACAAATAGATAAGGATGATAAGACACTATCGACTTACCATCCATTCCACAATCCCCGGTGCTTTCCACAGTAGTCACAACAGGAGGTGGACTTTGTGGATGACAACCTGTTGAACTTGCTACCTCATCGACGGAGATTAGAGCTGCTTGCTCAATCATCTCGGACCTCTTTTTCACTAGAACATCTATATACGCCACAAAATGATATATATTATAAAGGCAGATGAAATGGGCGTATATAAAACATCTTCTATTTAAAGAAGTTCACACTCTATAAAGCAACAACCTCCATTTTAACATTCTTTACACAATCTTAGACCACCACTTAATTAACTCCCCATAATTGGTCCATGTAAAGACAAGAGCAGGAGTACTTCTGTTTTTTAACTTATCAAGGCAAATTCAAACATTGAAAATAGTAATAAAAACACATTAAAGTTGCTATGATGAACATACTTCCTTCTCCTCTCTCCAGTGCGCCTTCCCTGTCCACAGAAGTAGGGAGTGCCTCTGTGCTGCAAAAGGCAAACACGGCCAGGGCCCAGGAGTGAAGAGTGACGACACCCTACTTCATTGGAAAACCCTATTTGTCACACCCTCCCATGATTTTGAACACATAACCCCTGAACTCCTCGCCAAGAGCATCTCCATTAACATCTAGTGAAATTGTCTTTTCATAATTATAATTGTAATTGTTTATTGATTTTAATTATTATACACATACAATACTTTATAATATAATAAAACGTGGGAAACAAGTTGCTCAATACTTGTTCTCGGTCACTTTTAGTGGATTCTTAGCTTCGGCATAGCACCAACCTTGGATAACATGTAAAAGCCTCAAAGGTGTTCCTATGTCATGAGAAACCGCATCCAACACGCCCTGTGTTATTTTTCCAAACTCATTTTCAATGGAGTTATTATGCACACAACCAAGTTTTGAATTTTTAATAGAGCCCAGATTAGGTGATCATGAGACTGTAGAAACTACATAATCCTCTACAAAACATGCACATCACATGAAATGAAAATGAAAATATCGAATACCTGTTTGGTGAAGAAACTACGTATACATTCCAGTCCAAACATTCCCAAAATTTTACCACTATAACCCAAGTGCATGAGCATGGATCAATCTAAAGCATGGTTTCATCCTAGGTACAAAAGCAATTTCCAACTTGCCACCACAGAATGAGCATGGTTTAATCCTAGGAACATAAAAACATAGGGCATACAAATTGTTTTGCGCTATAAGATGTGGGACCCCATCAGGATCACTGCCACAAATCCACCCTTGTAGATCTCTGGCTATAATATTAAAGCTACTCTGCTGTCCCTTGTAAGACCAACCGCATTCTTCTATATATCCGAGTGCTAGACAAGTCTTCAGCCTTTTTATTTTCTTATGCTATCAGCTCCATTTTCTGATAGGGTTATATACTAAAAGCATTACTTTTGTATTAACTCTAATTCTTCATATTTTGAATGAGAATCATATGGGCAAATGTTATGCATATTAGTTATATGCATGTGTCTAATACTTTATGTTGTAGATGATATGGTGTGGACACACAGAATATCATATCATCAGTACCTTATAAAGTATAAGTAATCATTCACAACCTAGATGGATTTGGACAAAATGTTTGTACGGTTGTAGTATAATATGGTATTAGTCTATCTTGACTATAGGATTACACTAGTACACTTTGTGTGTATTGAACAGGACCAAGTGAGGTTGTTTCTCTTTATACTTATTATATAATAGAACAAACACCTCTGTTATTATGGATGCTTGTCCTCTTAATCAAGATATAATAACGTGCACTTACGTGCATTGTACATTGCTTTAAATCATCAATGAGTGAGATTCATTTGTGAATCAACAAACTCGATAGATTGGGTAATGACATTGTATGTAAGGTGTGATGTTGATTATAGAAGGAATCCGAGTCCCGCAAGAAGTCGGGCTGATGATGTCCTCTTGAGGAGCTCATAAGGATTGTTATATAAACCCTGCAGGTGGATTTGATCCGACATGACAATGAGGTTGAGTGGTACTACTCAAGTACATAAGAAGTTGATTAATGTAGTTGTCAGTAACTTGACTTAATTAATGGACATTCGATATCTTAAACACGGGAGATCAACGAGCATATAATATGGAGCCCATAAATGCTGACACGTAATTTGGGATTAGGGCGGTAGTGCAACAATAGCCTTTAATGGAATAAGCCATTTGTTGACGGACTTGGGCCGTGTGTTCTGGGCGAACATGGGAAGCCCAAGCCCGTCAGGAGGCCCAACCCTAATTTCTCCTCATGGTCCCTGTTGTAGCCTATAAATAGAATCCTTTTTCTCTTGGCCGAAATTACTATTCACTAAATTGAAAAGAAGGGCAAGGAAAGATAGATCCAAAATTGGATCTAGCTTTGTGAGAAAGAAGGGGGTTGGTAGATCGTTGCCCACACAACGTCCAATCTATTCTAAAGGAATACAACAGAAGATCAAGGGGTTGATTGTTGATTCAAATTCATAGCTATTGGATTCTCGTAATCCCTAAGTAATCAATAGAAGTTGATTGTTGATTCAACAGAAGTCAAGCAACACCCTGCTTGTCCATCATGATCCCTAAGTAATCAACTTAGGCACTGGCACTCGTCCTCGTAAGACTGCCCATGAGTTTTGAGTTTTATAGTTGACCTCTCCGGAGGTGTCAACAAGAGACGCTTTGGCATCCAAAGAAGCAAGGGTAAGCTAAAACCCTGCATTCCATAATGGCATAAAAATAAGACTCTAAGGGCTTTCGGGCTTAGCATCTGAACAAAGACATGGCCCGTATTCTTTTCTATTTTCGGTTAGTATTTTGTTTTTTTGGAATTAGAGGAGCAGCCAAAGCGGCACCTATTTGCATTTGAAAAGCAGTAGAGTCTTCCCCTTGCTTTCGGGTTAGGAAAAGACTCTAACCTCACCATCTAAAAATTCAAAGAAAAGTATACCATATCGAACGAAGACCGATAGATTCCAAATACAGGATTGAGCACTGCTTTCGACAGCTACATGAAAGCTAGAGTCATGGACAGTATGATACACTTTCCTGATTACCCTTTTCCACCAATTGATACAGGACCTTTGGCTTAACACTAGAAATGCTTTACCAAAGGGAAGTAGGTTCGAAAAGGCTTGTCCCGTCTGGCCCAAATCAGCTTCATCACTAGTTGCAATAATGAATGCTAATGGCCTTTTCCCGTAAAATTGAATGTAGTAAATATTTTCTTACATAAAGAAATATACGTCTGGATGTGGATGACATATAGATATTCTATGGTCTATTTTCTTCTTTCTTTCTTATTCAATTGATAGTTTGTGATTGAGGGCGGTACACTGAACACCAATATGAGATAGGTTGCAGCTATAGTCAAAACTCTAACTAGGCCAATATATAATAAAACGTGACCATAACTCTTTTTCTTTTTATATCGTTCTATTATATATAAATAAAATATAGGGTAGGGCTTTCACCGCCTCCACTAATACAATACAACACGAATTTGGGGAGGTTTCTTTTCTTCCTCTCTTATTAGTATTAATGCCTTTGCCCGGAGGCCTTCTTGCACCAGCTCTTATAGATAAAAGACTGTCTTAGTGTATGTCCCACGACAAAAAGGACCGACGGTAGTTGGAATCATCAACTTTATCAATTGCGGCCCTTTATGGGCACCACTCTATATCCAATTTTTACGAATCTAATAGCCAATCTTGAGGGAAACCCTGAGTGGGCTCATTCTGATGAACAAGGAGCCTTCATAAAAGGTAGGCTGATTTATTACAATTCACCGTTTGGAGTCTTTTCACTCTGCGGGGAGAACCGGAGCCATGTTAATCAAACGTCGACATGGCCGCTGCATACGAGTCGACCTTTTTAAAATGAAGCGAGAAAAAGAAATAGCCTTTGTTGAACCTCTCACGGAGAAAATGGATCGAGCATGCATAGTTAATCAATCTATTGAACCCTTTTTTCAGGGAGCGTAATTCATCCATGCGACCAAGAGCACAGGGCAGGGATGCCCGTTATCCCCTGTAAGGAGTTAGTGGCCGAAATGTTGAACAGAGCCCCTCAAGAAAGAACAACAATAGGGGAAACTTATGGGACTAAAAAAACCGGGGATTTCGACTCCCCTGATTTACCAATTTGCTGATGACACTATCATCATAAGGGACGCTGGGGGAATTTATTATTATTATAGTAAATAAGATTCTATTTTTGAATGTTCCGGTATTGGATATGGCATTTGATTAAGGATACTAAACCCTTGAGAGTTAGGATAAAAAGCTCTGTTTCCTAAGACTCTGTCGATAAAGCAACTATAGAGCATAATTCTGTCCGGGTAGAACGTAAGGTGCATCGAGTGCTGCTTCAGTCTAAAGAGAAAGAGCTAATCTGAGTTTGTAAGGAGGTTGTAATTTCCTTCTGGCTTCCACCCTTGGATGAAAGAAGTGCACGGGTAGAGCAAGAACTATGAGCGGGTAGACCGGGGATGGGAGTTGGCTATGAGCTAGACTAGAGGGAAAGCTACGAATATAAGAGCAATGCGCTAATCAACCTAGTAGGATCAGGTAGGTAAATTAATTAATAAGGGGGTCTCAGGGCCTGGCGATGAAAGCTTTTCAAATAAACCTAATAGTGTTAAGAGGGGGGTTTCCCGATTCCTTATCTGATGCCTTTATTTGATCCCGGCTCGAAGTTCCTTTGGCATGATCGTTTTGAAGTTCTTTATTTCATAAGATAGTATTTTGATTTTCGGAAATCAGAATAGCTATTGAGCGGAAGGGTTTTGTATTACTTGGTTGGGATAAGGGTGCAGTAGCAGTGGTAGGAGCAGTAGAACCGATCGCAATGGAAACAGCTTGAGCAAATCCCTTTCTCATTATGAACCTACTTTCTTCCATCACGGTAAGAAGCCCAAGCAAAGGAACTACATCGAAAGACAAAGAATTTCCCTCCCTCACTACCATCTCGAGAGCAGCACGAAGAAGAAAAAGATAGACGGAAAAAGAAAAGCATCTTAGCTTTCTTTGGGTTCGCTTCCAACTAAGGCTAAGGGACTTGGATAGTAAACCTGATAAAAAAAAAGCCACCCTAGTAAGGTGTAATGCTGAAACTGTTACCAGTAAACCCTACAGAAGTCGGAATGGGATCGGGTAGAGAACTAGTCCCTTGCCCGGCCGGGATTGGAGGGGGTCTATTAGCACAGGGACAGACCTGTTAGAAGAATCCCTACAACATCCTTAAGAGGCTCAAAGATCTTGAAAAAAGAATGAGTGAAGACGTGTCCAATCTCTCTTGCGGGAACCAAGTGAAAAAAGAATAAGGCAGCACACTCTTTGTCGGAACGAAGGTGAACTGGTTTTGATGACAAGATGCTTCTGAATAGTCCTACAAGGCTGATAGATAGCAAGACTAAAGAAAAGAGGGGATATGTAAGAACATATTAGTATGGATCCTAGGGAATCACGAACCAAGGGAGGAATCTCACAAGCCAATTGTCTTGAACATTGTCTTTGCGAAAACTATCGCCCAAACTAAAGGACTTATATTGAACACAAACATGTGTATGCCTTCCAAAAGCCCTTCCCATAGCAATTAGATTCTTTACTTCTCAATACTCAAGACTGTACCCTGGAAATCTAACCCATACAAGAGCATGACTTTGAAATTGTTTATCACCAGAAAACTTAGGTGACCACTGATTTAATCTCAAAGATGGAAGTGCCTTGTTCCCAAACCCTATGGTAGTCACTTTCATCAAAAAATGTTACCATGATATAGCCTCTACCGAGAGAGGTTACCAAACATTATTTTTTGGGTGCCCATAAAACCTTAGTGATGAACCCTTTAAATTTTGATCTTTTGGAAGTCTAGTCTACCTACTAATGCAAACTTGCAAAAGTCAGGACCTTTATCCACTTCTTTAATTAAGTTAAGTTAATACAAGTTGGGGTGTACTAAACCTTATAATTTAAAAAAAAAAAAAAACTGCATCATTAATAAATGAGGTTGAAAACATGTTTATCTTCACGCATGTCTTGCATATCACATTCTGCATGCACTGAGGTGATAATGTTGTCAACCGGACTCGAAGAATTACCTGCATAACCAATTGTCGCAAATTCCAGCCCGTAAGCATCAATGATAATTATTACTTTGGGAATTCAATTATTTGATGCCTATATGTATTTAAACAATTCTAGGTTACCATTACGTATTTCTGGCTTGACCTGGGGACGACCACTAGCAATGCCTCCTTCAACATTCTCTACATATCAGTTCAAATATGTGTTTATTCATTTACACTAAAGAGTACATCATTAATTCGATAATACTGTACATTACAACCTAAACTTACCACCACCAGAAGCAGGCAGTGTTGTAGTCAGTGACATATTTTCATCTAACAACGACACATTGACTGGTTCGTTTACTACATTGATCCGCTCACCTTGTTCATTGACTTCTATGTCATCAGCGCTGTCTGATAAGCACCCAAAAGTGTATTATGAAACCCCATTGAGATATATAAATTTGGTTAATTATGTGTTTAATAATCATCATGAAATAAATATGTTTTCATACTTTTGCAGATATTTGCAGTAAACATGGAAATATTGATTAAACCTGCGATAAAGCACGAGGAACGGCGTATATATGAATTCTTCCAAATCCGCACAGAAGCATCAAACTTCCAAAGCTCCTACCTCTCGAACCAGGACTCCGAATGCGACAAGAGAGCTGCTCAGACAATCAGGACGATGAACTCTACGTATAGGCGGGAAGTTGTAAAAACTGCCTAAAATACCGGACCACCACTGGACTGCACATGGACCCACTAAGCGGGGCCACAAGATTGGATGAGTCATCAATCATGGAGCATGTCAAGACAAAAATAACAAATTATTGGTGCAAAGTTGACACCTTGCATGTAATAAATTAGATTAGGTATTAATAGTGAAAAAAAAGGCAAGGTGTCACTTTGTTTTAATGTGGTGGATAAAAATGAATTAATGTGGTTTGATGATTCACGTGGGAGGAAATGAGATTTCTCTCAAATGGAGAAGAAATTAGACAAGGGTGGGGGAAACTCCATTTACTCCCTTGACTTATTTTCCTTACATTGCATTATTTTAGTTCCTTAGTGAAAAAAAATCATAAGTTAGTTTTTAGTTTTTATTAGAAAGCTTGTAATAGTTTTAATGGAGGAAACACTTGTTTTCTTCTAGAAAATAAATAGAAGTGAGTTGGATTGTTTATCTTCTTCCTTTTTCTCTCTTTCTTTGTTTCTCTAGTTTAAATTCCTTGTCTCAAGGATCATGAGCTAACTTCCCTTTTGGGGAGTTAATCCAACTCATGTGAGGGAAAAACAATTGTTGTTGGTTTGGTAGGTTTTTAGGAAGAACAACTAACTCTACATCCTATCCCAAAATGATAGTTGGTGTAGAGTCTAGTTAGGAATCAAAGCAATGAGCTTAGAGATAAGTCATTGTTTAGTTCTACTTGCTAGGATGTATGAGCTCTTAAGTGAGCCATACATGCTAGGGATCAAGTTTTCTTCCATTAGGGGCTTGTCCATGAGTCTAGGAAGAATAAATAAACTTTTCAAATCAACAAATAAATGTTAGTATCACATGAGGAGGATTAGCTCTCCACTTTTCTTTCTTTAGTAAATTGTCTTTTGTATTAAGTGCATGATTCAAACTTTAATGTTTTTCTTAATGTTGTGTAGGAAAGAAAACCTAGAATTAGTATTATAACCTTACTCCTTAGTTCCCTTTATTGTAACAACCAATTTGTAGTTGTCCTAGACTTTAGGTTGGTTCGAATCCTTATTCCAACTCTACGAAATCGAAGATCGTGAGTAAGGACCTTGAGTTGCTTTTGCATCAATTTAGAGAGTTCAAACCTCTAAGTAGTAGTAAAGAAGCATATATCAAATGGCGCCGCTGCTGTTCTAAAGGCATAGGACTTGTGCTACGGATCGGAAGTTGCATCAAGGAGGAACCCCCATTCTCTTTCTTCCTTTCCTTTTCGTTCGTTTTTACGTTTTTATTGTTTTTTCGTATTTTTGCCTCAAAATAGACCTGTAAGCTCACGGATTTTTCGTTCCACTTCCAGGTACCAAAAGTTAGGACTGGGAAAGATAAATACAGGCGATTATAAGACTTCTGAGAAAATTTGAAAGTATTCTGAATTACTGGACAAGCGTGCGCGGTGTGGAGTCGCGTGCGAGAGTGGGGCCCGTATCCGCGGGTGAAATTCTTCAGTTGTTGCTCCTGTTCAACCACCAGCATCTCCTGATCTACCTTGATCCATTTCCAGGCCTAAATATCTGGCCCTGTACCTGAAAAATTCGATAATCCTTTGGGATTAATCGCATCGACGAATTGAAACGTTTGTTTCAGTTCAAGGGCGGAAAAGCGGGAAGCTACAGGTTCCAAATTTTCAGTATTATTGTAATATTTTTATGTTTTTTTCTGCATGTATGCCATGTATATAGTATTAGGAAAAATTTATGGATTATTATTTAAGGTTTAGCCTAGAATTATGCATGAATCAAGTTCGTACACCGGTAAATATTTATATACGATTACACGGACATGAATTGCATATTAATGTATATTTACATATTAATGGTATTGTTTTGCATGGGTATATGTCTTTCTACGTATAAATGTTTCTTGTTACATGTTTAATATTTCTCTACGATATCGTGATACGCGTATTGTCTAATAAGTCGATTTTGTCAAGAAAGAGGAGAACATTCCAACGAGGGTTAAAATCTGAGTTGGGTAAGTTGTTTCTAAACCCTACGGGGTAAAGCTGCTCTCTATATGACATTCGCAATCTCAATGAGTATTGTCGAAATCGAATTATTATGCAATACAAGAGTCGTATTTTAGTTTATGTATAATACCTTGTATGTTTAGTTTTGTCGTATTTATCTGCATATGTATACTATATCCGCATGCTTATGTATTTAGATACGTATGAGTGATTCAAATTTGCTTGTTACTGTTGATATACGTTTACGTAATATCGATTTACAAATTAGCGTACATATAAGTATTACTGATGTATATTTGCCTGTACGTATGGAAATATTTATCGATGACACAAGCTTGCCTATTCGTATAGCTATACGTATGAGTAGAGTACCTTCACATGCTATTGCACCTAGTATTGTATGAGTAGATTGTATTTGCATGTTTGTATTTTCACCCTTGCATAAATCTTAAAAAAAAAACAAAAAAAAAAAAAACAAAAATAAATAAATAAATTAATTAATTAATTAAATTAAAATTAATACCGCCTTTGCATAAATTTTAATTCCATAAATCTTAATCATATTCCGATGGTGTCTAGGAAACTTGAAAGATTGAGGTTACTTAATTAGAACCGTGCTTGCACGGAAAGCCTCCCTCATATCTCTCTTGTGACCTGGCTGTTGGTTTATGCACACGATTCCTAGCTTCAATCGCTTCGTTAGCGGCAGCTTTAGGCATATGTTGTTAAACTCTAATGCTTAAGATAATAATAAAATTCGAGTCCTACTAAATTCTTTCGTAAAGTTAGATCTAATTTTATGCTTGCATGAGATTAAGGTCCGGTTCCACTAAAGAAATTGAACATACCTATCGTCGAAAAAAATACGATAAGCAATTGCGTAAGTTCTCACCTAAAAATTGTTTTCTACTTGCTAATTACCTTCATCACAATCCTTCGTTAAGCCATCAACTTCGTCATTATGGCCGACGATCCTCCACTCAGCCAGAGAAGCCCCTCTCGGACTTCTATATCTTGCATTACAGGAAGGACCTTCTTCCTGCATCAAACTTGAGGACATTGTTGGTGATTTTCGTATCCTACCAAACATTTTCAGTTTGTTACCTATATATCATGGTTTGGAGCACGAAAAACCTTACAATTATCTTCGTAGGCTTCAACAAGTGGCAACAACATTTCACCATCCAGCAGTCTCTAAGGAACAACTCTTGCTTCGACTGTTTCCATTCACTTTAGCGGAAAAAGTGTCAATTTGGCTAGCAGGACAACAACCACAGTCCATAGACACATGGAATAAACTAGTTCAAGCTTTCATGCTTCAATTTTACACTCAGAAGAAAACAACTGAAATGCTTCAGAAAATTCAATTCTTTCGTTAAAATCCTCATGAATCCTTTTACGTAAACATGGAGTCACTTTTATCGATCTTACGTTAGAATGTCCTCATCACCAACCGGACAAAGCTGTCCTTGTTCGCTCATTCTTTAATGGTCTTTCGATCATCAAAAGAAACTCTTGATATAATGAACGGCGGTTGCTTCATGGACAAAGGAGCTACCGGCTTATACTTTTCTTGAAAAACAAAGCGAAAAAAAAGGTACACACCGGGGTAACACCGAAGTCGCCTCGGCCATCAAAGGACAATGTTACAAAGGCCACATCTATTTTTGAGGTAAAACCCGATCCTAAAATAAAAATTTGATAGAATCCCTAACTAAAAAGTAGATGCCCTTGCAGTTCAAGTAAACGATCAACTACCAAAACCCGGTCATGAACGTTGACACCCCCTTGTGTCCTTTGTCTTAGTCCCGACCATCCCGATGCATATTGTCCCTTGTTATATGCTTCCCTACTCAACAATCGGAGGATGCATGTGCATTCAACATTCCCAATGCACCGTGGAGACAACATCCGAATTTAAGCGGTGCCAAAATAACCAACAAATGGGGGCTCCTCCGGGTTTCGCTAATCCAATTGCTTAGACCTACCAACAATTTTATTCCATACCACCAAGGAAATAATCAACAATACTAACAAGGTCAATTTCAAAATAATTCCAATGCTAACTATCAAACCAACCGCAGCCTTGTTCCAAATAATCCGGATCCCAACTATAATCAAACAACTTCTAAGCAATAATCGAGAACTACTACTGTTGCACAACCTGCGCCAACCATTACGGATAGGACAAATGAGACTTTCTTGGCTTACATGAACCAACAATCTCAAATTTTAACGCCTATCCAACAATCACTTCAAAGAATTGGCGCAAGAAAAGAGTCGAAGGAAAGTGTTTTCCTGCACAAGCGGTTCCAAACCCTAAACCAAAGAAACACAACCTTTGAACTCACCAATGCCCTCGGGTACAAGCACCCCAACCAAGGTGAGGTGCATGTAATCACTACTCTACGATCTGGAAAAACTGTAGACAATCAGATACGTATGCCAGATGATCAACCAAAGGAAAAAGAGGGTTCCAAGGAATCTATTTCTAATAATGAACCTACGGAGGATTCCCCAGATCCAACAAAGTCAACACCTCCAAATGTAGGAAACAAGCAAGTAGACCCCTTTGCCAAATTCCGCCCTAAGGCACCGTTTCCTGCACGCTTGGCAAAGAATAAACCTGATGAGAATTTTGCTGAAATTCGAGAGACTTTTCAAAATTTAACAATCAACTTACCTTTTCTCGATGCCTTAAAACTATTACCAAAATATGCAAAATTTCTGAAAGATATGTGCACCACAAAAAGGAGAACTAATGTTCCTCAACAAGCGTTCCTCACTAAACAGTTTCCCTCCATCACCGAACACAATGGTATAGTAAAATACAAGGACCCTGGTAGACCAACGGTTCCATGCACCTTAGGTGACAAATACACGGCTACTGCACTACTAGACCTAGGAGCAAGTGTGAACTTACTTCCATATTATTTATTTAAACAACTAGGTCTTCATGAGCTCAAACCTACCACCATGACTCTATAGTTAGTAGATCGTTCCATAAAGTATCCAAAAGGAATTGTGGAAAACGTGCTTGTAAAAGTCCAAGATTTCTTCTATCCTGTAGACTTTGTTATTTTGTATACAGAAGTTGCATGTGATTCCATTCTTATCATCTTAGGACGTCCGTTCCTCGCCACTACTAATGCTCTTATTAACTGTAGAGATGGTTCCATGACCATGTCCTTCGGAAATCTTTTGGTCGAGGTGAATGTGTTCAAGTTGATGAAACAACTTCCAGAGCCTGACATTGATGGTAAGGTCAACAGGGTTGATAGCATTCCGCAAGAGTATTTCACAAACTCTTTTCCTGAAGATGAAGTGTACCAATTTCTTTCCTTTAGCAAATCTGAGTTTGAGGACGATGATTATACACAAGAAGTAAATGAGTTATTAGAGTCAGTACCATTATTTGACCCTACAACATGATGTCAAGTAACTTGGATGATCATCAATCTGTTTACTGCATGGATGATGACCTTCCTTAAGAATCTTTAATACCCACTCCGCCCACCCCTGAATTAAAACCTCTTCCTTCGGAATTAAAATACGCATGACTTTGATGCGATGGTCGCCACCCGATTATTATTTCTTCACAATTGGTCGACGATCGGGAAGCTCGTTTAATTAATGTCATTCAACAACATCGTTCGCTATTGGATGGTCCCTCGATGACATTAAAGGCATTGAACCTAATGTGTGCACCCATCGCGATACACCTCGAAAGAAAAATGCTAAGACGTCGCGTGAACCACAAATACGCCTAAACCCTACCATGAAAGATGTGGTCCGAGAGGAAGTGTTAAAATTACTAGATGCGGGTATTATTTACCCTATCTCTGAGAGTGTTTGGGTGAGTCCTGTACATGTGGTTCCAAAGAAATATGGCATTACAGTTGTGCGAAATGATAAAGATGAATGCATTTCCGCTCGTATCCCAATAAAATGGCGAATATGTATTGACTATCACAAACTTAATGTCGTCACTCGTAAGGATCACTTTCCATTTCCATTCATCGATCAGATGCTCGAACGTTTAGCTGGTCATGCCTATTACTGTTTTCTTGATGGTTATTCAGGTTATTTTCAGATAGTCATAGACCCTGCTAATCAAGAAAAGACAACGTTCACCTGTCCATTTGGTACCTTTGCAATGCACCTGGTACTTTCCAACGCTCCATGCTTCATATTTTCAGTGATATGGTTGAATGGTTTATGGAAGTATTCATGGACGACTTCTCAATATATGGGGATTCTTTCGATAGCTGTCTATCAAATCTTGAAAAGGTCTTTACACGTTGTGAAGAGAAAAACCTTGTTCTTAATTGGGAAAAATATCATTTCATGGTTACTAAAGGAATAGTTTTAGGACACATCGTTTCAAAGGACGGAATCGAAGTCGACAAAGATAAGATAGAAAAAATTGCATCACTTCCTATACCAAAAACAGTTCGAGACATTCACGCATTCTTAGGACACGCAAGTTTCTATAGGAGATTTATTCAAGATTTCTCAAAGGTTGCTAGACCTTTAACCAATCTTCGCTTAAAGATGCCGCTTTTATTTCAGTTTTCAGGTTGCAAACAAGCCTTTGAGATATTAAAACCGCATAACTACCGCCCCATAATTCAACCACCGATTGGTCTAAACCTTTTGAATTAATGTGTGACGCGACTATGCTATAGGAGTTGTACTAGGGCAACGCTTCGAAGATAAGCCAGTTGTCATTTACTATCGCGAGTAAAACCCTTAATGAAGCTCAACGTAACTATACCACCACCGAGAAAGAGTTTCGCCGTTGTATATCGTTGGATAAGTTTCGGCCCTTACCTAGTGGGTTCTCCAACTATTGTTTACACCGCGACCATGCGCGCGCCTATCTATTAGCGAAAAAAGATGCAAAACAAAGGTTGATCCGATGGATTCTCCTTTTGCAAGAGTTTACTCTCGAAATTAAAGATAAAAAAGGTAGAAAAATGTGGTTGCGACCATTTATCAAGACTTGTCGATGATGTTGATAATCGATATCGAACCTATCCGTGATTCCTTTCCGATGAACACTTGTACTCTATTTTTTCGTCCCCTTGGTACCCGACATAGTAAATTACTTAGTTACCGAGGAAGTCCCTTTATCTTGGTCTCAGAATGACCGGAACAAGTTTTTATCCACTGTGAAATTCTATTTCGATGATCCTTACCTATTCAAGTATTGTTCGGACCAACTAATCCGCCCGTTGCATTCCCGACCGGGAACACAACGATGTGTTATCCTTCCTCGCCTCCCTCAACAATCTTGTGGTGGTCATTTTAGTGGTAAGAAAACTGCGCCAAGGTTCTACAATATGGTTTTATTGGCTAACACTGTTTAGAGATGCACATGAGCATTGCAAAGCATGCAATCGCCGCCAGCGATTAGGTCGCATTACTCAACGCAATATGATGCCCTTAAATCCCATTCTAATTGTGGAAATCTTTGATGTATGGGGCATCGACTTCATGGGTCCATTTTCAAATTCTCATGGCTTCCTATACATACTTGTAGCAGTTGACTATGTGTCAAAATGGATTGAGGCATTGGCATGTCGTGCTAACGATCATAAAACGTGTCGTTTTTGTTAAGTAAAAGAAAATATTTTCTCTCGATTTGGTGTTCCAAAAGCTATAATTAGTGAGGGAAAACATTTCTGCAATAAAATTTTTGAATCATTAGTAAAGAAATATGGAGTCACGCACAAAGTGGAAACTCCGTATCATCCTCAAACCAGTGGTCAAGTAGAAGTCTCTAATCGAGAAATCAAATCCATTTTGGAAAAAAATGTCAATCCATCTAGGAAAGATTGGTCTCTACGATTATCTGATGCCTTGTGGGCATACAGAACATCTTTTAAGACACCTATAGGGATGTCTCTGTATTGCCTCGTTTTTGGAAAACCTTGTCATCTGCCGGTTGAACTTGAGCACCGTGCTCTATGGGCCATCAAAAGCCTCAATTATAACACTAACGTGGCGGCGAAAAGAGAAAAATTACGCTTTAAATGAGCTTGAGGAAATTCGAGTGATGCCTATGATCTCTTGAAATCCTATAAAGCCAACATGAAAAGAGTGCATGACAAGCACATATTGAGAAAAAGAATTCAAAGTCGGTCAAAAAGTTTTGATGTACAACTCAAGATTACACATTTTTCCGGAAAATTAAAAACTTCGATGGTCCGGTCCTTTCATCGTCTCTCTGCTTTGTCACCCTTACGGGCTATATCTCGTGAAAAACGTAAATGATGGTAGCGAATTTCAAGTAAATGGCCAGCGCCTTAAACATTATCATGAGTTGCGCTCTCCAGATGTCGAAGAGACTCTACTCAATGATCCAGTCTACACAGACTAATAGATTCGCTGGTGTACTTCTTTCCATGTATTTAAACAGGAAAAGTATGCCATTAGGGTAGCCGGGCCCTCTTCTATTTTCTTTTCTAAAAATCCCTAGAGTGTGTGGTTGCAAGCGCCGGAACCTTAGTCCACAAAACTCTACTTCAGAACTGAGTATAAATGTCTTTTGATAATCGAGCAAACGTGCCTCCTGGAAAACAATGGGTACCAAAAATTTCAAATCTTTCTTTCTCTTCCCTTTTATATTCTCTTCCTCGTGAACTCCAACTCATCATTTGGTGTAAATCTCACCCATCTCGAATTGGTAATGGTCGTAGTACTTTTGCTCGAAAGCGACGTGCGAAAAGGATGGGGTGGTGTATGAACTGTCAAACTCCTTTCTGTCTAGGTCTTGATCTTCTATCCGAGATGAGCCGGTATAAGGTATATTATTGTCTGACACCAGCTCAGCAGGATAAACTTCGTCGTCGTCCTGTTATTCCCACAGGTTGGGAATCGTCTTGAGGATCTGACGTTAAAAGACTCACATTCGTCTTGAGGATCTGACGTAAAAAGACTCAACATGTATATACTCATTTTTTTTTTTATTAGCACCCAGCATGGTGCCCAAAGAGAGTCGTGATATGCACCATCGGACATTTCCTAGTTCGTACGGGCAATGGATTCCACCAGGCCAACCCCGATCAGTTTTCTATGTGACTGTTTCGGGGCGGTTTGAGGCTATACCATATGTACTAAGGGTAATATTATTATTAGACCATTGCACATTGGTCAGGGATGGTACCGTCCTGAACCCTAGGCCCCAAAACATAAAGGATAAGCCACAGTCTGGCTGGATTGGGTTCGCCCAGAGCCGACATGAAAGTTGCCTGAGTTAAGCTGTTTTGATGTGTTGTTTTATTTGGACTTCCGGTGTTGTTGACACGTTCTTCTCGACTTGTACATTTGTATATTTTTTTTTGCACGCAAATAAGGAATTTTATTAGAAAGAAGAGAAAATGAGGTACATCCCTTTACACCGGAGTTACTCAAACCTATAATAAGTCCTAAAAGGACTTTCTATACTGGTTACAAAGTCAGGCCTACTCAAACCCCATGAAATGGTTCCTAAAGGCATTGAAGAGCCCTTCTTGGCTGCTGAGTCAGCTCCAAAATTGCCCTCTCTCCAGATATGTGAGACTTTAAGCTTTTGTAAGTTCCTGGTTGCATGCTTCCAACGGGCTCTAAGTGACCATGGTATGTCATTCCCTGAGAATGCCGTGACTGCCGCCTGTGAGTTGCCTCTATCCATATTCTATTGTATATAAAAGTGTAAATAAATAAAAAAAAAAAAATAAATAAATAAAAAAAAATTGTTTGAATGTGATTTTTTTCATATTCTAGTGGATGGCAATTTTAATGCCGATCGTTTTGATATCTCATCCGTTCAATTTGGAGTTGAAACGAATCGAATTTCCACGTTTGAAATTTCGAAACATTTCGGGACATAAGGGGAATTTATGTTATTCATTTGGGCTTGGGCCAAAATTTTGACCCGACCCAAAAATCAAAAATCCGGGTACAAAGCCCATGCGCGAGGCACCCACGCGTCCATCTCTCTCATTTCTTCTTCCACAAAAATCGGATCTTGGTCCCCCCCCACACATCACCCGCGCGCGCGACTAGGCAGAGGTGAATTCGACCCGCGCACACGGGCCAAAGTCCACCAAACTCAACCCCCTTCCTCCAGCACCATCTCCTCCACCTCCTCTTGCTATTTGCACCCTCAAAATATCCTCTACACCGCGCTATGGCAGCACGAAGGCGAATTACAGTTGAGAGGAATTTCGCAAATCTCTACAATTCCGGGATGTTTCACCCATTTTTCGATGAAGAAATTGCTAGTAGAGAGTGGGAATATCTATTGCACCGAATTCTAGCTTAGTACTCCGAAGATTTAGTGTTGAAATTTTACAACAATGGAGGTTTCCGGGGTGACGAATTTTGGATTACGGTGGATGGGTTGGAACGTGAACTCACACTGGAGTTGATTTCGAATACCGCACAGATTCCGATAAACTCTGATAGTCCGACCCTGTTATTGTCAGAGTATCCAACCACGAGGGATTTGATGTTTGACACGCTTTTCGAGGGAGAGTACAACACTCGAGCGAATCGTGTACCAAAGATTCGCCGACGTAACCAATTAGCCGTCACTCAATGGCTGGCGTACAACGTCATTGGAACTTCAAAGACGTCTGACGTGAACAAGACTTTCTTACACCTGCTGTGGATCCTACAGGAGAGGAAGAACACTTTCTGTATGGTCCATTTCCTGGGCCATATTCTTACGACCACGTCAAACAGGTCAGCTCCTCTTGCTGTACTTGTTACTCAGCTTATGCTTAACTTAGGGTTCCAGTCCGCTACTCCTTTCATTGAAACAAGGTCTTCCGAGAATTTTGGAATTTTTGAGACTTGTGTTTTTAGACCACTGGGACCCAGGTAGCTAGAGATGACATTGAGCATGATAACGCATCCTCCTCCTCCTCCTTCACCACCCGACTGTTTTTAATGAAGATACTATGCGCCCGAATCAATACTCCTATGGACGCTTTGAGGCACATGAATACTAGTATCTTGTGGGGATGTTTCTTCGCCAGAAGAGATGCTTACTTCCCAGATTGACTTCCAGCAAGAAATGAGAAATCGCCAAGGCCGTTTCCAGAGAATGATGATGGCAACTCAGCAGCAATTCCAAGATCAGTTGCTACAGTCTATAGGCCACATTCCGCACGGTCATTTCGGCTTCAAGTTCGTGTTGGCGTGGTAAGACGAAAACCCGGATTCATCTTCTGCTAACCCGGAGGATTCCCAGTAGCTGTTTATTTCCCTTGGTTTAGAAATGACTATGTCATTTACTTCCCTTATGCATTGCATTTTTATTTTTATTTTTTAGTGCTAAAATTATTATATATCGGTTGATTTCTCATAATTTTGTATCTCCAGACGGTTTGAATGAGAAATTATTTATGTTATGAGAATATAGTACTTTCAAAAATATGAGTTTGCTCCTTGATTCATTGGGCCTACTCTCAAAGCCCAACAGTCAGAACCCAACGGACTGATCCAAACGGTTAGATGCCCAACGGTCAGAAATCAAGTTATAAATACAACTCTCCTTTTCCACTTTCACTCATTCCCTTCTCTCACTCTTCACAAATTCTTCTTCACAAATTTTCAATTCCTTGAACATAATGAATCAAATAGACCGATGGGAAAAGGAGCAACGCGAATGGGCTATCACATTAATCGTGATAACAGTGTTTATCATTATTCTCTTGTCACTCATGCATAACATGATCCAGAACATCTAGATCTATGTAACCGTTTTTTTTTTTTTTTTTTTTTTTTTTTTTTTTCATTTTGTATATTAGTATGGTGTATTAAATAATTCTCACACATTTGTACGGGTTACGTATTAAATGGAGAAGTTCCGTATTAAATATTTGTGTATATTAGTTGTTTTTTCCTCTCTAAAAAAATAATAATAATAAAAAATAAAAATATATAAAAAATAAAAATAATAACAAAAATAATAATAATTAAATAAATAAACAAACCATAACAAAGAAAGGCCATCCAAAACTCACCAAAATAATTAATGGATACACATGGGGTTCAGAGAAAATCGCGCACGCTACAAGGTACACATAACACTTGTCACACATGCAACTCGATTATTCTATCCATATTCTATTACTGAGTTATGATCATCATTTCTGAAATTACGTGTAAGTCTAACTACCCTGTGAAACTTTCCTCCGTATTTTCTAATATTAAACCATCTCATTAATTGTATTTGGATATCTGACATGACAAATACTTACTATGGATCCCCATTGATGTTGTTCATAATCACATGGGTCATTAACTACACTTGGATTCCAGTTTGGTACAGACTCATATTTTGGCTATAAATCTCTTCTTTTTCAACCATTCTTATTCCAACATTTTCACTCTCCTTCACTCAGTAATACTACCAATGGATCAACCAAGAAAAATAACGGCTGAACAAGACTATCTGAAAACTTTCGAAGATGGCCGGTTTTCTCCTTATTTTGACACCGAAATCATACGTCGCGGATGGACGCCTCTTCTATATCATTCAGCAGCTGGTTATTCCCGAGATTTGGTTTTGATGTTCTACCAATTTAGCGGATCTGAAAATGGTAAATTCTACTTCAATGCCTATGGTCGACGATCGAGTTGACTAAGGACATGCTCTCCGACATACTTCAAATCCCAGTGAATACCCAGGAGTCCCTTTTTCAAGAGTCATCATTTGATTCCACAAAATCTTTACTACGAGCTACCGTATCTCATGCCGAAGACAGAAATACATATCACAGTGTTCTTCCACGCTATTTGAAACAGAATCAACGTGTTGTGCTCCAATTTGGTTGGGACATAATGTGGTAGGTACGTCACACTAATCAGAAGTCACAAAGCCTCAACTTCACCTACTTTGGATTTTGCAGACTCAAAGAGATGATTTTTGTCTAATCCAACACCTCTGGAGCGTAATCACCAAGAAAACAAGAAGGTCAGCACCTCTACCCACTTTAGTCACGCAAATTATGATGCGTTGGGGTTATCCAGTAATTTCTCCAGAGACACCCCTTCAAAGAGCACATATAAATGTACTCCAAACAGACTACTCCGTTGGTTTTTGGACTCCTGATACAAAGGTAGATGAACAGCACGACCCAAGCTTAAATCCTGACCATGTCTTTGAGGAAAATGCCATGTTTAATATTTTTAATCCTATGGAAGGCATTCAACTTCTTCATCAAGGCTTGAGGGTACTACACGCTCGTCAAAATATCATCATTACAACTCTCAAGGATTTCCAAGAGCGTCAAGCAATGCATGATGTTGAACAGGAGGAACTAATGGGAATTCATTCTCAGTCCTTGCAGAATCACGCTCTCCTTATGGAGAATCAAACTGCACTCTCTGCCAGCCAAGGGGACATTCAGATGCAGCTCGGCCAACAAATAGAAGACCTAAACAGTTTGGTGCAAAATATGCATCTCCAAGATCAGTATAAGAATCCATGATATTACTAAGTCAATAAGTATATAATCATATATGTTATTACATTTTTCCGTCGTACTATGTATTTTGTCTTATCTTTTTGTCTTCTTTTGTATACAATGCTTAGTAGGATTGTCATCATTTCCGTTGTGACTAATATCAATTTTAACATGTGCTTCTGAGGGGGTCTATTTTCTTACATACTCATTTTTCCATACAGTTGTCGGTATCGTTACACATTTCTTTACTTCACCCACCATGGCATCTTCATCATCCATGGTACCTCCCAAACTCATTCCTGAGCAATCCTTTCAGTCTATGATGGATTCCAATGCCTATGGCCATCTCTTCCATGATTACATCACAAACATTGGGTGGTCTTCCCTAATTCTTCAACCCCACCAAACTTATTCTCCGAAGTTTGGCTGCATACTTTTATGCTAATATGGAAGACACACCAGCATTCAACCATGCGCATGGTTTCTACTTAGACGGGTTAACAATCCGAGTTGGTGACACACCTCATATCTTTTCTGAACAACAACTTGCCCTAACTTTGGACCTTCCATACCACGAACCTGCTACATCTTGGGATTACATCTATCATAATTCTTACCGTTCCTTTTAGTGGCAAGCGTTTCATGACTCTTATGGTGATGGTCTTGAGATCAAACGAGAAGGCAATGGCCATGTGCCATGGCGCAACATCACCATTCCATTAGCAAGCATGACCATGAACATGGGGACTGCAATGTTATTTGTACTCCTGAACATTATGGGAGATTGGCATTTTTCTATTGCCAATGAGGCCGCTTGCGTTGTATTCAGTGCACTAGCTCAGGGTCATGCATTATTTAACATTTTAGGTTGTGTTATCTCCAGCCTGAAACAAGCTCGCACTTTTCAGGATCAGTATATACTTTTACCAGTCACCGCTTGCCGGATCATGAAGACACATTTTCCACAGTTTGCGGCTACTACTTTTCATGATCAATAAGGTGGATTCCATGTGCCTAAAGAAAAAACGAATCATTCGCTCATTGAGGTTTCGTCAATGGAAGCGTCCCGCTCGATACCTGAGGCATGTTCGATGTTACCCAAAGGACGAAAAGATGAAGACCAATTTGAGGGAATCCGGAGACAAAGAATGGGCAGAAATTTGGCAGACTATTATCTATTGGCGCGATGCTAAGGAAATGCATTTCCTTAAAGAGGACGCCAGACCTTCACATCCTGCTGGATGGTAAACTTGAGTTTGCCATTGTACATATATCTAGCTAAACCTTATGCTTGGTGTGCTATTGTTTTTCATGTTTCGTATGCTATTGTTTTTTATTTCGTGAGCTATGTTTAGTGTGCTTTTGAACATTTTCTTGTTCTTTCTAAATAATATATTATGCTCTCCAACCTTTCTGTTCCAGCAATCTAGTCCTAATTTTGCTCACAGTTCTCAGGTACTTTCTCTCTTTAATTATTGATACTTCGAGGACTAAGCATCATTCTGTTTGGGGGTGCTTTAAACCTATAGCAAAAATTAGGCATCTTGTAGCCTGTATATAGTTTTTATTTTCATATTAATAATTGTACTTAGTGACAAAGTCTTGTTTCCTTTTCAATGATGAAAATTGTCTAGAAATCTCACATTAGTATCCGAATTAGGATTTGTTTTAAGAAACTTTAGATAATACGCATGCAATAGTTTATACATCTTTTCATGAATATTCATGTACTGAGTATCATCGATTGTACATGGCAGTAAGTTTCTGGAACCAATGGTTAGTTACTTTAACTATCAATCCTGTGAGAATCTAACCAAAAGCCTTGATATGAGTGATTTGTGTGTGATGACACAGAGGAGTAGTTTTTCCGATTAGAGGAAATCACGCATCTACTTACTTGATCACCACTCGAACCCTAGGCGAGAATTAGGCCTTCTTTGGATCGACATAGCTAAAAAATTCTTATCTATTACAACTTTTACCGCTAGTCACTCCACTGAACCTTTCATCAAACCTTTCACTTTCACCACAAAAATTCCTTACCCATCTATTAAACCAAATAAAAGAACCTACCTAAGTGATGAGTATGAGGAATATGATGAAATGTGGAAGAATAAAAAGAAAGACTTGTCCCAAATCAAAGTCAGTTATTTGCTTCAGGAAAGAAAAATAAAATCATGTTCTTAAGCAAGATTGTTAAAAAAAAAAAAAAAAAAAAAAATCAAAAATCCGGTAACCAGAGGCTTAAGAACATGGTTGGAAAACTCAGTTAGAAGAAGGAAAGGAAACAAGGATTTCTCTAGTATAAACATATGAAGACCCTATTCTCTCATACTCGTAAATTTTGATTATCCATTTCCATTTTCTTGTACACTATCCACCTAAGCCCCACAATACCTAATAAAGACCTCTAGCTCAATTAGGAGTAGGGTGGTGTGATAATAAGTAGTAGACGTGATTGATCGACATCTGCTCCTCTGACTGTCATTGAGATGTAAGGAAAAGTGTGCCCACTGCACACTGGAGTTAGCAAAACCTGAGTGGAAAATTTTTTAGTGAATTTGTGTTTCAACACATACTTGTGAGAACCCATTTAGGTATGCTCTCCAAAGGATCTAGAAACAACCCTGCTAGTACATTCCAATGAAAAGTTCACTCCATGAATAATCATATGTAGATGTTTTAATTATTGAATACATATTAACTTGAGTTTCAAAGAAATCAATCCTCGTTCCCTGCTAAGGAGATGTATGGATATCTGAGATTAATTTAGGAAATGAGTTTACATCGAAGTCGTTGTAGTATAAATGAAGTTTGTGAGTATCTTTTCTCGAAAAACTCTCACGAGGCTATAACTTCGTCCCACTAGGGAATTCCTAGTGGTTTAAGGCCTTGTTGCATATGGTCAATGCAACCGCACTCTGCGAAACGAGAATTAGTTTAGGACTACACATTTTTGGCCACTTATCTATTTTAGTGTCTCTTCTTTGCTTGAGGACAAGCAAAGTGCTATTTGGGGGTAGTGTGATAAGCACCTAAAAGTGTATTATGAAACCCCATTGAGACATATAAATTTGGTTAATTATGTGTTTAATAATCATGAAATAAATATGTTTTCATACTTTTGCAGGTATTTGCAGTAAACATGGAAATATTGATTAAACCTGCGATAAAACACGAGGAACGGCGTATATATGAATTCTTCCAAATCCGCACAGAAGCATCAAACTTCCAAAGCTCCTACCTCTCGAACCAGGACTCCGAATGCGATAAGAGAGCTGCTCAGACAATCAGGACGATGAACTCTACGCATAGGCGGGAAGTTGTAAAAACTGCCTAAAATACCGGACCGCCACTGGACTGCACATGGACCTACTATGCGGGGCCACAAGATTGGATGAGTCATCAATCATGGAGCATGTCAAGACAAAAATAACAAATTATTGGTGCAAAGTTGACACCTTGCATGTAATAAATTAGATTAGATGTTAATAGTGAAAAAAAAGGCAAGGTGTCACTTTGTTTTAATGTGGTGGATAAAAATGAATTAATGTGGTTTGATGATTCACGTGGGAGGAAATGAGATTTCTCTCAAATGGAGAAGAAATTAGACAAGGGTGGGGGACACTCCATTTACTCCATTGACTTATTTTCCTTACATTGCATTATTTTAGTTCCTTAATGAAAAAAAATCATAAGTTAGTTTTTAGTTTTTATTAGGAAGCTTGTAATAGTTTTAATGGAGGAAACACTTATTTTCTTCTAGAAAATAAATAGAAGTGAGTTGGATTGTTTATCTTTTTCCTTTTTCTCTCTTTCTTTGTTTCTCTAGTTTAAATTCCTTGTCTTAAGGATCATGAGCTAACTTCCCTTTTGGGGAGTTAATCCAACTCATGTGAGGGAAAAACAATTGTTGTTGGTTTGGTAGGTTTTTAGGAAGAACAACTAACTCTACATCCTATCCCAAAATTATAGTTGGTGTAGAGTCTAGTTAGGAATCAAAGCAATGATCTTAGAGATAAGTCATTGCTTAGTTCCACTTGCTAGCATGTATGAGCTCTTAAGTAAGCCATACATGCTAAGAGCTCATACATGCTAGGGATCAAGTTTTCTTCCATTAGGGGCTTGTCTATGAGTCTAGGAAGAATAAATAAACTTTTCAAATCAACAACTAAATGTTAGTATCACATGAGGAGGATTAGCTCTCCACTTTTCTTTCTTTAGTAAATTGTCTTTTGTATTAAGTGCATGATTCAAACTTTAATGTTTTTCTTAATGTTGTGTTGGAAAGAAAACCTAGCATTAGTATTATAACCTTACTCCTTAGTTCCCTTTATTGTAACAACCAATTTGTAGTTGTCCTAGACTTTAGGTTGGTTCGAATCCTTATTCCAACTCTACAAAATCGAAGATCGTGAGTAAGGACCTTGAGTTGCTTTTGCATCAATTTAGAGAGTTCAAACCTCTAAGTAGTAGTAAAGAAGCATATATCACTGTCTTCACTTTCATAAGTTGGTGCCAAAAAAGGATCAGACTCACTACTCATGTCATTGGAGCCTTCCTGAACACCATTCGCACTCTCATCACAATGCATATCTTCACTTACATTAGCATCACTCCCGACTTCACCAACTCTTACTATTTCTGAATGCACGGCGAGCAAATCTTCTGGGATTACTTGCTCAGTGATACTCTCGAAGAAAGGCACAAGCAATTGAGCAAGGCAGAAAGAGCGCTTCCTCTGCACCAAAACACAAAGACAAATGCAGTTTTAGCTTCACAAGATATATATGGATAACTATCCACATAACAAAGGTTGGTCAACTTTTCCCTCTACAATGCCTGGTGAGGGTGCAAGGGTCGAATCTGCGTGACACTGTGGCTCCTATACCACTCCAAGTAAGCTGCATGACTTGCCTCGGTGAACTCTACTTGTTCCTCCCCATCTAATCGACGGCGTACACCAAATTTCCCGATCCTAAGCATATTTCTTTGGGCCGGGTTCCGGATTTAGGATCATCTCTCCACCTAGTAGGTGGATCCGTATGTGTTGTTGCTTAAAACTGCCTCATGCATCTTTCTGGCATATACCTCTCTACAATATCGAAGTGTATAAGCTATGTCGATATGGGCTTCGTATATGAAGCGTTCAAAGCAAACTGGGGAGCATTCACCCAGGCTTCCCATGGCTACCATATTATCTAAAATAGCAAACATCATACCAAGATTAGCATATACACTTCTTTGGCATTCACATTCACACATAAATAAGTAGTGATCAACTCCAAACAACCTAATTGCACTGGTTTTTTATGGCGTGGCTATTTTGTTTATGCATGACCGGATATCAAGTATAAAATGCATATCGCTAATACCTAAATATCTACTTAAGACAACCATTGCAGACTAACCTTATCCGCGCGTGTGGCGTGTCCATCTTTGCACTTAGATGCTCATAATGCGAGCTTTGAAGGTCTATATTTGACGTGTTTCCACCGGCAAGCAGCTGGGAATTTAACAAAAGCAGGACACCTTGGCTGATACATACGAATCCTTTCGTAAAACCATGCCTAGAAGCAAACATCCACAATTACAATGCAATACATAGTTAATTAATAAAGAACAGTCCATAAAAGAATTTGAAGCTATAGTGTTACAACACTTACCAACAATAGAGTTGAAGAGCCACAAACGTTCAAAACTAAATTACAGTCACTTTTGCGGCCTTTGTTATTTTCTTTATGATGAAGTAATGCCCGCATGAGTGATCTGAATAGGAATGGAAGCACAGCAGTACCCCAAGCATACGAGGCATAATTCTCCGTATCGGCCAGGAATGGTAGATGCTTTGTATGCACATGATAACCTCTTGGCTCTGAAAAAATTGTGCTTCTAATGAGGGATAACACAAACGCAATCACGCGTTGCTTTCGCTCACACCGTTGGCGTCATTTAAGGTATTTTGCAAAATAACACAATTTCACTGATTTCCCTCTTACCTCTGACTCTGGAGGACTTATGCCCAAATATTTCTTACATGCTTCATGAGCGTCCAATTTTGAGTTGCCCACAATTGGTTTCCCAATTACATTTTGATAGGGTTATATACTAAAAGCATTACTTTTGTATTAACTCTAATTCTTTTTTTTTTTAATGAGAATCATATGGGCAAATGTTATGCATATTATATATGTTATTAGTTATATGCATGTGTCTAATACTTTATGTTGTAGATGATATGGTGTGAACACATAGAAAATCATATCATCACTACCTTATAAAGTATAAGTAATCGTTCATAACCTAGATAGATTTGGACAAACCATTAGTACGGTTGTAGTATAATTTGGTATTAGTCTATCTTGACTATAGGATTACACTAGTACACTTTGTGTGTATTGAACAGGACCAAGTGAGGTTGTTTCTCATTATACTAACTATATAAGAGAACAAATGCCTCTGTTATTATGGATGCTTGTCCTCCTAATCCGGATATAATAACGGGCACTTACATGCATTGTACATTGCTTTAAATCATCAATGAGTGAGATTCATTTGTGAATCAACAAACTCGATGGATTGGGTAATGACATTGTATGTAAGGTGTGCTGTTGATTATAGAAGGAATCCGTGTCCCGCAAGAAGTCGGGTTGATGATGTCCCCTTGAGGAGCTCAAAAAGATCGTCATGTAATCCCTGCAGGTGGATTTATTCCGACATGACAATGAGGTTGAGTGGTACTACTCAAGGACATAAGAAGTTGTTTAATGTAGTTGTCAATAACTTGACTTAATCAACGGACATTCGATATCTTAAACATGGGGAGATCAACGAGCATATAATATGGAGCCCATAAACGCTGACACGTAATTTGGGATTAGGGTGGTAGTGCAACAATGGCCTTTAGTGGAATAAGCCATTTATTGACGGACTTGGGCCGTGTGTTCTGGGCGAACATGGAAAGCCCAAGCCCGTTTGGAGGCCTAACCCTAATTTCTCCTCATGGTTCCTGTTGTAGCCTATAAATAGAATACTCTCTCTCTGGCCGAAATTCACTATTCACTGGATTAGAAAAGTAGGCAAGGAAAGATAGATCCAAAATTGGATCTAGCTTTGTGAGAAAGAAGGGGATTGGTAGATCGCTGCCCACACAATGTCAAATCTGTTCTAAAGGTATACAACAGAAGATCAAGGGGCTGATTTCAGATTTGATAAAGCTTTGATTCTCAGAGATTACATTTTAGCCGATTCTAAAAGGTATGTTCTCTAATCCAAAATTGTGAGAACCCATTAATTCCGTTGCGCGTGGTTCTCACGGTTTGTGGAAATATTCGTTCTGAAAATAACGGTTCCTACACATTTAAGCCTAGAATATAGGCAACATCCTCTAGTGTAATTGTTGCTTCAATAGTTGGAAAGTAGATTGAATTAGTCTCTAGTCGTCAACGATCAACCAAAGCATATATGAAGTCCCGGTCCCCATGGAACTGGTCTATTTTTCTCAGGTGCTTGAAGACCAAACCCGTGACCATTTTCTTTTGGGCTTTAGATAACATCCAGTCATTTACCTTTTGATTGTGCTCATGTAATGCGGACCAATCGGGTCTAACACATTACTCATTTAGACAAGTTATTGAATGGTAATTAATAGAAGCAAACTGAAAACTTATTATTAATAAATAGTTGAAGATAGCTAGTTACCTCTCCGTCCATGAGCAAAGACAATATATGATCATCTTGTAAGTATAAATGCTGCATAATTTGTAGTCTGTTGTCCATGCTGCAGGGTGTAGTAGGAAGTACATTAGTAGAAAAAAGTTAGAGCTGAAATAATTAAACTAGAACAGTTCATACAAGAGATAAGAGATTAAATAAATTGTACGTTACATGGATTGAATATCTTATGATAAGGTAGTTAAAATTAATGAAGGGAAAGTAATGGCCAAATCACATATCGAAAACAATCTTAGGCAAAGGAGTTGAATGTTCTTATTAATTGAATATTTCATAGTTGCAACATAATTTAACAGAGTTTGCGCAGATGACTTCTACAGTTGATCAGCAAAACGCAGCCCCAATTTGAAAATGAATAAAGACATCACAGAACACAAGCAGCGAGAGCATGGCAGCTTCTCAAATACTTCTTAGTAAGTTTCACATTAAATTGAATAGAATATAGGTGTTAGTTGATACATTTTGCATGTTGTATAGGGAGAAAGTAAAAGTAATCTACACAGTTAAAAGGTTACACAGCTCACAGTTTAGGATAGTTCTTCTTGTACTCCAAATACTCAGAATATACCCACGCTACAAATATTGGGATAATCCCAATGAAGAATGAGACCTGCAGTAAATACATATTTCCAAAACCATATATATCAGTTACAGACTAACATATAATAAGAAAAAATGTGACAATTGACAAAGAAATGTATTAATAGAGGACTAGACGCATACACACACCCACAAAGATAGAGCATTAAAAATAATTATCATACTTATTATGTGAGAAAAGATATGTTGCAACATCAAAATGTACATGATCTGAGAGTTATTAATGGTCTCATAATTTTTCTGTTAAGTAAACTGCCGATAGAGAAGGCTAATAGTCATCTTCTGACTATTCTTTTATTATTTACCGCAATCAAGACAGTCATGACTTCATGGGAGTTGGGGCTACTTTGGATGTATTTTAGGTCCATAATTTGGATTTCTTACTTCCCTCAATCTAGAGTACTCTCCTTATCTCTAGTCTGAAAAATGATGCAAGAGTAGACCAATGGGAAGAAAACTTTATTGTAAGTCCTTTTTACTCTATTTTTCTATTTTTCGGTTTGATTAAAGGAGTAGTAGCTACTCTATATATCAATGAGGATGAGATATCGTACAATACAAAATAGACACACGGAACACAAAAGTAAGGCATCAACAAGACAGACCACACAAACAACAAAATACGCCCATAAGGTACAATACTTCAAGCTATATATCAAAGATATCCAACTGGGAAAAAAAATAGTAAAAACGGATATCTCTCTCAACCTGTGTTGCATAAGTACGGCGTGGACATAACATATCTACCCTCAAAATGCATTGACATCTCTCTAATTGTCTTCTCATATGACTTAGTCGTTCCCTCAAAATGTAATGATAGAGATCTAATCGTCTTCTCATATGACTTAGCCGTTCCCTCAAAATGCAATGACAGAGCTCTAATCGTTTTCTCATATGACATTGCCCTTCCCTTAAAATGACCTGACAGAGCTCTAATAGTCTTCTCATATGACATTGCCCTTCCCTCAAAATGCAATGAGAGCTCTAATTATCTTCTTGACACAACATGGCCGAAAATGGCAATGCTTCATAAACCAGTGCCCTTCTAAGGAAAGTATTCGCTAGAACCAAGCAAGAAACTATAACTCCTTCACCAATCCAGGGACTTCCAAATAAACCTCAAATAGAGAGCAAAATGACACCAAATATGCCAAGAAAATGGAGATTGAAAGAAAGTGACTGGCACACTCCCCATTCGACATACACAAAGATCTAAAGCTCACAATAAGTTTTTTCCTCCCAAAAAGGATATCTCTAGTACGGATATTATTCTTGGTGGTACAACCAAGTAAGAAAAGAGAATCAGGAAAGGACTAACCATGCACAAATCTATGCTTCTTAGTTCTTATGGATAGAGAAGGCCTGCACAACCTTCTCAAATGACGGAAGACTCTCCTTTGAAAATCTAGCCCTCGCCCATTCTCAAACCTATACGTGAACTCCCGCAAAAAGATCTTAAGACCTTGGCGAATACCGCATCCATAAGGATCAGGTGACGACCCATTAATATCTCGTTTCTATCTCTCTCCAATTCATCATTAACCAAAGCAGATATCAAGTTCCGGTCCCCATGGAACTGGTATATTTGGGTATTAATCATCCAAACAAACATTAAATAGATTGCTCAGGACCAAGGCAACTGTTAAATATATTGCCCCAACTAAATCATTAACTAATTGGCCGAGTCAAAATCGACTTGACGAGTAAGGAAAATAATTTGTTTTAGTAATTGAAACAATGAAACAATGAAACAAAACAAGCTTATAATGAGCATATAATTTTTTTATAACAAGCTTATTTGTGATACGTACCATTTAATAATATCTTTCACTCCACACTTCTTTGTACATTGAGGACACTATAAATTACCCACACGAGTTAGTAATACAAGTACAAAATAAGATTTAGAATCCACATACTGCTTCTACACAAGAAACAACAGTACAAACCCGTCGACCTCAAAGCTTTGATGCATTTTTCAAAAGATTGTTAACCAAGACAATACAAGTTTCTCAAAATATATATATATATATATATATATATATATATATATATATATATATATATATATATATATATATATATATATATGGGATGGTTATATGAACTCCACCTTATAGCGACTCCAAAGTTACTCCACTCATAAAAATGAACTTACAAAATGAATTGAGGACTAATTTTTTGTGGATGTGTACATCTCATGATAGAGAACACCCCCACCAAAAATCAGCTCAATTGAATATGTCTAACCTTGTCAAAAATTATATTGAAATTAAAAAAATATGGACCGTTGGATAATTTCATAACTTTCTAAATGATTTTTGATGAGGTTGTACATCTTCAAATGAGCTGATTTTTTGTGAGGATGATCTCTATTGTGTGGAAAACATCTCCACCAAAAATCAGCTTCTAGTTCAGTGAGTTAAGTGGTGGAGTTCATTTGGAGTTCGTTTTAGTGGAGTTCATATAACCAATATAAACAATGAAATAATGAAACAAAACAAGCTTATAATGAGCATATAATTTTTTTTATAACAAGCTTATTTGTGATACGTACCATTTAATTATATCTTTCACTCCACACTTCTTTGTACATTGAGGACACTATAAATTATCCACACGAGTTTAGTAGTACAAGTACAAAATAAGATTTAGAATCCACATACCGCTTCTACACAAGAAACAACAGTACAAACCCGTTGACTTCAAAGCTTTGGTGCATTTTTCAAAAGATTGTTAACCAAGACAATACGAGTTTCTCAATATATATATATATATATATATATATATATATATATATATATATATATATATATATATTTTGCCCCGCTCTTAGATCCGTCCGTTCTGACTTTACTTAAAAACCGAAATTTCGAAATACTAAATATACTCTCACGAAGGGTTTTTTCATGACTCGCTCCTTTTCTCTCCGAAGTCCAAACTTACATTACAATTTCCCTCCCTCCTGGTACTCTCTTTCTCTCTCTCATGGGGTTCCTCTTCTCTCAAATTCAAGGCCTTGACCCCTGACCGCTTTGTTTGTACCATGTATTTGAGTGTTTGGCTGCTAATAACCGTCCGAACAAACTGTACCATTGCTTGCACTGTGTAAATTTTTATGTGCAAATCTTGGAAAGCTTTTTGTTTCGGTGTGAGTTGATCTATTTATGTAAATTTGATACTAGAAAAAATAATCTTGGCATGTTGTCGGGGTTGACGACAATTGGAATAAGGGAATTAGAGAGAGGAGGACAGTCAGAATGAGAGACTCTTCTTTGTGTTTGACGTTGGTTTACTTTGGTTTTGCAGGAACCAAGTCTGACATTTTTGTATCTGTCTACACAAGAGACAACACCCAGCACTACAGCAGTGACCTTTTCATTTTTTTTTCCACAATCCAGCTGGTGCTCTTTCAGGGCACTGCTAAGAACAACATGTATATTTCAAATCGTTCCACAACAAATCTATAAGTACGTTAAAACACTTTAATAACCGTCTCACATTTAACAATATAAATTCATCGTTAGTAAATCCACAAATGCTGCTCCAACATTTTATCTGGGTTGGTAACTTGATCTAAATCAGAACTAAAGTGAAGTACCAATCTGTGAACTAGTATGAATTACAAAATAGATTGGGTAGATTGGGATGAAGCAGCAAATTAAAGATGCATTTTGTTTGTTCTTGGGCGGATTTTTGTTTTCATCTACGATCTAATTTCCATGTTACGCAGAGGGAACCATTTAGCTACTAGAACTTAGATCCTTTAAATCACAATACATACAGGTGGAATCAAGAACCCAAGTTAAACTAATTACCCATGCTTCTAAGAGACATTCTTTGAGGTTTAAGTAGTTGAGGATGAAGTCCACTCCTCCACTAGCAACGAGTTAGTTCTGTCTTAAAACCTATGAGCTCTGAGCTACCTTCAAAAAAGCACATTGTTGTCACAAGCACCAAAAATAAGAGGAAATAAAGAAGGCTGAAGAAACTCAAAACCCAGGGAATTGCCAACTCAGTTGAAATGATGTTAATACATCATGTTCACTGACACTAATATTTGCTAATTTTTCTTTGATGAGAAGTGAAGAGGATTGGTCAGATCTCACTATTACATTCCACATGAGAGATATTTTGGCTAGTCCAGCAGAAACATGAAACCTTGGGCCTTGCATGAAGAGCAGAAGTGAGCTAGATAGCAGATTTATGGAATCTACTGCTACACGAGGCACTATATTAGGATTCACAAAGTTAAGGACTGGCGAGGAGATATTACTAGCTTCTTCCATTAAGAACAAGAATAGACATACTGTCCTCGTATAATTGCTTTGGATTCCACCTAGCAATCATTAGTTCCTCAACAGAGTAATGCTCAAACAAGAACATGAGATTGAATCAAAAGCACTATTCCTGATGTGAAGAACCAACACTATTCCCCATGAGAGAGAGAAATAGAGTACCCGGAGGGAGGGAAATAATCACGAAGTTTGGACTTCGGAGAGAGAAGGAGCGAGTCATGAGAAAACCCTTCGTGAGAGTATATTTAGTATTTTGAAATTTCGGCTTTTAAGTAAAGTCCGTAAACGGACGTCCATCTAAGAGCGGGGCTGATATATATATTTCCACAGCTAATTCAAAGCTAAAAACACAAAAATCAAAACAAACTAAACTTAAACCAATAAAACCCAAACCTCTGACCTGAAAACGAAACATTCAGTGGAACTCCCTATACCAAACTCATCCAAATTAGTGTTTCCAAAAACAATCCCACCACATTCCCTCACTTTCTTAACTGCCGTGGCATCAAAAGTCGTGTCTCCCCATCCTTAAAACACTATTTTTTTGTGGAATGGAGATAGAGGGTGGATGCACCATTGGACTCAGCCTAAGAGAATTTTTTTATCCTCTTTTTTTATAATACATATATTTTAAAATATTCCTAATGAGAGACCGTATCCAAATCCTTTAAGGTTTGGAATCAAGCCTTACGTATATTTTAATTCATTTCTAGAATTATTCCTCTTTCTAGGCAACTTGTCAAAGCAATAACTTTCCCTTCATTCATCCAAATGGTACACCAATTGTTAGCATGCCAGTTTTAACAGGTATTGGAAATTCATAATAAACGATTAGAAGATACTAGTAATTATAGGTAACTTCTTAAGAATATAGTCATCCTGAGTAATATATCCTTTACCAGAAATACCTGTAACTAGTATTTTCTTATAATTTAACAAGAAATTAGCCGTTCTTAGAAGATCCCAGTAACATGTATTTCTGACAAAGTATATTAGACACAGGATGGCTATATTCTTCAGAAGTTAACTTTTGAAGAATATAACCATCCTAAGTCTAATATAATTTACCAAAAATACCTGTTACTAGTTTATTCTTAAGAATATAGCCATCCTGAGTTTTCTATTATTCTTTACCAGAAATACCTGTAACATGCATATCACACTGCGAGAGGAATAACCTGAACCCATACCTGATAAAAAACATCATCATCTTCTCAAACCAAGCCTTTGTAACGTAATCACCAACAAGTTTTGGCTTTGAACAATCCAAACTACGATAACTCGTTGGTGATTATGCTACAAAGACTTGGCTTGAAAAGATGAAGAGGTTTTTTAACATCAAGGGTTTAGGCAACTCCTCTCACAATGTGATCATTAGTGAAGCCTACAAAAGGGTAAATGAAAGTAGATGTCCACTCAAAATTGCCCAAAGGATTACCTTAGCATGCCAATTTTAATAGGTATTGGACATTCAGAATAAATTATTAGAAGATACCAGTAATTACAGGTAACTTCTTACGAATATAGTCAGGAGATCCTGAGTAATATATCCTTTACCAGAAATACCTGTAACTAGTATCTTCTTATAATTTAACAATAAGTTAGTCGTTCTTAGAAGATCCCAGTAATAGGTATTTCTGGTAAAGTATATAAGACTCAGGATGGCTATATTCTACAGAAGTTACCTGTTCTTCTGTAGAATATAGCCACCCTGAGTCAAATATAATTAACCAGAAATACCTGTTACTATTTTTTTTTAAGAATATAGCCATCCTGAGTTTTCTATTATCCTTTACCAGAAAAAAAACATCATCATCTTCTCAAACCTATTTCTCTTGTAACGTAATCACCAACGAGTTTTGGCTTCGAACAATCCAAACTACGATAACTCGTTGGTGATTATTCTATAAAAGCTTGGTTTTATCCTAGATGAAGAGGTTTTTTAACAGCAAGGGTTCAAGCTACTCCTCCCGCAATGTGATCATTGGTGATGCCTACAAAAGGGTAAATGAAAGTGGTCTCCCACTCGAAATTGCCTAAATATTTACCTTAGCACGCTCCGTTTCCTTAATCCCAAACAAGCAAATCAAACCGTTTCCAACTCCTCTAAAAATCATATAGCGTAACTGTAAATCTATTATAACCCGAACAAAACTAACTAGTATACTACATTTCAGTAAGGGCATGAGTGGAGCCCCTGCGTATGCTATGGTTATTCCACAAATTCACTCTCTCCCAACATTAGACTACATGCGAAGAAGCTTGATATGAAAGCATAACCAACAAACAATCTTTTGGACACCAGGGTGGATCAATATTAATTTTTGACGCTAAAAGTTCTTTAGGTAATCTAAAACTGGAGATGTTGATGAGATGATATATACGTGATGATATGAAACTATGGAGTACTTGTTGCAAAAAGTTCACGCATAATACAGTGAAACTAGCAGGCGCTAGAACTAAGGTTGTCCACGGTTCGGTTCGAGCCGGTTCCTAGTAAAATCCTGAGCCAAACCAAACCAATCGGTTCCCAAAATTTCAAACCGAAACCGACCCGATCTACTGAAGAACCGATTGCAAACCAAACCGATTCTACTGTTCGGTTTCGATTTTAACAAGCGAAAGTCCATGTGCTAGAAGCTTTTTTACATATGAATAGGCCCAAGCAATTGGGCCTGTGTCTTCTAGTCCAGTCCTGCCTCTTTAATGACTTCTCCCAACAAGTTATTCTTCTACTGGCTTTATAACTTTCCACTCACCATTGTTTTGGATACAAATTACAGTTTCAATTAACTAACACATACACTAACCAAACCAATATTACATACACTACCAGAGTTAGTGATTTCACGGCAGATAAGATGCAAATGGAGGAGACCAGAATGAGACAACAACTCATTAAACACAGATGGAAGTGTCCAAGGTAATAAAGGACAATGGGCAGCAATGATTAGGGACAATACTGGGTTAGTTATAGCGGCAGCAAATGGTATGTCTGAGTATGAAACTATAGCGTTAGTGGAACTACAAGGACTTGAGAAAGGAATCAAGTTAGCTTTAAGGCATGGCATGAGCAAGATTGAAGAACAGACGGACTCCGAGAATGTGGTGGCCAGTGGCGGAGCATAAAAATACTACTAGTCTTGGTAAGATTGAGATTTTAGCTTTACTTAAGGGCTTCTGAGCGTACCCACTATTCCCAGTTTTGCCTATAGAGTTAAAGGCTCTAGTTTTTGGTAAAGATGAGAACTTATATGGGTCTAAAAGTATTTTGGTGTTATTTGACGCAGGCATTTCCAACATGGATCCACTTCAACTGATAAGAAAGATAATTTCTCATCTACTGTTGTAGCTAGTAGCCTTGTAGGGAAGCTATCTGATTCTCCCCAAGTTTAGCCTAAGAAAGAACTAAATAAGATGCTTAAGAGAAAATAATGTAGCCAAAATCCCTTTTCCTTCATTAGAAAACTTACGCTTCCTCCTTTTCAACCAAAAAACCTCAAAAAATTAACGCACTGAAGTTTGTCATAATATATGCTTGGATGCTACGCTAACCATTATGAACATTTGGGTTTTGACACCCGACAAATTACCTTTTATCGCCAGAAAAATATAATATAGACAATTAGAAACCTTATCTATAAAAATTAACTAATCTATCAAATAAAATAGAACGGTGTGGGGCCCGAAGAGCCCGATCCAACGGTTGCAATCCTTTTTTAGCAAAATATGACCTGGCAGAAAGGGCATCTCCCAGTTGGTATGTTGATTCTATCCACAACATCTGGATGCATATGATCAGATCTTATTTTCTATCTATCCTAATCGCCGCCATCACTCCCACCCCTTTTCTCATCTTGTCAAGAACCCGCGACTGAAGAGAGTATTCGCCTCAGTGTCGAGAACCTGCGACTGAAGAGAGTCATCCGCGATTTAGTTGCTATTGTCTTATTTTTATTTCCCATTTGTTTTTTCTTACTTCAGCGTGGTTTACTACCATCTTTTACCATCTAATTTTTTTAATCCCCTTTGTTTTATTTACTGCCACCTAATTTTCATCTGTGTTTACGCCTAATTACTACTACTTTTACATGCAAAATAATCACTGCTACTTTGTATTTTTTTTAGGTGCCCTTTTTCGTTGTAGATTCGACTTTGACTTTGAATGGTACGTGCAAGAAAGCAACGTTTCGTTATCCCCACCTATCTTTTTATGTTTGTTTCTACAGAATTTATTGAGTATCTATTTCTATTTGTTTCTGCAGGAGACCTTATAAGGATCTTTCGAACAATGAAAATAGTATTTATGTTCCAGTCCAAGATGGACTCTACCTTCAGCCACCTACTCCTCAACGACTTGCTCACTCCCAGGTATTACTATCACCAATATACGTTACTAATAACTTCTATTAACATACTTAGAGTTACCCAAATTGTCCTAGCATTGAATTGAACTTTCACATCACGTTTCTTTAACTCTCCTTCAAATATTTATAGCTTCCTACGCAAAAAATTCTTGACAACGGAAAACTCCCAATGAACTCCTATAAGGAACCTTCAAACCATAACAAACATGTCTTTGTTGCCCCCCAAGATAGGCTCAATCTTCAACTGCCTCTTGGCTTCCAGGTATTTATTGCTTGCATTGTCTTATGCTAAGTTGCATTGCCTTATTTATTTTTTTGCTTTATAAATGTGCATAGCCCATCGGATAGGGTTCCTCTATCTAATCTCCCGCCATCCGGTTCCCATGTTAGATGAGTTTTAATTTAAAAAAAAAATGTAATGGTCTGATGTATCGTGTCCATAAGGTGTTTCACTGCCATTTAATATACTGACTTTGTGAATCTCATTTCCCCACTTGTGAATTATTTTTCTACATTGTTCCTTATGTATATTGCATTGTCTTATTTCTTCTTTTGCTTTATAAATGTGCAGCGCCCATCGGATAGTGTTCCTCTATCTCATCTCCCGCCATCCAGTTCTCATGTAAGATGATCTTTAATTAGTGATGTACTACTATAATTGCTCATGCATTGTCCAAAAGTTTTAGTTTGGCTATATATTGTGTCGCTTAGTTAGGGGTGGTCATCGAGTCGAGCGAGCCGAGTATTGGCATGCTCAGATTCGGCTCGTGAGTTTTCGAGTCGAGTTCAAGCCGAGCTCAAACTCAAGGTCGAGCTCTACTTTGTGCTCAAACTCGACTCGTTTTGAATTACAATTAGCTCGAGCTCGACTCGGCTCGACTCGTTTTACAAAATGAGCTTGAGCTCGAGACTCGTAGCTCGTGAGCTTGCAATCCTTGCATCTGGAAACAGTGGCATATCCGCATATATACTCAAAATTGTTGAATAAACCCCATTTTTGTATGATTTAAGTACAAAAGTTCCAAAAAAAAACATTACATTTTAGTTTTCACAATGTAAGAAGCGCAAAATAAACCCTAATTCTCGAAAACACCCCTCCCTCCTTTAAATAACTTTCTTCTTCCCTTCCTGGAAACAACTGAGAGCGAGAGAAAGAAAAGAGAGAGCAGCTAAGGCAGCTACTCGAAAACTCCGCAACCTCTTAACGGGTTCGGTTCGGAAGTTTACTTCAAACCCATGTCTGAATCTCAACATGCTCAACCACCTTTATACAAACAACATTCTTTATCATCCGACATGTATCGAGATGAAGCATGGTTAAGAAGAAGACAAAACAGCAAAAATAGAAGAAGCAAAAGTGTTACAGATGATGATCTAGATGAACTGAAAACATGTATGGAGTTGGGTTTCAGATTTGATTCACCAGTTATGATTGGAAGTTATCTGATACTTTTCCAGCTTTGGAGTTTTACTTTTCTATTAACACACAATATAATAACATCGTGTCTAAAATCCCATCTCCATGCCGTTTTTACCTTGTGGGTTCATAAACATTACATTTCAGTTTACCTTGTGGTTTAATATGTTTATAGGCCTGGGTATTTTTCTGGATCATATATGATATATAGAAAAAAAAAATTAATAAAACGAGCCTAAAACTAAGCTCATATTTGACTCATTTTTTTTCATGAGCGATCACGAGTCGATCTCAAAACAAGTCGAGCACCGAGTCTCATGACCAGCCCTACGCTTAGTACTTCTCCATGTAGGAAACCAAAGTTTTAGTTTCGCTGCGTATCTTTTTACGTTCTTTATTTCTGCTGGATAAGGGTAAACGTCGTCTAATGAACCCTTCTAGGAATCCTTAGGACAAGAAAACAATTTTTTTTGTTCCAGTCCAAGATAGACTCTACCTGCAACCACCTACTCCTCAACAACCTTTCAAATAAAGCTTTTTTTTTCTTTGTGTATATACTTTGTAAAGACAGATTACTCTTGGTTTTAAATGGGAGATATTACTGTCATTTGACATGACATTTCTTTAACTATTAACCTACTAGGAGAACCTTAACATTCACCTCCCTCACTTCTAAATGTTTCCGGGTAACTATGTATGTAAGCTCATAGTCTTAGAATTAATTTTTTGCATTTAGTTTATATCGGTTTATACTCATGTTCCTAGACGGTATTTTTTTGAATATTCTCTTCCTAAATACATGGCCCTCCACACCCATGTATGAAAATTAAACTCAAGTGCTGCTTGTGTGTGTTGTACTTTTTTCGAGGAAGAAAAGATAGGGCCTAGAACACCCAGGTGGTGCCTAGAGTGAGACTAGAATCCAGATTTATTTTCTCTGTTAGCCGGCCCTGAGATTGTGGGGACCCTAAGCCAACTCTTATATCGGGGCCTTGTAAAACCCAAAAAATTCTAGTAGAAAAATCATTATGCAGATTTTTATTTTAGAACATTAATTAATTTTATATCACTTCTACCATCAGAACATGGTAACCTTATGTTTTCATAGCTCCAGCCCAAGTTCGACTCCCTCTGTAGGCATTTTGCCACACAAATAACAAAGTGAAAACAAAACTAAGCCTAGTATGTACTGTAGGTAACCTTGAGTGGGGGCCTTTTCATTGGTCTATTATGTGGGGGCCCTAGGCAGCTAGCTGCCTATGCTGCCTACCCCTCATAGCCGCCTTTGAGTGTTATATTACATACAACTCTCTGGAGTTTGCTTTTTATCCATACATTTAGGCCTTAACTTTAATTAGTCTTAGGAACGACTAGGTGTAATTATAATCCAAAAATAGAAAATTGACAAAATAAACTAAGCTATTAACTAAACTATTAACCGAACTATTAATATGATTTCGATTTAAAAAACTGACAAAATAAACTAAAAATTGTTTGCTTTTCATAAAAGATAAATTAAGAAGAAACCAAAAAATAAAATAAAGAAAAGGCTTGTACACTTCAATTGTGTAAAGGGTGAATACTTGTAGTGCTCACCTGGCTTCGCCACTGCACTCAAAATATAAAAATGAACATGAAAGAACACTGGAAATTACCTGGTCTTGAGGCCAAAGCCATCTCCAACCAGAAAATGAACACGACAATCTGCAACAAATTAATTTGGGGGGGGGGTGTTAAAATCCTATAAAAGTGAGAAACAAAAGAAATCAGTGAACAATAGGGTTTTAATACCTACTTGAACTGGTAGAGGATCGCACAAGAAATATTAGGAGACGGAAGTTTGAAGAGGCCTGAAACAAAGTTGTATAAGAAGGGGAGCCAAAAAGACACGATGAGCAATTAAGTAAAGACGGTTGCTGTTTTCAGAGAATTGAATTCGGTTGAATTTATTTGAACCAACCCCAAATTTTAAATTAAATATGAGGCGGTTGAAATGCCGATGAAATATCAGTTGAAATAACTGATATCCAAGATATTTGCGATTTCCCAGTGTTTTAGGTGGCTTTAAGGACATGATTCAATTCAATTTTTTCATATGAGCATCAACAATGAAAAAGACCGCCCAAAAACTTGCGGCAAATTTGAGTCATATATTAAACGGACTCCTACCATCAACCCACGAAATATCGGTCCTTATCGACGATTTATCCCATTCAGTTGGGATTAATATGTTATATATAGGGGTGGCCGTTTTGTACACGCTAACCCGACATGAAATTAGCGGGTTTGGGTTAGAAAAAAAGGCTTTTGGGTCATTTAAGGGTTGATCCGCTGAACCCGTAAAATAAATGGGTTGGGTTAGGGTCACATATGTTAACCCGTTGGTAGACCTGATTAGTTCTTGGGGCTAATTGGTCAGGACATCAACCCGTGACTAGGGTTGGCAATGGAGCGGGTTTGGGTCAGGTTTCGGGTCAAACCCCTTTACCATATTATGATCCATCGGGTTTCGGATATCCATATCCATTAAAAACACAAAAAAATACACTATTGTAATGATTTTCATATATAAATGTACGATATAAATTTATTTTTAGGCATCAAATTATGAATCTTGTTAAAATGGTTCAAATCTCGGGTCGGATTCTAGTCCCAAACATAGAAACCATATCCGTTAAAATGGATTCGGATATGGTCGGATTCGGGTTGAATCCCATACCATTTCTAGCCCTACCCGTGACATGTATAACCTGTTTTAAGATATGGCTCGGAGGGCATATATCCAGTACCCTGCCATGCAATACACCCTCAACTTGTGTGTATGAGTGGCCCAGATTCACTACCTTTTTCTCTCTCCTGACGCACACTAGCTTTTCTCATTTTTTAAAATCTCACTATCCCAACAACCTAAAATATATGACTAAAAGAAAAAGGATTAGCTGTCATATTGATTCATTCGATAAAGATATGTTTCATTATTTAGTTTTCATTAATATGTAATTAAATTATTAATGGTTTTTGAAAATTAATACATGTTTTATTATATATATATATATATATATTAAATATCCGACCTCTATAAATATAAGAGGGCATCTAGGATGCATCAGTATGTAATGCAGTGCATGGGAATGAGAGCCGTTGACAACACTTCTTTGTTGCAATACACCATGACTTGTGTGCCATATTATTAGTGATGCCCATGCTGCGATGGGTACACCAACGACACTAGCTTTTCAGTAAATATAATTGTGAAATACTAAATATTTTGCATACAGGTTGTGTGTGAATCCCTCGACTTCGGATCAGATCGGATAAAATGATTTTGGAAAAATTGAGACATGTACTAGAATGACAATATTGATTTCTTGAAGTTGTGATTGATGTCTATAAGAAGACTTTAAAGTTCGGTGGTATTGATGGGCTTTACCATGCCTTCAACATTATTGTTTACACGGGTCAATACTTTGGAATGTATGATTCTTTGAAGCCAGTTCTATTAACCGGAATTATGGATGATTTTTTATATGGAATATATGATATACTAAATAGAGTCGGTACTATATTTTTGACTTAACCCCCCACAGATGTACCAACCTTTGGCGATAACCCCCCATTTTAGAAATCATTACTGATTGCCCCCCACTCTGTCTGTTTTGTGAGTACCATCAGTTGATATTTTCCATATTGCCCACTTTACCCCTTAAAAAAATAGCCGTTGTATTTTTTTTATTTTTCATTTTCCTGGCTTATTTAAGACCAGACTTGGACCAAACTTGGACCCGCGAAAAACTTGTCTTCTCCAACACGATTCTTAACTATTCTTTCCCAAACCAATTTTTTTGCTCTCATGGGTGGTGGTTCGGACTCTGAAAAGGTTTGGTCATTCTAATTCATCTTCTCTCCATACCTTCATCTAATTTGTTTCACTAGCGTAGATCTGTATGTTTAATGGTCAAAGACCTATGTAAACAATGGGGGGTTTATACAAAACATATATTGACAAATTAGATGGGGCACTAGCGTAGATTTGTATGTTTAATGGTTAAAGACCTATGTAAACAATGGGGGGTTTATACAAAACATATATTGACATATGAGGGGTTTATACAAAGCATATGTTGATCAACATATGTCAATATTTTCAAGTACCAACTACAATGTTAGCAACTAACAAAGGAGAATCATGCTTTCTGTGTGGGGATGTTGGTCATTAGAAGTTTGAATGCCCTTGGCTTAACTTTCCTTGTGTTAAGGGATGTGGAGATACTATGATTGTTTGTTGGAGTTCCAAATAATGCAGTTTTGGACAGAGATTTCTTAAATGTAAGGGAGAACCAAGATGTTGTGGTTTCAAATGGATAGATTTGGAAGTTGATGTGAAAGAAAAAGGAAAGGTTGTTGCTGTGAATGAGGAAGTTAATGTGAAAGAAAAAGGAAAGGATGTTGCTGTGAATGAGGAAGAGGATGAGAGAAAAGGGAAAGGTAAACTTAAGTTGTGTATTGATGGTCTTATAAAGATGCACATTGAAGGCAATGTATCTGATGTAACTGAGCTTGTAAGGAAACTGAATATGTGATTTATAATATATCTGTGAATGAGGGAGTGGTTGTTACGTTGTACCTGTTGTATTCAAGTCTACATTTAATAGAAATTCTCAAATTTGCAACAAAACATAGCATATAAAGCCAACTGAATTAACAAAACAATACAACATAGCACAAGACATAGCAAAACAACAAAACAGAGCACATGACATAGCAAAACATAGCACTTCCATTTTGAGAAGTCTGACATGACAAAATCTAACTTAAGTCTGACAAAATATAACAACATAACACTTCAAGTTTGACATGACAAAATCTAACCTAAGGCTGACAAGAATAGCTGCATTCAAGACTCTGCAACAGAAGAAGCCTGGGAGGACCTCCTTGATCTCTTTCTTAGAGGTGCCATTAGTGGCATTGGAGGTATATTCACACTATCTTGAGTTTGAATTGGTGTAGAATGGATTGGTTGTGGGGGACCCTGTGAATTTCCAAATAGTAGCTCTTCCATTGAAGACATAGGTTCAAATTCAACATTGGCTCTGCCCCTGCCCCTACCAGCTCCTCTTCCTGCTCTGCCTCCTCTCCCTCTTACAGGTCCTTTGCTCCCATCCACCTTTGCTTGAACTTGGTTCCCTTCCACAATTGCAGTTCCTTGGCTTCTAGGTACACTTGGAGGGACTTGGCTCCCATCCACACTTGGAGGTACTTGGCTTCCCTCCTCAACAGTTATTCCCCTTCCCCTACCCGTTCCCCTAGCTCTACTTCCTCTTCCCCTTGCAGCCAGTTCACTTTCAGGAACTTGACTCCCAACAACAACATTGATTGGTCTGCATAGAAAAGGGTTTGGTAGTGGGCTTGTTCTAGGTCTCCCAGGCCTTCCTCTTCCTCTATGAGAGCCTCTGGTAGCTGCAGTTGCAGTTGCATTGGCTTGTGCATTTGCTTCTGCATTGGCATTATCTCCCACTGCACCTCCCTAACAACCTCTGGCATTATACCCATAAGCTTGGCACCTTGAACATCTTACTGCATTTGATTCATCTGCACCTCTTTTTCTGTTCACTTTTGGCCTCCCAGGCTGCCTTTTTCTGATTGGTGGAAAGATAAACTTCAAATTGGTCATTACAAAAAAAATTATAATATTAGGGCTAACTCTGAAGATTCACATATTAAAGCCTATTTCAAATTAGGGATAAGTGTCTCACTGTTGCCTACTCATCTTCATGCAAGTAAGGTGTGATATGACCACCACAAGCTCTTTTATAAGCTGCTCCAGTAAAATAAGGGCTACAATACCTATAGCAACAATGTATGAATTATTAACATATATCATCATTAACAGAGGACAAGACAATATGTACTGCTCACACTTACTCATGTCATTGAAATGTTCTAGGCTTGATTACTGCTACATCATGAAGACAAGGAATCCCAGTGAGTTGCCATTCACCACAATCACATGTGTGCAAGTTTAAGTCCACATTCCACCATTTACCATATATATGATTCACTAAATACTTCCCCTAGATTTGAGAACCACTGACACTCATGTTTCCAATCTTGTTACATCTGTCATCTATGATTGCTTTAACCCTTGGCACCAACTCATTGTCACCCCAGAACTCACATTTTTCCTTTCTATCATACAATAATTTCATTTGTAACACCATCACCATTGACACCATCTTCACAATGGGCTTGTCCTTAGCATCCAGTATATAGCTATTCCAAACTTCAGAAAAATTGTTTGACAGCTGCTCACACTTGGACACATGATCAAAGTGTGATCTTGCCCACAACCTAAGGTCTTCACCCATCAGATACTCCTTAGCTCCACTATCAAGTTTTTTCAGGTCCTGCATCAACTTGTCAAGCTATGTTTGTGCAAATGCTTTGGCAGCACACCAAGCTTCATAGTCAACTCCTCTATGCTTTATCTTCATATTCTGGACCATATGCCTAAAATAGAACTTCTGGTTGCAGTCGGGGAAAACAGTATCCACTGCCTTACAAAATCCTTTTTGCCTATCAGAAATTATAGTCAACTTGTCATGATGCTTGTTCAAGTGTGGTGCCATCTTATCCAAAAAATCAGTCCATGACTCTGTGTTTTTTGTAATACAAATATAGAAGGCAATCGGAAACATTCCATTATTACCATCCAAAGCAATGATGGATAGACACACACCTCCATGTTTCCCCTTCAAGAAACAACCATCTAGTCCTACCATAGGCCTACACCCTTGTATAAATCCATCTAGAGCATCCTTGAAAGCAACAAACAGAGTTGTAAAAGTATGGAAATTCTCATGCCTATAATGTATTGCAACACTTCCAGGGTTAGAAGCACCAAGTTGCCTGCACAACTCAGGCAATTTTGCATATGAAAGATCATAACTTCCATGTATTTTCTCCATTGCTATGGTTCTTGCATGCCAAGCCTGCCAATACTTAATCCTTACCTGAAACTTATGCATAATTTCTTCTTTGATGTCATTAGAAGTAAAACTCCTATGATGCAGCCTCATTTCTATCTCAATTCAACTTGTTATCCACTGGGCATTTGCCATTGGATTCCTGTCTTCTGCATCACCAACACATGTATGTATATCATTCATGCTTCTACCCTTCATTGTATGACCATTTGTCATCACCTTGACATAACACCTCCATTTACAATCCTACGACTTGCATTTCCACTCCATCTTATCACTATCATTTCTTGTCTGCTTCAATATGAACTTATTACTAATAGCATAAAGTCTAATGTAGTCCCTTAATTCATACCTGTCTTTCCAAGTCTGACCAACCTCCAAAATCAATGGTTTTGCACCATTAGTAACACCTTCATCAGTTGGTATGTTGAATGTTCTGTTTACAACATCACTAATTCTACCAGCATTGCTTTCATCTTCATCAAGCTCATGCTCATGCTCTCCAACAACATAGGCATCAAATTCAATATCACTATCACCTTCAGAAGGGATGTATTCCTCATCTGTTGATTCACAATTGTGGTATGCCTCTTCTGCATCAATCTGATTCACATCAACTTGTGGTCTTTCTGGCCTTGTTGGTCTTTCTGGCCTTGCTGGTTTATCAAATAGATCTGGTAAGTATATATCATAACCTATTTCTTGTACAGTACAAAATAAAAAATAAAATGTAAAATAATATGTAGGGGCCCCTAATATGTAACATACCATTGTCTATTGTCACATTATCAGCTTGAGCAACATTCTGTTCCACTCCAAAGTTCAAAAAGTCAAAGTTTAAAGTGTCATCAAACTCACCATGACCTGTTTTATCTACTAAAATCAATAAAATATTTTTCAAAAATATGAAGACATCTCAAGAAAAAAGATAATAAAGAACAAAACGTACGTGTAACTTGAGAACAAGATCTTTGGGAGTGAGAACTTCTCCACCTATTCCTTTTCCTTTGGGTAGAGCTTTGAGACTTTTCTGCATCATCTACACCAAGTCCATCACGAACACCAAGCACATCACCAACAGTATTGGACCCAGACCCAAGCCCATCACCAACAGTATTATATTCCAACAAGTTTTTTACCTTTAAAAGAGCCATTTCTCAAGTCCATCATCCTATCAACTTCTTCAACTATTAGCCATTCATCAAGATCAAAATCTTGTCCTTTCTTGCATGGTATGCCTTCAACATATATGACATCATCATCACTTTCTTCTACTTCATAGTCTGTGGGTGGATACTCACTAGAATTGTCCTCATCATCAGTACTACTCAGTTCTTCCACTTCAATAACTTTGACATACAAATGGCTATACCCTCTCCTATCTCTACTTGCATGACCCCACATATAAAACAAATCAGCATCAGACACAATTTGTCTTCTGTTTTCTCCATCAGCCCAACTAATCTCAAGTATAGGGTTTGGGGGACAATCAATTTTACATGTGCTCCAAGCAAGCAATTCGACCATATTTGCTACATCACCATCAATCATGTATGTATCAACTGTGTTCCCACCCACATATACATTATGCCTAACACCATCCCTAGTTGCTTCTCTCCATTCTCCATTAAAATGTATCCTTAAAACCCTATACCCTCTAACAGACATTCTTCTGAAATGGGAAACACAGTATCACAAATCAAACATAGTATTACAAATCAAACATTTTTCTGATCATACAATCATCATTACAAAGGGAACATGAATATAAACTTCCAAATGTCACAAAATAAACACCCCAAACTACAAAACAACCCGACGAACATAAATGTGCACTTTTTTTTAAATTTCATACGAAAAAGTAAATAGTGAGAGTGAACTTACCAGTGAAATAAGTGAAGTGAGAACGAAAGAGAAAGACGGAGAAGTGACCACAATCAAACGAGAAGAAGATCAACAGTGTTAGAGAGAGAGAATGATCGGATAAAATTAGGGCACATTTAGGGAGTTTTACACAAATCGTGTTTATGTTTTATGTTTTAATGTGGGGGGGCCAAAATATTCCCGCATATAATAGGGTAAAGTGGGCAATATGGAAAATATCAACTGACAGTACTCACAAAACAGACGGAGTGGGGGGCAATCAGTAATGATTTTTAAAATGGGGGGTTATCGCCAAAGGGGTTACATCCGTGGGGGGTTAAGTAAAAAAACCCCTCATTTAAATTACTTAATTAAATACGTGTATTTTATTCATGGACATCAATAATAAAATGAGGTGCCTAATGAAATTTTGAAATTATGTGTATTTTTCAACAAGGAAATTTTGGGATGACTATAGCATAGTACAAAATATGAGGATATGAGTATTTATCGATACCCAATTTCTCAATATGTATCGTGGATATATCCCCCCTCTTTGGGGATATTTGACATTGTTTCATCAATAGTACAAAATATCACGATATATCCTGATATTTCACGATAAATATCCATATGTCAACAAAAGATATATAAATATCACAATATGTTTAGAGATATATATAAGACTGCAAATATCCATGATATTTCGATGATATTTGCAATATTTATTGATATTTTGCGATGTTTTGGGATATTTGGCGATATTTTGTGTAAGTTATTTAATATTTACTATTATATTTCAAATAAATATAAATTATTAAATATCATGATATATCAAAGAATATCCATAAGAGGGCATCTAGGGTGTATGAGTGTGCAGGAATGAGGGCCCTTGGACAATACTTCTTTGTTGCAATGCACCAATCCTTTTGCCTATATGAGTGGCCCAGATGCTATACGCTGAGTACACCCTGCGCACACTAGCTTTTCGGTTTTATTAACCAGATTGATTTCGAATTCGGATAGGTAGCATAAAATAAGCGTGAAAAACAACAGGGGCATCGCGCGTGCAAGAATGCTAGTTCAACTGTAAATATCAACAATATATGCGATACTTTGCAATATTTGGAGATATTTTGCGTTATTTTATGTAGTTAACAATTGTATTTAATTAATATTTGAGGTTAATATTTATGAGAAATATTTATCATTATATTTCAAATAAATATAAATTATATATCGAGATATATCAAGAAATATCCACAATATCCATGATATTTGTCGATATTTTGGATATATCCACGATATTTGCATGTGAAACCATAGTACAAAATATCAGGATATGGCAAAATATCGATCCCTGATTTATGGATATATATCGTGTAAATATCTTCCTCTTTGGGGATATTTGACATTGTCTCATATGCAAATATCGTGGATACATCTAAAATATCGATAAATATCGTGGATATCATGGATACCGAACAGTTTGTGTGCGCAGGGTGTACTCAGCTTACAGCATCTGGGCTACTCATATAGGCAAAAGTACTGGTGTATTGCAACAAAGAAGTATTGTCCAAGGGCCCTCATTCCTGCGCACTCATACACCCTGATGCACCCTAGATGCCCTCTTAATAAAAAACCCTGATTCCAAAATTGAAATTTGAATCGATCATTAACAATTAATTTAAATTTCTGACCCGAATTGTTGTTCTAGATGTAAGGAGGCCCACTAACCATAGTTAGCAATTCGGCAAATTATTTACGAATTATTCGTTTAATTCGGAAAACGTTTAAAAATGTCGTATTTATCAATGATACGAAATAATTCGTTAATTAGGCAAGAAATCATTAATTCGCGAATTATTCGTATTTTCACTATAAGTTTAGTATGTTGTCAAATTTTATTGTATTTTTTAAATTTTAGCTTCGTATTATACTCAAATTACTTATGAACGGGAACTTTTGCCGTTTCGTTTTTTCTTAATCCGATTTGAAAAAACGAATTCTTGTCGAAACTCGAATTTTATTCTAATATTTTCCGTATCGAATTTTTGCCGTATTACGAATTGCTAAGTATGCCACTAACCCACTAATTTAGAATAAATATGCTAAAATTTGTAGGGTTAAAAAAATTAAAATAAGAGGCCTCTTAAAATAAAACCGAAATAAAATAGGAATAAATAATTTTTGAAAATTTGTTTGGAATTTCTAATAAAATTGTCAAAATTTCGGATGGCATGAGTTGTAATAATAATATTTGGCAGGGGAAAATCGAAAAAAAAAAAAAAAAAAAAGCGTATGAGAAAAAATTGTAGGTGGGGGCGCGTTCTTTAAAGGAGAGAGATATATCTTGGAGCATATCGTGATTTTAATGTAATATGTATCCTTTTATGATATCTCGATATATATCGCGATATATCGCAATAGTTTGTACTATGGACTATAGTATGTCACAAGAAATGACATACCCGAACAATAGTGTAATAGGTTATGCCTTTCGTACCATTTCTCCTAATCTTTTTTGGATGAGTATAGAAGTGGATAGAAATGAGGACCAAACAATGTCGATAGGCAGGTGCCATCATCATGGTTCAATTCTTGAGTTTTACTCTTTTACCCACTTAGTATAAGAGGGTCAAATTAATCATTGCTAAAGCTAGTTAGCTAGGTAGGGTGCGGTGGCTCTATTGCCCAAAACCAAGGGTTAGAGACGTAAGCTAAGAGTGCCACATGTAAGAAGCAATTAAATTGAGTCAAGTCAATGAACAAGTCCATGCATACTTGCAAGTCTGCAACCGGATTGAATGGCTTTCTCATGTTTTATGAAACTTAATGTAACATAACCCATAGTCAAAGTCAATTTCAATCAAACTAATACTGGCCAACTGAACAATCAAACCACACAATAATGAGTTGATTTGAATTACAAACATTACAAGCCAAATCCTAGGCAGTTTAAGCGCCTATTAATCGCCGCTTAATCGGCACATAAGCGTTATGCCCCCCTAGATTGATCCGATTAACAAAAAATTTAGAGGTCTGAGCGACTGGGCAGTTTAAGCGCCTATTAATCGCCGCTTAATCAGGGCATTAGCACTATGCGCCCCTCGACCTATCCGATCAAAAAAAGATTTAGAGGACTGAGCGGCTGGGCAGTTTAAACGCCGCTTAATCCCTGCATAAGCGCTATGCGCCCCTCAACCAATCCGATCAAGAAAAACTTTAGAGGTCTGAGCGGGTGCAATAAAACGGGCGATTTCTTCGCTTAATCGGAAAATCGGTATAAAAAAAGCACCGATTAATAGGTTTATTTGTTTTTTTTTTGTTAAATTTAAGCCAACAAAAAACAAAAAATCCCAAAAAAGAAAAGCTCACGAATCTATATATTGAAGAGGTCGGTATATTGAAAACGTTTCACTTCACTGAGGAAATAATCAAAATCGTAAAAAGTGAAAAACAACCAAAGAAAACTCTTAGACCAGCTATCACTCCACCAGACCACCACTCAGGCTTGTAGTTTTTTTACTTTATTTTGTTTTAGGTTGTTATATGACTTATATGTGAGATATGTATTATAGGTTAGCTAAGTCGATTAATGACAATTAATCCCCGATTAATTCTGATTAATCGCTATAAGCTTTTGGAGAGACTTGCTCCCGATTAGTGCTTAAACTGTATAGTGAAGTCATAAACATTTCCAACATTTAGTGAAATTACATCAATTCCGACATTTTGAATTCATCGACAAATATCATGGATATTTCTTGATATATAATTTATATCCGATTTATATTTATTTGAAATATAATGATAAATATTTCTCATAAATATTAACCTCAAATATTAAATACAATTGTTAACTACACAAAATATCTCCAAATATCGCATATATTGTAAATATCGTGTAAATATCGTTTAAATATCGTTGATATTTACAGTTGAATATATTCTGGAGCATATCATGATATTTATTATGTAATATGTATCCTTTTATGATATCTCGATATATATCGCAATATATCGCTATTGTTTATACTATGGATTGTAGTATTTCAGAAGAAATGACATACCCGAACAATATTGTAACGAGGTATTGTAATCGGTAGACTAATAGGGTATGCCTTAACAGCTTAACTTACCATTTTTCCTGATCTTTTTTGGATGACTATAGAAATGGATAGAAATGAGGACCCAACCAGCCCAAACAATGCCGATAGGTAGGTATGGTCATGGTTCATTTCTTGAGTTTGACACTCTTACACAAATAAGACTTTTACCCACTTATTAGTACGTCAGCCAAATAAGACTTTTTGGTGAAGTTAATCATGACTAAAGCTAGAGTTAGCTAGGTAGGGTGCGGTGGCTCTATTGTCCAAAACCAAGGGTTAGAGACGTGAGCCAAGAGTGCCACATGTAAGAAGCAATTAAGTTTAGTCAAGTCAGTGAACAACTCCATGCGTACCTACAAGTCTACAACCGGATTGAATTTTCTCATGTTTTATGAAACTTAATGTAACATAAGAGAGTAGTCAAAGTCAATTCCAATCAAACTAATACCTGCTGCACTAGTGAACCACACAATAATGAGTTGATCTGATTTACCAACATTACAAGCGAAATCATGGGCAGTTTAAACGCCTATTAATCGCCGCATAAGCGCTACGCGCCCCTCGACCGATCCGATCAACAAAAAATTTAGAGGTCTGAGCGGCTAGGCGGTTTAAGCGCCTATTAATCGGCGCATAAGCGCTATGCGCCCCTCTACCGATCCGATCAAGAAAAAATTTAGAGGTATGAGCGGGTGCCATAAAACGGGCGATTTCTTCCGCTTAATCGGCGATTAATCAAATAATCGGTATAAAAAAAGCGCCGATTACTAGGTTTATAAGTTTTTTATAAAAAACTTTAAGCCAACAAAAATCCCCAAAAAAGAAAAGCCCACGAATCTATATACTGATTACGTTTAATTTCACCGAGGAAATAATCAAAACCGTAAAAAGTGAAAAACAACCAAAGAAAACTCTTAGACCAGCTATCACTCCACCAGACCACCACTCAGGCTTGTAGTTTTTTTACTTTATTTTGTTTTAGGTTGTTATATGACTTATTATAGATTAGCTAAGTCGATTAATCACAATTAATCCCCAATTAATTCCAATTAATCGCTATAAGCTTTTGGAGTGACTTGCTCCCTATTAGTGCTTAAACTGCATAGTGAAGTCATAAACATTTTCGACATTTTGTGAAATTACATCAATTTTGACATTTTGAATTCATCGACAAATATCATGGATATTTCTTGATATATAATTTATATCCGATTTATATTTATTTGAAATATAATGATAAATATTCCTCATAAATATTAACCTCAAATATTAAATACAATTGTTAACTACACAAAATATCGCAAAATATCTCCAAATATCTAAATATCGCATATATTGTATATATCATGTAAATATCGTCGATATTTACAGTTGAATATATTCTAGAGCATATCGTGATATTTATTTTGTAATATGTATCATTTTCTGATATCTCGATATATATCGCTATTGTTTGACTATGGACTATAGTATGTCAGAAGAAATGACATACACGAACAATATTGTAACGAGGTATTGTAATCGGTAAACTAATATGATATGCCTTAACAACTTAACTTACTATTTTTCTTGATCTTTTTTGGATGACTATAGAAATGGATAGAAATGAGGACCCAACCAGCCCAAACAATGTCGATGGGTTGGTATGGTCATGGTTCATTTCTTGAGTTTGACACTCTTACACAAATAAGACTTTTACCCACTTATTAGTACGTCAGCTAAATAAGACTTTTTGGTGAAGTTAATCATGACTAAAGCTAGAGTTAGCTAGGTAGGGTGCCCAAAACCAAGGGTTAGAGACGTGAGCTAAGAGTGCCACATCTAAGAAGCAATTAAGTTGAGTCAAGTCAGTGAACAACTCCATGCATACCTGCAAGTCTGCAACCGGATTGAATTTTCTCATGTTTTATGAAACTTAATGTAACATAAGAGAGTAGTCAAAGTCAATTCCAATCAAACTAATACCTGCTAAACTAGTGAACCACACAATAATGAGTTGATCTGATTTACCAATATTACAAGCCAAATCCTGGGCAGTTTAAGCGCCTATTAATCACTGCATAATCACCGTATAAGCGTTATGTGCCCATCGACCGATCCAATCAATAAAAAATTTAGAGGTCTGAGCGGCTCGGCGGATTAAACGCCTATTAATCGGCGCATAAGTGCTATGCGCCCCTCGACCGATCCGATCAAGAAAAAATTTAGAGGTCTGAGCGGGTGCCATAAAATGGGCGATTTCTTACGCTTAATCGGCGATTAATCAAAAAATCGGTATAAAAAAAACGCCGATTACTAGGTTTATAGGTTTTTTATAAAAAAATTTAAGCCAACAAAAATTCCCAAAAAAGAAAAGCCCACGAATCTATATATTGAAAACGTTTCATTTCATTGAGGAAATAATCAAAACCGTAAAAAGTGAAAAACAACCAAAGAAAACTCTTAGACCACCTATCACTCCACCAGACCACCACTCAGGCTTGTAGTTTTTTTACTTTATTTTGTTTTAGGTTGTTATATCACTTATATTTGACATATGCATTATAGGTTAGCTAAGGCGATTAATCGCAATTAATCCCCGATTAATTCCGATTAATCGTTATAAGGTTTCGGAGCGACTTGCTCCCGATTAGTGCTTAAACTGCACAGTGAAGCCATAAACATTTCCGACATTTAGTGAAATTACATCAATTCCGATATTTCAAATTCAAATGACATATTTCGTGAAATTTCGTTGTTGATATCTTTGTGGAAAATACACATATTTTATACCGACCTCTATTTTATAAGAGTCGAATTTTATAAATGCACAATTAAGTAATTTAAAAACCGACATTGGTTCTTAAAACATGGCAACCCTTAAAAGCTTAAAACATTTATGAGGAACATTTATAAGTGACAAGTTTGAATTTGTATAACGCCGCCTAAATATTATGGACATAAATCACTGAATTGAAAAGAAAATAAAAGATCCAAATAAATGGTGTGGGGACAAATAATTAACACCAATCAATATAACAAAGAAGGGTGGTGCTAGACATCCAACACCACCCCCTAACCTTTGGATCTAGCTTATGAGGTGGCGAATCCTAGGGCTTATGAGGTGTGGGTTGTTTAATAGTGTGGAACAAGAGTGTTGCATCATTCTTGAAGTCAACAAATACGGCTAGACTTTTAGTGGACTTCGGTTGGGCTTTTTTGTCGGGCTTCTTATGGGCTTCGATTGGAGTTTTTTTAGGCAGGATTCGGTTTGGAGTTCTTTTAGTACCGGGTGTGGATATGATCGGGGGCACCAAAGCGCGTTTTGGCTGATCTCAGTAGTCTGGGGAGGTGGATACACGTTGGGGGGAACCAAAGGTGCGCGTATCTGTGATCTAACCAGTGTTCGTGATTCCAAACAAAACCTCGAATTCCAAATATAGAGTCGAAATTTTGATTATTCCGAAAGAGGGCATCTAGGGTGCATCAGTATGTATGTGTGTGCAGGAATGAGAGCTGTTGACAGTACTTCTTTGTTGCAATACACCAGTACTTGTGTGCTTATAGTAGTGGCCCAGATGCCTGCACATGGGTACACCCTGCGCACACTAGCTTTTTGGATTTCGAAATTAGTCGAAATTCCGAATATAAAGGAGTCGAAATTTGATGAATTTCAGTTTTTGGATTTGTCGGAATTTCAAAATCTCGAACTATGTATCTAACCAAACAGAATGGTGTGGGGCCCAAAGGGCCCCATCCGGTGGCTACAAATCTTCCTCACAAAATATTACATGGCTAATCCAAGTGATTTAGGGGTTTGTGCAATTTTCTATATTCCAAATCAGTATCCATGTTATCTATCTAAAAACACTCAAAAGTCAACAATTGTGGGTGGGCTTAAAAACTAATTGGGCTAGCCTATAAACTATTGGGCCTCCAAATTTAACGTGGTACTGTATATAGGACTGGCCCAATTAATGCTATTGGGCTTATGGATAATGACCAATTGGACTGGTAGAGGAGATAGTACCGAAGGCTCATCGAGTTCATGCTAGATAGTGTCGTAGACGCGTCGAGTTCATCAATGCCGTCACGAGCATATCCTAGTAATGAACAAAAGATAAAAATTAGAAGAGGGCCAAATAAAAAATAAATTTGTTTAGTACTAATTCGTAATTAACACCAATAATTAATACTTTAATTCGTAATAACACCGTAGTAATTGAGTTATAGTAATAGTAATTAACCACTATGTGATGGTCATAATAGATGGTCGTCGAGGTTACATCATGATCCTCATCAAAGCCTACTTCACAGCAAGGCCCAAAATATCAAATTAAGTGAATATTTCGATGTACCCAAAAACAGAAAAATTTCAGATATATTGGAAATATCAGAGATATGTATTTTTTTGTTGACTAGTCAAAATTTTGTTTATGTCGATATAAAGGAAATATCGTCTATTATATCAAAAATATCGTCAATATATCGGTCAAAGTCAACAATATTTGGTCAAAGTCAACAATATCGGTCAAAGTCAAAAATTTATAGCGGATATATCGGTCGATATATATTGTTATATCGGAAATTGAAATATATATCGGGAAAAAAAAAGAGGGATATGATTCAATATTCGGTTGAGATATATCAAATATATCCATTTCGGTGTACCAAAAAAACAATATATATCAGATATATCACCGATATTTTGGGCCTTGCTTCCCTCACTTCACTAACCCAATTAGTCAATATGCTACACCTGGTTCCTCATGATTTTAGTGGCACCTTGCTCATAAAATTACCACGTGGGAATATCTCCCTCTATCTCTTATTCTGATATGGTGTATTTGAGATCAAACAACACAAACCCTGTTTTGTAAGTACCTCTCGTTACCATTCTATCAAAACCCCACACCCATCAACTTTCTTCTTCGCGCCCTTGCCACCAACAATTAATGCACATCATTATCAGCCATGATACTTGTGTGTCTCGTTTCCCCCTGTTTTGTAAATGATTACTCTCACAGCAAACTTGGGGACTCAAAACAAACAAGGATGCCATCAACAATATGTCACTATCTGCTCTTATTCAACCCACGTATATAATGGCTCCCCATAACCACTTCTCTCCAGCACTCTAATCTATTTCTCAAAATTACCACTCTCAAGCTCTCTTTACAAACTAAGAGGGACAAGGTCTGGTTTTTAAGAGAGAAACTCTAACACTTTCAAGGTCTTCATAGTTCTGAAGTTCTGAAGCAAACATGGTTCTTCTAAGGAAAAGTAAGGACACTAAACTTGCGTTGACTAAACTTGGTTTGGCGGTATTTATTTTCAAATGCCAACACTAAGTGAAAATGATTAGTATTGTGAGGACCATAATGTTAATGTGAATCAACACCCCTAAACTTAGTGCTCACTTTACATGGTTCGTGTTCTTGGTTCTTCAGATCTATTAATATAGCATATGTTACAACATACTACTATAAGAAAAGGAAAAAATATGCCTGAGTTGCATATTCTTAACTTGGTTCAGATATGCATATGCCATATTTTGTTGCATATGAGGAATTCGAGACCTCAAATGACATACTTGTTACTTAGTTCAAATTAAATCACTAATAGTTACATAGTCTGTGGATTTTCTTTGATTATTGGCATGTTGTCCACATATTAAATTGTGAAAGATTGGCTCTTGGACAAATGAAACATGTTTTCAAACTAGAAGACTTCTTGGTGTGTTTGTGTTTAGCTTGCTTCTTTGATACTTGTGTTGAGCACATATATTTTGATATTCATATATTATGATCTTACCTCTCTTACCTTGGTAGCTGTTTTATATGGACTTGTTTTCTATTGTAAGTGCACAACACCACCGACCACCCAGAGTACCTAGAAGCAACTAAAATATTTATGAACGGGTCAATTTGGTGCAATCAGAGTTGGAGATTCTTAAACTTGATGTACAAGATCTGAAAAGGGCTTTCGAATCGGCACTAGCAGAACTCAAGGACAGTGTTACAACACTTCGTAGCCTATTTTATGAATGGAAGGAACCCATACTGAAAGATATACATGAAGGCATTGAGATAATTGATGCAGAGAGCTACGGAGAAGATGTCTTTAAGACATCTCCCTTTGTGAGAAGATGCAATATGTTCTTTTCACCGGACACTCCTTTTGCAAAAAGGAGGATAATAACAGAGGTAATTGTGTGAGTTTGCTACTATTTCTCTACTTAGATTAAGGTCTTTACTTTCATATTCATGACTTTTGAACGATTTTATAGTCTGATCTATTGATGGTTTGTTGGTTGGGATGTTAACAGAGTGTCAAATTGAAATGTATACCACATAATGTGACATATTCAGAACTGATTACATAGTACTGAACACACCTTAATATGTTACATAGAGTATCATATTTAAAAATTTACCACATAAAATGGGATATGCAGAACTGATTTCATAGTAGTGAACACACCTCAATATGTAACATAGATTGTCATATTAAAAATTAGACCACATATAGTGTCCTATTCAGAACTGATTTCACAGTCGTGAACACAACTCAATATGTCACATGGAGTATCATATTTCCAATTAACGTAAAGTTTCATATTCCGAACTGCTTTCATATTTATGAACACACCTCAATATGTCACATAGAGTATCATGTTTCCAATTAGAGCACGTAAAGTGTCATATTTAGAACTGTTTTCATATTTATGAACACACCTCAATATGTCACATAGTAATTTATTCGCTTTCTAGATTGAATCGGACAACAAGGTTGAAGATTATCCATTTAAAGATGTGAAGGCAAACTGGGTACAACCTCAATGCGCATCGCTAATGATGGAGGAAGCAAAATATTTAAACTAATATACTCACCTTATGGAAAAGCAGGGTAAACGGTGTTGGCTTATGTACATGGTTAATTTCAGTAGAACTTCATCCAAACCATACTGAATTCCTTTTCTTTAGTGTAGGGACTTCATCGTGGACTTCAATAGATGGTCGGAGAACAGATCCACATTTAAGTGTTTACTTGGGAATGACAGAGTAACTAGCTTCATATATTACGACCGCATTTTGTTGCACTGTTTTTTAATTAGAAACTACTAATGCTTTTGGGATTACAAAATAATTTAATTACCTTGCTACTTGTTATATTTGGTGTAGTTGGTCTTTGTTTGGTGTGCGTACCTGAACGCGGAGCAAAACAGCAAGCCTATGAACTACAATAAGCACTATTACTACCCTTACCTAATAGGTGCGAGTAAGGTATGAAGTGAAAATGGTTTTGTTCTATAATAAAAGGCTAACATGATGATGTACCTTTTGAGTACCCAATGTTGTTTTTTGTAGGTTAAAACCAAAAATGAGACGCAGCTAACTTCTGCGGCTCGTGCAATTAAATTGGACAATGATATTAGCGAATATCGAAGGGTAAGATGATTCTACTATGACTCATGGTTTGATAAGGTAGTTCCCAACTTTGGTAGAGAGTTCCACCTTGAACTACTTTTGATTGTGGTTGTGTAGTGGTTTGTGCCCGTCATCGACAGTAATCACTGGTGGCTATGTCTTTAATCCTAGTGCTTGCAAAGTTGTGATATTGGACTCTCTTATGGGTAGCGCATCCTACATTTGTGGAGGGATGAATTTGATGAAGTCTATGGTGAGTTTTGTAACTTAAAAGTATTTTTGTGATCATTTGAGAATATCTCACAATTCACGCTTCATGTTTTAGAACTAAATTTGACTTTTGTGTTTTCTTAGGTTACAAAAATGCACTACACTTTGTCTCTGATTGGGGATTTCCATGCCAAATATTGTGATGTGAAAGATTGGGTTATTGAGAAATGCAAAGATGTGCCACAACAACACAATGGGTATATATCTTATCTTATGGCCCTAATTAACTTATAGTTTCAAATTTGAGTTTAGTGCAATCTTTGAAAGTATAGTAACTTCGTATCTTTATATGTATAGCTTCGACTGTGGGGTGTTCATGATGAAATCCATGGTGCTTTGGGACATTGGTTTGATCAGGTAATAATTTGACACAATCTAGTATGTTTCTCAATATGTCCAATTAATTATCTATAGTTTGGTTACCTTAAATCTTCATTTTGACTAACCACTACATGCGAATTTGTATATGAACTTGCAGGAGGATATGACTTATTTCCGGCAACACATTGTTGTCTCAATGGTAATGTCGAAACTAAACAAAATGCGCCCATAGATGATATGGAGAACGTATGCTTCGAGAAGTTTGCACGTCTTTTTTGTTGCCTCGATAGTTTAGAGAAGTTGAAACTCAAAGACCTAAGTTTTTTGTCAATCTTTTAATTAGCCTTTGCTCTAATGTCTATCGTATTGTTGTTCTATTTGGCATTGCCTCAACCAAATTGACGTTGAAACTCGAAGACCTTCGGTTTTTGTGAATCTTGTAATAGTGTTGTTCTTTTGGAAACTTATTGTAACAGATTCGAAATGTAAGTTGACTTGTGGTGGTCTGTTTTGGTTATGATGGGATACAATGCTATTATTTCTCTACTTATATTAACTTTCATATTCATGACTTGTGTATGATTTTATAGTCTGATCTATTCATGGTTTGTTGGTTAGGATGTTCCAGGTATCAAAAATTGACAATTATACCACATAAATGGTCATATGCAGAACTGATTTCATAGTACTGAACAGGCCTTAATAAGTTACATAGAGTATCATATTGAAAACTATACTACATAAAATATCATATTCAGAACTGATTTCACAATACTGAACATGATTGAATATGTCACATAGAGTACCATATTACAAATTATACCACATCAAGTGTCATATTCAGAACTGATTTCCACCCCTGAATATGTTACATAGAGTATCATATTGAAAATTATATCACAATAAGTGTGATATTCCGAACTAATTTCATAGTACTTAACACACCTTAATATGTCACATAGAGTATCATATTAAAAATTATATCACAATAGGTATGATATTAAGAACTGATTTCATAGTACTGAACATGCTTGATTATGTCACATAGAGTATCATATTCAATATTATATCACAATAAGTGTTATATTCAGAACTGATTTCATAGTAGTAAACACATGTAAGTATGTCACATAAAGTGTCATATTAAAAAGTAAAGCACATAAAAGGTGATATTGTCTAAACTGCTTTCAACCATCATATCTTCATTCCAAAACTAAAATGAAGTCAGTTTAACATAACAGACACCATTTAAAAAGGAAAAGGAAACAAGCCAAGTTTTTTATTTAATAAAAGAGCTCATAAGCTAATACAATTAGTCCATTCTTCAAACAAGTAGCTCATGCAAATACAACTACGATACTTAGCTAACATAACTAAAACAAGACCAACTCGAGCCCTAAGTGCTAACAAAATCCGGATACTTCATTCCAACGTTATCACAGTCAAATCGATAGCATCCACAATCAAATCCATAGCATCCACAGTCAAATCCAATGCATCCTCAGTTGTAAGCCCTAGTTAATGTCATCAACATTCGTTTGCTTTACGGGGGTATTGCTTCTATTATGCTTTACAGCAGTATGGTTCATCGGTTAGTAATTTGTACACTAACTCCCCCCTGAAATCAGTCATCGCGTTTTGGTGTAATTTTGGGAAATGATCAATAGAACGTGCCTTCCACTCCATGAATTTGCACACAACTAGTCCGTAGTCCACCCTAAAGCTCAAACAAAAGAAGTATTAAAAATCTCACATCACATTTCCAGTGTTCGACAAAATTTTCACAAAAGAACTAGGCTAGAAGTACTTAAGAATCTGGTCGTTGTTGAGGGCACTTTCCAATTTCCAACAACGTAGCCTTTAAAAGGGGTTTCTTGCTCTTATTCTGCGCAATGTGTTCATTTAAAATTGTATAGACACGTTTCATTTGTGTTGCCTTCCACTCCATGAATTTGCACACAAATAGTCCGCAGTCCACCCTAAAGCTCAAACAAAAGAAGTATTAAAAATCTCACGTCACATTTCCAGTGTTCGACAAACTTTTCACAAAAGAACTAGGCTAGAAGTACTTAAGAATCTAGTCGTTGTTGAGGGCACTTTCCAATTTCCAACAACGTAGCCTTTAAAAGGGGTTTCTTGCTCTTATTCTGCGCATTGTGTTCATTTAAAATTGTATAGACACGTTTCATTTGTGTTGCCATTTCAAAGTGATAGAAGATATGACAAATATCATCAGTCAGAAATACTCTAACAAAACCTACAACTTAAGATCGACAACAAAACAGTTTCACATGCAAGTGCACAAACTCAAGTTTAGTAACTCACTACTTTCGTGGCATTCCTGTAGGGAATGGATGTGAGGGGATATCTTGTGTTCATTGAATCAAAGTGTGTCCATACGTTATCCATCATGCTATAATGTAGGAGCATCTAATGGTATCCCCCATTTTCTTTGACTATTTTTCCACTATTCAAAGGAAAGAATAGATTCTTAACATTTTCGTGAAGTTTATGCAGTGGATCAATAAAAAAAAACCTTCTCAAGGTGTTTTGCCCAAATCACAGCAGTCTGTCAAAAAATATTAATAATAACCTAATAAGAATACCTCATAAGAATACCGTTAAGAATACGTAATGAATATACCAATACCAATAGTATGCAACACTGTGTATTATATAACCCTAGGTTTCGAACATACACAAGTCATAGTGTCAAAGTAATGGCTAAGTGGTCCATTCTGAGGCTTACGACCAGGATAAATTTTCTTCTCTATCTCTCGAGGATACCAATTTAATACCTGCATAGTGCATCCCAGAAGTAAGTCAATTTTCATCGATGATATATGAGAAGTTGATAACAAAATGTGTGTTTGGCTTACCTGGCCATTAAGAAATCTATCAAGCATCAATTCTTCCAACTGTTTACCGTGTACTTGAATTGTGTCTCCATCCCAAGCAACGGTGCTGCAATGAAACACATACAATACGTACACCAGTTAATACAATAACATATACATCTCGGTGATGGCCTATTCAATTGTCATTGCAAATACATACAACTACGCATTCTTTACAGTCAAATGAACAGTAGGCATCATAAAAGGTTTTCAGATAGACTTAGATTTTACATACTTGACATGTGCAGACTTGAAAAACCTCCCAACCACTAGCTGCTTTTGAGAATTAAGACATTGAAACGCTGTTGAAGATTCTATTGAAAGTAGCTTTTCGCCAAGATTTGTTATAGGCGGACAGTCGTCAACAAATATTACAGTAATCAATTTCTATTTTCCCTCTCTCTCATTCTTCTTCTTCACTTTTTGTGTAGGCATTCTCGTCCTTTTCTTTTGATTTACAACCATTGATCACAACTCTGGTTGCAGCTCCTCTTTGTTGGTGAAATTTGTTAGCATCACATCCACTGGAACAGACGGTGTCAATGGCAATGCTTGGATATCATTATTTCTAAAAGGTGACATCTCCTTTTCAGCCTCAACCCCAGACTCCTTCTTGGACTTCTCTTTAGCATCCTCTTCTCTTTCTTTTAATTTGGCCTTCAAGGCTTCATTCTCTGCCCGCAGGCTTTGATTTTCTTATTCCAACTTAATACACCTTCCCCTTAAGTCCTCTTCTGTTGGAATCGGATCACTTATCAACGTTACAAGCTCCACTTCTTTAAATTTGATTTTGGTGGTCACCTAAAAACACCGATAATAACTTCACATAATAAGAATGCAATGTAAAGTGTTCATTTGACATTGAAAATAGGGGATTTGTCTGGACAAAAATTACATTGGAAAAAACTACTGTCAAATGCATTTGACATGTGTCATGATCAGTGTCAAGTTCATTTGACATGGGAAAGAAGTTGAACTTCACAAGTGAAAAAAAATCAAATGAATATGAAATGAACTTGACATTGCAACAGAGTTCTGGACAGTGAAAACTACTTCCATAATTGGAATGAAATTCTGACGACAACGAAATTTCAAAGAAGACTGATAGGGGGAAGGGAAATGACTTCAAATTCTAATACATTCGCTCAGCTTGCCCACGGTCAAATTTGACAAGGCCTTGGTACGAAGCATTTTGCTGAGTGTTACAATATCCCATCTTGCGAATGAAGGTACATAATCAGCACCTCTATTTGGCATTGCATTAACCAAATTGACGTGATCGCACAACCAGTACTGATATCAAGAGCCGCCAAAAAAAATTTAGTAAACATGTAAAAAATGAAATTAATAATAAAATGACAAAAAAACAAGGCTAAACTCGAGTGAATTCAGATTATAAGTTACCAAAAGAAGAACTGCTCAAGATTTTACTTTTGTAGGCTCACGGTAGTATATCTTTATTCGACACATAAGGTTTTGATGTATCACTTTTGGCCAGGATACTTCATTCATTTTTTTACACTATCAAAGTACTTCAAAAACCACCACTGTGTTCTTGATGGTGTTGGAAAGAGAAGAGTGGTGATACTGTGTAATGAAATAAGTTTGATGAAGTCATCTTCATCCTGCTTGCCATTCCATGAATTCACCAATTTATAAATAGCATTTATAATCAATTCCTTGGACAAGTTCTTTTCTCCGCCAAAGTGATGAGTCACAAACCCCGTTTTACTCAACTCGTCCGCATCTACGTTTGTAGTCACATGACTCCCATTCATTGGCATACCAAACACTCTATAAACATCTTCAGCTGTTAATTTGATAAACACCTCTCCTAACTTGAATGCTTCTTCCCTTTTATCGTAAGTTTTAATAATATTCACTATGATGCTTGTTTTTTTTACCAACATTTGTTTGTCCAACAAATCATCAAAGAACACTCTAAAAATGTGACCAAATGGTTTTCTACCCATTAGATCATTGAAATCAACACCAACTTTTGACTCACGGAGTTTATTGGCAAGGTAAAAAATTGGTAACAAGCTTGAGTGAAAAGGATAAGATTTCGTTTCTTTCTTATCTTCATCCACTACCTTCTCTTCCTTCTTGTTCTTGTTATCTTCATCCACTCTCTAAACTACCACTTCCTTCCCTTCCCTCTTCTTAGCTGCTAACTGTATTTCCTGTAGATTATCCATGGAAATAAGTAATAGAATAGAATTTATTCAGATTCAATCATTTAATAGCATTACATTCCTCTAAATAATCCAACCTCAAAAAACTCAAATGCTAATGCTTAAAAATCAATAAATTAACAACAAGCTTAAAAATTGTCTTTAACCTTCTCTCCTGGGCATCGCTTTTTGCTCCCCCTCCCCATTGACTCTAAATCACTATACCAAAACAGGTCATACCTAATGGTCAAAAACCGTTACTAAAAATATTTGTAACGGTTTTTTTGCGTCACAGTTTTGGCGTTTCTAATTCGTTATTAATATTTGTAACGGTTTAAAACTGTTACATAATTATTTATTGTAACGGTTTTTTCCGTAACTAAAAATATTTGTTAACGGTTTTCTTTGCTCAATTGTATCACTCTTCAATAACGGTTTTATAAAGTTAGTAACGTTTTTTTGTGTTACTCTTTTCTAACATGAGTAACGGTTTTATAAAATTAGTAACGTTTTTTGTGTTACTCTTTTCTAACATCAGTAACGGTTTTATAAAATTAGTAATGCTTTTTTGTGTTACTGATTTATAAAATTTGTAACGGTTAATTTCCTTTTGGTAATAGTTTTATTGCTTCGTAAGTGTTACTCATTGCAAAGCTTAGTTACAGTTTTCCACCGTTATAAAACTATTTCATATGTAAAAAATAATAATTTTCCCCAAAACCACCCTTTTTGGGAGACTACTGAACCTGCATAAAGATGTCCCCACTTATTGGGTATTCTACAATCATCCATAACATAAACAAGAAATCTTACAAACAGATCCAATCACATAATCTTTTATTAAAATAACATCACTAAAACGTCTTTCATAAATAGGACTTGCCAAGAATGAAATACACATTGTTTTCCAAATCAATGGGACTTGTCCTTAAACTCAAACTCTCACGTCATTTGTATAGAACTAGCACCTTTAGTAGTTGCAAACATCAGGGGATGACTTTGGGATGGTATCATCAGAAAAGTCCCTTTCATCCTATACACCAATAGAAATAAATAAAAAGGAGTCAGGCAGTAGAAAACAAATATGTATAGATATATACTTATATCCTATTCTTAAGTAGTAGCTCCTTATACTCAAACTACGAAATTCAGAAAAGATAGTATGGCAGCAGACTAGTAGCAATAGAAGCATAGTATAGACATGAAAGTTTATGTAACGCCTCAAAACCCTATAACCTTGTCAAACACTTTGACGAAAGACATAAAATTTTTGGTAGAGTCTCCTCTGTATTTTCAACATTTCATATACATAAATCCTATCATAACCTAAAAATCAAATAATATATTGATTCGTAGAACCAGCTACTCAAATATATATTGATTCGTAGAACCAGCTACTTAACCATCTCGACCAATGCTAGTTAAGTCAAATAACTAATCCTCAAATCAAAAGGACACTATAAATTATATAGCAAAATTAAAATGAAAACAACATATACATCACTTCTACTTATATCAGTGTTATACACCTCTATTAGTTCCAACCATAGATACCACACTTCAAATATATATGCACCATACCTTCACACTACTCACATGTAATAACCCATCTTCCAAAACAAAACTCATGAATATTCCAACATTCGCATACAATTGTCACGTTTGAAACAAAAGAAAACCACATAAGGACCTTACCTTTCATTAACTGCTAGGTCTCCTGTTGTTGCTCTCCATCTATGTTCCAACACGGAACGCTAAAGCTAGTTCCTCACTCGGAGACATTTTAGTTCCTTATTCCCCTAACAAAATAACTAAAGTAACAAGTAACATATAGGCAATTATACAAAATAGCGCTACATTTAACTTTACTTTTACCTTTAACCGAGTTAGTTTCACATATGATTTTTGTGCCTTAATAGAAACTGCAGGTGTTTTTCTTAAACGGGTATCCCATTTGGCAAACGTACCATCCACAGAACATGATGCAAAAACATCACCTTCGGTAGGGCTCCACTGCATGAAAGAATTTAGACATAAAATGGAATAGACTTCAAATTGAGGGCTTACCGCATTAAAACACCCACACAAAAAAACGAAAAAGTTTTGTTAATCAAGTTAGAGTATACGTGGAAATCCTCAACACTTCCAACAATCCCAACAAAAGGAGTAGATTCTACTTTCCATGTTCCACTAGATAGGCTCCCACAAATGAATAACCTTCTTGTAATCCCCTTAAAACATGAAAAAATAAGAAAGAAAATAGTAGCAGTGTTAGTTTTGAGTAGATTGTTTTGCAGTACCATATTTCAAATACATCACCAAACAGAGATATATCACTTCAAATATACAACGAGCTAGTGTGTGATAATATGCCAGCTAGTGTATACTTGCTCAAAAAGGTACATTTAGGCTCTTTGCCATGGGTTTCAATTGTGTCACTCCCTATGATTAAATTACATAATTTCCACACTACAAATTAAAATTAAAAAGCAAATTAGAGTACTTGTTATTAGTGCATAAATTTAAATAGATTTCGTCATAACGACCTATGCTTGCTTAGCTTGTCTTGTAGAGAATGTTGTAGTGCACCTATCAAACACCACAAATAATTGTTGTGAGAAATACAAAGTTGGGCAAAGGAAGCATAATATCTAAATATGTGTCCCACCCCGTGTTTCCTTAAACAAGAACCAATGCACCCTAAATTACATCTTAATACCTTACTAAGTGATAACGTACCATGTGTAACAGAGCATGTTTTGAGAATACTTCCTTGCATGATGATAGGGGTTTAGTAGAACTCACAATTAAGCATGGTGCATACAAAAGAAAAGCAAGAAAATTATGAGTGTGCAGAGGCATGTAAAGAGACTTGGAAGTACCAAACATCATTTCATACCATGTAATAAAATAACTTGGAAAAAGAACTGAAGTACTAAACATTAATTATTCATAACAATTCTCCTAATGCTCCCTTACCAAGCTTCTCAAGAACCCCTTTGTCACTGATTTGTTCCTACCAATTCCAGCCCGGTATTCACCTTTCTCCTTCACTTCGGAAATTAGTGACAAATCACTTCAATTGATAATAGTACCAGATCAATAGCACACACCTGTTTACACACCAACAGAGACACATGGCCAGAGTAATCAAGAACTAAAACTTGGGAATATTTACAAACCTGAATCAGTCGATTCTTGCCATCAAATTGTTATTCCATAAACTCCGCCTTTTTTTTGTTGTGGAATGACCCATCCACCTTCCAAGGAATGGGGATATCCCACTTGTACTCTCCTGAAAACAATAATGAAAACGAGCATAGATTCGTCAATATCATATGATAGTCTTTGTCTCTAGCAAATTGAATAAAATCGGGGACCCCCTGCCTGTACACACTCCCAAGTCTGTTGTCATCCAATTTCCAAACCTTCATAAAAATACGGAGTCAAAAACATTTCTAAAAAAGTGTAAGCTAGGCATCTTACCAGAATTCAGTTAGTATCCAATAAAGAGTTCGCGTGAAGCCAATCAAATATTTTCACCTACATATGTACATGGTCTTTACATCAAACAAATTAACTGTAAATATATAAGATTTCAGCTAAATCACTACAGCTAACATGAATACACATCTAGTCTTCATTCCCGAAAGCTATTTTTTCTTACTCGCCACACCTGCATAAGACTGGAACAAATACATGTATACCCGATATGGTTGCACTGTGAGGATTGAGGTCAGACTAGCAGTGTAGCTTGAGTTGATTATCGCATTACCACAAAATCCATATGAGAAGTACAAAGTGACCGAGGGCGTCATCGTGCTCTATCTGCATGTTAAACAAGCAATCCGATTTAATAAGATTGTAAAAGAACCACTTTCCATTCTCCCCGGTATACAAACCTGATAAGATCTCTCCTATTACTTATTACTAAATGCTAAAAAGATTAAAGTGGAGAAGCTAAACCTGCAATAAGAGCACAAGACATCGACAACATTATCTTTAAGTTTCGAAGATCACAGTATGCAAGTCACACGTAATAAGGTGGAATATTAATTAGTGAGTAAATAAGAAGCAAATAACATAGTTCACAATCTAGTTATGGTAAGACTTTTTCATCTATTACAAAAATGAAGCACAAATATTAGGAAATCTAATTGTTATACAATTCGTAACACTTTGAAACTTTGACCAATTATATTATTATAACTTAACTTTTACCAATAAAGAATAAAATAGCCCAACTCAAGAGAACTTGTAAACCAAGATGGTATTATGAACTAGGTTAATATTAGCAGTTACGATTACAGTCTAAAAATTCATTAGAAAATTATTACAAGTTGTTCTCTTGGAGGCCCCTTGAACTGACTATTTTGTCTATGTTCCAGGATCCACACAACTGCTCCTACAAAAAGGAAAAATGCACCAGTGATGCACCACAACTGTGGTGTAAATGGCTGAAGAAAAGACCAGCCATCCGAATTCAACCTTTTAAACATAACTACTACAAGAAGTCCATAATAATTATAAGACTAAGTAAGTTCCACAATCCGTGTATGGTTTGTGACTATAGCAATGTCTCCTAATACAACGTCAAATGCCTATAATAATCAAGAAACAGAGAACTATTAGAAGCAACATATAGTCACATTGCAAGTCTGAAATGAATTTTCTAACTTGAAACTCATAATCAAATTTACAAGCTCATTATTGTGTGGGTTTTGATGACCATCTCCATAGGGTACAAATTTAAAAGGAACAACATGTGGTAAAACACCGGAAAGCGCCTATCATCGCTTCCTGGCATCTTTGCAAAGACAATGTTCTCAAATTCTCACTAATAGACCAAGTCACCATGGTTATGAATAAATATGGTTGCTACTTACTTGTCCCTTACACATCCACTCTACATGGTAGCTAAACATGGACAGTAAACTAAATCCATAGGGCTACTTGGTCGTTGTTGCTTGCTTCAAGACCACACCAGCTAACCCACACATTCATTCTATCAAACACATTAAGAGCAAGACAAGCGGCTATTTACAGAACAACCAACCAATGACAGTGAATCATCACAAAGAAACAACACAGAGAACCTAAATCGCCAAGTATCCAAACCTCTCAAATTTAATTGGCACGAATTCTAGTGAAACTTTCTCAAAGGAGTAGTAGTGTGACGACAAACGTACATAGATTAAATACCAAAAATTTCGTATTGAATATTAGAAATTCTATTAATTACTTCATATACTTAATAAAAAGAAACAAAATTTGAATTTTGGAGAAGGAAAGATAGATCTTCTAGTAACTGAAAACTCTATCTTGTAAGTTGGTAGTTGAAGTGACTTCCACTGTTCGACATGAATGAACTCTATTACTATTTCTAACTAGTAACGACAACTCTGCACATGCATTTGTATTTTGTTTTCTTTAGAAAAATTGTAACATGTAACAATCTAAGTCATCCCGCCCATCCGAGTATACTAAGTACCATTTTCTCTTTATCTCAACCAACAGTTACCAGATGAGAACGAAGATAATTAAAAAAATGGAAGCAACACGATCTTATAAAGCATGAAACAGAAGCAACATAATTCGAAATTGGCCATAAGTAAACGCAACAGTGAGAGAAACACAAGATATCAAAAAAAAAATCGAAATTTTCCATTGTATATCGAAATAAATGTCATACCTTTGGTTATAGCTGAAGCAACTAACACCAAAATTACTTCCAGTTGTGGATTAAACACCTAGGGCAGTGTGAAAAAAAGCATAAAAGTAGAAATTAGATGATAAAAATTAACAAACCGTATAAGAAGAAGGCAAAGGAAGAGAAAAGTACTGGATGTCGGGGGCAGCATAAGTGTTTATTTGGTTGAACGAGAGAGAGGTGTTGGAAAAACAATAAGAGGGGATGAAAAATATAAGAGAGAGAAGAGAAAAAAGAGAAGAGAGGAGAGTGCGATTTTTTATTTTTTCCCTCTCGCCCAAAATTAGAATTTTGGGCTTTGATGTTTTTTTTTGTTTCTATTATCTTAACCTTAACCTTAATTCTCAAAACAAAACAAAATTTTAGTAACGATTTCCTGTCAAAACAAAACTTTATAAATACGTTACAAATTAATTCTCAAATCCGGGAAAATTAAAGTAACACATTATTTGCAATTTTAACGCTAAACAAACATTAGGAACCTAGTTACACCTAAAAAGCATTAGTAGCCAAAACAAGTGTGCGTTACTGATTTCCTGTTTTGGTGTAGTGAAAGCACATTTTCCTCGTTTTTTCTCTTCTTTGCTGTATCAACTGCTTTCATAGGTGTTGCTTTCGTCCTAGCTTGATGGATTTTTACTGTTGGCCGTTTTCTTCTTAATCTTCTGTAGTGGATTTGCAAGCTCTGTACTTTTAGGTTGTTTGAAGTTTGGAGTTTGGTTCTTCCATTTAACTGTTGTCGGAAGTTTGGAGTTTGCTGTTTTTACTGTTGATAGAGAAGAAAGAAAGAGAAAAGAACAAGGCTAAATGGGGTTTGACATTCGAATTGTGGGCTTTAGGCCCAAACTCAACTTTAACACACTGAGATATGCCACATAAAGTATCATACTGAGAACCGCTTTCATAATAGTTAACACTGAAATATGTCATATAGAGTATCATATTCCAAATTATACCACATAAAGTGTGATATGAAGACATTTTATCATTTCAAAAGACTCATGGACTGACAAGTTCCAACATCAGTGAACTTTTTCCTGAACTGCAAAATCACAATATCTATCCGATTCCTGAAGCCAAAATAAATACCGTTGTAACAATTGCTCTAACTATTACAACAATCGCTAAATCTTCTGAGAAGCTTAGGAACAACTGCTTCTAACAACAAAATTACTCTACATTGTTCAATTGCACATCTTTTTCCCTTACATCAAATATCTGTCATGCGGAAAAACACCCGCCCATCCTCACTACAAAAATTCTCAACATTGAATTTTTCTAGGGTGTTGTACCCAATATCATAACCTGGAACATCACCACTAGGAACATGACCAATAACTTCACCATTAGGAACATCACCACCACTTCTTCCTGTAAGTTCAACAGAAAATCAAAATAAAAGTGTTGCGCGAACCATACAATCTAAGTTTACACTATAATGTCATCCCCATCTATGTTAAACAAGTGTGAAACCAAAACATGTGTTGTACCTTGCTCACCATTGTGTTTATGCGGATGTGGACACCTAGGCTTTGTGTGCTCCGTAGATTGGCAGTTGCTACACTTGTACCTTCGAGATCCTGGTGTTCCTTTATCCAATCTCACTAAGGACAAGAAACAAACAACATTTACTTACTTATAACCCAAAGAAATAAAATGTTATGTGCTCCAAAAGGAATTTTCTAAAACTAAAAGTGAAATGTACATGCATGCATGTTATTATGACTTCCCACACCTTGTAGCAATATATTTTGATGTAGGTAAAAGATAAACAGACACTCTTATCAATGGCAACTGTTATCCACAGGCCTATACGGAAGTGAATTTTATAACGTCAAACTTTCAACTTACACCCTGTATCTCTGTTCAACTCGTCATCTTCCTCACGTAGGTCGGCAACTCGAGCAGTGCGTTCGACATAGTTGCGGTTAATACTTGGACCTGTAAAATAGTGAAACACAACGAAAATGTTGCCAAAATAAAGTAGAATCAACAACTAATCAAAAGATACAATTGGAAATATAGACATTACAAAGTTGGGACCATAACAATGAAAAAATCGAAAAAGTAAATAAAACTTACCTCCGTCCTTCGGATGCAAGAGTGGGCATGTGGGTTTTGTGTGACCTGTCTCACCATAATGGCCACACTTATTCTTATTCATCTCATTGTGACCTTGAAGTCTGCTAGGATTTTGCGGTTGGCCTTTGGATTTTACATGTGGGGGATCATTAACCGATTGCCGATGTGTGGTTTTAGGCGGAGTAAAAGGCATCTCAAAAGGAACACATAGGCTGCCTTCATAAGCTGGTGAAGTCTCATCGGTTATTGGATTTTCCGTTGGACTGTTAGGCATCTCAAAAGGAGCATGTCGACTGCTTTCAGAAGCAGATGGAGTTCGGTTCTTTGTAGAAAAAGAAGCTAAAAAAACTTTGAAAGCTTCAGTGCTTTCCACTGTTTGGGAGGCCCACGAACATATCTGCCTACATTTGGTTGTAAGATCACTGAAACGTATAACAGAGGCCGCTCGGTCAGAAAAGTTGGGTTCTCCTAATCGAACAACCGATTTAGCATCTCGTGTCCATCTCCTTAAAAAGTAGCCCTGAGGTATCACACCAACGTCCTCATGTTTGTAAACTGAAATGATATGTCTACATGGAAATCCAGACGACTCAAACAGCCCACATGAACAACTAGCATCCTGCAATACAACATTTTATCTCACAGTCGACTTTTTTTCCCTATTCAAATGGTGACTCATGGTGTACACACGAATATTATCACCCACATCTTTTTTACCGTCTGCAGTGTACATCACTTCGTCCTTTAATTGCTTCTTAAAACAATCAAAAGCAGCTCGTGTATATATAGATGCAGCCTACTTTGCATAATCGTTCAAGTGGGTATGAAGGATTGGTTTGGTTACTTTCGTCATCACCTCTTCCTCGTGCTCTCGGTGCCGGATATTTGCAACTACCACTTCCATTTTTCCAAATAGCTCAAACAACTGCATTCCAACTTTCACATGAAGCCGGATTACGGAGTTTATACTCTCACAACATTAGGTGCTTTTGCAACCTGCAAAGAACTCACCATGGAGATATGATTCTGCCCACATCTTTTTTTTCTTGTATATCATGTTCACCCATTTGTTATTACTGACTTGGAATTTCTTCAAGAGTGTTTCCCACCTTTCTTCGAACTCATTGGACGAGCACTTCATAAACATAATAGAGCAAAAATCTTTTGAAAATCCAAGGATGTGGATATTTTTTAGGCAATTTTTCATAATGTGCCAACAGCACAAGCGGTGTTTCGAATTTGGGAGAGTAGATCTCACAGCCTCGCGCATCGCTGGGTCACCATCAATGATCAATGACTTAGGGTGTTTGCCATACATCGCGCCAACCAAAGATTTCAATACCCACTCGTAAGACTCCACACACTCACTCGTCAACAATACAAAACCAAACACTACTGTTTGTCGATGGTTGTTCACTCCAGCTAACACAACAATCGGCATCATGTATTGGTTGCTCTTGTATGTTGAATCAAACAACAATACATCTCCAAAGCAACTGTAGTCCGCACGTGAGGTGGAATCTACCCAAAACTGTCTAACCAGCTGCCCACCCTCATTTAAGTTATAATTGTAATGAAATAAGAGATCTCCCTTCGCCTTGTTATCCATGAAACCAGCAGTGTGTTGGCGTCACCATTAATACATCGATTTCTCCTATCAAGCCCCATATGATTATACAAGTCTTTCTTCAAAAAACCAACACTTAAGAAACCTCCAGCCCTATGTACAAAAACATCCATCACCTTGTATTTACGAATACCAACATCAACTAGGCTCGTAGCAAATTGCAAATCTTCTTCACTTACATTTCTATGTGATCTTAAGAACATCGAGCTCGGATTTGGTACAAGTGGATGTGTGTGTTCCCCAATAAAATCCTTCACAACCCACAAATTTGATTCAAAATCATAACCAACTTCAAAGCGGGCTTTACATTTAAACCTACTGATGGCCTTCGACTCTCTGGATTCGATGTCTCGTTTTCTAGGTGTCACCCTGTTTACATTTCGTTCACCAGCAGCTGAGTATAGAAATCTCCGCTTAACACGAACACTATCTGTACGCATTCTATAAGTATCTTTACGAACATTAAAACCAACTAACTTTGCATATTGATTGTAAATTGCGAAAGCCACCTCAGTCGTCTTGAACTGCATAGAATAGAATATTGCTTTGTCTGCTTCAAAAACTCTACTAGCCTCACACCACCAATCGCCTCTATCAATCGCTCTCATGAATTTCAATATTTTCACCCTCCCCCATAGATGTGACATCCACAAAATCACTATCCTCATACGTAAAACTATCAAAACATGAATTTCGAAGTCAATCTTCTTCGCCATCAGAGAAGTGATTCATCATCGGATTGCTACATGAAACAAGTACACTTTTAGCGCATATTCACTCGTTTTCTTACTCTACGAAGTAATCATAGTGGTAATTGTAAAAAAAAAACACATAAATGCTTGAACAGTATAATGGTCAGAACCAAATAACTATGGTGCTCAAACCATATACCATTTTGGAAAATTTCTATGTCAACTTCATTTGATTCAATGTCAACTTCATTTGACATTAAATCATACACCATTCAATTGTGAAATTTTACCTAGATATGAAAAAGAGAAGGAGCCAAAAAAGAAATCAACTAACCTCATACTTATAATTGTTGAAGATCAAAGTACACTACGAGAAATGGAGGCAAGAGTTCTCAAGTTGAACGGATTTTAGTGAGAGGGAAAAGTTTAGTTAGCGCCATTCTAAATGTTAGAGAGAGAGAAGATGTGTTGTTACTTTCTTACCCTTAACTATTCATTTTGCTTGTAGCATACTTTTAATAAACTACTACATATAGCATACGCATATTAAATTACTAAATGTAGCATAACACTATTAAACTGCTAGATATAGCATACTAAGATTAAATTACTATATGTAGCATACTGCTATTAAACTACTAAGATTAAATTAGTAGTAAAACTGAAACTGCAATGTCTCACCTTATGGTTTCTAGGGGACCAAGAACAACTTTAGTCATAGCACCAGCTAAGGCTCCACTGAAAAACTCTCTAACCTCTCTGCTTCTAAAAAATTCCTGCATCCACATGCAACAATCTCTATTCTTCAACTACAAATCAATCTGGTCCACAGGAAGAAAACTGGTATAACCCATTGAAGCAAAAAAAAATTTGAAAAAGGCTCGGCATTTTTTAGTTCTATAATCAAGGGTGTGTTTGGATACCCCTTACTATTCCAAATTCCATTTAAGCATCAACATAAAAGATTCTTCTTTTTCCAATGACATCTCTAAAACATTAATCCAAACAAGCACTAAAAATAATGTAAAAAAACTCACTTTGGTAGCTTTCCCAACATTGAGCAGTTGAAATTTAAGGTTAGCAGCAATAAATGAAGTATCTTTTTCAAGTTCAAGTTCTTTAGGCACAAGTAATACTCCATAAACATCCCCCATTACACAATAGTTCTTCTTCTGCATTTCCAAACCAAATGCCATTAATAAATAAATAAATAAAACCCAACACTTTGTTTTATATAATGAGGTATAAACAGAAAAGGATGTTGAGGTCACATACAATGGTACCTATGAGAGAGACACACACAGAGATACCAATTGGTAAGTGCTCTATTATGAGGCTTATAACCACTATCAATTATCTTCTCTATCTCTCGAGGATACCAATTTAATACCTGCATAGTGCATCCTTGAAGTAAGTCAATTTTCATCGATGATATATGAGAAAAAATTGTGTGCATAGGTTACTTGGCCATTAACAAATCTGTTAAGCATCAATTTTTCCAGTTGTTTACCGACCGTGCACTTGAATTGTGTCTCCATCCCAAGCAACCGTTTTGCAATGAAACATATACATTATGTACACCAGTTAATACAATAACATATACATCTCGGTGATGGAAAATTTAATTGTCATTGCAAATACATACGACTACTCATTCTTTATAGTCAAATGAACAGTAGGCATCATAAAAGGTCTTCAGATTGACTTACATTTTACATACTTTACATATGCAGACTTGAAAAACCTCCCAACCACTAGCTGCTTTCGGGAATCAAGACATTGAAACGTTGCTGAAGATTCTACTGAAAGTAGCTTTTAACGAAGCTTTGTTGTAGCCGGACAGTCGTCAACACATATTACCATAACCACTTTCTGTTTTCCCTCTCTCTCATTCTTTTTGTTCACTTTTTGTGTAAGCCGGCTTTCTCGTCCTTTTCCCACATTATTTTGTCACACTTAACCTTTGTGTATGTGATGTAGTACTATGACTTTGTTTATCCATGTCTATGGAATGACTCTTAACCTAAAATATAAGGAAATATTCGAGAAGCTGGACATGATAGAGTTAGCTACCCCAGGAGGCTGTCAAGTTATAATGATCTATCCTCTCAAATTGAAAGTTTTTTTCAATTTGAGAAGATAGATCATTGTAACTTGATAGCCACCGAGATAGCCAACTCTATCATAACCTTATTTTCTTATATGAGGTTCCTATATTTCCATACCTATTAGACCGTGCTTTGAATGTGAATTCAAATAATAGGGAAATGACATAGTGAAACCCTCATACCTTTAGGTTAATTGTTTAGTAATAGAAAAGTTAGAGATAAAAATTGTCATAGCTAGTATTTACATCACATAAACGAGTAGAGGTTAATGACACACCACTAGCAGTACCCAAATCCCCCATGTCATAGGCTCCATCTAGTAGATGATGATTACCGTAACCACTTTTTGTTTTCCCTCTCTCTCTCTTTCATTCTTCTTGTTCACTTTTTGTGTAGGTCGGCTTTCTCGTCCTTTTCCCACATTATTTTTTGTCACACTTATCCTTTGTGTATGTGATATATTACTATGACATTGTTTATACATGTCTATGGAACAACTCTTAACCTAAAATACAAGGAAATATTTGAGAAGCTGGACATGATAGAGTTAGCTACCCCGGGAGGATGTCAGGCTGTAATGATTTCCTCTCAAATTGAAAGTTATTTTCAATTTGAGAAGACATCATTATAACCTTACTACCATCTGGATAGCCAACTCTATCATAACCTTCTTTTCTTATATCAGAAGAGGACGTCTAGTGTGCATAGGGTGTATGGGTGCGCTGGCATAAGAGACACTCATCAGGCAGGAGTGAGGGTTTATTGTACCAAAAAGTACTGCAATCAATGTCTCTTATGCCAGCACACCCATACACCCTGCACACACTAGACGTCCTCTTCTTATATAATCTTCTCCCAGATTGTGTTGACCACTAAAAGCTCTGAGACTAAAACCCTCAAAATATGGCCTCTAGGTACGTGAAGAAGATAAATCAAGTAAAAGACACTTTTTTCCTTTTTTTAATCCATGAAAGTTAATCTAAAAAATAAATTACATTAATATTTAAGTAGTTAGCCAGCAGCTAATTAAACAAGACCAAGACCCCCACCTAAACCCCTAATACAGTCATCCCACTAGGGAAGATCATACCACCCCACGTGACCCCATCAAAATACAGAGACCCCCAAAGACCATCCAAGTTAACAGCACCAGTACCCTATTATACCACCCGCAAACAGTTTTATCACCATGTAATCCAAGTTAAAGATATTAGGTATTAGCTTTGTACAGTTAATATATTGAAGAAAATGTAGAGTCAACTTAGCTAAAGGACAAACGAAGCAACAACTTATTACCTGAAAAGCATGTGCTAGAAGTAGTTAGGCTACATCTGCGCTGATCTTTTTGATAATGGCTTTGGTGCTTGTTTCACTTGAAAAGGACCTCAAGACATCAGTCAGTGTTGCATCCTCTATGGACTCACTTGATCTTTGAGTGCAAATGGATGGCTACAAGAAAAATAAAGAGATTAAGTTCAAGATACTCAAACTCGATATCTTGATCCAGGAATTAAAAAATTTCTCATCAACTACCACTTTAAAATATCACGATTGCTCAAAGTAAGATGGAATACTTATGACATAACACAGCAATAAACTGAAACTGCTAGTATTCTTAAACACTTGTGCATTGAATGAACTTTTATTTCCCCATAATTATAGCGATAGCAATCAGCTTTTTGATTATTAGTTCTCTCAACACTCATACCCACATCAATAATTGAAATCTATAAGCAATGACATGAGAATCCTAAAATGTATCCTCAAAGATCTTTCAAGCCACAAGTTTCGACTTCCGACACAATGCCTGCTATGGATCCTCCACATTACCCTACTGGTGAGGGATAACTCGGGCTCCTCAACTTGATCATTGTTTTGCATCCATGAGGACTTACTATCAATTTCTGATTAATTAGATTAGTTTGCAGTTCTTACAATATTTTGTACTTCAAAAACTGCAAGCTAATACATTGTAACCAAGGTTGTGAAAACAAAATATAAGGGGCATTCTCATGGTGATGACTGATGACCCTGGGCCACATTCAATCCTGGAAGGGTGTGTTACTGTCTACCATTAACCAACCCATGACAATTTTAACAGTCATTTCTCAGGCAGTCAGGTGTCACAGTGGAAGAATTTATTAATTGAAAAGTTATTACAATTGGCTCACCTTTTTAAAGTACTTCGAGAAAATTTGTCAGATTACTTCCAGTTTCCACTTTGGATTAGAAAAAACCTGCAAAATCATGATTCAAGCACAACTCTTTTTTGTCTCTTTTCCGACTTTTTGGTTTCGGACATTAAAGCACAACTCTTTTTTGTTTAGAGAAGAGGGAGCATTTACGTTTTTACCCTCACTTGTTGCTTTTACGTTTTTACCCTCACTTGCTGTTTACTGTTCCTTTTCCTCAAAACTTAAACACCCGGTCACAAATTTAAAAATGTGTGGTTGGGGGCCCTGCGCACCCTAGCTTTTCGATTTTTTATATAAGTTCTGTTGGAACAAAATTTACAGCTTGCAAATGCATGTCCAAGGCCAGATGGCTGAGTGGCTCCACAAGCTTTTCCAAAAAAACTTTGAGACCAAAAACGCATAAAGACAAGACAACCCAACATATTGTCAAAACTCAAAGACACTGTCACCAAACACTAATCGCTCCACAATTGTTTAATTTTGTTTCTTTCTTACTTGTGTAATTTACTGTTCTTGCAACAATCTTTCCACTCTCCCTTTTCTCCTCTAATGGTATGTTATTTCATTAGAGGAAGATATCTCATCTACAATCGATTCTAGTAATTCCACCTACAGTGATTTAAGTAGTGCAAGTTTGGCATTCCTCAAGTCATCAATAGTTAGAATGTTAACCATCAACCTTCATTAGAACCTCCTCTCCAGTTATTGACTTATCCAGATCGACCAACGGTTGTGAATCTTATGCTTAAGCTTCTAATAAGATAGTATAGTAGCTTTTTTAATCATAGTTCATGGAAAAATTGAGCTTGTATAAAACATAAATGTGAAATTCTTTGAGAGCGCGATTTCCATTTTCGAAGCGCAGTTTTTGAATTTTAAGAGCGCGGTTTTATGGAGCTTTTGGTCAAAAAGTGCAAAAGCGTGGTTTTGAAGTGGGAGCGAAGAGGGTACAAGACGGTTTGTGTGACTAAGGTCTCTCCTCACCTATCCCTCTCTCTCTCCCTCTCCCTCCTTCCTTCCCTCTCCCTCTTAACCAAACCCTAATTCTCTCTCTCTTCCCACCCACAAACCCATCTCTCTCTCCACCCACAAACCCATCTCTCCCTCTCTCTTCTCCACCCTCAGCTCACGCCCCCACTGCTTAGCATTTATCTAGTTAAATTTCTCCAATTGCAATATAAAGTTGAGGACGTCTAGGGTGCGTCGGGTGCACCCAAATTTCACATGCGCAGGATTTTAAGCCACATATTTTGAAGGGTAAAACCGGAATAATCGGGTGAAAAAGTTTCAATTGGGTCACTAAGCTACCCATTAAACCACTAGTTGCAGCATACTTTAGTTAAACTACTACATATAATATATACGTTAGTATCGAACAATAAATGACATATTGAATCTAGTGAACGAGATTAGGCATAGCTGGAAGAGGAGATAGTGTTGATGAAAAATTCAGTGGGACAATTGGAGCTTCAGGAAGCACCTGTGACCTATTAGCTCGAGACATAGTTGCATGTGGCTTTTTGAAGGGTGCGGTGAAGTGTTGGGGTTTATACCAATACCAATCGATTTCCCCACTACACATGTATTTGAACACAATTCAACTCCAGACAAATTTCTAAATATCAACTACAACCTATGCTAACATGCCTAACTCGCTAAACAACTATTAACAACAGATAATAATGTAAATCAGAATTAAACGCATACCACAACACAAAGATATACCGTGGTTCGCCAATGATGTCTACTTCCACAAGAGCTAGTCCTTTTATAAAGTGGGAAGGAATATTACAATCTCTCATTTCAGTCTCTCACCTTACTAGATCAGTCTTATCTTTTTATAAGGTTATCTCTCTGTAAAAGTTATCTCTCAATCTTGATAGTTTTCAAGATTGGGTTTTCTCTGACTTTTGTGCTGTCTCTCGTGTGTTTGGTTTTGCCAAAAACCCAAACTTATGATGCAAAACTCACGGTTCCGCAAAAATAGAATCTTGCCAAAATAGGCATGGGCACGAGGCGCGCTCAAAATTGTACTACATTAGCGTAGGGTGCGCTCTTGCCTTAGACGATGTCAAGGTGCTTGAGTACTAGGTGTACTCCAGATTTGCCTATGCAGGGCGCGGGGTCATGCCTTGGACGATGTCCAAGCTCTTGAGCGCAGGGTGCACTTCAAAATGGTTTGTGGAGGGCGCGGGGCGCGCTCTGTCTTCTCTACACAAGCTGAAAATGAATTTCTCTCCTCTCCTCATATGAGGGATAACTCTAACATGAAGCACTGTGTTGACTATTGTAGAGAGTCCATGCTCGTTGTCCTTTTATAGCTCGTTGTCCTTCCTCTATAGAAGCAAAACTTTCGTGCAAAGTATTAGAAAACCCCGTTACTTGCTTGTGGCACTCAAACCATGTCCTGTATAAACCCAAGATTAGGTACTTCAATAATATGATACTTTTACTCACATAGTCAATAATATGGTACTCAAAGTTACATATACTTCAATACTATGATACTATAAATCACATATTCCATAATATGATACTATAAAGCCCATAATACTTCAATAATATGATACTCTTAGTCACAAATTCAATAATATGATACTCTAAGTTACATATACTTCAATAGTATGATACTATTAATCCCATATTCAATAATATGATACTAGTAGTTTCATATATTTTAGGAATATGATACTATCAATCGCATAATACTTCAATAATATGCTACACTTAGTCACATTTTCCATAATATGATACTCCAAGTTACATATAATTCAATAGTATGATACTCTGAGTTTGATATACATTTAAGTGCTACAAAACTGGTGTTGAGATTGTGTTTAATCATATGATAAAAGTTTATGTTTAATCATATGATAAAACCATTGTATCTCAAAATATTTTTCCTAAAAAGTCGGCATACTACCTGAGATTGCGTCTAGTTAGTGCAACTTTGTTTTGTATGTCATTACATTATGGATTCCAAATAGTAAAGAAGATTTATGTTAAAAAGAGAGTTATGGAGTTCTAACAGGTTATTTTCATACTTGTCATGTGTTCACAGTGCAAACATGTTACATCAGATTGTATCTTAACTGCTAGCATGGCTAAACAGATATAACAAAATGGGCTATTACCGAAAAAGTTACAGCAAAATGAGCAAAAAGATACAGATAAGTGCTTCAATTTAAAAAAGTTGTCAAGAGCTTGTCGAGTGCTTCATATACATACATTGTGACCATTATAGAGTTGCAATCATAAAAATGTCAGATTACATCTTACCAAGTTAAAACTTGCAATCAGAAAAAGAGAGAAAAATGTTAGAATACATCTTACAAGGAGCCATCTTACAAAGCTATAATTGTGCAGAAGTTCAAAGTTGAACTTTGCATTACACATTACATTTTTCAATTTATTTTTAGGTTTGAGAATTCAGACAATCATTTTCAGTGTAATAATGGGTTTCGAAGTCAAAGTGGTTGTTATCTTTCTTGATGCCATATTCACTGCATCACAAAGCCATTGAAATCCCTGGCAGCTCTTGCATTTCAAATACCTTTCTCCAACATTTAATCCATACTTGGTAGTCTTAACAGTCCTCCTCCCCTTACAGTCTTTTGTATTGCATTCACAGTTTACCTAAGGGCACTCGTTCATCCAATGGCCTGGCTGACCACACTTAAAGCATTCGTTTGTTAATGAGCTTGATCCAGAAAGTTGATCAGAAATAGCTTCATCTAACCATTGCAAATAATTTCGACATGAATCATGCTGGCACTTCAAGTACTTCCTTCCTGGATTGCTTGTTGTTTGCGATTTGCCCAACAATCGGATCCCATCATATGTAGCTTCTTTACAGTGAGAGTACATAAATTGGCACTCAATAGCGGAGTATCCAAGTTGATCACATACCTGACATTCAACCTGTGGTGAACGAAACATGTATTTCTCAATTTGAAACTCATGAAGATAGCGACAATGAACAAATGTCTCGATCAGCAACTAATGCAGAAATTAAACTTCTTAATAGGCTACTTCAGACCAATAGCTCAACCAAGTTCAATTATTCAACAATTAGTAATCCATAAAGGAAGGAAAACCTTCACACAACCAACAAATTTTTTCATGCTCTTTATACTTGATAAATTAAAATTTATCTCTCTTAACATTTCAAAGATCAAATTCTTCGTGCTCTTTATACTTGATAAAATTCTAAGTGAAGAATGACACTCAATAACTCAAAATTTTCTCTTATTTACCCCTAAAACTTAAACTTAATCAAACTCATGAATTTAAAGGGAAATTACCTTCATTTTTGCAAAATTAATGTGCTTTTATGCTTGTTTTGTGCTTCTTATGCTTGATTGGATCTTATGAAGTAGCAATAACTGAGAATTTTTTTTTAAAAAAAAGGTAAAAACCCCAAACCCTAACCCTAGATGTTTATATAAGAGAAAGGTAAAAGGAGGGACGGGTTATACTGTTGGAGCATACGGAGAGAACAAATGCATTGACTAACTTATATTAAAACAGTAGATGTAGCATACTCCAATTAAGCCACTAGATGTAGCATACTACTATTAAATTACTATCTGTAGAAGCATACTCTATTAAACTACTATCTCAGAGCATACTCCATTAAATCACTATATTGGATTTAATAAGTATTATGAAATGATGGCAAAGTGGTAGAGCTATATTGGAATAAGAGTTTTTTCCAATGCATACATCATAATGAAATATGCATGTCGACGATAATTTGAACTCGAAAACGTAGACGTAATTTGAATGTGAACACTCAAGTACCACACATACCTGTAATTTGAATGTGAACACTTAAGTACCAAATATATTCATAATTTTATTTAAAAACATAGCCGTGATTCAAAAACCAAACCACAATGTTTAGGCATTGAAACATAAACTTAAACACTTAAGTGCAACCCAAGAGTGAAACACCAAACTACGTTACAACCAGTCAACCACAATTCTCATTTGCTATTTATTGTATCATAGACACATGCTATAATGATTGAAAAAAGATGAGGGCTTCTCACATTGTGTTTTTCTGCATTTTGATTTACATTTCTTTTCATAATTACTTGTCCTACTTTCTATTATATGAGGCCCTAGTATATATGCTATTATTTGATACTAGGACTACCAAATGGCATTGCATGTAGTAGCCTAATTACAATTTAGTAGAAAGTCCATTCTCTTTTCTCTTATTTTATGGCTGTCTCCATCAAATGAAGTCCAAATGTATGTTAATTACCAATAAGAAAAGAAAACAATGCAAGTTTACAATTTGATATTATGAAGGTCAGCTATGCAATACATAATATTTATGTTCTACCTAATCTAACATGAGCAGAATACTTATGCTGTCATTTTCTTTTCATGTGCAGAGTACTTATGTTGTACCTAATCTAACTTGAGCAGCCATCTAACTTCTCTAAAAAAATAAAGTAAATTAAAATAAAAAACAAAGGCTCCATCAATAAACATGCCCCAAATCTGAAACAATTATATACCTAAGATACGTGACTTTTCTAAAAAACTTTCAGCAGAGTCTCCTCTGTCATTTTCAACATTTTCATAAAAGACTTGTCATAACCTGAAAATTAAAACAATGTACTTCTCAGTCATTAACCCAACTACTTAACCGTCTCGACGAATGCCAGAGCAGTTAAATAACCGGTTGACAAAAATGAGATCACTGCAATAGAAAGACTTAGTACGCCAAAGAACTTAAATGTCTCGACTAATTACAGATCATCCAAGCACCTTGTACAAAGCCATTATCGAAAACACAAAGTAAATATATACTTCTGTGTCCGATAGCTATCAAAAGGTTTACATCATTAACAAATGGTACTTACTATACAACTTTCAAAAAGAGAAACAAAAGAGGTCCAAAGATAATACCTAGGGACCTTCTGAGTTCTGATGGTACTTACATCAGAACCCTCCAATTGGTTTGTATAACACACATAATCTGGATACTAAAAACCATACTCCATCTAAGAACTAATACACGATATCCAACTTGCGACATTACAATTGATATGTCGAAAGTAACCTCTAACAAAAAGAAAAAGTTTCCTATTTTACCTAGAACTCTACCCCACATTACCTACAATGGTACCACATCAACTATCCAACATTGCACCTCCATTACACAACTTACACAGATATGGACATAAGTTATAAAGTTGTATCATCCAAAAACAAGTTTTATTCCCAAGCTTAACAACCTAGCTCTCATTCCTGTAACAATTGCCTCTTTGACCTAGTTACTCTGACAGGTGCTTGTTCTTTTACATTCTCACAGACTGAACCCTCTTCCTCCTCACAGACCGGGTATCGGTTCACGGGATCCCAAAGATCGCCAAATCGCGGTCGAGACTAATGGAAACGTAGCACCTAAGGGAGCAAGACATGGAGGCATAGTCAGAGACCTAATGTGAACTAGTATAATGTGCTATACAGCTGAAGCTAGTTCGTACAAGAACAATCTTACATAAGGAATTACAAGCTATTCTTAATGGCTTGAAATTGTGTATACTACCAGGTAGGTTATAAGAAGATAGAGATTGCAACTGACTCGAGATTCTTAATAAGAAAGAAACCATGCCATGGTCTGTTAAAAATGAGGCAATAGAGATTTGGGAGTTAATGCAACAGCCTAGCCAAGTAAAGGTTGTTAATTTTTTTTAAAAAAAGTCTAATAGAGCAGCTGACTTTTCAGCCTCCCTAAAGGGTCCAAAAGGGAAAGATAGATCTTACATGTAGTAATACGGTTTATGTCGGAAATAGAAATAGGTTGTTATTAGCACGAAAACATAAAATATTCATTACGTGTTAGTAGAGTTTCACCAAGTTTTGTCGGCAATGCATTTGTCTCTTTCGAAGTCTTCTTTTTCTACGGGTATTTTCTCTGATACTTTCGGTATTCCACGGTGACGTTGTAATTAGGCTGGAGGAGCTCTGAAAATATTTTGAATTCATGTCATTACCACTTGCAATAATAAGATGCTTCAGAGTAGTGTGGCTTATAAAAGCCCCACGCCGTGACAATAACAATTTCATTAGGAAATTTACAATTAATATTGGTTAGACAAACTACCTGGAGTGACATCAAGTGAAGAATGTCCGGGTCGTCGGCGCAGGCAAGTTTTATTTGGGAGGCCAGCTTTAATTGCTTGGATTTCTCTCTATTTGTCCATATTTGGCTTCTTCTTCACTGGACCAACTAGATAGGGAAATAATAAACATTTTAGATGATAAGTCCTCAAGTCCTTATACCTTAGAAAAATTTCTGGAAAAATTTAACTTTCATGATACACAAATAGATAAGGATGATAAGACACTATCGACTTACCATCCATTCCACAATCCCCGGTGCTTTCCACAATAGTCACAACAGGAGGTGGACTTTGTGGATGACAACCTGTTGAACATGTTTGCCCTGTCGACGGAGATTGAGCCGCTTGCTCAATCGCTCCTGGACCTCTTTTTCACTAGAACATCTATATATGCCACAAAATGATATATATTAAAAAGGCAGATGAAATGGGCGTATATAAAACATCTTCTATTTAAAGAAATTCACACTCTATAAAGCAACAACCTCTATTTTAACATTCTCTACACAATCTTAGAACATCACTTAATTAACTCGCCATAATTGGTCCATGTAAAGACAAGAGCAGGAGTACTTCTGTTTTTTAATTTATCAAGGCAAAATGTGAAGATGGTAATAAAAATACAATAAAGTTACTACGACAAACAGACTTCCTTCTCCTCTCTCCAAAGGCGCTTTTTTATTATCGACAAGTAGGGAGTGCCTCCTCAGGTTTAAAAGGCAAACACGGCCAGTGGGGCCCGAGGAAGAGTGATGACGCCTCTACTTCATTGGAAAACCCTATTTGTCACACCCTCCCATGATTTTGAACACATAACCCCTGAACTCCTCGCCAAGAGCATCTCCATTAACCTCTAGTGAAATTGTCTTTTCATAATTATAATTGTAGTTGTTTATTGATTTTAATTATTATACACATACATTACTTTATAATATAATAAAACGCTGGAAACACGCTGCTCAATACTTGTTCTCGGTCACTTTTAGTGGATTCTTAGCTTCGCATAGCACCAACCTTCGATAACATGTAAAAGCCTCAAAGGTGTTCCTATGTCACGATCAACCGATCCAACACGCTGTTATTTTTCCAAACTCATTTTCAATGGAGTTATTATGCACACAACCAAGTTTTGAATTTTTAATAGAGCCCAGATTAGGTGATCATGAGACTCAGAAAACTACATAATCCTCTACAAAACATGCACATCACATGAAATGAAAATGAAAATATCAAGACCTGTTTTTGGTGAAGAAACTACGATACATTCCAAATCAAACATTATTTTTTGGGTGCCCATAAAACCTTATTGATGAACCCTTTAAATTTTGATCTTTTGGAAGTCTAGTCTACCTACTAATGCAAACTTGCAAAAGTCAGGACCTTTATCCACTTCTTTAATTAAGTTAAGTTAATACAAGTTGGGGTGTACTAAACCTTATAATTTTTTTTTTAAAAAAACCGCATCATTAATAAATGAGTTTGAAAACATGTTTACCTTCATTCATGTCTTGCATATCACATTCTGCATGCACTGAGGTGATAATATTGTCAACCAGACTCTAAGAATTACCTGCATAACCAATTGTCGCAAATTCCAGCCCATAAGCATCAATGATAATTATTACTTTGGGAATCCTATATGTATTTAAACAATTCCAGGTTACCATTACGTATTTCTGGCTCGACTTGGGGACGACCACTAGTAATGCCTCCTTCAACATTCTCTACACATCAGTCCAAATATGTGTTTATTCATTTACACTAAAGAGTACATCATTAATTCGATGATACTGTACATCACAACCTAAACTTACCACCACGAGAAGCAGGCAGTGTTGTAGTTAGCGACATATTTTCATCTAACAACCGCACATTGACTGGAGATGGGACATAGACTGGTTCGTTGACTACATTGATCCGCTCACCTTGTTCATTGACTTATGTCATCAGCGCTGTCTTCACTTTCATAAGTTGGTGCCAAAAAAGGATCAGACTCACTACTCATGTCATTGGAGCCTTCCTGAACACCACTCTCACTCTCATCACAATGCATATCTTCACTTACATCAGCATCACTCCCGGCTTCACCAGCTCTTACTATTTCTGAATGCACGGCGAGCAAATCTTCTGGGATTACTTGCTCAGTGATACTCTCGAAGAAAGGCACAAGCAATTGAGCAAGGCGGAAAGAGCGCTTCCTTTGCACCAAAATAATAAAAACAAATGCAGTTTTAGCTTCACAAGATATACATGGATAACTATCCACATAACAAAGGTTGAAGTTACTAGCAAGAAGAAGTTTTAAGGGAAATCTCATCATATCATAATCAAGCTACTTTCTAAAAGCATGCATTCTAAACAAATGTCATTAAGAACATGCATTCTAAAAAAACTTCATTCTAAACAAAAACATAGTAAACACACAAAATGAATTCATAATATATTAACCTCTTCAGTCAACTTTTCCCTCTGCAATGCCCTCAAGGGGTGCAAGGGTCAAATCTGCGTGACACTGTGGCTCCTATACCACTCCAAGTAAGCTGCATGACTTGCCTCGGTGAACTCTACTTGTTCCTCCCCAGTACAATCAGACGTACACCAGATTTCCCAATCTAAGCAAATTTCTTTGGACGGGTTCCAGGATTTAGGATCATCTCTCCACCTAGTAGGTGGATCCGGTATGTGTTGCTTCCGCCCAAACTGCCTCATGCATCTTTCTGGCATATACCTCTCTACAATGTCGAAATGTATAAGCTATGTCGATATAGGCTTCGTATATGAAGCGTTCAAAGCAAACTGGGGAGCATTCACCCAGGCTTCCCATGGCTACCATATTATCTAAAATAGCAAACATCATACCAAGATTAGCATATACACTTCTTTGGCATTCACATTCACACATAAATAAGTAGTGATCAGCTCCAAACAACCTAATTGCACTGGTTTTTTATGGCGTGGCTAATTTGTTTATGCATGACAGATATCAAGTATAAATGCATATCGCTAATACCTAAATATCTACTTAAGACAACCATTGCAGACTAACCTTATCCGCACGTAGCGTGTCCATCTTTGCACTTAGATGCTCATACGTGAGCTTTGAAGGTCTATATTTGACGTGTTTCCACCGGCAAGCAGCTGGGAATTTAACAAAAGCAGGACACCTTGGCTGACACATACGAATCCTTTCGTAAAACCATGCCTAGAAGCAAACATCCACAATTACAATCCAATACATAGTTAATTAATAAAAAATAGTCCATAAAAGAATTTGAAGCTACAGTGTTACAACACTTACTAACAGTAGAGTTGAAGAGCCACAAACGTTCAAAACAAAATTATAGTCACTTTTGCGGCCTTTGTTATTTTCTTTACGACGAAATGATGCCCGCATGAGTGACCTGAATAGGAATGCAAGCACATCAGTACCCTAAGCATACGAAGCACAATTCTCCTTATCGGCCAGGAATGGTAGATACTTTGTATGCACATGATAACCTCCTGGCTCTGAAAAAATTGTGCTTCCAATGAGGGATAACACAAACGCAATCACGCATTGTGCTTCGCTCACACCTGCTCATCGGCGTATGAAAGTAGTTTGCAGCCAGCACAATTTCACTGATTCCCTCTTACCTCTGACTCTGGAGGACTTAGGCCCAAATATTTCTTACATGCTTCATGAGCGTCCAATTTTGAGTTGCCCACAATTGGTTTCCCAATTACATTTAAGCCTAGAATATAGGCAACATCCTCTAGTGTAATTGTTGCTTCAAAAGTTGGAAAGTGGAATGAATTAGTCTCTGGTCGCCAACGGTCAACCAAAGCAGATATCAAGTCTCGATCCCCAGGGAACTGGTCTATTTTTCTCAAGTGCTTGAAGCCCAAACCAGCGACCATTTTCTTTTGGGCTTTAGATATTATCCAGTCATTTACCTTTTGATTGTGCTCATGTGTACAGACCACTGGTCGAACCTGTTACTCATTTAGACAATTTATTGAATGTTAATTAATAGAAGAAAACTCAAAACTTATAATTAATAAATAGTTGAAGATAGCTAGTTACCTCTCCGTCCATGAGCAAAGATGATATATGATCATCTTGTAAGTATAAATGCTGCATAATTTGTAGTCTATTGTCCATGCTGCAGGGTGTAGTAAGAAGTACATTAGTAGAAAAAAGTTAGAGCCGAAATAATTAAACTAGAATAGTTCATACAAGAGATAAGAGATTAAACAAATTGCACTTTACATGGATTGAATATCTTATGATAAGGTAGTTAAAATTAATGAAGGGAAAGTAATGGCCAAATCACATATCGAAATCACATATCGAAAACAATCTTAGGCAAAGGAGTTGAATGTTCTTATTAATTGAACATTTAATAGTTGCAACATAATTTAATGAGTTTATGCCAGAGATGACTTCGTTGCAAAATGATTTAAAAACGCAGTTCCCAATTTGAAAATGAATAAAGACATCACGTATCAACACAAGCAACGAGCATGTCAGCCTTCTCAAATACTTCTTAGTAAGTTTCACATTAAATTGAATAGAATATAGGTGTTAGTCGATGCATTTTGCATGTTGTATAGGGAGAGAGTAAAAGTAATCTACACAGTTAAAAGGTTACGCAGGTCACAGTTTAGGATAGTTATTCTTGTACTCCAAATACTCAGAATATACCCACGCTACAAATATTGGGATAATCCCAATGAAGAATGAGACCTACAATAAATACATATTTCCAAAACCATATCGATTCTGAGACTAACATATAATAAGAAAAAATGTGACAATTGACAAAGAAAGGTATTGATAGAAGACTAGACGCATACACACACCCACAAAGATAGAGCATTAAAAATAATTATCATACTTATTATGTGAGAAAAGATATGTTGCAAGATCAAAATGTACACGATCTGAGAGTTATTAATGGTCTCATAATTCTTCTGTTAAGTAAACTGCCGACAGAGAAGGCAAATAGTCATCTTCCTCGACTATTCTTTTATTATTTACATGATCAAGACAAGAGTCATGACTTCATGGGAGTTGGGGCTACTTTGGATGTATTTTAGGTCCATAATTTGGATTTCTTACTTCCCTCAATCTAGAGTACTCTCCTCATCTCTAGTCTGAAAAATGATGCAAGAGTAGACCAATGGGAAGAAAAACGTTAATCGTAAGTCCTTTTTACTCTATTTTTTTCTATTTTTCGGTTTGATTAAAGGAGTAGTAGCTACTCCATATATCAATGAGGATGAGATATCGTGATAGTACAAAACAGCATACATGAAACACAAAAGTAAGACATCAACAAGACAGACACACAAACAACAAAATACTGCGGAAGGTACAATACTTCAAGCTATATATCAAAGATATCCAACCGAAAAAAAATAGTAAAACGGATATCTCTCTCAACCTCATGTCGTGCATAAGTACGGGCGTGGACACAACATATCTACCCTCAAAATGCATTGACAGCTCTCTAATTGTCTTCTCATATGACTTAGTCGTTCCCTCAAAATGTAATGACAGAGCTCTAATCGTCTTCTCATATGACTTAGCCGTTCCCTCAAAATGCAATGACAAAGCTCTAATCGTTTTCTCATATGACATTGCCCTTCCCTCAAAATGACCTGACAGAGCTCTAATAGTCTTCTCATATGACATTGCCCTTCCCTCAAAATGCAATGAGAGCTCTAATTGTCTTCTCGACACAACATGGCCGACAATGGCAATGCTTCATAAACCAGTGCCCCTCTAAGGAAAGTATTTGCTGGAACCAAGCAAGAAACTATAACTCCTTCACCAATCCAGGGACTTCCAAATAAACCTTAAATAGATAGCAAAATGACACCAAATATGCCAAGAAAATGGAGATTGAATGAGAGTGACTGGCACACTCCCCATTCGACATACACAAAGGCCTAAAGCTCACAATCAATTTTCTCCTCCCAAAAAGGATATCTCTAGTACGGATATTATTCTTGGTGGTACAACCAAGTAAGAAACGAGAATCGAGAAAGGACTTACCATGCACAAATCTGGGCTTCTTAGTTCTTATGGACAGAGAAGGCCTGCACAACCTTCTCAAATGACGGAAGACTCTCCTCTAAAAATCTACCCCTCGCCCATTCTCAAACCTATACGTGAACTCCCGCAAAAAGATCTTAAGACCTTGGCGAATACCGCATCCATAAGGATCAGGTGATGACCCATTAATATCTCGTTCCTATCTCTCTCCAATTCATCATTAACCAAAGCAGATTTCAAGTACCGGTCCCCATGGAACTGGTATATTTGGGTATTAATCATCCAAACAAACATTAAATAGATTACCCAGGACCAAGGCAACTGTTATATAGGGGATTTTTTACTTAACCCCCACGGTTTGTACCCCTTTTATGATAACCCCCATTTTGAAAATCATTACAGATTGCCCCCCACTCCGTCTGTTTTGCGTGTAACGTACGTTGATATTTTCCATATTGACAATTTTGTCCCTACTTCAAATTTGTCAAAACCCCTCATTTTTAACATACGTCTTTGACCATTAACCAACCTTCTCAAAAAATCAGAAAATTAGGAAAAAAAATCATAAGTTAATGAAGCTTGAAACACAAATTTATGTTAAAGTTTGTGAATTCACTATTAACTTAACATATCAAAGGAAGCAAAATCAAAAGCAATCAAGACCCAAACTATCTAAAAAAAATCCAACATTTAGGTCCAGGAGGAGGAGCACCACCATAATAATCCAATGGTCCATGATCTCTTCTTCTCTTCTTTTTACAACAATCAAACAACAAACTCAATACAACAAACACTACTACTCCACCAATAGCAATCCCAACCACCGTTCCAATCGATATTCCATTCGAAGACGGAGATGGTGGTGATAGCCCCGACAATGGCGATGGCGATGAGGGTGGTGGTCTTCCAGAAACCGGCATGGGAGGTGATGGTGGACTGCTTGTATTTCTAGGAGGTGCCGCATGTAGAGATTGCGAAGGCATGGTCATGGTCAGTGTCGCCGAAGGCGGCGGAGAGCCTGTAGGCATTGTAAAAGGTGGTGGGGAGGTGGCAGGAGGTGTGGGCGGTGGTGCTGCCGTAGGTGGCAGTGGAGAGGCGGAGGGTGGTGTTGTAGCTGGTGGTGAGGAGGTTGCATTGGGAGATGGGGCTGGTGGTGATGGTGGTGTTGTTGGAGCTGGTGAAGCTCCGGGTGATGGTGTTGTTGACATTTTACAATTTGAGGCTACCTCTCAAAATTAAAGTTTGTATTGTGGGTTTTTTCTCTCTCTCAAAATTAACCCAAAATATTCCCGCTTTATAATAGGGGTAAAATGGCCAATATGAAAAATATCAACTGACGGTACTCACAAAACAGACAAAATGGGAGGCAATCAGTAATGATTTCCAAAATGGGGGGTTATCGCAAAAGGGGGGTACATCCGTGGGGGGTTAAGTAAAAAATATTGCCCTAACAAAATCATCAACTAATTGGCCGAGTCAAAATTGACTTGACGAGTTAGGAAAATAATTTGTTTTAGTAATTGAAACAATTAAACAAAACAAGCAGCTTATAATGAGCATATAATTTTTTGATAACAAGCTTATTTGTGATACGTACCATTTAATAATATCTTTCACTCCACACTTCTTTATACATTTAGGACACTATAAATTACCCACATGAGTTAGTAGTACAAGTACAAAATAAGATTTAGAATCCACATACCGCTTCTACACAAGAAACAACAATACAAACCCGACGACCTCAAAGCCTTGATGCATTTTTCAAAAGATTGTTAACCAAGACAATATGAGTTTCTCATATATATATATATATATATATATATATATATATATATATATATATCAGCCCCAGCTCTTAGATGGACGCCTCTGCTTTACGGACTTTACTTAAAACCAAATTTCAAATACTAAATATACTCTCACGAAGGGTTTTCTCATGACTCGCCCTTTTCTCTCCTCAAGTCCAAACTTACATTACAATTTCCCTCCCTCCTGGTACTCTTTTTCTCTCTCTCATGGGGTTCCTCTTCTCTCAAATTCAAGGCCTTGACCCCTGACCGCTTTGTTTGTACCATGTATTTGAGTGTTTGGCTGCTTGGAAATAACCAACTTATCCATGTCTAGTAGGCTCTCTAGGCTCCTGTTGGTATCCGTCCGAACAAACTGTGCCACTGCTTGCACTATAAATTTTTATGTGCAAATCTTAGCAAGCTTGTTGTTTCGGTTGGAGTTGATCTATTTATGTAAATTTGATACTAGAAAAAATAATCTTGGCATGTTGTCGGGGTTGACGACAATTGGAATAAGGGAATTAGATAGAGGAGGACGGTCAGAATGAGAGACTCTTCTTTGTGTTTGACGTTGGTTTGCTTTGGTTTTGCAGTAACCAAGTCTGACATTTTCGTATCTGTCAAGACAAGAGACAAAGACACAAAGACTACAAAGAAGGACCTTTTCATTTTTTTTCCATAATCCAATGGTGCTCTTTCGTGGCAATTTGCGCCGTAACAACATGTATATTTCAAATCGCTCCACAGCAAATCTATAAGTACATTAAAACACTTTAATAACCGTCTCACATTTAACAATATAAATTCATCGTTAGTAAATCCACAAATGCTGCTTCAACATTTTATCTGGGTTGGTAACTTTATCTAAATCAGAACTAAAGTGAAGTACCAATCTATGAACTAGTATGAATTACAAAATAGATTGGGTAGATTGGAATGAAGCAGCAAGTTAAAGATGCATTTTGTTTGTTATTGGGCAAAGTTTTGTTCTCATCTACGATCTAATTTCCATGTTATGCAGAGGGAACCATTTAGCTACTAGAACTTAGATCCTTTAAATCGCAATACATACAGGTGGAATCAAGAACCCAAGTTAAGCTAATTACCCATGCTTCCAAGAGACATTCTCTGAGGTTTAAGTAGTTGAGGATGAAGTCCACTCCTCCACTAGCAACGAGTTAATTCTGTCTTAAAACCTATGAGCTCTGAGCTACCTTCAAAAAAGCACATTGTTGTCACAAGCACAAAAAATAAGAGGAAATAAAGAAGGGTGAAGAAACTCAAAAACTAGGGAATTGCCAACTCAGTTGAAATGATGTTAATACATCATGTTCACTGAGACTAATATTTGCTAATTTTTCATGGATGACAAGTGAAGAGGATTGGTTAGATCTCGCTATTACATTCCACTTGAGAGATATTTTGGCTGGTCCAGCAGAAACGTGAAACCTTGGGCCTTGCATGAAGAGCAGAAGTGACCTAGATAGTAGATTTCTGAATCTATCGCTACACGAGGCACTATATTAGGATTCACGGGTTGAGGAATGGCGAGGAGATATTACTAGCTTCTTCCATTAAGAACAAGAATAGACATACTGTCCTCGTATAATTGCTCTGGATTCCACCTAGCAATCATTAGTTCCTCAACAGAGTAATACTCAAACAAGAATATGATATTGAATCAAAAACACTATTCCCGATGTGAAGAACCAACACTATTCCCCATGAGAGAGAAAGAGAGTACCAGAGGAAGGGAAATAGTCACGTAAGTTTGAACTTCTTGAGATAGAGGGAGCCAGTCATGAGAAAACCCCTTCGTGAGAGTATATTTAGTATTTTGAAATTTCGGTTTTAAGTAAAGTCCCAAAATGGACGTCCGTAAAATGGGCGTCCGCCTATATATATATATATATATATATATATATATATATATATATATATATATATATATTAGAGTATATATATATATATATAATTGTTATATATATATTAGAGTACAATCTAATTCAAAGCTAAAAAGCTAAAAAACAAAAATCAAAACAAACTAAACTTAAACCAATAAGACTCAAACCTCGACCTCCTGAAAACCAAAACCAAAACATTCAAAGGAAACTCCCTATACCAAACTCATCCAAATTAGTGTTCCCAAAACAATCCCACCACATTCCCTCACTTTCTTAACTGCCGTGGCATCAAAAAAACGACTCCCCATCTTCAAAACACTTGTTTTTGAATGAATGGAGATAGGGTGGATGCACCATTGGACTCAAACCTAAGAGAATTTTTTATCCCTCTTTTTTATAATACACATATTTTAAAATATTCCTAATAAGAGACCGTATCCAAATCCTTTAAGGTTTGGAATCAAGCCTTACGTATCTTTTAATTCATTTCAAGAATTATTCCTCTTTCTAGGTTTTCTAGGTAACTTGTCAAAGCAATAACTTTCCCTTCATTCATCCAAATGGTACACCAATTGTTAGCATGCCAGTTTTAACAGGTATTGGAAATTTAGAATAAATTATTAGAAGATACTAGTAATTACAGGTAACTTCTTAAGAATATAGTCATCCTGAGTAATATATCATTTACCAGAAATACCTGTAACAAGTATCTTTTTATAATTTAACAATAAGTTAGTCGTTCTTAGAAGATCCCTCAAGAATGTGTTTTGGTAAAGTATATTAGACTTCGAGGTGGCTATATTACCCGTAATGTAACTTCGAGAATATAGCCACCCCGAAATCGATATAATTAACCATAAATACATGTTACCGGTTTCTTCTTAAGAATATAGCCATCCCGAAGTTTCTATTATCCTTTACCAAAAATACCGTAACATGCATATCATGCTCGAGGAGGAATAGCCCTGAACCCATACGATAAAAACATCATCATCTTCTCAAAACCAAGCCTTTGCAACGTAATCACCAACGAGTTTTGGCTTCGAACAATCCAAACTACGATAACTCGTTGGTGATTACGCTACAAAGGCTTGGCTTGAAAAGATGAAGAGGTTTTTTAACAGCAAGGGTTCAGGCTACTCCTCTCGCAATGTGATCATTGGTGAAGCCTACAAAAGGATAAATGAAAGTAGATCTCCACTCAAAATTGCCCAAAGGATTACCTTAGCATGCCAATTTTAACAGGTATTGGACATTCAGAATAAATTATTAGAAGATACCAGTAATTACAGGTAACTTCTTAAGAATATAGTCAGGAGATCCTGAGTAATATATCCTTTACAAGAAATACCTGTAACTAGTATCTTCTTATAATTTAACAATAACTTAGCCGTTCTTAGAAGATCCTTAAAGAATGTATATTTTCGGTAAAGTATATTAGATCAAGATGGCTATATATTCTCGCGAAGTTACTGTAACTCTCGCGAATATAGCCACCCTGAGTCAAATATAATTAACCAGAAATACATGTTACTATTTCTTCTTAAGAATATAGCCATCCTGAGTTTTCTATTATCCCCACTTGCGAACTATTTTTTTACACTGTTCCTTATATATATTGCATTGTCTTATTTCTTCTTTTGCTTTATAAATGTGTAGTGCCCATCGGATAGTGTTCCTCTATCTCATCTCCCGCCATCCAGTTCTCATGTAATATGAGCTTTAATTAGTGTCGTACTACTATAATTGCTCAAGCATTGTCCAAAAGTTTCAGTTTGGCTATATATTGTGTCGCTTAGTTAGGGGTGGTCATCGAGTCGAGCAAGCCGAGTATTAGCATGCTCAGATTCGGCTCGTGAGTTTTCTAGTCGAGTTCAAGCCGAGCTCAAACTCAAGGTCGAGCTCCACTTTGTGCTCAAACTCGACTAGTTTTGAATTACAATTAGCTCATGCTCGACTCGGCTCGACTCGACTCGTTTTACAAAACGAGCTCGAGTGAAGCTTGAGCTCGAGACTCGTAGCTCGTGAGCTTGCAATCCTTGCATCTGGAAACAATGGCATATCGACATATATATACTCAAAATTGTTGAATATTTTTGTATGATTTAAGTACAAAAGTTCTAAAAAAAATTAATAAAATAACGAGTAGCTCGCGACCTACTCGATTCGAACTCGAACTTGAAACGAGCCTAAAACTAAGCTCATATTTGACTCATATTTTTTCATGAGCGAGCACGAGCCGATCTCAAAATTAGTCGAGCACCGAGTCTCATGACCAACCCTACGCTTAGTACTTATCCATGTAGGAAAACAAAGTTTTAGTTTCGTTGCGTATCTTTTTACGTTCGTTATTTCCGCTAGATAAGGGTAAACGTCGTCTAATGAACCCTTCTAGGAATCCTTAGGACAAGAAAACAAATTTTTTTGTTCCAGTCCAAGATAGACTCTACCTGCAACCACCTACTCCTCAACAACCTACTTCATTGGTTATGTAATTTGGTAACTCTTACTAACTTCCAACTCTTTCAGATAAAGCTTTTTTTTCTTTGTGTATATACTTTGTAAAGACAAATTACTCTTGGTTTTAAATGGGAGATATTACTGCCATTTGACATGGCATTTCTTTAACTATTAACCTACTAGGAGAACCTTAGCATTCATCTCCCTCACTTCTAAATATTTCTGGGTAACTATGTATGTAAGCTCATAATCTTAGAATTAATTTTTTGCATTTAGTTTACATCGGCTTATACTTATGTTCCTAGACGGTATTTTTTTGAATATTCTCTTCCTAAATACATGGCCCTCCACACCCATGTATAAAAATTAAACTCAAGTGCTGCTTGTGTGTGTTGTACTTTTTTCGAGGAAGAAAAGATAGGGCCTAGAACACCCAGGTGGTGCCTAGAGTGACACTAGAATCCAGATTTATTTTCTCTGTTAGCCGGCCCTGAGTAGGCCAACTCTTATATCGAGGCCTTGTAAAACCCAAAAAAGTCTAGTAGAAAAATCATTATGCAAATTTATTTTTTAGAACATTAATTAATTTTATATCTCTTCTACCATCTGAACATGGTAACCTTATGTTTTCATAGCTCCAGCCCAAGTTCAACTCCCTCTGTATGCATTTTGCCACACAAATAACAAAGTGAAAACAAAACTGAGCCTAGTATGTACTTCAGGTAACCTTGAGTGGGGGGCCTTTTCATTGGTCTATTATGGGGGGCCCTAGGCAGCCCCTATGTTTTTACCCCCTCGAGTCACCCTCACGAAAGTGTTATATTACATGCAACTCTCTGGAGTTTGCTTTTTATCAATACATTTAGGCCTTAACTTTAATTAGTCTTAGGAACGACTAGGTGTAATTGTAATCCAAAAATAGAAAATTGATAAAATAAACTAAGCTATTAACTAAACTATTAACCGAACTATTAATATGATTTCGATTTAAAAAATTGACAAAATAAACTAACAATTGTTTGCTTTTCATAAAAGATAAATTAAGAAGAAACCAAAAAATAAAATAAAGAAAAGACTTGTACACTTCAATTGTGTAAAGGGTGAATACTTGTAGTGCTCACTGGCCACGCTTCTTTCACCCTCACTGAAATTTATAACCGCATACTGCACTCAAAATATAAAAATGAACATAAAAGAACACTGAAATTACCTCGGTCTTGAGGCCAAAGCCGTCTCCAACCAGAAAATGAACACGACAATCTGCAACAAATTAATTTGAGGTGTTAAAATCCTATAAAAGTGAGAAACAAAAGAAATCAGTGAACAATAGGGTTGTAGTACCTACTTGAACTGGTAGAGGATCGCACAAGAAATATTAGGAGACGGAAGTTTGATGAGGCCTGAAACAAAGTTGTATGAGAAGGAGAGCCAAAAAGACGTGATGAGTAATTAAGTAAAGATGGTTAGTGTTTTCGGAGAATTGAATTTGGTTGAATTTATTTGAACCGACCCCAAATTTTAAAATAAATAAGGCGGTTGAAATACTGATGAAATATCAGTCGAAATAACTTATATCCGAGATATTTGCGATTTCCCAGTGTTTTAGGTGGCTTTAAGGACACAATTCAATTCAATTTTTTCATATGAGCGCCAACAACAAAAAAGACCGCCCAAAAACTTGCGGCAAATTTGGGTCATATATCAAACGGACTCCTACCATCAACCCACGAAATATCGGTCCTTATCGACGATTTATCCCATTCAGTTGGGATTAATATGTTATATATAGGGGTGTCCGTTTTGTACATGACCCGCTAACCCGACATAAAATTAGCGGGTTTGGGTTAGGAAAAAAGGCTTTTGGGTCATTTAAGGGTTGATCTGCCGAACCCGTCAAATAAATGGGTTGGGTTAGGGTCACATATGTTAACCCGTTGGTAGACCCGATTAGTTCTGGGGGCTAATGGGTCAGGACATCAACCCGTGACTAGGGCTGGAAATGGAGCGGGTTCGGGTCAGGTTTTGAGTCAAACCCCTTAACCATATTATGATCCATCGGGTTTCGGATATCCATATCCATTAAAAACACAAAAAAATACACTATTTTAATGATTTTCATATATAAATGTACGATATAAATTAATTTTTAGGCATCAAATTATGAATCTTGTTAAAATGGTTCAAATCTCGAGTCGGATTCTAGTCACAAACATAGAAACCATATCCGTTAAAATGGATTCGGATATGGTTGGATTCGGGTTGAATCCCGTACCATTTCCTGCCCTACCCATGACATGTATAACCTGTTTTAAGATATGGCTAGGAGGGCATAGATCCAGTACCTTGCCATGCAATACACCCTCAACTTGTGTGTATGAGTGGCCCAGATTCACTAGCTTTTTCTCTCTCCTGACGCACACTAGCTTTTGTCATTATATTTTTAAAATCTCACTATCCTAACAACCTAAAATATACAACTAAAAGGAAAAGGATTAGCTGTCATATTGATTCATTCGATAAAGATATGTTTCATTATTCAGTTTTCATTAATATGTAATTAAATTATTGATGGTTTTTGAAAATTAATACATGTTATATATATATATATATATATATATATATATATATATATATATATATAAAATATCCGACCTTTGTAAATATAATTGTGAAATACTAAATATTTTGCATACAGGTTGTGAGTGAACCCCCGACTTCGGATCGGATCGGATAAAGTGTTTTCGAAAAAATTGAGACATGTACTAGAATGAGTACTAGAATGACAATATTGATTTATTGAAGTTGTGATTGATGTCTATAAGAAGACTTTAAAGTTCGGTGGTATTGCTGGGTTTTACCATGCCTTCAACATTATTGTTTACACGGGTCTGTACTTTGGAATGTATGATTCTTTGAAGCCAGTTCTATTAACAGGAATTATGGATGATTTTTTATACGGAATATATGATATACTAAATAGAGTCAATACTAAATTTTTGACTTAACCCCCCACGGATGTACCCCCCGCTTGGCAATAACCCCCATTTTAAAAAATCTTTACCGATTGCCCTCACTCCATTTGTTGTACCTAGAAACAACTATAATATTTATGAATCGGTCAATTTGGTGCAAGTAGAGTTGGAGATTCTTAAACTTGATGTGCAAGATCTGCAAAAGGGCTTTCGAATCGGCACTAGCGTAACTCAAGGGACAGTGTTACAACACTCAGAAGCTTTGCTTTTATGAATGGAAGGAACCCATACCGAAAGATATATACATGAAGGCATTAAGATAATTGATGCGGAGAGCTACGGAGAAGATGTCTTTAAGACACCTCCCCTTGTGAGAAGATGCAATATGTTCCCTTCACCGGACACTCCTTTTGCAAAGAGGAGGATAATAACAGAGAAAATTGTGTGAGTTTGCTACTATTTCTCTACTTAGATTAAGGTCTTTACTTTCATATTCATGACTTTTGAACGATTTTATAGTCTGATCTATTGATGGTTTGTTGGTTGGGATGTTAACAGAGTGTCAAATTGAAATGTATACCACATAATGTGTCATATTCAGAACTGATTTCATAGTACTGAACACACCTCAATATGTTACATAGAGTATCATATTTAAAAATATACCACATAAAGTGGGATATGCAGAACTGATTTCATAGTAGTGAATACACCTCAATATTTAACATAGATTGTCATATTAAAAATTAGACCACATATAGTGTCCTATTCATAACTGATTTCACAGTCACGAACACAACTCAATATGTCACATGGAGTATCATATTTCCAATTAGATCACGTAAAGTTTCATATTCCGAATTGCTTTTCATATTTATGAACACACCTCAATATATCACATAGAGTATCATATTTCCAATTAGAGCACGTAAAGTGTCATATTTAGAACTGCTTTCATATTTATGAACACACCTCAATATGTCAGATAGTAATTTATTCGCTTTCTAGATTGAATCGGACAACAAGGTTGAAGATTATCCATTTAAAGATATGAAGGTAGACTGGGTACAAGCTCACGTACTACTACAAATGGAGGAAGCAAAACCAGTATTCGCTTCAATATACTCACCTTATGGAAAAGCAGGGGTAAATGGTGTTGGCTTATGTACATGGTTAATTTCAGTAGAACTTCATCCGCACCATATGAATTCCTTTTCTTTGGTGTAGGGACTTCATCGTGGACTTCAAACGGATGGTCGGAGAAACGAGATCCACATTTAAGTGTTTACTTGGGAATGGCGAGTAACTAGCTTCAGATGTTACGATCGCATTTTGTTGCACTATTTTTAATTAGAAACTACTAATGCTTTTGGGATTACAAAATAATTTAATTACCTTGCTACTTGTTATATTTGGTGTAGTTGGTCTTTGCTTGGTGTGCGTACCTGAACACGGAGCAAAACAGCAAGCCTACGAACTACAATAGGCACTATTACTACCCTTACCTAATGGGTGCGAGTAAGGTATGAAGTGAAAATGGTTTTGTTCTATAATAAAAGGCTAACATGATGATGTACCTTTTGAGTACCCAATGTTGTTTTTTGTAGGTTAAAACCAAAAATGAGACGCATCTAACTTCCGCGGCTCGTGCAATTAAATTGGACAATGATATTATTGAATATCGAAGGGTAAGATGATTCTACTATGACTCATGGTTTGATAAGGCAGTTCCCAACTTTGGTAGAGAGTTCCACCTTGAACTACTTTTGATTGTGGTTGTGTAGTGGTTTGTGCCCGTCGTCAACAGTAATCACTAGTGGTTATATGTCTTTGATCCTAATGCTCGCAAAGTTGTGATATTGAACTCTCTTGCGGGTAACGCATCCTACATTTGTGGAGGGACGGATTTGATGAAGTCTACGGTGAGTTTTGTAACTTAAAAGTATTTTTGTGATCATTTGAGAATATCTCACAGTCCACGCTTCATGTTTTAGAACTAAATTTGACTTTTGTGTTTTCTTGGGTTACGAAAATGCACTACACTTTGTCTCTGATTGGGGATTTCCATGCCAAAAATTGTGATGTGAAAGACTGGGTTATTGAGAAATGCAAAGATGTGCCACAACAACACAATGGGTATATATCTTATCTTATGGCCCTAATTAACTTATAGTTTCAAATTTGAGTTTAGTGCAATCTTTGAAAGTATAGTAACTACGTATCTTTATATGTATAGCTTTGACTGTGGGGTGTTCATGATGAAATTCATGGAGCTTTGGGGCGGGGAAAAGTTGGTACATTGGTTTGATCAGGTAACAACTTGATACAATCTAGTATGTTTCTTAATATGTCCAATTAATTATCTATAGTTTGGTTACCTTAAATCTTCATTTTGACTAACCACGCGGATTTGTATATGAACTTACAAGAGGATATGGCTTATTTCCTGCAACACATTGCTGTCTCAATGGTAATGTCGAAACTAAACAAAATGCGCCCATAGATGATATGGAGAATGTATGCTTCGAGAAGTTTGCACGTCTTTTTTGTTGCCTCGATAGTTTGGAGACGTTGAAACTCGAAGACTTAAGTTTTTTGTCAATCTTTTAATTAGCCTTTGCTCTAATGTCTATCGTAGTGTTGTTCTATTTGGCATTGCCTCAACCAAATTGATGTTGGAACTCGAAGACCTTCGGTTTTTGTGAATCTTGTAATAGTGATATTCTTTTGGAAACTTATTGTAACAGATTCGAAATGTAAGTTGACTTGTGGTGGTCTATTTTGGTTATGATGGGATACAATGCTATTATTTCTCTACTTATATTAACTTTCATATTCATGATTTGTGTATGATTTTATAGTCTGATCTATTCATGGTTTGTTGGTTTGGATGTTCACATACTATCAAATTGACAATTATACCACATAAAGGGTCATATGCAGAACTGATTTCATAGTACTGAACAAGCCTTAATAAGTTACATAGAGTATCATATTGAAAACTATACTACATAAAATATCATATTCAGAACTGATTTCACAATACTGAACACGATTGAATATGTCACATAAAGTATCATATTACAAATTATACCACATAAAGTGTCATATTCATATTTGATTTCCACGCATGAATATGTTACATAGAGTGTCATATTGAAAATTATATCACAATAAGTGTGATATTACGAACTGATTTCATAGTACTTAACACACATTAATATGTCACATAGAGTATCATATTAAAAATTATATCACAATAAGTATGATATTAAGAACTGGTTTCATAGTATTAAACATGCCTGAATATGTCACATAGAGTATCATATTCAATGTTATATCACAATAAGTGTTATATTCATAACTGATTTCATAGTAGTAAACACATGTAAGTATGTCACATAAAGTGTCATATTAAAAAGTAAAGCACATAAAAGGTGGTATTGTCTGAACTGCTTTCAACCATCATATCTTCATTCCAAAACTAAAATGAAGTCAGTTTAACATAACAGACACCATTTAAAAAGGAAAAGGAAACAAGCCAAGTTTTTGATTTCATAAAAGAGCTCATAAGCTAATACAATTAGTCCATTCTTCAAACAAGTAGCTCATGCAAATACAACTATGATACTTAGCTAACATAACTAAAACAAGACCAACTCGAGCCCTAAGTGCTAACAAAATGTGTGTTTGGCTTACCTGGCCATTAAGAAGTCTGTCAAGCATCAATTCTTCCAACTGTTTACCGTGTACTTGAATTGTGTCTCCATCCCAAGCAACGGTGCTGCAATGAAACACATACAATACGTACACCAGTTAATACAATAACATATACATCTCGGTGATGGCCTATTTAATTCTCATTGCAAATACATACAACTACGCATTCTTTACAGTCAAATGAACAGTAGGCATCATAAAAGGTTTTCAGATAGACTTAGATTTTACATACTTGACATGTGCAGACTTGAAAAACCTCCCAACCACTAGCTGCTTTCGAGAATTAAGACATTGAAACGCTGTTGAAGATTCTACTGAAAGTAGCTTTTCACCAAGATTTGTTATAGGCGGACAATCGTCAACACATATTACCGTAATCAGCTTCTGTTTTCCCTCTCTCTCATTCTTCTTTTTCACTTTTTGTGTAGGCGTTCTCGTCCTTTTTTTTTTATTTACAACCATTGATCGCAACTCCGGTTGCAGCTCCTCTTTGTTGGTGAAATTTGTTAGCATCACATCCACTGGAACAGATGGTGTCAATGGCAATGCTTGGATCTCATTATCTCTAAAAGGTGACATCTCCTTTTTAGCCTCAACCCCAGACTCCTTCTTGGACTTCTCTTTAGCATCCTCTTCTCTTTCTTTTAATTTGGCCTTCAAGGCTTCATTCTCTACCCCGCAGGCTTTGATTTTCTTCTTCCAACTTAATACACCTTCCCCTTAAGTCCTCTTCTGTTGGAATAGGATCACTTGTCAACGTAACAAGCTCCACTTCCTTAAATTTGATTTCGGTGGTCACCTGAAAACACCGATAATAACTTCACACAATAAGAATGCAATATAAAGTGTTCATTTGACATTGAAAATAGGAGATTTGTCTGGACAAAAATTACATTGGAAAAAACTACTGTCGAATGCATTTGACATGTGTCATGATCAATGTAAAGTTCATTTGACATGGGAAAGAAGCTGAACTTCACAAGTGATAAAAAATCAAATCAATATGAAATGAACTTGACATTGCAATAGAGTTCCGGACAGTGAAAACTACTTCCATAATTGGAATGAAATTATGACGACATTGAAATTTCAAAGAAGACTGATAGGGGGAAGGGAAATAACTTCAAATTCTAATGGATTCGCTCACCTTGTCCACGGTCAAATTTGATAAGGCCTGGGTATGAAGCATTTTGTTGAGTGTTACAATATCCCATCTTGCAAACGAAGGTACATAATCAGCACCTCTATTTGGCATTGCATCAACCAAATTGATGTGATCACACAACCAGTACTGATATCAAGAGCCACAAAAAAAATAGTTAGTAAACATGTAAAAAATGAAATTAATAATAAAATGACAAAAAAATAAGGCTAAACTAGAGTGAATTCAGATTGTAAGTTACCAAAAGAAGAACTGCACAAGATTTTACTTTTGTAGGCTCATGGTAGTACATCTTCATTCGGCACATAAGGTTTTGATGTATCACTTTTGGCCAGGATACTTCATTCATTTTTTTTACACTATCTAAGTACTTCAAAAACCACCACTGTGTTCTTGATGGTGTTGGAAAGAGAAGAGTGGTGATAATGTATAATGAAATAAGTTTGATGAAGTCATCTTCATCCTGCTTGCCATTCCATGAATTCACCACTTTATAAATAGCATTTACAATCAATTCCTTGGACAAGTTCTTTTCTCCGCCAAAGTGACAAGTCACAAACCCCGTTTTACTCAACTCGTCTGCATCTACATTTGTAGTCACATGACTCCCATTCATTGGCATACCAAACACTCTAGAAACATCTTCAGCTGTTAATTTGACAAACACCTCTCCTAACTTGAATGTTTCTTCTCTTTCATCGTAAGTTTTAATAATATCTACTATGATGTTTGTTTTTTTTACCAACATTTGTTTGTCTAACAAATCATCAAAGAACACTCTAAAAGTGTGACCAAATGGTGTTTTACCTATTAGATCATTGAAATCAACACCAACTTTTGACTCATGGAGTTTATTGGCAAGATAAAAAATTGGTAACAAGCTTGAGCGAAAAGGATAAGATTTCGTTTCTTTCTTATCTTCATCCACAACCTTCTCTTCCTTTTTGTTCTTCTTATCTTCATCTACTCTCTAAACTACCACTTCATTCCCTTCCCTCTTCTTAGCTGCTAACTGTATTTCCTGTAGATTATCCATGGAAATAAGTAATAGAATAGAATTTATTCAGATTCAATCATTTAATAGCATTACATTCCTCTAAATCATCCAACCTCAAAAAACTCAAATGCTTATGCTTAAAAATCCATAAATTAATAACAAGCTTAAAAATTGTCTTTGACTTTCTCTCCCGGGCATCACTTTTTGCTCTCCCTCCCCATTGACTCTAAATGCACATTTTCCTCATTTTTTTCTCTTCTTTGCTGTATTAACTACTTTCATAGGTGTTGCTTTCGTCCTTGATGGTTTTTTTTACTGTTGGTCATTTTCTTCTTCATCTTCTGTAGTGGATTTGCAAGCTCTGTACTTTTAGGTTGTTTGAAGTTTGGAGTTTGGTTCTACCATTTAACTGTTGTCGGAAGTTTGGAGTTTGCTGTTTTTACTGTTGATAGAGAAGAAAGAAAGAGAAAAGAACAAGGCTAAATGGGGTTTGACATTCAAATTGTGGGCTTTAGGCCCAAACTCAACTTTAACACACTGAAATATGCCACATAAAGTATCATACTGAGAACCGCTTTCATAATAGTTAACACTGAAATATGTCATATCGAGTATCATATTCCAAATTATACCACATAAAGTGTGACATGAAGATATTTTATCATTTCAAAAGACTCATGGACTGACAAGTTCCAACATCAGTGAACTTCTTCCTGAACTGCAAAATCACAATATCTATCCGATTCCTGAAGCCAAAATAAATACCGTTGTAACAATTGCTCTAACTATTAAAACAATCGCTAAATCTTCTGAGAAGCTTAGGAACAACTACTTCTAACAACAAAATTACTCTACATTGTTCAATTGCACATCTCTTTCCCTTACATCAAATATCTGTCATGTGGAAAAACACCCGCCCATCCTCACTACAAAAATTCTCAACATTGAATTTTTTTTGGAGTGTTGTACCCAATATCATAACCTAGAACATCACCACTAGGATCATGACCAATAACTTCACCATTAGGAACATCACCACCACAAAATCCTGTAAGTTCAACAGAAAATCAAAATAAAAGAGTTGCGCAAACCATACAATCTAAGTTTACACTATAACGTCATCCCCATCTAAGTTAAACAAGTGTGAAACCAAAACATGTGTCGTACCTTGCTCACCATTGTGTTTATGTAGATTTGGACACCTAGGCTTTGTGTGCTCCGTAGATTGGCAGTTGCTACACTTGTACGTTCGAGATCCTGGTGTTCCTTTATCCAATCTCACTAAGGCCACGAAACAAATAACATTTACTTACTTATAACCCAAAGAAATAAAATGTCATGTGCTCCAAAAGGAATTTTCTAAAACTAAAAGTGAGATGTACATGCATGCATGTTATTATGACTTCCCACACCTTGTAGCAATATATTTTGATGTAGGTAAAAGATAAATGGACACTCTTATCAATGCCAACTGTTATCCACAGGTCTATACGGAAATGAATTTTATAACGTCAAACTTTCAACTTACACCTTGTATCTCTGTTCAACCCGTCATCTTCCTCACGTAGGTCGGCAACTCGAGCAGTGCGTTCAACATAGTTGCGGTTAATACTTGGACCTGTAAAATAGTGAAACACAACGAAAATGTTGCCAAAATAAAGTAGAATCAGCAACTAATCAAAAGATACAATTGGAAATATAGACATTACAAAGTTGGGACCATACCAAAGAAAAAATCGCAAAGGTAAATAACTTACCTCCATCCTTCGGATGCAAGAGTGGGCATGTGGGTTTTGTGTGACTTGTCTCACCACAATGGCCACACTTATTCTTATTCGTCTCATTGTGACCTTGAAGTCTGCTAGAATTTTGCGGTCGGCCTTTGGATTTTACATGTGGGGGATCATTAACCGATTGCCGATGTGTGGTTTTAGGCGGAGTAAAAGGCATCTATCTCAAAAGGAACACGTGGGCTGCCTTCATAAGCTGGTGAAGTCTCATCAATTATTGGATTTTCCGTTGGACTGTTAGGCATCTCAAAAGGAGCATGTCGACTGCCTTCAGAAGCAGATGGAGTTCGGTTCTTTGTAGAAAAAGAAGCTAAAAAAACTTTGAAAGCTTCAGTGCTTTCCGCTATTTGGAGGCCCACGAACATATCTGCCTACATTTGGTTGTAAGATCACTGAAACGTATAACAAAGGCCACTCGGTCAGAAAAGTTGGGTTCTCTTAATCAAACAACCGATTTAGCATCCCGTGTCCATCTCCTTAAAAAGCAGCCCTGAGGTATCACACCAACGTCTTCATGTCTGTAAACTGAAATGATATGTCTACATGAAAATCCAGACGACTCAAATAGCCCACATGAATAGCTAGCATCCTGCAATACAACATTGTATCTCACAGTCGACTTTTTTTGCCTATTCAAATGGCGACTCATGGTGTACACACGAATATTGTCACCCACATCTTTTTACCGTCTGCGGTGTACATCACCGTCCTTTAATTGCTTCTTAAAACAATCAAAAGTAGCTCGTGATATATAGATGCGGCTTTGATTTGCATAATCGTTCAAGTGGGTATGAAGGACTGGTTTGGTTACTTTCGTCATCACCTCTTCCTCGTGCTCTCGGTGCCGGATATTTGCAACTACCACTTCCATTTTTCCAAACAGCTTAAACAACAGCATTCCAATTTTCACATAAAGCCGGATTACGGAGTTTATACTCTCACAACGTTAGGTGCTTCTACAACCGGCAAAGTAACTCACCATAGAGATATAATTAAGTATCCAACAACAAATGACATTGTAGTCTACTTGTCATTAGATATCGGTTAGATATATCATCCGACCTCATATATCATACTATTTTTGATAAGTGAATTCGGTTTATTGAAATGAGGTATGATCCGACCTCAAACTTATTAATCCGATTGTCTCTTTTCCGACTTTTTGGTTTCTGCCATTAAAGCACATCTTTTCCGATTTCTTGGTTTCAACAAAACTCTTTTTTGTTTAGAGAAGAGAGAGCATTTATGTTTTTACCCTCATTTGTTGTTCATTGTTCTTTTTCCTCAAAACTTAAATACCCGGTCAAAAATAAAAAAATGTGTGGTTCACAGCCCTGGGCACCCTAGCTTTTCCGTATAAAGTTTTGATGTCCGCCGTATTAAAGGCCTGAAGCCCAGCCCAATAACACACCGTTTCCATGAAAGCCCTATTTGTACCCTACCCTCGAAGGCTCCAACTCACAACTCAATAAAATCAGAAACCCAAAAACAAAAAAAAAACTCCCATCCCGAAAACCATGACGATGACGATGGTGGACCAATTGAACAACAACAAACTACGATGGGGAGATTTAGAAGACGAAGATGACCGCAATGAAGATTACATTTATTTTGCACCACCTGAAGTCATAACCGAACCTGACGCAAACGGTGTGAAGAAAATAATATCATATAAGATTAATGAAGAAGGGAGAAAAGTTAAGGTGACGACTACCGTACGTACTAGAAAGTTGGCTAAGGCGAGGTTAAGTAAAGCGGCTATTCAGAGGAGATGTTGGGATAAGTTTGGGGAAGCTGCTAATAAAGATGAGATTGGTAGTCGGCTTACTATGGTTTCTACTGAAGAGATCATTCTCGAACGCCCTAGAGCCCCTGGTTCGATTCCCCCTTCTTTTTATTATTATTATTGTGATTTTATTATTGATATTGCTAGTTTTGAGAAAGTTATTATATGTTTATAGCTAACTATTTGGTCCATCATATCTTAACTGGATGGCTTCTATATCATTCACTCCCTATTTTCTTGAGTTGAAATATTTGCTATTGCATTTCAAAGTTGTCTCAAACTTGAATGGTTCAATATGCTCCGTTTCATGAATTTCCTTTTGCTAATTTTCTATGATACTTTTGGATCTTTTATCTGGTTTACTGTGTATCAGTGTATGTATGTTTTCCTCATTACCACTATCCGACTTTCGTATATCAGAATTTTCTGTACCAATATACTGTACAAGCACCACCTCAATAACCACCAACACCAACACCAAAGGTATTAAGGTAATAAAAATAAAATACAACGGACTAGCATGTCATAATCCTACAAGACATAAATAAAAGATAACTCCCAATAAGGTTTTGGAATAAAGTCAGCTACTATTTCTCTATGTAGACTCTCTTCCAGTAATGCCTGAGGAAAATGACTTTTCGTAATATATTCACCCTGCAAGAAGCCTTGTGGCACAAGCCTCCAAATTTTTTGAAACACTAGCCATTGATCTTTGAAAGCTCTTTGAGTTGAACCCGGAAAGTAAAAGTAACATAAAACCAGTAACTACCATGGCACATTGGAAAGTTAACTAAATCAACAATAATGAAAGTTCTATATAACCCTGCAATGAAAAAATAAGTCTGGAAATAAATGAGTGCTTTAGATATGGACATGTTTCTAACCTTGGCAAATTGCCTGTATCAGGAGCATCATTATGAGCTGCACGGCCTGAATCCCAATCTGTAAAAAGCAAACAAAAAATACGCTAAACCAAAATCGCAAACAAACTAACTTACATCCATAGATCGTAAACACCTGTATGAAAATGTCTGGGTGTACAATAAATATAAATTAATCTATGAGGAGGTCATTCAATTTTACTGCATCTTAGGCTTCTGCCACTCTTATCGAAACACAACCACATTCACCGCTAACTGTGATGCTTTCTCAGCTCTCTAAATACATATCTTATTCAACTTAATTTCTGTTAGAGTTACAGAACGGGGGGGGGAGGGTTATGCTTAGACTCAAGAAGAACGACTGGTTTATAGACATGTGAGTGGATTTTATTTTTTCATGAAAGGTAAGAGAGTAATTACCAGAAGGACCACTCTGATAACCCCCAGATGGGCAATTCATATAACGACCATGAGGCCTTTCCTCAGCATAACCAGATCTGCCTCCCATGCCACAGTGATACTTATGTGGAGACTATCGTTGGAGTTGAAGAGGAAGAACCAGGTGACAACAAGTTAGAATGAAATGCTTGAGGAGTATCACCTGTAGTACCTTTACAATTCTAAGGTGTGTTTGTAGTAAGTTTATATTGTTATGTTGTACTTCATTGACACTCTTGAATAAGGTGTCTGGTTGGATTAACTTTAAAAATGGTCTTCCGCAAGGATAATCTTCATTATGAGGAGATTACCCTCACAAAATGCCAGGCCCAATTTACAGGTTCTATAATTGGGCATTAAAAACTTGATAGGTAGTTCCAGCCGATCAAAACTTGAAAATTAAAAAGAATAAGGTCCACAAGGAACGCCACAGATTTATATGGTACATGCAAAACTTGTTTTATTGAGTGTTTGTCACATGCATAAACTGATTTCATTAGAGCATCTCTAGGTGGTGGAGGCATCAAGTGTCATGTTTGAGGCTAAATTTGAGGCAAGCATCCGCAAACAATGACCAACTCTAGGTGATAGAAACAAATCTAGTTAATAGTGGGACCCATTTTTATTTTTATTTTTCTTTGTTAAAAGTGGGTCCCAAGTTAGTTTTTGAAATTATTAAAACTTTGTTTTGTCTAAAAAAGTGGCGAGAGTTGTTTAAAAAAAAACCCCACGCGACAAAGAGAAAAGTTATTAACAAGTAGAGTTATTAGTTTATTACCAAAGGTTAAAATTTAGGTTAGAAGTTATTAACCAAGTAGAGTTATTACCAAAGGTAGTAGGAACAAAGAGAAAAGTTACCAACACAGATGGTAGCAACAGGATGATAAGTTAATACAGAACAAGAGTTCCTCACGGAATGACCAACCTTTTGCAAAAGGGAATTAAGGTCAATGCTTCTAGCAGTCTTCACAGACTATACAGTTGCATCTCGTTCATCATAAACTTTCAAGAGATGTTGAAAGCCAGCTGTAAAGAGGTAAAGTTTAACTTTGATTACATCAATCTTGGTAAAACCTATGTCAGTAGTTTACCAGACTACAACGTCATAGATACTAGTGAAGAAAGTTACTCTAAATTTAATAATTTAGGAATAGCAATATATATTCTTACATCATCAAGACAAATTCCACATAGTCTAGTAACCATCAATCCTGATGTTAAATGGCATTATGTTGTTTTCGAAGGAAAATGAAAAGGTATCTATACAAGTTTAAAATTGCAAAATCTGCGGTTAAGTAAGTTTGATGAAAATTAGTTTTAGCCTAGATTACTAGATAGATTATATGAACAAATGTAAGAAAATATAAACATATATCATAAAGAGTTCTTCTTAATTTATACCTTTGTTTTCCTCCTTGGCCTGGTCACAGTATGCTCACTATTCCAGTGTTAATCCTTCTCTGTTTTCTCCTTTCTGTTAGACTTCACCTTCTTCTTCCTTCACCTTTCTAGAATGGTCTCGTCTTCGTACGCTGGTACGGGATCAATCTATTGCCAGTTAGACTTCATCTTCTTCTTCCTTTACCTTTCTAGAACAGACTCGTCTTCGTACGCTGGTACAGGATCAATCTATTGCCAATTCTTGGTCTTACGGCGAGATCTCTGACCAATACTCACTACGGCTGACTAAATTAGATCGGGAATAAGTCCTTGAAGCTTTCTCACTTTAAAGGATAGACCTCTAGATTTCTTCTGGACTTTGGAGACCCAGTAGTTAAGGCAACAAGCAAAAGGGTATATAAAAGAAATCTTTATTGATATGTGCGAAATCTTTATTGATATGTGCATAAACAAGCTTATATAGGTGTATATGAACTATCGTTCATCAGGACTCAAGCTATGGAGAGACTACTCCAGCTTCATAAAAATTATACTATTGGCCAGAGAGCCTAATTGGCTTGTCTTGTTCTAAGAACAATGACAGAAAACACCTTAAAATTTAGGTGGAGTTATCAAAATGATAACAAGTAATATACAACCTGGTTCTCACCCAACAGGGATCGTTCCAGTTGTAAGATATTCAGCAAAGTTGTTCATCAAGATCTTGAATTAGCAAGGCTAATTCTAGTACCAGATTTAATAGATTCTTCTATTGAATCAGAATTAATAATTCATGATAATATTTTATGGATTAGAGAAGAAGTTCATATTTATGAACATACTCATTCCAGTATTGAGTGACGAAAGTCATGCCCAACGTTTTGAAAACGGAATCAATGGGTAGTATACTGAAAGGATCTTCACAGATTGCTCTCGCATTCCTCTTGCTAAGATCCTAGGTTACATTGACACGGACACGTGTGTCCGTATCCGACACGGATACGGAGTGTCTGACACGGCGAAATATCAAAAACTAAGATATATCACACAGAATATGTGTCCATGTGTGTCCGACACGGACACGTGGATACGTATCCGACACATTATTTTTGAAATATGGCATGTCCATGTAACATAGCTAAGATCTACATCATGAGTAAATTTTCTCAAATGCTAAGATCTAGATGTAAAGAAGTTACTTATGATATTTCTTACATCAATTTGGGTAGATTATATTTACTTGAACATGAAGATTATATTCTACTTTGCCATGATGATGTTGCTTATTCCTGTTTAAACAATTTAGGAATTGCTAAATATACCATTGATGCAACAAGAGAAACAGATAGTTCTGTTTCTCAAGAAGTTGAACATGCGATAGCTTTACGAGAGAACACTTTGACTAAAATGTTAGCCAAAAGATTTGTAAGCTATTCGCCCAAACAGATGACTAGTTCATCAAGTACTAGAGTTTTGAACAACTCACAAACAGAGGTAGAACCAAACCTCAAACTTGATCATAGTTCTGAAGGAAAGTACTATGTTGTATTCCGAGGGAAAAAACCGGGAATATATACTCAAGGGATTTCTCGTGAAGAAGGGAGGAAAGTTAAGGTGACGACTACCGTACATACTAGAAAGTTGGCTAAGGCGAGGTTAAGTAAAGCGGCTATTCAGAGGAGATCTTGGGATAAGTTTGGGGAAGCTGCTAATAAAGATGAGATTGGTAGTCGGCTTACTATGGTTTCTACTGAAGAGATCATTCTTGAACGCCCTAGAGCCCCTGGTTCGATTCCCCCTTCTTTTTATTATTATTATTGTGATTTTATTATTGATATTGCTAGTTTTGTTTTCTTTGTTTGAGAAAGTTATTATATGTTTATAGCTAACTAGTTAAGTTACATTGTCACGGGTGAAATATCAAATATGGCTGGGTTTATAGTGATGAAAAGGTTGAATTTAGTGGATTTTGGTTTCAAGGATAATTACAAGCTGCAATGACAACAACTTTGGATTTGATCACTTTTAAATAGTTAACTATAAGTTATATCTATATGGTCCATCATATCTTAACTGGATGGCTTCTATATTTATTTCAGTGTTTGTTGTTGAATTAATTGATGAAATTTTTGATAGGAAGCAATCAAATGTTTAAGTTTGATTCTGTAAATTTGAGTCTGTTTACGAATTCTATTTTTATATAGGACATGTTTTAACTTTGGGTTGTCAGCATGCTTGGCGAAGTTTATGTGAGAAAGTTTATGCTTATATCTTATATTTTGTTGTAGACTTCTCTCAACAAGTTTGTTGGAATGGGACGACCTGCATGGAAGGAGGCTCATTCACTCTATTTTCTTGAGTTGAAATATTTGCTATTGCATTTCAAAGTTGTCTCAAACTTGAATGGTTCAATATGCTCCTTTTCATGAATTTCCTTTTGCTAATTTTCTATGATACTTTTGGATCTTTTATCTGGTTTACTGTGTATGTATGTTTTCCTCATTACCACTATTCGACTTTCGTCTTTCCTTGGATCATTCTAGATTTGATTTTAAATTTTAAGAGATTTCCTGCCTGTAGGTAGCAAACCAGATGAAGGCAAAATTGCAGGAGATCCCATGTCAAATCTTGGGAAAGGTGGGGGTGCTGTTCTCATGGTTTGCAGGACATGTGGTAAGAGAGGTGATCACTGGACTGCACAGTGCCCCTTCAAGGATCTTGCTCAACCACCAGAAAGCTTTGTCGACAAACCTCCCGCTTCTGAAGCCGCAGCACCTAGTTCTGGCGCATCAAAGGGAGCTTATGTTCCTCCTAGTCAGAGGGCTGGAGCTGACAGGAGTGGACAGGATATGAGGCGTAGGAATGATGAGAACTCGGTTCGTGTTACCAATCTCTCAGAGGACACGCGTGAGCCTGACCTGCAAGATCTCTTCAGTACTTTTGGTCCTGTGAGCCGTGTTTACATTGCTTACGACCAGAAAACTGGCATGAGCAGAGGCTTTGGTTTTGTCAACTTTGTACACAAAGGTGACGCTGAGAAGGCTATTGCAAAGCTCAATGGTTATGGTTATGACAACCTCATCCTTAGAGTAGAGTGGGCTGCGCCAAGAACAAACTAGATTGTTAGTTGCTCCTTTTCTGAGTCAATCTGAGGTCTGCTGGTAAGTGTCTTTTCTTATATGTATGGCACTATCAAGTTTTGAGCATGTGATTGTTGTTTTTATGTCTTGGAGGTTTAGGACTACCTTATGTTATTTGCTTTCAAAGATATTTGAGATGTCTTTTCAGATAATAGATTGAATGTTTTAATTACTTGAACTGTTAAAAGATTAAATGATTTGCTTTCATGTGCCATTCAGTTAGTTCCCCTTCTTGCATGAATTAGTGACAAACTTATATTGTTTGTCATCTTGGTCTGAAAATCATCTCTTAATGTTTAGCTCAGATTAATACAATAACGTTAGTCATACATTCTTTAATTTATTTCCCAAAAGATTAATCGAGTCCAAAATATTATCATTTAGTTCTACCGATTGGGACTGAAAAATTGCTAAGCTCATAATCATCTCTCGATATTATTAGCAAATTATACATTAGGAGACAAAGAAAACCTCATTACCTCACTAACTGTTCTCTTTAGAAATAGAAATTATATTCAGTCTACCTCTTCAAAGTAATATGCATTGTTTCTATTTGAAGAGATGTATAGGAATCAATAATATGTGTTTTTAAGTTTCATCTGTACCAGTTTGCTCCTTATTGCCAACTCTGATTTTGGAGATGTCCTTAAAATCCTATTCTGCATTCAATCCTATTCTCACATACCCTTTACTTCTTTCCACTTCCAATAATCTCCTTCCTTTTCAGAAGAGATGTTCCCTCTTCACAATTATACTAGAGATGAGCTCTCCCTGATTAAAGACCCTTTCTTCTTCCAATTTCTGAAGCTGCTCAATGATGCTTACTTTGTTGAAAATGGTTATGAATATGACTCGACTGAAGTTTCTATAAACAAGTTCCGAAGTTTTTGTGCAGGTCACAGCTGATGCTTGTGTTTCTAGTTATGCTTGGATCAGTGAATTTGTCGTCAGTATATTGGGGTTTCTTATGCATAAGTATCACAATGTGGTGCATTTGATAGACTGACTTTAACGCTTGATCCCGTGAGACAGACAATAGTAATTTTTTAGTCAATCCAGTGCTTTGGAAACACCTGTTCACTTATTCTCAATGGCATAAAAAAGCAGGGATATCTTTACGAGGCTTCGGTTTTTTCTTAAAATCATGTGTTTCTTGGCATTGGTACCTAGTTCTTTTATAGCGCTAAGTTGTGCTGAGTTTATGCAAATCCAAAGGACTTATGGGAGCAACCGTAGGAGCTTTTAACAGTCAGTGTTCTCCGTGAGACAGTATTAGCTGCAGTGGTAAATCCAGCAACGCCACTCTCCCTTAATTAGCTGCAGTAGGTAGATCATATTTCCGAAAAATCAACACGTCAACACGTGAGCTCCAAATGCTCCAGTGACATCTTCCAAAGTTGATATTAATTGACAGCACTCGGCGCCAGCATTACTTCAGTCAACTTCCAGTGCTTAATCAAATACTTTGGTGGACTTTAACTTTCTTATGTAAAGCAAATCTTTTGTAAGCTGGAAGCAACATTTATTTATTTATTTATTTATTTTGTTTTTCTGCTTTCTGTTCTTTCAGGCCTTTTTAAAAGTCATAGGCGAGTAGGCAACTTACTTATTTTATGCATCATGTTTTATAATTATTATGCACACTAGCATAGTGCACGCCCTCTAGGCGTCAAATTGAACCAGTCTTATAAAGACATCAATATATGTTGCATAAAAAAAAAAAAATATATAACACTGCACAATGAATTAAATTACACTAGATTTTTGGACCCGTTCAACAAACGGGGACCGTTTCTATATATTTTTTTTCATTTTATTATTAGGTATGAAAAATCTTACTTCCAAACTATATTGAAACTCATATAGTAAATTAATTGATCAAAGTTCCCAGTACCAATAATTTGTTATGGCTGTTAAACAAAGTTACAAACATAAAGTGCTGAACAAAATCCATTAAAAATTAAAAATTTGCATTGTTGGTCATTAGTGTGGAGAAGACTGGTACGAAAGAGCTCCACTGGCATTTTCTTATAGCACTTGTGGCTTCTAACCCCAATAACTGCAACATTTTGACCCACTAAAGAAAACAATTAATTATACCTCTTTACTCCCACTTATATTTGTAAACGACATATTAAAATGAGATTTTCATATATGAGAAGCCACAATTGGTTTTAATCTAAGAGTTCAATCTAAGTTTGTTTTTCCTTTATTCCAAAAAACTACAAAAGAGAACCAACCTTAGAATACTCATATCGTCAAATAAAATTAAGTACAAAACAAAATTTTGTTGAAATTTTACATGTAGCTAGTAGAGTTTATGCATTAAAATCGATTAAACAAATATATGGAAAGAAAAACCCAATAAAGAAAGCAATTAATTATACCTCTTTTATGCTTCCACTTATATTCGGACCCGATATTAAAATGATATTTTCACAAATAAGAAGCCGCAATCGGTTTTAATCTAGGCTGGGTAATCGAAACGTTCATTTTTCCCTTATTTAAAAAAAAAAAAAAAAAGAGAACTATTGTGTATGTGTCGAGTGTTCAAAGCCAGCATATGAGAAGAACAAAGATAGAGATATTCAATATCATCAAAAGATGGTTGTATATAATGGAGGTGAACAAAGGATTTTTCGTGGATTTTTCCCATAGAGAAGTTTTGGGGGTTTCCATTATTAGGTTTTTATCATTCCCAAACAAGCCCACCCAAAGGTCCAACTCGATTGAAACATCTCTTTCATCATAAAATGACCATTTTGCCTAAAGAAAACACACCAAATTTCTTTCCAACCTCAACCTCAAAAATTCATTTTACTTTCTAATACTGCTATAAATGACCATTTGCTCGTACATAAATTTCTTCCAACTCACCATAAATTCAACTTCTAATAGGGACTGTATGAAACAGGTACTGAAATTCCTCTAAATTGGTAAAAGTCCCAGATAATACTTCAAGTGAGCTAACGGAGTAGCCGTAGAGGACCAAATAGAAAATTAGAGTAACATTAAATGTTCTATAACTCATGCCTTGACCTCATCATTTCTAAATTGGGTTTCATCAGCTGAAAAAAAAGCTACTATAATTTCTATATAGTTACACTAAAATTATGCAAAACAATCGAACTCGAGTATTTCATTCAACTCTACATATAAATGAATATTACAAACAAAACTACACTCTTGCAAACCGAAAAATACTAAATAAATGATTAATTACCATGATATACTTGAGATGAGTGGTAGCAATTTCTTCTTAGTCTCATTAGCATAAAACAACTCAAGTTTATTTACCATATCCACACCGTTTTTCAACATTTCCTACAAAACACAATCCCTAAAATTTAACCCATACCCCAAATCCTAAAAAATAAAAAACTAACAAAATAATAAAATAATACAATATCACTATCTTATCGAAAGTGGAATTAGATGCCATGGTATAATTGTGTCTAAAAAAAACTTAAAGACACAAATTTTAAACAATTTCGTTCGTGTGAATAAGATTACCATTCTTTATAATTCATTGTATTTTTGAATTGCAATGAGTTTCTCCATGATAATCAAAACCAACAATAATCAACTTTTTTTCTTTAATTAAACATACTCAAAAATAAATAATCCAGATGAAGCCACGATGATACAACTATGTACCATGGTTGATGAATGATCGGAAATGTTTCATCTTAATTTACAATTTCAATAAATTACCGTAGTTGATACTCTTTAATAGGTGCAACCTATAAAATTTCTTACTCTTACAATCAAGAAAGCTTTTCTTGAGTTAACACTCTCAAGTAATCCATCTCACATAATTATAATTAGTTCAACACTATCTAATTCTCCTTTGAAAGGATTTCGTATAATCTTTTATATTTGTATTTCTTAATTTTGGTGAACATTGTCTACACTACACTAAGATTTTTTTTTTTTTCTTTTTTTATATGATTAGTGTCCCACTTTGTAACTTTCGAATGCCAAGACCAAGAGACACCCGCCCATCCATCTCATTCTCAAATAGGCTCATTCCACCCTTCAACCGAACAATTTTGGTACCAACAATTTTCTTTAACAATGCCAAATTCAAGACCCATTTATTACATCTCAAGTATTGCTTCCGGCAACAGAGTTGCATATGACAATTTCAATATCTATCATTTGTAAAGAAAACTTCATATAATCCAAGAATAATATATTCTAAGATTTACACAATCTAATGTGATAACTCTTTAACACTGTATATTGGCTTGTGAGTATAAGATTTATCTCAAAAATGAAAATTACTACAGAGTGTTATCACTCTCTATCATAGGCCGATAATTGTTGTATCGATTCTCTATCGAAAGCTTTATAGATTCAAGAAAGGAGGGGTGATAGGTAGGTGGAGAGGTGACTCATTTCAGCTACAATTCTCATTCTGAAGCCAATGCAACATGAAATGGATTGATGGTACCGTGTTAGATTGTAGCAGCTCCATAAACGATCTTCTTTCTTCTTTATATCCTGGATAACTCTCTAATAAGAGTCTGAACCTTAGATTGTAGCAGCTCCATAGACAATCTTCTTTCTTCTTTATATCCTAGATAACTCTCTAATTAAGAGTCTGAACCTATATCCCTTGCTAAGACATATCCTTATATGCTCTAGATTCCAAGTAGTTATACCGGATCCTTGAGCACTAACCTCCCACTCGATCACATTTCAAGAAAATAGGTACATCTGAAGTTTTTTTTGGGTCCTCTTTCACAAGGCCCCGAGATATATCGGATATATCGGATATCTCGGTTTTTTGTGACCAGTCCAAAGTTTCTAAAATATCGGATATCTCACCGATATATCTCGGATATCTCACGATATATTCGGATAGATATTTCGACATTTCAATATTAAATTATTAAAAATTGGTCAAAAATATATAGGATTATACGGGCGATATAAACTTTCATATCTCGGAAAAAAGGGTTTTTTGTGGGTCCTCTTTCATTCCATATCTCCAATTCATTCCCCATAAATAAAGTTCTTAAATTCCTGAAAAAAAAACATACATTCAATTAAGAGGAAGCATGATGCTATCACAACACCATATATAAAGGTTCAATGATATTTAGACATCAGACATCAAAAGATCATGACTGACATAAGATGTAGAGACTACACTACAACAGTTGAAGTAAATTGTGCCATTTTATGTTTGTTCCATAGATATCATCCCTAAGTTAAATTAAATGTTGTTTATGAGATTCAAAACCTTTAGAAGAAAAGGAAAAAGTAAAGTGTTTAAATCCACCTCATACACGTTCAAAGAATTATCTAATGTGGGGGACCCCATTTGCTATCTATACACTGAAAATGGCATACCTCGTCAAAGTAGATTACCATTAGAAGATGAAAAGATTAATCAATAAACCACTAAATTAAATTCATAGAGAATAAGGGCATAACTCAAGTTGAGAACTGTAACTAAATGCATTTGGAAGAAGCCACCTGGCTTTAAACTGGTACTCAACATTGATGGATCTGTACACAGAGGTAGAAGAGGCTTTGGAGGGCTTATAAGAGATCATTGTGGCACTATCTTATTGGCTTACACCAGTGGGGATGACAATATGTCTGTGCTAACTCAGGGGCTAAATGCAATCAAATATGGATTGTTGGGATATGATCATCTTCATATTAAGATGATATATGCTAACAGCCTAATGATATGCACCACCAAATACATATCAAGTGGGCAGACACTTTAAGAAACTCATTATAAGTTTCAAGTGGTTCATAGCGTACTTGGTATCATACCTACTCGCTCGCGTTGCTTCTATGTATTCCCGTCAAAACCTCTTACATAAAAAAAGAATCACAGTGTATATATTATTGGTGTGTAAACCAACTCATAATTTAAACGACATAGTTTTTAGTGAAGCTCCAATCCCTTTAACAAAATCAAACACTGTGCAGATGATGATGTTGTCCCTGCATTGCACCCATCTCCAATATAAAAAACCAATGGTCTAAGAAAACCAAAAGACTCAATTCAACCCCATAATAACTCGATTCGAATGAGATCCATTTCATTCCTATCCAAGGCCATTTTAGAGTTGATCTCAGATCAAAATTGTATCAAGCTTAACCTATTGTGGATATGAGGACTTTGTTCCAACCCAGGTTTAGGTAGCACCGAGATTGGCTACAAAGGCATGGCCAAAGTCTAATTGGAAGATAGCTCTTATTAGTTATGTCTTCAGGGTCCTTACCCATGATGTTACGATAGTGACTCCTTAATCGACTTAGGAGTTGTTCTCGAGCACGCTTAAAAAAAGGCTTATAATTCACCCCAACCCTATCCCTTGGAAAGAAAAAGGTAGCACCGAAGAGAAATATTTTCCTAATTCCAACTCCATGTAATTAGCAAAATAATTATCCATGTCCTGGAGTACACAACCTTTAACTTATGTCAATCCAGTTCAAAACTTATGTGGGCCTAATAGGAATATAAAGATGGCAATGCACAAAGTTCTTTGAGATGTGCTAAAAATAGAAGAAACCATATATGAGAGTCATCCATCAGACCCCCAAAAAATAGGGTAGGGGTTCTTAATGGAAAATGCACGTTCATAAACACTATCATTAATCTATAAGATGAGTAGATTATCTCTATATACTATCATCAAGAAATCAAGTTTTATATTAGATGAGACATGTTATATAACATCATCCATTGGCCTTCATCTATTACCACCCTTTACGCACGTTCATATACACTCACTCCCCAATTTCCTAAGACTAAGACAGCCCAACCATTCCCATGCCATATTAAACTTTAATTAAACATATAGCAGCAAGCCGGTAACTATGTAGTAATTAATTAGAAAAAAAAAAATGAATAAATAGTCCGCGGTGCATATCAAAAGAAATAAAAATGCATACAGTTCAATCGCAAGCTTATATATAAACAACTCGGAACCTAGCAATGCAAAGATATATTATCTACAAAAAGGTTGCATGTAATGGATTGAGTAATCATGAAGAAAAAAAAATAGTCATGAAGAAGAAGGAAAAGAAATGCATAACATTATAGGAGGCATGAATATCTGATGAAGAAGAGCCAAGGTTTAGTTGCGTAGCTTGCAAGGAAAAACAAACCATGAATAAAAATATCCACCTCTTGAACTAATGCATAAGGTTTCATTGACTGATAAAACAAATTTTCCATATAATAATCCCATTTTTTGCAAGGACCAAATCTCCAAAGCACAAAAAATCACTAAAAAACACAAAAGTTTTATGTCATGAATGAGATATCATCAAATATAATAGTATAATAACTCAAAACAGAACAATGCGAACTTAACTATTGAAGGAAAAAATGTTGAGTATTAGTATTGAAAGGATTAATTTTCCTCTTTTTTTTTTGTTTGGTTAATTTTCCTCTTACCAAGATAGGATCCTCAGCTTTGCCGTAAGTTCAAACTAACTCCACAATTTGGTCATTAGGTCTAGACTCTGTAAACCAAATCGATTGCAATGGCAGAAAAAATCTTTAGACAAATTACCGATCTCATCCAAATTGCACATACGGACATAAACAATATACGAAGTAATAGCCTAAAAAGTAGAGAAAACTTGAATGTGATGATTGGCCACCAATGAAAGTGACCCAAAGAGTAGTCCCCCAAGCAAGAAGTGGAGAAACTCGATATGAGAGAGTGGTGGAAACTTTTAGTGAAATACCCATTGTATCCATCTTAAAGATACAAATAATCACTAATACAGTAAACTTGCCAGCCTTGTCAATAACTTGAGCTCAGTATTCAGTTTGCAGTAATAATCCGACTTGGGCATCTACGTTTTATAAGATGCAATTGATATTGGCAAAGTGATCTAAGTTAAAAAAAAAAAAAAATTTGAGCTATAATAAATTCAAGGTATGTCACTACATATCATATACCTATATATATGTTGAAGCTTTTTGAATGATTTTTGTTAACCGGTGCGCCATGTGGAGACGGGTGTATCAAGTAGAAATTATATAAAAGCAAAACAAATTGGAAAAAAGGGCAATCAACCGACATGTTTGCCATAATGCAAGCACGATCAGGGGAGTTCATAGGAGATTTAAGGCATCACCATTTCCAGTTACTGCAGATAAAAAAAAGAAAATATAAGAAGACAACCTAACAATGTTGAAAGTTCAAATCGGTTTTAGTTTTATTATGAAAATGGGTTTTAAGGACACGCCTTCAATAACTATTAAGGCCTTTGGTGATAATTAAAGTAGGCAAAACACAGATATAAGTTTTATATTCAAACTTTAGCATATCAAACACACAGACACGTGTACTCGAGGGTGTCAGAATCATATGCACTTCCATCACCTAACACAACTTGCGGTGGCACTCAAGAAATGCTACTCTAAAGTATTTCAGATGATATAGCAAGCAAAAACAAATCTCATATTTAATACTATACATCTATGTTTATTTTTTTTTTTTTAATTTTTTTTTTGGTCAATACATCTATGTTTAATTGATCAATTAAACACGTCTATGTTTAATTGATCAATGATACATGAAACCTTGGGAAAACTTAACATAACATGGAAATACAAAGAATATAAAAAAACCAAATAAAATCAAAGAATGGAAATTGAAACCCATATCTATTGATTGATAACTATCTAATACCTAGTATTGATTGGGTATGAGATTGGCATATATCAAAAGTTCTATTGAGCTAAAGATAGGTAGCGGGATAAAAAAAATACTATTGGTCAGTTAAAAAGAAAGAAATTGCATCAACTAAAATATTCTCCTTCTCACTAAATTCTTGTGGGCGTAATCTACAACAAGCTTGAAGATTGCAACGGAACTTAAATGAGAAAATACATGATAGTTTTAAAGTATTACATGGAGAAGGCATAGAGAGGCTCAACAAATTTGATGTAGTACTTTGTATTATTTTCAGCGTGCATCTCTAGCTTCAGAAGGTTCTCTCTTTCACCAGATTCTGCAAGACAGCATGTAGGATTTAATTGACATACCAAAGTAATGAATTAATTATTTAAATCATGACTACATCAACATAAACCCCAAACAAAGGAAGAAGAAAACAAAGAAAAAATTAAAGAAACTTGAACTAAAACAAATCAGTACGTCAAATATCAAATTGAATTGGAGAAAAGGGTTAGAAAACAACTTACATGGGGGCAACCCATGATGCATTCTTATGAAATTTCAAATAGCCCTAAGCCTATTTAGTGGTTAATGAGAATTTTTGTAAGTTTTGTTTTCAAGCCACACCACTCTTTTGAGGCCGAGTTTTTTCCATTTTTTGTTCAAACATTTATTTTTTAGTAGAAAATGACGTGGTGATAAAGAAGAAAGCACACACAAAAATAGCTTTGAGAACCGGTTTTCAATCCCAATAATTATATCGAACTACTGTTACTGACTTAGAAATAGTAGAAACTACACAATCACATATGTTTCAAAATCTTCTTTTTTCCCTATAAATTGTCAATCTATATGTGGACTTATCTATACCATGGTTTGAAATCGCCATACCGACCTATACCCGAAAAGTTTTCCTTTCTCTATGGTGGTTGTATAGTTTGTCACATAATTGTGTAGAACACTAATTTAAATCCTCTACATTCTCTCGCATGGGTAGTTGTTTTGGTTCTAAACTAACACGATTAATCAAGAACCCTTGAAAAAAAACTCTTCAACATCACTGCCATACCTAATTTTCTATCTGTATACGTACCGTAAGTGTTTCACTAAAGTGAAGGAGTAATTGAAAGGTTGAAAAGTGGTTTAACATAGTTAATCATAATTCGTATTGAAATAAGACATGCTATCATCTAAATAAGTCATGTTATCACCGAAGCACACCTGACTTATTTTATTAAAAAATATATAGGTACCTTGGTTTCATTCACAATTTGAGCTTGAAGTTGCACCCTCACAATTTTCCAAACTGAACAACAAATGAGATATCCATTTCATTTAGCAGTCATGTCTGATCAATAATAGAGTAGAGAAACCAAAAAGAATTATGAAGTCACTAAAAGTTATAATTATAAAGTCAATAAGAAGTTTTATGAATGGAACATTCTATTATCTTCTTTTGAACAAAGAAACTGGAGAGAGAACATTTGACAAAATAAACAACTAACCAAATCAACTAAAATCAGTAGCCACTAAAGAAGAGTGCCCAAAATCAATTGACCTTGTATGAGTTTCAATAATGAGTTGTTATTAAAGATGTGGTAAAAATTTGAAAACCCCAAAATTGGATTGCAACTTTCGAAAGTATTAAGTTTCTGCAGTTATTAAATATTTAAATACACACAAATAAACAAACAAACATTTAAACATTGGCTTGCACTTAATTTCTCAATGTTTAGTTACAAAATTCTAGATAAGCTCCCAGGTCTTCCTAAAGCAATGAACATAATCATACCAATATAACTAAAATCTATAATGAACCTAATTACCATGAACAATGTTCCTATATGCTTCATTGTTTAATCGTGAATTTGCAATCTTATAGTTTTACATCGTAATACATTTAGCAATAGATGATACAATCAGACAATGAAAAGGAAATCGATCTATTAGGTAAAATATTTATCAAGCTTTACTCATTAAAATGCATAACCTTGTGAACGACTCTATCAACTTCATCTTCTATAGTCCTAACACCGCACACTATATGCTGAATATCTTGATTAACCGTCAATAGTTACTTAATTTTCATAAATCATTTGATTAATCTTACACTCCAGGAGAAAAAAAAAATATAGGTTAATGGTCACTACAATTGAAGGCACCTTCATATTTCAGTACGTATTGCTTTCATGTATCTTACATCCTAATTAAATTAACTCTTAGAATACCTTAGATATCCAGGATGTCTTGATTTTGAGACTATTCAAACAAATTGTGGCAACTGGCAAATGATAGCTGATGAAAAGAAAGTGGAAAAAGTGAAAAACCAAACAAATAGCGAGAAAAAAAAATACTATTTATGGATCCTCACACATGATGGAAGAAAGAAAAAGAGGTGCAGCTATTAGGCTTATCAGTATTTTTAATTCTATGTTTTTGTTTGTTCGTAGCGAACTCTTTGTAGGTTTAGGTAAACTTCTAATTTAGTCTCCAAATTTTTTCGAATTGGCAACCTGACGTGGATGTACACTCTAATATTGCTTTCATGTATCTTACATGCTAATTAAATTAACTCTTAGAATACCTTAGATATCCAGGATGTCTTGATTTTGAGACTATTCAAACAAATTGTGGCTACTGGCAAACGATAGCTGATGAAAAGGAAGAGGAAAAAGTGAAAAACCAGACAAATAGCGAGGAAAAAAAATACTATTTATGGATCCTCACACATGATGGAAGAAAGAAAAAGAAGTGCAGCTATTAGGCTTATCAGTTTTTTCAATTCTATGTTTTTGTTTGTTCGTGGTGAACTCTTTGTAGGTTTAGGTAAACTTCTAATTTAGTCTCCAATTTTTTTCGTAATTGGCAAACTGACGTGGACGTACACTCTAATATCGCTCAAAAGGATTATGTATAGAAAGTTTCATTATCTCATACTAACATATTAGTAAACTAATTCAATTATTAGATAGACAACAATGAGCTGAATCTAACAATGAGTTGAAGCTAACGTTAAGTAAATTGCAAAAGTGTTATTTATTCACATGGATGCAAGAAGTAAGCCTAACAAAAACTTGCTGAAATTAACAATAAATCCGTTTTATAACACATCAGCTCAGGTTTGTAAAAAAGTTACACACACAAACAAAAAACACACAAAAACTGGTTTCTTTTCTCGCAAGAAACAATACACAAAGAGAAAATATAGTGTATACCTCTTGGAAAATGGATTTCACAGATAGTGATGACTAATGATGGAGTTGCCGGAGGTTAATTTTGAGCCAATCGTCAAGTGAGTCTCATCAATTCTTCAATCAGGAAAATCACAACACATACAAAAGAATTGATTATTTCCTTCTTGATTTGGGGAGGAATGACAATACTTCTCCGTCTTGTCCACTCATTACCATCCTATCCATCTTTAGGTGAACAACCACCCACTAGAAACAACCAATACTTATCTACATCCTCATTTAGGCATCTACTACACCATTCGGCCTTTTGGATTCCGCCTTTACCAATTACCACCACCAACTCCTTGCGGTCAGCTTTGATTCCTTTTACAGCTCCACAAGTGACCCTGATATCATAGTTATGATATGATTGACACCATTAGACACAAACCACTATACGTCTTCCACGACAATATATATTTTTTAGCGTCTTACAATTATTCCCCATAAAAATTTATTGGGGCTTTTGCATAACCTATACAAAACCTTTCTTAAGAGATTTCTTGCAGTCCGAACGTTTTTAGACCAAATTCTTCATTGTTTTATTTCCCTAATAGGTCCTCTCCCTTTTTACATTTTAGGAAATAAATGGTATCATCTACTGATTTCAAGAGATCACTCAATTCTCTTCTTTTTTCTTATTATTATTGATAAAACTAAATTTCCATTAATGAAGTGTAGAGTGATAGAGATAGTCACAGTACAATGCCTAGACCAAATTACAAAGACACAATCAAGAGAAACACAGTACTGTCCCATCTCACCATGAGATCGTAAAAAAACATAAGCCCCTTAAACAAATTAACATGAGATACCCACGCCCACATTAAAGCCTTCACATTACAAATTACACTTTCAACAGTAGACATTGTCTTAAAAAATGCGCACACGAAGTAAAGATTACTCTCCCAATGAATTCCTTTTTGCTAGGCATTTACTACTCCCCTCTTCCATGATTCCATTAGACTTAACGATATAAATCAGGGGGATAATACAAATCTCTATGTACACACAACCCAATTTTATTTTATTTTTTGTTCGACTCTTTCTATCCCTCTTCCACATGACTTGTCCCGTAGATCAATCATACCCAAAGAGTTTATGCTAAGGAAACATTATCTAATTTCACCCAACATAGAATTAAGTTACTTTTTTCCATCGGGTAAATTCCTCTCGCTGTTCAAATGCTCACATTCTTTAAAAAAAATTATTATACCATCACATAATAATATTTCCATATGACTCAACTGAGCAGGAAGCTAATATTTCCATTCATGTGATTTCTTCCAAAGTTTGACCTCAGCAATGCCAATAACTCCATTTGGAAATCACTCCACTGAAGTTCATATTATGAAAGGCTACACCAGCCTTTCCTAAGTAAGCCAGCAGACTCTACCAAGCATTGCTAGACAATGGCTCCTCCAATCTAAGTTTTCATTTAGACAAAATTACTTAGTAGATAATGCCAAAAATAGTCCCAACCAACTATAATTTCAAAAATACCATCACATACTATTAAAATTTAACTAATTCAATAGTATGTTTGATACATGAAATTTTATAACAAAATTTAGAGTTAATATAATAGGCGATGGGAGAAGAAAGGGTGTTTCTTCTCAAAAAAAGTATGTAGCAGTAAACAATGGGAAAAAGAAAACTAGTGAGGATGAGGCATACCTGAACTCGGTAAAAGATCAGTAGTGAATAGAAGGATTGAGTGAATATCCATAGATTAAGCCATTGGAGAAGAAGAACTCAGAGCGCCGTTGGTGATCAAGTAAGAAGGTTTGTGTAGGTTTTAGATTTTTTTAGGATTTTCTGTTGCCCAATCCATGCTTCTAGAAATAAAGATGAGTTATTTTTCATTTGTTTTGTGGAGACCGAGTGAATGAGAGACGTAAGAAGAAGTTAAGAACTTGATATTGATACATTGTCGAGAAATATATCGATTGTTATTTTGTTTGATATTTGAAATTTCAATTGATTTTTTGGACTTGAGGGAGGTGTTTCTAATTATTAGGACCTCCTCTTTTTTAGGAACCACTAATATTGTTTAGGTTGGAATATAGAGCGATATGGTGAGGAGAGAGAATATGCGCGAGCTTTTATATATATATATATTGGTAAAGCAGAGTAATTAAGTAAGAGTTATTACATAATTACAACTATTAGCCCTCTTGTGTTGTGGTAGACATGATTTATTTTACATGTATTATACGCATCATATCGAACTTTAGCTAGCTACCAAGAAGATTTTCTTTCTTACTTTACAATCTTTATATCATAGCCTTGACATCTTTGAGCAATACCATAGTACCAATGATGACACAATTATGTGGTCCCTCATATCTCATCCATAACTTCTATTGCTCCTGCTTATACATATACTTATATTTCCATCTGAGTCAACCTGATTCACACAACTTCAATAGGCCTCCAGTGACATCGTTTAGATAGAGAAAAATATAACAACTTCCTTACCAGTAAAAATCAATAAAAGTGAGTTATCTTGGTCCCAATATGAGATTCTCTCACCTATATAATGTTAGGAATATACAACTTAATTGTACTTACTCTTTACTAATTACCAAACTATATAAACCTTTTGACTTGTACGTGTCTTCTACTTCTTAGTTAAATCCAAGCCTAGTGTAGATATACTATGTCCTTAAGACAGATTTTTCCCCTCACGATGCTTGAAGGTTGATGGGAAATTGTCTCTCAAGATAGAATGGATTTTCTTCTATAGAAAGCTAGCACTTTAATTCTATAGAATCAGCGAACACAACATAGTATTTGACTAAGAACAGAGGGAGAAGAGAAAGATCAGAATTCTGTGTGATCTGGTGTGTCTTTCTCTCTAAATTCATCCACTATTTATAGGTGAGTGGTGTCTTTTCGAAACAACATAGTGACTCTTGGGAAAAAGTAGGCAACTCTTTGAAAAGTCACATGTTTCAAAAGGACACACCATTTCGGCATAAAGTACTATTTCGAAAGGTCACACCTTTTTCGACATGATACAATGTTTTGAACCAATGCACATTTCCAAAGGTCGTAGCTTTCGGCATAATGCACTATTTTGAACCAGTGCACCTATTCGAAAGGTTTTTCTCACTTTACGTACTGTTTCAAGAGAAACCCATTTCATCTCAAGTGGGTAACTTGGGAGACAAATTACTCATTCATATCTCAATGGATTTGTGCAAATCCATTTTTTCTAACAATCCCCCACATGAATGAAAATTTGGCATCTTTTATCATAAACATTAGATTTTTGTTCTTTTACAAATAAAAAGATACTGCATAAGGTCAAGTAGCATGGGAGGCCTTGAACTTGCCTTAGTGAAAGACGATCGGATTTAATTGGATGATCAGTAGACTTCAATTAATGTCCTTGAACTATCAGCAGTTTGTATAAACCTAGACAATCATCTTCACGTTATACCTTCTCGAATACTGTTGGTTCTCACGTTTGTGTTCATTTTGGCCTTGAACACTTCTTGGTTTCAGAGAGTGCTTTTGAGACATTTGCCTGAAAATTCTCATAGAAGCGGCCCCACTTCACACTCACATAGGTGATTTCTATAAAGAGTATCCTGCAATACTCCATTTGGATAACATAACTTTCCAAGATATAGTAAATCGTTAAAAGCTTGTCTTATCCTGGGTTAGAGTATATTATTACTCTCCAGTGCTAACTGAGTCACAAACATAATTCAGTTGGCCCTTTGAACTTAGATCTTGGGATCTCCAGTCAACTAGGTAGGTTTTTCCATTATGAGGACTCTTGGTTGATTATCTTAAAGGATTTAAGCCCATTCCCCTTGATAATCTTTCCACTTGCTCTCTTGTTAAACCTTTTGTGAGTGGATCCGCAATGTTATCTTTTGACCTTACATAGTCGATTGAGATAACTCCATTTGAGAGGAATTGTCTAACAGTGTTATGTCTAAACTAATGTGTTATCTTTTGTGTCGAGACTTCCATGGGGCGATTTTCAAGACTTCCCATGCTATACATGCTGCTCTACCAATAGCAGATTTGTCATCCGCGGTGTATACATACCATGGCGACCGGAGGTTTAGCCCAATTTGGAATATCCTCTAAGAAATTTTGAAGCCACTCTGCTTCTTCTCTAGCCATGTCCAATGCTATGAATTCTGATTCCATAGTGGACCTCGTGATAAACGTAAAAAGAATAGTTTACAACGAAATGAACGTTGAAACTCAAAATGCAAGAAAACTAAACTAAATTATGCGTTGCTATCAAAGATTTCTATACTCTCAATTCTATCGAAATAGAGTGGAGTAAAAAGTTTGTTCCACTCTCAGTTCCTTAGTATTGAAGTTTTCTACAATTGACTAGTAATCCAAAGTTTAATGAGAGCAATGGTGGAGGTTTTATACTACGACGTGAATTTGAATTGAACAACAAGAGATCCTAATAACTAAACGACATATATAAAGATGTGAACTTTACTACTTTTAATTAACCAATACTTCAAATCTAATTAATGACTAAGAATTGAATAACAACAATTGAAATTAGATCTAATAAATTGAAATGACAAAAATTGAAATGACAAGAATAACTATTTTATTTATCTAACTTAAATGAAGAATAATGATTCAAAGGATTAATCTAAAACAATGAATTGAAACTAAATAATTTAACTAATTGAATTCAAATAAAACTAGATCTAGAAGCTATTTTAATGGCTACTTTTTACTCTAACCTATCTAACCACTCTAACTTAAGAGCTAAGTCTTATTTTATACAAAGGAGGAGACCAGATCTACAATTTTGTGCATGGGCTGAGGAGCCATGTTTTGGGCCGGAAAATCGAGCCCAAAGCCCAATTTCTTCAGTCCACAGAGCTCGTTTCAGTTGGCTTCGACTTCAGCAGACTTTTCGTCCACTTTTGCTCCTCTGATTTGGTCAAGGCTTAGACCATTGGAAAGCTCTTTCCGAGCCGGTCGTTTTGATGTAAGGTAGGCCCAATTCCGAGGTTTGAGTCCAAAGATATAGTCTTCGGAAGTTCTGCCGACTTGTGCACTATTTCTGCCCGTGTTGACTTTTTAGCTTTTGACCGGGCTTTACAAAGGCTTTGTCTCCTTGAATCTTGGCCTTTATCACAGAACTTCATATCCCAACCAACCCTTGCTCCTTTATCTCGCCAAAGTGGCACATTTCTGCACATAATTGACTTTACTACCTGAAATACATAAAAACACGTAATCAGCATTAACTCTTATTTATTACTCGCATAATTGGTCTAAGAGTATGATTATTGAGGGGTTAAAACTACAGTTTTGGGCTCTTATCACCTCGCTATGCACGTTTGTTTTGAGGATTTCCAAGAAACAGCTACACCTCCAAGTGTAAAGACATATCTGTAGGAATCGTTATTTCAGAATGACTATTTCTACAAACCGCGAACACCATGCGCAGCGAAATCAATGGGTGTCCACGATTTGTGATTGGAAAACATACCTTTGAACCCGATTTAGATAACTCTAAGAATCCAAGCTTTATCAAATCCGAAATCAACAATCAACCCCTTGATCTTCTATTGTATTCCTTTAGAATAAATTGGACGTTGTGTGGACAACGATCTACCAATCCCCTTCTTTCTCTCAGGATCATAAACGAATTCAGATCTACTTTTCTTGCCTCTTTTTCAGAACCAGTGAATAGTGAATTTCGGCCAGAGAGAAAGAGTATTCTATTTATAGGCTACAATAGGGACCATGAGGAGAAATTAGGGTTGGGCCTTCTGACGGGCTTGGGCTTCCCATGTTCGCCCGAACGAACACCACCCAAGTTAAATCAACAAATGGCTTATTCCACTAAAGGTCATTGTTGCACTACCGCCCTAATCCCAAATTATGTGTCGTTTATGGGCTCCATATTATATGCTCGTTGATCTCCCGTGTTTAAGATATCGAATGTCCGTTGATTAAGTCAAGTTACCGACAACTACATTAATGAACTTCTTATGTCCTTGAGTAGTACCACTCAACCTCATTGTCATGTCGGAATAAATCCACCTGCAGGGTTTACATGACAATCTTTTTGAGCTCCTCAAGGGGACATCATCAACCCGACTTCTTGCAGGACACAGATTCCTTCTATAATCAACATCACACCTTACATACAATATCATAACCCAATCCATCGAGTTTGTTGATTCACCAATGAATCTCACTCATTGATGATTTAAAGTAATGTACAATGCACGTAAGTGCCCATTATTATATCTGGATTAGGAGGACAAGCATCCATAATAATAGAGGCATTTGTTCTCTTATATAGTCAGTATAAGGATAAACAACCTCACTTGGTCCTGTTCAATACACACAAAGTGTACTAGTGTAATCCTATAGTCAAGATAGACTAATACCAGATTATACTACAACCGTACCAATGGTTTGTCCAAATCCATCTAGGTTGTGAACGATTACTTATACTTTATAAGGTACTGATGATATAATCTTCTGTGGGTCCACACCATATCATCTACAACATAAAGTATTAGACACATGCATATAACTAATAACATATATAATATGCATAACATTTGCATATATGATTCTCATTCAAAATATAAAGAATTAGAGTTAATACAAAAGTAATGCTTTTAGTATATAACCCTATCAATATCCACTTGTGGACTTTGAATCTTTAGTATTAGATATCCAATTAGCATCGTAGTACTCTTCTGGAATCTGGATATCTTGTATAGTGCAGACCAAAATTCTGAGTATACTTTAAATATCCTAAAACTCTCAGTATGGCAATCCAATGATCTTTGCTAGGATTACTCGTATATTGACTTAGCTTGTTCACAGAGTATGCTATGTCAGGACTTGTACAGTTCATGAAATACATTAAACTGCCAAGTATACGAGAGTACTCTAGTTGAGATATGCTATCTCTAGTATTTTTGGCTAAATGAAGATTTACATTAACTGGTGACCTTTTTGGTGTGATGTTATATTTCTTGAATTTTTCAAGAATCGTCTCAATGTAATGAGATTGTGATAGAACAAGTCCATCCTCTGTCCTAGAAATCTTAATTCCTAGGATAACATCAGCGACACCTAAATCTTTCATGTCAAACTTATTAGACAACATTTGTTTGGTAGATTTTAGGGTTTTTTAGACTTTGGTCCTACGCATAGTTGGTTTATTAGACTTTGGTCCAGAAAAGGTTGAATATTAGACTTTAGTCCTAGTTCTGTTTGTTCACCGTTAGTCAACTCAGTTGACTAACAGTCAATGTGGTCAATCTACTTTTCTAAGTTGACATACGACTGAGTTGACTAACGGTGAACAAACAGAACTAGGACTAAAGTCTAATATTCAAGCTTTTCTGGACTAAATTCTAATAAACCAACTATGCGTAGGACCAAAGTCTAAAAAACCCTAGATTTTATGACATCCATATTACTACCCAAAATTAGCATATCATCTACATAGAGACAAACAATGACACATCCCTTTTGAGTGCTTTTGACATAGACACACTTGTCACACTCGTTTATTTTGAAACCGGTTGACAACATTGCATTGTCAAATTTCTCATGCCATTGCCTAGGTGCTTGCTTTAATCCATATAAGGTTTTAACAAGCTTGCAAACTTTCCTTTCTTGTCCAGGAGCAATAAACCCTTCGGGTTGTTCCATGTATATTTCTTCATCTCACTCACCATTCAAGAATGCCGTCTTTACATCCATTTGATGTATCTCAAATCCATGTATTGATGTTATTGCTATTTGCATCATTATGGAAGTTATTCTTGTAACTGGAGAGTAAGTATCAAAATAATCCAATCCTTCCTTTTGTCTAAAGCCTTTTGACCACAAGTCTAGCTTTATACTTGTCGATTAATCCATCAGTCTTAAATTTCTTTGTGAATATCCACTTATATCATAAAGTCTTGGCACCTGGTGGTAAATCCACCAATTCCCATGTATGATTTTGCATTATGGATTCAATCTTGCTATTTATTGCTTCTTTCCAATAAGTAGCTTCTGGAGATGACATTGCCTCCTTGAACGTTTGAGGATTATTTTCCAACAAGTATGTTAGAAAATCAGGTCCAAAAGACGTTGACATCCTTGACCTTTTGCTACGTCTAGGTTCCTCCTCAATTTCTCTTTGTGTAGGATGGTTACTAGTTGTAGCATCTAAAGTTCTCTTTGTTGAACTTGGCTTTATACACATGTTATATGGAAACGTATTTTCAAAGAATGAAGTATTCCTTGACTCAATAATCGTATTAACATGTATATCTTGAATCTCTGATTTATGAACCAAAAAACGATATGCACTACTATTGTTTGCATATCCAATAAATACACAATCAATAGTCTTGGGTCCTATCTTCACCTTCTTAGGTTTATGGACTTCCACTTTAGCAAGACACCCCCACACTTTTAAGAACTCGTAGGAAGTCTGATGACCTTTCCACAATTCGTATGGTGCTTTTAAGCGTCTTCTTGTTAGGAATCTTGTTGAGAATGTAATTGGCGGAAAACAAAGCTTCGTCCCACAAATTCTAGAGTAAACCAGAACTTAACAACATAGCATTCATCATCTCTTTTAGAGTTCGGTTTTGCGTTCCGCAATACCGTTTGATTGAGGTGAATAAAGAGTCGTAGTTTGATGAATGATTCCATGTTCAGAACAGAAACCTTCAAAAGGTGATTCATATTCACCTCCTCTATCACTCCTTATAGCCGTAATCTTTTTGCTTAGTTGATTTTCAACTTCATTTTTATAGTGTTTGAACACTTCAATTGCCTTATCTTTACTTCTCAACAAGTAAACATAACTATATCTAGTTCTATCGTCAATAAAAGTAATGAAATACTTTTTACCACCTCTAGTTTGCACGTATTTAATATCACATATATCTGTGTGTATTAAGTCTAGAGGTTCAGTACTTCTTTCAATGGAAAGAAAAGATGATCTGGTCAACTTGGATTCTACACAAGTTTCACATTTATGTTGTGGGTCTATTTTATCTTTGGTATATAGTCCATTTCTTGTATCATAATTATGTCCTAATCTACCATGCCATACATGTGAAGAAACCAAGTTCTTTTCAATGATGTCAAGACATCCTAAAGAGCACATAGAGCACCTCATTCTTAAAGCCATTCTTGCTTAGCAACGACCCAGAAACCAAGTTCTTTCGAATGTTAGGCACATAGAGCACCTCATTCAGAGTTAGTTCCTTCCCAGAAGTCAACCTCATCACCACCTTTCCTTTTCCTTCAACCTTGGACGTAGAAGAGTTTCCCATAAAGAGTTGTTCTTCCTTTTCCACAGCATGATAAGTGGTGAACATCGATTTGTTGGAGTATATGTGGCGAGTAGCACCAGTATCCACCCACCATTCCCTTTCATTTCCAATCATGAGACATTCAGAAACCGCAACAGATAGGTTCATGTCATTAACATTGTTAGAAAGCGTGTCCATTGTCATATTTGATTCAGTCTTTTGCTTCTTGTACTTCTTTGGCTTGTGACATTCACTTGCCTTATGTCCAGCCTTCCCACAGTTGTAGCATTTGCCCTTGAACTTAATAGGCGTACTACTCTCTTCGCCTTGAGCTTTGTCTTGGCGCTTCTTCTTTCCCTTAGCACTTGATTCTTCCACAACATTGGCCTTTGCCACTATGGGATCCTTGCCCTTCTTCTCAGATAGACGGTTATCTTCCTCTATCCTTAGACAGACAATCAGTTCTTCAAGATTCATCTCTTTGCGTTTACACTTAAGATAGTTCTTATAATCCTTCCAAGATGGTGGTAATTTCTCAATCATAGCAGCCACTTGGAAAGATTCTCCTAGGGTCATTCCTTCAGCAATGACATCATGGAGGATTACTTGAAGTTCTTGGACTTGACTTATGACGGTCTTACTATCCATCATTTTGAAATCAAGAAATCTGCCAACTATGAATTTCTAAATGCCAGCATCTTCACTCTTGTATTTCTTGTCCAACAAATCCCAAAGTTCTTTAGCAGTCTTGAACACACTATACACATTGTATAATAAGTGAGCCAACCCGCTAAGGACATAATTTATACACAAGAAATCAGCATGAAACCAAACATCCTTGGCCAAAACCTTCTCCTTGTCAGTTTTATCAGGGTTTACATAAGGAGCTTTATCCCACAGAAACCTTTCCAAGTTATGGTGGTCAGATAGAAGAGCATCTTCTATTGCCAGTGCTTGAAATCAGTTCCATTTAACTTTTTAGGCTTCTCCCCATGAGGAACAAAATGGGGAACAACAGTAGGAACAATAACAGCAGCTGTAACTTATGGTGTTGCCATATTCTGAAATACAACCACACTTTGTTATTCCTTTAAACTAAAAAAGAAAAGAAAACGGAAACAAATTATGTTCGATAAAGAAGAAGAAAAAAAATAAATATGTCTTAAGTTGTTAGGAATATACAACTTAATTGTACTTACTCTTTACCAATTACCAAACTATACAAACCTTTTGACTTGTACGTGTCTTGTACTTCTTAGTTAAATCTGAGCCTAGTGTAGATACATTATGTCCTTAAGACAGATTTTCCCTCTTACGGTGCTTGAAGGTTGATGGAAAACTGTCTCCCAAGATAGAACAGATTTCCTTCTATAGAAAGCTAGCACTTCAATTCTATAGAATTAGCGAACACAACATAGTATTTGACTAAGAACAGAGGGAGAAGAGAAATATCAGAATTCTGTGTGATATGGTGTGTCTTTCTCTCCAAATTCATCCACTATTTACAGGTGAGTGGTGCCTCTTCGAAACAACACAGTGACTCTTGGGAAAAAGTAGGCAACTCTTTGAAAAGTCACATGTTTCAAAAGGACACACCATTTTGGCATAAAGCACTATTTTGAACCAATACCTATTTTGAAAGATCACACCTTTTTGGCATGATGCACTGTTTCGAACCAGTGCACATTTTGAAATGTCACACCTTTTCGGCATAATGCATTGTTTCGAACCAGTTCAGACTTTCGAAAAGGTTTTTCTCACTTTACGTATTGTTTCAAGAGAAACCCATTTTATCTCAAGTGGGGTAACTTGGGAGACAAATTACTCATTCATATCTCAATGGATTTGTGCAAATCCATTTTGTCTAACATATAATACGCTGATATGTACTCACTATTGCCCCATCTAAGATAGATATGAGACGGGTAAACTATTGCAGCAAAAGAAAATTAGAGGTAGGTCATTACACCCAAGCCTATTGACTGAAACAAATGTATCATTTATGCAAAATTCTCTTTAACTTTTTCAATGTTCCAGTGCAAAAGAAAAACCAATTCAACTCAAATGTCAGTTTATGAAACATAACCAAATGTTATGAGTATAAGACAAACTTCACAGAATTATTCTGAAAATAATGAGTCTAGTAGCCTTCTAACTACAACCCACTTAAGACCAAGTGTTATAACCAAGACATACCAAACACAAAATTTATCCTTTTGATATGCAGCCATGAATAGAATATTACTAAGCTGTCGAGCATCAAATGAAAACCAAAACACAATCAGTTCATTTTAGCTAGAAGAAAGATGTTAAAACATTCAATCCATTATTCATCATATCATCATATGTTTAAGCTAAAAGAATTAACCTTGGTGGGGGGGGGGTGGTGGTGTTGGGGTTGGTAAGCTTTCTTTCTTAACTAAAACATTAAGAAGGCTAGAACTGTAAGAAGATGGTTTAGTAGTTATTTTTGTATGAGGTGCTCAACAATATTTACAACAATCACAAAAATAAACTCAGATAAATTATTAAAATAAAACTACTATCTAAGATTTATACCTAGACATGAGCATGCTGAAATTAGGAAGGGAAACTTGGTAAGAAAAGAAAATTACCTGCTTCTCTGACTTGATCGAGTATCTCTGTAAAACAAAGCCAAACCAAACAGAGATACAACATTTGCTACTTAATCCCATCCTAAATCAACACTAGTCACAATCAATCACGATGCTTCATCCTCAAAGTCAACTCCAAAGATTCTCCCAACTCATTCAGACCATGAACATCTACAAATGCATACAACACGTTGCATTTCAAAAAGAAATATAAAAGAACAACACAACTTCTAGAGATTCTTTTTCCTTTCGTAACTCATTGGATTGGTTAACAAAAAGGTGGGGCGGGTGGGAGAGGAGATACTTAAGCAAAATTTGTATTGATGTGAACTCAAATTTAACTGGGTAATAACCCTTTTCCTAATGAGATTTTTATGCCTCATTAACTGGGTACAAACATGCTTGTACCAAATACCATGACAAATAACTTAGAATTTTCCTAGTGCACATGTTTGTACCAGGACAAAAACTACTAACTAAAAAACAGAAAAAGAAAAAGATGTAATTGCAAAAGTTGTTGCATTCAAATGTGAGGCTGGTATTTAGGAATCAACTAATCATGAAAGTATCTACAGTAATGATAGTAATGATACTGGGAATGGACCAATTGCAAAATTCGATTGATCAACCATTCATCTAAAAAATAAGTGTGAAGCCTTATCTCCGCATGTTAACAATCTTACCGCATGCAATGCGATTGACATCATTAACTCGTCAAAATAACTTAAGGTTAAGTTGCACATTAAGCCATTAAGTTATCAAATGTCATCAACACTCCATATACAAGGAAACCTAAGAAACGAAACCTAATAATAGAATTCATAAAGGATAACTCATAACTCCTTGTTTTTTTTAAAAAAAAGAGTCACATTTTTGTGATTTGAAATGATATTAATCAAAAGGCTCATGGGCGTAGGATAGGTACTAAATGGATTTCACCTCTTGGTCTTACAATCACGTGTCTTGGGGAGCTTCTACTCTAACTGATATACTATTTTTTAACAAAAAAAATGATCTCCATACAATTTACTTACATCTTGAAAAAGGTCTCATTAATCAACTAATTATTGAAGGCCCTCTATCCAACTAATTTGTATTGTAATTGGTACTATTCATAAATAAATTATGATTCGTAATGAAATTAAAGTGTTATATATTTCGAGCAAGACTGAAAAAAAATATATATATGGAAAAGAATGAATAATTATAGATAGAATCTTCTAACCTGTGTCATATCTTGATGACATTTCTGGTTGGGAAGCCCTTGCTCTTGTTAAGCAACTGTTGTCATCAGTAAAGCTAAATAGAAATAGTAGCAAGCAATATATTTACTTTATCCCATTTATTGCTAATATCTACGGATGTGTAAGGTTCATAATCAAAACATACACTTAAGAATATATAAAAAGTTAAAGAACTTCTACTTAGATATGTTAGAGATTAATGATGCCATTTTTCTGTCAAGTAAAACATTAACAACAATACAAATAAGAAGGGGAACTTAATGAAAGATTAAGGTCAACAAATATGGGAAAACCAATTATAGAGTAAAAGGAGAATCTAGGGTAGCATGAGGGCTCGATACTAAACCGGTAAATTCTTCAAAAACAACGTAGTAAAATATCTCACTCAATGACCAATTTTACAGAAGTCACGTCTAAAAAAACCATTCTAAAAGAATACCTAAGAGAAAAGAAAGCACAAATATCAACATTTAGGGTTATTATCTTTGATAACTTTTGGGTGTTGGTGGCCACAACAGTGACATTCCTTGAATCTTGCGGACTGCACCATTTTCCAACTCATGAATTCCAATAATTATAATACCCCAGGTGATGCAACATCCTCTTAGAGTTACCCTGGATCCATTTCTAAGTTGATGGCCATGGCTGCTGCTCCCGAAACATGTCACATATAAGCAACATCGCACTAAGAGTAGAATCTTGGTGTCATTTAACTACATATCTTGTCAAACAGGGACTTACATATCCAATAACAAATAATAAGTAGCGTTTAAACTCATTTTTCAAAATCTTGGAATTGATAACAATAGTTTTAACACTACTAACAACCAAAGATTCCTTAAGGTTTGCAGCCTTCACTTACTGTATGAGAAGCAAGACTTAAGTAAGATTTAAAAGAAGACATGCATCAACTCGAGCTTAGTGAGATAATCACTTTTGCCAATTTTTATCAATTTCACTTGCATTAATGCCTTGCAATAGTATATTCATGTGATTAAATGAACATGCAGAAACACCAACTAACAATATTTTCAATTTTTAGGATGGCAAATAACAACCCTGAGGTCTGAAAACCCTAATTAAATTATCTTGGAAACATGATATTAAAACCACCACTCAACATTAAGAGGTGATGAATGTGTGGAAAAGGGGTAAGCATTAGTTCATCCCTTTCTCAGCTTTACCTATATTATCTCTCTTGCTGCTTTTATGCAATGGACCTATATGGCAGACCTATTGTGGCGATTTACCTTCTAGATTAATTACTCGACACCCGTACATTTGACGGCTAAGTGTTAGTACGTGCCTAGTTAGCTGGTTTGCCATCTGTTTTCTTTGAAATGCAGTTCCAAACTTAAAAAACTGAATGGGATATGTGATAGTTAAGCCAATATACGTGCAAACAAAAATAATATAACCACATATAGTCAATTGTACCCAATATGTATAGTAGTAAAACCTCTGTATAACATAATTACCAAACACATCGGTCATCAATGAAAAATCTTGAGGCATAGTCTCCTGGATAACCATGTCTTCTGCTTTTGTGGTGGTTGTTTCAAGCTTTTGCCGAATGGCTAGACTTTTGTATTGATCAGAACTACTCAAAGAAGATGGAAATGGTATGTTAGGAAATTCTTCAATAGGATCCTAGCACAAAAAAATGAAGGAGCGACGACACGTACCTTAACTCAACAACGTGACCTTCAACTTCTGGTAGTTCGAAGCATTTAGTCTTGTTGGTTTAAAATTCTTCCAGTATAAGGGATGCAAAACTTTTGTCCAGATCATATTTAGGTGCCATGATCCCATGACACCTCAAAATAAGTTCCTCATTCCAGAAGTAAAAATGCATGTTTCTTTCATTATGCCTCAAAGGGCTACCAGGTCCAACAGGAGAATCAGGACTTTCGGGATATGACATACGAAGACCAAATGGAGGGTTTTCGTAACAACTATGGTTCAGACCTCCATATTTGCCTAAATATTGGACATTATATTGTGACTTCTGAAGTAAATCCCCGGGATAATACAACCAACTATATTGTGCTTTTATGTTGACTTAAAAGAAACATCATGGAAAGATCGGAGTTCTAAAATTATATTAAAAAACTTATAAACCCAAAAGGTGAACTAAGAATTGTGAGTGGGTTTAATATACAAAATGTCAATGAACAATCAAAACACAAATAAAAACACCTTAAAAAATCAAATGACAAATCACCGCTGGGAAATCTAAATAAAAATGGGGACTTAATATGATAGCATCTTTAAAAAATTGAGCAACATTTGTTACCTTTTTTTCATGGAAATCACAATAATTCAATAGGTCAAGCCGATTGAAAAGGAGCCAAAACCGGGCCAATCTATTTTCACCCAAATATATCTCTCTTTCCACCAACCCATTCTCCTCCTCATCATCACTTCTCTAAATATAGGAAAATCCATAAATTCCCATTGATTCACATCTTGTAGAAGCTAAAATCTAAGAGTGAAGTGCATGTCAAAGTTCTAAAATAAATGTAAATAAAATGGTTACTAAATCACTCGATCTTAGAAAGTATTTTCATATTTACGTAGAGTATGACCATAATCAAATGTAGTGATTTGAAAAATAATCAAGAGTGCGAGAGAAGAGTAGGGGAAAACCATACATCTATCTGCAAGTTTTAGCGACAGAATCCAATCGATTCCGCTTGCAAGAAGGGCGAAATCCTTAAAACATACACAATTATAGAAATCCCTTTCGATCAGCCGATTAAATAACAGCAGCACAGAAAAATAAACGCAAGAAAAACAACACCTTGTCTAAATTTGTTCACAATAAAGATAGAAAGACTTAACAAAAAATTCAAAGACGATTCGAAAACACATACTAAATCTCTATAAATAAACAATCTGACTACAAATAACTTTCTAAGAATTTACTTAACAAATAATCCCACAAAGAATTGGATTTCAATTTCGCTAAACAACTGAAGAGGGGTCTAAAAGAGATGAAGACAAATCTATGAATAAAAATATAATAGTGTCTCACTTCCTCCATGGCGTGTGATGGAGTGATGGATACGAAAAGATTGCAGAGTGAGCGAACAAAAAATAGTTGGGTTTCAATGAAAAGAATGGTTGCACATGGCGCGAGAAGAAAATGATATTTGGGTTTCATCCCTTCGCATTCTCTCCCTAGACTTTTTATTTTTTTTAACGTCTAATTAAATTACCCAATTATCTCTAATTAAATGCTAATTTATGGTGGGGTGCACAATTCAAAATGGGGCATGGACTTGGTTTTTTAATTCACGGCCACATAAAATGACTCATTACTCCTATTCTGAAGTGTTAAACAACATTTTAATTTAAAGACAATATTGGTACTAAGAATTTAATTTACAAAGACGTAAAAAGACCAAGTAATCCTCATTAATAAATATCTAGGTATTTGATTTAATTATTTATCCAAGGGTATTATGCGTAAGAAAAAAACCCGGATAAATTTAAGGGTCTAGGTTAGTTATAGGAGATACTACTAGTAGAGATTAATATTGTTGTTGTTATCTTATTTCCAGTTGACGCTTTGTAGTTGGTAGAGTAAGTAAATTTCTGCCTTTCACACGCGCACACAGGAAGAAATATGCGGCTTTAAGCAAGTTGAATCATTATCCATTGCCTAATCCAGAAATGATAATGTGCCAAAAAATAATATGGAGAAGCTTGAAAGTTGCTACGTCTTGCAGTCATTGTTTAAACACCAGTTTACACAGCTTGAGTTCAGAAAAGGAGAATAATTTAAAGAAGTGTAAGCTGCAAATCCAGGGGACGTCTCAAGACTTTCCAATGCCAGATGGGAACGAAATCATTTATAAACAAATGAACTAGGTAATGCAATGCCGAATATAGGAAATAAAACAAGCTTCCATAGATTAAATTTACATAGAATACATCATACATGGACTTCTTTTTTGTCCATGGAACTTGGAGATCTGACCAACAAACATCGTCCATGTTCACACCGCTTACCAACCACTATAGTTTTGCTGATGAACGGCACAACTGAGAAGGGCTGCTAATTTAGCTTAGCCCACTCTTATTGATTCGAACTATGAAAACCATACAGTTTTCTACATACAACACTAATTCACACCCCACCAACATTAGTGTGCGCCTTTGCGTGATACTAATGAACGCACGAACAATCAACACGACATGCCCATATCGCTATGATTAGGAGACTAGTTGTCGAGAAGTGGTACAAGAGAGAGGTGATTGGGCTGTTGCTGAAAGAAGTTGAGATGTAGAAGCTGTAGGCACTAAAGAAGAGGGTGTGGATGAAGAGAAAATGTTATGAGTTCTGAAAAGTTCGATATCTGGCGCCTGCAATCGGCCAGAATCACCAGGCAATCTCTTGTATGAAGCTGAAGGTGATTCATCAAACCATGAGCCTGTTATGGGGGCTTGCTTATACTGGACTATTAGTTTATAGACAAAAGGTATCATACATCAACATACAATTACTTCTCAGTACAACCTATACCCACCAATATATGTTTTCATAACCGGTCATAGTTGTAGCTATACTTCAGCTCATTGTTTTTGTTCTCCAACTCGTTTTCAGTGGTTGTATTTTGAGTGTACATTCAAGCGAGTTTTTTCTTTTATTTGTTATTGACACTGTAGGTGTGCTTGTCTGCAAGCATAAATTGAAAAAGGTTGCTGGTAAAAAACATAAGTTTGTGGGGGTCCTACTACCAGATTTTTGAATAAAAATGATGCTAACTTCTGTAAAAAAATTGATTGGATTTCACAAATATATCAAGATTTTGGAGTAAGACTTACACCGGTAAGTCTAGGAAACGAGCCACACACTATACCATTCTTTGCTTAAGATTAAAGTTAGCTCTAGATTCTTTTCCTTCGTAGGTTGAGGCCTGCTTCACTTAACTTCTGCAACCCTATACCATTCTTTGCTCTTGAAAAACCAGGACTTTGTTTTGATGGCTGATTCCATGTAATCTATGAGGAGCTTAAACAAAGGGAAATGGCTCAACCTCCTTTCTCCCTCCCATAACAAATCCCTCTTGTATAGCTGTGTTCCATCTCTCACATTTGCCACCCCATCAACATCATTTCAAGTTGGGTTCACATGAATGGTCTAGTGAAGCAATGTAGCCTTCCATCTTTTCTCAGTCTCGAAGTGTTCCAAACTTGAGGGCAAGGCTAGCTAGGATATGATATTATTTATCTATTTATCTTTTGAAAAACAGTAGAGTTAAATTCGTTAAATATTAATTGAAGAATGTACAATGTACGAATTTGGAGCTTATTGGATCTCCCTGATAGCGAATATCGCATAGACACATACTACTCAAAAGCGGTTTGCATATCCTGTTACCCTAGCTATTTCTGTTTCTTGTTGCGAAGTTTCAGAGAACTTCTAGTCATTTTGGGTCATTCATAATCCTTTCAGTATTCTGGGAAGTTAGAGATTCCTTGTGTGAACTACACTAACTTTATTCTTGTTGTTCCATTTGCAGCAGGACAGGGGTCGACCATTACCCAAATTTGGGGAGTGGAAGTGGAAGTGGTTTTGCTGTGGTTGAACCTACCCTCTCTTTTGGGCCTTAGTTTGGTGACCTGTCATGTGGTGTTTATATATATTTGTGAGTCATTTGAAGGCTCCTTTGTGTTTACTTTGCATATGTATGGACTGTGGGAGTAAGTGTTTTGTTATTCCCTATTACTCTGGCTTATGATTCATCTTGGCAATTTGCTCTCCATGCATGTTTCCTTATGTATGTACTCCATGAGGAAAGAAAGAGAAATGATAGATATAAAAACAAGATAGTTTTCTTGCAATTTTTTTTACAGAGCAACATCCTCGACGAAACTACTCTCATGTTGGAGAAAGGTCTGCAATTGGGTGGGTCTGTGATTCCCGAGGAAGCAAGGATATCATTCAACAAAGCGGAAAACTTAACCCGGTACGTGCAAATTTATTGGTGGGCATTACCGTCGTGATCGTGTCTAAAGTTGGAGTTTTGAAGTTGGATTAGGGTTTTGTATATTGATTAGTGATAAGAGCCCAAAACTGTAGTTTTAGCCCCTTAATAATATTATATTTAGACCAATTATGTTTATAATAAATAAGAGTTAGTACTGTTTACGTACTTTTGTGTATTTCAGGTCTTGGACTATGTAAAGAAATATGTCACTTTTGCAAGGCAAAGGAGCAAAGGTTGGTTGCTAAAAAGTTCTATTGTTAAACCCCAAGTTTCAAGGAGAAAAAGTCTTTTTCAAGCCCAGTCAAAACTGAAAAGTCAAAGTCAACGCGGGCAGAAATAGAGCATAAAAGTCAACAAAACTTCCGAAGGCCGTATTTTTGGACTCAGACCTTGGAATTTGGCCTATTATATGTCAAAACGACCGGCTCGGAAAGAGCTTTCTAATGGTCTAGGCCTTGATCCAATCAGAGGAGTAAAAGTGGATGAAAATACTATTATAGGAATTTCCAGCAGATAAACCCTTTTTGGACTTGGGCTAAGTCCAATGGTGCGTCATCGCACTAAATATGAGGAAAATTGAGATCCAATGGTGTGCCAATACACTATGCCGCCAACGATATCACTATTATTTTATCTATCTATACCGCCAATTTTAGCGAGATAGCGTATGCTCTGTATGCCAGTATGAATGGCGGGTAGAAGATAAAGCATTTCACACACGACACTATCAGAAGCGGCTAGAAAATGTGTTGACCAAATTTGATTTTAAATAATTAAGTTTGTCCAATTACCTTTTTATCCATAATATTTTATATTTTTAACATATTTTTGGTGATAAGGAGAGAGAATTGGGATAAGGGCAATGCTAAAACTCCACACGCCTTTGTAAGTGGCAGCCACCAAATAAAAAATTATTTTTCATACCCGCCATTACCAATGGTAGCTAGGATAGGTTACTGTTTCAAATTATGCCAAAAACCATTGGGTCCTTAAACACTATCCCGTTACCTATATACACTATACAATTGTGGTTTGGTGTTAGGGTGCGCCAAACCATTGGACTTAGCCTTAAGTAATTAGGTTTTGGGCTTAATTTAATGACCCAAAACATAACTCCAAAGCCAATGCACGAAATTGTAAATCTAGCCCTCTCCTATATAAAGAGAACTAAGCCAAAACTCTTAAAAATCTCCTACCTCTTCTCTTTAGTCTAAACCTAGTTTATGTTTTATTAGCCTAGCCGCCATTAATACAATTCAAGTATTCCTTTAATTATGTCTTATTCTTCTTATTCTTTATTCAATGATAGTCTAATGATCTATAGCTAAACCTCCATTAGAGGGGTTTGAGTGAAGCTTTGATAAAGACTTGATGTGTTAGTATAAAATAGTTGTATTTAAGAGTTTCAAATCTAGAGGGTAGTTCATTCACCATGAGAATGAGTTTCAACTTTCTCTCATGCTAATTATTAGTTAGCTAGAGATACCATAAATAATTAGGGATAAAAAGACTTAACCTTTATGTTGAACCTTGTGTGAAAACATAAAAATTAGGGTTGCAATAAACTCTATACTAGCGTGTTAGGGATTAATCAAGATGGATTTCAAATCTCCCTAATTCCTTCTTCATATTCACATCTTATTATTTAATTGTTATAGTTTAAATTAGAATATATTCAATCATAGTTTCCACCATATTAGTTATATTTAGAATCATTACTCTCATAATATTTAATTGTTAATTATTAGTAGAATTAGTTATTTTCTAAGCAACTAGGAGTGGAACGAATTCTTACTCTAGTTTTATTGCATGATAATTGAAAGTAGAACTTTGATCAAAAGGTATAAAAGTATATTTTATTTCATCCCAATTTAATTAGTTAAGTAAGTGTGTAGCATATTTTATACTGATCAAATGGTGTCGCTGCCATTTTAGTTGTCTTTAGAATTTAATTCTCTTAGTTTTTTTCAATTCTACAAATAGCCCAATTCACCCACCCACCCTATTGTTTGTGTTTCTAATTGTGTTTTATGTTTCTTGAAAGCAGAATTTTGTTCCTAGAAGTCTATTGGAAATTTTTGAAGTTGTACTCGGAGCGCGCACGCGCCCTATTTACTCTATATCTGAGCACGGCCATGCCCTTCCTTCTAGTAAGCTTATTTCGTGTTTTATTTCCATTCTTGAGGCCCAGCCCATTAATAATACGAGCGAAGTTCTGTTTCTAAAAAAACTAACAGAGCACGCACGTGCCCTTGTTGCTTTATATTTGAGCGCGCCCGCGCCCCTCCGAAGAAAAGCCTGATTTACACAGGTTAGTCACATGCCATCTTTTTGTTTGAAATAATTGTTGATTCAGTGTTCCCGGCTTCCACAAGACATTGAGGTTCGTATTAAAGACGTTATTCATAGGCGTAGCAAGGAGGCATTCAGGTTCTCCTTCTTTCACTCCTCGTCTATTCTGTCAGAGGAGTTTAAATTCTAGTATATATATCAGGTTGTTGTTTGACTGCTGTTAGTGTTTCTTTCATGCATATTGGACTTAATTAGCCTTACATGAGATTAAGGTCTGGTAAGAGAAAACCAGCTAACGTTATCTATCATAAACGTCAACGCACACGCCTATCTAGAATATCACACACTACACCTGCACCAATGGCTAAAGAAGCAGAGACTCCTCTCTCTAATTTTTACAAAGCCCTAAATGATGGCCCTAAGTCTTGCATCGTTCTTGCAGACCCAGTGGGGGATTTTCGAATTCCCCTGAATATTTTTAATTTGTTACCCGTTTTTCATGGTTTAGACCACGGAAAGCCTTAGCAGTATATGCGTAGGATATAACAAGTTCTCACTACATTCCATCATCCTAATGTAGGTTCTAAACAAATTAAATTGAAGGTGTTTCCTTTCACCCTAGCAGATAGGGCAGCATCTTGGTTAACTGCCCAAACGCCTAATTCCGTGGACTCATGGGCCAAACTTGTTCAATTGTTCATGGAACAGTTTTACCCACCACTGAAGACAGATGAAATGATTCAAAAGATTAATTTTTTCCGCCATAACCCTCATGGATCCTTTTCAGATGCCTAGAACTGGTACATTGATCTTCTTATAGAGTGTCAACATCATAACCTTGCGAAAGACACGTTTGTTCGTGCCTTTTTCAAGGGACTTTCACATCATCATAAGGAGGTTCTTGATATAATGAATGAGGGTAGTTTCCTTAGTAAAGGAGCCTCAGAGGCTTATAGGTTTTTAAAAGATCAATCCAAGCGTAATAATAACTTGGGGTGGGAGTAACGATATCCCCCGCTCCGCTACTTCTTCTTCCACAGCCAAGGCTGTCAGTATGTTTGAGGTTAAACTTGACCCCGAGCTTAGAACTCTAATGAATCCCTTACAAAAAAGGTAGAAGCCATTTCTGTTCAACATAAGCCTAATCCTGTCATGAACATCAACTTTCTCCCATGTAATTTATGTTTTAGTCTCGAGCATACCAACTCCTATTGTCCTCTTGTCTATGAACAACCACCCACACAGCCGGATAATGTTTGCTATTTAAATAGCCTTCCTAACGCACCTTGGAGACAAAACCCCAACTTCAATTGGCGTAATAATCAACTAGTTACACCTCCGGGGTTTAATAATCAAAATGTTAGGCCAGCAAACAACTACAACCCAACTCCACCAAGACAAGTACAAGGACTAGGTAATTATAATAATTATAATAATTATAATAGAGATATTGTCCCGGTTAATAACAACTATCACAACCCACCCATTAATAATCAACGTGAGATAGTTCCTGTCACACCACCTGTGGCCAATACACCTAGCTTCACAACCGGATCATTTTGATGTCTACGTGCAAGCTCAACAACAGATTCTACAATCCATTCAACAGTTAACCCAAGATAAAGCCCAACTAAAAGGTGTGTTTCCAGGTCAAGCTATACCTAATCCTAAAACGCCAAACACATCCTTTGAAGTAACTGGTAATACTAGTAACGAAAATTTAAATGTAGGTGATTTAAATGCCATCACCACTCTCCATTATGGTAAAGTGGTTGATAACGCCGTAACTATACCCGTTGATACACCACCAGTGGTCATTAAAAATGAACCTTTACTAGATACTGAAATAGAAACTGAAGATCCTACCCCTGTAGAGGTACTAGTTAAACCACAACCCAAGAAAAAAGTGGCCAAGGTAAAAAAATCTTATTGACCCATATGCTAAATATAGAGAGAAACCACGGTTTGCCCAGAGACTAGCCATGTTAAAAAAGTATACAAATTTTGATGAGATTAGGGAAGTTTTTAAAAATCTAACGATAAATCTACCTTTTCTTGAAGCTATTAAAAAATTACCACAACATGCTAAATATCTAAAAGAGTTGTGCACTACTAGGCGGAAAACAAACATTCCAAAAGACGCCTCTTTAACTGAATAGTTTCCCACTCTATCTGAACATAATAGAATTGTTAAGTACAAGGACCCTGGTCGTCTTACTGTACAATGCACCTTAGGGGATACCCACATGACAACTGCTCTATTAGATCTGGGGGCGAGTGTTAACTTACTCCGTTATTATTTATATAAACAAATAGGTCTACAAGAGATGCAACCAACTAAAATGACGTTGTAATTAGATGACCGTTCTATTAAGTATCCTAAGGGTGTTGTTGAAAACGTGATTGTTAAAGTTCAAGATTTTTACTACCCAGCTGGCTTCGTTATCCTAAACACAGAAGTCGCTAACGACTCTGTTCTTATCATCTTAGGGCGTCCCTTCATGGCAACTGCCAACGCGTTCATAAACTGCCGCGATGGTTCGATGTCCATATCCTTTGGACACCTTTCTGTTGAGGTGAATGTTTTCAAAATGATGAAACAGTTATCAGATACGACTATCGATGGAGAAGTTAGCATGATCGAGAACTTAGCTCAAGATTATTTTAACAAAACGTTTCCTGAGAATCAGATGCACCAATTCCTTTCCTTCAGAAGTTTCGACTTCGATGATGACTCCTTAGACAAAGATAAAATTGAGGACGATTTCTTTCGACTCTTTCGCAATTCTTCTTTGCCACCTCCCCAAGTCCCCCTATCAACATCCATTCATCCCTCGACGCCATGACAGAAGAAGGGTTTTTCAACCTCTATCCCACTGATTCTTTTGACCTACATATTGAGGAATTTGTATATCTCAAGGCTTCTAATGATCTAGAACTGAGAACACAAGTTGAGCTCCATTCACCCACCTCACATCCTAATGTCACTCATTCACCTTCGATCATCAATGTTCCCCGCCCTCCATCTTTTTAAAGGAACCTTGAGTTTGCACTTGACCCTCTTGCTTCTCCTGTGCTTCATGATTTTCTAAACCCTCATAGTAAGAAAATACTACCCAAGGGTGAGGCACCCGACCCTTTCATTTTTAGATGTGTGATTTTACCAACCCACGCCACCAATGAGTTTTATGCTAAACCCACATTCTCATTTTTTCCATTCATTCCTTCTAAAACTTATCCATATCCCACATATCTTCCACAACCATCTATTTTTTCATGATCATTCACTTAGCCACCCTTTCGTTGGAAAAAAAAAAGAATAAATTGCATGCTAGGTTATGTTCTAGATCTATCAGTATTCACTCTCATTCCGCTACGCCACGTCATAGGAAATCTTGGTGCATAATTTTGTTTGGGTTTGCCGTCCTTGTTAATTATTTATGGACATACCTATAACTGTTTAGATTGTTAATACATGTTTTAGATAAAGTCTCAAGTATCTGACTATAAAAGACTTATTTTATTCTTCGGTGTACTCCATTCCAATCTTATATTATGGGAGTGCACCATTAAGATAACCGGACCCTCTCTTTGAAGTATGTGGCTGTAAGTACCGGATCCTAAGTCCAAACCCAACGTAATTCACGTTTTTCACTCTTGTACGTGTTTCTCGTTTTTGAGTCATGTTTCTCTATAGAGCGATTTATGTTCTTATTGCTTTATTGTTTTCTTTTATATTAAACCTTATTCATAAAAGTAAAAAAATATTTAAATCTGATAAACATTAGTCTAGTAAGTCTCGAGAATCTGACTTTAAAAGACCCACATTTTAAAAACAAATTTTCTAAACCATGTTTTCAAAAATTTGTTTTGGGGTGGGGTGTTTGGTCTTTCCATTCTTGATCACTTAACTTCATATTCTTATCCCTTCCTCATCTTATGGCTAGTTCCTTTTGTATTATTTTTAAGAATATTTCCCTATTTTAGTAGAATTTTTATTCCCAGTTGTTAGTTAAGTAGTTAACATTGGATTATGTAATTTGGTTGTTAGTTGAATTTTAAGTTGGTTTAATTTTTGTACAAACATGCTATCTATTTTTTCATGAATCCCACCCTTCCTACTTATTTGGGGGTGACATTATTTGCTTAGCATTGTATTTTATCATATCCACATATTTTTGAAATTAATATTGCAATGTTTAAGGAATATAGTTTATGTGAGCATCCTGCTAATATAGTGTATCTAGAATTAGCTACTGTTGTTTGGTGCAACCTCAAGGGTTAGAAGTATTAAGTTTGCTATTTTGATTCCATGCTTAAAACCATATCGAATTGATGCTGAGTCTGCTCTCGGCTATTTCTATTTTGGTTATAGAAGCCCTTTTCTTATTCCATCTCTTTCCTTATCAATTTGGGAACCTTGGAGACCTTTGTTTAAGAAACTAATGCTCTATAAATATATGGCACGCCATGTACTTCACTTTGCACCTCTCAAATTCATATCACAAGCCTTGCTCAAAGTGCGCACATCTATATTTTGCATTAACACAGAGCGCGCCCGCACTGTAATTCTAGTATCGCAGATTTTCCTTTTGTCAGAAGAGAGCGCGCCCGCCTCGACACCGACATAAGTTATTCCGAAGCGCCAAATACCACCGCATTTCAACATACCTCCAGTTCTTTTTCCTGGGGTTTTCTGCAGTCACTTCCAGGAGTTCAGTAGTGTGTTTGTTTGCTATGAAATCTCTTCAAATCATACCGGAGCAATCCTTTGAAGAATTGTTCAAGAGTGACACCTATGGGTACTGGTTCCGCAACTTGATTGTGCAGTTAGGATGGTAGCCTCTAATGGTAAGTGCTGATGAATCTTATTCTCCTACATTTACTGCTTATTTCTATGATAATTGTAGGTTCTTTTATCGACCATATAAGGAACAAGTGTTCTCTGTCACCATTGATGATGAAACAAGGGATTTAAACAAGTTTTTGTTAGTCTTTGCTATTAGACTTTCTATGCCTGCTGCCCAAAACTCATTGGGCTATATGGCTAATAATATGTACATCTACAACTATGAATATTTCTATGAGACCTATGGAGCAGGGATTTTTCGTGTAGAGGACCAAGGGCAATATAACGTAGCCCTTGGTAGCATGTCCCTTAACATAGGCACTATTATGTTCTTTATCATGCTGAATATCTTAGGGGAATGAAGTTTTTCTTCTGCGAATAACGCTGCTTGTGACATCTTCCTTGCTCTGGTTGAGGGACGTATGCTCTATGACCTTCCCCAGACTTTAGTATCTAGTTTAGCACGAGCCCATAGTTTGAAGAATAAGTACCTTCTTATGTTTGTCTTGGTTTGCCATATAATACTATGTTTCTTTCCTGAGTTCTGTACCAGTTTCACGGATTGGGTTGGGGTTAACGTTATATGACCCACCAATTGCATTGTACGCTCTTTTCGTGTTATGATTTGGCCGGGGTGGCGGCTACAACCTAATTGGGTTACCCCTAACACCCCATCCAACCAAGTGGCGTTTAACAGGTTAGAAAAGGTAGATAATAAATGGCGTGATGCCTGGCAGATTATCATGGCTTGGTAGGATACAAAGGAACCTCACTTCTTTATAGAAGGGGAGGGCAACACTTAGTGCTGGATATAAGGTAAGTTTTACTTCTGTTAGTGTCTGCTTGTGTCCCAAGCAATTTAATTCTTGTTATTCCCATAACGGGTGGAACTCATATAGGAGTTACGTATGTTTTTATTTACCTATATTAGTATGTTCTAAATTTGTTTTGCAGTGCTTAAATTTTCACGCGTTTCCATAGTATTTTCTATCCTTCTTATTTCTATACTTTGAGGACAAAACATGTTTTTGTTTGGGGGTGGCATATAAAATATAAATTTAAGGCACTTTAGATATATATATATATATATATATATATATATATATATATATATATATATATATATATATGTGTGTGTGTGTGTATAATATGCACTTTGTTTTCTAGAAAAAAAATTTTAAAAATAATATAAATAAAAATAAAAAATATTTATACTATGTACTTAGAAATATTGGTATTGTTTCTTTTTCTGTGATGATAGTAGTCTAGAAGTTTCACTTTAGCTCTTAAATTAGAATAGTTTTTAGAAACTTAGGTTAATATGTACGTAGGTAATAGTTATTACATCTTTCCATAAATATATTGCATGAGCATCTATATATGTTTGTATTGACAGTAAATTTCTGAAATCTAGGCTAAAATCCTTATTCTATAAATCCTGTGAAAATATAGCATAAAAGTCTTATATGAGTGAAATATCTGAGTAATGACACAAGGGAGAGGTAAATTCCGAATAGAGAAATCACACGTCCATTTGCTTGATCACTATACCATATCCTAAGCGAGAATTTAGTCCCTTTTTAGATCGATATATAGTCAGAAATTCAATTCAAACCTATATGAAATTATTTTCCGCTAGTCGCCCCTCTGAGCCTTTCTTTAGCCTTTTCATAAACCACAAATCCTTTACCCTTTTATAAAAACAAAATAAAAATAAAATCAGCCTACCCACTTTTGAATAAGTCTAAGAAGTAGAATGAAATGGATAAAAGAAAAGAGAAAGACCTGTGAAAAACCAAGAATTTATAGTTGCTTCAAATAAGAAAAGAAAGTTTCCATCCAAAGAAAATAAATAAAATAAAAAATTAGAACTCCAAAAACATAATCAAAGGAGTCAAAAGATGGAAACAAAGTGTAATAGCAAAGCAAGAACAAGGTTTTCTCTAGTTATATATTTTGAAAATCCTATTATATCAGACTTGTATTTTTGAATATCCATTTCATTCCTTCTTAAACCATCACCTAATCCCCACAACACCTAATAAAGACCTCTAGCTTAATTAGGAATAGGTTGGTGTAATAGTAAGTGGCAGATGTTTTTTATCGACCTCAGCTCCCTTGTACGTCATTGAGATTGTAATGAAAAGTGTGCCCACTGCACACTGGAGTGAGCAAAATTTGAGTGGAAAAATCAGAGTATTTTTGTCTTGACATATTTGTGAGGACCTATTTAAGGACGCTATTCTAAAGTTTCAGAAACGGGTCTGTTATTATATTTCATAACATAGTTCATTATATATATGTTTATCTGTAGATGATTGATTATTATGCACGTATTAGCTTAGGTTTCGAATTGATTATTCTTTATTCATTGCTAGTGAGATATATAGATATCTGAGAATAAATGAGGAAACATTAATTTTATTTCTTAGTCGTTGTAGTATAAATGAAGTTTGTGAGTATATTCTTTGTAAAACTCTCACGAGGCTATAACTCGTCCACTAGGGAAGTCCTAGTGGTTTAAAGCCTTATTGCATATGGTAAATGCAATCGCACTCGGCGAAACGAGATTAATTAGAACTACATTTTTTGTTACTTATTTTAATTTCTCATATTTGCTTGAAGACAAGCAAAATACTGTTTGGGGGTGGTTTGATAAGAGCTCAAAACTGTAGTTCTAACCCCTTAATAATATTATATTTAGACCAATTATGTTTATAATAAATAAGAGTTAGTACTGTTTACATACTTTTGTGTATTTCAAGTCTTTGACTCAACTATGTGAAGAAATATGTCACTTTTGCAAGAGAAAGGAGCAAAGGTTGGTTGCTAAGAAGTTCTATGGTTTATTCCTAAGTTTCAAGGAGAAAAAACTTTTTTAAAGCCCAGTCAAAGCTGAAAAGTCAAAGTTAACGCAGGCAGAAATAGAGCATAAAAGTCAACATAACTTCTATAAGTCGTATCTTTGGAGTCATACCTCGGAATTGAGCCTATTATATGTCAAAACGATCGTCTCGGAAAGAGATTTCCAATGGTCTAAGACTTGATCCAATCAGAGGAGTAAAAGTGGACAAAAAAATCTTTGCAGTAATTTCCAGTAGATAAACCCTTTTTGGACTTGAGTAATTAGGTTTTAGGCTTGATTAAATGGCCCAAAACATAATTCCAGAGCCCATGCACGAAATTGTAAACCTAGCCCTCTCCAATATAAAGAGGACTAAGGCAAAACTCTAAAAATCTCCTACCTCTTCTCTTTAGTCTAAACCTAGTTTATGTTTTATTAGCCTAGCCACCATTAATATAATTCAAGTTATTTTTAATTCAAGTATTCCTTTAATTATGTATTCTTCTTATTATTATTTATTCAATGATAATCTAATGATCCATAGCTAAACCTCCATTAGAGGAGTTTGATTGAAGCTTTGATGAAGACTTGATGTGTTAGTATAAAATAGTTGTATTTAAGAGTTTCAAATCTAGAGGGTAATTCATTCACCATGAGAATGAGTTTCAACTTTCTCTCATGCTAATTATTAGTTGGCTAGAGATACCATGAATAATTAGGGATAAAACGACTTAACCTTTATGTTGAACCTTGTGTGAAAACATAAAGATTAGGGTTGCAACAAACTCTATACTAGCATGTTAGGGATTAATCAAGGTGGATTTCAATTCTCCCTAATTCCTTCTTCATATTCACATCTTATTATTTAATTGTTATAGTTTAAATTAGAATATATTCAATCATAGTTTTCACCATATTAGTTATATTTAGAATCATTACTCTCATAATGTTTAATTGTTAATTATTAGTAGAATTAGTTATTTTCTAAGCAACTAGGAGTGGAACGAATTCTTACTCTAGTTTTATTGCATGATAATTGAGAGTAGAATTTTGATCAAAAGGTATAAAGTATATTTTACTTCTTCCTAGTTTAATTAGCTAAGTAAGAGTTTAGCATATTTTACACTTATCAATTAGGGTTTAGTTGTTACGGATTAGGATTTGGTTATGGATTAGGGTTTGAACTTGGAATTTGAAGTTTGAAGTTGAAATTTATATGTTTGAAGTTATTTTATATGAATTTCGAATTTGAAGTTATGTATATGAATTTGAATATGAATTTGAACGTGAGTTTGAGAGTTTGAATTTGAATATGGATTGATGTATATGAATATAAATTTGAAGTTATGTATATGAAGTAAGTTATGTGAATTTGATCTGGTGTTTGGATATGAAATGAAGAAAAAAAAATTACAAGTTTTTGGTCTAAATGACCCAGTCAGGTCGCATAGAAGTGCTCAAAACGATCTGACGAAATCGTTGCCCGAGAGATTTGCCCTTGACGACCCATGCAGACTGCTTGACTTTAGACTAAACAACCCCATCAGATCGTTTAGGTATGTAGCCAAGCGACCCAGCCATGCCGTTCTAGAATTCCTTGCCCGAGACATTTGCCTTTGATGACCCATGCAAATCGCTTGGCTTTAGACCACTCTCCTTGTCATTTTTGTTGTCCATGTAAGTAGTGTTCCACACACCAAGCTATCAAACTATCAAGCTTGCATAATGCAAACTTAGGATACACACACAAGGTGAAATCAGACAAAGTTTATCTAATTACTTGCTAAAAAATCATTCATATCTGGTGACTTACTGATCCTAAATGAACTTCCCTTGTAGTTGTAGTGTAGTGTTTTTCAAAATAAAAACTTATTAAAATTTCAGATATAGAAACACTCGGGGAATTATGAAAACAATCAGATATTGTAATGTTCCAACCGACATAGTTAGGTCGATTGGATGTTTACCTAAACGATCTGATGGGGTCGTTTAGGTCTAAAGCCAAGCGGTCTGCATGGGCAAATGTCTCGGGCAAGGAATTCTTGGACGGCATGGCTGGGTCGCTTGGCTGTATATCTAAACAATCTGATGGCTGCGTGAGGTTGTTTAGGTCTAAAGTCAAGCGGTTTGCATGGGTCGTCAAGGGCAAATGTCTCGGGCAAGAATTCTTGGATTGCATGGCTGGGTCTCTTGGCTGCATACCTAAACGATCTGATGGCTATGTGGGATCGTTTTAGGTCTAAAGTCAAGCGGTCTGCATTGGTCGTCAAGGGAAAATCTCTTGGTCAACGACTTTGTCAGATCATTTTGAGAACTTATATGCGACCTGACTGGGTCGTTTGGACCAAAAACTTGCAATTTTTTTTTTCTTCAATTCATATCCAAACACCGGATCAAATTCACATAACTTACTTCATGTATGTTTCTACCAAATATGATCAAAACACTAAGTAGTGACGAAAGAGACGAAGAACGTAGAAAAGTAATTAGAAAAGTGATGGTGATCGGGAGAATGATGAGACTGTACCTTGCGGTTGCCTACATACCCAAATTATCGATGGGATCAAGTCTCAAGAACGTAGTTCTGTATGAAAAATAGTTTGATATTTATATATATAGAGCAGAGACTCCTTGTAGCTCAAGTATTCTTGCAGCTTAAGTAATCATGATTGAAAATAACTCTCAACTGATAATTATCTCTTTGATAAGAAATGAATCTGGACATAAATCAATGTACATTAGTGGCAAGCCATATGGCTAAGGTTCAGCCTTAGACACATGAGTTAATGAGCCTGTACATTGATCCATGATATTACAAATTGGGCTTTAGCCCTGTTGATTAAACGAATAAAGTGGAGACTCCTACCAATGGACGTTTGCCACGTAGGTGGGGGGTCAAAACACCGCCCCCTCTTTGGCATGCGAACAAAGTTCATATGGTAAAGAAGAGCAGAAAAAACAAGAAAAAAAATGGAATAAGAAAAGAGTGAGCGGAATGTATAACAAAGTGTCGTGTGAATGTAAACGATAAGAAAATGGATAGTCGGGAAAAAATCGTGAATTATCGAAAACGAAATAATGTCAAACTAACGTGTACGGGACGCAATGTAGTTAAAATAAAAGATGGCTGAAAATGCACATAAAAAATAAAAGATGCATAGAAAAAATTGCAAAAGAAATTGATGGCCGAAACTATACTGAACGCATTACGTAATAATATAAAAATTGATTTCGACGACGCATGCCAGCGGAATAGCGATATTAGGATTAGACAGTGAAAATCAAATGTAGGGGCAGTTTCGTAAAAATAGGAAGAAAAAGAAGTGAAATACGAGTTGGAGTCGAAGGTGAAGACTTGCGCGACTGTATGCCACCCTGAATTAGATAAGAATCCGGGTTAGATAAGAATCCACCCAGTAAAACTTTATCTACGAAATATTATATAACCGTACTCGTAGACCAGACTAGATCGAAGAATATAACAGTACTCGTAGACGAGATAAAGTTTGCTGTTTTTAGATCAGCAACCTAGTAGAGAAACAAGGTCTGGGTGACGAAGTCTTGAGAGGGCTTCAAGTTCGCAGCAGCGGTGAAAAGAAGATTTAATAGTGATCGATCTTTTACAGTAGCCCTTCGTCGCATGCCTCTCACGATTGTTTTGTTAGAGTAAGTGCAATAGCTCTCATGAATTGCAAAACAAATCTCAAACATACATACAGTAACGATTATGACTTAGTTGCGTTGTACGTTCTGCCGTGTTGGAACGCAATAAACTACACAAGTAGCTATCGCTCTCTGTCCTTTCTAATATATTACACTTTCAAACTAGGAACTGATCTATGCCTTTCCAAGAAAATGAATGAAATTGGTAGTCAGATGCGTGCGAGCTTGGTGATGACAGAGGCTGATTACTCTCGGAAGGAAGCAGTTGTCAAAAACAAAAAAAAAAAAACGATTAAACTTTGGGTGAGTTATGAATGGTGTTATTGTGTTTTCCTTTTCCCTTAATTGTTCTCCACTGTCATCTTATCGGAACAGAAAGTATCTTGAAGAGGAAGCTCTTCATCTGCAAAAACACGACTATGTGGTTGCGAAAGATGAAGGTGCCAGTATTCAAAACTGAAATCAACAAACACGATATGGTGCAGCGCCAGCAAAGGAAGGGCAATGTACCTGTGTCGTACTGATTTGGCCCGGTTCACCCTTGTGGAATTAGGGAACCTGATTTTTAAGCTATCTGACCCGGTTTTTTTTTTCGCAGGTGAGAAACGACCGTATTATACGGGCGAAAGATAATCGAGAAGAAAAAAACTCGATGACGATCGTAGACTTGGTGAGGTGGAAAGAAGGTGACAGATACAACGAATACACAAAGTCGCGGCGATGGTCACTTAAGGAAATACAAAAAATATTAGTACTCGATAGATTTGAGATGGACGAAGTGTATAAATTTGAAACGAAAGTCGAAAAAGATGAAGTAGTAATGGCTTACTCACAATTAAGTTGCGGGAGTGCAATTCCGTTGAGCAAAGAAATTGCGCAATTATTGGAGTGGTGGCAAATTGCACCGGGACAACTGCCAATTTCGTTATGGTTAATCTTTACGAGAGCGCACTGTTTACAAAGTGAATTTAACAGAAGGTTCGAGGCTTAAGAATTCTTTGCGTTGATACAACCGAAAGCCATACTGACGAAAGGGTATATAAAATTTGAAGTTGAATTCAAGAATCCAAACAGAAGATTTAAAGGGTTCCCAAAAATATATATCGGATGGGATAGATTTCTATATCGCTTGCGAGGGAACTGAAATCCGACAGAGTTTAAAGTGCCGAACAAATTTCGAGGTAAGCCAAAACATTAGTATTGAAAATTGTACTACGAGTAAATTGTTGACTAATATGAGTTATTTCGTGGCTAACAGAAAATGCAAGTATACTACCAGAAATTGAATTGGACAAGAAAGTGGAGAACAACCTTCGTTTCTTCTTTAATGAATGTTCCGATGAAAGATTGGTAGATCTGAGCTACTTCGATGATATTGTTGATTTCATAAACTATGGGGGTATCAAACGACGGCTTGATAGGTCCAGGGAGACACATAGTGAAATGGAGAAGAAGAGTAAGAGACTCATAAATGCAATATTTTGCAGCGATAGCGATAGTGAAAAAGAAGATGGAACGGAATTAACAAAGCGAGAATTAGTGCTGAGCTTGCCAAGCACAAATAGCGAATTGTACAAAAGAAAATGTTTCACAAGAAACAGGGCGAACGGAGACCAAGAGAGACAACCAATGCGACAATATATGATGCCCCAAGGGATGAGACTACAATGCACAAAACAGCCTACACGAAATATAAGATGTTCTCAACACAAAGAAGAAAAGGTATGTACTATAGAAAACATAGATATGTAAAACGGCCGGGGAGATGTAATATATCGTTCTGCTTTGGTATATGCAGGAAAAGAATGGCTGGGAAAATAACGAAACAGTGATACTTGCAAAATATAGTGCCGCGAAGAACACAAAGTTGGTGAGAGAAAACAAACGGCAAAGCAAAATGTAGGAGCAAAGAATCCCACGACCACTGGCAAGTACTGTCAGGGGTAATACTACGCACGGAGGAAAACCACAGAATCTGTTAACAGTAAGTTGACCGTTGAATTTTATTATTGCGTTTGGATGGTAAAGAAATTTTTGTCCAACACTAATCCAATGAAATTGGTAGATGAAGCAGAGATGCTCAAGTCTGGAAGACGAAGCGAAGGAATCACCAGGGACCACGCCAATGGAGGGGCTCGAAAAATATCGAAACTGTGACCAAAACACGGAGAATATGATAGAGCAGTGTCAATAATCTTTGACAGTATGAACTAGGTATGTCAATATTTCTTATCAGTTATTGTGAACTTGTGATCAAGTCTGAAAGATTAATGAAAAACTAGATATTTTCCTGCCGCAGGTTAAGATAGCGGTAGTACGGGCGAAAGAAATTCACGAAAAGGTCGCGAAGAAAAGTTTCGTTCCGAATGATGTCAATGCCCTAGAAGAAATAAAGAAAGTGAAGATACTCAACCGAAAATTGGAAGAAGCAAAAAAACCGTTAAGCGGAACCAATAGAGAATTAGAAGACGAAAACAAAGACTTAATCGAGCGAACGGAAGAAGCAGAGTGGAGATCGTACGAAGAATTCGAGAAAGCCTATGAGTTAACAGAAGAACACAAACGCTTAAAAACAGAGGTAACATAATTTAAGGCACTCGCTGCGACCAAAGATTAGGAACTTAAACATGCACAAAAAGAGGTAGAAAAACTTAACAAGCGGATGACAGATTTAAACGAGCGGCTTGGCCAAGATCACGTGCAAATGGCACATTGTGAATCGACTGTAAGACAATTGACAGAGAACCTAACAGAAATAGGAGATGAACTAGAACGTGAAAAGATGAATTACAAAGATTTGTACGAGTTGTATAAGCGAAGAACTGGTAAGGAACCATTGGATTTTTCCAAACCAATTATTATGTGATTGTGTGAATGTAATACCAAAGAGCTATAAATTCTGTTGATGAAAATAAAAATAAAGTATGTGTTGGCAATTGAATATCGTTACGATATCAAATAACATACCTGTGGAAAACTGACAATGTTGTTGAGTTATGTAGATGAAACGAAATAGAATGAAACGCCCCCAATTCTAACTTTAACTTTGCAAAAGTAGACTAAGCGAGCGTAAAAACATTCAAATGCAAAATTGACGAAACGAAACGGGGTAACTTCATCAGCTTGTGTCGTAGCGATAGTAACGAATTAAGCGAGCGTACAAATGTTCAAACATAGACTGATGAAATTAAACGTGGTAACTTCGTTAGATTTTGTCGTAGCGATAGTAACGAACTAAGCGAGCATAAAAGCGTTCAAACTTAGACTGATGAAATTAAACGTGGTAATTTCGTCAGCTTTTGTCGTAGCAATAGTAACGAACTAAGCAAGCGTAAAATGATTCAAACTTAGATTGACAAAATTAAACGTGGTAATTTCGTCAGATTTTGTCGTAGCGATAGTAACGGACTAAAGCGAGCGTAAAAGCGTTCAAACTTAGATGGACGAATTTAAATATGGTAACTTCGTCAGATTTTGTCAGAACGATAGTAACGGACTAAATAAGTGTAAAAGCGTTCAAACTTAGACTGACGAAGCTAAACGTGGTAACTTCGTTAGATTTTGTCGTAGCGATAGTAACGGACTAAGCGAGTATAAAAGCGTTCAAACTTAGACTGACGAAGCTAAACGTGGTAACTTCGTCAGATTTTGTCGTAGCGATAGTAACGGACTAAGCGAGTGTAAAAGCGTTCAAACCTAGACTGACGAATCTAAACGTGGTAACTTCGTCAGATTTTGTTGTAGCGATAGTAACGGACTAAGTGAGCGTAAAAGCGTTCAAACTTAGACTGACGAGGCTAAATGTAGTAACTTCGTCAGATTTTGTCGTAGCGATAATAAGGTTCGCTAGAACCAAAATAATACCATTGGAACTGAAGTGAAAGAACTACTTCTTTATTGATTACCGAGTCTTGAAAAATTCAAAGATAATAACGAAAAATAAATGACTAAACTGAACTGGAAGCAAACTAAAGATTGTATTATTTATTTTTATTTATTATCTTTTTTTTTTTCGGATAACGGGAAAACAACAACTAAAATCTATTTATAGAACTTGCGCAGATGAAACGCATTCCACGGCTTATCGAGAACATTCCCATCTAAATCTCAGAGAAAATAAGATCCTTTGGTGGCAGGGCGATCAATGATGTATGGACCTGTCCAGTTTTCTCCAAATTTACCAGAATCTATCAACCTTGTCTTTCGACAGAGTACCCAGTCATCTTTCTCAAACAATTTAAGTCGAACTTTCTTATCATATTTTCGTTTCATATCATCTTGATAACGAATTAACTGTTGAAGACCAACATCTCTTGTCTCATCTATCAAGGCTTTGGCTTGAGCAACTGCTTGATCATTCGACTCCAATTCCACGGCAGAAGTTCGTGTGGTTGGAGTCATCAACTCTGTAGGCAAGACCGCTTCCGTACCATAAGAAAGATTAAACGGAGAAAATCCCGTTGAATGCTTAGGTGTGGTTTGATAAGCCCACATAACTGTAGGAAGTTCCTTAACCTAATTTCCTTTGGCCTGTTGAAGTCTTCGCTTGAGCATTGCAATAATGGATTTGTTAGTAGCTTCAGCTTGTCAATTAGCTTGAGGATGGTACGGTGCCAATAAATTGTGACTAATCTTCAAGTCATAACAAAGTTGTCGAATTTCTTCAGCATCAAATTGTTTGCCATTGTCGGAAGTCAATGACGTTGGAATACCAAAACGACAAACAATGTCATGCCATAAGAACTTTTTAACATCCAAAGCATGGATCTGGGCTAAGGGCATAACTTCAGCCCACTTGGTAAAATAATCAGTTGCGACAAGTAAGAAACGAACACTGCCAGGAGCTTTCGAAAGTGGACCAACAATGTCAATACCCCACTTTGCAAACGGCCAAGGGCTCAAGATTGGATGAAGTTCCGTCGCTGGAAGATTTCCCATATTAGCATAATTCTGACAAGGAACACACTTCTCAGACAAATGCTTAGCATCCTTTTGCATGTATGGGCACCAGTACCCTTGTGTCATTGCTTTATGAGCGAGACTTCGCACCTGGGAGTGGTTCCCACATAGGCCTGAATGAATTTCCGAAAGGACGAGTAAACCTTCAGCTCTGCTGAGACAACGAAGCATAGGGTTAAAATTTGTGCCTTTGCAAAAAAGTTGCAAAAGACCGTCCGAAGTCGAGATGAGACAATATTTCTAAGCATCGCGTTTGACAAGATCACCCACTTTATGATCGGGAGGCAAGATGTGATCATGTAAATATGTGATATAAGGATGACACCAATCATCCCGTCACAAGGCGTAAGCGGAAAAATTAGCTCTATATCAGGAACTTATGTAGCATTGTCAACTTCATGATCATTATCGTTATGGACCGAGACAATATCATTGACAGGATCATTGGGGTCATCTGATAGCATAAGTTGTAGATAAAGTGTTTTCTCTGTAACGACAACTTGATTATCAAGATCACGCTTGCGCTTCCGAGTCAGCACAGGAGATATCAAATTGGCATGACGTGATTCGTCAGAAAATGTCTGGACGAAAAAACAACTTTGAGTGATATACATATCGCGCAAATCCTCGATGGACAGATCGATACTCGGCTCCTTTTGAAATTCAATGGTAATCTGGCGAGACTCATTTGACTTAACTGCAACAGATAAATATGCAAGAGAATTAGCATGTCGCACATCATGATGCGAACGATGCATAATACTGATAGATTCAAAATTTAGAGCAATCCGATGAATTAAGTCCAAATAGGCTGCCATTCTCTCGTCACGAGCGGCATATGATCCTCTAAACTGGCTAGCGACTAACTTAGAATCTGTGAATAATTGTAACTCGGTCGCCCCCAGGTAAAGAGCAGTGCGCAAGCCGCAAATGACAGCTTCGTACTCGGCTTTATTATTTGAAGCGTCAAAATCCAAACGCACTGACTTCTTAATTTTTTTTCCATTCGGCTGCAAGATTACACACCCAATACTTGAGCCAGACTTATTATGCGAACCATCAGTGTAAACAATCCAGCAATCGGCAGATACATCTGATAAGTGTAGCAAGTCATCGCCCCCAAGAGGTAGTGGCGTGTTATCGACGACATTTTCTTCATCCAAGAATGCGTCAGACATAGGAATATCATCAATAATAAAATCAGCCATTAGCGAAGCCAAAACTTGTCCTTTCTTAGCCGTGCGAGTTTCAAAAACAATGCTATAAGCACTCAGGTAACTTTCCCATTTTGCGAGGCGACTTGATTCCTGGGTATTGCAAAAAAGCTTTCGCGGTGGATATTCGGTATAAACTTTGACAACTCGACCCTAGAAATAAGGCTTAAGACATCGGGCAGCATGAACCAAGGCTAATGCAATTTTTTCCACTCGAGAATACCTTGTTTCAACCGTTGTAAGAGTCTTGCTAACAAAGAATATAGGACGACCATCGTCACCATTGACAAATAAAACGACACTTATGGCATGATCAGTAGCGGCTAAATACAGACCTATAGGCTGCCCCATTGCTGGACTGGAAAGAACTGGAGGTTGGACTAAGTATGCTTTCAAGTGACGAAATGCAAGTTCACAGTCCTCCATCCAAATCGATGCGTCTTTCAATGTTTGGAAAAAAGGACGACATCGATAAGAATACCGAGAGATAAAGCGATTTAGGGCAAGCAAGTGTCCTGTAAGTCGTTGAATCTCTTTCTTTGACGTCGGAGAAAGCATTTCAAGGATAGCCCGAATCTGATTCGGATTTTCTTCAATTCCACGTCTAGTTATCATGTATCCTAAGAATTTACCAGACGATAAACCGAAAGAACACTTAGCCGGATTCAAACGCATATTGACATTGGAGAGTCTATTGAAAACAACTTGCAAATCAGTAAGATGATCAAGTGCTTCTATAGATTTGACAACCATGTCGTCGATGTATGCTTCGACTATCTTTCCAAGTAGATCAAAAAATGGTGTTGACTAGCTATTGATATGTAGCTCTAACATTTTTCAGACCGAAAGGCATTACTTGATAACAGTAAATTCCTTGGTCTGTAATGAATGCAGTTAACTCTTGGTCCTCAATGAATAACGGAATCTGATGATAACCAGAATAAGCATCCAAAAAAGACAAATGTTGAAAACCAGATGTGGCATCGACCATTTCAGATATACAAGGCAACGAATACGGGTGAATCGGACATGCTTTATTAAGATTCGTGAAATCGATACAAACACGTAATTTGCTATTCTTTTTAGGCACTGCGACTACATTTGACAGCCATGTTGGATAAGTCAAAGGCCTTATAAAATTAACAGACAAGAGACGGTAGATTTCTTCTTTCACTTTCATCTTTCTATCAGGGGCCATCCTTCTGGGCTTTTGTCTAACCAGCTTTGCATTAGGATCAATCTCGAGTTTATGACAAGCCACAGAAGGATCTATACCAGGCATTTGCTCTATTCGCCAAGCAAAAACATGACTATTATTCCTCAATAACAAAATAAGCTCTTGTCTCTCCGCTTCTGGAAGTTCGGCTGAAATAAAAGTTATCTCTTCAGGGAGTTGGCCAATTTGAACTTCTAAAAGTGGATCGACGGTTGGGGGTCCTTCAACATTTCTATTAGCAGAGTAAACTGAAAGTCCCGGATGCTGTAATTACTATTTGACGGCGTTGGAACTCAGAATAGTTCGTCCAACAACTTAAAACTTCTTATAATCATCAAGAACATTGTCGTGGCAAATTAAAGATGCAAGTTGATCGCTACACACTTTACAAACTTTACTATTGAATGGGAACTTGATGGCTTGATGATATGTTGAGACGACAACTTCCATATAATGAATCCAATCGCGACCAAGGATGACATTGTAAAGGGATTTACAATCCATCAATAGGAACTCAATATTGACTTCCTTCTGCATAAGAGTGACTGGGAGAGAAACCTTTCCAACGCAATGAGTAGTGGTACCATCAAAACCAGCGATAGGCACATTTTTAGGCGTGACCAAGTTATCAATAAAAGGAATACTGCGATAACACCCAAAAAACATGGCGCTAGCTGAACTACCAATGTCGATCATTATACGTTGTACGCGCATACAACTGATATACGCAGTTATCACGACAACATCATAATAAGGAACATACACTCCCATTAGATCTTGGTCAGTGAAACATAATGGTTCGTCTTCAATAGTCTCCGTGCAAAAACCTTCTACGAAATTGATCCCGTTAACTTTGTAAAAATTAGAGAGATATTTGACTTTAAACGACGAGCATTTTTCTGCTGAGTATTAGATAATGAATCAATGACGGCATGTCTAACCTTAATGACATTGTGATCAGTTACAGTTAAAGCTTGAGTTGTTACTTTTTTCTGCACATATTGATCAAGTTTCCCATTCTGTGCAAGCTTTTCAATTCTTCCCCGCAAAGATTGACAATTCTCAGTCTCATGACCATAATCATTATGAAATTTGCACCATAACGATTTATCGCGAGTTGTTTTATTGTCGTCGCGCAGGGGAAATGGCAGAGTGAGCAAACTTTTATCCTTGATTTTGTCGTAAACTACAGCATATTTAGTATTAAGCGGAGTTAATTCAAAATCAGTAAAAGGTTTTTCGGTCCTGCTCGTGGAGTCGTCTTTCTTATACGGAGGCTTCTGACTGGGTTGCTGTTGATCAAAAGTCGGATTCTTCTATTTATTCCGCTGATCATTGAAATCCTTTCCTTTATTATCTTTGTCAAGAGAAGTTCGAGCAGCCGTATCGTCCTCAACATTGATAAATTGTTGAACTCGCTAGTATAACGCACGTCGGGAAGATGGAATATCTCAAACAAGAGAGTTGTACAACCCGTCTTTATCAAACAAGATAACTTCTTTAAAAGAGTAAACCACCATTAGATCGAATTGTTCAAAAATCTAAGTTGCAGCTTGGCGAAACCAAGTGACAAAACTGTGGAGAGGTTCATCACGTTGTTGCTTGATGTTGAAAAGAACCCGGACACCATTTGGATGTTTCAGATTATGATGAAAATGCTTCGCAAACTTTTCAGTTAAGTCCTTGAACTGATGAATAGATCGCGGTACCAATGCTTCCCCCTTTAATGTAGAAGGAAAAGTTTACATTTCAAAGCATCGTCACCCCCCAATAAAACCAGTTTGTTAGTGAAATTAATCACATGAAGCATAGGACATCCCTCAACATCATCATATTGATCAAACTCAGGTTGTTTGAAATCTTTGCTGTGAGTAGCATGTTGGACGGTGAGAGAAAATTTGTCCAAAATACCATCTTTAACTACAAGATTCTCTAATGTCGATTCAAAAGGATCACTATCAAGAATAGCTTTTTTAATCATTTCTCGGACATGTTGAGGAGTCATCAGATCCATATCGGCTGGCTCATAATCATGATCACGATGACGCCTATGGGAATGAACGGAATGAGAAGAAAATGATGAAGATTCATCGTGACTGTGTCGAGAGGAATGTGGTTGGTACGTTGGACCTTCAATACGATAATGTTTGGAATGATAAGAATCGCGTCGCTGAAATGTTTCGCCATACTGATGGTTCCGATCATGAGTGCGACCATTAGGTTGTTCGCCACCCGAATTCCTCGAAACTTGCCGATAATCTGTAGGACCGTGGGGTGGGTCGGACGGATATTAGCAGTACCTTGCCTATCGAGAACATGACCAAGTGGTTGGAAGTTTCTCGGTGGAGGTCGGGGAATTCGTCGCCCATTACTTGGAACTCGTTGATGGCTGTTGCGAATATTGTGAATCTTATCCTCACCACTTAAACGATTCCACCCACTATTATGTCATTGGCGTGTGTTATGTTGTGGTGTGACAAATACAACATCATCTGCGAGTGGAGTGGGTCATTTAAGACAACGCCTGTAGTAGTTGTTCTGTTTGCCGACAGTCTTTAACTTTTGAAGAAGTGCTTCGCAAGATATACGACTTACATTATCTGCATCAGATACTAGATAATCGTCAGAAGTAATAACCTCGCGCTGAATAATTTGGCGCATTGGTGGAACGACAATATTAGGTGGTATTATTCCGTCATCGCCAAGTTGACCTTGACCATCATGTTCGTGATGATCGTCAGTAATTACATCGGGACCTTGAGCTCGTCGAGTATGCGTCATAACTTTCGCAGAATGTGATTGAGGGTGTTGAATAAGAATTGCAGACAACGCCAATTATGTTTCGACCAAATATTATCAAAACACTAAGTGATGACGAAAGAGACGAAGAATGTAGAAAAGTGATGGTGATCGGGAGAATGATGAGACTGTACCTTGCGGTTGCCTACGTACCCAAATTATCGATGGGATCAAGTCTCAAGAATGTAGTTCTGTATGAAAAATAGTTTGGTATTTATATAGGGTAGAGCAGAGACTCCTTGTAGCTCAAGTATTCTTGCAGCTTAAGTAATCGTGATTGAATATAACTCTCAATTGATAATTATCTCTTTGATAAGAAATGAATCTGGACATAAATCAATGTACATTAGTGGCAAGCCATGTGGCTAAGGTTTAGTCTTAGACACATGAGTTAATGGGCCAGTACATTGATCCATGGTTTTGCAAATTAGGCTTTAGCCCTGTTGATTAAACGAATAAAGTGGAGACTCCTACCAATGGACGTTTGCCACATAGGTGGGGGTCGAAACAATGTACATAACTTCAAATTCATATACATATACATCAAACAATATTCAAATTCACGTTCAAATTCATATTCATATATATCAATCCATATTCAAATTCAAATTCAAATTCAAACTCAAACTCAAACTCATGTTTAAATTCATATACATAACTTCAAATTCGAAATTCATATAAAATAACTTCAAACATATAAATTTCAACGTCAAACTTCAAATTCCAAGTTCAAACCCTAATCCATAACCAAATCCTAATTCGTAACAACCAAACCCTAATCTATATACAAAACCCTAATCCAACTTCAAAGCTCTAAATTTAGACACGATTACGACAGTAATGCCCACCAATAAACTTGCATCGGGTCAAGTTTTTCGCTTCGTTGAACGATCTCCTTGCTTCCTCGGGAATCGCAGGCCCACCCAATTGCAGACCTTTCTCCAGCATGGGAGTAGTTTCGTCGAGGACGTTGCTCTGTAAAAAAAAATGCAAAACTAAGTTAGTATTTACAGTTTTAAAAGAGCGGAACTACAATTATGAAATGGCAAAACTCACCAGCTATGTACTTGAATAAACTCCCAGTACACTGATAGGCCACTGCAGGCCATTTTCAGTTCTGACATATTTTTAATAGCTTAAACAAATCAAATGCTAATACAATCAATCATATACAATTTCCTCCCATCCAAACACCAATTCAATTTGTAATAAACTCCCAGTCCAAGTCCATATTTCAACACTCTCCAAATAATAATAACTTTATCAATGAATGAATCTGAATTTACTTTAATATCTAATACATTTACATAATCAAAACAACAAAAACTAGAGCAATGCAGAAAAAACAACAAAAATGTCAACATTGCAGAAATCGAATTTTTTTTTACTTGCCTGAAGCCTGAAGACAGCAATGCAGCTGGAACTCTATTTGAGAAGTAGAGAATTTGGTTTGAGAAGGTGGGAAGTAGTATCTATTTTAGAAGTTGATAAAATGAAAATATGATAATTTGGTTCGATTTGGAGTGGTTTTGTTTGTTTGTTCCGTTTTTGTTTTTGCTTGGGTTGCTAGAGACGAAGGGTTTTTTTGTTCTTTTTTCTTTTATTTCGTTTGACACGTAACAAATATCATCATATAACTAGCCAATTCCAACATAAGAATCTCCAAGACTTCTCAAAAGACATTTCCAAACCACAAGTGAAAGAGAACCAATTCGACGAACACCAAACCACATTTTCAAATCATTAATAACTAACATTGGGGACAAAAAATTAACAAAAATAATATATATATATATAACAGTTTTTGTTTGGTTAGATAGTCTAAACATGTTTTCCTAAGAATGATCAATGGCTCCAAAATGGTGGTGGGCATTCGTTAAAAATGATTCCCGTCCTTTCCTCACATTGGAAAATGACACAAAGCCATAATAGCTATTTCATGATAAAAAACAAATTCCCATCTACAAACATAACATAACTTCAATATTAATCATCAAAACATAAAAAGATACATTCTTTAATGAATAAAAAAAAAATTAACCTATCATTCATAGTGATTGTTCGACGTTTGCTGCCCGAACTGACCGGAATTCAGAGAAAGAGAGGATGGAAGGAAAGAAGGAATGAAGGAAATAAGAAATATTTTTAACTTATTTCGATTTGGAGTGGTTATGTTTGTTTGTTCTTTGTTTTTGCTGGGTTGTTAGAGACAAAGGGTTTTTTTTGTTTTTTTTCTTTTATTTCGTTCTTTTCTTTTGTTTTAATTTCGGCCATGAGATCTTGAGATCATCTCGCGAGTTGAGTGGATGAGATTGGGAGTGGTCTGGATGTGGGCGAAATGGGAGTTGGTGTATCCCTCCCCTATATATATATATATACGGGCTGGCTACGTCGACATACAGAAATGACATACGGAATTGACATACGCAATCCTACCTATATACATAATAAACTAAAAGCTGATTTTATGGGGATGTGATCTCCACAAAAAATTAGCACATTTGAACATGTCTAACCCTACCAAAAATTGAGTTCAAATTATAAATTTATTTGACGGTCTAGAATTTTAATACTCTTTTGACAAGACTAGACACATCCGATTGAGCTAATTTTTTGTGGAGATACTATCCATAGTAGGGAGATAATATCTACAAAAAATCAGCCCTTAAAGCAATGTGCAAATCCACTTTTAGATTGCGTATGTCAATTCCGTATGTCATTTTTGTATGTCAACTTAACGTAGCTTGACCCGATATATATATATATATATATATATATATATATATATTATATATATATATATATATATATATATATTTAATGATGGAATGTATGTTGTCAATTTCCATGTTTAGTAATCAACATCTAATATTTTGTTCGAGATTGTTCAACTTGATAATTAGTTTTTTCAACCGATGGTTTTTGTACTGCATGAAGTACGGTAGGGTGGAGGATGTCTTCTAGTGGCAACGAATATAGCAGCCAGAGGGGTTGAGGGTTGACTTGCTAGAGACAGCCCATATATACAACTTTGATCTCCCAAGAAGTGTTGTAGACTATCTTCACCGTGCTTGGAGAACTGGTAGAAAACCATTTTCAGATGAAAAGTGCACCGTCGCCAACATGATCACAACAGAGGAGAGATTTGCATTGCAAAGATTTGAGAATGAGCTGATGTTTCAGTATAAGAATTGTTCATTCTCAGTTGATGTTAAGTACAATATAGATCAAACATCAAACAAAGTGTAGTGTACAATAAAATATCATACACTTCAGTTTTTTTGTGACACCGGGTTTTTTCATAAGTGATGCCAAAATCCGAGAATTTTGACACTAATTCAGCGTGGGGCACTAATAATTCCAAAATTAGAATTAATCTATTTTAAATTAAATAAACCAAAGTGTGGTCATAGAGCCACAAATCTGTAATAAAAATATTGAAAAGAAAAGCAACCCGTGGAAACCCAACTCTCACTAACCTAACCGATCTCTCTCTCCCTTTTTTTCTTCTCTACCACCCAACCTAAATCAATTTAAAACCCTAACTCCGAAAAGTCGAATTAGTCCCTAATTGTTCTCTCTCCTCTCTTCTCACTACATCCTTTCTTTACAATTAAATCCCTAAGTCTCTCATTTGTTCTCCGAATGATGGAGGCATCGAGGAAGCTGATCTAACCCGGGCCTATTCCCTTGATTATATTTTTTGCTTGGCGATTCGAAAGTGTTAGTTCTTTTCTCCCTTTTTTCATTCAATCAACTATCAATTTTTCATAAAATTTTGCTTTTTGATAACTTCTTTCTCCCTTTTTTTTTTTTTAAAGTTCAATATTGTAGGTTTAGGTCATGGGGAGTTTAAAACAGTTCTAATTTCATTGATGTCAGAAAAAAGAGAAGGCTCAAGGAGAAATGAATAAGCCGGAGGAAAAGCTTTGCTTTGGGTGATGCTTACTCCATGCATATGCTCTTTACTTTGTCAATTCGACCCCTCAAAACTATAAATGACAATCTCATTTGAAAGCATATCTAGTGAATAAAATGTTTTAATGTGCATGTGGTCGCCGGGCCGGTGCCCTTGATGTTTAGTTCTTCAGGAAGGGCTAAGTATCAAAATCCTTTGGTACTTAAGTCATGATGGCTTTTCGCAATTTGATGTGGATGTGATTTCAGGGATATTTCAAGCATCTCTTGCAGAATATTACACAACTATAAGTTTCTTCTCATATGTTAAAGAATTTAGTGATCCGCGACAATGCTAATGATGCAAGATATAGCTTAAATGGTCGGCAATTTCGCAATTTGATGGAAGTCGATAGTTTGGTTTTGGAAACTTTCTATCAAGATTTTATTTCTAGCTAGTTGTAAGCACAATGTAATGTACTTTTTGTATTGTATTTTTCTTTTGAAAAATGTAAGTATTTAGTGTTTGTGTTTGTGCTAGTGACTAGAGAACTTTAAAAGTGATAGAATGAATGTTATATTCTTGAATGAGAATGATGGTGTATTTGTGTATTTTATGGAGCTATTTGTTTTTTAAATGTGTTGTCTTGGTTTATAGATGTGTATAGATGGCCAGTTCTACAGGGTGTATGTATGAGAGCAAATTATTATTATTATTTTTTTAAAATCTAAAATTAGATTAGTGATGTCAAAATGACGTCACAAATATTTGTGACGCTAAAATGATGTCACAAATTTGTAACGCTATTTTAGCATCACTATTTTTTGTGACGTCTCGTCACAAAAAAAATGACGTTATTTTTGGCGTCACAAATATTTGTGACGTCAAAATGACATCACAAAACGGCTTTTGAATCAAAATGGCGCCACAAAATAAATGACGCATAAATTGTGACACCACCATATTTGTGACGCATCAAAAAAAATGACACCATTTTAAGGCCACAAAAAGGTCATATTTGTGTAGTGAGATAAAAGTGTCGAAGGGTTTGTTTGTTCCCCCCTCAAATATTTGCATATTATTTATATTAATCTGGGTGTTGAAACACCTATACAGTCGAAATAGAGTTCTTTACATATGATATCGGGTGGTCTATCATGCCAACTCATGTATCTAGTTAAAGTAATGTCATGTTGTGCCAGTGTGTTTGCTGTGGAGTTTCCTTCTTTGTAGATGTGATTGAGGGATATATTTTCGAAGAACGAGAAGAGTTGTCGAATATCCTCTATGATCCCAATTGCCTTCCTCAGATGGATCGAGGGATATATTTTTTCCTTGTTTCGAATATCCTCTTAATCCCAATTGCCTTTATCAAAGCCTTTGAATCACTTTGGATGTTGAATATTTGTGTGTATATTTGCTATAGGAGATAGCTAGATAGAGACCTAGTCTCATTGCCAAAGCTTTGCATATAGGTACAAAAATCATCAAGCAACAATCCATAATTCCTTAGTACACATCCCAAACCCGAAGGACCTAGGTTTCCGATGACAAGCGCCATCTGTATTAAAGGTAATGTATGGAGCTGAATGAGGCTTCCAATAGAGATGAATGAGTTGTTTCTGTCTCTTGGTTTTAAGGAGTAGTGTCTAGGCATCCTTTGTACTTCTCCAAAAAGCAAGACTAGCTCTGAGTGTGCTTTAAGGTGTCACCCTTTCGTGTTCAAATAACATTTCATTTCTACTATTCCAGATGTTCCAGTAGATGATTGCGAAGAGTTCCATAACAAAGGGTATATTGCTATGCTGATTTCTCATCAAGTTATGGATTTTTTTTATCCATATATGTGGTGTATCATTGAAGGGTACGAATGCAATTTGGGGGATTGGAATAGTGCTCCATATGGTCTGGGTGAATGGGCATTCATGGAATAGGTGTTGTGCAGTATCTGGGTGGCTTTTGCAGAAGATGCAGTTTGGGTTAAAGTTCAACCCTATATTGAGTAGATTAGATGATGAGTTTAGAGCATCTAACAAAAGTTTCCAAATGAATACTTTTACTTACGGAGGACATCGGAGTTCCCATATGATTCTCCAATTAAAGAAAAGAGGTGGTGTGGTCTAAGTGTATTGCTTGATATCCTGATTTCACCCTATATTTCTCATTGATTGATAGAGTCCAGATTCTTCGGTTGGGGTGTTGGCTGAAAGCAGGACGCATTAAGTAAGATTTTTATTATTATTATTATTATTATTACACCTTGGTGGCCTATGAAGCCCACGCTTGAAAGATAAAAAGAGACTGGGTCACAAATCGAAAGACAAGGGGTATTCTGTCTTTTTCCCGAACTGACAAGGGTTATGTACAAGGGGTTTTTGGATTTATTTTTTATCGCAATTAAATTAACAGAAAAATAAAATCTGACAGCTCATTTGCTTTCAAAGAAGAAATCATGGGAAGAAGTAGCCAGAAAATTCGAGATGACGGGGATGACATGGACGATGAAAATGAAATTGACGCATGTATGTAGGAATAAATTATATCTCTTTTCTTTTCTTTTTTGTTATTATTCAATTCACTACTTTATTTGTGCATTGTTTTTTACAGTTTATAAACAGAGGGATATAATACCACTTGATGTTAGTGTTATTGGATAATGTAGCTTCTTCTGCTTTGCCTCGGTTATGTATTGGTTTGTTTTCGTGTAGGGTCTCAATGAAGATGAGTATAGGGATACTGGCTTGGCTGCAAAGAGTAATAAGTCATTTTTATTGATTAGTCAAAGAAATAAAGCTGGATATTACTGAATTGTACATTTACTACAGATATTTCTGTCTCTCTGAGCCATGGGATTGAATTTTTCCTATGTTTTATCTCAGTTGCAAAACAACAAAGGATTATGCAACGATATGTTTGTGAGGATGAAGCAGATGATGATGACGACGAAGAGGAGGAAGAAAAGAAGGTTGTATGGAGTGGAAAAAGGACAGCTATTAGGGTGCTGAGAATATTAATTATGAGGTTAGGATTTACTTATAGTTGGACAAATGTCCGGTGTCAATTGAACAACTCACATTCCTCCACTCACTTCTGTTTATGCTCTACCATCTCAACCCTTGCTATGTCCGTCTTTAGAATATTTCTCGCTCTTTTAAAAGTTACAACCCTCATTTTGTACATTCCTAAATGGAGTTGTTCGACTATGACCTGATCAAGCGACTGCATTTCTGTAACGGGCTCATTTTTTAAATTCTACACTCTTACCTGATTAGCAATAAAAGCCAACTAGATTTATAGACATGGCACTTCTTATTTTCACACATTCTCTCTTGTAGAGCATGGTTTGCTTCAACTATCAGCTCATAACTTATCATCCAATAGGATCGTGATGCTCAGTCACAGTTGCTACTCCAACATCATCCTTGTGCTCCCAAACTTTTAAAATATGGATCTGGCGTACTGTAAATTGAGATCCATGAGCAGTCTTAGCTCAACCATGATAAAATCCATTGGACTCGAAGCAGCTCTGTGGATTTAAATATACCAATATTGCGTTGATTTCTTCTCAAGTCTCATCATTTAACGATACTTCCATCATATACAGACATGTGCATATATCAAATATTCTGTTCAAGTTTACCTGATTCTTTTGTTGACGTATATGTAGATAAACTCAAGCGATGAAGAGCTTCCTGCAGAGGAGGAAGCGGAGGTGCTAAGAGTTCAAAAAGAGAAGGCAAAATCATACTCATTGGAAGACTTTGGCCAAGACGACAGTGACCAAGAGGAGAGTGATTCTGATGAGGAAAAGGCCCAAGAGGTGAATTTGAATTTTCATTTGCTATTATGTAGTTCTTTGTGATATTAGCTCCCTGATTGCTGGCTCCTTTCTTTTCGCTTGTCTTTAGAAGGTGTCAGGAAGATAAGTAGAGAACCTGGAAAGAGACTTCCTATATATAATCTGCCTCCTTTTTCTGCAGGGTATCTTGCCTAAAACTAGAAGCAGATTGAAACGCCTTAAAGAAAAAGGAGCTGAAGATGACACAGGCATAGCTTATGAGGTCAAGAAAGACCTGAATGCGTTGTCGAGAGAAGAACAAATGGATGTTGTGTATAGGTAAGCTTTTCTTCAAGCTGTTCTGTTGTTTGTGATTTTTGAATGGATCCTTTAGCATTTAATAGAACTGCCCTCCTCTGTCAGTTCATTGTTGTATTCAACTCCTTTCACTGTTTTAATTTTTTTTTGCCTTGGTCTTGTTTGTTTTTTACTTAATCTGAAAAATGCGAGTTGTATACGTGGGTTGCTTTTTCCCCATCCGAATGAAAACATCTTACATATGGTTTCTTTGTGTTATATATATTTTTTAAACAGTTCTGCTCCAGAACTTGTTGGCCTGCTATCGGAACTGAAAGATGCTCTCGATCAACTTGAAAACAAAGTTAATCCACTTATAAGCAAGGTATTTCCCTTTGCATCCAACATCATTTTCTGCAAAGAAGAAATTTTTGATGATGGAGATCCATCCCTAAAGGCTGGAAAGAAATGTTAGATCCATTGCTTTTAGGAGCTTGTTAAAGCTCTGTGCCATTTTGGTGTCTAGTATAGTGGTTCATAAGTTGAAACCATTAAATGGTCGGACCCTGAACCTTTAGTTTCATTCAACACAGTTGTCTCAACAGGATTATGTCCATATTTCTTTTGTGTAGCTTCCATAGTAACCTTCTTTCTATATTGAAGTCAGGTGTAATTGAGGTGAAAAAGGGTAATGACAGTACCAAGGGAGGGATGCGGTATTTGGAGACAAAACAACAACTTTTGTTGGCCTATTGCCAAACTATTAGCTTTTATCTTCTTCTCAAGTCCGAGGGTCATTCAGTCCGTGATCATCCAGTCATAGCTCGTCTGGTGGAGATCAAGAACTTGTTGGACAAGGTCTCGTCTTCTAAATTAAGTTTGCTGTTTTCCTTTCGGAAAAAATGATTCTATAGCTAGAAAGTTTGGCTCTGATAGCTTTCTCAAATTGAAATGTTCTGCCACATGTTTCACTGACAGATGAAACAGCTTGATGATAAACTTCCTTCAGAACTTGAAGAGATTATAAATGAGGACCATGGGACTGAATCAGGAGCCAAGCTGATTGAAGAAATTGTTGCATTGACATCTGAACCTGTAAGCTTAAGTGACTCACACTTGTCTCTCCCGGTCAAAGGAAGTAAAGAATCTATGGTATTTATCTATCTTGATTTTACTGCGAGAAATATTGTTGGTGATTTTTATTAAGTGGCAATAATTAGATAGTCAAAGTCCTTTAAGCTTGATCAAAACAGTTTTGAAAAAACTGCAGCCTTGTGAAAAAGTTGAGATGGTTAATGGTGGCATTTCAGAGGGGAAGGAGAACAAACATGAGAAATGCAAGAGACAGGTTTATAATGACTTTGACTATCATTTACATCTCCAGTTCTTACTCCCATCTTCGCTGTCCCCTTTGTCTCACAATCCCACACGTCTGCTTGCTATTACTGCTTCTAGTTTAGTTCCATGCTTGATTTGTTGGATTATTAATATACATTGCACTATTAGGTTGGTTCACAAAGCATGGAGATGCTGAAAGTAAGGGCAAGTCTCGAGGAAAAACTGAAACAGAAGGGAATTTTTAGCTCTGTAACAAACAAGTTGGATAGAAACCAGAAGTTGCATTCAAGGTATACTTTTTCAGCAGATGAGCCAACATTTGTTCTGTGTATTTGAGAGTAATTTAATACTAAAACTTCTTCTTTTCTTGGACAGGCGACTTGAAACACTAGATGATTTTGGTGATGAGGTCATGGACAAGGAGAGCGGAAATGCTAACCTGAGTAGTGGGTGTTCAAGTTCAATGCATTCGACTAAACTTTTGAAAGTGGTAGTTCCAAAGTTGAATTAATTAAAGGTAAATAATCTGTCGGTTTTAGCTGAGAGACTGAGAAGAGTTTAATGATGATTTAATTTAACCCAGTCAGCTTTCTTTTCTTCCATTTAAAATCGTTATGAAATCCTAGAAAATGTGGTATGTTCTGTTGGTGTGTCTCTCCTTCATTTGACCACTATTGTTTCGTTGCTTGAAAAACTAGCACCTGATTAAAGACTTGCCGCGATGGTTCTGTGATTACCGCATCTAGCGTTGTTTCTTGGGATGGAAATGGAGTGTGTTGCTACATAACGATATAATTCTGTAACTGTATAGATTCAGCGCATTGGCTGATTTATGGGTTGTTGTTGTAAAACTATCAGAGGTTGTTTGGGACTAGTCTGTGCCCTGGCCTTGGGCCCATCTCATGGTCCATCAGGGCCCAAAACAATCTTTGTTGACTTTTAAGTATGTTGTGGTGTTTGAGTGAACCAAACACAAGAACCTTAGCCACCATACATCTGCTATTCCGGTATACTCTTCAGTTGTATGAATTACATGGGAGCTGTGAGATCAAGGAGCAGTGATCCCAACACTACTGTTCCAGATAAGATAGATTCGGTACATGTATGCAAAGCTTAAATCTTTGTTTATTTAGTTTGCTTCTTGGTCAGATGATAGAGATTGTTACTTTTCTACTTTTTCATCGATATATTACACTGCGCAAATGTAGACTATGAAGGGAAGTTTTCTTGTTGTCTGATATAACGAAGTACAAATCATATCTAATGTCAAAGCCATAAAACGTCTTTTAATGTTTTTCTGTCCCTAAATTTAAGATTTTCATTTTAATAACTGGGGCACTATATAATAGAATTACAACTGAATTGGACAAAACATAAGAAAGAAACATATTCCTAACACCGAGAAACAAAGAAGAAAAGAAGAAACATATTCCTAACGCTTATGATCCCTGAAACATATTTTGCTTCTTTGTTCTGTTAAAATGTTCAATTTACCAATGATTTTTTACACATTTGTCCCTGTGATTAGAATGGTAATATAGAAATATGGGGGCTAAAATGTAAAAACCCATGTTTTAGGGCTTTGGTTTTGTATGCGGTGTAGATATGATGACATGATTTAGCTGCCATTCAAACAACATGAAAAATGCTTTTGGTTCTTTTCAAATGTAGTTAACACCATTTGTGGTGTACATCTGGTTTAATTAATTAACTGTTGGGTTAAACTAACACCAATGTGATGAATAATGCTTCCCTTTATAATTTGACCTGTAGCAATACTTTTCTTTACTGAAAAGGAATTTATTGTTCCAGGTTGTATCTGGTGATGATGATTTGCCTAAGAGGGATGATATTGGAGAAAGACGCAGGAAGCACGAGCTTCGAGTCCTTGCAAATGCTGGAGTCAAGTCTAAAGATGAAATTGGAGATGAAGATGATGGTGAAGAAGCATCAGAAAATGAATTATATGAGCAAGTTAAGAAACAGAAAATTTCAAAACTATCTGCCAAAGCAGAGCTATACTCAAGGTCTGTATTCTATGCATCTTATGGTAAACACGCTATCTAGGAAAACATCTGGTCTGCTAAAATTAGGTTGGCTCTTGTGAGGTTGATAATTATCATTGCTTTCAAGGCACTATTTAGGATTATTAAAAAGTTGCCTACGAGCTGTTTTTTTGCCCGTTGTTTTGTAAGATGGTGAAGTAGACGTGTGATAAGTGTAGTACTTTTTGCTTATAATGAAAAATGGGGATCCTCTGTTTTGTCAAGTGAAACGAGAGACTTACTTGTGTCTCTTTGTTGAATCAAAAAGAGGAATAGTAAAATGGTGAGATATCGTTTCATTTGCCCTTAATCTGATTGGCGATTTGATTGTTGCTCCTCTACATTCTATTATTTAATTATCTGTTATATAACCGGCTAAAAAGCATGTAAGTAGCAGGGCGAAATCTAACAATTTAGCAATACTAGTTGGGGCTTAACAAGCCTACTATTCTCATTAAAAATATGAATGGTTTCTATAGTAACTCTCATTGTTAAGAACGTCAGCTGTAGAAAAAGTGAACCTGCAAGAAGTTAATTTCAGCAGTTTAATTATCCCCGGCCCTACTTGATTTTCCACCTTGTGTTACTTGTTTTTGCAGAACACCGATGGGGCCATCTTCTGCAGAACAAGAGATTGTGGATGGGAAATGCCAGATTACTCGTCAGGTTTGCACAGCTTGACTCTTACGATTTGATCTATCTACCACTTTCTCTGTTTAGATCATTATCTCATCCATGTTTTTAAATCCTACCACAACAGATAGAGAAAAATAGGGGTCTAACTCGTTCTCGAAAGAAACAGAATCCAAGAACAAAATACAAGGTAATTCAGTGGAATTTCATTATTAGCTTCAATGGATCAATTTGTTGTTCTCTAATCCCTCTTAATCATCCTCTCACTTTGTTGTTTTATTATATCCAGGAGAAGCACCAGAAAAAGGTGAACAGAAGGAAAGGGCAGGTTCGGGGGATCAAGAAACCTACTGGTCCTTATGGTGGGGAAGCCACTGGAATCAATGCGGGAATCAGCCGGAGCATCAGACTAAAATAAAAGTCGTACGAGGAACAGGTTCTTGTATATCCCACACGGCTGTTGTTTATGCATGAGGAATGTTGTCCTATAATAGCCTGATTCTTCCAACTCAGTGTAAGGTGTCAAATGTGCGCGCCAGAACTTGTATCTTACACTTTCAGGGTCTCAGGGTAATATAAAGTGCTGCCTTCAGTTCCACCAAATTTTGATGTAACAATTTGTTTCTTAGGAACGTATTTATATAATGTTGTTAATATATTTATGTCAATTACATGAATTATCTAAGGATTATACTATTGTTTTCTTTACTTGTGTGTGAATTTTGTTACTCAGTTGGGTGGCAACGCATTCTTGTTTGTTATATTTGCAGATCAATGTTATAAGCTTATTCTAAGGTGGCTGAATTTTTCGCTTGACATCATTTGTGTAAACCGCTTGGGAGCTAAAATCGCATTGCCAAAAACAAAAAAAAGATGCAAACGGCTTTAGGTGATGATTATTATAAATCTGAATCGACAAGTAATTTTGTTGTAACTTGACCTTTGTGGACTTTGCAGTTGAACCAAGAAATTTCGTAAATGGGGTGTAAAACTGAAAATTACTAAATTAGTCGGAAAGATAGTTAGAGATTACCCAAATGGTTTAACAAACTTTGCATGCGCAACACGTGCAACATTCAAAATTCTGTGAAGATGGTGCCTGATGTCCATCTCAATTCTCAAAGTAATGCCACCAAACCCTTTAATGATCAAAAGTCAGTGCCACTTGTTCTATCTGCTTCAAGGTTCCTGCATGAATAAGGTGCTTCACAAAACAAACGTCCCTGAGCACTTCTACTGTTTTCTATTCTTATTCACCTTCAGCTCACTTGTTCATAATTAATGGCTTATTTACGACTTAACGTGCTCCTTCTGCTATTTGTTCTCCTTGAAGCCCTTCTCCTGTTTTCAGCTCCAGTCACATGTAATGGTAAAGTTGTTTCTCACGTTCTCTTGTTTGGCGACTACTTCTTTCTCTAGTCTTTAGATAAATGAGTTTCATTCCTTTTTTTATGTGAATGATGCTACTAGATATAGGTTCAAAAATTCCTTCATGTTCATACATTCCTTCATGATGCTACTCGGTATAAATGTTTGTCCTTCAAAATTTTCTTGGCTAGCCTAGATTATTAGGCAGTTTTGTTGTATTTCCAAAAGATTGTGTGAATTCATGCATTTTTTTTTGGTAACTGCATTTATTTATGTATTAAACATTACGAAATGTACATACAGCAATAAGATCATTAAATAATAACCTAATTACACATAAAGGTGGTTGTTGAAACCATATAGACATAACATCTAAATATATACTAAGAAGATTATCAGGAAGATTTAGGTGATGAATTGTTGGATGAAGCCACCATTCTGGATTAGCAGACTGGTCAGAAGCCATCTTTGCAAAAGTGTCAGCCACAAAATTGCCTTCTCTATATGTCTATCGAAGTTGAAAAGTGGAGTACAGACGAAACAATTCTTTGATATCAGAAATAAGAGTAGCAATCTCCCTAGGCACAGAGTGAGAGTCATTATGCAGTCGAAAAGATATTGTCAACTCTAGGTTGTGAGCAATTTGAAGGCTCATTCGAAGTGCAAAAGCTTCAGCATCAAGGGAAGAGCCACCTAACTGAACATAAATCCACCGTAAGCATTTCGAAGTACTCAACCAGCACCAGCAGGACCTGAATTGCCAAGAGATGATCCGTCAACGTTAAACTTGAGAAAATTCAATGGGGTGAATGCCAAAACACCAGGATAGAAGCTGGAACAGTGAGACCAGTAGTGAGATCACGCGGTCGTCGATGTAACTGCAATAGTTTTGTGTCTGATTCTGAATTTGCCGAATCAAATTAATTGGATTTGGGGGCGCATAGGTGGTCTGAAACCTGTACTTATTTCTTTCCAACCATATAATCCACAAATTCATCGGAAATAAAACAAAACAGTGAATGTGATTATTGGTGCGAGCCAATGTGGAAAACATATCTGATAGCCAAGTGAGAAAATCATCATTTCGGGTTGCATTGATAGCTTTCGTAAGATTTAACCCAAACCAAATAGCACGAGCAAAAGGACAACTTTCAAATAAGTGTAAATGAGTTTCACTCGCACCTGCACATAGATAACATACTGGATCCACCCTAAAAGACTTAGCGGCAAGAACATCTGCCATAGGAAAAAACGGATTTTATAAGGAACAAGCAATTTCCAAATCTTCTTATACAAAGAGGAATGTGTAAGATGCAAGAAGAGAAAATGATTTGAACTAAGCTTTTCTTATTCCATTAATGGGGTTTACAATTGTTTACATGTGAGAAACAGAAAAAGTAAAATGGCGTTAATTGAATCCGGTCTCCCTTTTCTTTTGTCTCTACTCTTTTTATAGTTGCTCCACATATGTCTATCCAATAGTTTTTTGACATTTGTTCATTCTTGTCTATTTCCTTTGTACCTGAAATTTATAATGAATATATCTGCTTTTATGTTGATATTGTATTAAAACTTTATTGAAATAATATCGAATATCGGTATATATGATATTTGGGCACCACATCGCCCCTTCGAAATTTTCAAATTTTAGTAATGAAAATTTGAAGATTTCGAAAAGTAATAAAACTATTTTTTATTTTTTATTTATTTTTATTGTTCATCGACATTGTTGACTAATTGACTGTTCAATCTCGATACTATTTCTCGACACTATTCATCCATACTATTTACCGATACTATTTATCGACACTCTTCATCGATACTGTTTTTTTTATTCGATACTGAGCATCGACACACTATTCCTTGATATTGTTCATCCATACGGTTCACTGATACTATTTATCGATACTGTTCATTGAAACTGTTCCTTTATCCGATACTGTGCATTGACACTGTTCATCAATACACTATTCCTCGATACTGTTCACCGATACTATTCATCGACACTGTTCATCCGAGATGGGAATTTTTGTAAGTGAATTTTTGAAATTCGAGATAGATTATTTTATAAGTAATTTTTTGAAATTCGAGATAGCACTTTTTGAAATCCGAGATTGCACTTTTCGAAATCTGAGATTGCACTTTTCAAAAATCAAGATGGCACTTTTCGAAATTCGAGATGGCAATTTTTACAATTAATTTTTCGAAATTTGAAATATGATTTTTGAGCTAGGATTTTGCCTTTGGCCATACATCGCTCCCGAAAAACATAAGAGACGATGGGTGCTCACTCACAAGGATTCTCCATAACTCAAAAAATTCGATATGACAATTTTATTTTTTGATATTGGCCTGGTATCAATATAATTCTACAAACATCAGGATTTTTTTATATTGACCTGGTATCGAGACAATGAGCTACAAATACCAGGATTTTTATTATATTGACCTGAATATCGATAAAATTTTACAAATACCAGGATTTGAATTGAAATTGAAAATTTGGAATTTGAAGTAGAATTTTGATATAAGGAATTTTTGAATCTGAATTTTGAAAATATAAAATTTAGAATTTAGAATAAAATTTGATAAATTGAAAATTTTGAATTTTGAGATAAAATTTTTGAATTCGAAATAGGATTTGATAAATGAAAATTTTTATAAAAGAAAATTTTTGAGCTCTTCATCCCATCTCAACTGATCGATCCATAGTCATTAAAAGGTCGTCCTAAGCGATAATTTTATATCGGTATTCCTTAAATCATTAAATGCAATATCAGAAAATATTGGCCCCAAGGTGAATAGCCTTCCATCGGCAATAAAAGTTTTTTGTCCTCAAGTGAAATGTTTACCTCGGTCTCGATTGGTATACATCTGTTTTGGCCCCAAGTGAAATATTTTTTTAGGGTTAACTAGTATTAGCCCCCACTAGATGAGCCAATTAGGATTTCCCCCCACTAGATGGGAAATTAGGGTCTTCCCCCTAAACACATAGTCAACTTAGTTTAACCGTTAATTTTCAAGTCAAACAACTGAAAATTACACAAATACCCTCATTATTTTTAAAAAGAAAATGTTCAATTTTAATTAGGTGGGGGCATTTGTGTCATTTTCAGTTGTTTGACTTGAAAGTTACCGTGTGTTTAGGGGGGAAACCCTAATTTCCCATCTAGGGGGATCCTAATTGGCTCATCTAGTAGGGGGTAATACTAGTTAACCCATTTTTTTTATAGGCTACCTTAATCTCTGCACCCCTGTCTCAAGGTCACCCCCAGTATCGGTCTCGATCCCAAAAATTCCCGAGACCTCGAAATTTCCCAGTACCTTGAACTTCAGTTTGGAAAAAATATTGACTACCCTCCAAGTGATCAACTTCGATACCCAGTATCAACATATCCATACCAAGTATCAGTATCAGTATCGAGCCTCAAGTGATTGTGTAACATCGGCATCGAATTTCCTTCATTCAAAATCTCGCGCCCCAGTATCGGTTATTAATCTCTTAAACTTCCCCTTCACTTTCTTCTTCCTAACAAACAGATACGCCAGATACAAAAACTCCACCTTTTCTTTCAACTCATCAATCTTAAACCCACCAATCCCCAAAAACCTGAAGCATTAATTCCAACCAAAAGCCCAATCTCTGTACATCGGCTATCAATGCCAAATACCCAAATCGAAAGAAATTTCCTTATTTCTCCATAACCCCTCTTCTAATTATTCTTAAACCCAAAAACAGTCATCACCACCGAATTGAATGTAAGAGATGATCAAATTATAGAAAATGGAAATAACAATTATAAAAAAAATAATTTGAGGTTGTTTGAAAGAAACAAAAATTTAAGGAGTTTAAGAGGAAACTTATCTGTACAGCTCGATGTACCAGTATTGGTATCGAATTCGTGATCTCAGCAGCTCGATGAACCAGTACCGGTATCGAAGTCGTGATCTGGATAGCTTGATGTACTAGTACCAGTATCGAAGCTTATCTGTATCGAATTTGGTTATTGGTCTCGGTATCGAATTTTCTCATGTCGCCTTCGGGTATTGGGTATTGGGTTGTGGTTATTGAGCATTTGGCTGTGGGTAACGAATTTTAATTTGTATCGAAATTGGTTGTGGGAGGTCAGTATCGAATTTGAAGTTGTGGAGGTTGATATCGACGTTGGTAATGAATTTGGTTATTGAGGTCAGTATCGAATTTGAAGTTGTTGAGCTCGATATCAAATTTTTAAGTTGTTAAGCTCGATATCGAAGTTGGTTGTTATGTTTGCTCGGTATCGAAATGGGATGTTGTCTACCTCGACGCCTCGACCTCGGTATCGAACTTTGTCTGTTAGAACACGCATGATGCCCCTAAGTATTTAACTAGGTTCAGTATCCATCGCTTTGATACCCATCTTTCCAATCAAGATTCACCATCACCACCATCGATTATTTCAACCTCAACAAAGCTAATCTGCGAAATACAAAACTCAGATCTATAACACTATTGAAAATATTTTAAATGTTGCTTAATATAATCAAAATCTGACATATATAACAAAAAATAAAGAAAAGTGTTTAAGAAGCTTATCTTAGTTTTGAGAACAGCATGATCATCTACCTTTATCAACCCATGATTCTTGAACTTAAGAACAACAACTACTTCACCTTATTAACCCATGATTATTGAACTTAAGAATAACAACCACTTCCCTGACCAAAATATTAAACCCGAAAAATCTTCAACTCAATCAATCTCTTCTTTCATCAGAACAACGTAGATTCGAAAATCGAAGAAGAAGAAAAGAAAAAAAATTTGTCGACAGTGCCAATGTAAGATGCAAGAAGAGAAAATGATTTGAACTAAGCTTTTCTTATTCCATTAATAGGGTTTACAACTATTCACTCTTTCTCTCTCTATTTACATGTGAGAAACAGAAAAAGTAAAAGTGGCGTCAATTGAATCCGGTCTCCCATTTTCTTTTGTCTCTACTCTTTTATAGTTGCTCCACGTATGTCCATCCAATAGCTTTTTGACCTGTGTCCATCCTTGTCTATTTTCTTTGTACCTAAAATTTATAATAAATATATATCAGCCCTCATGTCGATATTGTATTAAAACTTTATTGAAATAATATTGAATATCGGTATGTACGATATTTGGGCATCACATAATGCACTTTCATCGTTGGTCGCACATATTTCATTATGGCAGAATAAGCACTTTTCACAGTATAAAGACCATGTTTCTCAGGAGCCCAAAAGATAAAATCTGGTTGAGGTTGAAAGCTTAGAGGGATGGATAAGATTCTCTCAGTATACTAAGATGGCCAATAAGTAGTAACGAGGAGCTGATTCCAACTTCTATTCACCGGGTCAATAAAATCTGAAACTCTATCCAAAGGACAACCAGCTGGTTGGGGAAATAGTGGGAGGGATAATGGTGTGTCAGGGACCCAAGAGTCGAGCCAGGAACGTACTGAAAGACCATCGCCAATGTGCCATTGTAAGCCAAAAACAAGGTGTCGTAACTTATTAACTGATTTCCAAGCCTTAGATGCAGTCCTTGGACAACAAGAGCACAAGAATGTGCCATTTGGGAAATACTTGCCTTTCATGTAAGTAGCCCAAAGAGAAGTAGGTTGGAGCAATGCCCAAGCTTGTTTACCTAATAAGGCAACATTCTGGGCTTCCAGATCTTTTACACCAAGACCACCCTGACTCATGAGCTTGCAAACCAAGTCCCATGCAAAATAATGAAGTTTATGTTCCCCTACCTCATGCCCCCATAGGAAAGAGTGACGATATTGATCAAGCTTTTCAACTAGGCTCACCAGTAGCCGGGTACAAGACATGATATGTGTAGGAAGTGCAGATAATACAGAATTTATAAGAGTAATTCTACCTCCTTTAGATAAAAAGGTTAACTTCCAACTCGCCAATCTAGTTTGAAATCTGGTAATCAGTGATGAGAAATTATCCTGGGATGCTCGACCAAGAATAGACGGTACTCCAAGATATTTGGAAAGTGAACAAAACTTGATGGATAGCATGAAGCATGTGTATGAGCCTTCTTGGTAATAATGCTTTATGATGTATCAAAGAGGACTTGGCCTTATTAATTCTCTGCTCGGAAACATTGCAGTAAGCCTGAAGAGTTGTATTAATAATTTGTGCTTCATTAGAGTCAGCTCTTGCAAAAATTAGAAGATCATCTACATACATTAGATGAGTGAGCGGGTTGGTGTTTTTCGAAAATTGGAGGCCCTTAACATGCTTTGACATTTGGAGATGATGAAGCTACAATGATAGAACCTTTGCACAAAGAAGGAATAGATAGGGCGACAAGGAGTCACCCTGTCTTAGACCACAAGAAGGATGGAAGTATCCATAAGGAGAGTCATTCACCATAATAGCATAAGGAGTAGTAATACAAAACATAATTCTTTGAATCCACTGTGCATGAAAACCAAACCTCTCCAAAACCTCCTTGATAAAGGGCCACTCTAAGCGATCATACGCTTTTTGCATGTCAAATTTAAGAGCATAGTAATTGTGTCGCTGATTGTTCTTTGCGCGGATATGGTGAAATGCTTCATGCGCCAGAAGAACATTATCATGAATGAGTCTACCAGACAGAAAAGCACTTTGGTTGGGACTAATAATATTGTTCAAAATAGCTCTCATTCTTTTAACCATGATCTTGGCAATAACCCTGTAAGTGACATTTGTAAGACTAATGGGCCGAAAATGTTCTGCCAAGGTAGGTCGAGCAATCTTGGGGATCAACACTATATATGTATGATTAAGTTCTTTGGCAAAAGTATCCTGGCTGAAAAAATGTTTCACCATATCACATACTTTAGATCCCACCTCCACCCAAAACTTTTTATAAAAAACTGATTGAAAACCATCTGGACCCGGGGCTTTGAAAGACCCAATGTCCTTCATAGCCTTCCGTATTTCATCATCAGTCACCGGCAATAACAAATCATTGTTAGCTTGATCATCAACTTTGACAGGAATTAGACCAAGTAACTCAGTGTCAAGAGTTGGATTTGTGGAGGTCATGATTGACTGAAAATGTTGAATGAAATGAGAGCTAATTAAATCATGCGAGGTCAGAGTATGGCCATTACCATCAAATAAACGGTAAATATGAGAATTAAGCCTGCGACGTATAACAGTAGCATGAAAAAACCTCATATTTAGTTCATTAAAGAGTAACTTATCTGTCCGAGCCTTCTGCACCCAATGCATATGTAGTCGTTTTAAAAGAAGATTATACTGTTGCAGTAGATCCTTCTCCTCCTGAAGTAAATCATCCAATGGCTGAGAAGATGAAGATAACTGTTGTTGTTGAGACTAAACTTGCTGTAGTGCTTTTCTGATTTGAGCCGATTGATGACAAGATGGGAAAAAAAAACATTCTATTATCTATATGGTGCAATTGGAATTGCAAAATAAAGTGACTGTTCAATTTGGAGCTTGTGCACAGAAATGCAGTCAAAATTTACATGGTTTTGTCAAGTTGGAAATTCAAATGTTCATAACTAAATTATATAAAACAGAAGGGATTTACTTGAGAAGAGCATGGAAGTATCAAGTCCTGACGAGAGCTTATCAATTTCAAATTATGTAGGTTATCCGAATCGACGATCTTCCCTTGCTTGTTCTAAGAAATTAACATGCAGAAATTTTTATCATTTTGCACATTTGACATGATAGCCTCTGTAAGGGCATCACCAATGCATGCCTCAAAATAAATAGAGGGCCACATCAGCATACCAGCATTTTAAGATAAAGGAAAAACATGAGGGGTTCTACAGTGTAACCTCTAAAATTAAGATAAAAATCTTGAGGGACTCTATCAAAAATTCAAAACAAGTTCCATTGGACTGTGGCAAATGTTTGTGTCTTGAGTAAGTTTGGGAGCGGGTCTCCTCCCTCAAAAGCAAACTGCCCGGCCCGTTTTATGAATTTATATGTCAAACAATGAATACATGAAATACATAAGTTTGAACTAACTTTAAAGGTTGCACTGTAGAACCCCTCATTTAGAGATCCTTCATATCATGTTTTTCCTTTATCGTAACCTCTAAAATGCTGGTGTGGCCCTCTATTTTGAGGGCCTGCATTGGTGATGCCCTAATCTGCTAACAAATGAAGAACTTTGGCAGTAGGAGAGCATCGAGCTATTACCTATTGGTACTCCAAGTCGTCCTTTTACTTTAATGTGTCGCATTTCTTGTCAAAAGGTGTAGAGTTATTAAAGATACAAACGATATATATTTAAATGATTGGTCGTAAGGTGTGAGTAGCCATGATGATTCTGTAAAGCGTTACTTCCTCTAGAAGTGTATTGTCACTATTGTGGATATATTATAATAAGAGGAATTACGTTATGTCCTTGATATTCTTACTTGCACTGGTCACTGTATCCATACAACTACTGTTTCAATGCAGATGAAGAGGATAAACTTCTTCTAAACATCAACAGTTATCGTTTGTCCTTGCGCAAGCCTGCATTAGCTGAAAACGATAGCGTTGATTGCCCCGCGGATGAAATAGCTGACCAGTTAAAAGACCAACCCTGTCCAGCTGTTATAACACCTAGAATTGCTGAGGCCTAGTTTTCCAACTACGCTAAAGCATTATACAAATGTCATCTCAACATAAACACCACAAGAGACGGTGTTATAATGCTTGATTGCAAGCCGGGTAGGGTCAAGAGTCTTTCAGTCTTTAATTTTACAGAGCCCCTATACTCCAGGTATCTCAATAACAGTAGGTACACTGGTGCTGGAATTGGCTCCGAAGATGAATGGATTGTGGTGGTTCTGACTACAAACACGCCTGGTGGAAGCTTTGTGCTGTCTAATGCAGCCACTTTAAGTTCCAAGTGTTATAAAAGAAACTTAGATTATACTTTAGGAGAAGAATTTTCAGCAAACAACTTAATTCTTTGTTTCTTAGTTTTCTTCTTAATCCATAAACAGATACATGAATGGCTTATATAGCCTTTAAAGAAGACTCTAGATACTAGAAACCACATTAACTATATCACACATTTTAATTAGACTTTTCATTATCCTAGATACAATTAAACTTTCACCAAGACTCTTTGACTTCTAGAAATTTGGTTTAGTTTTCCAACAATGCCTCCCGTAAACCAAATTTGCTTTTGATTCCCAAACTCTCGAGGTTTTGTTTGAACGCCTGTCCACCAAGTGCTTTTGTAAAGATATCTGCTAGCTGCTCATTTGTCTTGCAATACTCCATACGTATTTCACCTTCGTTCACAAGTTCCCTTAAGAAATGAAACCTAATCCGGATGTGCTTTGTCTTGCCATGAAGAACTGGATTCTTCGTGATTGAAATTGTAGAGTTGTTATCACAAAATAGAGTTGTTGCATCCTTTTGCTTGTGCTTAAGGCTTTCCAAAATTTCTCTCAACCAAAGGAGTTAACATCCAAAGACTAGACGCAAACAATGTATTCACTTCCGTAGTAGAAAGCGCTACAACTGGTTGCTTCTTCGAGTTCCATGAGATAACTCCACTTCCAAGATTAAAGGCGTAACTTGAAGTGCTCTTGCTATCATCAATGCTTCCTGCCAAGTCGCTATCCGTATAGCCAACAAGATTAACCGGAACATTAACTTGATAGAAAATGCCATAGTCTACGGTCCCTTTGACATATCGCAATATTCATTTAGCTGCTTCCCAATGATTTGAGTAAGGCTTTTCCATGAATCTGTTCACTATACTTACTGCATACATTATATCAGGTCTTGTGGCCGTCAAGTACATAAGATTTCCCACCAAACTACGGAACATGGTGGAGTTAACAAGCTTTCCTTCACCATCTTTACTCAATTTCATACCTGCTACACATGGAGATGAAACTGGATTTGCATTCTCTATCTTAAACTTCTTCAAGACTTCTTTCGCATAACTCTCTTGAGAAATGAAGATACCTTTCTTGAATTGATGAACCTCAATACCAAGAAAGTGATGTAGCTCTCCTAAATCTGTCATCTCAAACTCCTTCATCATGGAAAGCTTAAATTCTTTCCACATCTCCATATTATTTCCAGTGAAAATGAGATCATCAACATAAAGACTTACAACAATGAAGCTTCCATCTGATCTTCCTTTTGCGTAGAGAGTATGCTCATAAGGACATTTCTGAAATCCACTCTTCTCAAAGTACGAATTGATCCAACTGTACCAAACTCTTGGTGATTGTTTAAGCCCATATAGTGCTTTCTTCAATTTGTAAACTTTACCTTCTTCTCTTTTCTTAACAAAACCAGGAGGTTGCTCGAGATAAACCTCTTCTTTTAGAACTCCATTTAAGAACGCCGACTTCACATCCATTTGGAATATTTTCCAATTGTTTTGAGCTGCAAGAGAAATCATTAGTCTGACGGTCTCAAGTCTGGAAACAGGAGCAAATACTTCAGTATAATCTTCTCCCTCCTTTTGTTTGTATCCCTTCGCCACAAGCCTTGCCTTGTACTTGTTGATAGAGCCATTTGGATTCTTCTTTATTTTGTATACCCATTTCACTCCGATGGAATCTTGTGTGGTGGCAGATTTGTGAGCTCCCAAGTGTCATTCTTCTCAATGGACTTTATCTCCTCTATCATTGCTTGCTTCCATGTGTTTCTTCTTTACTTGCGTCATCAAATGAAATTGGATCTTCTCCCGCAAAGAAAGCAAAGTAAACAACATCATCTAGTTCAACTTGCTCAGTAGTGTCGTAAAGTTCTCGTATACTTCTCATTTTTCGGGGAGGACTTTCATAGTTATCATCCCTTGATGAATTCGGTGGTGCACTTTTTGTGTGAGAGCCAACTTCTTCACTTTCTAGCATAGGAAAATCAGTTGTACTTGTACCACCATTATAAGCAGAAGTTTCATCGAACCGAACATCTCGACTGATCACTATCTTTTTTGTTACTGGATTGTATAGCTTGTAGGCCTTGCTCCTCTCACTATAGCCAATAAATATACACTTTTCTGCCTTGTCATCGAGCTTGCTCCAACACTCCCGAAAATTCGTAAGTGTTAGACACTTGGCTTCAGTCCATACCATGCCTTATGAGGTGTGCTGTCCATCAAGCTCTTCGTCGGTGATTTGTTTATCAAATAAATAGCACATGAAACAGCTTCAGCCCATAATACTTTGTCCAACTTCTTCCTATTAAGCATACACCTCACCATGTCCATGATAGTGCGGTTCTTTCTTTCACAAACGCCATTCTGTTGTGGTGTATATCGAGCTGTCAATTGGTGTCTTATTCCATGATTTCTACAATATATTTCAAATTCAGTCGGAAGATATTCGCCACCCCGATCAGTTCTCAACAATTGTATACGCAAACCAGAAAAATTTTCAACTTCAGCTTTGAAATCCTTAAAGGCTTGAAAGGCATCTGATTTTTCTTTAAGAAAATAAACCCACACTTTCCTTGAATAATCATCAATGAAAGAGATAAAATATCGATTACCTCCGTGAGATGTAACTCACATTGGACCGTACAAATCTGAATGAACAAGTTGTAGTGGCTTCTTTGCTCACCAAGTGGACTGCGAAGGGAATGGAGATCTATGAAGCTTGCCAATCTAACAATCTTCACAAACATCATCTGTAAGAGAAATTTGAGGCAGTCCTTTGACCATCGCCTTCGTTGATAACTGCTTCAAGCTTCCATAGTTCAAGTGCCCAAACCTATCATGCCATAGCTTCGAGTTCCCATTATCAACACTAGTGAAGCAAGACAAATTCGAGGTCTGAAGTTTTAGAGGGAACAAATTATTTTCAGCAACGCCAATTTTTGCAACAAGCTGACTTTTCTTTGACAAGAAACAAGCATTGTCTCGGAAATGGATATCAAATCCTTTCCTTAAAAGATGACTTGCACTTAGAAGATTACTTTTTAACCCCGGGACGTAGTAAACATCAGCCATCATCTCGATGCTCCCTGACTTTGCTTTGAAAGCTATTTCACCAACTCCTTCGATTTTGTATGCTTTATTATCACCAATCTTTACTTGGCCACGATCAGATTTTGTTAAGCTTGTAAACAAATTCTTGTTTCCTATCATATGTTTGCTAGCACCGCTATCAAGATACCACACATCATCCAATTAAATCATCACCATGACAAGCAAGCAACAAAGTGTCCTGAATACTTCTTTCTTCATGTTTTGTTTCATGAACATAACCTGCCTCATTCAGCTTGTCTTTCTCTTGCTTATGCCAACACTCGCTGATAGTGTGTCCTGGTTTGTGGCAATGGTAGCATTCAAAGTAGCCACGACCCCTGCCTCTTTGATTTCCACGACCTCTACCTCTTTGGAAGAATCTGGAGTTATGATTTTCTTCTCCTTCATCTTGGTTATTGCTTGAACGACCTCTTCCTTTCCCACGAAAATTTAAACCTCGTCCTCTATAGCTTCGACCTCTTCCACGTCCACGACTATGAGAAGAGCCACGACCTCCCGTGACATTGGATTTGAGAGCCTGATCGGGTTGAGAAGGAAGGGGAGGGTTCCTCAGATTAATTCTGACTTCATGGGCCTTCAAAGTACCTTGCAACTCTTCAAGAGAGAGTGTGGACAGATCTCTTGATTCTTCGATAGCAACCACAACATAATCAAACTTAGGGGCAAACTACGTCAGAATTTTTTCAGTAACCCTTTCATCTTCTAAGATTTCTCCATTCGATGCCATTTGGTTTACAATTGAAGTTACTTTTGTGAAGTACTCCGTAATACTTTCTTGATCTTTCATTTCTAATTTTTCAAACTCCGATCTTAAGGTTTGAAGTCGAACTTTTTTCACCTTTTCTTCTCCTTTGTAAGTTGTTTGGATGACCTCCCAAGCTTGCTTTGCATTTTTGGCTTTGGCAATTCTCTCATACACCGGCATTTCGATTGCTTGATAAATATGGCTGGAAAAGTGCCTTGCTGTCCTTCTTCCTATTCTCATTCAAAATGTTTCTTGGTCCTTCCTCCAAATTTACTTCATTTTTAGGCTCATTGTACCCTACTTCAACAATATTCCACAGCTCTATTGATTTTAATAGCACCTTCATATTGTTGCTCCAATAATCATAGTTTTCTCCATTGAAACGGGTAATGAGAGAACCCATGTTACTTGTGTTTGCCATCTACACAAGATCGTTTCAGCTCCGATACCACTTTGTTATAAAAGAAACTTAGATTATCACTTTGGGAGAAGAATTTCCAGCAAACAACTTAATTCTTTGTTTCTTAGTTTTCTTCTTAATCCATAGACAGATACATGAATGGCTTATATTGCCTTTAAAGAAGACTCTAGATACTAGAAACCACATTAACTATATCACACATTTTAATTAGACTTTTCATTATCCTAGATACAATTAAACTTTCACCAAGACTCTTTGACTTCTAGAAATTTGGTTTAGTTTTCCAACACCAAGTTGGCTGTGATTTTCAAGTTGCTGGCTCTATATTGCGGAACCATGTTTCTGTTTACAAGAATGTCTGTCTAAGCAGTCTCTACATTGGCTTCTTCTGTAGATACAATGTGTGTACTTGTAAACTTGTAGTTGCGGTATTACCTGAGAGGGATGTTTCTTTTGTTCTCATTTTAACATCTACGTCTTGGTAGAATACTACTCAGAATGGAGCAATGTATAATTCTAGTTTCAACAAAAAGCTGCTGAAGACCGCCAAAAGTAATTAGATTCTTGGAAACAATAGTTCTCCAGGTCAGATTGCAATTCCTAAATCTGATATAGCTTAAGAAATGATTGGGATCAAATGAGTGAAACTTTCACGAATTATGCATGTCTAACAGTGTTCAGCTGCCAACATACCCCTCATATTGCTGTTCTCTCATATTCTCAATAAGTCCATAGCAACCGCTCCCCGGCCTGGGAACCAATCCACCACATGTTGGTGCTTACAGAAAACTAAGCTCTAACTTCCGTTCACTTACACTTATCCATTCTTTATTCAGAAATACGAGCGAAGACTATTGAGAGAACAGGACTGAGATATTGATAAGATACTGCTAGACATGGGAACGAATTTATCCTATTATAATTGTACATCCCTGAATCTTGGAACGGAATATTAATGAACATCAAATTTTGTTGGGCACGGAACGTTTTTTTCTCACATTTCTCACTTGGGACTTGTTTTTCATAGTTTGTTAATTAACTACGAATTTTCAGAAAGTTTTTCACAAAAGTTGGTGGCACAAGTTTAGAGCGGCACACGCTCATGCAAGTTTTAAGCCAGCACTGCAAAAACTAACGTTAATCCACTCTAGTCATAATGTATGAGACTACTTTTTTTTAACAAAAAAAATGTTCTATCTACATTTCTCTTTCAGAAACACACTAACATGCATTGCGTTGAAGTCCAACAAATGAACGTTCTCATTGTGCTAACAAATGTTCATTTCAAACAATTTTGTCGTTATCATTCATTCAAGTAAAGACTTGTAATGGTTGTAAACAATTAGAGTTCAGAACTTCAGATAGAGATGATGTAGCTCGCAGATACTGTAGTCTCTAATCCAATGCAAAGATATAGAAGAGAGAGATGAACAGTCAGACCTATACTGTCAGGAGAAACCTAAATTAGCAAAGTTCGGGTGGCATTTCACAGGGACGATAAAGTTGTTATTTGTGAGTAGGAAGATAAAGTTCATTTCCATTAACTTGTTAGTGTACAACTGGAGACTGGAGGATACTCTACAAAATTGAAGAAACAGAATACATTATCTAAGGTGCAAAACTTTCCTATTTCATCAAAAATTCCTTGATACGCCTTCACAGTGGTCATACTTCGCCACCGGGCCAGTCACTTTCAATATGCATCCATAGAAGAAGCAAAATATGTTCATGGGTCCTCAAAATAACATATCAGAGGGATCTCGATCACCCAATTTCTCCAAATCTTCCTGCGACAGAACGGTTTTTTTGCCACTGCTCCCAGCCTTGTCATATGGTTGAGCCATCTTTCTAAGGAACTGCAGCGATATATATATAAAGATGGTCAATGACTACAAATGAGACGAAACTCAGAAGAGAATTACCACTTTAGCTTTAATGGAAACTATTCACTTACCTGAAGAGATAACTTGATTAACAAGAAACTCCTTGGAACAAGAAACTAATAGTTTTTTTGATAATAAACTAAAAGAGCTGAAAATGTGGCTTACTGGGGACTATTTGGTGACTCACATGAGCTACATGCATCATGATGCAATTTGCAGCAGTAATGTATGCTTATCGATAGAAAAAATGTAAGCTTAAGAAACTCATTTTTAATTTGTAAGGAAAAATTTGAGTGAATTAAGATTGACGCACTAAGAAAATCGCACGTGCATCACAAGGATACACTACCTTTGTGTTCAGATGATTTCCTTGAAAGTCGCATAAAAAAGGAAAAGACAATCAATACTGCAAAGGAAAGAGCAAGAAAAACCCAACCACAACTAGAACACACCTCTCGTGCTATATGCAAAGCCTTGTAAGTGCTCAAGTTCAGGTGTGCATCTCGGAAATGCGAGAGTATCCAACCAGGTAATTTGGAGCGCTTATCGTGGTGACTATATCTGCATCAGTAAAAACAATTAATTGTCAATTGATGAGTATAGATCTCATAAAATGTTGACATCACCATAACATGTCTTAAGCTTTGGAGCATCCAACTCAAAATCAATTGGACGTGAGTGGAGTGGCCCCAGGAACTATGTAATTATGCAAGGGTTTAATTATCCCATATGGGATATACTAACATCTCAATACGGATTGTGTGGACTAACATAGGGTGACATGGAGTAAATGGTCCCTTTGGGCCAAATACAATAGCTTGTTCTAATACGAGAAAATGACCAAAAAATACATCAAATTTTGCAGTTGGTTTCAAAACAGACAAAATATTTTTTTTTTATTCAAATAAACATTGTACTTTCAAAACATTTCAATTTAGTCAAACCGTCAAATTAATTGGATGGCGTGCTGACGTGGGTCGTTAAAAATTTCCCCAAATTTAATTTGCCCATCTGGCATTAGTTTCAAATATTAAGCTCAAAGGGTTGAACTTCTAGATTCTACTTTGGACATAGACATTGGACACTTTAATCAGCTCTGCAGAATTACCATAGCCTGAACCCCAACGGGGAAAAGAAAAAATGGACAATACGAATTACCCTTAAATGGACAGGAAGTGAGTACAAAAATGATTAAAGACTCCCTTTCAGTTACAGTTGAGTACGTGAAACAAAAAGAAGCACTAGGACAAACAATTTTTCGTTTTCAAAAGGCAGTATCTACGCAATTAGGTGTTCATCAGCTTCTGAAAATCATTTGTATCCTTCACCTTCCTCCAGCAATCGCTCTCTCCAAGTTGCTAGTTGTTTCTTCAATAACATTAAGTTCTCGCATGAGCTTTTCCAACTTGGCAACATCCTCGTTTTGACGGTGCTCCGCAACCTTTTGCTTGTAACCAGCAACACTCATAATCTGCTTTAAGTTGTCATGCTGTTTTTGTAGTTCCCCCCTCCTTTTTCTTAGTTTTTCAAGTTCAGCCTCTGTATTCAGAGCTCCTCGTAGCTCTAAATAAGCTGTAATGTCTTCATTCTCAACTTTCGAACAACCACATTCAGATAGCCTCGTATCATACTCACCCAAAACCTCCAACGAAGATAAAGAGGCAAAAGTCGAAATCTCCAATTCCTGGGTCTTTATGAACTCTGATTTATCAGTCCGACAAACTGCAAATGCTGGTTGCCTTTGATGTCTCTCGTTTGGAGATAGCTGCGGACGGAGTGATCTAAGAGACTTTACAATACCATCAACAAGATTCATATGAGATTCAGTCATTTCGTTTGTCCATTTCTTTGTAAAAGAGGGAAGATGAGTTTTTGTGGTTAAGTGCCGGGTTTTATTTTTATCTCGCCCCCTATTATTTCAAATCTCAATTTCAAACATCTTAAATTTCGATTTCACTACAATATCGGATTTTCAGTTAACATTTCAGAAATTAGTGAGTCGAAATATTATGTGGATGCCACCTCAAGGTTGAAACTAATGCCAGATGGGCAAATTAGATTTGGAGAAATTTTTAACGACCCACGTCAGCACGCCATCCAATTAATTTGACGGTTTGACTAAATTGAAATGTTTTGAAAATACAATATTTATTTGAATAAAAAAAAAGTATGTTGTCTGTTTTGAAACCAACTGCAAAGTTTGATGTATTTTTTGGTCATTTTCTCCTCTAATACCATCTTAAACTTTGGAGCTTCCAACTCAAACCAATTGGCTATGAATGGAGTGGCCCCAACCCCCAGGAGCTATATATTATTATGCAAGGCTTTGAATTTTCCCATACTAGACTATACTAGCATCCAATTAATGGGAGAGTGCTCATCCTCCCTACACAATACACACATAAAGACACACAAACATCTTCCTTGTAGTACTTCATCAATAGAAGGTTCAGACTTTAGAGTAATTACACTTGTATAATCATGCTTAACCCATTTTTAAGAGGAATCTTTTTTTTTTCATCAACCAGTATCTTTAGGGTGAGCAGGTCGACTAAAGAAGATGTGCACAGCTTGATCTGTTAGCCTAGAGCTAATGAAAACAGAAAAATTTGAAATGCTTCCGCAGTGGTTCTGCTCTAATTCACAAGTCCTCTATTAAAAATCAAAGCATGTGGTTCCACGAAAATTCCTACAAATATCCAAAACCTATAGAACAAACAAATTTATAATGTTTAGAAATAGCATATAGATTGAAGAAGCATATAAAGGGGTATATATATAATTTATGAATTTAATTTAGTAGATCCAAAATATTTATAATTTGATATGTTTTCTCTTCCTGTGTATAGTGGGTAATAATGCAAAAAAAGAACCTATACTGAAAATAACCATGAGCTTTCAAAAGAAACTGGTTAGAAGGATTTGTGCTGATACATTGATAATAGTTGACTTTATTGAGCAAAATTAAAAAAATAAGTAATGGTCAACTTCACAAAATAATTTACATAGTTTCGAATCAATAGTACTTCTTCAACAACATTTTCCAGGGATATCAAAAATCTATAATGTAAAAGAATGCAAATGCAACTAACTCATGGTGTACAAAACATTATGATTACCTTTTGTCAGCAAAAATCATCATCCCATAAACCGCCTTAGAACGGAATACTCGACTGACACATTGAGCTGCTTGCCTCTGTATATGGCCATAAAAAGATGGTCATGATACTATAACATAATCTGTTTCAAAACCATAACAATAATAATGACAATAATAAGAAAAGCGTCATATGTTTCAAGATAGATAAAGCTACAGAATTGATACCAAGGCATCAAAATTTGTAGGAGAAGAGAGATTTATGGAGATTTGTTTCTATTATTGGGTTGATTGATTGATCATATTCTCTGTCTAATATAGATTTCTTAAGTATAAGTAAAAGATACTTCTCATTGTAACTATATAAGTGCTGGTGTGTTTTTCCTTAAATCACCAATAAATAAAATCAACTCCTCTCTTCTCCTGTGGATGTAGGCTGCTACACTGACAGCCGAACCACGTTAAATTATTGTGTTATTTGTTTATCGTTTCTAATTTGCTACATGGTATCAGAGCGGTGATTGTGATCCAATCCGTGCTATTAGAAAACAAGAAGAGAATTTTTTGTCTTCCAAGTTCGTAATTGTTTCTCAGATTTATTTCTCTGCGCAGTCTTCATTCAAATGGCTGTAACTTTTCATCCACAGATCAGAATCACACAAGGACAGAGGCGTTAGATTCATAGCATCAGTATTTGTCCACTGTATTTTTTGGGGATTTTTTTTAATTCGTTGATAGGCTAAAACCGGATTCAAAGTCGGACAAGAAAACAACATGGCAGACTCCGGTTCAAATCCAGGTTGGAAATTTTCATCAGTCCCTTTAAATGGTGTGAACTATGTGCTATGGTCTAGAGGTGTAACTTTGGCTCTCGGTGGGAAGAAGAAATTGGGATTTCTCAATGAGTGTAAAAATTGCCCATCCAAGACTGATTTAGGGTATGAAGATTGGGTTGCTAACGATCAACTTATTAGGTCATGGCTTCTCAATTCTATGGAACCCCATATTGCTGGAATATTTACCTTTTCTGATTTAGCTAAGGAGTTATGGGAGTCAGTGGCTGAACTGTATGGTAATCAAAACAATTCAGCTCGAATATTTGAACTCCAACTTGAGATTGGAGGGGCAGAACAAGGTGAGAAAACTTTTATTGAGCCTCTTGGCTACCTCAAAAAATTATGGGACGAGTACAATATGTATCGTCCACACACTACTGATGCACAAATCTTGTTGAAACGTGCTGAAGACGACAATATTTTTTCTCTCCTTCGTAGCTTGAAGCCAGAATATGACCACGTCAAGAGTAATGTCCTCATGGGTGGTACTTTACCATCGTTTACTGCTGTTTGTGCCACTATTCAGAGGGAGGAAACTAGAAAGAAAACAATGATCATTGAATCTAAATCTTTTAATGAAAAGATCGAGTCTAATGTTCTCCTGGCAGAACGAAAAAGTCTCGGTTATGACAGATGGAAGAACAATGCACACAACAAAGGAAAGAAGGAGCTTTATCATTGTGATCATTGTGGCAAAGCTGGACATACCAAGGAACGTTGTTGGGAGTTATTGAAATGCAAACATTGTAATAAAAATGGGCATTCCAAGGATCGTTGTTGGGAACTACATCCTCATCTCAAAACTAGAAAAGAATATGTTGCTGTTGCTGAAACCTTAATGTCAATGAATCAATTGGGTCATCTTATTCAACAACTCAGTAAGTCTATCTCTTCAAATAAGGATCAGTCTTCTTCCACTCACGTGTTAGGTAACATTCATGTGTATTTTGCTTCAAATTCTAAAGCTAACTCTTGGATTATTGATTCTGGAGCTACTGATCATATGGCCAATAATCCTTCTTCTGGTCTTAATTTTATTCCAACTTCTGATACGCATGATAATTCTATTGCCAATGGCTCTAAAGTTCCTGTTCGAGGTATTGAAAGAGTTAATTTTTTCCCTAAGAGTCCAACAACTGATGCTCTTGTTGTTCCTTCATTTCCCATTCAACTTCTTTCTGTTGGTAAAATTACAAATTCTTTAAATTGTGATGTTATCTTTTCACCTACTTCTGTCATATTTCAAGATCGAGAGTCGAAGAAGACGATTGGTGAGGGCACATATTCGCATGGACTATATTTTGTAAATTCTTCAGATAAGGCATGTCATGTTAGTGGTTTAGTTGAGAGTTGCACTCTACACAAACGTCTTGGACATCCATCTGATCGTGTTTTATCGAATCTTTTTCCTTCTTCTATTTTTAATAAATCCAATGTTTGTGATGTTTGTCAATTCTCAAAACAAACTCGATTTCCTTTTGTTAATTCATTGTCTAAAATTGATGAGTTGTTTGAATTAATTCATTCTAACCTATTGATTCATATGATGGGTATAAATATTTTGTTTTATTTATCGATGATCGGTCGCATGCTACTTGGTTGTATTTGTTAAAAGCGAAAAATGAGGTATGCACTGTTTTTAAAGACTTTCATAACATGGTAATGACAGTGTGGTGCTAAAATCAAAATTTTGCGTTCTAATAATGGCACTGAATATGTTAAAGGACCTTTACCTGATTATCTTCGTAGCCAGGGCATTCTTCATCAAACCAGTTGTGTTGGTACTCCACAGTAGAATGGGGTTGCCGAAAGGAAAAATGGACACATTTTGGAAACTACTCGAGCTCTTATGTTTCAGATGAACGTTCCCAAGCGATATTGGTTGCATGGAGTCTTGACAGCTGCCTACTTAATTAATCACCTTCCGAGTAGAGTCCTTGACTTTAAGTCACCATTGGAAGTGTTGAAAAATCAAAACCCCAACATATCACATTTACGGGTATTTGGTTGTGTTTGTTTTGTGCATAAACAAGCTCCTCATAGAGATAAGTTCGATGCTCGGTCTACTCGATGTGTATTCTTTGGATATTGTTCTACCAAGAAAGGGTATGTTTGTTATGATCTAGTTTCTCAGAAAATTTTTATCTCTCGTGATGTGAAGTTTGTGGAGACTGAATCATATTTTGAGTTTGGGAATCAATCCTAGGGGGAGTACTTGTCTAGCTTGGTACCACTTCCTTCAACCTCTAATGTGCCACCTCCTCCTGTTATAGAAGTCAATGAAATGACAGGTGTCCCTACAGTAACAGAACTTGTCCCTGCAGTAACAGAAACTCATGTTACAACAGAACCTCCTATGGTTCCTCTTATTCCTCAACCTCGCACCGCTCCCTCGTCCCAGATGATGATGACAAATGATAGAGCAACTCGTCCATCAGTGAAATTGAAAGATTATGTTACTAATTATCATGCAGTTTCTTATCCATTACAAGAATACTTCACATATGATAATATCAGTCAGTCTCACACTACTTTTCTGAGTGTAGTTTCAGATATTCAGGAACCAAAGACTTTTTGAGAGGCTAACTCCAATCCGGTATGGAGAAAGGCTATGTAGGAAGAATTGTAGGCTCTTGATGCAAATCAGACATGGGAGATCATTCCATTACCTCGAGGAAAGAAACAGTTCCGTGTCGTTGGGTCTTTAAACTCAAATTTAAAAGTGATGGTTCTATTGATCGGGCTAAAGCGAGACTTGTTGCTAAGGGATTTACTCAGACTTATGGAGAAGATTATAAAGAGACTTTTGCGCCTGTTGCAAAAATGAGCACCTTTTGCGTGCTTTTATCTCTGGCTATCAATCAAGACTGGAAATTATTCAAAATGGACGTTAAAAATGCCTTTTTGCATGGTGATCTCAAAGAAGAGGTTTACATGAGTGTTCCCCCTGGACATCCACTAGAAACTAAACCTGGTCTTGTATGCAAGTTGAAGAAGGCAATATATGGGCTTAAGCAATCTCCACGAGCTTGGTATACCAAGCTCAGTTTCGTGCTCCTCACACATGGACTCAAAAGAAGTGGTGCTGATCCATCTCTCTTTGTTAAGAAGACAATGTACGGTATTGTCATTGTTTTGGTTTACATTGATGATATTGTCATTACAGGTGATGATCAAGGTGAAATATCAAAACTTAAGGTGTTGCTGCATGATCGCTTTGCTATCAAAGATTTGGGTGTGTTGAAGTATTTTTTGGGATTAGAATTTGCTTACTCAAAACGTGGCATCTTCTTAAATCAGCGTAAGTATGCGTTGGAGTTGCTCAAAGAGACCGGAAAGCTAGCAGTGAAACCGTCAGATACTCCGATTGATAGTAAAGCAAAGCTTGATAGTGATGGAGAATTAGTCTCGGACGTTAGTCAGTTTCAGAGGTTAGTTGGTAGACTAATCTATTTGACTATTACTCGCCCAGACATCTCTTATGCAGTAAGTCTGGTAAGCCGTTTTATGCATGCTCCAAAGACTCACCACATGAATGCAATTCATAGAATATTACAGTATTTAAAGGGTTCTCCAGGGAGAGGTATTTGGATGAGCAAGAATGGTCATACTTCTATTGTTGCATACAGTGTTGCTGATTGGGCTGGTTGTCCAGTTGATCGACGATCTACAACCGGCTATTGTACTTTTGTTGGAGGTAATGTGGTAACATGGAAGAGTAAAAAGCAAAATGTTGTTGCTCGATTAAGTGCTGAAGCAGAATACCGAGCTATGGCATCTACCACTAGCGAGATTATTTGGCTTCGTGCCTTGTTGCGAGATTTAAGTTTTGATGCTCCTCAGCCAACAAAACTGTTTTGTGATAATCAAGCTGTTGTCCACATTGCAGCGAATCTAGTGTTTCACGAATGGACCAAGCACATTGAAGTAGATTGTCACTTTGTGCGTGAAAATGTGGAAGCCAATCTCATTTACACTCCCTTTGTTTGTAGTGGTCAACAGTTAGAAGATATTTTCACAAAAGGATTACTCGATGCTAAGTTTCAAGAGATACTATCCAAGTTGGGCTCCATCGATATTTTCGCACCAACTTGAGGGGGAGTGTAGGAGGAGAAGAGAGATTTATGGAGATTTGTTTCTATTATTGGGTTGATTGATTGATCATATTCTCTGCCTAATATAGATTTCTTAAGTATCAAGTAAAAGATACTTCTCATTGTAACTATTTAAGTGCTGGTGTGTTTTTCCTTAAATCACCAATGAATAAAATCAACTCCTCTCTTCTCATATGGATGTAGGCTGCTACACTGGCAGCCGAACCACGTTAAATTATTATGTTATTTGTTTATCGTTTCTAATTTGCGACAAAAGTCAAGAAATCCCTCTCCTTTATCTGAAATGTCTCTCGTAATTAAATACTCCAAGCGAGCAAGCAATATTCTGTAGATAAATGGAAAGTCTTGCTAAGTAAAGTCCATCAAATCTGGAATGATTAACATATGTTATTTTTTACTCTATCAAGACAAGTACAAATGCACTTGCAACTAGAATCACTCTTCAATATATCAAAATCAGGTGTTGTTACCTGCTCAATGTATACTGGAAAGGAACCCCATACATGATCACTAGTCTTCCGTAATGTCAATCAAAATCTATACTTAAAGTTTCAATTTCATGTTACTTTCTTGACAGGTGACTAATAAACAAGTTTCCAATAAAGTGATGTTTTTTAGTTGATGAGAGCTTCATACTATGTACTTTAGTATCTCTTCTATTATCAAAAAATTAAAAGGGGGTGCTTAACCAAAACACAAAAAATGTTCTTGCTATGACATACTGAAAAACTACTATGCCTTTATTGATTTTAGAATACATTCGATAGACATCTCAATACGAATTTTTATTGTCACTTAAAAACTCTCTTCTGTAAGCAAACTACAAGGCCAGATTTCGAAACTTCACTTGGCATTTAAAGGCAAAATGAAAGCAATTATCAAGGTAACAAATCATGTAGATACAATTCTTCAGTCTTTCATCTCTCACATACCTGTCCTGAACGAACCTGAAATCTATAGTGATTGCATAAGTATACAACTCCCTCTATGTTCCACCCAAAGAATAAACTTTTCTAAATATTACCTTGAACTAAGAAAAGGTTACTGATAAATAATTATTTGTTTAAAAGCATGAAGATACCAACAGCCATCTATTGTACTAGAAAAAGTCTTATGACTTAGATGCCAATCAGCTTAGGAAAAAGCATTTAAAAAAAAATTGATCGTTGTATAGCATTTTCCATTTATCTGATGTGATCAATTACTTGGACAATCAAAAAAGGAAGCTATCAACTGAATGCAAAAGTAGGAAACAAATACACTAGTAGGTAGAATAAAGATACCTAGCAACAGAGAAAAATATTGCTCCTCTCCCGCAGTCACAAGCCCTATGATAATTAATTAATTATCCAGAGCCAATGTGGTCTAGCTCCACAACATCTTGAGTCTCAATGAAGACTAGTTTATGCTACATTATTTCCTGCAACACAGATACATGTAATTGTCCATTACCTAAGAAGAATTATTTTTCCCAAAACCAACTTGTTTGTACGGTTCCAACTTTTCAAATATAATTAGACGACAACTACATAAGAACATATTCATACTTTGAGAAGCACAAAAGTTACAACATATATCAATAGTGTGCAATACAAAAAATATACTCGAAGTTTGACAAGCAAAATAAAGTATCCATGTATCCAAAAAGATCACATGAATATTAGGGACAAATTGTAAGTTTTAAGAGAGATGATAACAAAAGAACTCCACTCAGTATAGCAGTTATACGAGCTAAAGCAGTTAGTAGTATCTGCATAGAGCCTCCAAGCGGGTGAAAAATCACATTGGTACAAATGATATTGGTTGATAGAAGTCATAGAACATGCTATAAATATTTAGTACCACATAGATTTTCGAAGAAGTGAAGTAAAAGAATTATAGATGTAGTGATCAGATTAATCACTTACGTTTTATAAGAACGATGAAACTAAAGATGAGAAAATGAAGAATGAATTATACTGGAAACTCAGTTTTATTAAGGTGTAACAATGGTGGTTACAATTTCCTCACTCTCTCTCTCTGCTCTTGTTCTTTACAAATGATTTTGTGTAATGATTTGGAATGAATCCAATCTTTCTCTTTTCAGTCTTTTTATACTCCTACCAGAATAGCTTTGACCAATCAAACTTTGCCGCATGTCCCTTCTCTCTTCTTCCTTCATTTTCCCGCTTAAACCTGCAACATACAAACTATAATGCGAAATATCGATAATGATATCGATATTTCTTATTAACCATGATATTTGGGCTGGAATAGCGGGTTGACGATATTTGTCCACGACATCGCCCCCTTTCGAAAGTTTCAAATTTCAATCACGAAAAATTTGAATGCTTTGAGAATCAACCAAAAAATAAAAAACTTCAAAATTTAACATTTAAAAAAAAAAAAAATCAAGTGGTTACACCTAGAAAACTAGACCGTTATTGCGAAATATCAACTATAAAAAACTTTCATCGCTTTCTCTCTCTTCACTTTTTCCAAAACTTTGATATACTCTGATAAAAGTAAAATGTGTAGTTTACCTACGAAATGAACGATGAATTCACAACGTAAGTAAACTAAAACTGATCTTACGTGTCTATTTTATCAAAGCTTCTACTCTCAATGCGAATTGCACTAAGTGGAGTAGGAAGTTCGTTCCACTCCTAGTTCCCTAGCATGGATTGTTTTCTAAGTCTAAGAAATCAGTCTTAAGTCAATGAGAGCTTTCTGAAGGGGAATTAGACTAATGATGCAACTACCCACCTAAATGCAACTAGTCGACTATCCGACAACTAAGGGAATGCTACGTTGATTCGATGTTAAGGAGTTAGGGGATTGATTCCACCTTAACTCAACTTAATCCACTAGCGACGAAGTCGTCGTAATCGAATTGAATCGCTACGAGAACAATCGGTTCTTCCTAATCCCTAATTACACATGGCATTTCTACCAATTAATAATTAGCATGTGAACGATTAAACCCATTCTCATGGTGAACTAAAGTTTCTAGAGTGGAAAGGAAATTACGACAATCTCCGATAATTGGAATCAAGCTTTCATCAAGGTTTCTCAACCCCCTCTAATGGAGGTTTAGCCTTGAATCATTCCGCAATCATTTCCATTTAAATTAAATCTAAACATAATATAAAGCATTGAAATTTACTTGATTTAAACAATAATGAAATCTAAATTAATGACTAAAATGAAATAAGAACAAGAATTGAAATTAGATCTAGAATGGAAATGACAAAATCGAAATTGATAAAGAATACTACTTTATTTATCTAATCAAATTGAAGAACAAGATTCAAAGGTTTAATCTAATACAATGAATTGAAACTAATTAAACTAAGTTCTAAAACTAATTAATGGAGGCTAACTAATCTAGGTCTAACTATCTACCTAACCTAACTGCCATTAACAATGAGGCAAGCTTTTGTTTTTATACATCCAGATCCAAAAATCATGCATGGGCTTGGAGCCATGTTTTGGGCCGAGAATCGTGCCCAAAACCCAATTCTTCAAATCCAAAAGGCCTCTTCAGCTGCAGTTGGCTTCCATAGACTTTTCGTCCACTTATGCTCCTCTGATTGGGTCAAGGCTTGGACCATTGCAAAGCTCTTTCCGAGCCGGTCGTTTTGACATAAGGTAGGCCTCAATCCGAGGTCTGAGTCCAAAGATATGGCATTCGGAAGTTCTGCTGACTTTTGCTCATTTATCTCGCTTAAAGTGGCACATTTTGCGCATAATGGACTTTGAAGCCTGAAATGCATAAAAACATGTAATCGGTATTAACTCTTACTTATTATTCACATAATTGGTCTAACATTATGATTATTAAGGGGTTAAAACTACAGTTTTGGGCTCTTATCAAACCACCCCCAAACAAACATTTTGCTTGTCCTCAAGCAAAGATGAAAATTAGAATAAGTGACCAAAAATGGAGTTCTAACTACTCTCATTTTACTGAGTCGCGATTGCATTGACCATATGCAACAAGGCCTTTAAACCACTAGGAATTCCCTAGTGGACCTAATTATAGCCTCGTGAGAGTTTTCCGGTGAAGGTACTCACAAACTTCATCTATACTACAACGACTAAGAAAAATAAAACTATTGTTTCCTTATTCATGCTCAACTATCTATACATCTCTCTAGCAATTGAATAAGAATAACCAAGTCAGAAACCTAAGCTAATATATGCATAATAATCTATCATCTACAATAAACATATACACAATGAGTAGTACTATAAAATGTTTAGCGAGGTTTGTTTCGAGAACTTCGGAATAAGCGCCCTTAAGTAGGTTCTCACAATAATAGTCAAGAAACAACACTCTGATTTTTCCACTCAAGTTTAAGCTACTCCGATTAATGCAGTGGGCACACTTTACCTTACAATCTCAATGACACACATTGGAGTCGATCAAAACACATCGCCAATTTACTATCACACTAACCTATTCCTAATTGAGCTAGAGGTCTTTATTAGGTGTTCACGGGATTAGGAGATGGTTTAAGAAGGAAGGAAATGGATATTCAAAAGGACAAGTATGAGATAATAGAGTCTTCATATTATGTAACTAGAAAACCTTGTTATTTACTTTTGCTTCTACACTTTGTTTCCATCCTTAGTCATATTTTTTTTCTTTTCTTTTGGCTTTTGACTCCTTTTATTCTATTTTGGAGTTTTTATTTTATTTCTATTTTATTTTTCTTTTCTTTGGATGGAAACTTATTTTCTTTATTTTTTGAAGCACTAACTAATTTTTGTTTACAATGGGTTTTTCTCTTCTTCTTCCTTCGTCATTCTATTCTCGGACTTATTCTAAATTGGGTAGGTTGATTTATTTATTTTTATTTTGTTTTGTTTTTGTAGCGAGGGTAAAAGGAATTGTGGTTTATGGAAGGGCTAATGAAAGGCTCGATTGGGGGACTAAGCGGAAAATAATTCATAGGTTTGAATTTCTGGCTATATCGATCCAAAGAGGGCCTAAATTCTCTTTTTTTTAGGATATGGTTTAGTGATCAAGCAAGTGGACGTGTGATTTCTCTATCCGATTTTACTTCTCCCTTTGTGTCATTTCTCAAATGTTTCACTCATATATAAGGCTTTAGGCTATATTCTCTTGATTTGTAGAATAAGTACTCTAGCCTAGATTTCGTAAACTTTCTTGCTAACAATCATAGATACTCATGTAATATATTTATAGATAGATGTAAAGATTATTACCTATATATTAACCTAAGTTTCTAACAATTATTTGCTACATTGAGACTTCTAGATTGTTAAGAGCATGGAGAAAGAAACAATACCAATATTCCTAAGTGTATAGAATAACTTATTTATTTATATTTTTGAATTTTTGAAATTTTAACTAGAAAACAAATGCATATTATACATATTTATATCCTAGCAGATGTCTTAATTACACGTGTTTCTATGCCCCCAAACAAGAAGCATGTTTTGTCCTCAAAGCATTTAAATAAAGAGGGTAGGAAAAATACCATTGAAGCGCGTGAAATTCAGAAACATCTGCAAAACAAGGTTAGAACGTACTAATATAGGAAATAAAAACTGACGCAACTCTATAAGAGTTCCACCCATTATGGGGTTAACAGAATTAAATTGCTTGGGACATAAGCAGACACTAACAGAAACTAAAACTTACCTCCACTCCCGCTGTTATTCGTCATCTTCGTCATCCTCTACTTCTATAAAGAAGTGAGGCTCCTTCGATCTGCCATGCTATGATAATTTGCCGGGCTTCACGCCATTTATCATTTATGGTTGCTAACCTATTAAGTGCCACTTTGGTCCGATGGGGTGTAGGGTGCAACCTGGTGAGGTTGTATCCGCCACCCTTGCCAAGTCATTGCACGGAAAGATCGAATAATACTATTGGTGGGTCGCGACCGTGTCTACCCTAATCCAATCCGTGAAGCGTGTACAAAAACGGGGAAAGAAACATAGCATAATACGTGAAATTAGAACGGGCATAAGAAGGTACTTATGCCTCATGGTATAGGCTCGTGCTAAACTAGACATCAAAGTTCCCGGGAAGGTCATAGAACCGTCAAGGTGGTGGCTAAAGCAAGGAAAACGCTACAAGTGGCGTCATTCACGTAAGAAAAACACCATTCCCCTAAAATGTTTAGCATAATCCAAAACATAACAGTTCCTATGTTCATGGACGGGCTACCAAGTGGCAAGCGTTATAGTCCCTTGGTCCTCAACACGGAAAATGCCTCGCCCCATAAGCCTCGTGCAAAGACTCATAAGTGTAGACATGCATATTATCGAACCCAATAGCACCATGGGTCTTGTATCTCGCCGGCATAGCAAGTCCAAGAACAAATGCTAGCAAGAACACGGTAATTTCCATTGGTTCATCGTCAATGTTGATGGAGAACACTTGTTCTCCGTCCGGTCTCTCAAAGAAAATGCAGTTATTATAAAAATAAGATGCAAGTCTTTGGAGAATAAAGTTCACCGGTCTTACCATAAGAGGTTCGACCAACGTATGTGATCACCTTGAAACCAAGCACCGTAAGTAGTGCTTTGGAACAAATCTTGAAAAGACTGTTCGGTATTATTATAGGAGATGTCATCTCAAAACTACGCCTGGAACAAATGCAAAACAACCGGGCACAACTCGCTGAAAACTGGAATTTTTCGGTCCACGGAATGGCGGCCTTCAAAGGCCAACTAGGCTGAAGATCTTTTGTATTTTTGGAATTCCAGTGTTTGAGCGAAGTCGCTTTTGACTTTGAAGCGCTGGCGCGCCTCGAGCAAAATTTTTTCTGTCCGAAGTGTAGGGCACGCTGGCGCTCCTCAGGCAGGGGAGGCCCTCCGAAGTTGCGTGATTTGCAAAATGGAGGCGAAACGCGGGGGAATGGCGGGTGTGAAAGGTGCGTGATGGAGTTTAGGTGTAGTGTGAGTTGTGAGGATAGATTGTATCAAGTTTATATAGGTTTTAAGTTGCTAAAATGGGTCGGAAAGTCAAAAAACTAATTTCTGGCGGTTTCGAAATCCTAAAATTTCCAAACCCGAAGCGGAAACAACTCATTTTCTTGATTCTAATTCAAACCCAAGTATCTTTTAGGTTGATTTTATGATTGAATGTACCTATTTAATCTAGATTTCATCCTACAATGATTCTCACTCATAGATATGCCTAAACGGCCATATTTTCACCTTACTCCATAATAAATTCTAACACTAGGGTTATATAAAATAAAGCTTGAATTGATAAAACCACCCCCAAACAAGTTGGGAAGGTGGGATCAATATGAAACAACCACACATATTGAAAATAACCCCTTATATTAAAATTTTAATTTGGAGTACCTTTCCTACAAAATTCAAAAAATCTGAAAATAAAAGTTACATTACAATAAAAACAACAAAAATAAATAAAACAACAACCACTATCAATCCTCGGACTCTCTAAACACCTCGCCATTTGGTGGCGGAGGGGCACTCTCTAGTGGTGGCTCGGGCTCTGAAGGTCCGGCAGCAGTCGCCCTTCGCCGACGACGCCATGCCTCGTTCTTTGTGTGTCCTCGGCAGAGTCCGTATGAGGTGGGAAGCGTGCAAGCATATCCACTTAAACCGGTCTTTGGGCTTCCATCTCACCGCTGTTCCCATCTCTCATCCTCTCTCGGGTGCGGATCTCGAAGTTGTGATGAATAGTCGCCTATCGAGTCCGGAGGTCTGCCTGACAGATAGTGTTTAGTGAACGCGATGCCCCTATGAAGCATAGCCATGCGTCTCGCATCGAATTCAACACCCTCTGGAAGGCATCCGTATCAAAGCAAGTCACGTCCTCCTCATCCTCCTCCGAATCATCCTGATGTCCCCCAGCCTCCTCTTCATTCTCAGCTCCACCATCCTCTTCTTCTTCTTCTCTATCCTCAGCCCTCCTCCAAACTTGTTGGACACACTCCCTATAGATACACGTGTTACGGTGCAGGGTAATGTAAATCCTATCAGACACCGGAGCTGCTTTCATCTTCAGCATGATCTTGGTGATTAACACAGGAAGAGGTGCCAAAGACTTTCCGACCCCCCTAATCATGCTCAGCAAAAACTCCAAGATACAGAAATCGTATTTCGCCTCTGGAGTACCCATAAGGCGATGGAGGCAGGTCGGACCGATGTCGGTGACCTTGTCCTTCCCTAGGACATTCCGACCAATCCACTGGGCTGTAGCCAGCTGGTTGGTCCTGAGGGATGCCTGGCGAACACAATGGGAGTTTGTATTGTAGCTCCCATTGATGACAGTCACGCCCATCAGAGGCTCTACCCGTCAAACCTGGGGCTCTCAGAGTGGCATCATTCGGATGGATTCTAGGCGGAATGCCTAGAATCTCAGCCAACAGTCCAGTAGTCAACTCCCTCCTCTTCTTCCTTACCATCACAAAAATCCTACTCCCCTCCAACTCCCTGGTGTTGTAGAACCGTCGGACCAAGTCTTCATGGTAGAAGGCTTCGGTCGAGTACCACAAACTACCCCAGTCTCTACTAGCCATTTCGTCACCGTAAAACGGCGCGAAGTGGTCGGCAGTGAAAACTTGCTCCGGTATAATTCGGCGTTGTTGAGCCATCTAGTGTTTGGAATGGAGTGAGGGTTTAAATATGATGTGGTGGTGGTGGAGTGGTGGCGGCGCAGCACCAAAATTTGTAAATTTCGGTGGTTTTTAGTGGTTTAAATCGGTGGGGGTTGTGGTGGTTTGGTTTTAGAGAAGATTTGGGGTTAGGATTTGATTTTGGGCGTGGGTTTATTGTATTTTCTTTTAATTTTTATTTTGTTTAGGTTTGGAGCTTTGTTAATGGCGGAATGGAGGAAAAACGATGAACTGTTTCATTGAGGAGAAGGTAAAGGCGGGTTGAAGCTGGTTGGGCCCAAGCCCAAAATTTTTTTTTTTTTTTTTTTTTTTTTTTCGATTTTTTCGCGAAACTTCAATTCAAAATTCCCGCTTCGTTACCGGTCCGATTTTTGCGAATGAGATATGGAAATGATCAGGAGAGAATTTCCTATCCAATGATCTATAAAACACTCTATTCCGACTTCAGGTGACATACGAGATAGTGGAAAACGCCTCGAAGTCGCGTGCATGACGTAAGTTATCTTAACGAATGAACTCTAAATTAATAGATTATGTCAATCCGAATCGTAATACAATTAAACGGCCTAAGCAACTCTAATGGGACATAAAACATTTTAGTGCGGAACATTTAAACACCCCACCCCAAACAAATTTTTACAACGAAGCTTAGAAAATTTGTTTTTAGCGATGGGTCTTTTAAAGTCGATTCGAGACTTCCTAGATTACTATGTTTATTTTTATTATTTATTTATTTATTTTATTTATTTATTTATTTATTTATTTATTTTTATTTATTTTTATATTTATTTTATATTTTTTTTTAATTTTAATTTTATTTTTTTTTTATTTTTTTTTTTTTAGAAGAAAAACAATAAGCAATAAAGACATAATTCACACCATAGAGAAACATGACTCAAAAAATCCGAGAAAAACATGCAAGAGTGGAAAAGCGTGAACTATGTGAACCGTGGACTTAGGATCCCGTACTTACTTACCACACACACTCCATAGGGAGGGCCGGTTACCTTAATGGTGCACTCACCAATATATTAAAGTGAAAGGAAGTGCACCAAAACACGAACTTGAGTCGTTTATAGTCGATACTCGAGACTTTATCTAAAACATATGTATGAACATGCGGTTGATCATATATCAACAACCGAAATAGTTGTGGATCATTCCATAAATAAATATCACAGAAAACATATCCAAACACAATCAAGCACCGAGATTTTATGACCCTAGTGGAATGAAAACGAAGTCGGATAACCCTATTGTGTAACCTATCATGCATGCACCTTCTTTTTAATTTTTGAATGAGTGGGTGTTTTAGTAAATAAGTGTGGAAAAGTGAATGGTTGTGGAGAATATGGTGGATATGGATAAGTTGTAGAAAGACAGCCTGTACACAATGAAGATGTGGTTTTAGCACCGAACTCATTCATTGTGTGTGTAGGGACTGTCTCAATTCTGAAAATGAAGGTGTCAAATAGTTTGTCCTTCTGAAGTATCTATTTTCTAGGAGGATTTAAAAAATTATGAAGCACAGGAGAAACAAAAGGATCGAGTGCAAACTCGAGATTCCTTTGAAAGGGTGGAAGGAGGGGAATCGAGGTGGATGTTGTGCAAAGTAGTTCTTGATAGGGTGATTCATCACCTTCTCGAAGAAACTCATCGAATTGCTCATCTAGATTGGTCATATCCTCGTTACTATGATAGTCCTCTACATCTTTGAGAAAGTCATCTATCCCGTCCTCATCAATAATATGTGTATCGACTAGTGTAGGGATGAAAATGTTGGAGTCTGACTTTCCAAAGGAAAGAATTTTGGGCATATGACTATCGGGGAGCGTGTTGTTGAAATAATCTCGGCGAAGCTCTCGATCATCTTGACCTCTCCATCCATAGATCGAATCGGGTGCTGTGTCCTTGTTTTAAAAACATTGACTTCAATGACAAGATGGCCAAAAAGACATGGACATTGAACCATCACGGCAATTAATGAGCGCATTGGCGGTTGCCGGAAAGGACGCCCTAAAATGATCGGGATGAGTCGTTAGCGACTTCATGATCGAGGACTACAAAAATCAGCCGGATAGTAGAAATCACGAACTTTTACCCGACATTTTAGATTACACCCTTAGGATACTTAATAGACCGATCGGCTAATTGTAACGTCATTTTAGTGGGTTGCATCTTGTCTAGACCTATTTGTCTATACAAATAAAATGGGAGTAAGTTAACACTAGCCCCGTGTCTAATAACGATAACGGTCGTCGTATAGGAATCTCCTAAGGTGCATTGTCTGATGGGGACGACGGGGTCCTTGTACTTAACAATTCCATTATTTGAGATAAGGTTGGGAATTGTTACGTTAAAAGCGTCTTTTGGTATATTTGTCTTAGCCTAGTAGTACACAATTCCTTAAGAAACTTAGCATGATGTGGTAGCTTTTTAATAGCTTCGAGGAAGGGAAGGTTTATAGTTAGATTCTTGAAAACGCGTCCCTAATCTCCTCGTAATTTGTATCCCTAGTTAACATGGCTAATTTTTGTGGAAGCGGTGGTTTCTGTCTATATTTAGCAATGGTATCACTGGATGTTTAACCGTGGCTTTACGTTTCTTTAGGTTGTGTTGTGGCGGTACCTCTACATTGGTAGGCTCTTGGGTTTCTATTTAGGTATCTAGTAAAATAGTAGGTGTAGGGGACTCTTTGGTGGGGGTAACTATAGGCATAGTTACCTTGTTATCAACCACTCTGCCAGTAACGGAGAGTGGTGATGACATTTATCTCACCTACATTTTCATATTCATTACTAGTATTATCGGTTACCCTCAAATTTGTGTTTGTTGTTTTAGGATTAGGTATTGCGTGACCTGGCAACACACCTTTGGTTTTGGGCTTTATCTTGAGCCAATATGTTGGGTTAAATTATTAACGGATTGTAGAAGTTTGTTGGTTAGATTGAGCCATGGTTTGGAAAAGTTTTTGGCTCACTTGTATGAAGGTGTCAAAGGCGATCCGGTTGTGTGGGTGTAGTAGTCACGGTTGGTGTATTTGGAACTATTTCACGTGAATTATTTATTGGTGGATTTTGATAATTATTATTGACGGAACGATACCTCTATTAGCATTATAATTATTATAATTACCTTGACCTTGTGCTTGACCTTGTCGAGGTTGCACTTGGTTGTTATAATTATTAAAATTACCCCGACCATCGTCCTTGTCGTAGTGGAGCTTGGTTAAAAGCCGTTCGTTGGCCTAACATATTGATTATTGTACCCTTGAAGTGTGACGTGTTGGTTATTTCTCCAACGGAGTTGGGATTTTGTCTCCAAAAGTTAGGTTCACTATTAATGGAACAAGCTGTTCATAGGCTATAGGATGATGGGAGTCGGGATGCTCGGGACTCAACCCGAAACTACATGGGTTTGAATTTACATTCATGACGGGGATAAACTTTTGTTGTCTGAGAAATGGCCTCTACCTTTTAGTGAGTGATTCGATTAGAGTTTTAAGCTCGAATCGTGTTTAATTTCAAACATACCGGGCCCTTAACTGTTGAAGAAGAACTAGCGGAGCGGGAGTAATCGTCCACTACCCCCCAATTATTATTTCGCTTTAGTTTGGTCCTCTAAAAATTTATAAGCCTCAGAGGCTCCTTTGCTTAAGAAACTACCCCATTCATTATGTCAAGGACTTCTTTATGGTGGTGTAGAAGTCCTTTGAAAAGGCAACGAACTAACGTGTCTTTTCGCTAAGTTATGGTGTGGACACTCTATAAGCAGATCGGTGAAACGATTCCAAGCCTCGAAAATGATTCATGAGGATTTTGTCAAAAGAAATGAATCTTGGAAAGCATCTCATCCGTCTTTAGGGGTGGGTAAAATGTTCCATAAACAATTTGAACAAGTTTAGCCCACGAGTCCACGTAATTAGGTGCTGGGGCGTTAACCAAGCGCCGCTTTATCGGCTAAGGTGAAAGGGAATACCCTTAATTTAATTTGTTCCGCACCAACCGTAGGATGGTGGAATGTTGTTAGGACTTGTTCAATCCTACGCGATAGCCGATAAGGTTTTTCATGGTCTAAACCATGAAAACGGGTAACAAATTAAAAATATTTGGAGGATTTGAAAAAATCCCATTTGGTCTGCTAGAACGATGCAAGATTTGGGGCTATCGCTCAAGGCTTTATAGAAGTCGAGAGAGGAGTCTCTCTTTCTTCCCCATTATATCAAAGTGGTGGTGTGTGTGAAATAGTAGTTAGAGGTGTAGTGGGTGGTATACTAGATAGATTTGATTGTTGATGTTTGTTGTGTATTTACGTTCGGTGTTTTGTTCCGGCCGGACCTTAATCTCATGCAAGACTAAGTCGAACTTAAGTAAACATGCAACACTCCAAACAATTTTGATATACTAGTATAAACCTCTAACGAGGAGATCGCGAGGTGTGGAAGAAAGGAATACCGATTGTGTCCTTGCTTCGCTTATGAATAGCGTCTTGTTTACGCTTGTTCGGTGTATAAAGCAGGTTAGAACACTGAAAAATATGAAAGATCAAAGTTGAATCAAAGCGCCGAAATCCGATAAATTTTAACAGTGCGCTTCGGCGCTTTCGCATAGAAGCCTTCGGCGCTCGAAAGTAATTTTCAGATTACAGTGTTTTTAGGTATGGGTCGCTCTCCAAATGGGGCGGGTTCAGTGTGGGGAAGTCGAAGTTCCAGTGTTTGGCGAAGCTGGTCGCTTCGGTATGAAGCATGGTAGACGAAATTCAAGAACTTAGCTGGTGGCGCTCTCCTTGTGGCGCTTCTGTATTATATTTTTCGCGAATTTGTCATTTGAAATGGGCAAACCGGTATGAAACAAACAAGGGTGGGTGGGTTTAATGGGACTTAAAAATGACTACTTCTACTATGAAAACAATGCTAAAGTGTAACTAAGATGGCAGCGGCGCCATTTGATAACCGTAAGTAAAATGTGTAGTTTACCTACGAAATGAACGATGAATTCACAACGTAAGTAAACTAAAACTGATCTTACGTGTCTATTTTATCAAAGCTTCTACTCTCAATGCGAATTGCACTAAGTGGAGTAGGAAGTTCGTTCCACTCCTAGTTCCCTAGCATGGATTGTTTTCTAAGTCTAAGAAATCAGTCTTAAGTCAATGAGAGCTTTACGAAGGGGAATTAGACTACGATGCAACTACCCACCTAAATGCAACTAGTCGACTATCGACAACTAAAGGGAATGCTACGTTGATTCGATGTTAAGGAGTTAGAGGGGGATTGATTCCACCTTAACTCAACTTAATCCACTAGCGAAGAAGTCGTAATCGAATTGAACTCGCTACTTGAGAACAATCGGTTCTTCCTAATCCCTAATTACACATGGCATTTCTACCAATTAATAATTAGCATATGAGCGATTAAACCCATTCTCATGGTGAACTAAACGTTTCTAGAGTGGAAAGGAAATTACGACAATCTCCGATAATTGGAATCAAGCTTTCATCAAGGTTTCTCAACCCCTCTAATGGAGGTTTAGCCTTGAATCATTCATAATCATTTCCATTTAAATTAAATCTAAACATAATATAAAGCATTGAAATTTACTTGATTTAAACAATAATGAAATCTAAATTAATGACTAAAATGAAATAAGAACAAGAATTGAAATTAGATCTAGAATGGAAATGACAAAATCGAAATTGATAAAGAATACTACTTTATTTATCTAATCAAATTGAAGAACAAGATTCAAAGGTTTAATCTAATACAATGAATTGAAACTAATTAAACTAAGTTCTAAAACTAATTAATGGAGGCTAACTAATCTAGGTCTAACTATCTACCTAACCTAACTGCCATTAACAATGAGGCAAGCTTTTGTTTTTATACATCCAGATCCAAAAATCGTGCATGGGCTTGGAGCCATGTTTTGGGCCAGAGAATCAGGCCCAAAACCCAATTCTTTCAGTCCAAAAAGGCCTCTTCAGCTGCAGTTGGCTTCCACAGACTTTTCGTCCACTTATGCTCCTCTGATTGGGTCAAGGCTTGGACCGTTGCAAAGCTCTTTCCGAGCCGGTCGTTTTGACATAAGGTAGGCCTCAATCCGAGGTCTGAGTCCAAAGATATGTCATTCGAAGTTCTGTGACTTTTGCTCCTTTATCTCGCTAAAAGTGGCACATTTTCGCACATAATGGACTTTGAAGCCTTTGAAATGCATAAAAACACGTAATCAGTATTAACTCTTACTTATTATTCACATAATTGGTCTAACAGTATGATTATTAAGGGGTTAAAACTACAGTTTTGGGCTCTTATCATACTCTAAACCCCAGCACCATTAACAATATGAAAAGCTTCAAATCGGTTCTTTTCACCGTCTCCATCATCAAAACTTTCTGCAAATTTGTCAGGTTAGTTAACATAAATATTTAAAAAAGTATTCTTTGCAATAAACTTCCTCGTTGTCTTTAAATTTATAATGAAAAACCCCTGTTTCCTTTATATATTACCAGAATTTAGGGTTTGGATTTTGAACTTGAATGTGTTATTTGGAGACCTTGAATTATAATCTTTGACAGTATGGTTAGGAGAAAAACTTGTGTTAACTTTATACGTACTCTCTCGAAACAATCCCGGCTTCGATGTCAAGAACTTATGCGTTTGAGACACAATTCTTCACCTCGAACCCCGACATTATCCTCTCGAGACTTTGATACGTGCTTAGTAAATAATATATTATATACTTATATTAGATACAACAATAGTAGCTCAGATAGAGAATATACTTCTAATAAAAAATTTATTGTTTCTAGTGATACCACCATGTCGAACGAAAGTGTTGAATCTGCAACTCAAGTCAACTCGTCATCTTTAGCCTCTTCATCTTAAAGAACTGAGACTAATGAAACAGCATGGCATCCCTCGTATTTGGCTGATGGCTTACCCTGCCATCCTTTCGAAACTATGGATTCGGATACCGATCGAGAAATTATTGACGATCATAGCATATGGAGTGGTTGTTTGAATCCTTGCTTTCTTGAAAGACCCAACTTGCACATAGTTAGAGCTGCCTACCAAATACCCGATTATATCCAACTTTGACACTACGCTGGAAGTAAAAATGGAACTCAATGTCAAAGTGGCGAACTCAAAACCACCATTATCACTGTTGGGCAATTGGCTGCTGGCTTGCGTCTTCCCTTATCGAAGCTTGATCGAGAAATATTGAACTACTTGACCATCTTTCCTGGCCAAGGCATAGGCAATTTCTGGAGACTGTTGTATATTTGTAACTTCTATAATTCTCATCTTGAACCCGATGTCCGGCCCTCTAAAAGAATTCGTCTCATCGATATCCAAAAACACTATTCCTTTATTGAACGTATCGAGAAAAATAAACATGGTATCAAAGAGCCCAGTGGTTATTTTTATCCTAAAAAATGAATGCACCGTGCTAGAATTATAAGGGAAAATCGAGATAGTGACTTCAGATGGCCATTATACCCTATCATTGTATCTGGGCAGTAGGAGTCATTTGAACCGATAGCAGTTCCATCCTTGGCACATCCTGTTTTTAACCTTAATGGTACGTTATCTTTCGACATCCCCTACCTCCTTTATCTCGAGCCTTTTATCTAACTGGTCTATTATTGCGAGCTTTTTTCAGTTCCTAAACCAACCTCGATGAAAAGTCTTGGGGAATCTACTAGAGTAACAGATCTTCTAAAAGGCAGCAACAAAAAAATCAATACTCGAACTGGCGCTAATAAGTATGGCAATCCAAAATTGACTGTCGAGCTTCCAGATATCACCAATTATGTCGTTCCTTTATACTTCTTAAAAACTACCGTTCTTCGAGGTCAAGATTCCTTACCTTCCAAATCTGATATGCCATGCGACACTATTCCCTGTCCTTTATAGCCTTGTTCTTCTAAACAAATGTTCAAAACAACCTTCGATTCTACTGAATTACCAACTAATACTCCTCGATGTTATTTTGAATATGTTGTTAATGGTTTTAAAATAACTGAAGATCTTTTTCCTCAAATCAAACAAGAGATTCCCGATTTCTATAATTATCCTCTTTTGAATGATGTATTTGATCAACATTGCTTATGTTTCACAGATATGGCATCTCGTATTTCTCATGCTCTAGTCAAAACCTCGAAGATGCTCAACAAATTTATGAGCAAGAAAAAACCAAAAGATGGTAGCTCGTCCTAAGCTCCTACATCCTTTTGAGATCAGAATGTCGACCCAGTACGTCATTCGAGAAAAAGGAAAGAACCTTGTGATAAGTGCTCAAAAAGTGCTATTTAACTCTCGATTATGCCTCTTGTTTAGCCATCTTAGTGGACTAATAGTATTTATAAGTTGTGTTTTAAGATTCTACAGGTGAAAAAGAGAGTTTTGTAGAATATTAGAGAAAATGGGGTAAAACGAAGCAATTCGGAGCATTAAGGGTCACATGAGAGGCCCGTGGACAATCATGGAGAAGGCCAAGGAATTGGAGCTGTTAAAGATGCGACTTGGACCTATTTTAAAGTCTATTTGGAAGCCCAAGGCCAAAGGATTCGTTGTTTGGACCAAAGCCCGCAAAAGAGGATAGAAGGATAGAAGCGTAAGAGAGAAAATCGGCTTATCGTGCGGGGACGATGTATCGGCGTCCAGACGCATTGATTGTGTCCGGGACGATAAATCGAAAGCGTCGGACGTATTGATTAAGTCCTGGGATGCATGAATGAATAATGCGCCCGGACGTATGAATCGATTCTTTGTAGCCAATTCCTTCTCGGTTTTGAAGACTAAGTCGGACTGGAAGAAGTCTATTTGTATTAGAAAACAAATGACGGTTTGGAATGCTTCTAGAGCTCATTGTAACCCCTATAAATAGAGGACCTAAGTGCCTCATGTAATTGGCCAATTCACTTATATTCTTGTCTCCTGAACTTGAGGCAGAGAGAGATTAATAATAAAAGATCGGTTTTAACTAGCTGAGTCTTAATAAATTAGTCTTTCTAGTCTTATGTTCTTCAACTCTTCTTCTTCTTGTTCTTCCTTCTTTATGGAAGGCTAATCTTCTCCTTCAAGGGAGAAGATGAAGCCAGAGCTTAAGGTTTAATGATTCTTCTGGTTCATGGTGTTCTTCAATCAGGTTAGTTCTTTATGTTTGTAGTTATTAGTTCCATTGCCCACACCAGGGGATGGAAGTATAGAATAGGGTTTATGTTTTGCAATATTAATATCATGCTAGTGTTCTTTACTTTTCTTCTAGTAGTATAGTTCTTTAGAGTTAGGAAAGTATTCTTTGTGTTGCCTTAGAAGGGGTAGCTCAGGGAGTGGCTGCCTAGGGGAAATATTCTTTGTGTTTGCCTTAAGTGGTGATTCATTGAATGGCCGCCCTATTAGGAAGTACTCCTTGATGTTGCTCTTGGTAATACATTGAATGGCTGCCCGAGCTTACATAAAAGGAAAGAAGATATTAATAGCATAAACATAGGAACAACCTTAAGTAGAGTTAATTGTTAACGATGTTTAGATCGAAGGGCATCGGCACTTTTCGCTCGATTGCCTAATTGTAGTCTACTTGTAAGAACAACCATGAAGCAGAAGGTCATAGATCAAAAGTATTGGTGGATTCTAATCTCTTGAATTCCCTCTCTTATAAATTCTCAACAGTTTAGTTAGTTTAGCTTAGTTTAGCATTAGAATCTACAATCTCTACAATATTAGTTTTTAATCCCTCACACCCCTTTCCAGTCCTGTCCTTCACATAACATATACTTAAAAGTGGAACGATACCCTACTCATCCTTTACTTATTGAGGGATAATTAGGTTTTGATACGCTTCTATTTGTTCAACGATCATAATCTATCTACATCACCCATCATCTCATCTACACACACAAAAAGAGGGAGTGTCACCTTGCCAAACTACAGCACCACCAGCCTCGAGACCAAACAAACCTGCCAAGAGTACCGACATTACACCTACCATTATACCTTCCAAGCCTTCAACCCTTCCATCCACCACAAAGCCTATTGCTTCTGACTGCTCTTCTTCTACTGGTGACTTTGAGGTTAAACTTGTTCTTCGAGACCAGACCTCTGTCAAAAAAACTGCTTCTCTGCTATCTGGTCTCGGAGAAGCTCTTGTGCTGAATACTATCCTTCCTCGAGATAGGCGAGCAATGACCGAAATCACCATAGAAGAAAGATTTCAACTCCTATGCACTTCTCTTGAAAAAGTAAGTATTTATCCATCTCCTTACTCTTATCCTTATTTATCTATCACCTTATCTATACACCATATATTTTCATTTCCAGGCTAAAATTTGAAAGTGACATGGCTAGTTGTCGTCGCTATAGGGAAGAGATTCAACAGCTAAAAAAGGATAAAGACAGTCTTGAACACTCTCTTGTGAAAGAAAAAGGTCATGCTGTCGAAATAAAAAGATACTTTGATGAACACAAAGAACTGTATCAGAAACTTAACACCTCTTTCCGGGCTATGGAAAAAGAACTTGCTGAAACCAAAATTTCCCTCGCTACTGAACAAGTTGAATGGGCAACTGAAAAGAATGAGTTTGAAACTGAACTGGAAAAAGCCCATTCTCAAGTAGCTGACTATGCTTCGCAAATGGAGTATTCTGTGGAGACCATGAAAAGTTTCAGGCAATTTCTTCCTGCTACTATCATTAAAGAGAAAGGTTTGGACTCTGATAACGAAAGCAAGCTGCCCTTCGACATTGGTGCAGGCGATGCTGGAAATGACGCTGTGGATTCTAATCCTCCGGCAAATAAGGCTGTCGAGACGGATATATCTACTCCACCTTTTAATCCTGACTCCCTCCTTAGCACTCCTAATATCTTAGACGATCCAGATATTCGTGTTGGTCTCAATAGCCTTCTGGAATCAGACAAATTTAACGCAAACCCTGCCGAAACTTCAACCCACCTCTAATTTCTCTGTCTTGCCAAGTTGAGCGATTGTAATATTGATACAATGATCCATTTGTCTTTTGTCTCGATTTTGATGATGAATCCTGAATGTTGATGTTGGCTTAAACCTGCTTTTGTAACTTTCTAACATTCCTTTTGATCTGTGGAAAATATACCTTTTTGCTTTCTATAGACTCATCTTATATGCAACACTTATGATATTTATCATACTTAAATAGGAAAATAGATTCATCTTCTATACCCTTCTTAAACAAGTATGGAAAAAAAAAAACATCGATACTTATATAACATGTATATTGATTTTAAGACGAGTTTTGATACCACTCCCACTAAAAGTAGTATCGATACTTATCATATACTTAGATTTTAAAACGAGTTTCGATACCACTCCCACTACAAGTAGTATCGATACTTATTATGTATTTAGATTTTAAAACGAGTTTCGATACCACTCCCACTAAAAGTAGTATCGATACTTATCATATACTTAGATGTTTTAAGTACGTAGATGTTTTTTTATTTTTATTTTTTGGATAGTTAAGAAGACGAGGGTACAGATCTATAGAGTTTCAGATGTTATTACAACTGATTGAAACCGATCAAATAGGCTTTATGGCAAGAGAGGCATCATGGCAGCTAAGCTGGATAACAAAAAAGAAGAATACACAGAATCATATATATAAACAAAGAAATGGGAATAAGGGTCAGTAGTAGGCGTGTGTCACATGCAGGACCTAATGAAGGGGCCTACCAATGACAAATAGGTTATAATGGAGACAATAAGGATTTGAACAAAGATATTATGGATCTATACTAAAGTTTAAAATGGAACTAATAGAATGAACTGCTTAAATTTGAAGCATACAACATCCTTCTGGAGGAGGAATTTTGAACTCCAAACAGAGAGAAATAGAGACCACGTAGCATATTCTCATTTCTTTTTGCATGAATGAACTAGTCAATAAGTTCAACTAGAAGGCATACGGCGCGAGTTTTTATCTTCCTCTAGAGAAATGTACAAGATGCTGAGTTATTTTCACCAGCCAAAAAAAGGAAGAAAGACTTGGGATGTATTTTATCATCCGCAATTACAAAATATTTCGGTATATTCCACATTATTAAATATATAAAGTACTAGACTACACTAGATTTTTTGACCCGTTCAACGAATGTGACCGTTTTTATAAATTTTATTATTATATATTAAAAATATTATATATTGAAACTCTTACAATAAATTTATTGATAAAAAATATTATTTAAATTATTATATTGAACAATAAACTGAAGTTTATTTGAATCAATGGAGCAAATAAAGACAGGGTTTTTTTCAGGAAAAGTTCAAAATTTTTAAGTTATCTTTCTTCTAAGAAAAGAAACATATAAGAACGTAGTATGAATGCTTCGATGAACGAACATTTCAATTTAATTTAATGGTGTGAGACTGTACTCTACAATCAAAGCAATACAACTTTTCCATGTCCAGAATATCAAAGCAATACAACTTTTCCATGTCCAGAATATCTGAATATGAAGCTCAGTGCATCATAAAACCTTGTCGCTTTGAAACCCAATAAATTGTTGATGAAAAGAAATACATAGTCTTTGAACGTGCATGTTAATGGATCGACATTGCACTGGCTAATTGAGTGAACTTTCAGTAACAATTCAGGTTAGCTAGGAACTTTGAATCAAAGTTGAACTTTGCAGTACCAATAAAGCCTTTTAAAAAAAGATAAATTAGAAATAAATAAAATAAATGAAAGAGTAGGGAGGCCCGGGGAATATAAATAAAGTTGCAAATGATTACAGTTGGCTTGTAGCCCTTGCACTCAATTGATGATTCTTGCTAGTGCAAAGTTGGAGTGTCAACTCAATAAAAATACGTACACCCACCACAAACTTCTTTTGAAGCAGATCTCTTGAAGAACATTTGTCTTATATATAGTCCAAGGCAATAGCTCTAGAGTCAGACCTTCGTGTAATTTCTAAAAAAAATTAGACAACCTTCCAATCAAGTCAAACAAATCACCATAGTCATTCAACTGAAGCCAGGCTCATGTTAAGTGTTTGTCGGTAGAAGAACAGTGATTTAGTAGTTCCGCCTTGTCTGCACTGAAGAGCTAAAAGCATGCTTCCCGAAGTTGATCTAGAAATTCACCTTGGTCCACCAAGTTAAAAACTCAATCATAATTTGTCATCTCCAAGTCGTAGTCATATTAAATAGAACAAACATTTAGTGAATAAAATATGCTGACACCAAATAATTTGAAAGTTATTATGCTCTTTGTGCTTGCAAAGAATATCCTAAAGTTGAACGGAATAACAATATATCTATTTAAACTAAACTGAAATACAGGTGAAAATCCATCTTCTACTACGTAGGAAAACTGTCAATTGAAAGCCATTTTATAATAAATCTTTTATGCAATCCAGGGAATAAAAATATATAATTAAAGATGGTAAAAAAAATAAATTGTTCAAGGTTACTAAACGAATTATTTGATAAAATTTAAAATTTTGATATATCCAAAATCGTACCTATTTATTGAAGCGTCAACAATGTCACCTCTTTTACCCCTTAGAATAACTGGCAAAATTTGTTTGAAGTCACCACCCATTAGATATGTTTTCCCACCAAAACATTTGGTTTCTTCATCCATTATGTCTTTTAATGTTTTGTCAACAGCTTCAAATCCATGCCTATAAGTCATTGGGGCTTCATCCCATAAAATAAGATCGGCTTTCTATATGAGCTTGGCCAGTGCTTCATGTTTTGAGATGTTGCAAGTTGAATCTTCATGGGTAGGAATTTGAATATTAAACCTCGAATGTGTTGTTCGGCCTCCTGGTAAAAGGAGTGATGCTATTCCTCAATAAGCAACTGCAAGTACAATTTTACCTTCTAATCTCAACTTTTAAATGATAGTCTTGTACAAATATATTTTTCTAGTTCTACCGCTGCCATAAATGAAAAATACACCTCCATTCTGTGAATATACTACTTTTGTGACTGATTGAAAAACTTCACGCTTTCAGTATTAAGGGCTTCATGCAATTCAACGTATTCATCACATAATGCACGACAGTTATAGTCAAGTTCTTCTGCAATTATTTTATTCCTAGCTGGCATTTGGTCCTTCATATCTGGAAATGGAAAGTCCTTCAGAGTTGCCAAAGCTTTTCCTTTTTTGAGCATGATATTTTCAATCTCACACAGAGTGTAATTTTTTATTTTCTCTTTTGATAAATCAATGTCTGATATCCATTGTTTCTTCTATACCGATATAAGATATCTTCTCTAAGAGCATGATGATGTTTTTTCCATAATTTTCCAGGAAATGATCGATATCTCGCACTTCAACATTAATGTCACAAACAGTTCACGTAACGCTTTAGGACTTTGAAATCCGCTAGCCTCTTTCAAAGCATCATCCCACTCGCTGTCATCATCAAGCAAACCTAGTGCCCCATTGTAAATTAAATTTAATAATTATATATATATATATATATATATATATATATATATAATATATATAAAATGTTCAATATATAACGACAATCATGAAAATGTTCAATGGTTACATTCTAATGGTTTGTTACATGCCTACATCTGTTGCGATATTTTCAAGAATAATGACAGTGGCTCTGTCTTTGCCCTTGTTAATATACTTGAAAATATATTTTATCGACCTCGCCTTATTACAGTGCTCAACATTTATGTGTGCTTGAAATTTCACACACAAATCGACATTATGTGGTATCACCCACCTATTGTCCAATTCGTTAGTTTTATCAAAAACTTTAACCGTGACTTTACAACCATTGTTTCTTCTCCTATAAATAGTGAAGTCATTGTGATCAATAGACGTCTCACTGCAAAAGGCCTTAGGATAGTGTCTAGAGCACTTATTTTCCAACATACACCGCGAGCTTGAATTTAAATCTCCACAGGGCCCATGCATCATAAACTGTGTGGCTGTTGCATATGCAACTTTATCTTATGGGTCTGGAAAGCTCTGCTGATATTAACTTATTGATCTGAGCAGAGGTCTTTGGCATGGCACTGTTATCCAAGAAAAGCAATATATGAGCATGTGGTAAACCCCTCTTCTGAAACTCTATTGTGTATATTATATTGTTGCATAACAAAAGTGGGAAAGCATTATTTCTCTAGCATAGTCAAAACTTGAAAAAGCAAATTGAGTGGAAACTTTGGTGTACGAAAGAAGATTATTATTATTGCTTCGGAACAGATTATATACGCGTCTGTGTTTTTTTTTCAGCTTTGAATCCTCTTGTCGAATTTAGAGAGATGAACGTATCAAAGCAATATGGAATTATTCTTGATCCTAAAGTACTTGACATCCTTCATACAGTTCATAGGACCAAAGGGGTACTCAAATTTAAATTTCTTTTCTATAGTATGTTTGTAACCATATATAGTAGCAAAGTGAGCTGTTGAGTTAAGTGAATTATTGATTTTGTACTTGAATAGAGCATGTTACTCTGGTGTTTAAGATTTAACTATACTTCATTTTTTTGATAAAATGCATGTGGCAGAGCATATTATTCCATAGACATTTGTTCTTGGTGCACACACCCACTAAAAATATTTCTTCAGATTGGAAAACCCCATTATGTAGTCCACTACTTGCTGATAAGCTTTTCTGTGCAAGGTCTTGCTTGGTAGTGTTAGCAACTACATTGTGACAAATGCTACTTGTCCGGTTACTTTTGTGAAAGGTGTAGCAATGTCCAAGCTATAGGTTAGCTATTTGGAACCATGGATAAGGGGTATGTACTTAATTTGTGATGCTTGTGCTGTTAAAAGGAATTTGAGTGGGAAAAATATACAATTCTAGAGAGGTTGCAAATTTAAAAGTAGTTTTTGAATTTAGTGGCCTCAACAGTTTATTTTAATTGGAATTTCTCTGTAAGTGCTTTGATTAATTTATTTTATTGACTTAAATGATTTTGTTAAGTGAATAACTGTCCAGTCACATTCTCTGAGCTGTTCAACAAGTCTTCCCAACAGTTCGTTATGTCCATCAACCACCAAGCAGACTGGAAGAAGAACTAACGCAACAGGTAAGAAAGAGGAAGAAAAACTCAAGAACAGTGATAGGAGGAATCAGCATGGTTCAGAGAGTATTAATATAAAAGGGGGGGAGATTGAAAGAAAGCAAGCAGGAAAAAGTGGCAGTGAAATGATAAAGACGATGAAAGGAATTTCCATTGGTGAAAGTTCAGGGATGGGTCTGTCTTCAGTTGATGTTTTCTCATGAGTAAACCTTTAGTTACTTTGTATCCACTGATAGTCTTTCTTAGCTTTTCCAATATCCATGTTCATTTTTTGTTATAATGAATGATACAAATTCTTAGTCAAAATAGAAATGTGTAGTGGTAGGGTCTCTACTCGGCCCTTTTTTTGTATCACAGTTATCTGTGAAACACTTCTTATGTTTTCTATCATATGTTGAATGATTTAGTCAGAGAATTTTCTTGCACAATTGAGACTCAAACTTTTGTCATGTAATCTAGTAAAACGTCCAAAATTAGGGGAACTGGAATGGAACTAAAAATAATGTATATATACATGACTGTTAATCCCAAATGGAACTCTGCTCATGCATTTTATAAACTTAATGTGCAGAAATAGGCAAAATAATTAAAAATAAAGTCTGACCTGCCCAAGCTTTACCGAAATGTTTACGCCGTTGCAAATTAGTTATTAACTCGTGCAGTTTAATTTCGAATACCCAAGCAACAATTTCAGGGGCATCTTCAGGTTTTAGTCCCTTAGAAACCTTGTCCAATGCCATTTGAATTTCAAGCCACTTGGGGTTGCAACTAAATGTGGTGAAAATATCAGGAATTCCAGCCCATTAGAAATGGCTATGGCACCCTGATAATTTTGTACCATATATCTTGGACCACCTGTAAAAGACAATGGTAAAACTAATCATTTATCATTATAAATTCATCTTCAAAGGTTGCAAGTGAGTTTTGGGGATTTAATTTAACTTACCTGTAAAAGACGATGGTAAACCTAATTGCCTACCAACCGATGCAGGTTTAGTGTTCCTAGAAATAACAACATCAACCAAACCTTGGTATAGGTCAGCACGAATCGTATGTTGGTTATTTCTAACCCACGAAAGCCTCATTTCCTCAGCAGCAGTGTATACATCAACCCAAAAGTGTTGCTTCAATCGGCCACCTCTAAATATTGTTAGTATTTCATTTGCTCTCATTTGCATTCTAAAAGCATAATACTCTCTCATGGTAACATGTTGTCTTTTACCAACTTTACTACCATTTATGTATTTGATTTCAGGTCTATACCCATCAGCTCCATCAAGAAATAAGAGAGGGTATTGCATTGACATAAAGCTTGGAAAAGTCTCATCGATTCTCTTCAAGTCATATCCTTTCTTGTCAACAACAACGTCACGGTGACCTTGAGATTCATCTCCATTACCAACAATGAGACCAACTACCTCATTAGAAGTTGGCAAGTTGTATACTCTTCCGTCAGTCTGTCTTGTACTAATGAGTCTTATACTAACATCAGCGATTTCCGATTCTTTAAATCTATCTCTGGCCATTCTCTAACTCTCAGCTATTCTATTGTTTTCATTTAACATTTCAATGAGTCATGCTATAATGTTTGGATCCAACGGTTTTTTATTTTCAATCTTCTTACTAAAAGAGTTTAATCTCTTTTGCACTTCATTGGCTGTATCATATACGTATAACTACCCAAATTTAGGAATCTCACTTGTCATAAAGAACAAAAACCAAATTAACTCGTAAAGGACATGTAAAAACAGAATTATTAAGAAAATTCAAATGTCAATTTATTTTCTCCATTGTTCATTAAAGAAAATTATACATACTAAAACAATCGAATATTTTAAAATTTAAGAATCTAATATTTTGAAGAGGGTTCTGCACTTCATTGGCTGTATTTATGTATAACTGGCCAAATTTAGGAGTTTGACCTGGAATTGGTAGCAAGGTTCCAATTTTGTGATGATTATGCACATTGATCTTATAAACATATGGTCCATTTCCATTGTTTATTTTTTTTTATCAACCACTCTTCCAGTTGATGTGAAGGCAAACATCGAGTTATACGCCCGTATATTTTCTCTATAATTTGCTGACCTTATACCGTACCACTTTCATAATCTAGTAGTTGGTTTAGGAATGGAGGTGCGCTGCATCAGCCAGAACAGGAAGTTGAACTTTTCCGTGTAGGCAACATATTCCAAACTTTGGTTTTTTTGGTTTGTCTTGTTCTTCCAACCTTTTCTTCATACCATAATATTGCTCCACAAAAAGAACACACACAGTTTGGTTCTCCAAAATTCCTCGCTTCTTGAAAATTTCCTGTGTAAAAAAAATCAAAATAACACATAGTTAACTTTATTTTTCCTGCAATTTTTACATTCTAAATATCAAAATAACATATATTTAGATTCTTACTTGTATGTTCATTTTCTCCAAGCATCCTATCTTCATATGAATTGCCTTCTTCATCACCATCTGATTCACATCCACTGATTTGTGAATAGTAATCATAATCTATGAGCGAATCAAAATAGTTTCTTTTTCTCTTGAGGTTTTTTTTTTTTTTTGGATGGGAATTTCTTTCATTAAATCCTTCTTTAGTTGATTTTGCAAATCACCAACACCTAGAGGTCTATTCCTCTTTTTTGCTAAAGAAGACATCCGATTAGATCGATTAAATTTACATTCTTCTTTACTTAGTACTGGAGTACTAAGAATTGGTGTTTTTGCCAAACAATTTTCTGGGTCAGATACGTTTGTTCTTGATCTTCTTGAATCTCTAGGTTTGGTTGTACTATGTGCTGCTCTGCCGCTATATGTAGTACATTTTGTTGTCCCTCTTGCAACCATATTAGAACTGTACGTTACATAAGACATAAAATTATTATAAGAACTACTAAAATTGATTAAAACAAATATAATAGTTATCAATAAAAGCAAAGTAAGAGGCATTGCACGTAAACACTTGTCTATATGTAGGTTGTATATTTGCTTATGTATGTGATTTTAATTTGGGTATATGTGAACTGTGAAGTCTGTTTTGGCTTAGAGTATTTGTTTAAGGTTGAAAGGCCTTGTTCTTTTGGTCTGGTAAGAAGTTAGTCTTTGCTTATTTTTTTTTGACCTATCTTCTTTCCCTAACAATTCAACTTATCAAACATAACATAAAGAGAAAACAATCTAAAGGAAATAGTAAGAAGAGTACTTGATTTGGTGAACAACATGCAGGTTTTTGGAATGTGAATTAAAGGAAAAATAAATAGAGATGGTAAGGAGGTGAAGTAAAGGAAAAAAAAAACAGGAAAAAGAAGAAAGAAAAGAGACGGTAAGGAGGTGTTTTGGTTGAGTATGGTAATAGGTTTTCAGTTGAATATGTATAAGGTAATAGGTTTTCGATAAAATATATATGGTCTGGTGATTTCACTCTGGCTACTTTATATTATGTCGAATACAACAATTCTGGCCCAGGATCAAATACTTCAAATAGAGTTACATGGCTTGGTTACCATGTCATAGATGCCACTGATGCGATCAAGTTCACTTTCTTAGAACTTATAGTTGGGGACGCTTGGTTACCTCAAACTGGTGTGCCTTATACTGGTGGCCTTGTAATTTGAACTTCTAGAGGCTGATTAAACGTTTACTCGATTGTGTTTAGGTGCATTCTCACTTATTGCTTACGATATAAATGTTGTCTTACGCTTAAAATAAATAATAACAAACACTTTCACATTAACAGAAGCCTTTATCTTTAGAGAATTTGATATCTGAAGATAAATGTTGTCTTAGCTTTATATTGTTGCCCATCAATGTCACCTATGTCCAGAAGTTTCTCTTGTGCTCATTATGTAATTCGAATGTCCTTTCATCTCAAGTTTTGTTGGTGCCCTTTTTAATGATTATTGTCGCTAAGTTCACTTCAATTGTTTATACTCTTCTCTTCTTCTCATGCTTTCTTTTGCTTTCCAAATTCTATGCGTATTCTTAATTTTCTTAGTGCAGGAAAAATTCTTAAAACTGCTATGTTTTGTGCAGCCATTTCCTTCCTGTTCTTCTTTCCCTTAAAATGCATCATTATTTGCCTGTGATTTCTTCACGCCTTTGACACAAACATATCAATAATTGCACGCCATGTAAACAATGCCAATTTTCATTTTAGAGATCATATATATACATGTAGCATTTAGAGCATTCCATGATTATCAGGAAAAAAAATAGTGCACTCTGCATCTGGAAGACGCACTAAGATCTGTCAAGATATCATTGGCAAGTATATAGAATTCACAAAAATAAGTTCTAGATAGTTATCACTGAAGAGGTCTCTAATACGATAGAAGCCTTGTTGATAATTTACAATACAATATAAGTACCAGCCCACTATTACCAACACTAAACAGATTGAAGTGTATTGCAATACTATTAAGAATAGATTCACAACTCCAACTGCCTTCAAAAGTCTTGATATTGGTCGCATTTATAAGCAATTTATAGTATCCTCTCACTTGCGTGGGTTGACAACACCACAACTATCACTAACTTTGCATCTTCATGGGCATAAAATCAACTAGTTGCCAATCGTATCATCTGCAACAACAATTCCTTTGCTCCTGCATCAAGTAATTAATAATAATAATAGAGTTAGCTTCAAGTTACACCTCAACTATTACAATGCATCGTGGAAGTCTATTTCAAGATGAGCACCCAGGTCATACAAAGTCTCAAGATGGGTCATTCCAGTAAACATATAGTTTATTGGCATACTTATCACATTGTGGAAGACCTTGAATCCTTTTGACCTTTGATGGGTCACAATAGCTTTGATTTGCATGTTGTCCTTTAACTTTGTTATAGTTGCCATTTTACATACTTTTATTATTACAGTTTCAATATTAATGCAGAATCTCGTGTCCATCTATTTAATTAATCAATGGCACCTTTATTTTAACTCTATGTGAATCTGTTTCTATCGAGAACTCTTAGGCAACTATTATGTGTTTCTATTATGCTGTTAAAGCTAACGTCTAGTAAATTAGTAATCCACTTGCCACTAAATTTCTGCACCCCTCAGATGCATTGTGTTATAATGCATCCTTATGTGTTTGTAATGATGTTTGCATTATGTTTTTGTTTTGCGAGTAGTGACCAACATAAGAGTTTAGTTCCATTGGTTGAATTCCAAGCGATTACTTGGCAATTTTGTTTTCAACTTTTGGTACATATTATGTGTTTATTTGCCTACATATCACAAAGAGCAAAACCATTTTGTTCATATCATAATATAAACCCCAAGTTTCATGACCTACATGTAACAACAGTACAACGTCAAAATAATTCTTTGTTAAGAGTGAACACTCATATTACACATGTTAAGACTAATATTCTTGTGTGTTTATTTGCCTACATATCACAAAGAGCAAAACCATTTTGTTCATATCAAAGATAAACCTACATGTAACAGCAGTATAACATCAGAATAATACTTTGTTAAGAGTGAACGCTTGTATTACACATGTTAAGACTAATATTCCATTATTGTATGTTAAATTCTGATGCTGCATTTTGGTATACAAAGGCAACTTCATGGAAGAATAAGCTATGTTTAGGTTGATACAATTATCATATGGGGTGATTACCAAAAATTATATTATCATATGACCCAATGCTAGATGCAGAGGGGTATGACAGATCGAGCTTAAAATGTTATTTATTTATTTATTGAGGTGTCATGTTGTTGGTTTTATCGTAAAATAGTTTGAGAGTAGTATGGGGTTTTTTTTTCTTAGTAAGCTTTAGTGTTGTTGGTTTTCTTACAACATAGGTTTTGAATAGGTATGGAATATATTTCCTACAGTCTTGAATAAATATGTTCAAGCAATAGTATAGATAAGGTATCGACTAATTGGTATATGAACCCTCTCCCCGGCCTCTTGACACAAAGTAGGGTGTTGGTTGACATATCCACATAACAGTCACTCACGTCATTTCTTTTGCTTTATTTGAAGTAATTAATAAATGATTACATACTCAAGATTATCAACAGCTTTGACCAGGACAGAATAGTAGACAATTTGCACACACCCACCAATGCTTTCTTCAACTTTGTCAATATATGCTACTCTAAGAGATGGATTACTACAAGCAAAGCCAAGAACTCAGCTTATGATTGAAATGAACACGATTTTGAGAAGAAACTTTACTTTTAGTATATACAATTATTTTACACAATTCTCAATGATCATAAGGAAAAGTAAACATACTTGACCATTATGTTTAGAATATCCTTTGCACGGCGGTCCCCTCGTTGCTTTTGGTTTCCATAGTTTTGACATGTAGCAACATATGAGAATTTCATGTCAGCTAGAGCCTCTAATTGATCAGAAAGAGATATCTAGCTTCTCCGCTCTTCCTCTGTTGGAGCCGTAACTGCCTTGTAGCCTTTTTGAATTTTTGTTACACATATGATAGGATACATTAGAAAGTTCTACATAAATCCAATGAATTTAGTATATGCTACAGATTCAGCTCTCTTGTCTTACCTTCTTCCGAAGCCATGTCGAGGAAAGCTTGAAGCTTCAAAGCCTTTCTATAGTACATCATACCTCTGACTACAAAACCGACAGATTTCATCAGAACATAAATTTTAATACCAAAACAAAATGAGCAAAGGGGGGCAAAAAAGCCTCTGATTGAAGCCTTAAGGAAAGAAGAATCATGTAGTTGCCTGTTCTACTCAGAGTTTGGCCTCGTAGGAAGACCCAATGACGAAGATGCAAGACATTCTCTTCATATTCCCAAATCTCACTCGTTATTGCATTACCATTATAGAAAATGCATTTATTTTCATTTTCAAGAGACAATTTACTCTCATTCACTGTTTAGATTCATCTTATTACATTTTGTCTGAGGATAGATGATAAATTAGTGAAATTTTCAATTTATGTTTCTTGCTATTTATGGATCATATTGCTATTGGTAAAGTAGTAAGTGTCTAACAATCACAATAAGTCGCGTAACTGATTTCTTATTTCTTCATGATAGTTGTCTAAACATATTCAGAACACATGCACACACTACAAAAAGAGAAGAATCTTTCAAACTAATAATCACACTGGTGTAATTGCCAATAATTGAATCGGCTTTACAGGAAGGCCTTAAAAGGCTCACAGTATGCACTGGTGATACCGCACCATTGGCGGTAGCTGCACCACCTGATAATCAAGGCAACAGTTCCTTCAATGTTTGTTCAGAAAATTTGTGCAACAATCTATACAAAAAGTTCCACCTACACAACCTGATATTTTCCCAAGCAGACTCGAACTCTCAGCTTTATCTTCAACTTGAAAATTACTAAAAAAAGAGCAGAAAAGAACATCTTGCAATTTCCCAACTCACATGTGTTAATGATTGATTATAACAATACGAATAGACCTAAATATATCTAACCACAAATAAAAGGTTCTCAAGCATCCAGTCACCTGCAACAAATTTTCTGATCTTTTGACACTGATTCTTCTTCGTTTAGATACAATTTTTTTGCTATTTTAAGTTTCTACTGTTGAAGTGAGAAACCAGGAACAAATGTATAACCAAATGAGCTTGAAAGTGCAACATGATGTATCATCACTTGAATTAGGTACAATTTATCGTACTCACCAAACTCCCCAAAAGTATCCATTATTTTTTGACACTGTATCTACCCATTTATATATCGCTACAGGCATTCATTTGAAACACAAAAAAAAAAAAAAAAAAACAAAAGTTTTAACCATCAGAAAAGGCCAACACAATTGGTCATTTTTTCAAATGCAATTTACAGAGTGGAGGGTCCTAAATATCCTTTCTCATGGGTGCTTGGGCGTTAAGAAATTAATTCCACACCATGGTCATTAAAACATAACAAAAATGAAAAACTTCAAATCTAGGGCATTAAATCTTAGAGACCATTTTAACCAATTTTCTATAATCATCGGGCTTGAAGACAGACAGAAATCAATAAGAACACCATAACTGAAAACATGAGATGGTCTCTCCAGGCTATAAAATGGAGAGGGTGGCAACACTATCTCATGTCAGAGATAGAGCGAACGATGTCAGAGATAGAGCGAACAGGAAAGAAAATTTACTATGGAGAAGAATTTTAAGGTGCTATTAATCCTTTCCGAGCTTTGCCATCTCGCCGTGACAAAGCCCACTCCATTTTGATGAAATCGATTAACCATGGTGTGTAAGCACTTCTACTATTATTTATTTGGTCGGTGATCGCTAATGTGGGGTGGTTGAAATAAGGTTTTCAGTAGAATGTGTATAAGGATTATTTAATTTGTTATTTATTTTTTTACTTTGAGGAGTCCATATAAATTTAAGAATAGATGAGGGAGATTTAAACATATTTGGGGAGGTGTTTCTAATTATTAGCATCTCTTCTTTTTTAGGAGCCACCAATATTACTCGGGGTGCAAAATAGAGCTATATGGTGAGGAGAGAGAATGTGCGCAAGCTTTTATATATATATTTTGCCAATTTTTAAATTGTAACATTGTTTGAGTTTTTGACATGGAATATAAAATAAAGTCTGTACTAAACGTTGTCCAGATTCATAAACTAGAAGCATGGATGTGTACGCAAGTCAAGGACTGACACAGTTACGTCAGACTTAGCAAACCCGAACATTACTGACATTCAGATCAACATGAGAAACTATATCCATGTATAAGAATAAGGATTTCAATGGATAGATGTGAGAAAATATGTATGACAAAAGATTTCGCAATGCCAAGGTGTGATCATTTTTCAGTGCAAGTATACATGCCTCCAACGTGCTCTGAATTGAACTGTGCTCACCACCGAACATTATACCAAATGTAAAATCTAACTGATATTTAAACTATTCCTAAAAACCAACTCATGGGGCTGCGCCAATTGTGATGTCTAAGAACATTCTTCAGATGATTGATCTCAGATCACGCGAGTTAATGATCGTTAATGAAGATGAATGGTAGAAAAGTAGTTTGAATGAGATAGAATTGAAATGAAACCAAGGTTTTTATTTATCAATAATGGAGGTTTACAATCTCTCTGATTCTCTCTTTCTCTCTTCTGTTTCTAATAATTTTCTTGGTAATGATTGAATAAATCCTTTTTCCTCTTCATCCAGTCTTTATATAGTGTCCCTAGTTAGCTTTGACCCAATCAACTCTTGACACGTGTCCATTGTCTTCCTTCTTCCTTTCCCGCTCAATACCTGCAAATGTTTGAAATAACCACAAAATATACCGAGATATTGACCCTTATATCAATATCTCGAGTTTTGAAATATCATATAATATTATTTAAAGGCATGATATTTGCCCACTACATCGCCCCATCTCAAAAATTTGAAATTTCACACCAAATTTTAACTTTTCGAGAAAACGGTTATATCATCTAGGCCCAACCAAAAACCTGGTCCATATTTTTTAATATAAAAATTTGAAACAAACCGTTTCTTTTTCCCTCATCTTTCTAACTTTTTTTATACGCTACTTCGCAAACCAGAACACGGTTTATTCCCTTCGTCTCCAATTCTTTGCAAATTTGTGTTTGTTTTCTAGAAAAAAAATCCACTCTTGCAAGCAATAAGGTACGCTCCTTACTTCCTGCACTTGATTAGTTTCTCTAAAACACGCATTGTCATAATTACTTTGAAAGAAATAAAAACGTCAGTTTTAGGGATTTGAAGACTCTTGAAATTTGAATCCCTTAAACCTGTGTGTGTTCATGTTATATAATGGTAGATAACACTATATCATGCTTTAAAATATTTAAAAGTTTGCATCTTCTCATACATAATATGATCTGACCATATAATTTATTGACCTATTGTTTGTCATGTCGGATGTAGTGATAAGCAGAACCCTCATATCGCTATTTTCGATATACAAGCTGTAATATTGACTATGTGCTACATATATTAAACCGACGATACTAAAAATACCTCTGTCTCCATCTCTTTGTTTATAGTCCTCTTGATGGCGAGTGAAGACACCCTTTCTGATGTTAGTACTAGTGGTGAAGATACTCCTTCTGACGATAGAAGCGATAGCCATAACCTTGTATTTACTTATACTAGAACATATCGACCTCAGACTTCCTGGGAATTAGATTTTGTTGTAGAAGGCATTCCTTGTCATCCTTTTGCGACTACTGCTTCCGAATCTGAACACGATACTGTTGAAGATACAAGTCGATGGAAACATGGTCTTAGCCTTTTTTTTTTTATCAAACGGCCTAATCTAGCTTTAATCCAGGCCGCCTATTGAATTCCCCATTCCCTTTATCTCCAACACTATGTTGGTACTCATACATACCAAATGTCAGAGTGGTACAAAACAAGGCATCATCGTCACTGTTGGACAAATCGTCGCTGGGTTGAGATTTCCTCTAACAAATCTCGATCGTGAAGTGTTAAACCATCTTAACATTTCCCCTTGTCAGGGTATGGGTAACTTTTGGAGGTTGATGTTTATCTGTAACTATTACAATAGCCACCTCTCCCCAGAAAAATATGAAGTTAATAGAATCAAATTATCCGACATCCTTATGCATTATAAATTCTGTGAAAAGATATTGGATACTTTTACCACAAAAAACATACCAAAAAAGATATCAGGGGTATCATCCGCAAGAATCGTAAAAGCGATAAGGAATGAACCTTGTATCTTATCATAGTTTTAGGTGATTGGGAGAGTGCCGATACTGAAACCGTTCCTCCTCTGAAATATATAGTTTTCAATTCTTCAAGTATAACTATCCCTTTTTGTTTGTTTTCAATATCCATATATTGGAATTCCAATCTGACCCAAACCTATCTATCTCTTTTTCAGTTCTCCTCCCTCATTTTGATAAGCCTCGTGGAAATTCAAAAAGTACTCCGATTCTTGGAAGGAATTGATGAAGAAATTACTGCTAAAATTGGAGCTGATAAAGAAGGCAATCCCAAAGATGATATTCAGCTTCCAGAGATAAAAAATTATCGAGCTCCTCTTTATGTCCTCAAAAGTCAAGCACTTCAAAAAATGGGTCAGTCGCCAATTCCAACTCAGTCTCCTTCAGAAAATCCTCTAGATGATCCTTCTTTTCTCTTGTCCTCCTTCGCTTTGCATGAACTGCCTCCTAGTTTTCCCCAATATTTTTTTGATTACTTAAATAACAATCTTACAATGACTCCAAATCTTTTCCCCCAAATTAAAAATGAAGTTCCTAACTTTTATCAATATCCAATTTTACAAAATATATTTGATCATCATATTTTATTGTATACAGATATGGCACCTCGACTGTCGGTGAACCCAAATGTTGGTCGCCAATTATCTGATAAGGGAAAATAGAAAGCTGCTGAAAATATGTCGGCCAAAGCTCCACAGGACAAACACGTACCCTGCCCCTCCTTCAGACACTCATACTGCTTCTTTTAAGGACAAACATCCTACTCTTCCCAAAGATAAACATCTTGCTCCTTCACAAGATACCCATACTCATTCTAGTTCTAAGAAAAGAAAAACTACCTGGGGGGAAAGTGGGCTTGCTGCTGGACAAACTCTTGAATATATTCCCTCTGCTGATACTAGTCACCTCTTCAAACTTGTATTTCATTTGATTGATGGAAGCAATGTTCCTTTGTATATCAAAAATTGGTGTCGATATCCAAATAGATGGTCCATTGGATCCAATGTTCCATCATATTGAGTATATTTAGGAAATTTGAACTTCGATGGAATGGGCATCTTCTCGACACTTTGATGTATTGAATTTCTGCTGACATCATCTACGAGTCTTTTTATCAAAGCTGAAGTTTTTTCGAGAAGCTGGTTCCCCAACTGCTTTTGCATCATCTCCTGTATCATCTCTTTGGTGATGGGTTGTGGTATCAGAATTTCAGGTATCGGCGATGCTTCTGTGATTCTTTCATTTCTTGCCGATGCCTTTTCAATAAAGTGACTAACCAATTTTGAACTACAAGCCTCATCCTCTTCCCCCTGGAAATATTTTACAACCTGATTCGGACTTCCATTCTTCATCTCTTGATTCTCCTTAAGTAATATAGCATTTTGTTTTTCCACTTTCCTTAACCTCTTCAAGACTTCTTGAAGTGATACTTTTACTTCAATGTTTTCTTCCTGATATCACTTGCTCACTAAAGCTCTTGTATTTCTTGTTTGTGATTGATTATCATTATCCACTTGCTTGTTATTTGCTCTCTTCTTTGGAGCCATTATTATTCATTTCTCACTCTTCTTTCACGCTTCTTTCACTCAAACTTAGAGAACACTTCAGATTCTAAATTGAAGAAGAAGAAAACTCCAATTAAATTTTCTTGTTCTCGATGCACAGACGACGCCAATATGATGTCTAAGAACAATCTTCAAATGATTGATCTCAGATCATGCAAGTTAATGATCGTTAATGAAGATGAATGGTAGAAAAGTAGTTTGAATGAGATAGAATTGAAATGAAACCAAGCTTTTTATTTATCAATAATGGAGGTTTACAATCTCTCTGATTCTCTCTTTCTCTCTCCTATTTCTAATAATTTTCTTGGTAATGATTGAATAAATCCTTTTTCCTCTTCATCCAGTTTGTATATAGTGTCCCTAATTAGCTTTGACCCAATCAACTCTTGACACGTGTCCATTGTCTTCCTCCTTCCTTTCCGCTCAATACCTGCAAATGTTTGAAATAACCACAAAATATACCGAGATATTAACCCTTATATCAATATGGGTTATTTAGACTTTGGTCCTACTTATTTAGGGGTATTTAGGTTTTAGTCCTAAAATTATCGATTATTAGGCTTTAGTCCTACTTTCATCTATTGACCTTGAGTCGTCTCAGTTGACTGTGGTCAAACTATTTTATAATAATATATTTTTCATTTTTTATCAAAATGGCCAAACTACCCTTCAGCGTACCACCATTGGATCATTTCTTATTCGCATTTCTTATTTAGAGTTATACAGAATAAATAATTGCATAAAATCAAATCAGAAGTCATCGATTCCCCCGCAACTAATTTAAACACAATATATACAATTTTTTTTTAATAAACCATCATCCACTCTAAAATATTAACATATCAAATGAATGATCTAAAGATCTACAACGTTATCTCCAGATCTTCATCAATAAAACTCGATCAACATTGCATATATCAGATAAGCGAAGCAAGAACAATTAACTCCAAACAGATCAGATTTAAAAAAGCGAGTAAAGCCAAAATTATTTAGAAGTAGAAACTCATGTTCATCTCAACAGAAACAAAGATAACATCACCCCATTGGCAAGACTTACATAACATCAAAAGACAAGATCCATAACCTAAACCAACTAAATCCCAGATCATACACTAAATCTCGATGATCTAAGAAAGTCGATTCACAATCAAGAACGACAAATGTGCCTTTTACAAGTTCCGGATTGAGATCCAACCTTCTCAACGTCATTCATAAAATTCATACCTTCAACAACTTGCCCAAACATAACATGTTTCCCATCAAGCCAAGCAGTCTTATCAAGATGGATGAAAACCGAGATCCATTAGTTCCGTGTCCGGTGTTAGCCATTGAGAGAATTCCAGGCCCAGTATGTTTCCTAACGAAATTCTCATCAGCAAACTTAGCACCATAGATTGATTCACCACCTGTTCCATTCCCAGGAGTGAAGTCACCGCCTTGACACATGAAACCTGGAATCACATAGTGGAATGATGAGCCCTTGTAGTGTAGTGGTTTACCGCTTCAGCCTTTACCCTTTCTCCTGTGTAGAGGGCACGGAAATTTTCAGCAGTTTTCGGGACTACGTCAGCGTAGAGTTCCATCACGATATGCCCGACTGGTGCCCCACCGACGGTCATGTTGAAAAAAACTTTAGGGTTTGCCATCTTGATTTTTTATTTTATTTTTTGGTTTTATGAGAGAAGACGAACTGTCGAACAAAATGGGGGGAGTCTCTCTATCTCACCTATTTCCTCGAGATGCGAATAAGAAATGATCAAAAGACTTATATAATTTCATCCCTCACAGTTTGACACATGGTGTTAAAAAACAATTCAATATAAAGTAGCGTGTCAAGCACGCTGAAGGGTAGTTTGGCCATTTTGATAAAAAAATGAAAAATATATTATTATAAAATGGTTTGACCGCAGTCAATTGAGACGACTCAAGGTCAATAGATGAAAGTAGGACTAAAGCCTAATAATCGATAATTTTAGGACTAAAACCTAAATACCCCTAAATAAGTAGGACCAAAGTCCAAATAACCCTATCAATATCTTGAGTTTTGAAATATATCAAATAATATTATTTAAAGGCATGATATTTGCCCACTACACCAATCATTGCCAATTGGTTTTGAGTTGGATACCCAACAATACGTTATCTCCTCTTTGTTTGTCACTTAACATGTTATATAATTGCATAGAGAGCCATTTACATAAATGTGGTAACTATATTACAATGGGATGGGTTCTAGGGACATATCTTATCTTAACACGTAAACAAACTCAAAATCGTTAGGGCATTTATAAGTTTTGGATTAGGCTAATTTTTGGTAGATATGATTTCCTAACTATTCTAAACATTGTCACAAACAATCAAAAAAGTCAAAAATTTCTAAACTTGCCAAATATAGTATAAAAAATGGTGAAAATAAACGGTCTAGAATTAGCCAAATTTTGTAAATTGCTAACTACATGTGGTAAGTTTAGAATTTTTTGATTTTTTTTAATTATTTGTGACAATGTTTAGAATAGTTAGGAGATCATATCTACAAAAAATTATCCTAATCCAAAACTTATAAATGCCCTAATGATTTTGAGTTTGTTTACGTGTTTGTTAAGATAAAATATATCCCTAGAACCCCTCCCTATTACAATATAACATCTAGAAGAAAAAAAGTTATACTCCTGAGTCGCAACTAATTGCGGGCCAAAACTGCAACACTATGGATATGTCTTAAATCTAGAGAACGCAATATATGAAATATCTGATAAGAAGAAAATTCCAATGAAAGGGAATATCTCATTCTATAACAATCTTGAGAACGAGTGGGAGGTGGAAAGTCAGACAAGAGAACACAGACCATCTGAATCCAACGTCAAGTCGGTCCCATTTATCTTCTTAGAGATTTATGGTATCTAATGAATGCTATTTTCTAGTGATTATCCTAGGTGACCAGATGCTTTTCCAATCTGAAATAATGTGGGTACACTATAGGACACTATAGGAGTTTATAAAAGATGTGTAGAAATTTATAAACATTTCAAGGGCAATCTACCTGCCATAGGTTCCATGACTACCGCTCCCTGCATGAGAGTCATGCATAATTATGTATGTTTTTGGTAAAAAGATTTTGTGGTCCACCAAATTTCACATTAAAGGAGAGGGAGTTGTTTTCCTAATCGTTCTAAAAAAATCGGTCTAGGCACCAATTTTTTTTTTTTTTTTTTTTTTTTTTTTTTTAATGATTAAATGTTGAAAATTAAAAGCCCGTGTGGCTTAAGATTTGAATGAGTCTAAAAGACTAAAGTCTAATGTAAATTATATGTCACTATAACAAAGAGAATGTTTTTATATGAAGTCGATATTTTTTAACTATTACGCATTTTTGTAATATCTTTGTTTGTGTTTATTTTTTGAATTATGGTAAATAATTTTCTTCATTTCATATAGTATAGGTGTGTATTACTATATATATTAGAAAAAAGACCGCCTAGCGCCTAGCCCGTCTTGGTACTGCCTAGAAGGCCTAGGCACTAGGCGCTCTCCCACCGCCCGACTATTGCCTAGCGTTTTTTAGAACACTGGTTTTACCTGCAATACATGATCATGTATGTGTGGCATCCTCTCATCAAAAGGCTCTACTATAATTGAGAAACCCCGGGTGTACATCCCTACAAGTGTTGCAAAGTCACATATGGTTTGGATGTGCAAAAACTCATCTGTATCAGTTATTTCCAGTGTCAACATGAGGGAGTGCAGACGATCATAAAAAAAATTCATCATTTTCTGATCAATTCCAGCGTGGGCATTGATTGAAGCAACGAAAGAAACATGCCCCTCTTTCTTTGCATTCTCAGTGTCCAGCACAAACGTGAATACAGATCGACCCTCGATCCTCGTCCTCAAAGCTCGCTTCATAGAGACTCAATTATGGCAATTGATCTGACTAAACAGTAGTTAACCGACCTAAAGTCTTTGTCACACGAGCTAGCTCCATAGTGACTCGCTACACACGAACGACCTCTATCGAACATCGATCTCCAAGATTCTCGCTTGCACCAACGGACAGTAACGTAAGTCTTAAATACCATCATCAAGACTGGAGCTTCAGGCACGATTCCCCATAAATGTCCTTAACTCATCATCATGGCGCGCAAGTGACCTGAAGACCTGGATCTGACCTGATGCGCGCGAAACCGGAGGCGCTAACCCCTTGCCTATATAAAGAGGATGAGGAATTACGTCTAACCTGATTCAAGTTCCCCCCCTCCCGCCCCAGAGAGAACTTGATACATAGGCAGTTCGTCCATACGAACTTAGTCAATACCATATTTACACATCATCTCCCTCACTTTCTTGAATCTATAAGGTAAAACCAAATATAACCTTTACAACCCCCAAAAAGAAAAAGAAAATGTGATCAAGAAACTTATTTCTATGTCACTTACTAGGTAGATTCCCTCTTTGTGCCAAACCATCAACAAGCCTATTGTATTCTGCACGTAATCTCCCGCCATCAGTTGCCTTCAACCGTCCTACCGTGTCAAACATATTAAAGAACAGTTTAACATTGTACAATGAAACTAAAGTGTCACTCAATTCATTCATAAGAAAAATGAAACAACTCAATCTCAAATAACATTATGCATTATAAGTATCTGAATATTAAGCAGTACCATCAGTTTGTCCCTCTAAAATTGGTAGTTTGGGTCCTAACGTTTACCTGATTAAATGAATATGATGTTGAAATCTCAACAAGCTGAGTTTCTTGAGACTTCCAGTGGTATCCGAATATGATCTTAGAATTAGTGAGTGCTAGAGAAAAGAGGGAGAGACCCTAATTCAATCGTCGTGTTATGTTTGGAGAAACGATGGAGTGAGGGCCAAGGAAACCGCCTCTGTACTCTTTCTGCATTGTTGGACAAGAAAAAAGGAAAGGTCCAGCCTCTTGACCTTCATTCATGATGTGTAGAGTTACATCCACAGTCGGGATATGGGAAAGTTGTATTGCTAGGCATATGGATACAGTTACAACCCTGACAGATCATGTCCAGCCGTCATCATCCAAATGCTAACTGCTACAGGTACAAAAACAAAATATTTCTTGATTTCAAAAACAACATATTAGCAAAGAAGAAACAAAACCAAACTCAAGCATAGAGACATACCTATCAATCTCTTGAGCCATCTTACTAAGGTTCCTCGTAGCACCTTCAAGAGTCTGCCTTCTAACACTGACACAAACATTATCAATATTATGTGCTTCATCAAACACTTTGCATTTCCTGCGATATAATCCCAGACACCTTAGGATCAAGCAAATACTGATAACTATAAACAACCACGAACCATCCTCCTCGCCAGATAATACGTATAAACCCCAGCAGGCAAAACATAATTATCCGACCCCATCCTCGAACACAACTAGCAGTCTGTTTCCTACACCCAGCGTCAACCGAAAGACCAATAGCTAGAATCTAAATGCTTAACTTGGTACGTATAAAGAAGACGAAGTTTTCTCCATTTTGTGAACGGTATAATAGTTTCATAGGTGTTTGAGCTTTGGAAAGTGAGTAAGCACTACACCATATCTGTTGAAAAAAGACACTTTTGGGTGTCGTATGGTGACCCATTTTTTTTGCAGTCGTTTTTTTTCTACAACACTTGACATGTTTCGTTTTTTATTTTTTCATTTTTTTTTTAAAAAAAGGCCGAATCAGGGCCAAAAAAGGCCCCTAGCCCAAAATCTAATAAATCATGGCCTAATAAAGCCTACTACATACAGACAATGCCCATGTCAATTGAGCCCAATTCTTCCTTAGCCCAAAATCTCTATAGAAGCCCAAATCAGAACAAAGCCTACATATAGAGAATGCCCAGTACAGACCCATTCAATTGGATCAATTTCTATCCTAACACAAAATCTCTATAGAAAGCCACATACTATAACAAAGCCACATACAGAGAGATAAGATAAAACAAGATGATTCAGATATTCTGCCAATTCAACTAGAAAAGAACATGATGCTTTATATTCTGACAAAAATCTACTAAATCATGGCCAAAAGAAGCCCAACACATAATTCAACATATAAGAAGGGGCTTTATATTCTGACAAAAATCTACTAAATCATGTGTCGGTTGACGCATTTTCAATACCATTGCAGGCATAACTACGATCCGGGATAGGCAAAACATTTCTACCCAGAGGAGGCTTTTGCAACTCCATGTCCTGCCTTTTTGAACATTTAAAATGCTACAAAAAAGGGGAATCAAAACAAGACACACAACCATCTGCATCAGAATCACATAATGTATAGCGCAAATATAGATACGTCGTTTAATATCCAATGCATCAAAAAACAAAACATATTATTGGCAACAAAAGTCCACAGTGTGTATCTCTTTAGGTAACAAAAAACATGAAATCTCAACTAAACAAAACTATTTAAGGTCACAGTATTCGGAGATTTCTAAGTATTATTTCAACTAAACAAAACTATACCCGAGATTATGTGGATCAGATGTGCCACTAGTATCTGATAAAACATAAAATGAATAGTTTTGCCTACGTTTAAACGATGAAACTCAAACGCAAGTAAAACTAAAACTATTTTTTGATGCTAAATTGTTTATCAAAGATTTCTACTCTCGATTCTATTGAAATAGAGTTGGAGTAAAAGATTCGTTCCACTCCTAGTTCTTTAGTATTAGCGTTTTCTAAGATTATCGGTCCTATCCAAAGTTAATGAGAGTATGATGGGAATTATACTACGGTGAAAATTATACTAACAAGATATGATTTTATACGACTGCTGAATACTAAATTGATATTATGATAAGGAATTAGGGGGGATTGATTCCACCTTAACTCGACTTAATTAACTAGCGAAGATTCGTCAGAATCCGAATTGCAATGCTTTCGCATAGCAATTGGGTGTTCCTAATCTCTAATTGTTCATGGTAATCTCTACCAACTAACAACTAGCATGTGAAGCAATCAAATCCATTCTCATGGTGAACTAATTACTTTTTAGATTGGAATGGAAAATTATGACTATTCTACACTAACAACAATCAAGCTTTCATCAAGGCTTCCTCAAACCCCTCTAATGGCGGTTTAGCCTAGAGTCATTAAACTATCATTTCCAATTGAACTTAAACAAGACATAATATTAAAGATTGTAAATTTACTTATTTTATCTAATCAATAATAATCTAATGATTCCAAATGAACTAAAACAAGATTAAGAACTAATTTAGAACTATGATTATGATTTAACTAATTATGAAATAAAGACAACTAATCTATGAATTCAACAATACTAAAACTAAATAAGAATTTAATCAATAAACTAATCAAAATTAAAAACTAATACTTTATTATAAAACTAAATATGATTCTAAAATAATAATCTACTTGTTCTAACAGTAATTAATATGAAAACTAATTAATTGAGTCTAAATCTAGATCTAAAACTATATGCTAATGGCTACTTGCTACCTAAAGCTAAGAATGCTTAAGAGTTAAGTCTTGTGTCTTGAAATGGAGGAGACCAGATCCACATTTTCGTGCATGGGCCGAGGAGCCATGTTTCGGGCAGGAAAATCCAGCCCAAAACCTAATTTCTTCAGTCCACATAGGCCTTTTCAGCTGGATTTGACTTCCATAGACTTTTTGTCTACTTCTACTCCTCTGATTGGGTCAAGGCTTCGACCATTGGAAAGCTGATTCCAAGTTGGTCGTTTTGACATAAGGTAGGCCCGATTTCGAGGTCTGAGCCCAAAGATACGGTCTTCAAAAGTTCTGCTGACTTTTGTGTGCTGTTTCTGCCCGCGTTGACTTTGACTTTTCAGCTTTGACCGGGCTTTACAAAGGCTTTTTCTCCTTGAATCTTGGCCTTTAATCACAGAACTTTTTAGCAACCAACCCTTGCTCCTTTATCTTGCCAAAGTGACACATTTATGCACATAATTAACTTCAATGCCTAAAATACATAAAATCACGTAATCAGCATTAACTCTTATTTATTACTCGCATAATTGGTCTAAAAGTATTATTATTAAGGGGTTAAAACTACAGTTTTGGGCTCTTATCAGTATCTGAGACGAAAAATAAATTTTCTCAAGGCGTACATCAGACCAATTCCTAGTATATACAACACTATGTTGCAGGAGCTAATTGTTCAACAACATTTAATGAGGTACAAGAAGACATACTGTTATGATGTTGTATTTGCTCTTGGTTTTGTTACTGTGTACGATAAGCTCATGGAAGGTTACACGAGTAACAAAGATAGAGAAGCTATTTTCAAAGCATATATTCAGGCATTAAAAGAGGATCATGAGAAATACAGGTTTGTGGACCATTCTTTATCAATCAAAGAATCATTAATTTTGTAGATAAGAGGTTATTATCTAGTCATTTTATATACGTTGAAGGTTGGTGTATAAGTTTATATGATTCATTGACATCATTACGAGCATCTATGAGAACCATGATAAAGTGTATGGACTGTTGACATGCTGTTAATTTCAACTCTTCTCTAGAAGTCTAGATTAGTGAATATACTTCTTATATATAGGTTTTCAGTATATTAACATGTATCAGACAATGATGCATTAGTTGAAATGATCTAGATTGCTTATCTATAATGAAAATCCTACATCAAAGAGATAATCACAATACCATGAGATCACCAAGATACACGAATTTCCAGCCATTGAGACTTGCACGAACAGCCAGGTCCATGTCCTCCACTGCTGTCCGGTCCTTCCAGTCTCCCGCCTCATTAATATTTTTTTGTAAATTTTAAGCATTGGATTTTATTTTAGTCATCGTGGAATTAATAAGTAATAGTAAAATTACAAAAATCACAGTTGAACTAATCGCTGAATAATTGGTCTGTATGCCGAGAAGAACAGATATCTGCACTGATCCTTAAGATGAATGTAAAACACGTAAAACTCGATTTAAATGTGACAAGAAGTTAAATTGATACGTACCTAGAAACGCTTCAGTTCCTGCTGCAGTCTATATACAAAATAGTTTGTATGTTTTCAGTATCTCCCGGAAGTAGATCTTAAACAAATGATGCTTTAGGGCAATTAACAAGCTCTTCAGCTGATTCAGAGATTGCTGCTATCTGAAATAGAAGAATATCAATTTCAATTTAAGTAACTATTAAAATTGAAAACTGAGTATGGCATGGAAGACAGGATCGAGGTTCTTTTTAGTCATAAACTTTTTATTTCTCTCTTGTTATAAGTAAAAAAATCAGTCCATGGATTGTTGTTTATGCGTAGTGTGTGTCTTTAGAACATATGCTAAGCATCAGTAACCTTAAGAAAGATGCTTGTGGTAAACATTGCATGTGTGTGGGAGAGAGGGGCGACTGTGGTGTCTATACTGATGCATGATCATTGTGAACTCTAAAACTTCAACATAAAGTTAGAATGGTTATGCTATACCAAAGCCACATAAAAGCAAATGTACAATGACAAATAAAGGAGTCGCTATACATTTTTCAAATTAAAAAAAGTGCTACAAAACACTCCATCAGGAATAAATCCAAGAGAAAGAAAGTCCTTTGCTAAGCCGACAGAGTCACAGTTAACATAATGCACAGGTTGAAAGACATTAGATCACCATTGTTAAAAAATGGAGTGAAATAGAATATCATGCGTAAGAACAAAATTGAAGGAAGACAAGACAAATTCACAGAGATTTTCATACGAAAATCTATAGATGAGGGCATTAACAAACTACGAAAAGGAAAAACAAACCAAATGGAGATCAACTGATTTGTGAGCTGAAAGATTTGGCATGAAAAGATAGTGCTTAGACCCACATAGGAAACATTGTGCATAATTAATGTAGACATTATGTCTTCTCAGCCATAAAAGATTCTCTAACCTTTGAACACCTGGCCTAAGGATGCAGCCGCTATTGGTTCAGGGCTGATATCAGCAAATATTTGTGAAACCGAAACACCCAATTGAGACTCAATAGACTTGATAGCGATATGGGTCGGAAATGGAGGTATTTGATCCTAGAACGGACAATTTAGTTCCAATTGCAGGCCAAGGGAAAACCATCCAACAAAAGAAACTGCAGAATCTATTGCATATTTAAAACGTCTGAAGTAGCAAATTGGACAACATGACTATATACCTGTAACTTGGCAAGTTCATGGCAACAAACAGCTGGTAATATATCCGGTCGAGTACTCAAAGCCTGCCCAAGCTATCAAACCAAAGAAAGTATATATTACCGAGACGAATCGAAGAATAACCTGACTATTCAACAAATTAACTTGTCATTCCCAATAAATTATATATATATATATATATATATATATATATATATATATATATATATATATATATAACTGAAACCTTCTAAATGGGTAGCAACAATGTTAAGTGAAGACCAAGGTAATTCAATTGTAAGTCAGGGAAAGAGCCCTCTTTGACAACCTTTCCTCCTTTCCCTGGATCCCTACTGTCTAGCATACTTGTTGTGCTTATCCACAAGATAAGGAAACATTATAAGCTAACAAATACAAGGGGAGTGATCCTCATTAACTCCCATATTACTAAGGTAATTTATCAAATAAATACTCCAACTTTACAAAGAAATACAAATGCCTTCTGTTAATGGAGTATGATAAAATAATTCTCGCTGTTAAAATCAATAGATTACAAGTTACCAAACACAAAACTTTCACTTAATTTTTTTATTATTTAAAATAGATATTCCCCAAAGCTCCTATGTCAAGACACCAAACAAAAAAAATTCTCACTGCTAAACATCATCAATAATATTACAACATTACACAACATGATTGCCTAACAAATAATAGTCAGCAATATCATCACAATGTTGAATTTGGTAATTTTTAATTTCTAAACTTTTAATTATGCATCTAGGTTCCATTACCAAATGCAAAACCAGCTGACAAATCAATGAATCACTAATTTCGAACCTGATTACAATACTACTCTGTTTAACTAATTTCGAATCTGATTACATGTTTGAAGATTATATGAATTAATCATTGACGGATTAAAAAACGTTAAAATCTAAACGAAATCGCTTAACAAGATAGTTGAAACAAAGAATTGAAATTACCTGAAGAGATTGTAGATTTGATAAAAAGAGTGATTTGCTGAACATAGTGATTTGAGGATCGATCAAATATTATGAAGATTTTGAGAGTGATTTTGAGAGCGAGGGTTTTTTCTTATTTTGGTGAGATAGAACGAAAGAGTGAAGAAACAGGTTATTTTTTTGGGACCCTTTTTCTATGGGTTATGATAATGTGATCCGACGCTTAGGGGGAGTTGAACAACACGTGGTGGGCGTGCTCACAAAAGGACAAACCAAGAGCGTCGGTAGCCTTGTCTTTTCTTTTTAAATCTGTGTAGTGAAGAAGTAATGAGTGAAAGAAGGGCAATAGTTTTTCCAGTACCAGTTGGCATTAGACCAGGGATTGTTCCTCAAGCTCTTGAAAAACTCGTCAGTTTAGCTGCTCGTGATAATTCAATTTTATATTCTTTCTCAATGAGTATGCTTGAAGTTTACATGGGTAGTCTCAGGGATTTGTCGGCCCCAAAACTGCAAGAACACACGAGACCTCCTCTAAATGGTTAGTAGAAAAGTCTCTGCGACTCTGCCCCAAGAACAACTTACAAGAATACAAGGAAGCTTGTGATGTATGGTCCTTTAGGAATTAGGTTTAGCTTGATTACATAAAGTTCTTACTGCTTCTGCAGAAATCTCAACATACAAAGTGATCCAAATGGATTCATCAAAGTTGAGGGACTCACTAATGTGAGTGTATCTGATTTGACACAAGCAAGTCAGTGGTACACGAAGGGGAGAAGGGCCCGATCTACATCATGGACAAATGTCAACGATGCATCTAGCAGATCTCATTGGCCCCTTCTTATTTTTATTTGTTTCATTGGATTAATTTGAATTGGTAATTGTATTTCTGTTTAGTGCAATTATGTAATTAACAATTGGTAAGTTGAATTTGAATATAGTAAATGCCACAGTAGTGTTTCACTTGTGTACTTAACAACTATGTGTAATGGATCTTTAGCTTAAATGGAAAAAGCTCTTGAGAATTGGACCATGTCTCCAATGTATCTCAAGAGATGGTGGTTCAAGTCCACCAAGATCCTTCAATGTTTTGTAGAAAGATTGTCTAACTAGCCAAGGCGTGGAGCTAGGGACAGTTATTTCTCTGCTTATTCTTCTTTCTTGTTTTAGTACTGGTAACATTCTTTTTCTACTTTCTATTTTACTTCTCAACTCCAATTTATGGTTTTTGAAGTAAAGTTTATTTCTTGTGCTAACATTTTGTTTGGGGTGTTCAAGTTTGCATTTTGAAGTGTACCCATGATAGTTTACACACTTTAGTGACTATTAAGGTTCTATTTAGCGGATTTGGAGCAAGATAACACATCAATGGGGACCTTTAGTGGGAGAATGGGTGTAACTTAGCTTAATTAGCTTTTCCTATCATGTGCTCCCAAAGTTTTCCATTCTGAGTAATTTAAAGTAGGTAGATAATCTTATCCAAGAGGATTCAGCTAGACTCTCGAGTGAACGGCTGGAAACTCGATCAAAGCTTGGTGCTTGATCACTCATACTCCTCGCAGAGATTGTTTATAGGTGATATCTTCTCTCTTCTTTTAACAAAGTTGAGGATCATAGCAAATATAAGCTGTCCTCGTTAGGTAAGGCATGAGAATCTATAAGTGACTATCATCATTCTTCTTGTGTCTTCTTCCTTGTTGCCGCTATCATCCTGCTCCCTTTTCTTGTTGGGCTTTTCTTGGGCTTTTCTGGTCAAGCAGTGAAGAGCTAAGAAACACACTGAACAAGTGAGAAAAGTAAGTCTTTGTTGCTTCATCTTCTCTGATAGCTAACCAATTTCGGATCTAAACCATCCAGTTTCCACTCTGGGATTGTTCTGCTCATGGTGAAGTGCATTTTCTGGTAAAATCCTCTGCTACTTACAGTAAGAGTTCAGAAAATCAACTAACAACTATGAATATATATGAATTTGAAAATCCAATCAATGGCTAGAATCTCAACCACGCCCCTCCATCAGCTGTTCCACTAGGGTTTAGAGTGGAGAGCCACCAAGCCAGCTTCTCAAATCAGAATGGGGCGGAGACATCCAGACAAGGTTCACTTAGAAACAATTCCAACATCTCCTCGGTGACTTATGCAGATATAGATCGGACTCGTTTGAAACAAACAGTGGATGTTTCATCTTTACCCTTGCCAACCAAAAGAGGAGACAACCCAGCTGTCACACTCCCTAGGGCTTCGGTTGAGAGAGGGATTGAGGCATGCAAATATGCATTAATTGCTAGAATGGATGCTAGGAACATCAATTTAGAACACATCCGATCGGTGGTGAACACTGGATGGGGACTCTCTCTCGCAATGCTTAAGATTTTTAAGCCTCACGGGGAAAGGATACATCCTCTTTAGATTCACTGAAGAGAGGGATTTTAACCACGTTTTCTTTGGAGGTCCATGGAATATACAAGGACAAATGGTGAGGTTCATTAGATGGACTCCCAATTTCAATATCTAAATGCATAAACAAACGTCGGGGTTTGTCTGGGTGAAATTCCTTGGGCAACCATTTGAGTATTGGGAAGTTGACATTTTGATGAGTATGGGAAAAGGGCTAGGCTGCCCAATTAGGGTGGATATGAACTCCTTGGAAAGAACAAACGGATACTATGCAAGTGTCCTAGTGGAGATAGATCTGACGAATCCACTTCCCAATAGAATTTCCGTTGAAGTGCCGGAGCTTGGGGTTGAATTTTGGCAAGAGATACAATATGGCTCTCTCCCGAAGTTTTGCAACCATTGTAAGATTGTTGGACATTTAGTCTCTGAGTGTCGACAAGTCAATAAGAATAAAGAGCAAAGTAGCAACAAAGAAATTCTGCAGAATAACAACAGAGGGAAGAAACCTATGGAACAAGAAGTGCCGACAGATGGTCGGAGACTGTCCAAGAGTCAAAGGAAGAGACTAAAAAGAAGGAATCAAAGAAAGGAATGGAGACCCATAACTGAGCAAGTGGGCACAACAGTGGCAGTTGTGACACAAGCTCAAGAGAGGGTTAATCAGATCCCGGATGCGCAACATATGCACTATGAAGCAGAGGGGAATAGGGCTGGGAACAATGAGTACCACGAAGAGCTGGGAACAGGGCCTCTTGAATGACCTGAATCACCTCTTGAAGCAGAGGAAACGCAAGCGATGGTTATTCACTTGAATAACAGTATTGAGCCTTTGGATTTGGGAATGGATGAAGAGGACTACATGAGGTTTAGCATGGAAGCAAGTAGATTCCAGTTACTGGCTGGCATTGAGGAAGTGGGCGACGTAGCTGTCACTAACACTGAGGTTTATGATATAGAGACGGAGCACTTCCATGACCGATGCAAGGACGCAGAAATTAAGGTAAATGTAGCAATACCGACTGTTACAGAACAGAGGACAATGTTAGGGATTGAAACAAGATCAAGGGAAGAAATGTGGTGAGAAAAGCAATCCCAACAGCAAAAAGCATCAGGAGTCTAGCAAAAAGAATCAAAACAGTGGCAAGAAAGGACGGGGCCGACCCAAAGGCTCCAAAAACAAATCTTACAGATGATAACATCCATGTGCTTCTGGAATGTCCGAGGGACAAACGAAGCAGAGAAAGCTAGGGAAATAAACAAGGTGCGAGTGGAAAAGAAGCTGAGCATTTTTGGTCTACTTGAAACCAAAGTTAGGCAGAATAAATATGACTACATTAGAAATATTTGTTGCCCAACATGGGAACATGTACATAACTATGGCAAGGACCCGGTTGGCAGAATATGGATTTGCTGGGACCCTTACAAGATTAAGTTAAGCAAACTACAAGAATCAGATCAATTTATACATTGTAACATCAGATTCAAGCCTACGAATGAAGAGATCCTCCTCACCGTAGTCTACGCTCGGAATTCTAAATCTCTTAGGCTCAAACTATGGAGAGATACCCAAGACATTCATTGTTTTGTCAATAAGCCTTGGGCATTAGCAAGGGATTTCAATAATATCACTAAATCAGAAGAAAGACTGGGTGGCAGGCCTATGAACCCAAGAGAAGAAGAAGAGTTTGTGGAATGTCTACAAAGGTCGAGGTTATCTAATATAAGTTACAATGGTTTCTTCTACACATGGAACAACAAGGTGGAAGGTAAAGGAAGAATTTTGTCCAAGATTGATCGGTGCGTTGTAAACAGTCTTTGGAATAGCGAACACCCAAATGCTAAGGTAGAATTTCTGCCGCATGGGGTCTCAGACCATTCACCAATTCTCCTCCTCTGGAACCAACTTGCAAGTAAGGCTTGGCCCTTTAGATTCAAGAACTATTGGGTTGAACAGAAGGAATTTCAGAGGATTTTACAAGAAGTCTGGCAGGTCAAGATCTATTCAAACCCCATGTACATCCTCATACAGAAATTGAAGATGCTGAAAGAAAGATTAAAACCATGGGCCAGGCACAAATTCTCAAACTTACATGTGAGAGTAGAACAAGCTAGAGAATGGTTATACGATGTTCAAAGACAAGTTCAAGCAAATCCTTGGGATCAATTTTTGGGACAAAAGGAGAAAGAAGCGCTACAGAGATACAGTGAACTTGCAAGTATCGAAGCGGCCGAAATCCTTAGTAAACAGGAAGGTGAATGGATGACAAAAGGTGATAAATGCACCACTTTTTTCTTCAAATCACTTGAAGAAAAGAAAGCGAGGAGTGGCATTTGGGCGATTCAGAATTCACAAGGGGATAATGTTTCAGGACATGCTGAGGTGACTAAGGCAGTTGTTAATTATTACGCTGAAATTCTGGGCACCAATGCAGCCGATATAAGTGGAGATGAGTTCTTCAATAACTTGCAGATCAAAGCCAGAATATCTCCCAATATGAAATATATGCTCAAAGCAGATGTCACGTCTGAAGAAGTAAAAAAGGCTTTTGACATGAAGGAGAACTCTGCTCCTGACCGGATAGGTTCACTCCCCTTTTCTTCACGAGTTGTTGGTCCATTATTGGTTATGACTTCACTGCTGCTATTATAAATGCTTTTAAATTCTGTAAATTCCCTAGAGGTGTAAATTCCACATTCATATGCCTTATTCCTAAAGTCACCAACCCCTCCAAGGTTGAGGATTTTAGACCTATTGCATTGTGTAACACCATTTATAAATGTATATCTAAGGTCATCTCTAACAGAATTAAACTGGTTATCAATGACATAGTGCAGGCAAACCAATCAGCTTTCATTCCCGACAGATCGATTCAGGACAACATTCTCTTATCTCATGAAATTCTTCGAGGGTATGACAAAAAGCATGGAACTCCTAGATGCTCTATCAAGTTGGACATCAGGAAGGCATTTGATATGGTTAATTGGGAGTTGATCAAAGCTATGCTCAAGCAGTTTAATTTCCCGACCAACATGTGTAAATGGATCAAATTGTGCATCTCAACACCAAAATACTTGGTTCTAATCAACGGGACTCCAGAAGGATACTTTGAGGGAAGGAGAGGACTAAGACAAGGAGATCCCTTATCTCCTTATCTCTTTGTCTTAGTAATGGAAATTCTGGGTTGTGTACGCACAAGGAGCATCGATAATAGATCCATCTCATATCATTCGAAATGTAGGAAGGTGAAATTATCTCACTTAGCTTTTGCCGATGATGTGCTTATGTTTTGTAAAGGAGAGAGAGACTCGATACAAGCCATCAATGGGTGTTTAGATGATTTTGGAAGTGCTATTGGGTTACAGATCAACAAACATAAGACAACCCTTTTAGTTGGAGGCCTGAATGCACAAGATGTTCAAGCGTTAGCTGCTATCTTAGGTGTGGAATTGATCAAACCACCGGTAGGATACCTCAGACTTCCACTAGTATCTGCAAGATTGGGCATAAGAGAATGTCAACCTCTAGTGGAGAAATTCACAAGCAAGATTACCAACTGGAAATCAAGGCTCCTTTCCCATGCCGGGAGGTTACAACTTATTGTCTCAGTGCTCTTATCTTTTCACACATATTGGGCAAGAACTTTCATTTTGCCTCAAGACAGTGTTGGAACATATCGAAAAAACATGTGCCCAATTTTTATGGATGGGAACCATCATGAAAAAAGGACATCACCAAGCCAGCTGGAGCACAGTGTGTCGACCCAAAGATGAAAGTGGGCTGGGAGTTATGAATCTACAGCAATGGAACATTAGAGCTTATTGCGGACTGATTTTCAAACTCATCACGAGAGAAGATACTATATGGGTTGATTGGACATGGAAGTAGCACATCAAAGAAAATTTTTTCTGGTCGATGTCTATTCCACAGGATTGCTCATGGACATGGCGAAGCATTCTGAGCACCAGGAAAGCAGCAAAAAAATTCATTAGATACTCCATTTCCAATGGCGAAGATACTTTGTTATGGCATGATATATAGTGCTCTAGATCTCCATTGATTGAAGATGTTGAAGCCAAATCAGAATGGAACTTTCCAATGAATTCAAAAGTAAGTGTCCTCATCTCGCAAGGAATATGGAACACTGTAGTGACCGGACTACATTCACAATCTTTAAAGGAAGAGATCACAACGGTGGAAATCAACAAGCACCTTACAGAGGACAAGATAATCTAGACCCCACACCAAAGTGGCCACTACACCTCTAACAGCGCGTACATTGCACTGTCACAGCCACGAGCAAAGATAAAATGGCACCGTATGGTTTGGGGAAGATGGGTTCTACCTCGGCATGCTTTCACCACTTGGCAACTTTTTTCGAATAGCATTCCAACTCAAGATAGGCTGGTGCAAAAGAAGATTTTAAATCAATCTGCCTGCAGTTTATGTCAGAACAGTAGAGAATACTCTCTTCATCTATTTTTTGAGTGCAACTACTCAAAAAAGATCTTCTCCAGAGTTAAAACTCTGTTGGGCATCAATATCGACAGCAGTAACGCCAACAGAGAATGGTAAACCATTATTAGATTTGTAAATGTGAGATGATATGGGGGAGATTTATAAGGTGTTTGTTTGCGCAGCAATGGATTACATTTGGAAATAAAGAAATGCTCGGAAGTTTAGGCAAACTGCAAGACCGGCATTAGTTGTCTTCAACAAGATGCTCAGAGACTTACGAACTTATCTGCAAGTCTTAAAGCCACAGGTAAAGGACACGGACTCAATTAGAAGTTTGTTTAGTAGATCAAACGAGGCCCAATCTGAAAGCAACACACCAATGTAGAGTGCAGTTGGAATCCACCATTAGGTGACTGGATCAAGGTCAATACTGACAGTGCGCTTAGCAGCAATTGCCCAGGTCATGGGGGAGTTATGCGAGATGGAATTGGTCGGGTACTTGCTGGATTCACAGGAAGTGGGGGTCTACACTCGGTGATTTTCCAAGAGCTCAAGGCCATTGAAGTGAGTGTAAGCAGATGCATTGAGGAAGGCTATAAAGAAGTTGAAGTGGAATCGGACTCAATGAGAGCGATCAATGCAATCAATAAACGAGAGAAACCACCTTGGTACTACCAAGACGTGCTTGCTGCCATCAAGTTAAAAAAGCAAGAATTCAACTACATATCCTTCTCACATGTTTGTAGAGAAGTGAATAGAGCCGAAGACTACCTTGCAGGCTTAGATCAATCTAGTAATTTTGACACTTTACATTTTGTCCCTCCTATAGACCATATTCTACAAACTATTGTAAATGAAGATGTGAGGGGAAAATCTATGTAAGAAGAGTTTAAAGTTTAATACAGGTGAGGGTCTGCCTAACCCTAGCTTAACTTGGAAAAAAAATTGTTCTATTTAGCTCTGCTATGTTGGGATTTTTTTAAAGGTTCTGAAACAGTGCTAATAACTTACCAATTAAGCAGACTTAGTGTCTCATGGACTGTGATCACAGATATGAACTTTCTAAGTAGCTAGTCTTTTTTAGTGATTATATGAGGGGTTTAGGAATTAGGAGCCATTTCCTGAAATATTAAGCAATGTTACAATGTGATGTACATATTATTGATCGTACATGTGAACTTTGATAGAAACACTTCTCCTTCCAAATTTCAGTTTTATCAGTATTATGAAAATCATGGTGTGTATGTATATATTGAATAAACACCAAAAAAGAATGAGAACCAAGGTTTGATACACTATTAGCTAATATCAGTTGTTATGCTTCATCATGGATGCAGGTGGGAGTGGTTATTGATAAGATGTTGTCATTGATGTAGATTGCTCTGAGCCTCTAGGAGTTCATTTAATTAGATGTAGTTGTACGTGAAGCGATGAAACTAGAAAGTACTTGTTAACTATTACAAAAGACATCTCGTTTGTGTTCTTTATAATCAAAGGCATTTTGTTTATTTTAAACTTATTTTGATGAATTTCTTTATTTCCACATATCCCAATGATGAAGTATTTAGTAATCTGAACTTGCCATTATAGAAAAACGGTGCTCCTTCTGCAATCTGATTGTGGAGGTTGAGGTATCGTGGTTTCATGCGAGGACAATATCAGGCGTTCTAAAGGACGCTGAGCCACACATACATAACCAACACCGTGTTTCATTTTTCTATTTCATTCCTCCCAAACAATGTTGTGTAACAGCTTAAGTGCTAAAAAACACTAATTAGCTAGTAGTATCCCAAGGCAGTATAATAACGTCATCGGCAAGTCATATTTGTCCAAAATATCATCGTTATAATTCAAGAACACAATAGTTAGAGTGAAAACACTTAGTTTACAAGTTCACTGAATTTTAAACAAACAATAAATAAAAACAAAATGTAAGTACGTAAGTTTTCTCATTTAACTACAAATCAAAACTTCCTACATAAATGAATATAAAGCAAGCACTATTTTTTTTATTTTTCTTTCCAACAACTAAAACTAATCTACATAAACATATTGTAGCTTCTGCATATTGGTCGGAACTGATCCAGCCCACTTGTACAACTTTCCTTTTAGAACAGTTTCCCACATTGTTGCTTCTGGCCATCTAACATATTGCCAACCTGGGAAAACCGGAGGTAGAGGAGCATTATCCTTTAGCACAATTGGCACAAAATGTGTTCCTTCATTTATGTGGCAAACAGCGATTATCCGGAACATTTCTTCTGGACCTGTCCTCAACGGGAAGTATGTAACACATAATTTTGGTGGCGCTATATAGTGACAAAAACAACATTAAAAGCACTTGCAACTAAGGAACCCATGTCCGGGAGATCAAGCCATTCTTTCTCATTCATTGTAGAAGACTTGGTACACTCTAAGTTTCTTTTGTGGTTTTCAAACCCGTCATTACCGTACAACTCTGTATAGTAATCTGCATACTGCATCAACTCTTCCAGCATAAGACCCCTTACTATCCGCCATGCTAAATCATCTATATATCCTAGCAGTGTAGCTATGGATCTATAACCACAATGCCCATTCGGGGTTACCTCAGCCAAATCTTTAATCATATCGTAGATCAAAGGATTAAAGTCGCGCAAAATATTTTCCCACTTATGCTTGAGGTCTTCATTTTTTAGAATTATCTCCAACCCAATATATTTTTTTCTGTTTCTCTTCAATTTTATTTTGGCCTTTTCTTTTTTCTTGTCGTCATTATTGCTGACAATTTGAGAGTCTTCCAAATCAAATTTTCCGTCAAGGAGTTCTTCAAAGCTAAATGAGTCAAGGTCATCAGGCAATCCACTCAACCCCAAGATATCTGATTCATTATTCTTTGAAGTCCAAATGCCACACTCCGAATTTCGGCTGCATCTGGAAAAACATTATTTGTTCCCGACTCTTCGATCTCCGAGGTGTGACGCACTCTCAACTCCCAAAAACCCATAAACAGTTTAAATATGCGGATAAATAAAACCAATAAAAATTTTAACTTAAACAAAAATCCTCTTCATTACAAAAATTTACAAATGAAAATACAAAAAACATTGTCTAGACTGAAAATCTATATCACCTCATGGGAAAACAAAACATATCCTGAGATGCAACACTAACGCAAACCACAAGCAGCAACCAATTTTCTTCAACACTAAACCTGTCAAGACTTATCAACTATGTTCATTTAATGAACACACCCGATAAGCAAACATGCAAATCGGGTCAGCATTATAAAAATGATGGTGTGAGTAGCTCTAAAATACAACACATATGTATACATATACAAACACAACCCATAAGGCAGTTAGTTCCTCCACCGAGGCGCCTTAACTCCCAACAACTAATACGACATTCTTAACTATAATAGGTAAGGTAGGTAGTTCCTCCACTGAGGCGCCTTAACTTCTAACAACTATTACAACAAACTATATGCATAATAAATAAGGCATGTAGTTCCTCCATCAAGGCGCCTTAGGTTCTAACATCTAACAAATAACCAACCAAGCATATTATATACGTACCTTATTTCATTCTCAATTACAGAGTGGGTCGTCTCTGCCCAAGTAATTAGTTTGACCCACGCTTCTGCAAAACCATATACAATCATCTATCTAAAGATAAATCAATAACCCACATATTACCATAATTATATTATTTAAGGCTTTCTTTGCGTGTCCCTAAAATCACGTCGTATCTATGTCTTACCTAGTTTCCCTGGCTACCACAATCGCTACCCAACGCCGAACATGTACATCCACATGTCTCCCCTTACATAATGAACCACTTCGTGCGTAACCACCCTGAGCGAGATGACGCACACCAGATAACCCTCACACGAAAGCCATTATGTAAGTACTGCCACTATTCGGCATAAAATATCACGCGTCTCGTTCTATTTTGCGAACGGAATAATCAAGCCACTATTCGCTACGCCCCGGGCGGCCATTCACTTTTTTTGAAACGCCAGAATGGCCAATCACATTACTTACGCCCGAAGGCCATTCAGATTCACTGAAACGCCAGAAGGGCCAATCAAATTACTTATGCCCGAAGACCATTCAGATTCACTGAAATGCCAGAAGGGCCAATCAAATTGCACACGCCCACACAGGGCAAATCACATGAGTTGTGGTAGCTAGGTTCGAGGATTTTCGTTACGTAATTTATTCAAATGTCATACATTTATGACTCATAAAAATTCCACTATATTACGTGCATGTCAAATACATTATTGCACTAAGCCACAATATTTAGAAATATCTCAAGTATATCTCATAACCACTTTCATTCTTTCACGTGTCAATATATTATTGCACTAAGACATAATCCCATGGGAAAATATCCACACATACTATACTACCTCATAGATAAAATAATAGAGTGTCTATACATTTATTTCTCCAAAACTATTGCCTTTAATATATATATCCCAACATATTATATAATGTCATAATATCAACGTCAAATCTTAATTAGATAATGACAACCAAATTCATACAAGCTTCCACAGCATTTTAGCATTTGATTTGCCAATACAATTTACAACATAAAATGTAGCACAATTAAACAGTCCACAGTCCACAATCGAAGCCCAATATATATATGCTTTACACACTACTCACGTCAAATCTTAATTAGATAATGACAAACAACGTTATATAATGTTTGACAACATTTTATTACTACATTTGTCCATATTCTTAAATAAGTAAAAAACTGGAAAAAGTCAACATTCCACAGTCAACGGTCAAAGGTCAAAGTCAATGGTCAAAGTCAAAAGTCAACGGTCAATGGTCAAAGTCAAAGGTCAACGTTCAAAGTCAAAGTCAACACGTCATGGTCAAAGTCAACACATCATGGTCGAAGTCAATTTATTTCATTTTCATGTTCAACGAGTTATTTGGTCATAGCCATGGTTCATGGCTAAGGTCAAAGGTGCATGGCTCAAGGGCTCATGACTAAGGAAATGGTTCGGACCCAACTGGCCAAGCCCAAACTGTTTCGGCAATAAACAAAATATGGTCATGTTGTGAATTTTCCATCTCCCTTTTCCGCTTCGAAGTCATGATTGGTGCGATTACGATTGGTCGATTTTATTTGTTTCGCGTTACAAACAAAACAAGTAATTGCTTTCATGTACATACAAGTCATGCAATTTTTTCATAAAAGTCAATGCTTGGCTCTTTCACGGAACTCCACAGATGATGTATCTTGACTCTTTCGCTTCTAACGGGCGGGGAGAGATAAGCTAATGAATCGCATGGCGTATATGTCATTTGGGGTCTTTGAGTGATAGAGATGCTATCAAATTGTCGAGCAAGGCTATGTATCAAACCAAGATAAGCCGCCATACGTTCATCTCTTGTTTCAAAAGACCCCAAACTGATTGGCTACAAGGCGTTTGAGAATCCGTGTATAACCGGAGGAGCCCCAGCCTTTTAAAAGTCGTTCTCAAGGCACAAACGACAGCCTCATATTTCGGCCGTTATTTGAAGCGCGGCCAAGTCGCACTGATTTCTCAATCTTCTCTCCGCCCGGGTTTAACAAAAGCGCATCCATTCGGACCAGATTTATTATGGGAGCCATCGAATAAACAATCCATAGGTCAATTGGATTAGGAATTGCAAAGTCTTCATCCGCCGATTATTGGTGGCGGAGAACGTCTTCCATAGATTCTTCTTCGCAAAGAAATCGTCAATAGGAGAATCATCAATCGGAAAATCAGCTATCAAAGAAGCTAAAGCATGTCCTTTTTCAGCGAAGACGACTTTCAAAGACAATGCTATATGCACTAAGATAACTTTCCCATTAATTAATCTTGATTCTTTGCATTTGCATTAAAGATCTTGCGTAAAGGGATACTTTCAATTATAAACTCGACCAACCTTCCTAGAAGTATGGTTTTAACCGACGAGCGGCATGAACCAATGCAAGTGCCATTTTTCCATCTTTGAATAACGGGACTCAGCTCGGTTAACGTCTTCGATAAAAAAGCGGGTCTACCATCATCGACGAAAAGAACAAAGACTAACGGCTTGAGTTGTAGCTGCTAGGTACATGCCAATCGGTTGACCCGTTGAAGGACTTGTCAATATAGGAGGATGACCAAGTATTTCTTCAAATTTGTTGCAATGCCATCTCACAATCAATGTTCCAAGTTGCCCCCTTTAAAGTCCGGAAGAAGGGATGACAACGATCGGAATATTTAGAAATAAATCTATGAAGAGCGGCAAAAGCCGACCCAAGAAGCCGTTGAATTTCCTTCTTATTTTTGGTGATGGCATATCAATAACGGCACGGATCGATCGGGGATTAGCCTCAATACCTCTACGAGTCATGAGGTATCGATGTAAATTTTCGGAAGAGAGGCCAAAAGAACATTTGGCGGGATTGAGTCTCATGTTATACTTGTTAAGCCTATCAAAACAAGTTGAAGATCGGAAAGATGATCACCATAAGCTTCGATTTAACGACTATATCATCAATATAAGCCTCCATTATTATTCCCAGGTCGGAAAAATTGTATGACAAGCTTTTGGTAGGTCAGACCGCATTTCACCAAAAGGCAAAGGATTCAAAGAAAATGCCTTGGTCAAGAATGAAAGCGGTGAACTCTTGGTCATCAACATTCAAAGAGATCCGGTAGTACCCGAAGAAGCATCCATGAAAGATATTTGGAATCGAAGTGGCATCCACTAGTTCGAAATTGTGGCAATGGATACGGATGAATCGGACAAGCTGCGTTAAGGTTTGTAAAGTCAATACAAATTCTGATTTGTCCGTTCTTTTTGGCACTTGACGACATTAGCAAGCCATTTCGGTAAGTAACTTCGTCGGATAAAGTTAACCGCGAAGTAGCTTATCAATCTCCTCTTTAACTTTGAGCTTCGATCGGGTGCCATTCTTCTTGGTTTTGGCTTAACCGGCCTGAAACTTGGATCAATGTCAAGTTTATGACAGTAAACGTAAGGGTCTATTCGGCATTTCCTCAATTTTCCAGTTTAAGATACGCTTATTTATTTAAAGGGAAACCAACTCTTGTTGTTCATTTCGAAAGTTCAATGTGGAAATAAAAGTGGTTTCTTCTATTTGAATCTCCTACTTGCACTTCCAAAAGTCGATCCATCCGTCGGCGCCTTGCACATGAGCCTCAATATTATAGATGGAGGGCACGTCACTTGGTAATTTCTCAAGGGCACTTGCAAGGAAGGATTTACCTCAAACTTCAGATTTTTATAGTCATCCATTGCTTTGTCATGACAGAATGGGCAGATACCAGTCACTACGAACCTTGCAAATATGCGGGAGAATGGGAACTTGACACCGATGAAATGTGGAGACTACAGCCCCCATGGAATGTATCAATCTCGCCCAAAATTGCGTTATAGTGGGATCGCAGTCCATCAATAAGAAATCGAGCTCAACTTCTTTGTTCATTAATTTGATCGGTAAGGTAATTCTTCCAACCTTTTGAAGATGTTGTCGATCAAAACCGATGATAGGATTGTCTTCGCGATGATCATACCCCCGCGAAGTTGCATCGAGAATAACATCCACCGAAAATGACGCCGGAAGTGGCCCCTATGGTCGATCATTACCCGTTGAACACGAGAAGCACCTATAGAACAGAAATTATAAGCTGCATCATAGTGAGGGTGATATACACCACGAAGATCATCATCGATGAATCGGAGGGGCTCTTTAAAAGTCCGATGCGGATTCCTTTGACAAAATCGACTTTGTTGATACGGTTAAATTCACCAACATAACTAACTTTCAAACGCTTTTGATTCTTACTCGACTTTTGGAAAGAGACTCAACATGAGAATGGGAGACATTAATGACATGCTCATAAGTTGCAAAGAACCTTTGTTGAGAGTTTTAAGTAAGATATTAGTTCAAAAGTCCTTTCTCCACTAATTTCTGAATCCGGCCGGAGAAGCGACAAAGTTACGTCTCATGGCCATAGTCATTATGGAATTTACACCATAAGGCTTTGTCCCTTGTCGCTTTGGTATCTTCTAAAAGTGGATCTGGCGGGGAAAAAGATTCCCACTTTTCAACTTCTCATATATAACGAGTACTTGGCATTGGCGCGGGGTCAGTTTTAGCTCAGGTAGAGTTTTTCCATCACGATTGAAATTGACTTGCTTCGATTGTCATTCTTTCCATCGTTATGTTGTTGACTTTGTGTCCTTGCCCGGCTTAAAATTTTTGCTTCGGAAAAATCTTTACTCGAATATCTTTGTCCCCTAACGCTGCTTTTCGCCGATAGGTTCTCCTCGACACGGATGTGTTGTTCAGCCCTAACATACGGATCGTGATCGAAGTTTTAGGGACATCTTTAATTAGAGAGTGGTAAAGATCCCTTACAATGAAGTTCAAACTTCGTCCCTTTCATAATATAATGCTTCTTTAAAGGCTTAAAAGAAGCATCCCATCGTGAAAACCACGGAACATCTGCTGCTGCCTTCGGAACCTAGTAACAAAAGTGCGTAATCGCTTTCGTGTCACGTTGTTGCTTGATGTTCAGAAGTGAGTCGACATCCTTTGGCGTCTTGCAATTGTGGCGGAAGCGATTAACAAACTGATTTTCTAGTTCATTGAATTGGTGAATTGATCTTGAATGCAACTCACTAAACATATAACTTCTCCCCTTTAGAGTCGATGGAAAGAGCTTACATATGGCGGATCATCTCCACCCCATAACACCAACTTATTTTTGAGCGATAGAACATGCAAGCGGGATCTCCTTCCGACTCATCATAAAGTTCAAAATCGGGTTGTTTGAAGTCGGGATGATGGTAAGCTTCTTGAATGTCGACCAAAAACTTATCAAATGCGCCATCATTGGATCGTCAAGTTTTTCGTTCTTACATCCCTTGACTCTCTATCGTTAAGTTCTTTTGCAATCAACTCTTCATTTTGTTGTTCTGTTAGAGTTAAAGTATTGGCTCGAACAACCTGGGCGCCCGGTCGTGCCTATGTGGAGAAGGATACCTTCCATTATCTCTTATTGGAGTTAGAGATCTTTGGCGGTACCCACGATCGGCTCCGACCGGTGATTGTCTTTGTCTATCCACAGTAACCCAACTGTCTAGGCGGTAGTCACCCTTGGCGGGTGGTCGGAATAATTATACCACTTCTCCATGTTTTGTTGCTCTTTGCGGGATGCCCGCCTTCGGTCGTGTCGGACATATCTCGGATGGCGGTCTTCCACGAAATTGCTTCTCGAGGTAAATCTTCCCTTTGAGATCGGACATGTCTAGGGTAGTAGTTATCCCCGCCAATCGATTCTCCCCATAAGTCACGGGTAATAGGGTCATTACTCCTAGAGAGCGTGCACTGGTTGATTATTTTGAGAAATAGCACGTTCGAGGACGACGAAGTGGATCGTCAAGACGGTCCCATACACTGGAATGGCCTGCGTCCCTTCGTGGTCGCCTTGATGTTGTTGAATTTGCAACATCGTCCACCGGCCTTTGCCTCTTTGCCAGCTTCCTTCTCAAATTCCTGTTTAAATTTTTGACTCGTCGTAACTCCCGCTCAACCGTATTAGGGGTGAATTGGCTGTTACTATCACCTTTTCCGCTAGTTGGCGTGAGAGTAATGTCCACGTCCATATCCATGTCAACTGAAGGATCGACATGGACAGACGGCGGACCGCATGGAGGACTACTGACTTGTCGATTTTCTTGTTGCAAGGCCGTTAAGGGTGGTGGCACTTATCGCCTTCATGGAGGCGATGATGGCGGATCTTGCGCGCTACTGATCGGATGTTGAGAATTGATCCTACTACTAGGAGCAACTTGATTGTTCAACGGTTCATGCATCGGCCGATTTGAATTTCGAGGGTTGCGATTCTTGTTAGTAGGAGGAATATGTTGACTATTTGGTGCGCTTCTCATGCTTACCATCTTGATTGTTTCGCGTGATAATGAATTCTCTATTCCCCACAGACGGCCGCCAATTATGTTTTGCAATAAACCGCTTCAACACAACGAGAGCAATGGTGATTTAACGCGCACTAAGAAACGGAAGGAATTTGATGTTGGGGAGATGGCCCGAACCAAATAATGGCTGCCACGTACCCAAGATCTATTCTCTAGGGATCAAGTTTCAACGTAGTTCCTTATGAAAAATAATGTGGTATTTATATAGGTAGAGTAGAGAGTCCTTGTAGCTCAAGTAATCTTGTTGCTTGAGTAATTGTGATAGAATATAACCGTCAACTGATAATTATCTTTTTGATAATAAATGAATCTGGACATAAATCAATGTACATTAGTGGCAAGCCATGTGGCTAAGGTTTAGCCTTAGACACATGAGTTAATGGGCTTGTACATTGGTCCATGATACTGCGAATTGGGCTTTAGCCCTGTTGATTAAATGAATAAAATAGAGACCCCTACTAATGGACGTTTGCCACGTAGGTGGGGGTCGAAACACAAACCTTAGAACCCGAAAGTCTAAATGTTGAAAGACCCATTTGGATCTCTATTAAGTCCTATGGACTGGCCCCAAACAATATTAGAAAATGGCCTAAAACAGTTAAGTGGTTCGGTCCAAAAATTGAACTGAAACCGGCCCAAAAACTTTAAACTGAACTGGTCCACAAATTAAAACAAAACCGGGCCCAATCAAAAATAGAAATTTCGGCCCAACAACTAAACAAACTAGAATCGGGCCTAAACAAAACCGACCCACTTGGTCTCGACCCAAGCCCAGACACAGCAACAGTGTCATCTTCTTCCCCAATTCTCTCCTCCACCAGCCACCAAATCGCCACCACCTCTCACCTCCTCCTTTTAACCCACCGATTTTTCTCTTTAAGAGAACCCCTACAACTTTTACAAAAGCCAAAAACCTATAAGCATTAAATCAAACTCTTCATCAACCTAGATCTGTAAATTTAGGGCTGCCATTAATGGCTTCTCCGAGCTTTGACAGCCCTCATCACTCAACCAATACCACAACAACCCAACATTCATCCATCCATCTTCAATCAACAACAACAAAACAACAAAAACAGTTAAAATCAATTTAGTGGAGGACGTCTGGGCGTGCCGCCATTGATGCTCCTCTCCGAGCTTCTAACAGAACCCAATCTCCAGCACGCCCTCACCTACAACAATACCCCTAGTATCACAGTATCACACTCGCGCCCCATTAACGCACCTTCAAGTTTTAACAATCTCGTCCAATCAGTACTCCCACACCCCCCACTACAACCAAACACCATTCCACCAAAACCACAACAAGAGCAGAGTTCAAAACCGAAATACAAAAAGAGTTTAACCCAAACACAGTAAAAATAACCATAAGTGTTCAACTAAAAACTGGACAATTTCTTGCTATTGGACTCGCGACGCCGCCATTGACGACTTCCGAGTTCCAACAGTTCCGACAGTTCAATTACAATTCCGATATTTCACTAGAGTTTTAACAACCCGACGAACACGACGCCAAATAAAACAAGATAATGAGCAATATAAAAAACAGAAACCTATACACCGATACACAAAAACTATAAATTCGGTGAAATAGCAAAAATACGCTACTCACCTTTATTAACAGCTCGACGAATTCCTCCAAGTCCGAGTCGTCGCGCTCCACCCTCCAGCAATCCAGCTTTTATCTCTGCCTCCATTTTTATTATTTTTTTATTCTCTAAAGCCCTATTCTCTAGAACAATGTGATTATATACTTGGGTCTGAAACCCATGCCCAACACATACTCGAGCCCAGAAATCAGGCCCGCGTATCCCAAATCCAATCCAACCGATTTTTAAATAAATAATTTAATTAATTAATAAATAGAAAATTATGTATTTTAAATATGGCGTTACACCAACCTTCTACGTGGCGGTAATTGATATTCCTCAAATTTGAAAGTCTATATTAGTCAAGAGATTGATATAAGCTACATTGCTACAAAATGAAAATCTAAATATTGGCACGTAAAAGTGGTATCCCAACAACAAATAAAATGATATCGTGATAAACATACCTGACTGAATTGAGTTCCAATAGTATTATCTTCAGGATGAACACATTCATTTAAATCAGGTAGTCCCCACATGTTGGTTGATTGTGATTGCCCTCCAATTTGGTATAAACTACATTGCTACAAAACCAAAATATAAGTATTGGCACGTAAAACATTTCAGCAACAATAAATAAAATGATATAAAGATAAACATACTTGACTGTATTGAGTTCCAATAGTATTCTCTTCGGGATGAACACTTTCATTTAAATCAGGTAGTCCTTGAGCAATATTTATATCACCTTGTTCTTAAAAAAAAAAAATAAGATGAGACAAGTTAAAATGTTAAGCAAATGTTAGATGAGAAATAAATGAGACAATATATGCGATCACATGGGCAAAATAAAAATGTACGTGAATTATGACAAACCTTTCTTGTTTCTCTTTATCTTTTTTGAAGGCACTTGTGTTGTGCTCGTTTGCTTCTTTTTCTTTTTAAGTTCCAGTACGCCTTTTGGTCGTGCCCCGTTCGTTGGTCTCCCCTTTTCAAATCCGGATGCAACAACCAATACTTCATCATCATTTTCTTCAACATTTGTGGCAACACCAGATTTTTGGACTTCGAACATTGTCTCGGATATATTTCTTTCGTTGGTACAACCTACTCAACTTCTTCCAACCTCTTTTGGAGTGCATCTTTAGCTTTTAGATATCCATTTTCATTGACTGCGCCCTTTGTCACAAGCTTCATTACCAAATGACATAGCTCATTGTACCGCAAAGATTGAACTGCATTGCAATTTGACAAATTTGGTTTGCTACCATTGTCTCTTACAACTCTGACTTTCACTGCTTTAGTCCACCTCTGTAGTATATATTGATTAGGAATCCTATGTATATTATTATGATAAAATACCTTCAATATGTGACGACAAATAAGGCCAAGGGACTCAAACTTTTTGCAGCTACACTCAGTCTGAAAGTTAGACATGTCAATTGCAAACTTTCTTACAAACCCTTCTCTAGTAACTTCATATGTGTATGTTGTACCATGAACACTGCATTCCTTGATGTTATACATAAGATGTTCCTTATACTCAACTTCAAATATTTCAAAAACAGCATGTGTGTACATATCAGACGCTTGCTTTAGCATGGGTGTAGAGACAAATAACCTTTGGGACATCTGAGATGAATTGAAATCAGCTTCAATTTCTGCCTGTCGTCGAGACTGAAGTAGACACTCAAAATGATGAACAAACTTAGTCAAACTGTACTTTCTCTTCACATAATTTTTCAAGAGACTATTGGTACTTTCCCCACGTTGAGTAGTGGTCATGTCTGCACAAAAAATGTCTCGCCCATACACTAATGCCCATTTCTTCTTTATTTTGATCAATTCAACCAACCACTTATTTTCCAAAAGATCATAATCACGCAACATCTTGTCCCATCTTGATAAAAAAAATATCCTCTGTCTCATAATTGTATACACACTTATTGAAGTCGTTTAGAAACCCAGGAACTTTGAATACATGGTGGAGGTGCTTTCCGGTATTTAGATATATATGCCACAAACAAAGACAATGCTGTGTTTCGGGAAAAACAATTGGGATAGCCTTCGCCATTGCTGGACATTGGTCGGTAAGAATAGTCTTTGGTGGTTTTCCTAACATTGCCTTTAAAAAGGTTTCAAACAACCATTTAAAAGACTCGGCACTTTCATTTATCAAAAGTGCACCCCCAAATATAATAGACTGCATATGATGATTGATACCAACAAATGGCGCAAACGGTCGTCCATACTTGTTTGTTCTATTAGTCGTATACAAAACAACAACATCTCCAAAGTAATTATAATACATCACTGACGTTGCATCTACCCATAACATATTTGATAGTTGATTTTCATCGTCACGCAACTCATTGTAAAAGAAAGATGGATTCTCGGCTTTCTTCCTTTTAAAATATTCTATAATTGCATTCCCATCTCCGTGCTTGCCAAGTTCTTGCTCACACTTCTTACGGAGATAATTTTTATAATCGATGTATGTAAAACCAACATTTTCTAGTCCTCCAGCTTGATGCATCATATATTTATAACCATCAATAGGCGCAATTCCTACAGCATCTAAACTACTAATTTCCGCTCCTTGTGGCTCTTTAACACACCTTTGAGACCTCAACAGATACGTCTTGGATGGGGTTGCCAACTCATGGTTATGTTCATGTACCACCTCAACAACAACCCATTCGTTTTTCACATTCGAAACAGCCATGCAAGCTTTGCAACCAATTCTTGTTTTGTTACGATTATTTTTCACATTTCCATTCCGCTTATCCTTTTTACGCACACCTTCCTTGAAACATACAAAGAACAGCCTCCTCACAGTTCTATCTGCTCTATAATATATTTTGTCCTTCCTAATACTAAAACCCATTTTACAAGTGTAGGAATTATAACTTGCATATGCCTCTTCCTTATATTGAAAAACCAATCCCTCATATAACAAATTTTCCATTATTAGTTAAAGAGATTTTATTTTTTTTAGAGAATGAATAAAACCTTTTTTTTTTCGGATAGAGAGTTGAAGAAGAGGGCGAGACTGTGGAGATTTTCCTCCCCATTTTCCACGCACCCAATCTTTTCTCACACACGGAGTCTTTCCTTCTAAGGAGAGAGAGAGAATGTGGAGATAAACCACACACGGAATCTTCCTAATTTGTAGCCGATTTTTTTTTTGTTTTTGGATTTTATCTAACACTGTTAGTTGCATAAACTTTTGGGGTTAAATGAGTGGACAGGTGTCAATATAATTTTGTAAGGTGTAAAAGGCTACTTTTTACACCCGAGCGGAGAAGATCCGGCCTCCTGGGTAATATGGTCGTGTGGGAAGTAAACCGTTGTATCTTCTATTTGGAATTTCATGTTTGAAACGTGCGAATGAACAACATCGGCAGCTGAGTAAGCTTTATTTCACTACCAAAAAAAAATATGGTAGCTCTTTTTTTTTTTTTTTTTTTTTTTGGATAAATACAAATATGGTAGCACCTTTAGTAAGGAAACCTCTTTAGTTTTGTTTCTTATTCTTTAAACACATTCAATACACATGATATTACAATTTTCACTACCTTAAGTACATGTCCAATTGTGACTTTCATACAAGTGGCATATTCTGTTTAATTTATACTCACAGATGGAGTGATTTGACAGCTTATAGAATATTCTGTATCTTTATTTATTTGTGTTGTTTTTCCTAATATACATCACCAATTTAATTAGTTACCATACATAGAAGAGAGTTTGGGCTATTTAAAATGACTAAATACATTAACATAATAATCTCATTAAACAATAAGGAATAAGATACAACTCTTCAACAACATACAAAATGGGTTACAGTGATCACTTAAATCTTGTTCTTGCTTTGTTAGTATTAGCAATGTGTTTTAGTTTCTCTCCAGTTTTAGGAATGAAAGATCCTAGTCCCAACCTCTACGTCGGGGAAGTTGAAGTCTATGTGAATAACTTGCTCGCTCCAAACATTCTGTTGTATAATCATTGCAAGTCCAAGGACAATGATCTTGGTCTCCAACAAGTGGTTTACGGCCACAACCAAACATGGAGTTTCAGAGTTAATTTTTTTGGCACAACCCTCTACTAATGTAATATGTACTGGTTCAATGAGATGAGCAAATCATATGTACAAGGAGGTTTCCAAATATACAAGGCTAGTCGTGATTATGAAAAGTGTGATGGAAATTGCGTTTGGAACGTTCAGCAGGAGGGCTTATATTTCTTCAACCCAGACAAAAGTGACATTCCCCCAAAATTTATGTTTACCTGGCAAAAAAAAATATCATAGGAATTAATTAGCTCTAATTAGCAGCAGGCAAAACAAGTATTTGAGCTCATTTTAAGAGGATGCATGTGTTTCTATTCTTCTTCGCTTTTGATATTCAACAATCGAAAATCATATATTTTGCAAAACTATTGCCATGTTATGTTTTAAAAAAATGAAATAGCTTGCAAGATTTAAAGCGGAACCGTGATTGCTTTGCGAGATTGGATTTGAGTATTTGACTTGTGATTTGTGAGCTTTCATTTTGTTTTGATGCATTATATTTCTAATTTTCTATGATGTATAAATCTTATCCTATCTTACTATATATAAAAATCTTGAGTATGATGAATAATGTTTTAGTGTACGTCACAAGAGTATTTTGGCTATTTTACTTATGTTTTTTATATATACTTTTTTTTTGTCTTTTTAAGGGATAAAAAGGTCATTTCCTATCAAATTTAGGCAAATCTCTCCTTGAATTAGAACGCACTTTAATCTTAGCCATCCAAAAAAACAGCTCAAATCTAGATAGGTTTTACAACTAAAAGCGAATTTGACGAGACAAACCAAACAAAATTAAATGAATAGTCAAACCCAAAAACAAGTGGGAAAAAACTCATGTTTCTGCCAAAATTATCAAGTACGTCGTCGTCTTTTTTAGTTATGTTTTTTTTACGAGGGAAGTAGTAGTCCCTCCTTTTTGGGAGAGAACATATAGATTTTGTTGATCCATATATGTTATATTGTTCGTAAGAAAGATTGTTGCAATACCAATTTAAACCTTGTAGATGTTGTGTTTACTGGACAACGACCTAATGATATGTATGGTTGGGAATGGCTGCACTCTTCTTGGGATAAGAGTTGCATACGTATCAAGTTTCTTGGGGTCAACTTGAATCAAGCCTTACATAGTTCATCTCTCTCTATTTATAGATGTCTAAGCTGACTTTCCTTATTTGCTCCAGGCCATTATAAAGTGTAGATCCACCTTGTATGCTAACTTGATGGTTCGCCATTATTCTGTTGTTACAAAGTTAATGTCTCCATGATTGTGGCGTTGATTGAGCTCTAAGATTCTCCAAGATTGTGCTAGTTGGTTTGCTTCCATAAATGGTTGTAACTGATGTTGTTGGACGACCTGAGTGTTAGGTTGTGGAGTACAATCTAATGGTGTGGGATGAGTTGAAGGTAGATGACCTAGTATGTGGACACGTGCACTGTAGTATGGAACGGAGGGTACTTACACAGCCCCCTTTATTTTTTATTCGTTATTTGGACAGCTGTCGCATGAAAAGAGAACGGTTAAAAAATAAAGTTTGAAGACACGTGTTTGACAGTTGTTTGTTTTGAATTTAGGTTTTGGAAAATGTGCGGGAACTGTTGGGCTGGATTCGTGGGCCAAAAATTATGGCGTTTTGTGGGCGAGTAATGATTTAGGTGTTTAGGAACACGAAACATTTTTGTAGTCTCGAGGTTTTGGCAGTGAAGGGTTTTTACTTGTAAAGCGCTTTCATCTATTCATTTTTCAAGCAAATGAAAAAAAAAACCACAGAGCGAAAGAAAGAAAGTTTATCTTCCTTTGCTATCAGGTTCGTGTTTGACAACTTAAAAACTTGATCTTTTAGTCTTTCTTTGATTTTGCAATGTCTATGACTAGTGATAGTTTGAGTGGTGAGGTTGAAGTTGACGAATGGAGAGAGAGAGAATAGTAAGTGATGAAGAGGGAGATGTTGAGGCTAGGTCTCGTAGTGGAGATGAGGCTTCATCATCTCCACTGATGGAGACGAGGGTTGAGGATGTGAGGAGGCCTAGGTCGGAAGATTGTTATGCTTCTCTAAGGGAGGAGTTTGGCTGGGAGAAGGCCGACCTGGCCATTTACGACCTGTGTGAGGGGAAGAATTTGTATGGTACTAACTAAACTCCTTGGGGTGAAGGAGTAGTTGTTTGTTATGGGCAGTTGAAGGCTGGGATGAAGTTGCATTTTTCCCGTCTTACTGTGGAGGTGTTGAATTTTTTGGGAAAAGCCCCTTGTCAGTTCGTAGGGAATAGTTGGAGGATTTTCCATATGTTGGATTTGTTGAATGACATGGGCTATAATATATGTTTATCAGATGTGTTGGAGCATTTTGTTGTGAGGAGATCGGGTGCTCTGAATTTCAATTTTCAGGTCGATAAGGGGAAATCTCCTGTTATCGTGTGGGTGAGTAAGGAGGATTGGGGGCGTAGGCCATTGTTTGTTGTGGGTAGATATTGTCCTCCTCGTTTGGAGATTGAAAACCGTGGTGTAAAGATGGCTGGTAGGCTGTTGGTTTTAGGTCGTATTGTGTGTATGGTATATTATAATATGAACGTTCTGATTTATTTGGTTTGTTTTTGTAGAGATTTCTATTCGTTTTCGTATTAAGGCCGGTGTTATTGAAAGGTTTGCTTGTTTGAGCTTGGAGGAGAAACGAGCTTTGTTGGGGGAGGTAGCTCATTATTTCAAGAGGCATGGAGGGGAGAAGATCAACCGTAAGAAGGCTGAGCAAAAGGCAAGGGCTCGCAAGGCTGTGGTTGCTCTTTCTGATTCTAGCTCGGATTCTGTTATGGAGAGGGAGAGCCAAAAGAAAGTACCTGTCTCTAGAGTGAGAAGGGCTGGAGGGGCTGGTGATAGCCGTTCTGGGGCACTTAGGACGACTGGAGGAGCTGCTGAAAGCCGTTCTACATCCAGACGCTTTGAAGTGGATGATGTGAGTCTTTTAGCATCCCAACATTTTGAGCTGGGAGATGGAGGACGCTCTGCATCCAACCGCTTTTCCTCTGGTGATGCAGATCGCTCTACATCCAACTGCTTATCCTCTGGAGATGAGGGTGCTGGAAGTGCTGGTGGTGTTGCTGCTGGTGGACGTGCTGGCGGAGAGGTTGATGCTCCCACTTCGTTCTGGAGGCCTGTTCTGAAGAGGCGCTCTGAAGTGGTTGAGACGGAGGGGCTAAGAAGTCCTGAACTGAATCCGAGGAATGACCTAGTACTGTGGAAGGTCATACTTCTTCAGGTCGGGTACCTTTGAAAAGGATGAATCTGATTGATTTAGTTGTTGACGTTGGGGTAGCTGAGGCCCGTGGTAAGAAGAAGGTTAGCGATGGTGAGCCTACTGCTCAGCAGTGCAAAGGGTCAGGGAGTGCGGCCCCAAATGACAAGAGTGATGATGACGTTCTAGACAGGTTCGTCATATATGAGGACCCTATTAGCTGTCTGAGGAAGTTTGTGAAGAATGGGGACTGCAGTTTCAAGTCCACGTTGGTTGCTGGGGGGCTGATGGAGAGCATTGTTCTTGATGGGGATATGCGTAAGCTGGATGGTAAGAGTCTTAAGGTGAACCTGAAGGAGATGGATCAGTCGTTATGCTATGTGAGTATATTCGTTCAGAGCTTGTTTTTTTTGTTTTGTCAATATATATCTGGTCTGATCTTAATTTGTTATTTGTCAGGTTCTGGCTATGTACATGAAATTGAGGGAGCTGGCCTCTATCTCCGATCTGTACAAGGAGTTAGATGACACCAAAAGGCTTATAGCAAGCTGGTGGCCGAACAACAGGTGGAGAAGGCTGAGAACTCAGGTGCAAGAACTAGATGGGAAAGTGGCTCTGTTTCAACCATCTCTTGATTCTGCAAAGCTGGAGGTTCAGCAGTGGGTCACCGAGTGCAAGAAAGTCGCGAGCCGCTGTTGAACGAGCTGAAATTGAATATAACATCCTAGTTGATTTGGTGGAGGGTGGTGATACTTACGTTCTGGTAGATGATTATCTGGAGCTAGATCGTAAGTATGAGCTCCTGAAGATGTCAGTTGAACGTGGGGCTGCAACAGTGTCTGTTAAAGATACTGGTGCAGATACTAGTAGACGATCTGACCTGCCGACCGATCTAGGTGCTACTCTAGCGGTTCCTCTAGTTGTTCCTCCTATTGTTGCTATCTTGGATGTGTCTGAAATGGTTGTTCATCCTGCTAGCGGTTCTATTTTTGCAGAGGGCTGTGAGCTCGATCCTTTAAATGTGGAGAATCTTCCTTGTGTTAACTGATCTTCTTGTGCTTTGTAAGTTGTCTTGATGGTGGGTGAAATGTTTGAACAATATTCTCTTCCTTGCTGAGTTGGTACTGATACTGATACTTTTGATTATTTTATGGGGGTACTAAGGTCGTTTTCTCAGGATAACCTGGGGGCCTCTAATATCTAACCGATTTTTGTATGAAGTAAAAATATTTAGATTACTTACTTGTTTTGTTTTTATATTGACTTTGAGTGTTGCATGAATGTGATTGCTTTGATTGTTGTTTGACGACTTACTTGTTTTGTTTTTATATTGACTTTGAGTGTTGCATGAATGTGATTGCTTTGATTGTTGTTTGACGACCTGTGAGTGTAGCTGAAGTATTAATGAACTACTAAACTCGGGTAGGTCGGCTGGTTGTATCAAGTTATAGGGCTTTTGTGTACGACCTGATGTATTGCATAGTTGGCACCTAGGCTGCGTCATGTCCCTAGGTGTATGCACTGAGTCGTTCCTTTTAGGGGAACTTTTGATTGATATAATAAGCCTTTGACTGGCCATTATAGTTGAGTCTAACTTAAACCCTTTTTGAAGTCGTAAGTCGACTTGGGGTCCTTTTGGGGGTCCCCTAGATTGTATTTGTCTGATAATTGGCCTTTGAGTGGCAATTACAGTTGAATCATACTTAACTCTGGTGTTGGTGTTAAGTTGATTTAGGGTCCTTTTGGGGGACCTTGTTTGAATTAATTGACAATTAACCACTATATGGTTGTAGTTGAGTCGTTGTAAACTCCGTCTTTGTTGTACGACCTGACATTGTGATGTCCTAGGTCGGGTTGCGTAGTGTAAGGAGCATTGTATTCATGTAATGCAAAAAATGACATCAGTACTCGAAATGTTTATGGAATTTTATTCGAATTAACTTATGTATCAAGAGAAAAACTTATTGATAAAATTGCTTTAGTAGAGCTGTATTCCAAGGTCTGGGAAGCATATCACCAAGCTGAGTTTTAAGCCAGTATGCACCATTTCCAATGACTTTGTCAACAATGTAGGGGCCTTCCCATGTTAGGTCAAGTTTGGCTTGGAAGCTAGTGTCTTTTTGAGGACGAGGTCTTCAGCTTGAAAAGATCTTAGGATGACCTTCTTGTTGTAAGATCGTTGGATTGTTTGGTGGTATCGAGCTAGGGATATTGCAGCTATTTCTCTTCGTTCCTCTAGGACATCAACTTCTTTTGTCAAGATGTTGTCATTGTCTCCTGACTCGACAATGTCAAAACGTGTGGTTGTGAGTGTGAGTTCTGATGGTATTACTATTCTGTTTTGAAGTAAAGTGTGAAAGGAGACTCATTTGTACTGGCTCTGGCTGTTGTTCTGTATGCCCATAGAATGTTCTCGAGCTGCTCTGGTCATTGGCTTTTCTTGCTTTCCAATATCTTTTGGAGATTTTCTTTGATTGCTTTGTTTGTGGCCTATGCCTGGCCATTGCTTTGTGCATATCTAGGTGTAGAAAATGCTTGAGTGATTCGCCATTTTTGTAGAAAAGCCTTGACTTGTGTGCCAACAAATTGGGTTCCATTGTCCATGACTAGGGTGTTGGGTAGACCAAATCTTATGATGATATTGGTCCATATGAAGTTGATGACGTTGACCTCCTTGACTTGGGCCAGTGGGATTGCTTCAACCCACTTGGTGAAGTAATATGTGGCTGCCAGGACGTATTTGAGCCATGTTTTCTTTTGTGGGATGAATGGTCTCATGATGTCTAGCCCCTACATGTGGACAGGCCATGGGCTTACAATGTTTATCAATTCCCTTGCTGGACTTAGGTGGTTATGGCCAAATGTTTGACATTGGAGGCATTTAAGAACGTACCTTTTTGCCTCGATATGCATCCCTGGCCAATAATACCCTTGGGCTATTGCTTTATGTGCTAGAGATCTTGCTCCTGCATGGTTGCCACATTCACCTTTGTGGATTTCGTCGAAAATGAGCTGGCCTTCGCGTGGAGTTATGCACCTTAGGTGTGCTCCTCCTGAGGATTTGCAGAATAATCATCCATGGATTACTGTGTATCTTGGGGCTCGAAATTGTATTGCACGAGTATTCTTTGCCTCAGCTGGCAGCTCACCCTGTAAAATGTATTTCAGGAATGGGCCTATCCACAATTGAGTGATTTCTTCTTCAAATGAGAGCTGAAAGTCGGTGAGGCTATTGATACTTTCTTTCTGGTATGCGGGCCTTTCCAGGATGTCAATGTAGACTGTGCTGGGGCAAACCTCTTGTGTCTTTGAGGCTAAGAAAACTAGACTGTCTGCTTGTCTGTTATCTTCCCTGGGAATGTGCTCTAATGAGAATGTTTTGAACGATCTGATGAGGTCATTGACGACCTGAGCATATTTTGCCAGGTTTGCTCCATTCGTGACATATTCTTTAGTGATCTGCTTGACGATTAGCTGGGAGTCGTTGTAAGCTTTGAGCTTTGGGACTTGTAGCTGTTGTGCCATGCGGAGGCCTGTGATCAATGCTTCGTATTCCGCTTCATTGTTGGACGTTGCGAAATCGATCTTGATTGATTTTTGTAGCTGGGTGCCTTCTAGTGATGTTAACACAGCCCCAGTCCACTGCCGCTGTTGTTGCACGCTCCATCTACGTAAATGTGCCATGTGTCTGGGGTGGTTGGCTGATGGAGTGAAGTGATGGGCTCGGGTTCCTAGTTGATGTCCTCAGCGGGGAAGTCTGCAAGGAAATCAGCAACAACCTGTCCTTTGCGAGACGTTCTGGGAACGAACTCTATGTGGTGTTCTCCGAGCTCTTCAGCCCACTTGGCCATTCAAGCGGTTTTGTTGCTGGAACTCAGTACTTGTTTGAGGGGTACGTTGGTGATTACCTTAATGCTGTGAGATTGGAACTAAGGTCAAAACTTTCGAGCTGAGTAGAGTAAAGCGAGCATTGCTTTTTCCATAAAAAAAATAGTGCTTTTCTGAATCTGCTAACATTTTGCTGGTGAAGTAGACTGGTTTTTCGAGTCCTTCGTGTTCTCAAAAAAGAACTGAGCTGATTACAAAGTCGGTTGTTACAAGGTAAAGCCCCACTGCCTCTCCTTCTTCTGGTTTAGACAGGACGAGCGGTGTTGATAAGTAAGCTTTCAGGTCGGTGAAGGCTTTGTGGCACTCATCTGTCCATGTGAATGTTGCGCCTTTTTTGAGTATTTGCAGGAATGGTCTGCATTTGTCAGATACTCGGAGATGAATCTGTTGAGTGCTGAAACCATGCCTGATAACTTGTAAATTTGTTGCTTTGTGGTTAGTGCTAGCATTTCAAGGAGAGCTCGTATTTGTTCTGGATTTGCTTCGATGCGCCTTTGCTGGGTTGAGCTTCATCTTGTTTTGGCGAAGTCGTTCAAAGGCTTCCTGCAAGTGTGAGATGTGATCGCCGCCTTTTCACTTTTGACCATCATGTCGTCTATGTAGACTGGCCTCCATATTGTCTCCTAGCAAGTCTTTGAACATTTTGGTGACAAGTCTTTGGTAGGTCGCACCGGCGTTCTTGAAGCCGAATGGTAGGACGTTGTAACAAAACGTTCCTTGCTCGGTTACGGAGGATGTTTTTCTTGGTCTTCTTCTGTGAGCGGTATTTGGTTGTATCCATTGTATGCATCCATAAATAATAACAGCTCGTGGCCACACATTTGATCTACCAGTATATTGATCCTTGGTAGGGGGAAGCTATCCTTTGGGTAGTGCTTATTGACGTTAGTGAAGTCTATGCAAAGTCGTACCTGACCATTCTTCTTTGGAACGACCACAATGTTGACTAGCCAGGTCGGGTACTCAACTTCTCTTATGAAGCCAACATTTTTGAGCTTTTCTATCTCTTCATTGATGGTTTTTTGAAATTTGAGTGCTAGTTTCCTAGGTCATTGTTTGACAGGCTTGACAGTTGGATCTACATGTAACTTGTGGCAAGCAACCTGAGGGTCGATTCCTGGCATATCGATATACGACCAAGCAAAAATATCTTTATTGAGAGATAGATATTTGACAAGTTGCTCCTTGAGCTTGCGGTCTAAATTAGCCCCTACATAAACAAACTTTGGGTCATCATCTGAGCCCGATTTACTTTTTCTCCTGGTTATATTTGAGCTTGTTTCCCTTTGAGCTTGTCTGTTGCAGTTGTTGTATGGTTGGACGTTTGAGGATCTTGCTTCCTTGGGACGTCTTTGTCTTCGACGACTTGAGGCTTAGGTGAGGTCGTTGTGCTGATGTGATATCACCGGTGAGCTTCTAGTTGGTTGCTTCTGAGCTCCATGATGCCTCAGGGACCGGAAATTGCAGGACCTAGTGGAGAGTTGATGGAATTGCTTGGATCTTGTGAATCCATCGGCGTCCTAGAATGCCAGTGTAGGACGACTTGACATCGATCACACTCAATCGTGTTGAGGTTTTGACTATGTCTTCCTTTTCTCCAATGGAGACTGGCAGGATGACATCTCTAATGGCATCTGTGCGATCTCCGTTGAACCTATAGAGCGGTGCATTTGATTCTATCATCACTGAGTCTGGCAGGTGCATGTCCTTGTAAGTTTGATAGAAAAGTATGTCGCACGAGCTGCCTGGGGTCGATGAGGACTCTTTTGACTGCCCACCCGTTGATTTTGACGTGCACTACTAGGGCATCATTGTGGGGTAGGCACACCTTGTCTAGATCCTCTTCGGTGAATGAAATTGTTGTTGTGGTTTGAGGGCTAGTGGGATTAATCATCTCAGCTTTGTGTGAGAGGTGGTAGATTTCTTGAAGTGCTCCTACTCTTATGCGTTTCTCCCGACCTGAGGTTTCATCGTTTGATGTGTCTGTAATCATGTTGATTACTTTCTCCTCATCGTGGTTGGAGGAGTGCTGCCTGCTATTATGCCTTGACCGACCTGGAGATTTAGATCGTCGGGAACGTTACGCTCTATACGTTGTTGGCGGGTCGTTCGTTCTTCGCGCCTCGCATACGTGGCATTTGGCATCAAGTTTGTGCCTTAGGTCGCTTTCTGGCAAGAATTCCTTCAATTTGCCTTCCTCCGCTAAGTCTTGGAGGTAGTGTTTGAGGCCCCAACAATCATTGGTGTCATGGTGGTGGAGCTTGTGGAAATGGCAGTATGGACGTTCTGGTATAGCGATCACCTTGTTGATGTTGGGCTTGAAGTATGGTACTGTATATATCTTCTTCAGGATCTGACTCAGCGTCCTGGAGAAGTTGGAGAATTCCCTTTTTGTGTACGAAGGCTGTTGGAGCTGGCTCTCTTGTTGTTGTTGTTGTTGTTGTTGTTGTTGTTGTTGTTGTTGTTTGAATATTGATGGCTTCTTTGGATCCTTGCCTGTCGCTTACTACGAGGACTTTTTTTCCTTTGCGCTGGGCTATCCATTCTTCGTATTTTATATACTTGTCGACTCTGTGATACAGGTCGTCCAGTATCTCTGGCTTGTTGCGCATGAGGGGCCCTGCTAGGTCGAAGTCGTCTAAGAGGGCGTTTGTGAACGCAGAAACATTGCAAAGCTGTCCTCAAGTCCTGCTTCCAACGAGGGAGGTCTTTCTTAAAACGTCCTAGGAATGCACGGATTGTCTCTCCATGCGCCTGTCTTAGCTGGAACAACGAGTCTAGGTCGACCTGCTTCTTCCTGTTGTGGATGAATTCTGCCGCGAATGTTTCGGCCAGCTTGTCGAAGTTGCTGATGGAATTAGGAGGGAGTGTGTAGAACCAATCTATGGCTCCGTCCTTCAAGCTAGCTGGAAAGAGTTTGCACTTAAGGTAGTCGTACTCTGGCGTGCTGTAGAGTGCGAGAGTCTGGCTGAAACGAGCTACGTGCGGACCTAGGCACGAGCTACTGTCGTACAGTGGGAACGTTGGTTGGATGAACTCTGAAGGCGGTTGCTTGTGACTGATTTCTGTTGTGAATGGTGATGTCTTGTACGTCTGGAGTATTTTCTGGGCGATCTGGAGTGCACTATCCTTGTCGTTCACCTTTTCCAATCTTTGCACGAAGTCTTCCAGCCTTTGATTGGTGGTCGTTGGTGAGGGTTGTGACGGCGTTGTTCTCCACTGTGTCTGGAGGGCTGGCGTTGGTGTTAGAGGTGGTGTTTTCGCACATCGTCTCGTTTTCTTGTTGAAGTACTACGAACGACTCTTGCAACATCTTCATCTGATCTGCTAATGCTTGTAATTGAGCTATCATGGTGGCTTGTTTGTGACCAGCTTCGTGGGCTTGAGAGAATGGTGTGTGTATTTTCTCAAGAGAACGAACCGGGAGACGGCGCCAATGTAGATGTTGTGTTTACTGGACAACGACCTAATGATATGTATGGTTGGGAATGGCTGCACTCTTCTTGGGATAAGAGTTGCCTACGCATCAAGTTTCTTGGGGTCGTAGTTTTAACCCCTTAATAATCATCTTGTTCGACCAATTATGTGAATAATAAGTAAGAGTTAATCGATTACGTGTTTTATGCATTTCAGGGCTTCAAAGTCCATTATAAATGTGCCACTTTAGCGAGATAAAGGAGCAAAAGTCAGCAGAACTTCGAATGCCATATCTTTGGACTTAGACCTCGAATTGGGCCTACCTTATGTCAAAACGACCGGCTCGGAAAGAGCTTTGCAATGGTCAAGCCTTGACCCAATCAGAGGAGCAGAAGTGGACGAAAAGTCTGTTGAAGCCAACTGCAGCTGAAGAGGCCCTTTTTGAATTTGAAAGAATTGGGTTTGGGCACTGATTCTCTGGCCCAAAACATGGCTCCAAGCCCATGCACGATTTTTGGATCTGGATGTATAAAAACAAAAGCTTGCCTCATTGTTAATGGCAGTTAGGTTAGGTAGATAGTTAGACCTAGATTAGTTAGCCTCCATTAATTAGTTTTAGAACTTAGTTTAATTAGTTTCAATTCATTGTATTAGATTAAACCTTTGAATCTTGTTCTTCATTTGATTAGATCAATAAAGTAGTATTTTTTATTAAATTTCGATTTTGTCATTTCTATTTCTAGATCTAATTTCAATTCTTGTTCTTTATTTCATTTTAGTCATTAATTTAGATTTCATTATTGTTTAATTAAGTAAATCTCCATTTCTTACATTATGTTTAGTTTAAATTCAATGGAAAATGTTAGTTTGATGAATCAAGGCTAAAACCTCCATTAGAGGGGTGATGAAGCCTTGATGAAAACTTAGTGGTTAGTATAGAATTGGTTGTAGAATCTATTCCTCTAGAAAGAGTGGAGTGAGCCATGAGAATGGGTGGGCGACCTCATGCATAGTTAATTAGTATCGGTAGGAATGCCATGAACACTAGGGATTAGAACTTCGAAATTTTCCGTGAAGAAGAGCGTGAGAATTGAGATACAACATTCTACGCTAGATCGTTAAGTTGGATTCGAGGTGGATTCAATTCCCCTCTAATTTATTTATCTAGATTCAAACAATCGGGAGTAGATTAACTTTAGTTTATATTTTATCTTGTTACTTATTATATCTCGTTATTTAATTTAAGCGTCTTGTTAGCATAACATTTTGGGTAAAGCTCTCATTGACTTGAGACTGATTTCTTAGACTTAGAAGACAATCCATGCTAGGGAACTAGGAGTGGAGCGAAACTTAGTGCAATTAATCGGTAGAAGCTTTGATAATTAAGTGTAAAAGTCGAGTTTTAGTTTACTTACGGATTGAATTCATCGTTCATTTCGTAGGTAGACTATGCATTTTTTATTTATCACAAGCCTTACGTAGTTCATCTCTTTCTACTTATAGATGTTGGAGCTGACTTTCCTTATTTTTTCCAGGCCGTTATAAAGTATAGATCCACTTTGTGTGCTAACTTGATGGTTCGCCATTACTATGCTATTACAAAGTTAATGTCTTTAAGATTGTGGCATTGATTGAGCTCTAAGATTCTACAAGATTGCACTAGTTAGTTTGCTTCCATAAATGGTTGTAACTGATGTTATCGGACGACCTGAGTGTTAGGTCATGGAGTACGATCTGATGGTGTGGGATGAGTTGAAGGTAGATGACCTGGTATGTGGACACGTGCACTGTAGTGTGGAACGGAGGGTACTTACAAACCTCAAAATTGATCTAAACCAAGTTAATTAATTAATTCACCAAATCGACAACTAACAAGGCCGGTCGAGCATTTTCATTCAAGCTAGGGATTTTCGACCCAACAACAAATTGAATATGACAAACACTTGCAACGGTGAAGAAAAGATAAAGAGAGAGAGAGGAGGATTTCACAAATATAAGGGAGAAAAGATGGAAAGAAGAATTTGCACACACACACAGACATTTTTTTTTATCTTCTAAAACACTTATAGAGTGTAGACTGTCTCATTAGACTGCTTTTATTGTATTAGCTGTGGAATCTCGAGATACAACCAAAATATTCTAAAACACTTATAGAGCGTAGACTACCTCATTAGACTGTTTTGGTTGTATTAGCCATGTGGAATCTCAAGATACAACCAAAATATCCACTTTGACAGTTGATAAAAAGTGCACTCTAAATACAAAAGAGAATGATCTATCTCCTCATCAGGACTCTCAAATTTAATTCTTTTTATAACAATTCCCCCATCTACAATAGGTAAAAAAATACATTGACACATGTCAATTGAGATTTGATATATATCATAGACCCATATTAGTATATCTACTACTTTAAAGAAAACTCCCCCATCTATAGTTCCCTTTTCCACTTTTGCCCCAAGTGCTTTTGATTTATTTCAATTGTTATTCAAATTAAAAAAACGTAATAATTTATGAAATGGAAGGGTATAAAGGTAAATTGATTGTCCCAAATTCCATTAACTGGACTTTTTGTTTCCAACTTTGCTCATACGCTGTGCAGTTAAATCGCTACTCAGTCGAAGAGCGAGTATTGAGTAGAGGCCTACTCGGTCGGGGATTAATCGGCATTAATCGGGTGATTTTTTAGAACACTATATTTCCTTAGAAATACTTGTTAAATATATTTAACATTGAAATACCAACATAATGTTGGGATTACTTTAATCCTACATATTTAACATGTTAATCTATTATTGATAAAAAAGGAATTAAAAGAAAATTTCCTTCAAAGCCGGAATTGGAGATTGACAATAAAGAAAAATTTTCCAAAGCTGAATCCAAAAACTTAGTCTTCAGCCTTCTAGTAGTATTCACCACACAACGCACCACAAAACACTCTTGTTTTTCTCCTACTTTTAGTTGTACTTTTCCTGGAAAGACTAATGGTCCATTTCACCAAAAAGTCATTCTCTTATATAGAGAAACTTTGAGAATACGTAAGTGTGTGTGTAGTGGGATCCACTTAGGATTCCAAGTCTTAACTTAAGAGGACAAGTCCTTGTCATCCAAGTACTTGTATTTGATATACTAAAACACTTTTAATATATATCTCTATAATATGGAAAGTGTCATTAACAAATCCATATTTACAATAAGGCCCCTGAAACTTTCAAGAAAGTCATTTCCTACCATTAATTATATCTAAGTCCCTCCACCTCACTTGTATTCATAATTAGACCATTGGGAATATGTTCTTCACTGTCACACCCATGTCTAATTGACCCAATGTGACATTTAACATCAATTGAGTATTAAGAAACTATTTCTTATACCGGCCTGGTTTGAGCTCAATTAGTTATGTCACAATCTCCTAATACATAACTGCGTAGAGTGGTATATCCTACATTCATTACCCAAAACGTAAAGTCTAGTCTATAAATTGACATTATTTTTTAACGTCTCAAAGTAATAAATTTGAGACAATGAATTTTCACAATTTCTCAAGTCTAGGGATTAATTGGTAGAGTGAGATTTGCACACTAACCTTAACAGCAAATTTATAGTGTGTTCTCACTTTGATCCCCTCAATGTCAGTCATATGACTACACCAATATACAAACTTAGAGTCATACTCAAATGATTGAGATATCATTTATAAGCACCCAAAACTGTATTATAAAACCCTATACTCAAATGATTGAGATATCATTTATAAGCACCCAAAACTGTATTATAAAACCCTGTAGAGACGTAACATTTTGGTTAATTATGTGTTTAATAATCATGAAATAATCATATTTTCGTGCTCTTGCAGGTTTGCACAACCAACGTAAAAATGATGATAAAGCCAGTATTTAAGCACGGAATAGTGAGTATATGTAAAGCTTTCCGATTAAGCCCATGTGAAGCCCAACAAAGTCGGACTAAAGCCCAAAGACTCAAACAGGACATAATCAAGTCAGAAACAAGATTACATGCACAGAAGCATCAAACTTCCGAAGCTCATATATCTTGAACCAGGACTCTGAATTCGGCAAGTGAGCTGCTCAGACGATCAGTGCGATGAATTCTACGCAAATGCAGGAAGTTGTAAAAATGCCAAAAGGTCGGCCCACCATTGGACACAGCACGTAGACCCCACTTTGCAGGCCCACAAGATTGGATGAGTCATCATGTCCCAAGTCAAGCATACAAGTCAAACAAATAATTGGCACCACATGACACCTTGCATCTCATTAATTATCAAGACTTAACTTTGGATTCTTGTAATAGTGATTATTTTGTCTTGATTTAGTTTTAGATAGGATGGAATTTAATGTGGGAAGTGGCTTCACATGGGATGGAAGAGAGGATGCTCTCATATGTAGTGAATTGGTAAATGAGAGCATTTCCATGTTCATGCATTTTTCATTTTTAGCAAAGCTTAGTTTTTTGTGTAATAGTGTTAATGTCTACTTTAGTTTTTCTCTAAATAAAATCTTTGTAAGGGGGATTTCCCGTCATTGAATAGATGACACGTGTATAGGAAATAATCTAAGACTATAGATGTCTAGAATGAGATGAGGACTATCGAATTAGTTCTGTGAATAAGTGATCTCGTGCTTAACACGAGTGTTTAGTTGACATGTGCTAGGCATGTGGTTGACCGCCTCTAAGTATGATAGTTCTCCAAGTCATTAGGAACTTATATAGACAGTTCCTGAACATAAGAAAACTGAAGATGGCGACCTCTGATGATAAGGAAGGAATCGTGATGACATATCTTAGGAGTTACCTTTTAGATATAATCTTTCCATACACGATGGGACATTATAATCAACAAGGAAACTTACCTCCCATAAGATATGGTCTAGATTCAGACTTCCATAATTAGAGGAATCCTAATAAGAAGGCAGAGTCCAAAATGGAAGGGAACTCACAAGCGGTGAGGATTGCTAGGACTCTTATAGCCCTTCCCATATAAACCATAGGGATTCGCTCTTAGGAACTACGCAAAATAGGGTTTGATTCTCCTAAACAACAAAGGAGATGCGTAGGTAGCCGTCAGATGGTTCAACACTGAACTCACCATCATCTCATCCCTTCTCTACTCAGTAAAGGCTTCTAGATCACAAGGCACAGAGGAAGATCAGGGGATACTTAGAAATTCCCCTACATCTTGTGGCACCGTCTGTGGGGACGAAAGCAGGTAAATATTCGTTTCAAACGTATTCAGGTATCGTGCCACTATGGGACAATATGAGAGGTATGACCATGTCATCATGTATTCAGGTATGACCATGAACATGTCATGAATATGGTGGATCATGTATTTAGGTATCGTGCCACTATGGGATAATACGATAGGTATGACCATGTCATGTGTCAAGAGTTCAAAGCCTCCCTATCTGGATCTTCGATCCAGTGGTACCACATATTACCTGAGCGGCAGATCAAGTCCTCAGAGGAACTATTTAGGACCTTCATAGATAGGTACTCGTGTAATAAGCATCAACCAAAATGGATCGATGCACTGTTCAACATCAAGAAAAAGGATGGAGAGGCATTGAGATCCTACATGCAAAGGTTCATGGAAATTTCAATCCAAATAGAGTCTTGTGACGAACAGACTGCTATAATATCTTTCAAACAAGGGTTGGATGAAAACAACGCCTTATTCGGATCTCTCTCCAGGAAACCACCTCGTGATTTAGAGGAACTCCAAGACAAGGTTGAAACTCATGCGGGGTAGGAAGAGGATGTCCTGAACAGACGTCAAGAAGTGAAGAAGACTAATCGGACAGTTCCTGTGGTCCCTCGAGAAGGGAATGAAAATTTTCCCCTCAAAAATCAAAGAGAGACCGTAATCGTGGTCGCCAAAGGGCCGAATCCCCATCAAAGGTGTAAGGGGGATTTCCCGTTATTGAACAGATGACACGTGTTTAGGAAATAACCTAAGACTATAGATGTCCAGAATGAGACGAGGATCATTGGATCAGTTTCATGAATAAGTGATCTCATGCTAAGCACGAGTGTTTAGTGGACATGTGCTAGGCACGTGGCTGACTGCCTCTAAGTATGACAGTTCTCCAAGTCATTAGGAACTGATATAGACAGTTCCTGAATAGAAAGAAACTGAAGATGGCGATCTCTAATGATAAGGAAGAAATCGTGATGACATATCTTAAGAGTTACCTTTTAGATATAATTTTCCCATACATGATGGGAAACTTACCTCTCATAAGATATGGTCTAGATTCAAACTTCCGTAAGAAGAGAAATCCTAATAGGAAGGCAGAGTCCAAAAATAGAAGGGAACTCAGAAGCGGTGAGGACAACCCTAACCCTAGGACTCTCGTAGCCCTTCTTATATAAGCCATAGGGATTCGCTCTTAGGAACTACACAAAATAGGGTTTGATTCTCCTAAACATCAAAGGACATACATAGGCAGCCGTCAGACGGTTCAACACTGAACTCACCATCATCTCTTCCCTTCTCTACTAAGTAAAGGCTTCTAGATCACAAGGCACAGAGGAAGATCAGGGGATACTCCAAAATTCCCCTACAATCTTGTTCTTTGAAGTTTAAATTGAGTTCTTTACACTCCTTCTCTTCTTCTTTTAAACTTATCATACAATCAAACATATTGCATACAACTCCAAGGATCATGAGCTAAAACCTTCATTTGTGGAGGGTTAATGATGCTCATGTGGGGAAAAATTTTGTTATTGATTTCTAGTTATTTGTTTAGGACAAATAAGCTAGACTTTATATCCTATCCCAAAACAGTAGTTGGTGTATAGTCTAGTTAGGAATTGAGGTGATTTCTTAGAGATAAGCCATTGCTTTTGTTTCTCATACTAGTAATATGATATTAAAGATAAGAACATATTGTTAGGGATCAAAACTCTAATCTTTATTAATATTTGCCTATGAATTCTAATAAAGATTAGAGATACAATAAACTAGATTCAAACAATAAAGGTTTTTCTTCACATTAGTAGATTTAACTCTCCACACCTTTCCATCTATCCATTTCTCTTTTTAGTGGTGCATGTTTACGTAACTTTTAACTTAAGATATCTAAAATCAAACTATGTAGTTTGAATATTACTAAACCATCAAAAATCCTTCTCACTAGTTTCTCTTGAACAAACTCTAATTGTAATGTTATCCTAGTATGAAGAAGGAACGAAACCCTTACTCTAACAATACACACAAAGAATATGAGCAAGGAACTTGAGTTATTACCAAAACAAATAAAGAAACTTATATTCTTTACCCCGCAAAAATGCTAACATCAAATGGCGTCGTTGCCATCCTAAAGACGCAAGGATACTATACGTTACAAGCTGGAATTATCTCTAAGGGGACCCCCACTCCTAACCCTCCATCCTTTTCATTTTACATTTTTTAGTGCGTTTCGTTTTTATTTCTTCACATTTCACTACTAATCCCATATTGTTGTTTTGTCTCGCTTACAGAAACCATACACACAGACCTGGAATAGCATCTATACCAAATTCTAAGACTTCTGGGAAAATTTCAACCGACTGTGGATTTGTTGAATCGTGTGCGCGAGCAGATTAGTCACGTCAGCAAGTCATACCTCTCTCATGCGCTATCATATTACATTTGGATCTGTTGCAGTCCGAATTTCAGTGCAAGAACAACCTGTTTTGTAGCACTCCAGTAGGGGTCTAAGCCCAAGCTCTCTGTTTTGAATTAGTCCAGTAACTTCTGGAGTTCAGGACGTTCACAAGTTGAAACAACGGTTTCCTTTCTTTGGCGGAATTACGGGACGCTTGCAGGTTCCAATTTTTATTATACTTTTGCATGATTCACATGTATCTAGTTATTATGTCGTAGGTAATGGACTATTATTTACGTGTTAGGTTAGAAATATGTATGAATCATGTGAATACATCTGTTAATATATATACATGTGAATCATGCATATATATATATATATATATATATATATATATATATATATATATATATATATATTATGAATTGCATCTTAATGTATATATACATGCCCGTGATAACGTTTTGCAAGTTATATCTATATACTGTTGTTGCATGTTTAGTATCTATCTACTTATGAGTAAACTATCTTGTTTAATAAGTTGATTTTGTCATGAAAGAGGAGAACATTCAACGAGGGTTAAAATCTGAGTTTGGTAAGTTGTTTCTAAACCCTGCGGGGTGAAGCTGCTCTCTATATGACATTCGCAATCTCACTGAGTATTGACGAAATCGACTTATTATGCAAAACACGAGTAGTATATTAGTCTATATATAATATGTTATCTATTTAGTTTTTATGTATATGTTACGTCTTTGCCTATCAGTGTATATATGCGTACGTATATTATCTTTGCATGCTACCATATCTAGATACGTATGAGTAGTTACAATTTGCTGTTAGTGTAGATATACGCATACGTAATATATATTTGCTTATTAGCCTCCATATACGTATTACTGATGTGTATTTGCCTGTTCGTATATAAATACTTATAGATGATACATCTTTGCCTATTGGTATTTATATACGTCTGAGTATAATATCTTCACATGCTACAATCTCTATCTACATCTGAGTATCTTATATATGTTTGATTAGACTTTATATGTCTATTTAGTAATTTTATTTAACTTTATAAATAAATAAATAAAAATGAGGACCTTGCATAAATTTTAAATAATCATAATATTAATATTAATATTTTGCGGCTTTATCCTATGCATAAATTTTAAATAACTTTAAAAAATTTAAAAAAAAAATCCCATAAATCTTAAACATATTCAACGGTGTCTAGCAAACTTGAAAGATTGAGGTTACTTAATTAGAACCATGCTTGCACGGAAAACCTCCCTTATATCTTTCTTGTGACCTGGTTGTTGGTTTATGCACACGTATTCCTAGCTTCACTGCTACGTTAGCAGCAGCTTAAGCCTATGTTGTTCACTTCTAATGCTTCAGAAAATAATAAAATTCAAGTAATAATAAGTTCCTTTTGTGCATCAGATCTAATTTTATTCTTGCATGAGATTAAGGTCTGGTAATAATAAAGAATTTGAACATACTTATCGTAGGAGAAAATACGATAAGCAATTGCGTAAGTTCTCACCTCAACATAGTTCTTCATCTGTTAATAAAAATCATCAAGTTCCCTTGTTGCATTTAACTTCATTCGTTATGGCTAACGAAACTCCACCAGCTGAGAAGCCCCTTTCGGACTTCTGTACTGCCTTACAGGAAGGACCTTCTTCCTGCATCAAACTCGAGGATATATTGCCAGCGATTTTCAAATCCCGCCTAACGCTTTTGGATTGTTACCTGTTTATCATGGTCTAGACCATGAGAAACAGTACAATCACCTCTGTAGGATTCAGCAAGTAGCCACAACATTTCACCATCTATCCGTCTCTACTGAACAAGTCTTGCTTAGGTTGTTTCCTTTCACTTTAGCTGATAAAGCTTCAGTTTGGCTAGCAGGACAACAACCACAATCCATAGAAACATGGAATAAACTTGTGCAAGCTTTCATGTTACTATTTTACACTCAGAAGAAAACTACTGAAATGCTTCAGAAAATCCAATTCTTTCGTCAAAATCCTCATGAATCCTTTATAGAAGCATGGAGTCGATTTATTGATCTTCTTTTAGAATGTCCTCATCATCAACTCGACACCGCTTTCCTTGTTCGTTCATTCTTTAATGGACTTTCTGATCATCAAAAAGAAACACTTGATATAATAAATGGCGGTTGCTTCATGGACAAAAGAGCTACTGAGGCATATAATTTTCTTGAAAAACAAGCAACAAGAGGTACACATTGGGGTAACACTGATTCTTCTAGGTCATCTAAGGACAATGTTACAAAAGCTACATCTGTTTTTGAGGTAAAACCCGATCCCAAATAAAAAATTTTGATAGAATCCCTGACTAAAAAAGTAGATGCCCTCGCAGTTCAAGTAAACGATCAACTTCCAAAACAGGTCATGAACGTTAATACCTCCCCATGTATTCTTTGTCTCAGTCCTGACCATCCTGATGCTTATTGTCCCTTGTTATATGCCTCCCCTTCCCAACCATCAGAAGAGGCATGTGCATTCAACATTCCTAATGCACCTTGGAGACAACATCCAAATTTCGCTTCGCGCCCGAATAACCAACAAATGGCTCCTCCAAGTTTAGCCAATCCACCTATTCGACCATCCACCAACTTTATTCCATACTGCCAAGGAAATAATTAGCAGTACCAACAAAGTCAAAATCAGTTTCAAAGTAATTCCAATGCTAACTACCAAACCAACCGCAGCCTTGTTCCAGCAAATCCCAGTTCCGGCTGTAATCAACAACTTCTCAATAATAATCATGAACTAGTCCTTATTGCACAACCTATGCCACTCGCTACTGATAGGACAAGCGAGACTTTCTTAGCTTACATGAACCAACAATCTCAAATATTGACATCTACCCAACAATCACTTCAACAATTAGCGCAAGAAAAGAGTCAAAAAGGCGTGTTTCCTAGACAAGCAGTTCTTAACCCTAAGCCAGCAAACACTGCCTTTGAACTCACCAGTGCACCCGGTACAAATACTCCAAACCAGGGTGAGGTGAATGCAATCACAACTCTTCGATCTGGCAAAACCGTTGACAATCAAATACATATGCCAGATGATCAACCAATGGTAACCGGAGGTTCCAATGAATCCGTTTATGATAATGACCCTACGATGACAGCACCAAGTTCAACAAAGTCACCAACTCAAAAATTGGGAAATGAGCAAGTGGATCCTAATGCCAAATTCCGCCATAAGGCACCATTTCTTGCCCGTTTGGAAAAGAATAAACCTGATGAAAATTTTGATGAAATTCAAGAAACTTTTAAGAATTTGACAATCAACTTACCTTTTTTCGATGCCCTCAAACAATTGCCAAAACATGCAAAGTTTCTGAAAGATATGTGCACCACAAAAGAAAACCAATGTTCCTCAACAAGCGTTCCTCACCGAACAGTTTCCGTCCATCACCAAATACAATGGTGTAGTCACCAAATACAAGGACCCTGGTAGACCAACAGTTCCATGCACATTAGGTGACAAATATATTGCTACTGCGCTACTAAACCTAGGAGCTAGTGTGAACTTACTTCCATATTACTTATTCAAACAACTAGGTCTTCATGAGCTTAAACCTACCACCATAACTCTGCAGTTAGCTAATCGTTCCATTAAGTTTCCAAAAGGCATTGTGGAAAACGTCCTCGTAAAAGTCCAAGACTTTTACTATCCCGTCGATTTTGTCATTCTGGATACAGAAGTTGCTTGTGACTCCATTCCTATCATCTTAGGGCGTCCATTCCTAGCAACTTGTAATGCTCTCATAAACTGTAGGGATGGTTCCATGACCATGTCCTTCGGAAATCTTTTGGTCGAGGTTAATGTGTTCAAGTTGATGAAACAAATTCCAGAGGCTGACAATGATGATGAGGTTAACCTGGTTGAGAGCCTTGTGCAAGATTATTTAACAAACTCTTTTCCTGACGATGAAGTATACCAATTTCTTTTCTTTGGCGTTTCTGAATTTGATGTCGATGCTTATACACAGGAAGTAAACACGTTATTAGAGTCAATACCACTATTTGACCCTACTACCAGGCTGTCGAGCGAAATGGACGAACATCAATCTATTTTCTCTATGGAAGACAACTTTCCTCAAGAATCTTTTATACCCACTCCTCCCACCCCTGACTTAAAGCCTATTCCTTCGGATTTAAAATACGTACATCTTGATCCAGATGGTAGTCACCCAATTATCATATCATCACAATTAAGTGACGATCAGGAATCTTGTTTAATTAATGTCATTCAAAAACATCATTCTGCTATTGGATGGTCTCTCGATGACATTAAGGGCATTGACCCTAGTGTGCACCCATCACATACATCTTGAAGAAAATGCAAAGACGTCGCGTGAACCGCAATGTTGTCTAAACCCCACCATGAAGGATGTGGTATGGGAGGAAGTTTTAAGGTTACTTGATGCAGGTATTATTTACCCTATCTCTGATAGTGTTTGGGTGAGTCCAGTACACGTTGTTCCCAAGAAGTCTGGCATTACAGTGGTGCGAAATGATAAAGATGAATGCATCTCCACTCGTATTCCAGTGAAATGGAGAATATGCATTGACTATCACAAACTTAATGCGGTCACTTGTAAGGACCACTTCCCACTTCCCTTCATCGACCAGATGCTTGAACGTTTAGCGGGTCATGCATATTACTATTTTCTTGATGGTTATTCAGGATATTTTCAAATAGTCATAGATCCTGCTGATCAAGAAAAAACAACGTTCACCTGTCCGTTTGGTACATTTGCGTATAAATGAATGTCTTTCGACTTTTGCAATGCCCCTGGTACATTCCAAAGTTGTATGCTTCACATTTTTAGTGATATGGTTGAACGTTTTATAGAAGTCTTCATGAACGATTTCTCAATATATGGTAATTCTTTTGATAGATGTCTATCAAATCTTGAAAAGGTTTTTGCACGTTGTGAAGAGAAAAATCTCGTTCTTAATTGGAAAAAATGTCATTTTATGGTTACAAAAGGAATAGTTTTAGGACATATTGTTTCAAAGGACGGAATCAAAGTTGATAAAGCTAAATATGTGTACCCTACATCATATTTCCAGTCCAAAGTGTACTCGGACCATGGACCAGGTATGGGCCCAGCAGCAGACCAGCCTGGTAGCTGTTAAAAACGTTGTGGATCATCTAGTTCCTTAATCCGTCAAAGTTTACAACAGGTCCAAGGACCATCCAGACTACCCAAGTTCATTGACCCAATCCGTCCTGATCACTCGGATCTAGTAATACAATCCACGAAAGCAAGAGATCCTAGTGCAATCCGATAAGATCTTGCACAAGGATAGAATGAAATCTTGGATAATGATCCTATTTGAGAAGTAGGATCATACTAGGATTCATCAAGGAAGGCAATCTCCGAGAATCACTTTCTTGGCCTCCAAGGTAGGAGATTGATATATATATGGAGGCTTCTGCAACCTCCAGAACTACGTTTTAAGAGACTTGATCCCGGATTCCTCACTGGGTACGTAGGCAACCAAAATGTTGGTGCAGTCTCTCTTCCTCAAAAACCCTAATCCCCATCTCTTTCAAGCTTTCGGAAACACCATTACATCGGGAGTGTCGGGTTAACTTTTTGCCCCGACACTAAGATTTGAAAAAATTGCTTCCCTTCCTATACCAAAAATAGTTCGCGACATTCGTGCATTTTTAGGACACGCATGGTTCAATAGGAGATTTCTCTAAGGTTGCTCGACCCTTAACAAATCTCTTGCTTAAAGATGTCGTCTTTGACTTCAATTTCAATTATAAACAAGCTTTTGAAACCTTAAAATCCGCCCTGACTACAACTCCTATAATTCAACCACTTGATTGGTCTAAACCTTTTGAATTAATGTGCGACGCGAGTGACTACGTTATTGGAGCTATCCTAGGGCAACGCCGAAAGGACAAGCCAATTGTCATTTACTACGCTAGTAAAACTTTTAATGAAGCTCAACGTAACTATACCACCACTAAGAAAGAGTCTCCCTGTTGTATATGCCTTGGATAAGTTTTGTCCTTACCTAGTTGGTTCTTCCACAATAGTCTACATTGACCATGCAGCGCTTCGTTACCTATTAGCGAAAAAAGATGCAAAACAGAGGTTAATCCGATGGATCCTCCTCTTACAAGAGTTTACTCTAGAAATTAGAGATAAAAAAGGTTGCGAGAATGTGGTTGCGGACCATTTATCATGACTCGTCAGTGATGTCAAAAATGATACCGAACCCATCTGTGATTCCTTTCCGAATGAACAATTGTATTCCGTCTTTTCGTCTCCTTGGTACACTGATATAATAAACTACCTAGTTACCGAGGAAGTCCCTTCATCTTGGTCTCGTACTGACTACAAAAAGTTTTTATCCACTGTGAAATTTTATTTCTGGGATGATCCCTACCTCTTCAAGTATTGTTTAGACCAACTGATCCTGCCGTTGTATTCCCAACTGGGAACACAATGACGTGTTATCCTTCTGCCATGAACAATCTTGTGGTGGTCATTTCAGTGGTAAGAAAACTGCGACCAAGGTTCTACAATGTGGGTTTTATTGGCCAACACTGTTTAAAGATGCACATGAGCATTGCAAAGTATGCACCCGCTGCCAGCAACTAGGACGTATTACTCAGCACAATATGATACCCTTAAATCTAATTTTAATTGTGGAAATTTTTGACGTGTGGGGCATCAACTTCATAAGTCCCTTTCCAAATTCTCATGGCTTTCTCTACATACTGGTAGCTGTTCACTACGTGTCAAAATGGATTGAGGCAATGGCATGTCGTGCGAATGATCATAAGACTGTCGTTTTGTTCGTAAAAGAAAATATTTTCTCTCGTTTTGGTGTTCCCAAAGCTATCATTAGTGATGGGGGAAAACATTTTTGTAATAAAATTTTTGAGTTGTTAGTAAAGAAATATGGAGTCACTCACAAGGTGGCCACTCCGTATCATCCTCAGACCAGTAGCCAAGTAGAAGTCTCTTATAGAGAGATTAAGTCTATTTCAGAAAAAATAGTTAATCCATTTAGGAAAGACTGGTCTCTCCGATTATCTGATGTATTGTGGGCATATAGAACGGCCTTTAAGACACATATAGGCATGTCTCCTTATCGCCTCGTTTTTGGAAAACCTTGTTATCTGCAGGTTGAACTTAAGCATCATGCTTTATGGGCCATCAAAAGCCTAAATTATAATACTAATGCCGCAGGCAAGAAGCAAAAATTGTAATTAAATGAGCTTGAGGAAATTCGGAGTGATGCTTATGATCTCTCGAAGTCCTATAAAGCCAACATGAAAAGAGTGCATGACAAGCACATATTGAGAAAAAGTTTCAAAATTGGTCAAAAAGTTTTGTTGTACAACTCAAGATTACACATTATTTTTCCAGGAAAATTAAAAACACGATGGTCTAGTCTTTTTACTGTCTCTGTTATCACCCCTTATGGGGCTATTTCTTTGAAAAATTTAAACGATAACAGCGAATTTCAAGTAAATGGCCAACGCCTTAAACATTATCATGAGTTGCGTTCTCCAGATGTCGAAAAGACTCTTCTCCAAGATCTAGTCTACAGATACTACTAGATTCGCTAGTGTACTTCCTTCCATGTGTTCAAAAAAGAGGAAGTACACCATTAGGGTAGCCGGGCCCTCTTCTATTTTCTTCTCTCAAATCTCCTAGAGTGTGTGGTTGCAAGCGTCGGAACCGTAGTCCACAAAAACTCTATTTCAGAACTGAGTGAAAAAGCACGTAACACGCAATTATTTATGTCGTTATTTTTGTTATATATCTTTCACAAATCTTACTTAGCCTATTAAATATTGATTAGTATAGTGGCTAGCAAGGTATCAATCCTACTCTAAATAATTAGTTGATGATAATAGAAATTCCTAATCTAAATTACTCTAATAGGTGTAAGTAAAAGATGTGGCTAAGTAATAATTAATATATGGTTGATTTGATTTGAGATTTAAACTATTTATGAACTAAACTAAATTAAATATATTAATATGAATCAAGAGAGAGAGTATCTTGGGAGAGATGAATCCACCAAAATCATAGAATTAGTATAATAATTAATCAATCATGCTTAATATAAATTACAAATAGAAACTCACCATATATACCTACAAATCTTATGATCATAACCATGATGATAATATTTGGCTTTCAACGTGCTTTATACCTTACCACCAAGTACTTCTTCAATCTCCAATGATATCTTCTATCTAACCAAATTGTGCTTTAAGTAGCATTCAATATACTACTCTAGGTGCCATGGAAAATTCACATGTGGCATTAATCATACAACTAATTGAGGTGTCATAAAGAATCCAATCATCACATTAGAACACTAAAAACTAGAAGAAAAGAATTTAGGGTTTATGGTATTTGGCCCTACACAATCATGAATTACCCTAAGACCTCCTAACCTCCACAAGAAGCGTTAGATCAATGAACAAATAATAAGAAACTCAATGGGGGATTTATACTAGAACATGATAGAAAAAAAAAAATAAACTAAAACATAAGAAAAAGGCTTCATCCCCCCTCCCAAGAGAAGGGAGATTAGCTCCTCATACTATACTATGAACACAATATGAAAATGAATAATCTTTATTGATGGTAATGGTGAAAAAGGTCTGAACTTTCTTCTCTCTTAATTCTAGATCTAAGATGCAAACACTAAATTTCCTAGATTATGTATACTGAGGTTTTTGTTCCTTATATATTAGCTTACATGTTCGTTTGGATAGAGATTCGAATCTTATGTTTATTTGGTGTCAAACTCTCTAGAATATTTCTAGAAGTAATCTTAACAAAGTTGAATTCGGTTGGACCAAAGTTGGATGTGGCCCAGTTTTTCCTATAGGCTATTTCCCAAGTTGTAGCTTCTGACAGCTTTCGATCAGTTTCCTTATTCTTGTGAAACTCTAAATTTTTTTCCATGTTGATCTCTCTTCCTATGAATTCAAAATTAAGACTTTATGATCAGATTTAAGACTCTTCTAACTCAATTATTATCCTATTTTAGAGTCCCATTAGGCTTGGCACTTATGGAGACAAATATGACGTTTTTGCCCTAGGCCTTTAGCTGTAATTCTCAATGACTCCTTTTAAACTTATTTGACTTCTTTTCCCTCCATATTTCATATTTAGGTTCTTTCACCTGTAAAAACTCAAATTGCATCATATTAGAATATTTAAATATAAAATGGAGACTAACATACACATAATTGGGGATATAAATCATTACTTTTGAGCACTTATTACATCCCCCAACTAGTATTTTGCTAGTCTCTTAGCAAATATGTTTTATACTAGAGAAGTGTTCAAATCTAACAATACTAATTAAATAATAAACTAACTCACTTTCACAAGCATCGCTGTTGTATTTACCATATGCAACAAGCCTTAAACCTTTAAGTTACCCTTAAAGGACGACTTATAGCCTCGTGAGGGTTTTCAGTTGATATACCCACAAAATCAATTTTACATATGATATATGGTGAAATCTAGAGAAAACAACTTTTTCAGTTAAAATGTCTAAATCAAAAGGTTACTACTTATCACACCCATGATCATAAAGCATTAGGCTAAGGTTCTATTCATAAAGATAGAAAAGACTGACTAATCATCATAACTAGAGCTTATTCATTTTTAACCATTTTGATTTCTTTCTCTTTTCCAAGCAACGGAATTTCTACCTCACCTTTGGATTGGTATTTTGACTTCAAATCTCACCATTTCATACACTCACAAGAAAATCTCTCTCAAATAAGTTTTCTATTTTACCTCCATATGCAGGGAAATGAGTAAAAAATAGAACATCCCACATATTTAGTCAGAAAGATTGAAATTTGCAAATATATAAATAAAGTCTCATGGAAAGAATGTCAATCACATTTGAAGTGTCGGGTCCTTCACTTTAGCATCCTCTCACCTATTCTTCACTTCATATCATACTTTAGTGATAAGTATGGGTATTAAAACGGGGCTTAGGACAGGTTAACAAGAAAAGGGTAAAAAGGATTCAAAATTTTCTAAGAATATACTAATGACTTTTTGCTTTTGACCTTCTTGGAAATTTTCTTCACTTGTAGACTGCAACACTTGAACTCTATCACTACTTCTACTCAATTCTTTATATTTCTTTTCTTTCTTTTTCTCTTTTCTTTATTTTTTTTTTTCTTTGAGCAAAAGGAATGATTTTCTTCATTTGACTTTGGTAAATTTTCCTTCAAAATCTTCTTCGTTCTAGCTTTCTCTTTAGTTCTTTAGAAATCCTCAGAAATATGGATAAGGCTAATAATATGGGATATACTCCTTATCTGGAGTTGGGTTTAAGATGATTGGTTTAAGAATAAAAGGTTTAATATATAATGCTCAAAAGTGGTTAACATGATAATCCTACTAGGTGGGATAAAGGCTAATTGGTTCACTACTTGACTTATCAGTATGATATTCCGCTTTGAATAGACTACAAGACCTAATGGCTATCTCTCCAGTTGATGCAACCTCATGATTGACCAAATCAAGAATAAATGAGACTACACAACGAATTTAGGCACAGAAAAATGGTTGAGTCAACTTGGACTCAGATTTACATAAAGACTCTCCAAGAAATTAAAATTGAAAGGCTCAAGTCTCACAGTTCAAGTCTCTATGTACTAATCATCTAGTTTGGTACAAGTTTAAGTTGATCTTTCATTTGAAATTTCCTCTAGTGGTGTATTATATGAACTTACTCGAGACTAAGACTTTTATTAGTGAGATCTATTTCTAGTAATAGAAACTTAGTCTAAAAGTCTTACTAATCTTGACTATGACTTATAATTTCCAATTTTAATTAGCTAGTTTAAATGATAAAAATATAGTTTTCACCTAGAATCACCATAATTCACATATAAACTTTCCAAATATTGTAATTAAAATATTGCAAACTTTTAATTCTCACACCCCCTAACTAAATTAGGCATTGTCCTCAATGACTAAATAAAATAACTGAAAGCTTACCATAGTTTAAATGATTAGAGAATGATGGATATTACCTTAAATGAGTGCAAAATTACATCAGCTAAAATCTGTAGAATTTATATCCTTAACAAAACAAATAAGAGTAATGATTCATGAGAATTAAAATTACTACAACGACTAAATATTTGTCATGTGCTCATTCCATAGAGTTACAAGTCTCCAAAAAGGCTGAGAAAAGATGCTAGAGTGGAATACATGAGTCATATGTACAAATGACACGACTTAAAAATAAAATAATAATTAAATAATGAATAATAATAATAATAATAATAACTTAAATCAATAGTTTCATTGTTGCACGGAATAAAAGATTTGTCTCTGCCTACAAATAAGAGTGATAAAACCATAATAGACAATCAAGTACATGATTGATCATATTATTTATGAATAAATACTGGAATACATAAGCCTAGATAAAGGACTCTATTTTAATTTTGGACAACCTCTCTTTTGAATTGTTGTTTCAGCTTTGTTATTCTAGAGCATAAGAATATGTTCCATCAACTCCTTATGTCGCTGAATACTCATCTCCTCCTTGTTTTTCTGACAATTATACAATTTGTGCATACCCCTAAATAATGTTAAACCCATGTCTCGCCGGATCCATCTAAGCATCAAAGACACTAGTGCATGTTTTCAAAATAAGGAGGTGGGGAATCAGGGTCGTGATGAGCTGGTGTCATACCAAAACTGGTTCACCCTCGTCTGTCAGTAAACTAGGGTCCCAAAATCCAGGTGGACAGTGTAAAATCTGCCTGGGTATCTGTCCTTATTTAAGTTCTATTCCTTCTATCTCCACTGTTTCTTCACTAAATAATTCTAACTCGCACAAAAGCCTAGTGATAAAAGTTGGAAGGATGAGATACCCATGATTTGCATTCTTCCTCTCCATAATATTCCTCATTATAGTCTTTCCCAAACAAATTTTGATATCCCTCTTCATTAACATAAATAGGATATGACCACCAGGTTCATAGATTGTAGAAAAATTACTCGACCCAATCGCGTTGTCACAAATCCAACAATATGTCAAAATTTGATTCACTTGAAGGGAGCAAACTCGGACACGATTGGCAGAATCTACTTCTGCTCTTTCTCCAAGCACAACTCGATAATCACATGATTGTTTTACCTTTGTTTGTGGTTCATAGTGTGTTGAAATTCCCTTTTTTCTACTAGAAAATCAGAGGTGATGATGGTGGGTTCAGAGTCATTATCCCAATACAATTCCATTTTCCCATTTACCTCTTCATAATCGATTCTGCAGTCATAGAAACGTCGAACAATACCTTCATGATATTTGTCTCCCTTAGAATAAAAGAGACCACGATTTTTGCATTCTTGTTTAAAAAATCCATTCATGGCATTGTTATCAAACAACTCTCCATAACAGAGTTCTGCGTGAATCTTTCGTTCGGTCGTCTTGTCCAACTGTTTGCAAACTTGTCCTTGAGCTGGCGTAATGTGTATGGCCAAACAGAGGGTAAAAGGACACAACAAAACCACAGGAACGAGACTGAAAATTCAAATACTTGCTCTGTATAAAATCGTCTAGTATAGAACCTTATTTCTCCTAAATCTTTCAAGCGTAACAAATATTAATAAGGCACCATTCCTTCCTCACAACCAATACCGCCTGACAACCTTCATGTTCTCCTATTCCTCTCCTGACAACAACAAACAAAAAAACAACAGAAACCCAATCTCTATCAAATTCAATTGGGAACTTTGACAACTCAAATCTCTTTTCTAATTTCTGGTTTTTTTTCCTTATCAAAGGCGAAATCAGATTCACCACGTTATCAAGAGAATTATCCACAAATTGGGGAATTGCTACTGTTTGGGAATGTAGAGTTACACAATTCAAAATTGAAAACTGATTGTGAACTAACCGGCGGTAGGTCTTGTCGCAAGTGCTTCTCGCCGTCGTAGGTATAAGATGGAGGTAGGTGCCTATTAATGGATGGGGTGAAGTGGTGATGACAATGAGGGAGTGGTGGTGCGGCTGCAAGTAGAAGATCGGTCTCTTTTGTTTTTGTTTCTAAGACCCTAGTTGATTGGGGTGAAGTGGTGCCCGCCCTAAACATTTAAAGCCCTTCAGATATTAGGGCGGGTCGGCCCTACCCTAAAGTCGAATATAGGGCGGGTCGGGCGGGTCACAAGTCTAAATCTCAAGTTCGATTCTAACGACTAGCCCTTTTAAGGGCTTTAGGGTCGAGCTTTCGGGCTTTTAGGGCCTATATTTTTTTTTTTTACTACATCAGTTTTAAAAACTCATTTATATTACAAAATGTACAATAATCTACAAACTCAAAGTCCAACCAATCTAGTAATAATCTGTGATAAGTCCAAAAATTTAAAATGCACATCCACAATCTAATGAACTCAAGTACATCGAGAGTTCGAATTTGTTCTTCCTTGTACTTAAACCTCACTAAAATTACATTTAACATTGAAATACATAGACAAATAATTATATTATCATTTTAAAGGAAGAAGTAATAGATATAAAGAAGAAACATAATAGTTTTGGTTAATGGTCATGGAAGTTGTTAAACTATTTGTAATATCATAAATTATTTCTATAATAGATTCAAACAAATATAATATTACCTTTCTTCTAATTTAAAAGTGATTCAAGCTTTGTATATGGAAATGAAAATATTGGCTTTTGAACAAGTGATGGAGAAAGGTTTGAGATTGGACAAAGGGTGTTTTTGGTTTCTATGTTACAAAATGTCCGCGCTCTCAGATTTTGCTTTAATGGTGTGGAAGGAAACCTTTAGTTTTAGACTTGGCTTGGATGTGAATAAAAATATAATTTATAAGAAATAAGTGAGAAAAGAAATTGAGAATAATAAGTTATGGACTTTGACTTGATGATCAAAGGAATAAAGTCTTATTTTTTATTAGGCTAGTGCTCATTGTTCTTCATGGTTGCTAAGTTGACAAGTTTTTGTTATATAAAACAAGTTATTGGAAGTACCCTTGGGTGTAAGTGATAAATTACAAAGGACAATGTTATTTTAATTGAAAATATTTAACAAAGAGTTGGACAATTATGGTATGTGTATTTATAGTGAAAGTATGAAACAGGGCGGTTAGGGCTTGGGTTATGTTAAAATCTTAGCCCCAATGTTTTAGAATCTTAGCCCTAGCCTTGCCCTAAGAAAAACTTGTGAGTAGGGCGGGGGAGGGCTTTAGTTGTGAGGCTTTATAGGGCTTAGGGTGGGTCGGTGGGGGCGGGTTAGTGGTCGTTAGGGCCAAATTCCCACCCCTAATTCAGGCCCATTTTACTGGATTGATACTTAGAGTACGATTTGGTTCTGAAACACAAAAGTATTCTACCTCACTTGACCGAAACAGAGAAGAATTTTAGCTTACTTAAAACACAACTTAACACAAACGCATCATATATAACAGTTCTAAGAGCATCTTTAGGAGAGAAACCAAGAAAACACCAAACTTTTTAACCAAACCAAACACCAAACCAAAAAAACACCTACCAACTTCAGGAGAAACATCAAATATTCGACATCAAATGACGCGGTTTTGGATAAACCGCACCATATAGCCCACGCGGTTTTCTCAAAACCGCGCCACTGAAGCCCATCTTAAAAGCCCAAGCCCACGCGGTTTTCTAGAAACCGCACGATGTGTCGCACATAAACTTTTTTCTTTCTTTTCTTTCCCAATCTCTCTCGCGGTTTTTTGTAAAACTGCATGATTGAAGCCCACTGTTTATCCCAAGCCCATGCGGGTTTTCCAAAACCGCGAGAGAGATTCGATACAGCACCAAAGCTGGAACCAAATTTTGGCCGGTTTGGTGTTTGGTTTGGTGTTTTCATCAACATGTGTCTCTCCTAAAGATGAAAAAACACCAAATTATTAGAAATTTGGTGTTTGATGCTAGGATAGTATCTCACCTAAAGATGCTCTAAGCTTCTATCAATCTTATTTTTATTCCTAAAAACTAATCACTCACTCCATAAACTATTGATATTCTAAGAAATTAAAAACAACTAAGCCCATGACAGCAGGAAATAAACTTACTACTACTACTCTCTTCCTAATACTATGCTATACCATAACGACTAAAGATAAATTAATCAATTCTCCATACTCTTTATGTTTAAAGCTCCTTCCCGAACCTGTTGTGGTGATGGGGTAGAGAATACAGAGATGTAGAAAGTGTTAAAGTAGCAAACTCAAGAGATGCTACAAAATATAGCTTTATAGGAAAACTTTCAGAAGTGCTCCATGTCTCTACTAGTCCTAATCGCAAAGCTACAGCTTCCTAACGCTGGGTAGATTCCAACTCCTATCTTAACTTGAATTCAAAAATCTATCGCACTCTCCCTCTTTTGGTTTGCACGAACTGGGTTAGTTTTCCTGGTTATATTGGAACATCCCTAGTGATCCATAATTGTGTGAATTGGATTTGGAGAAAGCTAATGAAAGTTGGAATGGAAATAGGAAAAATGTGTCTTATATAATTGAAGCAACATGAGATAAGTGGATTCTTTTCCTTTATACTACAGGATAGGTTCAGGTACACATTTTTATCAATTATATTTCTTTTTCATGAGCTACTTATTAGACTATCTATTTAAACTACTTGGGTTGCCTCCCATAAGCGCTACGTTTAATGTCACCAGCCGACACAGAAGGGAAAACTTAAGTTTACCCCCCCTAGCTAACTAAATTAGGCAATTAATTTTCTAAATTTGTGGTTCTTTTATAGTCAGATTTCCTAAACTTAAAACTTGTTTGTAATCTGATTTTTTACTTTTTTTATCTTCCTTCTTTTCCATAGTGATCTATACATTTTAGTAAAGGGCGAGCCATCTTAATTAAATCTTTGATAAATCTACGATTAAAAGTAACTTGACATAAAGATGCTCGAATGTCTTCTATTTTTGTATGAGGTTGACCAGTGTCTAGTGGATGGGTTGCATCTAGTAATGCATTAGTCTGGTGTATAACACAATCCTTGTTATAACTTGTGCCTAATTGTGATACACATGATAAAAATGGATCTTTGTGGTGAGTGTTTCTAAAACTTTTATTAACTATTGTGTCTACTGCACATAGATCTTCCATCTTTTTCGTATCATCGTCAGGGTTTCTAAATAATGTAAAAATATTTACATCTACTATCATATTCCCGAAAGTGATGGACATGTTCCCATTCCTACAATTAATTAAAGCTTCTGCTATAGATAAGAATGGTCTACCCAAGATTATAGTAATTTGGTTTCCATTTGTAGGTAAAGTGTCAAGAACTATAAAATCAACGAGGTAATAAAAATCGGAGACCTTAATAATCACATCCTCTATTACCCCTCGTGGAATCTTAATAGATCTATCAGCTAACTATAGTATAATATTTGTTAGTTTCAAGTCTTTTAACCCTAGCTATTTATAAATTGAGTATGGTAATAAATTCACACTTTCACCTAAATCCAATAATGCTTGATCAGTGTAGTCCTTTCCTATTCTACACGTAATTGTAGGACTATCGGGGTCCTTATGTTTTACTACGACTTAGTTCTGTAGAAAGGATGAACAACTTTGTGCAAGGAAAACTTCTTTTGGGATATTTGTTTTCTTTTTTACTAGGTCTTTTATGAATTTGGCATAGTAAGGCATTTGTTTAATTGCACGTTGAAAAGGAATATTGATATGTAGATTTTTAAAAATATTCATGATCTCATTATATTGTGCTTCCTTTTTGTTATCTTTTAACCTAGAAGGGAATGGTGCGGGTGGAATTTTTTCGATTACTTGCTCTTTGGTTTTTTTTTAGTTTCAACTGGCTTTTCCTTATCTTTTGTTATAACAACTTCATCAGAATCAGGTATGTCAACCTTGTTATCTACTTTCTTTCTTGACCTAAGGGTAGATATCGAGTTAACTCCCTCTGTGGATGCGGATGAAGGGGTGGTTTCAACTTGATAAACATTTCTACCTTTTGGGTTTTGTTCAGGTTGGCTTGGTAAGGTTCCTTTGGGTCTGTCTGCTAGACTAGCTAGTATCTAATTGAATTGTTGGCTCATCTGTTGAGTTATTTGTTGAGTTACCTATTGAGTTACCTGAGAAATGTGTTGTGTTACTTGTTGAGCCATAATATCGAATTTTTGGTCAATTCTTTTGAATTCATTCTTGGTTTTGGTGGCTAAAGCTTTCATGGTTTCATTTGTGGTGTTGGTTGGGTTTGGTAATTAGCCATAGGATTAATAGCTAATTCTCTGTTCATGTCTGGTTGTTGTTGTTGTTGTGGGTAAATACTGTGGAGAAGGTACTACTGTGCCTCTATTATTCATGTATTGTTGCCTATTGTTCCCTTGATTACCTTGAAAACCATATTGGTTTTGCTGTGGAGATATGTTTTGTCTCCATGAATTGTTTGAGTTATTTCTAAGATCTGGGCTATAGTTGTTGTTGTTACTAAAATTATTTTGATAACCCTATCTTTTGAATGTATTAAAAGCACAAACATCATCAGTACCTTGAGCAACAAACATAGGGCAAACTAAGGTATCGTGATCTATAGTAAGATAATTTTCACAAAATTGGTTGACATTCATTGCTTGTTTAGGTTGATTATTCATTGGAGAATTTAAAGTAAATGAATCAAACTTCTTGTTTAAAGTTTCAATTCCTGTGGATAAACTAGCAATGGCACCTTCAAGTTTCTCATTGAGTTTGTTTTTAACCTCATACATACCTGGTTTACAAAAACTCATCCCCCCATCTGCCCGTGCCATGTCCTCATGGTCACTACCATTGGCCCAATCCTTAGAACTCTCATAAAAGTTTTGCAAAAAAGTGTAGGCTTCATCAGGAGTAAGACTAGCAAATCTTCCTCCATTCATTGATTCAATTAATTGACTGTTCATAGGTGAAAGACCATTTATAAAGTAATATACTATATTAAGTATGTCAAAACCATGATGTGGACAACGGACAAGTAAACCATTAAATCTATCCCATCTTGTATGAAACTCTTCATTAGGTTTTCCTTTGAATGTTGAAATAGCCAATTGCATGGCTTCAGTTTTACGTAAAGGATAATATTGTTTCATAAACTTTTGTGATAGTTGCTCCCAAGTAGTTATAGAATTATAGGGTAGGGATCTATACCAATGTAGTGCAGCATCCTCAAAAGTCAAAGGGAACAACCTTAATCTAGTTTCTTCAGGGGAAAGATGAGGTGCTTTAAAAGTACGTACTTAATATGCTCAATAACTTACTCAAATGATTATACGGTTCTTCATTTGTTTTACCATAATATCTTGGCAACATATTAAGAATGGTGGGCTTAATCTCATAGTTATTGTTATTGTCGGGCATCACTATGCAGTTCGGTTGGTTGAACCGCGATAGGTTGAAACAAGGTGTTAAGAGTTCTTTGATCAGCCATGGCGGCTAATGGTACTCTCTCTGGTGTATCCTCTACTTGTGTAGATGATGTAACTAAGTCTACTAGTGGTGTGTGTGTCTCAGATTCAGAATCAGATCCTGAGTTCAATGGTGTGGTCTCCTCCAAAACCAGAATTGGAAGATTGTTACAAGAATTAGCTCTTCTAATTAAACGTTTACGAGGTGAATCAAGAAACCAAGTTTTCATGCACTAGACAATTAAGATATATAAACTAAATGAATATGCACTTAATTAATGAAATTATATTATTAAACTATATGAGACTAACTATTAATGCTAATTATGAAACCGCTAACAAGGAATTCACGGTGAAAGAGAAGTACTTACTGTTACAGCAAGCAAAACAAGTCCAAAAATTTTGAAATTTTTACAGCAGCTACCTGATACGTCCAGGAAGTAGCTGTAAAAGTTCAGAGCAATCGGAGCTAATTGCTCTTTGAGGTCAGTTTAATGCATTTGCATCCAATTTATGATTTCCCGTTAATTATTCTGTGAGATTAGTTTAATGCATTTGCATCCAGTTTCCGATTTCTCATTTATTATTTGATAAAGTTGAATTTGCATCTAGTTTTTTATTTTCCGTTAATTATTGTTTGAGGTTAGTTTAATGAATTTGCATCCAGTTTTCGATTTCCCGTTAATTATTTATTGAGGTTAGTTCAATGCATTTGCATCCAGTTTATTTTTTTAGATTAGTTCAGTGCAGTTGCATCCGGTTTCCGATTTCCCGTTAATTATTTTTTAAGATTAGTTCCACGCATTTGCATCATGTTTCCAATTTATAATTAATTTTTTTTTTTTAGGTTAGTTCAATGCAGTTGCATCCAGTTTTCGATTTCCCGTTAATTTAATCTTTGAGGGTTAGCTCAATGCATTTGCATTCGGCTTCCAATTTTCCGACAATTTTTTTTTTTATGTTAGTGTGATGTATTTGCATCTAAGTTTTGATTTTCCGTTAATTATTCTTTGAGGTTAGTTTAATGCAGTTGTATCCATATTTCATGTTTTTATTAATTACTTTTTAAGATTAGTTTAATACTTGCATTTGCATCCAGTTTTGATTTCGTTAATATTATTTGAAGTTAGTTCGATGCATTTACATCCAGTTTTCGGTTTTCCATTAATTGTTTTTTGACGTTAGTTTCATTTAGTATTATATTTTTTTTTTTAAATATTTGTCATTATTGCTTTGCCGTTATTTATTTTTTTATTTTCTATTATATATTTTGTGATGTTATTTTTTGTATAATTGTTTTTAACTATGTTTTGAGGCCATGTTAAGGATATATTGGAAATAAGTCGATGTTTTATCATAGACACTAAAATTGTATAATTTGTAATAGAGAATTAGTTTCTACAAATCACCTATTTTTTAGCAATTTTTTTTTTATTTGATCAAATATATAAGAATTGGAACACTAAAAGTGTTTGATTTGTAATAGGAAATTACCTTTTACAAATCACCTATTTTTTTAGCAATTTTTTTTATTTGATCAAATATATAAGAATTAGAAATATACTCAAATTCTCCCAATATAAGAATTAGAAATATACTCAAACTCTAAAAAGAAGTTCCATATACGTGGGATTGTAGGCTAGTAGAAAAGACTATCTTCCATATTAGAGTGCCACATAGGAGAGAGAAAAAAAAAACTAACTCTCATATTAAAATGCCACATAGGATAGAGAAAATCCTCCATTAGAGGTCTCTACTTTAGTATATAGACTAGATTTTGGACCCGAGCATACGCCCGGGATCTATTAAATATTTTGTGTGTTGAAAAGGCTTTACAAAATGTCTCACACAAATTTTCGAATTGGAATATATTTTTATTGAAAATAAACCGAAATATACTAATGACCAGCGATTATGGTACATAAGTACTTAGAAACTAAATGATCAAATTGAGATAGCTTCTTCACTTTGTGGTTTAGGATATTAATCCGTAATTTTCAAATAGAATTATCTTAAACTCGATCTAGCTTGTATAATAGTTTTCTTAGATTTATGGTGATTTAGCAGCAAATTTTCGAATCAGAATATATTTTTATTGAAAATAAACTGAAATACGTTAATGAGCAACAATTATGGTGCATAAGTACTTGGAAACTAAGGGATCAAATTGAGATAGCCTATTCACTTTGTGGTTTAGAATATTAATCCATAATTTTCAAATAGAATTATCTTAAACTCGATCTAGCTAGCTTATATAATAGTTTTCTTAGATTTATAGTGATTTAGTGGCAAATTTTAGAATCAGAATATATTTTTATTGAAAATAAACCGAAATACGTTAATGAGCAGCGATTATGGTGTATAATTACTTGGAAACCAAGGGATCAAATTGAGATAGCCTCTTCACTTTGTAGTTTAGAATATTAATCCGTAATTTTCAAATGAAATTATCTTAAACTCGATCTAGCTTGTATAATAGTTTTATTAGATTTATGGTGATTTAGCTATAAATCATCACCGTTCGGCTTACATACTAATGTAAACAAATCACTTAAACAAATTGATTATTTACATATCCTCAAATAATACACTACTCATACTTGAAAATATTTATGACATGAACGTGTCCTACGAACGAGTGTCATTATATTAAAGTATTCTAAAAAAATATTAGCAACTATGCATAGCTATGAGATATGAAAATTATATTAATTACTCATTTAAATTTCTTGCACCACTCTCTATAAAAATGAAGCACCAAACATTGATAAAACTCATCAACTTCTTTTTATTGTTAGGTTTAATAATATAAATTTGATTGAAGTTTTGTGAGAATGCCCAATGTGGCGAAGATAATATTGAAGCTACTTGAATAGCAAGACATTCCCAATCATAATAAAAGAATTATAATAAACAATATTTAAAATGCAAAACTATATTTGTCGAGACATTTATTCCCCCTACATATAATACAAATATGTTTTAGGGTTATTAGTTCAATGCATTTGCATCAAGTTTCTAATTTTACATTAATTATTCTTTGAGGTTAGTTTAATGTCATACGTTGCATCTAGTTTACAATTTCTCATTAATTATTCTTTGAGGTTAGTTCAATGTACTTGCATTAAGTTTCCGATTTCCAGTTAATTATTATTTGAGGTTAGTTCAGTGCAATTGCATCCACTTTATGATTTCCCATTAGTTATTCATTAAGGTTAATTCAATAGTATAGTTGCATCCAGTTTTCGATGTTTCATTAATTAGTCTTTGAGATTAGTTCATTGCATTTGCATCCAGGTTCCAATCTCCCATTAATTACTTTTTGAGGTTAGTTTAATACATCTGCATCCAGTTTCTAATTTTCCGTTAATTTTTTTTCTAGGTTAGTTCGATAGTTTACTATTTCTATACAGTTTGCATACATGTAAAAGTCTGTTTTTATAAACTCACTTTCGTTTTGGGTTCCTAATTACTCGTAATTACTCATGTGAGAAGGCTAAAAAAGTGGACATTTATGCTTTGAGGTTAGTGCGATGTAGTTAAATCCGACTTCCGATTTCTAGTTAACTATTTTTTAAGGTTATTTCAATGCATTTGCATCCAATTCTGATTTCCCGTTAATTAATCTCTGATTTTAGTTTAATGCAGTTGCATCCAATTTTTGGTTTTCCGTTAATTATTCTTTGAGATTAGTTCAATGCAGTTGCATCCAATTTCCAATTTTATGTTAATTGTTCTTTGAAGTTAGTTCAATGCATTTGCATCAAGTTTTCAATTTTCCGTTAATTATTTTTTGAGGTTAGTTCAATGCAGTTATATCAAATTTATAATTTCCCGTTAATTATTCATTTAGGTTAGTTCAGTGCAATTTCATATATTTTTCAATGTTTCATTAATTAGTCTTTGAGATTAGTTCATTACATTTGGATCCAGTTTCCGATTTCGCGTTAATAACTCTTTAATGTTAGTTCAATACATCTGCATCTAGTTTCTGATTATTTATACTTTGATATTAGTTTGATACAATTATATTCGGTTTCTGATTTCTCATTAACTATTCTTTAAGGTTATTTCAATACATTTGCATTTAGCTTCTGATTTCCCACCAATTATTCTATGAGGTTAGTTCAATGCAGTTGCATTCGGTTTTTTATTTTCTGTTAATTATTTTTTGAGTTAAGTTCAATGCATTTGCATTCAGTTTCTGGTTTCCCATTAATTATTATTTAAGGTTTGTTTGATGTATTTGCATACTGTTTCCGATTTTCTCTTAAATATTTTTCAAAGACTTACATCCAATTTCTAATTTCTCGTTAGTTATTTTCTGTCGTTAATTTAATGCAATTTGCATAAAGTTTCCGATTTTCCGGTTAATTACTCTTTGAACTCAGTTATGTATTTGAATCCAGTTTCCGATTTCCTTATAATTATCCAATGTAGTGTGTAATACCAACTTCTACTTATCCATCTATAGCGTCCTTGCAAACATGACATAAAAAGTAAATTATGCTTAATTTACTGTGTGGGATCATCGAAGATTATCTAGTTCCCGATTTTTCGTTAATTATTCTTTAAATTATGCATGACTCACTATGTGGAATCTTCAAAGATTATCTACTAACGGGTGTTGTTATATTAATTATTCTGAAAAATATTTACAAATATGTAGAACTATTATATATTAATATTATATTGATCACTCAACCAAATTTCTTATAACGTGAAAACCTCACTCTCCATTAAAAAAAAAAACATTGCCTTTGATAAAACCCTTCAACTTCATTTTGTTGTTAAATAATAGAAATTTGATTGAAGTTTTGTGAGATTGCCTAATAAGGCGAAGTTCATATATATTAAAGCTACTTGAATAGCAAGGAGTTCCCAATCATACGGAAAGAGATAAGATCAACACCATTTTAAATGCAAAACTATACTTATCGAGATATTTCCATAACATATAACCCAACTATATTTTGAGGTTAACTCAATGCATTTGTATCCAGTTTATGATTTTCCGTTATTTATATTTTGAGGTTAGTTCAATGCAATTGCATCAAATTTCCAATTCCCGTTATTTATTTTTTGAGATCAGTTCAATGCAATTGCATCCAGTTTCTGATTTCTTGTTAATTATTCTTTTCGGTTAGTTCAATATATTTGCATCCAATTTCCAATTTCCTGTTAATTGTTCTTTGAGGTCAGTTCAATGCATTTGCATCCAGGTTTCGATTTCACATCATAATTATTCTGTGAGATTAGTTTAATGCATTTACATCCAGTTTTCTATTTCTCGTTTATTATTTGATAAAGTTGCATTTGCATCTAGTTTTTGATTTTCCGTTAATTATTATTTGAGCTTAGTTCAATGAGTTTGCATCCAGTTTCCGATTTTCCATTAATTATTTCTTAAGGTTTTGCATCCAGTTTATTTTTTGAGATTAGTTAAGTGTAGTTGCATCCGGTTTCCAATTTCCCGTTAATTATTTTTTAAGATTAGTTCCACTCATTTACATTATGTTTCCAATTTATAATTAATTTTTCTTTGAGGTTAGTTCAATGCAGTTGAATCCAGTTTCCGATTTCTCTTGAATTTAATCTTTGAGGGTTAGCTCAATGCATTTGCATCCAGTTTTCAATTTTCCAACAATTATTTTTTTATGTTAGTTTGATGTATTTGTATCCAAATTTTGATTTTCTGTTAATTATTCTTTGAGGTTAGTTTAATGCAATTGTATATATATTCTAATTTTCTATTAATTACTTTTTAATATTAATTTAATGCTTGCATTTGCATCCAGTTTCTGATTTCCCGTTAAATATTATTTGAGATTAGTTCAATGAATTTGCAACCAGTTTCGATTTCCCATTAATTATTTCTTGAGGTTTTGCCTCCAGTGTATTTTTTTAGATTAGTTCAGTGTAATTGCATCCGGTTTCCGATTTTTCATTAATTATGTTTTAAGATTAGTTCCACGCATTTGCATTATGTTTCCAATTTATAATTAATTTTTCTTTAACGTTCAATGAAGTTGCATGCAGTTTCCAATTTCCCGTTAATTTAATATTTGAGGGTTAGTTCAATACATTTGCATCCAGTTTCCAATTTTCCGACAATTATTTTTTTATATTAGTTTGATATATTTGCATCCAAGTTTTGATTTTCCGTTAATTATTTTTTGAAGTTTGTTTAATACAGTTGTATCTATATTCCAATTTCTCTATTAATTAATAAGTCAATGTTTTATCAAACACTAAAATTGTATGATTTGTAATAGGAAATTAGTTTATACAAATCACCTATTTTTTAACAATTTTTTTTATTTGACTAAATATATAAGAATTAGAAGTTGGAACACTAAAAATATTTGATTCGTAATAGAAAATTACCTTATACAAATCACCTAATTTTTAACATTTTTTTTATTTGATCAAATATATAAAAATTGAAAATACACTCAAACTCCAAATATAAAAATTAGAAATACACTCGAATTCTCAAAAGAGATTCCATGAAATTGTAGGCTATTAGAAAAGATTATCTCTCTTATTAGATGCCACATAGGAAAGAGAAAATCCTCCTTTAAAAGCCTCCGCTTTAGTATATAGATAGTAGATAGCAGATTATTAACTAATAGATTTGTTAAAATAAAATAGAAAAATATAGAAATTATTAGTAACTTAATGATGGACACGTGGAACACTAGGGGCACTGGTTGATGATCTACCAGCACGAACAAATTCGGGGATTTTTTTTTTTCTCCCGAAAATGAAAAATGCCAATAAAGGGATTTTAGGGGTGGGGAATGCAGTTTAAATTGAAAAAACTATATTGGCTTAAAAATTAATGAATACAAGCCGCCCTGAGTTTTAGAAACTATCCACTATAACTTGAGGCAAAAAAAAATTACACCATGGACCAATATCCTTTCTCTCTTTAAAACAACTTTCAGGAGTCGATAATTTAGCTAGTAACTCAAACCAGAAAGAAAATAAAACAAAGCCCAAATCAAATACATTACTAAAAAATACCCAAATAATCATTTAAACTAAATCATAAAAGATCAAAGTTTTATAGTGAAAAATTCAATTGGTGAATTAAGAGTCTTGTTTTTGAAAAAGGAAAATAAAAGGATGCTCCTTATACTGTAACAGTGAACAAATAGAGCTTCAGTACAACAGCCAAGGCCAGCTGCAAGGCTGCAAGTTTTTTAAAAAATCAAATTTTTGTTTGTAGTATATATGGTTTGTTCTTAATATATGCATCTCGAGAAATCTAAACAATCTTGAGAACATCCTATGTCTAATGAAATTTAGAGCAAGGATCAATTTGTAATAAATCAAAATATTGTACTGCTTTGTAATTAACTTTGTGTCCAAAAATCAAGAACCACCCACTGTGCAATAATAGATTTAGATTTGTTAAAATAAAATAGAAAAATATAGAAATTATTAGTAACTTAATGATGGACACGTGGAACACTAGGGGCACTGGTTGATTCTACCAGCACGAACAAATTCGGGGGATTTTTTTTTCTCCCGAAAATGACAATGCCAATAAAGGGTTTAGGGGTGGGGAATGCAGTCATTGAAACTATATTGGCAAAAATGAATGAATACAAGCCGCCCTGAGTTTTAGAAACTATCCACTATAACTTGAGGAAAAAATTACACCACGGACCAATATCCTTTCTCTTTTTCTTTCAGGAGTCGCTGAAAAATTCAATGTGCTCCTTATACTGTAACAGTGAACAAATAGAGCTTCAGTACAACAGCCAAGGCCAGCTGCAATAGAAAGATCCCCAACACAATCAAGAACCACCTTTCACCAGCAGACATGATATGTGCTCGGAGATTAAGGGCAACAAATGTTGCTGACATGAATCCTGCAACACCTGCAATCACCCATCTAAACTCTTCCACAGGAACAACGGACAAGCACTGCATTCACATCCATATGCAATAGGTTATTACTATTATTAATTAAAATATTAAAATAAAAAAAAGAAAAAAAAAAAAGAAAGAGAAAGAAAAAGAGAAAACCATATGCAATACGAACTCAATAAAGCCATGAACAACACAAAACTATGCCGAAATTCTATAAACATGATGCAGGATATGAAACACCTAATCTGTTCAGACAAAATTACTTGAACAATAGTTGGGGACAAACACGACGCATTTTTAGCCTGCCTGCCTGCCCACTCTGTCCCTCCAAAGCAAGTGTCTTTTTACCTGTATGTTATGTTACTAGAGTTGTGTGCACCCCCCCCCCCCTCAATTGAAGCAAATATTCATTAAAAGCAGTTTTCTCTGGTCTATATCTATCGTAACCGTTCTGCAGATATTTCTGTAATCCACTATAAATAGATAGCAGTAACAGGTTTTCTAACATGATGAAATTTCCTCATAAACAGATATGTTCATGCTGTAATTTATAAAGGAAAAAAGAAAAGTGAAACTCTATGAACTTACCGAGGCAGGAATGAAGACAAAGAGGGAGTATCCATATAGGCACAACAGCTGAACCAGACCGGATGGTGCAGAGAAGTATTTAAGGATAACATACAAGCAAAGAGGAACAAAAGTAGCATAGCCATAAAACAAACCAGCCGACCATGTGATCATGTTAATGTCATAGTCCCAGTCTTTTTTCTGCAGCTTGTGTGCCACGTATGTGACAAAAGTGCCAATTGCAGCTGCTACGAAGATTAAGGTAGTGCATATCCAGAATGGCCCGTACCTGCTCAGTACATATGTACAAAATTTTATGGCATGCCCCACAACCATAAGAAACAAAACAGAGATAATATATTATCAAAATTAATAAGAAGATCGACAGAGATTTCACAACGACAACATAGAACATATGGAAAAAATTAAATTATAAACTCTCTTTATGTCATTGTAGCCAAAATGAAAAGAAATAGATATAAAATTGTCATCTCAATTGTACAATGATTTCGTAAACTTGGGAAGAGTCTTGCAAGATTGTACAATAAACTCGTAAACCTAGGAAGAGTCTTGCAAAGATAACCCTTTGATTCCGATCAACAAAACTTGAAAGACAACACTTCAACACAAAAGATCATTTTCTGTTTATCCTTTTAAATTTTTTAATCTACAGTTCTACACCAATTAAGTTGCAAAATAACTGTTAGTTCTTTTCAGATAAAACAGAGACATATTGTTAATAGTAATTAAGAAAGCATAGGATGCAAGGCATGTACAAGAAGTAAATAAAAACACAAAGAAACCAAAAAACAGCAACCGAAACTAGGTGAACTCCAACAACCAAAACAAAGATTCAAAACACAAAACTCCTAAAAGGTGTGTCCCTCCATGTCTCTCATATCGTCGACCAGAGAAGTATCAAGCCTATGATCAAAACATTGTTCTCTTCTATAGATGTCGCTGTACCATTAAAATGTCTCTTGGTCCACTCCATCCATGGGCAATACATGATCGCACAAGGAATGATGCTCCACAACTTGGAACCCTTCAAGGAATGAACCCTAGGAAACCAGGATTCCAATAGATCCTTCACCGACCGGGAAGCTACTGAAACCACTTCCAACTGACAGACAAAATAACTCCAAACCTCCTAAAAGAAGTGATAGTGGATGAGAGTGTGACTATCACCCTCGGAGGCTCAGACATAGATAGGGACATAAATCAATCATAATTTTCTTTCTCCTAATAAGGTTAGTTCCAATCAAGAATGTTATCTAGTGGTTTCTTACAAGTTACAACTAACAGAAGGCTTTTTTTCAGTATTTTCTATACTTCAAACCTCCATAGTCTTCCCTATTACCCTTGCCCAACCTACATTCTATGTATGCTATTCTTGCTACTCCTACTAGTTAAGTTGTCATTATCCATAGGCATAAAACCTATGTTAGAAACTTTTGTACCGTCCACCAAGCTCTTTATCTTTAGGTGGGAGCACTGGGGACATCATCTTTGAGTGGAAAGGCTAGTGCTCGGACCTTGTCATAGTTTACTAGGATATCCACCCTATGATTTTGCATACTCTTTTCCCGTAGTAAATATATCTCAATCTACAGACTTAAAAGTAAACTACAGTCGTTCAACTAAATATCTAAAACTGTGCTAGGCCAGTCAATTTCCCAAGACTATGGTGTGATGGTTTCCTGAAGAGTAAATAAACCCTAAAAACTATAAATCACTTGCCAGCTCCTATAATACCATTAGAAATGTTTAAATTTTTTTATGACTTCTCCTGAATGTCAATTCCTACTTTAAATAGAAACTCTTAACGGAAGTCATGAAAATGTCAATCAAGATAATCAAGTTTCAGTAGCATAAGATGACTACAATCTTTAAGACACTAACAGCGGTCACAAGCGTATCCGTTGTAAGTCTCATTATGCCACAGAATGAAGTACAAACTTTAGTGTATATGCTATATAGAGGTAGTCTTGACAGAGAGAAAAAGGGAGAAAGTCGTTTAGTTAGAACGACCCAAATAACGACAATCACTCTAGATTTTCACGATAAAAACCCAATGTGGGCTCCGTTCCAAGGGAGATAGAAAACGGCAATTGTTCAAGGTATTTTATACATCCAACCACAATAGTTTCACACTTCCACAGATTTACTAATATTCCAACAAACGTGTCAAACTGCGTTACTAATATTTCAAAAAACATGCTAAACTGCCAAAGAGTTGAAAATCCTAGGTTAAGAGACATATAAGAAGTTAAAATAAGCTCAGTACAAAACTAAAATGGTAGGTGCAAATAGGCAGTGAGTGAAGCTTTACTTAAAAGATATCAAATGTTTGATTTCCAAGAAAAATAAATAAATAAAACATGCCAAAAGGAGATGGTGCATTGGTGCTACAACATGAAAACTACTAATAGAATAATGGTCTATCATTAGATAAAGTACATCTATTCAAACAACATTGGACATACAAATGGACCAGGATAACTTACAAGTCTGGGTTGGTAGCAGTCTTTTCAGAGAAGCTTCCTCTAAATGGAATGAGTGATTCTTTGATCCTGTCTAAAACATCTGAGGTGTCGACATCAAAGAATGGCTTGTAAGCTGCCACTTTAAACATTCTCAGCCAACCTCCAGACTGAGGTTCATCAGAACTACCACCAGGAACTGGTTTTGAGAATGAATCTACGAAATTTAAATTGCAAACACAAGACACAATAAAGATGGATGAGAAAATGTCAGTGCAATCAGCCACCGTACAATTATGAAGGCTGCAATATAAATGTTATTTGAGTACTAAAAGACACAGAAATTTGTATTGCATCCAACACAGGTACGAGTGCCAAAGACACTTACCCCTCTAAATCTGAGACACAAACTATTATCACTACTTAAGAAATAGAATAAACACAGTGTTTCACAACAGTCTCTGCCTCATTTCCACAACTATCCCCAGAAAGAGAAGTCCTTTAAAATATTTATCTTTATAATATTTCTGAGTGGGAGTCCACAAAGCACCGACAAGAGGATGGGTTATAGTTTTCTTCTACTGTTGCTTAGTTGTTTCTGCAATTCTTAAGTTGCCCATTTGTTCTTGTAGTTTACCAGACTTGCATTGTAATTCTCTCATTTTACATAAAAAATCTATTGCTTTATCGTAACCAACAAAAAGTGTACATAGCATTTGCAATAGTCAAAGTTGACTATAACTTTCAGGTATAGCAAATGCAAATGGCTAAGCATATGATCGCCATGAGACAACCAGCAGCAAACCATCCTATCAGACTACAGGACTAACAATATAGTTTGACTTCTGAAACAATACAAGAGACTATTTTTAGTTGTATAACAATTGTTGATTACTTGCAGAGTGTTATATTGGATCAGTTGTATAGCTTCAGTCTAATGTTTTTAAGATAAATGAAAACGAAAATCGTTGTATAAACACTAAGCCAATCCATGTTTTGGAGTCGTAATTCGCTGTACTATGTTTTTCCGAGACGTTATGTGTATATATATATATATATATACCTCAAAGTATGTCAGACACTTCGTGTTAGTGTCGGATACAGATACATGTACCCGTGTCAATCGATAACATATTGGAACAAAAGGTCAGAACAATTAATTAAAACTTGAAACATTCATGAACAGTACAGTGTGCACAAGCATAAAGAGTGAACTACAGCATCTAACAGGAAGTATATTATTACAAGAGAGAGGGAGAGAGACATGAGACTGCAGTGACAAATAAAGGTTAGTATTCCATGGTAATTCTTTCTATTCTCTGCTGCTAGTTCTTTTCTTCATTCTCACTTTTTTCCCATAACAATTGGGGGCGCTAATTCGCTAAAATTAGTGTTTGGATTCGCAAAAGTACCCTAAATGGGTACGGACGAACCGATACGGGAAACTCAGGGGGTATGAACGAATCTGGTAACTATGCGGTGGAACTTCAATTCTGGATTCATATTCAAATGATATCAGCAATGCAGGTGCCAACCTTTGGGTGATGATACCAGAGGTCTGGAGCTCGAACCCCGCCAGTATCAAAGAGTTACTTATCTCATTTAAAACAAGTTTGCCAATCAATATATATATATTAGCAATTAAGTAACAAGTGACCCAAAACAGCTTCTCCAGGGCATTCAACTTTTGGCAGGGGAGTAAAATAACTGATCAATGAAGTCGGTGTCCAACGTTCCAAAGTAACCAAAGTGTAACAGCAAGTATCTATTAAACGCTCCCCATATTTGGAATGTCTAAACTCTAAAAATTACTTCTCAAAAGTTAATATAATCTCATAACAATGGAACCAACAGCTCTAGTGAAAGGCTGAGCACCATGGTAGTTCATATTTTTTTCGTTTATCATTGGATAAAACCAGCATTTGATTAATCTAATAATACAGCTCTGATTGCCTTATGAGAAGTAATCCTAGAAGTTGTATAAATCGATAGAACACAATCAAATGTAGTATCATAAATGAAAGAAAAAAAGAAAATGTAAAATGTGATACATACCATCTGCATCGCGAGGAGGGCGATATCCACCAGAGATTTTTCCTTGTGCTTCAGACGGCGGAAATGTTTGTAAATTGGAATCTACAAATAACAACACAGTACACACAATTAACACCAAAAACATACATGCAAATAAATAAAAAGAGAATTAGAGAAGTGAGAAAAATGGGAACCTGTAAATTGAACAGTTGTATGAGGTGGATCTGAAACTGCCTGCAACAATTTAAGAAACTAATGAATGAAGATTCCAACTGGGACAGAGAAAGAGAACGAGAAAACTTAAAACTTACGGGGACAGATCCAGAAACTTTCTGGTTGTCGAGACTGGTGTACCCCCCGCTCGACATCATCTTTTATTATTTATTTATTTAACCGTATGTGTATCTCGAGGTCAACTTCTCCTTTCTTCTTCTTCTTCTTCTTCTTCTGTGCTTTCTCTCCTGCTCTAAAAACAGATCTCCTCTCTTTTTGTTTTTTTCTTTTCCGTCTTTCTGATTTTGTGTATGGATCGGAGGCCCAAATAGATGTCGGGTTAGCCCAGCACATAAACCAAATAGCAGTGGGGACGTGGTAGGTTTGAATTCGCTACGGTTATTTTATTGCCAACTTGAACCAACAATCTTAAGACTAAGACGTACATCTATTTATCAATAACACTAAGACTAAGATCTATACCATGATTCTTCTATCAATCCATAACTACGTATGTGGTAAATGTGAAGAAGTAAACCATTATTCCAACAATAATGAAAGAAGCTAAGTATCTATGGGAATTTCCCCCGTTAAGTAGTCATGCATTACAATAGTGTCCTCAAATAAACCATTATTCCAATAATAATGAAAGAAGCTAAGTATCTATGGGAATTTCCCCCGTTTAGTAGTCATGCATTACGATAGTAACCTCATTATCAATCCACTACTATACGTCACTCATCTTTCTAGGAATCCAAAATTTCGTGAACCAAATTCAGCCTTAGTGTAGTATGTGGTGCTTAGACCCTCAGTAGTAAATTGGTTTGGGAAGAGAATTTTCTAGGAACACAGTTACGATAAAGTATGATGCAACCGCTAGTCTTCTACTGGGCTATGCGTGTTTTTTAGTTGACTTGTTCAGTTCATTTTGGTCCCTGCAGTTTGTTATTTTCTTGTTAGCATATTTGTCAAGAAAATCCTAGGTTTGAATTGTATTTGATCCAAATTAACTTCCTTTTTGATACCAAGAGTCTGTGGATGGTTTGGTTCCTCTTCTCCATAAATAAGCTAACATTAAAATGAGAAATGATAAGTGGCAGTCATGGATGGGTAGTTGTACAAATCTGATATGGGTGGTTCTGGAGAAAGCATTTGTTCCACTGCTACTGCACCTAGCCACTCAAAGATTTTACCCGTAAGTCTAACATGTTAGGGTTTACCAATACCAATCGATCCCCAATACACAGATAATTTGTACATGAACCAACTACTACTCCAGACAAATACTAAATATTCACTACAACCAACCTAATATGCCCAACTCTCTAAACAACTATTAACAACAGATAATAATGCAAATAAAAGAACAAGCATACCACAACACAAAGATGTACCGTGGTTCGGCCAATGGTGCCTACTTCCACAAAAGCTAATCCTTTTATAAAGTAGGAAGGACGATTACAATCACTCCTTTTCAGTCTCTCATCTTACTAGATCACTCCTCTCTCTTTACAGGTTTTTCTCTCTGCAAATGTTATCTCTCAATCTTGATTGCTTTCAAGATTGGGTTTTCTCTCTCTTGTGTTGCCTTGGTTCGTGTGTTAGGTTTTGCCAAAAACCCCAACTTATATTGCAAACTCGCGGTTTCACAAAAATATAATTCGCAAAATAAAGGTATATGGCTGCCTCTCTAAGAAGGCCAATGTCGAGCGACGTGCCCTCAACAACCGTTTAGCGACTTCCATTATTACAATGGCTGGCTTTGGTTTATTTTTTTCATCCTCTTGTGAGGGATGACTCCAACATGACCTGCTCGTTGAGATCACATGCTCTTTGGCTAGATTTGTTTGTAATTTTAAATTGAAAACCGCTTGCTGGCTGTTTTAATTATATAACTTGTCATTCCTAGATTAAAGATATAGTTTAATAACGAGTGTATAGGCTGTTTTAATTATATAACTTGTCATTCCTAGATTAAAGATATAGTTTAATAACGAGTGTATGGTTCGACTGAGTTGGAATTGCTTCATAGGAGCTAGCTTTTGTATTGTATTGATAACGTTAATAATGAGCAGAGAAGGGAGCCCGAGGTTGTAAGCCAGTTGAGATTGACGTACACACTGCCATTCAATTAAGTTGAATGGAGATTTCTGATCAAAGTTCTTTTTCAACTAGGCTTAAATTGAAGTTGTTGTTTATGGAAATTTTTACTGCATCTTACAAGCTTCTTTTCTAAGAACATATATGGTCGGCCGTTTGGTTCTTTTAAATGCTGAAATGGTTCTCAAACATATCATCAGTGAGACAGGATACCTTATACTCTTTTCTCTTTGCAACTTCTGCCTATTTTCTTTCTAGCCGTAGTTCAGTGGGATAAGGTTTTCACTAGGTTCAAAAACATCAACTTCATTCAACAAGCTATCCATCTTCGTATTAGCCTCCTGTATATTTTTCAATCTTTCAACCAGATAAACAACCTTGCTTCTCGATGTTGCATGCCAATCGGGATCCCAGTCATCATGTATAGAATTTATTACAAATAAAGGAAAGTAATATGAGAAATAATAACATATAACTTTGTCATTATTTTTATAAAAAAAAAAGGCCAAAAATCAAATGAACCTATTTATATGAGGGTTGTAACTCAATAAGATCCTTGGACACAAGCCATTTTGGATTAGGATTTTCTGGTCGAGCTAGAGTTTCAGGAGACTGCATTTCATACAAGTTCCCACAGCCAGGTAAAACACATTTCTCGCTATCCATCGCAACACAATCAAGACAATTCAAAGAAGATGCATGCATGGTGTTATGACTAGCAAATGACACCACTCTTTGCACCTATAAAAAAAAGAAAGAGTCATGATCTGGATAAATTTGCAGACCATAGAAGAGACCTTAGAGCCAACTCTTACCTGAAACAATTCCCACCATCCTGAAGAAAGATTTTTATGAAGACATACTCCTCAGAAAAATGATCCAGACCTTGTTCCACTAGAACATCCATTGTTTCCTGAATATCATCTCCAACTTCGGCTATTTTAATATGTCCAGCCACACAACATGATAACCTCACATTTCTAATTAAGATACTTCGGAACTTCCACTGCTTAAGGTTCAATATACTCTCAACATGCGAAGGATCACTCCAGTCAGCCATTAAAATGTTCCGCCGAACAGTAACTACTAACTCATTGTAACTCCTAGCATGCTCTTCCATGAAATCAACAAAGACCACCTTCCTGATTCAAGGAGGAATAGTTTCTAGCATTAATCATGCATCTTTGAAGAAGCTGTAACAACCGGGAACGACCTTCCTCATTCTCTGCCTCAAAGGGCCGGAGAATCCCAGCCTCCCACGATTTTTGATTCTGCCCATAGGCTTCTTCATGAAGAAATTTGAGTAAGGGCTAAAGATGTGACACTTGAATGTTTGGAATAGTGGGTGTTGGTGTCCTAGTTAATAGCCACCGATTTGATGCTGTAAAGAAGGTTGCCATTTGGAATTTATTTGTCAAGTTAAAACTTGAACCAAGTGTGATAAATTAGAAAGAGAGAGAGATTAATTTTAGAGAATATTTACTTGATTGATTTCTATAGAGATTACAATGGTTTATATAGAGATTACAAGTTCCTAAAATAGAAAACTAAAATAAGAAATATCTAAGATTGGTACAAATATAAAGCGCGAGTAGTATCACAAATAGTACGTATACGCTGGCACAAGTATGCAAATGAGAAGCACGGGCTGCTCGTTTGGCGTTCGATGACCATGATAAATTAGAGAGAGAGAGAGAGAGATTAATTTGAGAGAATATTTACTTAATTGATTTCTATAGAGATTACAATGGTTTATATAGAGAGTACAAGTTCCTAAAATAGAAAACTAAAATAAGAAATATCTAAGATCTGTACAAATACAAGCGGTGCGAATATTGCAAATAGTACGTGAGGCGCGAGCGTGCTCAAAGTTTGCAGTCAAGAAGCGCGGGCGCGCTCTTTACTCTAATGTCTAGAATTACTTCTAATACTATTAGAAGCAATTCTAATAAAGTGTGTGTCCTTCATCTAGCATTATTCTTAGCCAATGTACTTGCATGAAGACACTTCTCTTACGAGGTGCCCATTCTACACTCGAACGGCTAAAGGTGGTTATCACAATATCATAATCCCATGCCAGGCTTTTGTGATCGGTTCAGACATAAACACGCAACTGACCAGGTCTAACGTGCTTTAAAATCTGGGTCCTCCAGTGATCAACTAAATTTGTTGGGACAACAATGAGAGTTGCTCTCGATAAATATAACTTGAATAAGTCTATAGGCTTAGTGAGAGCAATTTGAAGAGTAGCGGCGTCAAAGGCCAGATCTTTAAGGGTACGTGGGTAATACCATCTCACAGTGCCCTTTTCAACCTTCCTAACGAGACCGAATGCTTGAAATATCTTATGATATGGATGGGTGTGACCAGAAGAAATGGAATACGTGTGCAAGACTAGACGCGTCAAACCAACTGTTCCCATTTCCAGAAGTTTGTCTTCTGACCAGTTTAGACAACCAAGTTAAGGCCTTTATCGTTTCCATGTTCATTAACAATTACTTCTTTTTTAGCACACCTGTGAAAAACAACACATTCTCCTCATTACCCTCAGGTGTTCCTTTGGTATAGAAGCCTGGTAAGATGGTTATGGATCCTTTGTAGTCCCAAGATTCCTCGGGGTCAGCACAACAATAACTGTTGGAGGATACAGAAGATACTGATGTTGATTTCTTTCCATATGCAGATTATATGATTTTGTATTGTAGAAAAGTGTAATCTCTATGAATCAATAAATATGGTTACTGTCTATTCACAAGACAAGCCTTTCTACCCAATCTACTTGGTATCGGAGCCATCTCTATTCCAAATCACAACCGCCACCACCACCATTTCCTTCCTTAACACACCACCTCCATTTCCTAACCACAACACATCAACCACTTTTCCATTTTTTTTTGCTTCGACAGTTTTTTTTGGTGTTCGGTTCTTTGTATTGTGTTAGGTGAGTTTTCTATTTAAATTCGTTATATTCTATGTTGGGGCTATTGTGGTGATCCAAAAGCATGTTTTTTTGGTGGTTGGATTTGTTTTCCGTTTTGCCGGTTCTTCGTGCAGCACTATTTTTGGGCATCTTGTTTCAAGATAGTCTTATTTGGGGTTCCTCCCTCTTATTTTTATTTTTTGGTTGTTGCACAGTTTTTCGCCTTTGGTAATACAGTAGCTTCTTTCGGTGGCTGATCTTCTTACCGATTTTTAGTACAACAGGATTCATATTTTTTTTTCCGGTTCATAATGGCCAATGAGACTGTATCTACGGTAGTTGCAGATAGATCATCTAATTCGTTAATACATCATCGGATTACTAATTCATTGCTTAGTGGTAGTAATTTTCCTGTTTGGTCACGCTCAATTAATTTATTTCTTGGTGCTCGAGGGAAGACTGGTTGGTTGCAAGGGAAGGCACCAAAACCAACAGAGGCTACCAAATTGGCAGAATGGGACACTGACCGGTGTAAGATCTTAACCTGGTTATTTAATTCTATGGAGCCTGATATTTATGAATTATTTATGTTTTATGATACGGTTGATGGGTTATGGACTGGGTTGAACAAGATGTATGCACATTCTCGTAACCAAATCCGTAAGTACGAAAGTTATGGGCACGTCACTCATGCTAGTCAAAAGAATGACTCGGTGAAGGTTTATTATGGAAATCTTAAGAAGGGATAGGACGAGTTAGCTCATTACAAGTCTCAATTTCTGGCCAGTATTTCTGGTATGACTCATGTTATTGCTAAGGAACTCCACAAAGCGTCGGAAGATGAGCAGGTATACCAATTTCTTTTGGGTCTTCGAGATGAGTATGAGACCCTTCGCTGTCAGATTTTGGGTACTTTTCCACTACCTTCTCTGAGTGAGGCTTATGCTATGGTAGAAAGTGATGAACGTCACCGCCGTTTAAAAGTCACACAATCTTCAGAGACACCTACTCCCATTGATCAGATGACATTTGCTGTTAATTTCGGATCCCGGTTTCAGGCTTCTTTTGCTGGAACTTGCAAAAAGGAGCCATTCGTTTGTAATCACTGTGGGAATACGGGACACACTAAAGACTGTTGTTTTAAACTGTATCCGGAGTTGAGATTTAAGATTGGTTCTCAGAACTATTCTAAGAACCGTGCTCCTTGTATTGCTGCAGTGGCTGAAGCATCTTTTGAGACTCCATCAGATACACCTGCCGACATTAATCAGCTGAGTTCTAGGATTGATCAGCTTTTCACCATAGTTCAGAATTCTCATGTCCAGAATTCTACTGTCCCTTCAACTATGATTGCCTCAGGTACTCTTACTGCTCTTCATGTTAGATTGGATTCTGCTAAACCCACATGGGTTCTTAATTCAAGGGCTAATGACCATATGACTGGTGAGTCTAATCTTTTTACATCCACTGTATCTATTGTCTATCGGTCTGTATGCCTTGCTGATGGGTCATCTACCCCTATTCTAAGTAAGGGGGCGGTTTGTCTTTCACCATCTATTATGCTTTAGTCTGTCCTGCATGTGCCAAACCTTTCCCTTAATTTGTTATATGTTAGTCAGTTAGCCAAAAATCTCAATTGTGCTGTCATTTTTCTCTTTGACCAATGTTTTATCCAGGATCGGAGTACGAGGATGATTTTTGGCATGGGGTATGAGCGTGGCAGACTTTACTATTTTGGGGAACCTCCACCGGTCACTGCCTTGCAAGGCTCTGTGTTGCTAGCTTCTGGCTCTTATGTTTTCTCTTTACAGTCTTTGAACTTATAGCATGCTCGCTTAGGACATGTTAACTTCCAGTATCTTTGTTTGTTATTTCCCGAATTAATAAAAGCTTGCAAGTCTCATAAGTTTCATTGTCACATTTGTGCTTTGTCTAAGCATACTCGTTCTAGTTATATTTCTAGAATGCATCGTACTCCCTATGCATTTGATCTTGTTCATTCTGATGTTTGGGGACCACCTCCAATAACATCCTAGTCAGGACACTACTACTATGTCACTTTTATTGATGATCATACCAGGTGTACTTGGGTTTATCTGCTCAAGCAAAAATCTAAGGTTCTCTCTTCATTTACCAATTTTCTCAAAATGGTTAAGACCCAGTATAATGTTACCGTTAGGGGTATTTGATCTGACAATGCCAAAGAGTATGTTTCAAATGCCTTTGTGTCTCAACTTAATCAACAAGACATTCTTCAACAACTTCCCAACACCTACACACCTGAACAAAATGGGGTTGCTGAAAGAAAAAACTGGAGTCTTATGGCAATCGTTCGCTACCTTTTATGAGGAATAAATGTTCCCAAATCTTATTGGCATATAGCTATTTTGACTGTTGATTATCTTCTTAACCATACATTGAGTCGTGTTTTGCATAATAAAACCCCCTTCCATCTTCTTCATCCGGATAGAGTCTTATTCCGGATAGCTCCCAAGGTGTTTGGATGTACTTGCTATGTCCAAAATCGTAGTCCAAGTCGAACAAAGTTGGATGATAAAGCAATTAGGTGTATTTTTCTGGGATACACTATCTTCTCAAAAAGATATCGTTGTTATGATCCCCACACTCGTAAGGTGTATCATACCATGGATGTGACTTTCTTGGAGGATACACCATTCTTTGTTCCGAAACTCTATTTTCAAGAACAAGATACCTTTATGGACTCTTCTTTTCCACCTGGAAATGAAAACTCTATCCTGTTTGTCCTTTACCTGTTTTTGATACTAATTCACAGGTACTTGAGCAGCCTTTACAGGAAGATGTTCGTCATTCCCATGTTCCACCCCTGCCAGACTCCTCTGCTCCTAGTGCATCTTCCCCAAGTAACTCTAGTCCTGTTTATGAGTTTATTACATTATCTAGTCCACATGTTACTCCTCCTCCTCCTCCACCACCACCACCACTTCGTAAGTCTTCACGGGATAGGCATCCAACTGACTGTCTCATTGTTACCTGTTGCACTCACCATCCTATTAGCAAGTTTGTTTCTTACCAGGGACTACCTGGCTCTTATCGGGCTTTTCTGGCTGCAACGTCTTCGGTTTCAATTCCGAGATCAGTTTTTGAGGCCTTGCGTGATCCCCACTGGGCTACTATAATGCACTGTGAAATGGAGGCCCTGGAACGGAACCATACATGGGATATGGTTTTCCTGCCACTCGGTGAGAAAATAGTTCAATGCAAATGGTGTTTTCTATTAAGTATTTGGCAGACGGTACTGTGGATCATTACAAAGCTCGATTGGTTGCCAAGGGGTTTACCCAGGTTCCTGGCAAAAATTTCGGTGATACATTTGCTCCAGTGGCAAAACTCTCTTCTGTACGGCTTTTGATCTCATTGGCATCTTCTTATTCTTGGCCCCTATATCAGCTGGATATCAATAATGCTTTCCTTCATGGTGATCTAACATAAACTATTTATATGGATCCTCCACCTGGTTTTTGCAGTGAGGGGGCGATATGCTGGGAAAGTGTGTTGTCTTCAGAAATCTCTATATGATTTGAAACAGTCACCGCGTGCGTGGTTTTCTCATTTTAGCCAGGTGGTGTTGTCTCTTGGTTTTAGTCACTGCCAATCTGATCACACTTGCTTCATTCGAATGAACAAGTTTGGACATCGTGTCCTCCTTCTTGTGTATGCTGATGATATTATAGTTATAGGTGATGATATATCTGGTATTGCTCAGGTAAAATCTGATTTGAGTAAGGCATTTGATGTGAAAGATTTGGGGCTCCTTCGCTACTTCTTAGGTATTGAGGTAACACGTTCCCGACATGGGATTTCTCTATCTCAGAGGAAGTATATTCTAGACTTGCTGAAGGATACAAGCATGTTAGGATGTAGGCTAACTTTGTCACCTATGGATCCTAATGAAAAACTCTCTTATGAGTCTGGAGAATTACTTAATGATCCATCTCAGTATCAGCGTTTGGTTGGGAGATTAATTTACTTGACTAACACCAGGCCTGATGTAGCCTTTGCGGTTAGTGTTGTTAGTCAATTTATGCATGCTCCCCGTACATCTCACATGGATACTGTTTATCATCACCTGAGGTATCTCAAGTCATGCACAGGACTTGGTTTGTTCTATGCATCAGGTAGACAATCAGGACTGTCTTGTTATACAGATGCAGATTATGCTGGTTCCAAGACAGATAGACGGTCAACATCTGGTTTATGTACTTTCTTTGGGTCACACCTGATATCTTGGAAAAGTAAGAAACAAAATGTTACCTCCAGATCTTCTGCAGAGGCTAAATATCGTGCAATGGCTCAGGGAACTTGTGAGCTTCTTTGGTTACGTTCTCTCTATGATGAGTTAGGATTTCCAGTGGGGCCTTCTTCAAAGTTGTTTTGCAATAACAACTCAGCTATCATGCTTGCTTCTGATTCCGTACTTCATGAGCGGACGAAACATATTAAGGTAGATATACATTTCATACGAGAGAAGGTCAAAGCTGCTATTATCGTTCCAGTGTTTGTTCGATCTGTAGAACAAACGGCCGATATGTTCACTAAGCCAGTTGGACCCTCATTGCTCAAGAGTTCCATTGTCAAGCTGGGCTTGATAGATATCTTCGCTCCAGCTTGAGGGGGTGTGTTGGAGGATACAGAAGATACTCATGTTGATTTCTTTCCATATGCAGATTATATGATTTTGTATTGTAGGGAAGTGTAATCTCTATGAATCAATAAATATGGCTACTGTCTATTCACAAGACAAGCCTTTCTACCCAATCTACTCTGACAAAATGGATTAGTGTTCATGGTGCAAAACCAAGCTGTGGAGGTATTTGGTACAATTCCCTCCAAAAGCATTCGCCACTTGCCACAAGAATCACATTAAACCTAATTCTCATTTAACTCAACTTGAACACTACCGCACTTATTAGGCCTACTGGTTTAAATGATTACTAGGTTTTCGCTTTTGTTGGCTACTGGTTTAAATGATTACCAGGTTTTCGCTTTTGTTGGGTTGAATCTAACGGTCATTAATCGCTAGTACGTGCTAAGAGAATCTAACGGATAAATATTATTGTGCATGTCAACATTAGAAGTACACAAGTAGTAAGGCTGTCAACGGGCCGGATCGGAATAGGACACACCTAGGTCTAGGCTCGACCCAAATCATATTTGATATTTTGAGTCCAAGCCCGGCCTAGGTCCTATTGGGCAAGTTTGGATTCGGTCCAGGCCTAGGTCTGTTAGCAATACATGGAAACTGTTATTTTTTTCTAAAATTTAATCAAATTTGTAAGTGGCAAGAATCGAACACACATCTCGTGTGTGGCAAACACAATACTAACCAATATGGCTTCCAATTTTTTATATCAATTTTTAATAAATATAATAGATATATATATTAATAATATTATATATAAAACACATAAAACTATTATAGATTTCGGGCCATTATCGGATCGGACATAGGTATGTCTAGACCTCGCCCAATAATCTTATCGGGCTAAATTTAAAGTCTAAGTCCTTATCTTATCGGTTCGGATTCAATCGGGCTTCGGGCTTGTCCCGGCCTATTGACATCCCTAGCAAGGAAAGAGAGTGCATTGCAGAGGAGAGAGAGTATGGTAGGAGGAAAGAGAGTGTTGTACGGAAGGGCAAAAGGGTCAAAGACCCATTGAATTGGTCAAAATTGAAAGGCGTGGCCGGTTGGAGAACAATGTGTATTTATCATGGTTGAATCAAGTAAAAGAGTGACACCTGTTTCAATTTTCAACTAGTACATGGCCTATTCATGCATTAGGTACATCAGTTCATAGATAGGTTGAAGTATTTACCATAGAGATCATGATGTTAAGTGAAGATTGAAATCATTAAATACATACATTAGGTAATGGTTTAACTATCAATTTGGCCAACGTACTTTACAGGTTTTTTCAATTTGGTGACCAGGTTTTTTTTAGGCTCCTAAAAGGACCTTAAATCAGGCTTTCTCTTAAACGGACTAGTCTATTTACGGACATGTGTCTTGAACAGCTTATATAGTGTCTTGAACAGCTTATATAGTGTCTTGAACAACTTTTTTAATTTATGTTTATATATGACACTATATAAGCTGTGCAAGACATTATATAAGCTGCGCAAGACACTATATAATTAACATGTCTGTAAACGGACAATCCGTTTAAGATAAAGCCATGACCTTAAATAATGACCAAATCTAAAACAACCCACAATTTCACCTACAAAATGATTTAAAACCTAATCTTTTGTGCATATGATCTACTAACCACAAATAATATCTCTACAAAAATTCAACTTGTTTGACAATTTTTAACATTGGCAAAAGATGATTGCAAAAACTAGACATTTCTGGACTGTTAGATATTTTTTCAAAAATTGACAACTATTTTTATCTAAGTTAGAGGATATCAAACGAGTTAAATTTTTGTAGAGATGTTCTTTATGGTTAGTAGATCATATGAACAAAAGATTATGTTTTAAATCATTTTGTAGGTGAAGTTGTGGGTTGTTTTAGATTTGGTTCTTATTTAAGGTCTTTTTAAGAGCCGGGCATATATATAATGACATGTAATATATAATTTTGTAGGCTAAGTAATGACACGTAATATATGACACGGGTATATATATATAACCTGAAGAATGGCACGTAATATATATATATATATAATGACACGTAATATATGACACGGGCATATATAAAGATTTTGTAGGCTAAGTAATGACACGTAATATATATAATTTTCAATTTGGTGACTCTGTTAATTCGAATTCTAATCTTTCTAACATAGTCAAATATTTTCTGATGTGGCATATTTTTTTTCTTCTTTCGATAATTACATGTCATTACTTAGCAAACCGTGTGTACTCCAACAAACTGAGCCCAGATTTGACCACGTATCTTAATTGAATCGTAAAGATTTGAACACGTGGTCTTGTTGCATTCTCTAATGTTAACAGATCCAAAAACAACAACAAAAAACAATAAGTGTTGTCTGAGAAAATAAAAGTAGGGTTAACAACAAACTAAAACTAAAATCGTGAAATTGTGAAACTAAAACTGGGAATTGAAAGTGGGGAATCTAGAAATCGATAACGAAGCATGTGAAGATGGAAGGTTAACCGAGAAAGAAACATTGAACAAAGTACAAATCGCGGTAATCGACAAGTAAGTTTACTTTGTCATTTTGATATTTTATGATAACAAATGTGAAATTAAGACAATAATCTAGGGTTGAGACAGATATTTGTTAAAATAATGTTGGTGTTTCATGTTAATTTGTTAAAATATGGTACTTTTGCCATTGGTAGAGGGGTTTTTTTTTTTTTTTTTTTTTTTTTTTTATGGTTTGATAATAAATTATTAAATTGTGATGTAGTTTCTTTTGTGGGAGCATTATGAAATATTATATTGTATTTATGAATTGGTGTTTACTAATTGCTATGTTTTTTTATTTTTTAATAGACTGTTTTTTATTGCATTGTTGTTCATTAATTGTTTATAATATTTTTGTTCATTGTTTATAATATTATTGTTTATTATGAACTTTTTTTGTCTGTCAATGAGCAAGTATGTTATTGAATTGAATTTCTATGACAAGTTTGAGAGAATTCCTGAGCTTACATATAGTGGAGGGCTAGCAAACTATTTCTTTGATATTAAACTTGAAATGGTGTCATATTTTGAGTTAGTTGATAAGATCAAGGTGTTAGGTATACAAAGATGCACTAAAATGTATTATCTGTTACCTAGTAGTTCATTAGAGGGTGGTTTAAGAACATTATATGATGAAGTTTCAACATGTCAGATGGTGGAAGACACATTAGATCGATTATGGAGTTGTTTCAATTTTTCTTGAGCATGGTGTTGAGGGTGATCCCTTTTTTATTGATACACTGCCAGTTGAACCTTCTCAGACTCATCATATTCATGGTGATTGTTATAGTAAGGAAGGTGATAGTGATACTGAGGATTTGGATGACCAAAGGGCAGCTTATAAATTTTCGCGAATCGAGGAAAATGAAAGTGAGAGTGATGATGTTTGCTAGTTTGGATCATTTAACTGATAATGATGAGGAGTTAATAGAAGTGAGAGTTAGGAAAATGAAGTACGTCAAAGCAAAATGTTAGTCAGGAAGTGGCACCCATATCCCAAACTAGTCTAGAGCCACCATGTGAACCTTCATTTGAACCTACCCCTCAAACTCCACCATTTTCTGAACCTCTACCATCATTTCAATCTCCACCATCATCTAAAGCTCAAGCTCAAACTCAAACAAGTTCTGAACCTCAAGAAATCTTAGAAACAGGGTATGATAGTGATATTCCTAACTATCTTGAGTACATTAGTCCTAATACTGAGTCTAGTGATGAGGATGATGCTAGCAGAGTGGTGAGAAAGCAACCAAGTTACCCCGTCTACAATTTGAAGAATGATATGTTCAAGGTGTTACCAGTTGTAGGCATGAGATTTGCAAATAAAGATGAATTGAAGGACTGTTTAAAAGCTTTAGCAGTTAGTAAAGGGTTTCTCATTCATTTTACAAGGAATACAAAGAAATTTATACATGCCAACTGTGCTGATGGGTTCCCTTGGAGAGTGTGGGGAAGCAAAATGCAAGGAGAAGACGTCTGGCAGATAAAGACCTTGGTTGATAAGCACAAGTGTGTTAGGGTATTCCATATCAGGGTTGCAAATGCAAAATTTCTTAGTGGTATATATCATGATAAGATAATTAATAATCATATGTGGAGGTTGAGAGATTTTAGGGATGATGTCAAAGAGAAATACCACTTGTATGTCATTTTGACTCAGTGTTATAGGGCAAAGAGAATTTCATTAGGAGAAGTTGATAAAATGTTATAAGAACATTATAGCAGTGTATGGTACTATGCCTATGAGATATTGAGGTCCAATCGTGGTTTAACTGTCAAAATTGAAGTTCACAATCCTTCTTCTAATGTGCAAACAAATGCTGACAATGAAGTGCATATTGAGGTTGACAATCCTGGTCCTTCAATGCAAGCTCATTTTCTAAGAATGTATGTGCGTATTGAGGCATTGAAGAAAGGGTGGTTAAGGTGGTGCATGCTAGGTTATTGGTTTAGATGATTGTTTTCTCAAGGGTTTTTGTAAAGGTGAACTTTTGGCTACAGTTGGAAGGGATGGAAACAACCAAATGTACCCAATTGCTTTGGTAGTAGTTGAGGGGGGGACCATAGATTCTTGGTCGTGGTCTATACAATTGTTGATGAATGACTTGGACATAATTCAAGGTGCAGGGATTACACTAATTACAGATCATTAGAAAGGGTTGGTCCATGCTATTGAACAGTTATTGCCAATGGCTGAACATAGATGTTGTGTCAGGCACATATATGCAAACTTTAGGAAGAACTATAGAGGGGCTCAGTTAAGGAGCATGTTTTAGACCGGAAGCTTCTAAATGTGGAACTTAAGAGGAGTTTAACATTGTCATGGATGAAATGGAGAGTATATGTCCACTGGGGCATGCTTATTTGATGAAGCAGGGGCCTCATAGGTGGTCTAAAGCTTTTTTTCTTGCATCCTCATCTTGTGAAACTGTTGAGAACAACATCTGTGAGTATTTTATTAATGGTGTTATTATTGAGGCAAGAGCTAAACCCATCATTCATATGCTTAAGGACATTATAATCTATTTGATGGGTAGGATGGAAAAAATAATAATAATAAAAAGAAAAAGGCAATGAGCTAATGGCATGACAAATTGACTCGAAAGGCAAGAGAAAAACTAGAGAAGAATAAGGTGGAACACTACAAGCGGGCAACATATTCTGTTGGTGATTACAAATTTGAAGTCAAGTTTGGTTTGGATGGGTATGTTGTTGATTTAAGAAATAGGTGTTGTTTTTGCAAAACGTGGGGTTTAAGTGGTATTCCATGTTGCCATGCAGTCAGTGCAATATATTATATTACTGATTATCCAGACAAGTATGTTAATCCATGTTACTTCTTGGAGACTTTGCATAGAGCATATGATACATACATACAACCTCTTAATGGAGAAAGAATGTGGCCAAGATCCAAACTGGCTATATTTTTGCCTCATATAAATAGGAGAATATCTGGTAGACCAAAAAAGCAAAGGAGAAAAGAGTCACATGAAGCTGAGAAGACAACAACTCATGTTTCTAGAGTTGGAAGGAGAATGAGCTGTATATACAACACAGTTGGTCATAACAAGAAAACTTGTTCTCAAAGGCTAGTCATCGATGTAAGTAGTAAAAATTTCCACTTTATAAAATATAACTATTAAAGACTTTTATTGTATTGGCACAAGTTATTTTATTTTATTTATTTATTTATTTTGTTTGGATGTGTTAGAAAAATGACCAAGGTATGGACAATGTACCAACCAGTGTTTCCAATATTGATGAAGCAGTTATGCACAATGTGCCAGTTATTCAAGAGGATTTTCTAGGTGGGTTTACCAGTACAAGATTGGATGTACCTTCCAAAAGAAGACATAAAGAACTTGTAAGGGCTGCTTCTAGTGTGCATGTAAGTGGTGTATTCAATATGCCAGTAAGTGGTGCTTCCAAGACAAGAACAAGTGAATGTGTAGTGTTGTAATGTCATAAACATGTATGCCATTTCTTTTATGTTTATATATGTACTATAATGTATTTGTTAACTTTATTATATAGTTAGATGGAGTGGAGCCCTCAGCTAGCTAGAAGGGACAAAGTACCCCCAAGGTTATGGAGTCTACCCTTGTGATTATGGAAGACAATTCTCAAAACAAGCAGTCGGAAGTCAACAATCATCAATATCAAATTAAATGGGGTTACCAACAAACCAGCTTGGAATGCTCCAAGCACAAGAGCTGCTCCTACCTAAAGAGCTACTCCAAGCACAAGAGCAACTCCAACCAATTAGAAGAGTTACTCCAAGCACAAGGGCTGCTCCGGCCAAGCACAAGGGCTACTCCAACCAAAAGAGCTACTCAAACCACAAGGGTTGCTCCAAGCACAAGCCTTGTTAGCAATACTCCGAATAATTCGCGTATAATTCACGAATCGAATTTTTGAAGGCCACTTTCGAACCTTTCAATAATTTAGAATAATTCATGTTTTTTTTTACTATGAACGTATAAAACAGGAATTACCGAATTATTCAAAAATTCATTTAAAAAAATACTTCATATAATTTATTTATTTTTTGAAAACCAAATTCTTGTAAGGATGAGTAGCATAAAGAAACATAAATAAGAAACAAAAAATAGAGGAGAAAAAAGATATGAGATTGACAATGACTTAAAAACTTTTGTATATCTATGAAAGACATGATTTTTTTCTTTTTGCAGATCAAATGATCGAGTAAACTAACATAAAGACATGAATGTGTTGTTTCTAATTCTTATTTTCCGATACAATTTACAAATCTATATTCTAAAATAGATATAAATATAGAAGAGAGAGACATATTGACAAATATATATTATAATTGTACTAGAGTAAAATCAGTGAAACATTATAATAAGTATAACATTTTACTCTAATTATATATTTGTAATATATATATATAGTTATAAGTAAACCATTATAAGTAAAACATTTTACTCTAGTTATAATATATAGTTATAAGTAAAATTATAAGTAGAACATTATAATATATAGTTAGAGTAAAATTAGTGAAATATTTTAATTATATTGACAAATATATATTATAATTTCTCTTTAAGTATACCGAATTTTTGATATCCAAATTTTTATTTCAAAACGTTTAATACTTGTATAAAACATACTAACGATATTATTAACATTATTATTAATTTTGAATTTTGACCGAATTGTTGATCAAATGTTTCTTATATGTAAACAAATAAAACTCAAATTATACCTGTACTGAATAACTCCCGTATTCTGAATTGCTAACAAGGAGCACAAGACAGGAAGCAAGCACAAGATCTGCTCCAAGCACAAGACCCGAGTTGGTAGGAATAATGCAACTCTTTGGAAATTTGTAATTTCCAAGGCTTTCAAATGTGGATTTTCTAATAAATGGTGGTGTAATAAACTCAAATAACTTCGAGAGAGAGAATGTACTAGGTGCCAAGAAATCTTGCAAGAAGACTGCAACCATGAAAAAATGATCCTATATATGTCCCGACTCAGTATTTAGGCATGTATTTTGGATAATTTTCATATTTTGGTTTGGGGATATATTGTTTGTCAATCCATATGTATTTGGTACTATCTTGTTATCCTCAATCTGAAAAAAACTATCTATGCCAGTCTTCACTTATTTTGCTTTGTATGTTTTCTATGTCGGACCTTATTTTTGTCACTTCCTTTGTCTGCAAGTTATTGTTTTGTCAAAAGAGAATAGTTAGTGGTTTGTCACAATGCAAGGTCTTTGATCAACCTACAAATGCAACCCGTGCCCTTAATAAGCCAAATGTTCTCAATTTTAAGTATTGGAATTGTGAACTTTTTGTGTTGGAATTGTGCCCTTACTAAGCACTCCCCAGGACCAATTCTTCCTCACTCCAAATTCCATCTCTCTCAAGTTCTTTCTCTCAGTCATTTCTCATTCATGGCAGAAGTAAGTTCACTATGGAATTATAATGAAGATGGAACAAAATATTGAAAGATATCATAATTTCAATGAAGAATATTTAAAGATTTTGTGGGAATTCATTGCGCAAGAGGGTAATGAAAATTTCACTATTAGGATATTAGGATGATGATGGCTTACTTGGGTCAAGAACTGAAGAAGAAGATGAAAGCTAATGGGGAGGTTGTGTAGGCATCCACCACCAACCATCCACCAAAGAATTGAAGAAGAAAATGGACTTAAATTGGTTGTTTTGTTATTTTCTGTCTTTGTGCCCTGTTTCTTAGTAAAGTTTGAAGTCAGTCATGTGTTGAAGTATGTTTGAAGTCAGTGTGTTTGAATTGAAGTCAGTGTGTCTAGAGTATGTTTGAAGTTGATGTTAAATCAATAACAATGAGTAGTCATTATTTAAATCCATTTTCTTCATTTTATTGCAGTTTAATAACAATACATCAAACTAAAATTTAAAGAACCAAATTTAAAGACGATAACAAATCAAACAAATAACAAGCTAAGTAGGATGATCAATAAGTTCTTCTTCCTCGAAATATTTTTATTTTTCCCCACTTTATTCTCCAGCTCTTTCACTTTAGTTTCAAGCATTTTCTTGCATTTTCGTTCAAGTTCAATGGTCATTTCCAATAACTTATTCAATGATTCCTCATTCGTCATTTCTCATCTCTGGTATCGGTGGCTCCTTCAACCATTTAAAAAAACTACATCGACGAGTCTTGCAAGCATAATACAATTTAATTACTGGGAATTTATTTATTTATTTATTTTTTCTGACTTAGACATATTGAATATGGATGGATGTCCACACCAATAAAGCTTCACAAAGTTTGACGATGCCATCTTCGATCAACAATTTGTTTGATTTTTGCAAAAAAATTGAACCAAAATTGAAAGTTCCAATTACAGCGACAATTAAGTCCAAATTAGAAAATATTTGACGGCGACAATTAAGTCTAAATTAGAAAATATTTGACTCTGTTAGAAAGATTAGAGTCCGAATTAACAAACAGAGTCACCAAATTGAAAAAAATAATAATAAATAAAAATAGAGGCCAAATTAGATTTAAAAAAAGGTGGAGTCACCAAATTGAAAAAATCTGTGAAGTACACTGACAAAATTGATAGTTAAACCTTAGATTCTATGGTTTAACCAAATAGAAAATTCGAGTTTAGAAACAGGAAACTTGATCAGAATCTGTTTCTCAGATTGGGCTTATGTTTACATTCTGAGGCCAAACATTTATGAGGTTTGTATTTGGGCTATCATGAAAACACAACCCAACTCGCCCAAAATGTTTCCTTTTAATATAAACCGTTGATTGTCTAGTAGTGATGTAATCTAGATTCTAGACAGCGTCAGCAATAGCCAATAAGTTGAACCTCTGAGTGCAACGTGTGAAAAAGGCAAAAAGGCCCCACGTGCCAGTTGGGTCTAATAATAAGACTTGTACAGTTCAAGTTTTTTTAGTCTAAAATAATTAATAATAACTTTCCATTTAAATCTCTTTCATCAAATCTTCAAAAATTTTGGAGGTAAAACAATTGATATAAATTTGTTTGTTATATGAATGGAAGATTACATGTTAGATAATATATGAGTATTTGCAACAAAATAGTTTAAGAGTTTGAATCTGGAAGCAATGGGTGATTATTCGTTTTCAAGTAAAAAGCTGGAAATTCCGAGTGTGTCTACCAGTACGAAAAGATCGAAAATATCAGCTATTACTGCTATTCCAAAGACTATTAATAAGCGTATGGATTCTATGTATCAGAATAGACCTGGACTTGAATGTGCTGCCCATATAGCAGTCTTTTTGTTCAAGGTTGCTGCTCGGAGAATCTCAAAGGCTAAATGCCCTGTTTTTTGGAGTGCTCTGCAACTCCTATGTTACCCACCGTTCAAGTGGATACAGAGATGGGCACCCTTGAGGGCATCCAGGTTGTTATCCACACACTAAACAAATTTCAGTGCATTACCGTATTCATACATTTTTGTGTCATATGGTTATTGCACATAATGCACGTCTGTCTGTATTACGTACTACTATCGTATAACATGTGTGTCCCTGCTCCACCTTTGAAGTATCTTTTTGTGACTTGGTTCTTGGAATTTGAATTCGCGTTGGCCTCATAGTTTCCTTGTACGTTCATAGGCTGGAAAAAATTTAAGTACTATCTTGACAAACAACATGAATGTCTAGATCAACATTTTTTGTATGTTTAAATTAGCAAGCTGTGCAATATTCTTAGTTCTCATTTAGTTTGTATTGAAAACCTATCGGGTACTTTTTGGAGAAGTATAAAAATATTATATTTTTTCATTTAGTTTCTACATTCATTTATAATTAATAAACAAAGATGCAGATGCTGTGGTGTACAAATGTAAAACAGATCAAAGTGCATGTGCGCACATACTGATAACCATACTGAGTCGCCTATGCAGAGTAATATGGTGTGAACATGCTGGTACAACCTTCCTTTGTGCACATGCTACACTAACTGAAAATCAAACTGAACCCGGTGGCTCTATTGGTGGTAGGCCTCGATGAATTTAGTAATCTTTATTTGCAAACAGAATCTGTCTTATCCAAAGGAAACTGCATTTCCTTGTGGTTGCTGTTTAATTTTTCTAATACAAGGTTGAAGGGTTTTGACTGTTAGTTGCACCTTTTTCCCCCATGCATATAGATTTTAATTTGCATTGTTTTGATGTTAACTTAGATGTTTCCCTTAGTTTAATGTAAATTTGTTTTTCTTCTTTTCTATATTTTATAGCATTTGTCAAGACCACTATTGTTCCTCTCGGTAGCAACAGCTTTTTCTGAGCAATCCGAATCTGACAGAGAGAACTCGGATGCTAGCGGTGATTCTCAGCCAAATTCTGAACCATTTTCAGAGCCACCTGTCTTACAGCAAACTCAAGATATAAGGTCTGAAAGGTGAAAGCTTTTAAGCTATATTTGGTTTTCAATAATACTGAATGAAGAAGTTGGAACAGGGTGCTTCTATAGTAGGTAGTAGGCAAATATATTTAAAGATAACAGTTTCCCAAAGAAGCATCGTCCTGTTGAGTTGACATGTTCTTAACAATCTTAAATATATATATGTAGACATGTAGTGGAAGTTTGTAACATGGTACATATGTATGTATCATAACGGGTTCTTTTCTTTTTGAATACAATCAATTCATAAAGCAGGTTATGAGAATTTTCCTTTTTTCTGCTATGCCTTACTCTTCAGACATTGTCCCGTTGTCTAAGCCACATACAACATGGTTGGTAAGTATGGGAACACCATACACCTCTAAGTTTCACTCTGTTTGATGTTTAGAAGACGAGATAACAGATGAATCCAGCGTGGGTAGGCATATATCTATCTGGGGGGGGGGGGATGCATATGTTTTTTTTTGCCAATGCTGACTAGTCGTGCTTCTTTTTGGCCAATGTTGATTACCCCCACCTTTTTATTATTTTTGGAACTTGTATGAATCTATGGAAGTAGTCACTTGTTCATTTAAACAAATGGTTAAAATTTAACATTATTACGATTGAGATGAATTCCAGCGATAGAGCTGATGGGCAATCCAGTGCTTGAGAACAAACAATGGCTATGATACAAACATTGAGAGTGAAAAAAGAGTAAGGAGAGGGGGGTTGGCTGTGTCTTTATTTTTGTACATGTTATTGCTTGTTCGGTTAACTGCAATCAGTTTTTCATTTATGATATATTTATATTTTCATTATTTTGGTTAGTTACGGTTAAAGCTCTGTGGTTCAGGACCATCATTCCTTATTCTTTCTCTTTGAATGATGTATTGATTCTTCATTTTTAACCTTATGGTGAAAAGTGTAATTTTATCCATAAATCAAATTCTAATTCTAATTTCTTAACTCAAACTATTCTGATTAATTATATTCTCTTATATTTGTCAGGGTTTGTGATGAATCACCTCAAAGTTTAGCACCTGAAAATTGGCTAATACAACTGTACAAGGAGCTGGAAAAGCAGAATCTAACTTTACTTGAAAGGTGACTTAGTTATACAGTTCCTGCATGCCAAGAAATGTTTTTTTCTTTACATAGTACTGAGTAGTCTTATATTGTATACTACTGTCTAATGCTTAAGATGCTATTAGTCATCTATGCCTTTAGGCTTTGTGGGTTCTTTAAGCTATTAAGAAGAGTGGAAGAAGAGTTATGGAAAAATGAATATGCATTGTATTTGTCTGCATGTTAAATGTATGTAGAAGTTGGATACTGATGCAAATATGCAAGTTATATCCAGAGTAAGCCAAGTAATTGAACGAAGTGAACTACGAGTCGACATAGATAAGGTGGACTGAAGGTTGATAATAGTCTGTGGAAAACAACAGTAGTTTGCGAAGTTTCACAAAGTGATACATTACAAGTAAAGTTTACATATATAATATACTTTGCAAGGTTAAAGAGATGCAAGCATGCATGTCTCAGAATATAAACATGCTATGGATGCACAGATCTGTATTTCTTGTTAAGCACTGAGTTTAACTCTTTGGGTCTTTTTGGTGCAACCTTCCCCCCAGATCCTGCGTATTTTGACATTTTTTCACCATAAAGAACCCTTTACTTATAAGGAAGGCGTTCTGTTCTTTACGGTTTATTTGGTTCAACAATTGCAGTACCAGATTATGGTGGTCAAATATCTAGAACAGGTTAAAAGAAATCTCATAAAGCATCCTCCTGCGATACCTGAATTGGTGAGATTCAAATTTAAGTTTACTCGATCCCCATGCGTAGTAATTAAATGACCCGAAAAAAGTCTAGCTGTCCAATTATGGTAATCTTATTAAGGACACGGCTCAAAAGGATAGTCAGTGCGTATGGTATGTGCCTAAAACAACAGCACACACAGATGCCGACAGTGAGAGATACCTGTACAGACCAAATTTGTTATAAAGACACCTGTGTTAATTATATGTTTGACTTATTAAAAACCTTGCAGAATTAACGAGGATGAGCTTCGTAGATTCTTTGCTGCCGCAAATGGCGACTATGCGTGCTTCTTTTCCTCAGTCAAGAAGACCATTCGATGGAGGGAGACTTATAATATACTTTCCGTACACGAGCTTCAGTCATGGTCGCATTTGGTGTTCTGGCATGGATATGATGTGAAGCTCCAACCTTTCCTTTTTGTCCGCTTGGGACTTGCTTGTACCAGCTTGCCATTTCATGAAAGGCCTCGGTTTACTCAAGCAATTGGTACGACCCTTTTATTTTATAGGGTTGCAAAATCCAATTTTTTTTCCATTGATTAAGAGAATATAATCTGAATTTTTAAAATCTGATATACTCAACTTTCCAATACACATAATTTTGGGAGCATGAAGAAGAAAATTGTCATTGTTGGGTCTTGTATAACTAAAAGAAGTGCTTTCTGTCCTATGTTTCTTGATTCCTTTTTATATTTTAGTCCTTCGGCTGTTGGACATGTCATTTACGTACAATGGTGTGAGTAAAATTTTATGATGAATTATACCATATTGTTACGTAAGTTGTTGTTCTCACGTTATAAATGGATATAAATGGAGACTTCCCCAGGTCGGAAAACAACAAAAGGGTAGATAAACTAGAAACCTATGTATTGGTTTGGAGGAAAATATTTTGTTGGCATCACCCCGCCAACACAGACAGACACCCCAAAAATAAAAGTTGAGCAAGTTTGGTGTTATTGGTAGATAGAAGGATGAGATCACCAGTGGTGCTAGTATATGACATTTGAAAGTGAGGAATCAAAGTTGTGGCACTTGGAACTTCAACAATGAAAATTGTTTTTTAGGTAGGGGGCATGTAACATGAGCAAAGGTTTGAATCTTTGTTCTTTTGTATTGCAAACCCTGGAAAGAGGGACGAAATCTTGGTTTTATGGAGAAACTATCGACCATGGCTTATCCTTCCCAAAACGACATTTGGTCATACCAGATTCCACAAAAGGAGCTTCTATCCTAGTGGTAAATAGAGCACATTATCAGCTTTAGTACTCTTTTTGTTTTTTAGTTTTAATTGGTCTATAAATCAAATGCGTATAACATATTATGGTGTTGTTTCCTTTCCATTCCATGTCAAATTAACGTATAGTTATCCTAGGTTTGTACTTGTCATTATACTTATATATTTGGCTTTTCATTTTCAGATTTTTAGAACCTCTCCTCTCTCCCCCCCCCCCAAAGACTCACAGCAGGATCAAGTCAACAAAGTGTGACCGTGATCTTGCTGTTTGAGTCATGTGAAATGTATTAAATACCTTTTCGGACCTAAACTTACCTAAATACCCACTTGACTTCCCAAGACCAAAGGGGGGCCTAGTGCCACGTGTCCTCATCCTATCAACTCATTCCAACGGCTTAAACAAAGGGGTTTGTTAGTGACATGTGTCTTTATTCTATCAACTCAATACAATGTTAAACAAAGAGGGAGTTAGGACACTTGTCCCCATCCTATCAACTCAATCCAATGGCTTAAACCATATCCCCTTGAAGTTACCATCACCAATACTTGTGATTTTTTGAGTTGGTGGGTACTACTAATATGTTTAAATATAGTGGGGGTAGAATACTAATAAAATTTCTCCGTGTTTTATTGAAAGTTAACTACCCAAATGTTCCATACTCAATTTGTTTCATTACATTTCCACACTAATACACTAATGTAATTTCTTTTGTATTAAAATGTTATAGGACTTATATCTCCTTGTTATATCACCGATGATGGTATAGAATATTTGATGGACTTTTTCTAATTTGTCATGTGAGGAGGAAGACAATGAGTTAGCCATAGGATCAATTTGAATGGATGGTCAAGATTAAAAACTAAGTAGTTGGTTATATTAAATCACGTTCTTTGGATTAAATTTGTTGACCATCAAGATGACGGCACGTGTACACTGTACACCACACTTTCAAGGGGTGGACCATTTATTTAATGACAATTTTGTAAATCTAATGTTTGTCAAATATTCGATAATGTGGTGGTCTTCATAGAGTTGAGGGCTATTTTATTAATTTTACGTGGGGAAGGGTAAAGATGACATTGCACATGCACTAACTAGACGGAAGGCATGGCTGACTTGGTAATACTGTGAGGGGGGGGAGGGGGTTCTAAGATTCTGTTTCATTTTCTTCCATTGGTTCAAAGACTGTACTTATCCTTTTGTGGAGTATTTTCACATCAAATGTCATATTACGTAAAATAATTATTATCTACATAAGTTTTAATCAAGTATCATGTAATAACAGGAGCATTTGCTCTTGTAATAAGGGTAGTTTGGGAAGGAAAACAAATCTAGGACGCGTAGCTTAGGTCTTGTTATGAAATTAAACTCTACATTAAAAAATAAAATAAAATAAAAAATCTCCTAGTCAATCGACTTGGTATTTTAAGCTAGGAAAACCGAAAGCGTTAGGTGAGACACATGAAATGTCAGAACCAAAATCAGCTGCCTCATTTCAGCCTGAGTTTTGGCTAGTGATTTGAAATTTTCATGATCATCTCGGTGCACAGTTCCTCCGTTTTAGTCTTATTTCTTTCTAAAATCTTGAGTCAATGGAGTGGGTGCTGTTAATGCTGTCATAATGCAATGTAAGAAAAACAACAGGCCTAGATACTAACAAGAACATTAACTTGGGGTTTTAGAAAAGTAGTGGAAGTACAACCGGTATTTTGATGTTTTCACTGAATTTATTCCCTGTCGTAAATTTACCCATGCCTACAAGAGTCTTCATGAAATGATCCCAGCAAACTAACTACCTGAGAAATAAGAAGAGAAAAACTTACCGTTTTAAATTTTAACCTAGTTTTTGTATTACATTTGAGGATGAAAAAAATCCTCGAAGTACTACCCTACGTATAGTATTGGCTGTTAGAGCGTTCTATATTTGAATATCTGAGTTTTAGTTTATGCAGTCGGGTTTGGTCATTTGCTACTACGGAGACATGGTCTGGAGTTTTGTTTTAGGCTTTGTAGGACCCCATTGCATTCTTGATTGCCTAGTATCAAAAAATAGTACTGGAGCGTTCGCTTAGAAACTTGGGATATGTAACTACAGAATTTACACCAGTAAATGTTGGAGAATTTTACAAATTGATTTTACTCTTTCCCCTTGAATTTTTCAAAAGCCTTAGGAAAGAGTTGATGGTATGAATTTTTATTCTTTTTGAGTATCGCTTAGATTGAACAGGGAGTCTTGCACTTGGTCAATTCAGAAGTTCCTCAAGTTACAGTTTTAATGGATTGTGAAGGTTTGACACCCTTCAATTTTCCAATGCAAATACTGAGATCTTGCTCTTCCCTTGTTCAAGATCACTATCCAAATTGTCTTGGTTGTTTGTTTATCATACGGCTTGCTCCAGTTGTTAGAGTGGTTGCTCAGACCTTTATTCAAGTAAGCTCCATTATCATCATCTTCGAGCGCTTTTTATCTTTGGTTTCGTCATTTTCTGAAACATGTACTTATAGCTACATATCTGAGATTCTCATCAGGTTCTGAAACCCGTCACTCGACAAAAGTTGCGGATTGAAGGAGTAATGTACAAAAAGGTGCTCTCTGAGTATCTTCAGACCGTACCTTCATTTCTTGGGGGTGATTGTGTTTGTCCCAAGTGTTCAACTCCTCCCTTTGGTGATTCTGAGACTCGTTGGAGCAGTGAGAGCAGCATGACTCAACCTAGTGGAAAGTTCCCAGATGGCAAGGACTTGTCCTCCTCCGCAGATTCTTACTGGGTATCATCATGCTGCTGATTTTTGTTGGCTTTATTGCAGGAATGTATGGTTCCGAAAGTCCTCTCTTGCCCTTGTGAAGAAGTGATAGTGACCCCTTAGTTTCCTTTGAATTCATTCCCTGTGTTAGGCATTAGGATCACATCTATCTGAGGTAAATAGCTAGTCAGCTACCATCAGTTACATATCATATCTGGTTGTTAGGTCATCAACTGGAAGAGCACTTGTCAAATTTTTGTACAGCCGAAAGTTTTTCCTTTTGGTACTGATGTTCAGTTTCTCAATATGTGGACGCTTAGTAAAGCTACAAATATATGTTTATTGCTTGCAGAGGTATATGGAAACTTGTGAATTAGAGAAAGCCCTATGGAACAAGTTGTCTAGTCCGCTTATGGAATAAATCATTTTTTGATCGGATGGGCAACATTGATGGGTTACAGGAAGCCATGGTGTATAATTTACAATACAGCTAAGAATCTGATTGATTGGAGATCACTTGTATTTTCGGTGGTGGAGATGCGCCTTTGGACGGAAATTGGTTAAGTATGAGAGAATAATTTTTTAGTTGTTGAGAGAGTTGTGATATCTGTTATCATTGTATGAAAGAACAGTCTCCTATTTATCTGCGGCTGTGCAAGCAATTAGGTGTTTCCACTACTAAGGAAATACGTAAGGGATTGTGATGTTATATCAAAGTTGTATCTTCACTATGTAGAAAAGAACTATAAACGCCTGGCCACTTATTTTCTGTCAAGCCATTGTACGTTATATGGCTCAAATGCACATTAACTAAGCACAGCAGTGGCATAAGAAAGCTAGGGAATAATAACCGAAACTGCAATCTTACATCTTACGCCCCTAGTTTGAGAGGGAATTAGAGACGGTTTGATTGGTGTTTAAGTATGTCTAATGGAAACAAAATTTCTAGAGACTAAAAGTAAAATATGCAAAAATTACGTAGTAGTAGTAGCAGTAGCATGGATTGCTGATACGGCGTAGTAGTAGTACACATCCATCACAGTAGGACTTCGTGTAGCATGGATTTCTGATACGGCGTGAGTGCATATATGTGAGTTGTATGCTTATGTAATTAGGTTGCGTACGGGCAAACAACATTTAGCTCTCCTGTAAGTCAACGCAATAGGTCGCATCCGCTCACGGATTAGGGTGTGTGTATGGGTCATATTCATGACATGGGAGGTTATTGGTGGTAAGGGGGCCATATCCGGTATAAGAAGGAGAAGACATGCTGCAGTGGATCGTATTCCGCGGAACCCTAACTACAAGATAACCGACACACCACGTGGAGAGAGATAGACCGCTAGATGAAAGAGAGATGGACCGCTGGATGAAAAAGGGGGTGAGATATAAAGAAGAAGAGGCCAAAGAAAAAGGAGAGAAAAAGATCGATCCCGAGAGAAGAGAAAGGGAGTTGAGAAGGGACATAATACTAGTAATCTTATAGGTTGTAAGAGGAGATCATACATTTGACACCGTCTGTGGGGACTGTATATAAGAAAATGGCCACTGTAGGGAAAAGATGAGTAGGTAGACCCAAGAAAGTAGCAATTAGAGAGGCAGTTGACAAAACAGGGAGTGTTGAGATGGAAGGGGTAGGAGAGGAAGAAATATCAGACGTGGCGGCCGACGCTACCATACTTCTTCAGGAAGAGATAGTTAGGTTAAGGAATGAGAATGACGAGTTGAGAAAGGAGAGGGAGACCACACGGGGTGAAACGGAGCGGGGGGATCCTCGGAGCAGTGAAGTAGAGGGGGAGAACGAAGAGTATCCGCCTCCGGACGCAGAATAGACCGCGGGCATCACTTTGGAGATAGTACATGCTATGATTGAGAAAGATAGAGAAACGAACCGCATAGCGGAAAGAGCGAACAGTCTTTGCTTGAGAAGGAGGTTCGCGAAGTCTTAATAAAATCGGGCGGATTTGATATGGAATTCAGAAGTGCCTAAGAGGTTCTCCTAGCCTAAGTTTGAGAGATATGATGGGAAGGGAGACCTTACTGATCATTTGCACCATTTTCGGCAGCAGATGCCATTATGGCAGGAGAGTAAGTATGATGGGCTCCGCTGCATGATGTTCCCCGCCAGTCTTAAGGGGGGAGCCTTAGATTGGTATTACAGGTTGGGTTCACGGAGCATCAAAATGTTTGAGGAGCTAGAGCACGCATTTGTTGATCACTTCATACACCAGAAGAGAAGGGTGGTCGATATTGCGGCACTGTTCAACATTAAACAAAGATCCGCGGAGTCTTTAAGGGAGTTTTTGTGTAGGTTCAAGGAGGAAACATTGAGGGTGGAAAATCTAGATGAGCATACCACAGTCATTGCCTTCCAGCATGGCTTGAGGCAGGGAACTAGAGTTCATGAATTGGTTTCCAAAATCGAAATCACTACCTTGCATGCTTTGTACCCAAAGGTAGAAAAATACATACGATATGAAGATATAATGCAAAGGAATGCGAAGGAACAGAAGAAGTCAGGGAAAGCAGTGCAGGCTGTAGACAGAGATGACCGAAAGGGTAAAGGTAAGGAAGAAGACAGAAAGAGAGGATCATACAGGGGAGAGAACCGAGGTCCAGAGAGGACGGGGGATCGAGGCAGAAGGGAGGTCCGAGAGAGGAAGTCATACCGCGAAATAGAACAGACTCCTCTTAACAGGCCTTTAGAGGAAATCTTGCCTCTCATTAAGGGGCAACAATTTTATGAGGGTCCGCGGAGTACTCCGGGGGAGATAGAAGGGAAACCATTTTGCACGTATCATCAAATCAGGAATCATGCCACTAATGAATGTTATGCTTTGAAATGGTTAGTGGAAAGAATGATTGAAAAAGGAATGCTCAGGGAGTTTGTAACAGAGGTTCGTCAGGCCGAGAGAGTGCCAGCGCCGACTAGAATTTTAGGTACTATCAATGTCATCTTTAGTGGGGAAGCATTGGGAAGGAATGCTCACAGAGACAAGATAAGAAGGACATCGAGCTTGTAATAGGTTAATTAGGTGGTGAGCATATCGCGATTAGTTAGTGGAACCGCGATGGGTGAGGAAAACATAATGTTCACCCCGAAAGACCTAGAGTCAGTAACTTCGCCGCATGAGGATGCATTGGTGATTACCATAGCAATGGGTAATTATATGGTAAAGAGGGTGTTGATAGACTGTGGAAGTTCAGTGAATTTATATTATTTAAAAGGGCCATGGAGGAGATGAACATCTACATAGATCAGTTAAAGGCCCCTCAAACCAACTTGTATGGGTTCAACGATAGTATGACAGAGCCATTGGGGGAGTTGGTGCTACCAGTAACGGCAGGGTCGATGACGGTATTCACCAGGTTTATGGTGGTGGACACTAGTTCCCAATATAACGCAATTCTAGGGAGAAGGTGGATCCATGAAATGAGGGCAATTCCATCGACATATTACTAGGTGATTCGCTTCCCCACCAATGGGGGAATATATGAAATAAGGGGGGATCAGGTGGCAGCACAGAACATCCATCAGGTAACTGTAAATAGCATGATCCGAGGAACGAAGGGAGAGGGGTCGACATGTGAACAAGGATCAACATAGCAATTATAGGAGATAGTGGCGACAGAAGTATACGAGCCTCCGCTGGGACCGAAAACCTTGGATGAAATTGAGGTAGTGAACTTGGGGGTGGGAGAGGAGGAGAAATTTACATCGGTGGGATTTGACTTGCCGGAGGAGTGGAAAAGTAAGTTAGTGCAGTTTTTGTCAAAGAATACAGATATATTTGCATGGGTGATTGAGGATATCACGGGATTAAACCCAGAGTTTGTCTGTCATCACTTGCATATGAATGAAGATGCGAAGCCTGTGAGACAAAAGATGAGAAGCGTGAGACCCAAGTACGCCGATGGGATTCGCGAGGAGGTTATACGACTGAAAGGGGCGGGAATAATAAGGAATGTATAATTCACGGAATGGTTGTCCAATGTGGTCTCGGTTCCAAAAAAGAACAACAAAGTCAGAATGTGCGTTGACTTTACGGATGTAAACAAAGAGTGTCCGAAAGATTGTTACTCTATGCCTCGAGTAGACGAGCTAGTGGACAGAATTGCAGGTTTCAAAGTGTTTTCTTTCATGGACGCGTCCATGGGGTACAATCAGGTCGCGATGTATGGTCCAGATCAGGAAAAAACAACCTTCGTGGTGGAGGGTGGTACCTATTGTTACACCAGAATACCCTTTGGTTTAAAAAATGCGGGTGCCACATTTTAGCGGTTAGGAGAAAAAATGTTTGAAGGTAAGATTCGGAGAGGAATGGAGATATATATTAACGACATGGTGGAAAAAAGCATGTCGGAAGAGGAACACTTAGAAGGTCTCCAAGAAACTTTTCGCATACTGCGAACTCATAGGCTGAAACTCAATCCCAAAAAATGCACCTTTGGGGTAACTTCAGGAAAGTTCTTGGGTTACATAGTCACACATCGGAATAGAGGCGAATCTCGAATAGATCAGATCACTGATAGAAATGTCGTCCCCTCAAAATGTGAAAGATGTACAAAGGCTGGCGGGGAGGGTTGCGGCACTGAACAGATTTATTTCCAAATCGTCGGACAAGTGCCGACCACTATATCGTTTGCTACGGAAAACGCCTGATTTCCAATGGACTGCGGAGTGTGAAGAAGCCTTTCAGGAGTTGAAAAGTTATTTAGGAAAGGCACCTCTTCTATCGTGAATACGCGGAATGGGTGGAGGGTTTTTGCGGATGGCTCCTCTACCGATACAGGAAACGGAATTGACGTCGTCCTAGTGACGCCTGAGAACACTCGGCTAGAGTTGTTAATGAAACTGGGATTCGCGGCTTCAAATAATGAGTCTGAGTATGAAGCAGTGATAGCAGGATTGGATATGGCACAGGATCTGGGAGTGAGTGAATTGTCTGTTTATTCTGATTCTAACTTGGTAATTTGTCAAGTGAATGGGGGGTTCATGGCTCGTTGCCCAAGGATGGCAAGATACCTGGAGGTTCTACGAAGGAAAGCAAGCAAGTTCAGTACGATCAAATTTGCCCACTTAGGGTCCCCGAGAGAATAGACATCTTGGCGCTTGGCTTTATGGCTGCCGATCTCGCCAGGGGACAGAGGGTCGATCTATCGAAGTGAGGGTATTAAATAAACCAAGTACATCAGAGGAAGAAGGGGTTTGGTTTACCACTGAGAAGGAGCTAGGTTGGATGACACCCATAAAAACTTTTCTGATGGGAGTAGAGATAGAAAACAAACAAGAAAGACTGAAGATGGAACAGGTGAGTCAAAGGTACACATTACTAGATGGAGATCTGTATAGGAGAAATTTCAACGGACTAATGTTAAAGTGTATAGGGTCGCAGCAGGTTCAAGAAATTTTGGCCGAGATGCACGAAGGTGACTATGGGAGTCACTCAGCTGGGCGAACAACCACGCACAGGTTGATATTGCAGGGGTATTTCTGGCCCCACATGAAGAGAGATGCCACAGAGTATGCTAAGAGATGTGAGAAATGCCAGAGGTTTGCACCATTGATACATTCACCAGCTGAGACGTTCCATAATGTGTTTAGCCCTTGGCCATTTGCCATGTGGGCACTGGATATAGTTGGACCTCTGCCCATGGCGACTGGTAAATGAAGGTTTATGTTGGCCGCTACTGACTATTTTACCAAGTGGGTAGAAGGAGTGGCATTACAACAAGTTAAAGAAGAAAATGTGAAGAAGTTTCTGTGGGAGAACATCATATGTAGGTTCGGGTTGCCATATATGATCATCGCGGATAATGGAACTCAATTTACTGGGGGAAAGGTACGGGAATTTCTGCAGGCGTTCAAAGTAAAGCAAGGGTTCTTGGCCCCTTACAATCCAGAAGGAAATGGACAAGCAGAGGCGTCAAATGAAATCATACTGGATAACCTCAAGAGAAAACTGGAGGATCGGAAAGGAGCATGTGCTGATGAACTGAATCACGTACTGTGGGCTTATCGCACAATACCACGAACATCTACAAATGAATCACCATTCGCGATGGCGTATGGGGTAGAGGCAGTCATACCAGTAAAGATGATAGAAAAAACGACAAGAACCAGAGTTGTGGAATTGGGAATAAATGAGAGGATCTTAGCCACTTAGTTGAATCTCATAGAGGAAAGAAGAGAAATAGCGCACATACGACTGGAGGAATATCATCGAAAGTTGCAGAGACAGTATGATAAGCGAGTGAAGCCGCGAACTTTCAAGGTTGGGGATTTGGTGCTGGGACGAGTTACACCGGCCACTAAGAAGGAGAATGAAGGTAAACTGGGTCCCAACTGGGAGGGACCATATGTCGTGACGGAGAAGGGTACTTCTGGAACTTACAGGTTACAGACTTCAGCAGGAGAAAAGATAGAGAAACCATAGAACATCAGAATGTTGAAAAAATTCCATAGCGGAGGGCATTCTTTAGTTTGTTTTCTTTCTATTTTAGTTGAGTAAGAATAGATTTGTTTTTGAATAAAAGTTATGGGAGACGAGGAATTATATCTTGTCTTTTGGTTGTTATATCCTTGAAATAAAGAGTGTGTTTCTTCCAATGATGGCAAGGGTATTGAATGAAGAATATTAACATGGGGGCAAAGTGAGCTGTCCCCTAAGGCTTCACAGCTAACCAAAGACAACGGGGGGAATAAGCCATTCGTGGACTTAATGCTCAAATCAATATGGGGGCAAAGTGAGCTGCCCCCTAAAGGCTTCACAGCTGACCAAAGACAGCGGGGGGGAGGAGCCCTTCGAGGACTAAACGTCCAAATCAACATGGGGGCAAAGTGAGCTGCCCCCAAACGGCTTCACAACTGACCAAAAAAGCGGGGGAATGAGCCCCTTCGCGGACGGAACGTCCAAATCAACATGGGGGAAAAGTTAGATGCCCCCTAAAGGCTACACAACTGACCAAAGACAGTGGGGGGTATGAGCCCTTCGCGGACTGAATGTCCAAATCAACATGGGGGCAAAGTGAGCTGCCCCCAAAAGGCTTCACAGCTGACCAAAGACAGCCGGGGAAGGAGCCGCCTTCGGGACGTAACGTCCAAATCAACATGGGGGCAAAGTGAGATGCCCTCTAAAGGTTTCACAACTGACCAAAGCGGGGGGGGATGAGCCTTTCGTGGACTCAACGTCCAAATCAACATGGGGGCAAAGTGAGTTGCCCCCTAAAGGTTTCACAGCTGACTAAAGACAGGGGAGCCCGCTGCGGATAGAACGTCCAAATCAACATGGGGGCAAAGTGAGCTACCCCCAAAAGGCTTCACAACTGACCAACGACAGCTGGGGGGATGAGCCCTTCATAGAAGTAATGTCCGAATCAACATGGGGGCAAAGTGAGATTCCCCTAAAGGCTCCACAGTTGACCAAAGACAGCGGGGGGGATGAGTATTTCACGGACTCAACGTCCAAATCAACATGGGGGAAAAGTGAGCTGCCCCCAAAAGGCTTGTAACTAACCAAAACAAAGTGGGGGGATGAGGCATTCGCAAAACTGGCGTCCAAATCAACACGGGGGTAAATTGAGCTGCCCCCAACAGGCTTCACAGGTGATCAACATAGAATGGAAATGAAAAGTTCGCGGCTAGAGGTCAGAATTATCCTTTAAGAAACAATTAATTGCCCCATCAGGCGTAATAGCCGGGGTATGGAGCTGATATCTCGTTAATTCTAACGTAAATTCAATATTGATTACTTGAAAGAGAAATAGCTTTAAGATCACATGCACTACAAATGATTGGTGTTCGCATAATATGAAACTGTGGGAGATGGAGTAAGATGGGAAAGGCAAAATATAATTGATTGATGACCTGCTGGGCATACCCAGAAATCCAGGCTAAAATATGATTATACAAACACAAAAAGTGCAGAGTATATAAGTTTCAAAAGAACAACTAAGTACAAATTTTTTACTGCCTGTCTTTCGGCTGCATCCTTCTCAGAAGAAACCTCAGCCACATCCATAGCTGTGGTATGATCACCATCCACCTCGATTGGGGAGGTGACCGCGCTGGGAGTGGCTAGGGGGCACTGGCGCCACAACCTCGGGAACAATCAGTGTTGGTGTTGAAGTTTTAGTGTCAAGAGCTGGAGGCGGAATGGGAAGTAGACGATTGGCCATAGTAAGCTCTTCGAGCTGCTGTTTAAGTTCACGACCAATCTTCTTTTCAGCTAGGCTTCGGAATCGCTCCACTGCTTCCTTCATAGCCATTGTCCACCGCGGCCTGAGTGGTGAGCTTGTCCATCTCCTTTTGGCTTTCCATTTTGGAGGCGACCCCCGCTACATAATCGTGGTGTCGGTCCTCAGCTTGTTGGAGCGCTTTTTGGGACTTCACCATTATGATTCGGAGATCATCCCTGTCCTTCTCCAGCTTAGCAAACTTGGCTTTCCAGCTGTCTGGGCCGTGAATCTCCTTCTTAATCACATCCAAAGACTCTAGGGTGTTGGTTAATCCACGCACCACATAGCCTATGTCCAGGCTCAGCTGAAGCAAAATAGTGGTTAGCAAGAGTTTGCTGCGAAATATAAGGGGAAGAGGGAAGAAGAGCACACTGCACCTTTTCCCAGCCTGTATAAATGGATGCTCGGTGGGAGGCGAACATGCCAGAATCGCCATATGACTGGTCCTTGGGAAGATGAGAGTTGAAAAACAAGGACGCTGCGACCGCTAGGTTGTCTAAGGCGGAGTCGCAAATAGTTACTTCATGGTATTTAGCTTTGAATTGAGGGTGCCAGATTTCAACTACACCAGAGGAAGGGGGAACCAACGAGGGGGGTTCTTGGCCTTTTTCGTTGGGGGGCTCTTGGCCGCAACTTCAACGGGCTCATCACCATCTGAGTTTGTCCCACAGTTTAAGTTTCCTGGTGGCCATGGCAGCGGAAGGAAGGGAAGAGGAGGGGTTGGCAAAATCGTCTTCCCAATCTGCTAAAGAGGAACAGGAGGAACGTGCGGTGTCAGGAGGAAGAGCGTGGGATTGTGCGGCTGTGGTTCGTTAGGCGACAGCTTGAGAGTGATAAATCTTGGTGGTGTATTTGAAGGACCTGTGGGCCTTTCTCTTCCTTTTATGGAGGGGGGAGGATTTGGGTTTTCTTTCTTTGGGTGGTGGCAGGCGATAGAGGGGACCTTGGTATTGGTCGATGTTCTTTAGGGCAGGATCAAGTAACAGTAGGTTGCCTTTTTCGGGATCAATGCCAAAAACTTCACACTGGGCGCTACCCAAGTTGCGGAGTCTTTTGAAAATTTCTGAAGAAATGCCGGTGTAGATTTGAGATCGCGAATCAGGTTTCCAGCCTAAGTCACAAAAGAAAGACAAGTTAAAAACAAAGTTAGACAAAAGTGTCGCTAACAAAAACAAAGGTGTTACGTACCACTGGTAAGAAAACTGAGATGCCTCAGAGAAACTTCGAGACAAATACAACGGATAATAATGCCACACCTTGTCAGAGGTTGTGATGTGGAGAATAAAAGACTTCTTCTGCGGACGAGTACAGAAGGACTGGTAACCTACACTACTGAATTTAGTGCTCTTCTTTATGTAATAATGAGCAATGATATCACAGAGCTGGATTATAGGAGAATGGGTTTTATTATAATGATTCGCGACATACATGACACGCCAAAAGTTACCTATCCCTTGGCACGGTGGAATATTGAAGTGATTGCATACGTCTACATCAAGAAGGGTTAAAGGAAATCGCAAGCCAGCTTCTATCTAGCCCACGGTAGCGATTAGACACCCAGGCCGCGGCTTTACCAAGTGAGGAAAGTTGGTGACACCAGGCACGTGCTCTAGGACCACATCGCCGGGGATACCATAAGTAGCTTTAATGGCATCTAAGTTAGGTCCGCAGTGATATGACGGTGGAGGAGGAAGAGTAGCCTTCCTTCCGGAAGTAGATGGTAATGGCGAGGATCGGCAGAGCGGGGATTTGAGATCTATCTATCGGTATGATCGCTAGATCCGACATCGAGGACCCCGACCCCCTCGATCTGGTAGGTTGAGGTGTCCCCTGATTCCGATTCAGGCATGATAACTCAACAACAAGAAGGAAAACGGAAATAACGAAGAGCGAACAAGCTACAAAGAGAAACGATTGTAAACAAAGTGACTGATTTGTGATGAGGGAACAGTAAAGTAATGATAACAGCAAGAATACAAAACAATGGGATAGAAGGGAGGAGACAAACCTGTGTTGCAAGGCAGCAAAGAGCAACGGAGTAAGATGAAAGGGCACTCGAACGGAGCTGGAAGATCACAAGTGAAGGACAGTAGAGAGAAATGGGAAATAGGGGAGAAATCTAGAAGACGAAATGGCAAGTGAAAGGTTACAATTGATTAATTTCTAAGGAGATTACAATTGTTTATATAGAGATTACAAGATTCTAAAATAGGAACTAAACTAAAATAGTCGGTGGATTTCTAAATAATACGCGAGGCACGGGGTGCGCTCGGGTTGAGCCTTGGACGAGCGTAGGTCGCGCTCTGCATGCACTATATCTACTGGACTCTGGTCAAGGCATGGGTGCAGGGCGCGCTCTATCATGCTTTGGTCGAGCGCAGGTCGCGCTCTGCACTATGACATGAAAAACAACTTCTAATACTCCCCCTCAAGTTGGAGAGTGAATATCAAGAATTCCCAACTTGCGAATTAATCTTAGAAAGGTGTCCTTGCCGAGAGGTTTAGTGAAGGTGTCAGCCACCTGATCTGAGGATGGAACGAACATAGGAGATAGTAACTTGGCCTCTATCTTATCACGTAAGAAATGACAGTCCAATTCGATGTGCTTTGTGCATTCATGAAAAACTGGATTTTGAGAGAGATGAAAGGCGACTTGATTGTCACAGAACATGTTCATCGGAGAAGGATGAGAGATGCCTAAGTCAGAGAGAAGATACTTCAACCATTGAAGTTCACATGCTAGGGTAGCCATGGAACAATATTCGACTTCAGCAGAAGAACGGGATATAGTGCTCTGTTTCTTTGTTTTCTAGGATATAGGGCTAGAACCAAGAAAAGTGCAATAACCACTAGTAGAACGACGAGTGACAGGGCAGCCAGCCCAATCAGAGTCACAAAAACCAGAGATATGTAAAGAACTATTAGCGGATAAGAGAATCCCTTTGTTGATCGAACCTTTAAGGTAGCGGAGTATACGATGATCAACATCTAGATGTGGAGTCTGTGGGGACTGCATGAAACGGCTGAGATAATTAACAGAATAAGTGATATATGGACGTTTAACTATGAGATATTAGCTCCATAGATGAGGCTTGGCAAGCTTTTGCATTAATTGCATGGATTAGACTTGAGGACAGTTTGGTGATTTCACATATAAACTTAGCAAATATTTACCCAATCCGGACTAGGTTATAATAGACATTGTCCTATTTACTGTTATCATATTTTAAAGGAATATTCACTTGGCTGTTTCCAGATCACAAACTTCAGATATAGATTGTCGTATATTGGTTTTGCGATGCCTCAGCAGGAAGTTTAGGTTCCTTAACACAGTATTCTCATATTGTACATCCGTGTCATCCCCTTCGCCAAATCTGTTTTTCAGTATTTTTTGGGACTTTATGCTGTCCATAAGTAAGTTGATAATGGAAGTGGGTCCTCTGGGAGTCGAGGGCTTAGATATTTGTAGAGGTGTAGGATTTTGTGTCTACTACCTAATGTTGTTGTTGATAGGGAATGGTTGCACTCTTACTCGGGACAAGAGTTGCCTACGTATCAAGTTTATTAGGTAAACTTGAATCAAGCCTTATGCAGTTCATCTCTCTCTACTTATAGATGTTTGAGCTGACTTTCCTTATTTGCTCCAGGCCATTATCAAGTGTAGATCCACCTTTTGTGCTATCTTGATGATTGACCATTACTTCTGATGTTACAAAGTAAATGACTCCTTGATTGGTGTGTTGACTGAGCTCCAGGATCGTGATGGATCATTTGCTTCCATATATGGTTGTGCTCGATAATTGGGACGACTTGAGTCTGGGTTGTTGTTACGTCTTGGTGGTGTGGTACGAGCTGGTGAAGATACAACTTGGGTTGTGGACACGTGTGATGTAGTGGTATGAATGTAGAACGGAAGGTACTTACAATATTCTCTAAGGCAAGCACAATTTATTTGTCTGCGAAACCGATATCATTTTCTAAAAATGAAATAACCCAGGCAAAAAATTGGAACTGGCGTATGAGTGTATTTTTAACCATAGACGCTAATTAAAATAACTAAAATGTATTATGATAGATTCATCATATAGTTCATCTTGACCATTAATCTAACATAATAGAGAAGACTGATCTCGAGGAATTTGAGTGTTAAGTAGTGGTCCTAATTGAAACTTCCAAACTTAACTTGTGGCTTAGATCTAATTTAATGTCTGGAGATATGTATACAAAAAATTTAGGACTCTAAAATACAGGGATTCAAAATGGGATCAAGCAATTAGAGTTTATAGAGGATACAAACTCATATTTAATAACGGTTATACGATTGGGCTCAGGAAGTTGCAACTATTAAGGAAATAAAATCCGTGTTCGATGCATAATTTAACGTTTCACGTAAGAGTCCTTACTCAGATACTGTCGTAATTCACATAAACTATGCAGATTGATTGATTTTATGAATATTTTAGGTAATATGGAGTTTTCTTAACAATTTAACCTAAAATATCAAAGGTAAATACAGTTTTTATAAATTTTGTGAGATATGAGCTAAAGTAGAGTAATACCGACGAGCTAATGCATGGGTTTTGTTTTAGGAAGCACATGCATGAAGCTTTTTATGGTCAATTGGTTCTTTCGAACACACATAAAAAACACAAAAAAAAACAAGGCAATCCCAATAAACAATCGGACCCAAACACAATTGCAATTGAACAACAAAATCACATGATCATTTGTAGCTATACAAATATGAATTTTATTAGATAATTAAAACATACATTATTGACAATTATGCAATGTTTTGTTGAAAATTTTCAAATTGAAGACGATCATTTGAACAAGGCAACTGGAAGAAGCGAAAACAATTTTAATTGGAATCGTACATCAAATCTATTAAATTACCAAGTATGTGTAAGTTAAAATTTATTGTACGGGTTATAGGGACATATATTAAGAAAACATGTAAACAAACTCAAAAAATTTAAGGTATTTAGAAGTTTTAGATTAGGCTAAGTTTTTGTAGATATGATCTCCTAACTATTTTAAACATTGTCACAACTAATCAAAAAAATAAAAAAAGTTGAATGTAACTTGCGAATAACATAGTTTATAAATGGTGAAAATGAACAATCCACAATTAGCCATTTGTGTGATAATGTTTATAGTAATTGGGAGATCATATGTTCAAAAAAAAGTAGCCAAATCTAAAACTTAGAAATACCTTCAAAATCATGAGTTTTTTTACGTGTTTTTCTAATACATGTCCATAGAACCCCTCCCATAATTTAAATGAGATACCAACTTAGATTACCAAATTAAACGCCAATTTTCTAGTGTATATATAACATGTCAACAACATGAATAATTTTTTCCATGATGTACGTTTTTTATGTGTCTGAAGTGACTTTTTTTCTTCATCTTGGGTACTTGATAATTATGTTGAAATTTGCTTATTATCTGGTAAATTTGATCTAAACATTGGTCACTTCAATATGTCTCCCCCTTCCTTGATGGAAAGCACCGACGTCAAAGCTCTTCTGAGGCCAAGCAACCCCTTCTCTCCTAAAGACAAACACATAATGAAGTTGTTCATCGGCAGCAAGAGCGGAGAGCGGCTAATCATTGGTGAAGTCATGAAACACTTGAGGGAAACTAAGGCGCAGATGGAATAGGAGGAAGAAGCAAACCAAGAGATGGAAAATCTTAGGTATGAGAAGTTCAAGTTGAAACATTTGCGGTATATGCTTGCTCAGGAGTTTGAACCCATGCCATGGCCTCCTCGGTGCCCTTGTGTGTGCCATTCAGATGAAAGCATTTCAGTTTAGTTGTGGCTTCTTTGCCGTTTCTTGTTTTGTTTTGTTATGTGTATATGCGTCTTTGTTCTGTTGTTCTAGGTCGTTTTACTAAGCCTGACCATACTTTTTATGTATATGTCAAGGGTTATTAGTTTATCCATGTGTTGCGGTCTGTGTTAATTTATATTTACTGGTTCATCTTTGATCATGTGTTGTAGTCTTTTTGTGATGAACGGAATCTTACAAGTAGACACCACAAATGGTGAATCCCGTAGACCATTATAATGTTCTATCCGGTTGATACACTATCTTAGGATGGGTAATCACAAATAAGTATTGATAATTTTCTTAGAATGAACAAATCCATCATCGATCACACCATTGTCGAGAACTATCAAAAGTTGAATAAACATATCATCATGTAATCTAACCGTAACAAAATGAGTATCCCAATGATGATCAACAATACGATTTGTGTTTTCATTGGGCTCAAAAGTATGAGTTTTGCATCAGTTGGGCTCAATTGAGTATCTCTATTCCCAATCTCTGAAATAAATAGAAATACCCTAACAAAAATTCCCAATCTTTAGGGCATCATCTATCTCACAATCTCTCGGTTACTGTTCCGAAAAAATTAACATGGAAGGCACACTTTCCCCCCAAAAACATTCATGACGTAGTAAGTTGCAAGAACCAAAATATCGAATTCGGTGAGTATCTCAATGTACTAAAAAACCGATATATATATATATCGAATATATCGGAAAAATAAGAGATATCCATTTTTTTTGTTGACTAGTCAAAATTTTGCTTTGTATGTCGATATATTGGATATATCTGAAATATCGTCATTTATATTGGAAATATTGTCAATATATCGGTCTAAGTCTACAATATTTGGTCAAAGTCAACAATTTATATCGGATATATCCGTCGATATATATCGTTATATTGGAAATTGAGCAAATATATCGGAAAAAAACAGATTCAATATTTGGTTGAGATATACCAGATATTTCCATCTCGGTGTACCCAAAAAATGAGATATATCGGCGATATTTTGGGCCTTGGTAAGTTGCATCCCATAATATTTTATCCGATTTTAAAAACTAAATAGTTATTATATTATATATATGTATATATATACGTACTTATTTTAAAGTTAACTTAAGTAGCTCTTTCTTAAAAGAGACTTCTCTTAAAAGTACTTAAGTTAACTTTAAAATAAAATAAATAATAAAACTTCACCTACAAAATGAATTCAAACCTATTTTTTTGTGGATATGATATAGTCAATATTAAGATCATCTCTACAAAATTTCAGCTCATTTGGGAACCTCTAACATTGGCAAAAACAATTACAAAAATTCAACATTTTTGGACCGTTAGATTTCTTTTTAAAGATGACAACAATGTTTATCTATGTTAGAGGTTTCTAAATGAGTTGAAATTTTGGGAAGATAATCATTATGGTGAGTGCTTCATAACCACAAAAAAATTTAGGTTTGAATTCATTTTGTAGGTGAAGTTTTACGTATTTATTTTAAGTAACTTTTTAAGTAGCTACTTTTTTAGAGAATATATAAATTATATATATATATATATATATATATATATATATATATATATATATATATATATATATATATATATATATATATAAGTGGTAAAATGAATTATTCAATACGGCCATTATTCAAAGCAAATAAAATTTTAATTAATATTCATTTTCCGATGGATTTAGATATTCGAAATCGGATTCGGATAGGATTTATAATATCTGTCGGATTTGGATATGGGGATAATTATTCGGATACAGGCTTATCCGAATCCCAACCTATCCGTTTGCACCCCTAACCAAGACAATCCATGACCACTATACTAAATTTACTAAGTACTATAAATGGGCATGTTTCAAAACAAATGTATAGGACTAATCTTTACTTGAATAACCTTTTTATAGTATTAATTGAATAATCTTTTTATAGTTTGAATTTAGCGTGATCTACATTTTCTATGCGGTTTCTATGTGTCTCGCCTAGGGGTGACTTCATATTTGATTGAAAGAAGGGCTTTTGGACAAATTTCAAATTTATTTCGGATCGCATTATCCGATTCTGTTTTTGGATGGAGCAATTTCTTTTCTAAATTTGGAAATTTTGGGAAATTGGCAAAAATAAAAAATATTCCAATATAATTAACCAGAAAAATCGGAAATCAGACATTGACCAGATAACCATGCCATCGGATATAGACTTTTTGATAATCATAACACAAATATCCCTGCCAAATACGGAAAAATATCGATTGGATTTCACAAAACACGGATTATTGGAAATAACTTGAACTGTACTCTCGGTCTCTAGCCATTGGCCTTCTAACTGGAATCTTAACTGAGAACATTGTTCTTAAATGGAATTAGAAGCCTAGCAATCTTAAAAAGATAACCATTCTTTTTAATGATGTTTATCATATTAATGCCGAAAATGATTTCTATGGCAAGAAGATTCATTAAAATAAGCCCAATAAAATTTCTATGGTGGTATTGACACCCCATGAAATGGGACTAGCACCCCCTTTGGATGATATAAGTCACCAAATAAGCTGTTCAAGACACTAAATTAGATGCTTCAAGACACTATATAACATCCAAAAAGGGGTGCTAGTCCTATTTTATGGGGTTCCAATACTGTGACCCATCACTGTTATGGGCCGTACTGTTATTATAGTAGAACTATGGCAGTATAACATAGCTAAAGGTAAGTTTGACCCTTTCATTGAGAATGGGCCTTCCCTGTGTACATGGGCCATCCTATAGGGTTCCGTTGTGTTTAAGCCAACCTCAGACCATATAAAAACAACCTGAGACCTAAGATTGCCTTCACCTCAGATCACAACCTCAGGTCTCATTTTCTTTTGGTGTAGATCCATACAATAGCGATAGAGGGTGAGAAGAATTAGGTAAAAACAAACCTTTGGTCCTGAAGTAAGAGAAGAAGAGGTTGCTAAGTAATTAAGGAAGCAACTATTTAGGAGAACAACGTGTCCGAGTCTCCCAGAATTTCAGTAAAAAATTTGTTTTTTATGGCAAGCTAAATTTTATTGATTTCTTACCACTTTGCCAAACGTATTACCAATTTTGTAGCCATAAATTTAGTCTAAAACATTTCGTAACTGATATTTGAAGTGAATGTCCTCATTTTGTTGAAAGCTTAATTTAATAACTGACTTTCTCGTTCAAGAAATGCAGACAACAAAGTATGATACGTATAATGGAATGTATATGACACAATTGATGTTCTTGACATGGTTACTGGCATATACTTATATAGTGATTTACTAGGCTTGTATAATGTATTGTTGATTCATATTGTTATCCACATGGCACAAGAATGATATGACACCATTGCATACTTTTTTTACAACGCTGGTTTATAACATAGCAATGATAGACAACAAACCATGAACAAATTAAACCAACTGTTCAAAATATGTCCCAAATACTACTTTTGGCAAGATTTGCTTGGATTTCAGAACTAAAATACGCAGTCAGTTTAGGTAGATTTTTTATAATGCAGAGAAAGGTTTGTTATATGGTCATTTAGGTAGACAAATACACGATCTCTGCAATCGGTCCAATTTAAGTAACCTAAAGGCAACATGATCAGTGTCACATGCTTTACTTGTAGTCTTCTCAGTTTCACAATTGATATTATGAACGGTTGGGAAAGGGTTATTGGGTTTGGGGTGGCTGTACAAGCCCACCAATTTAGAAATGGACCACCACCCAAACCAATAACTCTCTCCCACTCCTGGAGAACATCAATTGTTAATCAATCTTGAGAAGTCTACTAGTGAAGCCTTTGTCACTGTTCTCCCATTTAAAATTCGGGTGCTCTCCACTCTGCAGACGACTCCATGTTCCATGTGACCCACCAACAACCAAAAAGGTATGAAAATATTTAAAAAGAAGGTTATGATAGAGTTGGTTATACGGTGTTTGTTTTGTTATAGTGGTTTTTCTTCTCAAATTGAAAAAACTTTCAATTTAAGAGGATAGATCATTATAACAAAACATCCACCGGAGAGCTAACTCTATCATGTCAAACTTTTCAATTATTTTCTTATGTTTTAGGTTAAGTTTGGGGAAAATGTTGATGATAGAGAAAAGAGTGAAAATGGTGAAGAATGTAGAGAGAGAGAGAGAGAGAGAGAGAGAGAGAGAGAGAGAGAGAGAGAGAGAGAGAGAGAGAGAGAGAGAGAGAGTGCTTAGTTGTTCGAGATGTTTATCTTTGTACTTTTCATTATTATTAGAGCAGTGAGTGAATGTCCTATGACACTTCACTATCACCCAACTAAAGAAAATCCTTCATACTCGAACTTCATTCTACATAACTAAATAAATCTTATGGCAAAGTTCTGCTACGCGGTCATTAGAGGGTGGCAACCAGGTATATTAGGTATATATAGGCAATGGAGTAGCTGCAGGGACCTGGTAACTGAAATTCTTGCCCCAATGTTTTTCCAATAGGATTCTCATAATTCCGTTTACTTTCTAAATCCCTTAGTACACGGGACTGTGAACCATTTCGAGAACAGGTACAAAAATTTGCTGGCCAAGACTACATTGGATGTAATTCTATCAAAGAGGCAGAGTTACTGCTAAGAAAGAAAGGAATCAACAATTACTACAAAGAGTTCAATCATTAAAAGAGACAACTGTACAACTCATACCCACGGTCAGCACTACTACAGGGGAGACTTGCGTGCAAACCGAGCATAATAGCCAATCAGTTTTACTTAGGAATATGGCTCTCATCATTATTGGCCTACTTGTTGTTCTTATTGCTTTAATGGTTAGGTTGATTTTCCTGTTGTAGGTGCAGAAACTATGTATATGGATATTTTGCCGTTTTGCTTATGTATATGTATTTCGCTATGTATGTACATACTAGGTTGATTTGCATGCTGCGCTATGTACTTGGCTATTTTGCTGACACCTTTCTCTAACTATACTCTTGTGTAAGTGTGTTTCAAATATACTGTAACAGAATATATGGGCTCAAAACCAGGCTTTCTGTTAAACTGACTTTCTGTTTACGAACATGTTATATAGTGTCTCACACAGCTTATGTAGTGCCATATATATATAAGCTAGCCACAAACTAGCTAATAAGCGTAAATTAAAACCTATATATTTTGGCACTTGTTAAGTCTTTAGGGTTTGTCGATTGAACTGTAATGGATCTACTGATAGCATAAGCTGAAATGAGTGAACATTTTGGATGTATTTTAACTGTGAAATGATGTAATGGATGTATTTTAACTGTAATTGATGTAGTTTAATTGTGAAATGATAATGGGCAATGATTCAAGAAACATGAATTCAGCTTAAACATAATGAGAAACTTACACATAATTACAAAAGTTCGTAGAAAAACAACAATAACTCAACAAAGGGACAATTAGACAAATACAGGTGTTTCCAGATTATGTATGTTACTCTATTAGAGATACACTATGTTGTCTTCATACATAGTTATGTTGTCGAGCTTTTAACCATTGAGGAAAAGGACATAACATGTTTAATAAGTAATAATTTAACATAACCATAACACAATGTAGTGCTTCCTGCACTTGATACATAATAAGTACCCAGTCTATTAAAACGTACTGACTAACAAGAAAGAAATAATTACATATATGCAGGACTAGTTCAATTGGATTTCGGCAAAGTCTGACATGAATGGAAAAATGGAGTGAATGGCACTTGCTGGGATTATATGATCTGATAGGACTTTCTTCTCCATGAAACTGTACCATATGATCTTGTCGTACCAACTAAACACCCCAATGTCTGGTGGCAGTAGGTCGACAAAATTTGCATCCCTAAACCCTATAAACCTCCTGGGTTCACTCCACTGGCTGTTCTCGTACTGCTGTAAAACCCACAGTTCTAATATTTTATTAAAGGTGTTTCCATCGGCCCATAAGGAAAACATAATAGCTATGGAGCCATCATAGGGAAACAACTTGTAAGATTCAAATGGACGTTGAGTCTTCGGTAGCCTAATCTTTGTCCACTGCTCCCGACGAACGTTAAAAACCAATATTCCAACATGCTAAAGAGACCAATGCAGAATTCCATTTGCAACAACTCCAACATTCCTGTTAATGTGTTAATTTGTCAACTTGAGAATCAAACAATTCAACATGACGATAGACATATGTCCTCGATTTGTTGTCTCGGGAAGGCCGGCCAGTGTTGTACTTCGGTATTGAAATCCGAACAATATTAAATCGCAAAGGTTCCACAGAATTCACCACCATGCCCACACTTTCGGTGAAGAATCTGTTCCTAGGATTATTTAGGCGATGAACGTTTCTAATCGCTAGTTTGTATACGTAAAATTGTTGGTATCTTTCGTAAGGTGTGTTCAAGAGAACAATACCTTCCATTGACGAGGCAATGACCGATGTACCATATGGTTTGGAGTCCAAACTTGGAAATGGAATTGGTGGGTTATTTGCAATGCTGGAAGCAAAAGTTATCGTCGTTTCCCTTTTGTTTTCCGTATTTATGATGCAACCAAGAAAAGATCCCGTCATCAACGCGTGCTCCTTGGTGAAGGAACTTGAACTTGTAAAAGCTGCCCATTTTCGGCATACGAACTTGGCTTTTTTGAGAAATGGAAGTGGAGCACGTTTGACAATCTCTTCACAAATTTCTGCTGGCATATCCTTGTTGGTTTTGTTGGTTTGGTTGCTGTTGTTGTTGTTGTTCTTTTCATGTGAAGTAGATCCCTCCATTGTTGTTCTTTCGAGTGAGTTTAATTTCAAGTGTGGAGTTTTCTGGTTTAATATTCGGACCTTTAATATTCTCTTAATGCTTAGAAGTTTTCTGCATTTAATATTTAACTCAACCATTTTTTACCAGAGTATGGCATACATAACGTTTTATAGTAAACTTATGGTGTCCTATCGATTCCCGTGGCGTGTTCAGGAAGCTCTCATTTGATATTTGAATCTAACCACCTACTTAACAGTAAAACCGATGCTTCTCAATTATGCCTAGATTATGGCACACAAAATGTCTTATAGAAGTGATATCTTGTCATAAGAGTAAGGTGTCGTGTTGAGGGTGATAAAATTTCAAATTTGAACCAGACCACCTAATTAATTCTAAAACCGATGCTTCTCGATATGGACTAGAGTATGGTGTAAATAATGGCCTATTGAGCAACTATGGTGTCATATCAGGCACGTGTCGTGTTGAGGGTTTTCTATTTTTGAATTTGAATCTAACCGCCTATTTAACACAACAACCGATCCTTATATTGACTACTTAGAGTATGACGTACATAATGGCCTATCGGGTAGCTATGTTGTCATCAGAGGAACGAGTCGTGTTCAGGAAGCTCTAATTTGATATTTGAATCGAACAACCTAAGTAACATAAAAACCGATGCTACTCTTTAAAGCCTATAGGCTGGCATACTCAATGTCTTTATAGGACGTTATGCTGTTATATCTGGGATGTGTCCAATTCGGGGTGCTCTAATTTAAAATTTGAATCTAACTGCCTAATTAACACAAGAACCTTTGCATCTCTCTACCTACTAGAGAATGGTACACATAATGGCTTATACAGAAATTATGTTGGCCTATATGGAACGTATCCTGTTCATGCTTCTCTAATTGTTAATTTGAATCTTACTGCCTAGTTAATACAAAAACCTTTACTTCTCCATTTGACTAAAACATGGTATACATAATGTCATGTACAATATTATTTAGGCACCATCTCATAGTAAGGATGGTTCGTCATCCCAGTGACGTGACAAACATTCTCTTATTGATATTTTCAGTTAGTATTAAGAAAATGTTTTTCGTTATTGAGTCGAAGTGTAAGGTGTGTTTTCTGGATTAGACTATTGACAAACATTCTCTTGTTGATGTTGTCAGTTATTGCAACGACATTGAATTTTCTATCTGGTTGTTATTGTGATGTACTTAAGTTAAAATTTTAATATTTCTTATGCCTAAGTTGATATCCTATCAAGTTCTACATTTGGGATCTACAGGGGATCATTGTGTCTACGTTTGGGGATCTACAGGGGAAAAATATTGTTCAAAAGCTCGTAGGTCTCTACATTTTGGACCTGATTTGTGTTAGGATAATTTTTGAAAGACGTGGATCGACAGGACCAAGGCTGATACTATACTGTTACACGAATTTTAGGCAAACCTCCTGAAGTTTTCGGCTGATGTTTTACATTGTGAAGGAGAAGTAATGTGAAGTCCATTATTATTTCACGTAGAGGAGAATTCTGCATTACAAAACATGTTATATACAGTGGTAAAAGTCTTTTAACCACAGTTTTAAAACTGACAATGAGAAACTAATTGAAGTTAAGAAACTAGAAAAATATGTGCCAAATAGAAATTGCAAGAAAACCATCCCATTAGATGACCTTGTAGCTGCCACAAGGTGCCTACAAACACTTGAATCACAAGGTGAAAACACAATACTCTTTTTGTTCTTCTTGCGAGGGAGGGCGCTTACTTCCGCTAGTACCAATAGCTGTCACCAGGCCACCAATTAGTCCTGTTTGATCAGATGTGAAATTTTGAACCACACTCGTACTACATCCCCACAAATGTTCCAACTTTACTCTTTTTAATGGTTGGACATCCAAATGTATTTCTGGGGCATCTCTAATTTGTGCAGATTTTTTTGAACACGGAACCATTGCCAACATTGCATTCTTATTGACTTTGGGCAATGCATCAAAAACTTTCCTTTTGGATTTGATGATTTGAGATAGAAGTGATCCCGCCTCAGTACCTACAAATTACTTCAATAAGCGAACTTAAAGCACTCCAACAAATAGGCCTAATTGTATGATAATATCATCTAAGAGGTAGTTTAAGTAAAATCCATGTAACCACAAATCTAATCAACATGAATCAAAACATAAAGAACTACCTAAAATTAACTTGATAATAGAACGTGCACCCATTTGTTCTGCTGCCCTTTTGCTCCTGGCAGGAGTATCGGTATATGTTTTACCATGGAAATCCAAAGTTGGGATGAACATTGGAATAAGGCAATTTGACTGGGTAGTTGTATAAATAGGCATTTCCAAACCAATCTTCACAGCAAATTCATTAAGGATGGATTTGCAATTGGTCATATCCTGCAAGAGTGGCAAAAACAAATAAAAATATATAACCTAAGTTATATTGACACGGACGTGTGTCCGTTGATAAGCACCCAAAACTGTAATATTAAACCCCGAGAGACATAGCATTTTGGTCGATTATGTGTTTAATAATCATGTAATAATTATATTTTCGTATTTTTGCAGATTTCCGCAATTAAAATGAATATAATGATAAAACATGCATCGAAGTACGGGAATACTAGAATATTTGAAGTTTCCCACTCAACCCCCGTGAAGCCCAACAAAGCCTGATTAAAGTCGAAGTTTCTAAAAGAACAAAACCAGTGCAGAACGAGTCCACATATAAAGAAGCAGCAAACTTCCGAAGCTCAAATCGAATAAATCTAGATGCCAACGTTGGCTAGTGAAGCTGCCATAGCGACCCGGGCGACAAACTATGCGCAAGGACAGAAAGTCGTAAAAACGCCAAAATCAGCGCCGCCACTAGACACACTAAGTGGACCCACTCTACGGGCCCAAAGGCATGACGAAGTCAAAGATAGGCGGCAGGTGGCAAGTGATGGGTTCAATTTGGTGCCACCTTGCAAGAGAAAAAGACACGCACCAATTCAATGTTTGAATTGAATTGGGCTAAAAAGACGAAAACAAAACATAAAAGGACTAAAACTTAATAAGTAAAAGACAAAAGTTATAGCAGATGAAAACAAAACTTTGATTCTCAAAGTTTTGAACAATTCAATTAGCTAACGAACAAAACTCAATTAAGGCTTCACAAGACATCCGCCTATATATATGGGGGTCGCCTTCATTATTTCCCTTTGGCATTTTCATGCTTTTTAGCATCCGCTTTTAGCTTTAGTTCGTTTTCTTTTCAAGATTTACATTCTGTCATTTTCATTCGCCAGCTTAAATATCGTAAGTTATTTTACCCTTAATAACAGTCATTTCTTTTCTAGTTTAATTCTCGGTCCCCGCATTTATTTACTTAATGTATACATCAAGTTTTATTATTCCTTCTATGACCATGAGCTAATCCCCTGGGAGAGGGTTATCTTTGCTCATGTGAAAATCCGGATTAACTCTTTAATATTCTAAAATCACTACTTAGGATTTAGGCATAGATTAGACATCCGGTCCCAAAATGATCGATCTGCGTACCAATTTGAGAGTCCGATGCTCGTATCAGCCTCCTCGTCGCGACCTAAAAATGTCTCGCTAGCGACTCTGCAGTGTGTCGACTCTCTAATTTGTCCAAATTGATGTGAAATCGAGCCAGGAGCTGAAATAATATACCAGAGATGAGATATTAGTTAAACTCCTTATGCTAGTGCAATGCGGCCTAGAGATGTGGGCATGCGCTAGGGATCAATACTCGACGTCATCTCCGAACACGAGACGAATTAGAGATGTAGTGATGTGGTAGTAAACTATTGAAAAACGATTCTTGCATGAGCATGATTAACTCTCTCCCTGTTTCTCCATCCTTGTTTACCTACATCAAAATCACCGTAGTAATTTACATTAATTGCATTACCGTAAAATTAATTAAACCAACTAAAAAAAAACCTAAAAATCCTACTCACCAAAAGTTGTAATTCCAGTTGTGAACCTTTTCCGAGCCCTAAGGTTTGGACGATCCCTTACTCGACCTATCCTACCAAACCCACGGAGTAAGGTAACTTGACGAAAACGCATTTAACTATACGGACTTTAGACTTGGAACTTTGGTCTTTGACTTTGGACTTCGGACTTGATTTGTGGACCTCCGACTTAATTAATCGAGAAAACCAATAAAACGGAAATAAAATCGTGTTAATCAAATGGCGCGCGCGAGAAGGACTCGGACTTAACGTAATAACCGGAATACATCCATAAAACCCCTCCCTACCTCCTCATCTTTTTAATTTTCATTTATGTTACAATACTAACGAAGTTGCGTAACTCTTTTACCCTAACTTTTTCTACTAACAAATATATCGTGAACCAAGTTTTGTTTATTTTCATTAGCACGATCTAAGTACTCCGTAGGAATTTGAAGTCTTGAGCGCACAAAAGAGTCTCGGGGACGAGACTGAATTAGTAGCACTTGAGACTAACCTGGAGTATCAACACTCCGGTTTTCAGGTACATGCCACTTTCCTTTTCAGTACTCTTTTGGACTCTCTGGTCCTGTTTTTCTAGTAAGCATAAGCTCGAGAGTTAGTCTATCGCTATACGAGGAATCGCGGGACGCCAGGTTTCAAACTCTTAAACTCCTCAAACTTTGTCGAGGATATTATTTTCTATAACCTGTTTTACCTCGTATATTTGTATGTTGGCATGAGAACTCCTTGCATGTAAAGGTGGTTCGTCATTACATATTCACGTTAACACAATTAATATGATTCAAATATATTTGGATATATGCATAGCTTCAAACCACCTGCTTAGAATATTTTTGTATGTGCATGTTACATCAATTCACATACGCGGTATTCAATTGCATGAGTTCGTTCTCGACGTTCCCCTAGCTCACATATAACTTACATATAGTTGCACGTATAAGTAATATAGATTTGCATGTGTAGACTTTCTGCGTAAACTAGTATATGTTAGTTAGTTTCTATTTTGGCATCTATCGTTTTAATTGCATATTTAAGTAATCACGCCTCCATAATAATTACATTAAAAAAAATAAAAAAATAAAAAATCATAGTAATTAAAAATTTCATCTTAATAATCTTAATAATACCCCGCATAATACACCATCATAAATCATCATCCTATTCCATCAGTGTCTAGGAAACTCGAAAGATTGAGGTTGTCTAATTAAGGAATGTGCTAGCACGGACAACCTCCCTCAATCCTCTCAGGTGACCTAGCTGCTGGAATATTCACACGTTATCCTAGCTTACCTGCTCGAGTTAGCAATAGCTCAGGAAGATGTGTTTCACCTCCCTCTTTCCTTAATTCTAAAACCTCCAGTCATAACTCGTTCCTTATGAACCTTAAATTAAAATTTATATTTGTATGAGACTACGGTCTGGTAAACATAAGGAATTAGAACTTACATATCGGCGTCAGAAATACAATAAACAACTGCTTATGCTATCTCCTAGACATAGCTCCTCCTCCGTAAACCAACCTCGTCAAACATCTCCATTGCCATCATCTCCCATAATTATGGCCCAGGAAAATCCCACAGTCGAGAAACCCCTTTCGGATTTCTATACTGCCTTACAAGAAGGACCTGCCTCCTGCATTAAACTCGATGCTATTGTAGGTGATTTTCGAATTCCGCCAAACATTTTAGGTTTGTTACTTGTTTACCATGGTCTAGACCATGAAAAACCGTAAAATCACCTTCGTCGGATGTAACAAGTAGTCACCACTTTCCGCCATCCGACTTTTACCAACGAACAAGTCTTGCTTAGGTTGTTTCCCTTCACCTTAGCCGATAAAGCTTCGGTTTGGCTCCGCAGTGAAAGCCACAATCCATTGACACATGGGCCAAACTCGCACAAGCATTCATGATAAAGTTCTATACTTTCGAAGAAAACTACAGAAATGCTTCAAAAGATTCAATTCTTTTCCAAAGACCCCCAAGAATCCTTTTCGAAGCATGGAGCAAATTTACCGATCTGCTTCTCGAATGTCCCCATCATCAACTCGACACCGCTGTATTAGTCCGTTCATTCTTTAATGGTCTCTCTGACCATCAAAAGGAAACATTAGATATCATGAACGGCGGTTGTTTTATGGACAAGGGCGCTACTAAAGCATAAACTTTTCTTGAGAAATAGGCTTCACGAAGCACCCATTAGGGAAACACTGATTCTTCTAGATCTTCGAAAGACACTCCTGCCAAAGTTATGTCTATGTTCAAGGTCAAACCCGATCCAGAATTAAAAACTCTAATCGAGTCCCTAAACAAAAAGGTCGATGCTCTTTCGGTATAAGTAAATGAACAAAAGCCCAAACAGGTCATGGCTGCCAACGCTTCCCCATGCCCTCTTTGCTTAAGTCCTGAGCACGCTGATTCTTATTGTCCTTTGGTATACGAGTTCCCTCCTCAATCTTCTGAAGAGGCTTGTGCTTTCAACATCCCTAATGCACCTTGGCGACAACATCCGAATTTAGCTTGGGCACCCCTGTCCAACAACAAGCTCCTCCAGGTGTCAACAACGTTCCTGTACGACCACCCGCGAACTTCAATTCCTATCGTCAAGGAAATCCTCCACAATTCCAAAGAAGGGCAAAGTAATTTTCCCAACAACGCAAATATAGGGTACCAAAACAACCTCAACCTTGTTCCCGCTAATCAAGGATATGGCTACCAAAATCAACCCGTGAATAATAACCATGAACTAGTTCCTGCTGCTCCTCTGGTACAATCCACAGCCGATAAAACGGCTGAAACTTTCCTGACATACATGAATCAGCAGAATCAAATCCTAGCTTCTATCCAACAGTCTCTTCAGCTGTTAGCTCAGGATAAAAGTCAAAAGGGCGTGTTCCCTGGCCAAGCAGTTCCAAACCCTAAGCCTACAAACACTACCTTTGAACTTAACAATGCACCAAGATCTAGTAATCTAAGCCAGGGTGAGGTAAATGCCATTACCACTCTCCGTTTTGGCCGAACCATCGACAATAATATACGTATGCCAGACGAGGAATCGATGGAAGCCACGACTGACGTCCTTCCAACTCTTACCTCACAACCTATAACGGACGAAGTTGTACCTTCTAAATCTACACCCACGTCCCTAGGAAAAGATACCATTGATCCTTATACGCGATTCCGCCCAAAAGCTCCGTTCCCTGCCCGTTTGGTAAAGAACAAACATGACAAACATTTTGATGAGATCCGTGAAACCTTCAAAAATTTGACCATAAACTTACCTTTCCTAGATGCGCTAAAGCATTTGCCCAAGCATGCTAAGTTTTTGAAGGACATGTGCACCACCAAACGACGTACGAATGTACCTTAACAAGCATTCCTCACTGAGCAGTTTCCCTCGATTACCACTACCAATGGTGTGGTAAAGTACAAGGACCCAGGTCGACCAACTGTACCATGCACGTTGGGAGACAAGTATACCGCTACTGCACTTTTAGACCTAGGTGCCAGTGTTAACCTACTTCCCTACTACTTATTTAAGCAGTTAGGTCTTCATAAATTAAAACCTACCAATATGACTCTGCAACTAGCAGATCGCTCCATCAAGTTACCCAAAGGGCATAGTAGAGAACGTTATAGTAAAGGTCCAAGATTTTTACTACCTAGTTGATTTTGTCATTCTAGATACTGAAGTAGTCTGTAAGTCCATCCCTATCATCTTGGGACGTCCTTTTCTTGCAACTGCCAACGCTCTCATAAATTGTCGGAACGGTTCAATAGCATTGTCTTTCGGGAACCTTTCTGTCGAACTCAACGTGTTCAAATTAATGAAACAGTTTCCCGATCCTATAATGGAGGGCAAGATTAGCTTGGTTGATAGTCTAGAACATGATTATTTCACAAACTCTTTTCCCCCAGACGAGATACACCAATTTCTTTATTTTGATAATCCGGAGTTTGACAATGACTCGTACATAAAGGATGTCCATGCATTATTAGAGCCAGTACCACTATTTGACCCTAATGCTACGTTGCAAACTGATTCAGAAGAACCGGATTCGCTCTTTTCCATTGAAGAGATGATCCCTCACGAATCCTTGATCCCCAATCCTCCAACTCCGGATTTAAAACCTCTACCCTCTGATTTGAAGTACGTGCATATCGGTCTCGATGGTAGTCACCCTATAATAATTTACGCTCACTTGACTACGTAATTTAAGAGGCACGTTTGATTCATGTCATTCGTTAACACCGCTCTGCTACCAGATGGTCCTTAGATGATATCAAGGGAATAGACCCTAGCATATGCACGCATCGCATACATCTTGATGACGGCACAAAGACATCGCGAGAACCACAACGCCACCTTAATCCCGCCATGAAGGAAGTAGTGAGAGAGGAAGTTTTACATTTACTTGATGCGGGTATCATAGACCCTATCTCTGATAGTGACTGGGTTAGTCCTGTCCACGTTGTTCCCAAAAAGTCCGACATTCAAGTTGTACAAAATGAAAATGGTGAGTGCATCTCCACTTGCATTCCTTTGAAATGGAGAATTTGCATTGACTATCGCAAACTTAATGCCAGAACCCGTAAAGATCACTTCCCTCTCCCATTCATTGACAAAATGCTATAACGTTTGGCCGGTCATGCTTACTACTGTTTTCTTGATGGCTATTCCGGATACTTCCAAATTGTCATCGATCCAGCCGATCAAGAAAAGACAACTTTCACATGTCCCTTTGGAACCTTTGCATACAAATGAATGCCTTTTGGTCTTTGTAATGGCCCAGGCACTTTCCAACGCTGCATGCTTCACATTTTTAGTGACATGGTGGAACGTTATATGGAAGTCTTCATGGACGACTTTTCCATTTACAGAAATTCCTTTGACGACTGCTTATCCAACCTTTCTAAAGTATTAACGCGTTGCGAAGAGAAAAATCTGGTACTCAATTGGGAGAAGTGTCATTTCATGGTTACTAAGGGACTTGTTCTAGGTCATATTGTTTCGAAAGACGGAATAGAGGTCGATAAAGCTAAAATTGTTAAAATTGCTTCGCTACCTTTCCCACGTACAGTTCGTGATATCCGTGCCTTTTTAGGCCACGCTGGGTTTTACAGGAGATTCATTCAGGATTTTTCTAAAGTTGCTCGACCCTTAACCAATCTCCTGCTTAAGGATGCAGTATTCGACTTCAATTTCAATTGCAAACAAGCTTTTGATACTCTAAAACCGCCTCGACTACCACTCCTATCATTCAACCCCCGATTGGTCTCAACCATTCGAATCGATGTGTGACGCTTAGCGACTTTGCTATTGGCCGTATTAGGCCAACGACATGATGACAAACCCATTGTCATTTACTACGCTTAGTAAAACTCTTAACGACGGTCAACGTAATTATACCACAACCGATAAAGAGTTCCTAGTGTTGTTGTTATGCTTTGGATAAGTTTAAGCCCTACCTAGTTGGAACATCGACCATCGTATATACTGACCATGCCGCAATTCGGTACTTACTCACGAAAAAGGACGCAAAACAACGATCGTTCCACTAGATCCTTCTCTTACAAGAATTCACCCTGGAAATCAAAGACAAGAAAGGAACCGAAAATGTCATAGCCGACCATTTATCAAGGTTGGTTGGTGACATCGTTAGTGATTCTAAAGCTATCGGTGATTCCTTCCCAGACGAATACTTGTACTCTATTTTCTCATCTCCATGGTACGCAGATATCGTTAACTACCTAGTTACTGAGGAAGTCCCCTCCTTTTGGTCACGTCCTGATTATAAAAAGTTCTTATCCATCGTAGAAAATATTATTTCGGGATGAACCCTACCTCTTTAAGTATTGTTCGACCAACTCATTCGTCGCAAACATTCTCGACGGGAACACACCGACGATTATCCTTTTGCCATGAACAATCTTATGGAGGTCATTTCAATGGAAAGAAAATTGCGCCAAGGTGTTACAAATGGTTTTTCTTGGCCTACCCTTTTCGCGATGCACACCTAACATTGCATAGCTTGCATTCGTTGTCGACACCTAGGTTGAATTACCAAACGAAATATGATGCCCCTAAATCCTATCTTGATTGTGGAAATTTTTTTTATGTTTGGGGCATTGATTTTATGGGACCCTTCCCTATTTCTCAAGGTTTTCTATACATTTTAGTCATTTGTAGACTATGTGTCCAAATGGATTAAGGCACTCAATGTCGCCAAATGACCATAAGACTGCCGTGAGATTTGTAAAAGAAAACATTTTCTCTCGCTTTGGTGTTCCCAAAGCTATCATCGATGATGGGGTACACATTTTGTAACAAAATTTTTGGGTTTTAATGAAGAAATATGGAGTTACTCACAAGGTTGCTACTCCATACCACCCACAAACGAAAGTGGCCAAGTGGAAGTTTCCAACAGAGAGATAAAAGTCTATTATGGAGAAAACTCGTCAACCCATCAAGAAAGGATCGGTCTCTCCGCTTATCGGATGCCTTGTGGGCATACCAAACAACATTTAAGACACCTATAGGGATGTCTCCTTACCACATTGTTTTGGAAAACCTTGTCATGCCGGTTGAACTTGAGCATCGTGCCCTTTGGGGCCATCAAAAGCCTCAATTACAATATCATCGAGGCAGAAGCTTAAAACTGCAATTAAATGAGCTGGAGGAGATTCGAGTGATGCTTATGATCTCTCGAAATCCTACAAAGCTAATATGAAAAGAGTGCACGACAAGCACATTTTGGCGTAAGGATTTCAAAATTGGCCAAAAGTTTTTTTGCGGCAACTCCGATTACACATCTTTCCCCGGTAAATTGAAAACATGATGGTCCGGTCCTTTCATTCAGGTCACCGTGAAACATTATGGGGCAATCTCTTTGCTTAATCCAAAAGATAACAAATAATTTCAAGTCAATGGACGTTGGCCTAAAACATTACCCACTAATTACGCCACCGGATGTTGAATGCGGACTCTTCTTCGGATCCAAAGATACACATACTAGATGTTTCGCTTTTGCACTCAATCTTGTTTCTATAGAGGGTACGCCATTTTGGTAGCCAGGCCATCTTATATCTTATGATCTCCAAAGTTTTTGAAGTGTGTGGTTGCAAAGCGCGGAACCTTAGTCCACGAAAACTCTTTTTTTCAGAACCGAGTATAAATGTTTTTCGCAACATGAGAAAACGCGTGCTTTTCGGTAAACGATGGATACCTAAAATTTCACCTCTTTCCTTCTCTTTCCTTTTCTACTCTCTGCCTCGCGAACTTCAGCTAATCATTTGGTGTAAGTCTCACTCATCACGAATAGGGAATGGTCGTAGTTCTTTTGCTCGTAAACGACGTGCGCGAATGATGGGCTGGTGTATGCATTGCCAAACACCCCTTCCGTTTAGGCCCCGACTTCCTATCCGATACTAGCGGTTTTAAGGTATACTTTTGTCTAACAACACCAGCTGCGCAGGATAATCTTTGTCGCCGCGCTGTTTCTCCCACAGGTTGGGATTCATCTTGAGAATCTGACGTTAAAAGACTCGACTCGTCTTGAGGATCTAACGTTAAAAGACTCACCTTGTAGATATGTTTATATTGTTGCCTTTTCCCTTTGCATTAAGTTTTGCACATGAGATTCGCGGTCCAACCTCGGATGTCGATACTTGGAACATAAACGGGCAATGGATTCCACCGCACCAACCCTAGAATTGGTTAATTTGAGTTCCCTTGGGGCGGTTTGAGGATAGCCGATGTAATAAGGGCAATTTTATTAGACCAGAGCGCCGCGACGGTCCAGATGGAACCGCCCCGCCCCTAACCCCATAATACATAAAGGTAAAGAGACAGTCTGGCTGGATTGGGTTCGCTCTAGAGCCGACATGACAGTTGTCTATGATTATAGATGGTGACTCTTTTGGACATCCAGTGTTCTTCGCGTTTATCTCCTTTATATATAAATAAAATCTTGGTTTATAAATAAAACACCCTCCTTCTTTTCAAAAACTCTTGTGACCTTTGAGGATGACTCGTACAATTAGATAGCATTTTTTGTGCCGATCATTTCAATATCTCATTCGTCCAATTCGGAGTCCAAATGAGTCATGGGTAAGCATTTAGATTTTTTTAGGCTTAAATCGGGCTTTAGGCTTGATTTGGGCTTGGGGAAAATTTTGGCCCAACCAAAATATCGAATTCTCGGTCCATTTAAACACAAAACCGGAACACACGCGTCACATTTACATCATCTTCTCCCTAAAAAACCGGATCTTGCCCCCTCTCGATTTAGTCTCGCACGAGACAGGCCCATACTAAAACCAGGTCTCGCGCGAGACCCTCACATCTCCGACCAAGATTTCCTTCCGTCAAAACATCCCATTTCTCCCCCTCATCAGTAATCAATAGCCATCCTCTCCCTAAGACCAGTAATGGCCAGAAACAGGCAGATTTGTGTGGAATTTTTTTTTGGAAATTTGTTTGAAAACGGGATGTTTCCTCCATTATTTGATCATGAAATTCACTCTAGAGGATGGGAGAGTTTGTTATATGCCAATGGAGGGCTTTATTCCAAGGATTTGGTGATGAAATTCTACGACAATGGGAGCTTTAATGGCGACCATTTTTGGGTCACCGTCGAGGGTGTGCGCCACGAAGTCACACCTGTGTTGCTCTCCGAGATCACGGGCATTCCTCTGGTCGACCACGTACTGACTCAGCAGCAGTCCGTGTACCCACGGACTTACGACCTAATGCTCGACACGCTAATCGAGGGAGAGTACAACATTGATGGGAAAAATATCGGTATTTCGATGCGCGACGGAACCAAACCGGGCTGTGACTCAATGGCTGGGACTGAACGTCATTGGCACCTTGAAGCCTTCGGACATCAACAAGACCTTCCTCCACCTTCTCTGGATCTTCCAGGAGCGAAAGGGTAACTTCTGCATTGTTACCTTTCTTTTTGATGTTATCACACATGCCACTCTTAGGTCAGTCCCTCTTGCCATTCTAGTAACGTAGGTTATGATTAATCTGGGTTTTCTGTCCGCCACCCCACTACTCCCCATACCATAATATGAGATTATGCTTGTCTTCAAGAAATGCATACTGGACCCTTGGGAACCCACAACACCTAAGGTTTCTGAGCACGCTAGCGTAGGCTCATCTCACCCACCCTACTTTGATGAGACTGCTATGAGTAAGATGACCCATCCCATAGAGGCCTTACGTGCTGTGAACAATGGTTTGAGAGACATGTACACTCGCCAGGTATCGATGAGACGTACCTTGGGCAAATTAAGGACATATATGACCACTCGCCACTAGTCGATGACAGACAGCATGGGCGAATTCCAGCAGGAAATGAGAGCTTCAATGACTACATTTCAGGACCATATGCTTACTCGCCAGAACTAGTTCCAGCGAATGTTCATGGCGAGCCAAAGATCGATTCGTGCTTCGGTGATGGATACCGGGTGATATCCGGGGAGCAGTTAGCCTCCACGGGGAGCTCAGACGCACGACGTCGCAGACTCCCCTGGTTCTTTTCTACACCCTCGAGGATTCTACTACAAAGACCCGAGGATCATCGAGCTAGATTTATTTTTCCGGTCTTGTATAATATTTATATCAGATATTTTATTTACGTGTTTGCATTTTCCAGCTTAATAGTAGATTGTTTCCTAAAAATTTCTATCTTGATATATTAACTATATCTAATATTATAGTATATAGGTAGGAACATATATTGGTAATAATAAATATATATATATATATTTTTTTTTTAAATGTCATACTTAAACAACAAATTTTAACATAAACTAATGTTTTATAAAACGTTCAGAAAACGATAATAAAATCGCATAAAAAACGGTCAGAAAACGGCAATTTTCATTCTATAAATAAGTTCAACTCTTCCTCCATATTCACTCATTTCATATTCTTCCCTCTACACTTCTTATTCTAAAAAACGTTTTTAGATCACTCCAAGTTTCAAGATTCATGGATGCACTAGAAAAGTTTGAGCAACAGCAGATTGAATATGCTACTCAAGTCTTCATGCTCGGTTGTTTTATTATAGTCATGTTGTTAATGTGGCATATAGTTCTATCTAATATTTAGGTTTGTATTTAATTCTTCGTATCATTATGTTGTGTTTCCATACCGTTGTACGTTCTTACATCTTATTGTGATAGTATATCTACATTTTCCTTGTCCTTCTACTTACGCTATTAAAAAAAAAAAAAAAAGGGCACTCCTTGTCACATGCCCCATTCTTATCATCCACACTACATCCACTTTTGTGCATATCTTAGAAGATAAACGTGATCTAACTACCCTGTGACACCTCGAAACGTATCTTTTACATTTTTGGATGGGTGCCTATTTATAACAAGGATAGACACCTCAAAAATCTAACTTCTCTTTTTCCAAAATAATCTTTTTCTTCACCACTCCATCTTTAATGGCCCTCACTCGAAGTTTCGTGCCCGAGCAAAATTTTATGGAAAATTTCCAAAATGGTCTTTTTCATCCTTTTTTTGACACTGAAATATTACGTCGAGGATGGTACCCTCTTTTACACCATAAGCAAGCATTTTATTCCAGAGAATTGGTCTTGTTATTTTATAAAAGCGGTTATTTCCAAAACGAACAATTCTTTGTCCGTGCTAACGGATGGGAGCATGAATTGACTATGGAAATCATCTCTGAGGTACTTCAAATTCCTATTACAAACCAAGGAGTACACCTTCAGGATTCACCTTTCGATAATATCCGCATCCGATGTTTGCAACTATCCTTCACGCTAATACAACCGAAAAATTGTATTGTTTATCAACGATCTTTGCAAAAGAACCAATTATCGTGATCCAATGGGTAGCTCATAATGTCCTCGCAGACGCGTCTAAGACTTCCAAAATAACCAAACCCCTCCTCCATTTACACGGGTCTTGCAGAGTAACCGCAATGATTTTGCATTATTAAATTTCTACGGAATGCGATCGCGCGTGCGGGAAAAAGGCAGCTCCTTTACCAACCATTGTGACACTTATCATGATACATTGGGGTTTTTCTAGTACTTCTCCTCATACACCTCTTCGAACAGCTAACATTCTTACCATTCACTCAGTATGTAGGAACAGATTCTTGAACCCCGACATTGCAAAGAACCATGTCGGTGGAGAAACCGACGAAGATTGTTCCACCGACAACATCTTCACTGAAAATGCATTATGCAACGTATTTAATCCCATGGAAGGGCTTCGCTTAATTCGACAAGGATTGATGACATTATTCAAACGTCAGAACATTATCATCACCAGCCTTCTTGAATTTCAGGACCTGCGGACAATAAACGAAGAGGAACAAGCATAATTATTGCACAGCCACAACCAATTCTTGGCAAATCACACTCTCATAATGGAGAACCACGCCGAGATTTACCAGACAGAAAGCAAAATGTTGCAACAGGTTGTTGCTCGGATTGATGGCATAGAAAATCTTATAAAACGGATCCCTCACACAAAAGGATCCTCGCCGTTACTTGGGCCAATGAAACCATTTAAATTTAGCAATTTTATATTATTTGTCATTTTCTTTTTAGTTTTTAATGGTAATTTATTTTTACTTAATTATTCTCATCATACTCTAATATTTGTTTATCCTTGTCTAAACAGGTCACATTTTTTTTTTCACACATCTTCTACAATGGAAGCTCCAAAGATGATTCCAGAACAATCTTTCCATTAGATTCTTTTGAATTCTCCAAGATATGGACATCTTTTTGAGAGACTACATCACTAAAGTTGGTTGGAACTCTCTTATTCTACACCCGAGCGACATACTCCCCGTGTTTGGCAACTTATTTTTATGATCACATGGAAGATCTACCCACTGTCCGGGGTTTCCCTTTGAATGGTTTTACACTACGATTGGTAACACACCCGACACGTTTTTTATGAGCCAACAGTGGCTATGGCTCTAGACCTTCCTCCTCTTCAGCCAGATCTCCCCATTCAATACATGATAGAGAATGACTTTAATGACTATTCTAGGGAAGATTTTGCTGCCCGGTATGGAGATGGCCTTGCCCACGTCAAAGAACGTGCCGAAGCTGGCCGATGGCCGAACATCACTATTCCACTAGCCAGTATGACCATGAATGTTAGAACTGCCATGTTATTTATTCTTTTGAACATCATGGGGGATTGGTATTTTTCCACTGCATCAAAGTCAGCGTGTAAGACATTCCATGCATTGGCCCAGTAACATACCGCCTTCGACATTACAGACCTAGTAACTGAGAATCTTAAGAAGGCTCGGTCTTTTTGGCAACACTATATCACCCTGCCAGTTACAGCATGGAGGATAGTGAGAACGTACTTCCCTCAGTTTGCGGCCACCTTTCAGGACTGGGTAAAGGTCGACTCTATGTGTCCAACAAACAAGATAATTCGTTCTTTGCGATTTCGGACATGGCGACGCCCTGCAAGGTATCTTAAGAAAGTTCGTTCTTTCCCTAATGATGATAAAATGATAGCTCATCTAGACAATGCAAAGAAGAGGAAGTGGAGTGAAGTCTAGAAAGCTATGATAGATTGGCCGGATGCAAAGGAATGACATTTCTACAGGGACGAGGCAAGGATGGACTATCCCCCAGTTCAAGGTTGGGGCAATGTGAGTTGATGCATGTACATATTTGTTTTACGTTTTGATGTGAAATAAATAAATAACCTAACAGTGTGCTACTCTAACAGTGTGCTTCTACTTTTATGATATATATAGTGTGTTACAATAAATTTTTGTGGAAGATGTCAGTTATATTTTTGCTCATAGCCTCTCAGGTATACTCTTTCTTCCTCTTAACACTTTGAGGACACATCGTCCGACTGTTTGGGGGTGATGGGCATGCATAGTTGTATATATTTTACTTGATATCTAAATAAACGTATTTAGTGACAAATTCTCGTTTCCCTTTCTATGATGAAAAATATTTAGAAATCTCACCCTAGCATCAGAATCAGGACTTGTTCTTAGAAACTTAATTTAATACGTATGCAATAGTTTTTACATCTTTTCATGAGCATTCATGCATCGACTATCATTTAATGTACATGGTGAAGAAGTTTTCGGGACCCACGGTTAGACAACTTAGTTTCCATATCCCCGTAAGAATCTAACCAAAAGCCTCAAAATGTGTGATATATAAGTAATGACACGTAAGAGTAGTTTTTCCGAATAGAAAAGTTCACACGCCTACTTACTTGATCACTACCCAAATCCTAGGCAAGAATTTAGGCATTCTTTGGATTGATATAGCCAAAAATTCACAAAAAAAAAAAAAAAAAAAAATTTACCGCTAGTAAGCCTCTTTTGAACCTTTCATTAATCCTTTCTACTTCACCAAAAATCATTACCCATCTAGTAACCACAAATAAATAAGCCTACCTAGATGATGATTATGAGAAATAGGATGAAGTGCAGAGAAAATGAAGAGAAAACCTTGTCAACTAATCAAAAATCGCCACACTGTTTTAAGAAAAGAAAAAGAAAAAAAAAAAATAGAAATATGTTTCCAAAAATCAAAAGAAATATCAAGGTTAGAATTCCCCCCAAAAATCAAATCAAAAGGGAATACAAAAGCTTGAAAAATCCAAGTATGGAAACCCATGTTAGAAAGGGGAAAGAAAAAATAAGGATTCTCTAGTATAAATATCTCGAAGACCTTATTCTCTCATACTTATCATTTTTTAATTTTCCATTCCAGTTTCTTTTACACTACCACCTAAGCCCCATAACACCTAATAAAGACCTCTAGCTCAATTAGGAATATGATAGTATGATAATAAGTAGTAGTTGTGACTTCTTGACCTCAGCTCCTCTGACTGTCATTGAGTATGTGAGGAAACGTGTGCCCACTGCACACTGGAGATAGCAAAGCTTGAGTGGAAAAATAAGAGAGAAATTGTGTTTCGACACATACCTGTGAGAACCTACTTAAGGACGCTTATCCAAAGGATCCGAAACGCCCCCGCCAGACATTTCATTATAAGATCACTACATGCATGCTCATACGTAGATGTTTTGATTATTGTATGTATATTAACTTGAAATTCGAAAGAATTAAATCCTTATTTCCCCCGCTAGTGAGATGTCTAGATACCGAGATTAATTAAGGAAACAAGCCTTTGTTACTAAGTCGTTTGTAGTATAAATGAAGTTTATGAGTATCTTCTCGAAAACTCTCACGAGAGGTTATAACTCGGTCCACTAGGGAATTCCTAGTGGTTCAAGGTCTTGTTGCATACGGTCAATGCAACCGCGACTTTCTGAAATGAGATTTAGCTTAGACAACACATTTTTGACCACTTATCATTTTAATATCTCTTCTTTGCTTGAGGACAAGCAAAGTGCTGTTTGGGGTGGTGTGATAAGCACCCAAAACCGTAATATTAAAACCCGAGAGACATAGCATTTTGGTCGATTATGTGTTTAATAATCATGTAATAATTATATTTTCGTACTTTTGCAGATTTCCGCAATTAAAATGAATATAATGATAAAACATGCATCGGCACGGGGAATCTTTGGAATATTTGAAGTTTCCCACTCAACCCCGCGGAAGCCCAACAAAGCCCGAATAGAGCGAAGTTTCCAAAAGAACAAAACCGGTCGTAACGGGTCCACATATAAAGAAGCAACAAACTTCCAAGCTCAAATCGGATAAATCTAGATGCCGACATTGGCTAGTGAAGCTGCCATAGCGACCGGCGACGAACTAACGCTAAGCGACGTAAAGTCGTAAAACGCCAAAATTTAATCGACACATTAAGTGGACTCCACTCAGGGGCCCAAAGGCATGACGTCAAAGATAGGCAAGTGGCAAGTGATGAGTTCAATTTGGTGCCACCTTGCAAGAGGAAAGACACGTACCAATTCAATGTTTGAATTGAATTGGGCTAAAAGACGAAAACAAAACATAAAATGACGAAAACTTAACAAGTAAAAGACAAAAGTTATAACAGATGAAAACAAAACTTTGATTCTCAAAGTTTTGAACAATTCAATTAGCTAACGAACAAAACTCAATTAAGGCTTCATAAGACATCCGCCTATATATATGAGGGGGTCGCCTTCATTATTTCCCTTTCAGCATTTTCATGCTTTAGCATCCGCTTAGCTTTAGTTCGTTTTCTTTCAGTACTTACATTATGTCATTTTCATTCCAGCAGTTTAAATACTGTAAGTTATTTTACCCTTAATAACAGTCATTTTTTTTCTAGTTTAATTCATGTCCTGCATTTATTTACTTAATGTATACAGCAAGTTTTATTATTCCTTCTATGACCATGAGTTAATCCCCCCCCCTCAAGGGGAGGGTTATGCTGCTCATGTGAAAATCCGGATTGACTTTTTAATATTCTAAAATCACTACTTAGGATTTAGGCATAGATTAGACATCCGATCCCAAAATGACTGAGACTGTACCAATTTGGAGTGCTGATGCTCCAGAATAGTCTCGTGCGCGACCTAAAAATGTCGCGACTTCTACAGTGTCGATAGCTCTCCAATTTGTCCAGTTGATGTGAAATCGAGCCAGGAGCTGAAATAATATACCAGAGATAAGATATTAGTTAAACTCCTTATGCTAGTGCAATGTGGCCTAGAGATGTGGGCATGCGCTAGGGATCAATACTCGACGTCGTCTCCGAACACGAGACGAATTAGAGATGTAGTGATGTGGTAGTAACCTGTTGAAAAATGATTCTTGCATGAGCATGATTAACTCTCTCCCTGTTTCTCCATCTTTGTTTACCTACATCAAAATCACCGTAGTAATTTACATTAATTGCATTACCGTAAAATTAATTAAACCAACTAAAAAAAAACCTAAAAATCCTACTCACCCAAAAGTTGTAATTCCAGTTGTGAACCTTTTCCGAGCCCTAAGGTTTGGACGATCCCTTACTATCCTACCAAACCCACGTGAGTAAAGTAACTTGATGAAAACGTACGACTATACGGACTTTGGACTTGGAACTTTGGTCTTTGGACTTCGGACTTCGGACTGTGGACCTCGGACTTAATTAATCAAGAAAACCAATAAACGTGAAATAAAATCCATGTTAATCATCCGTATCCGACACGGATATGAAGTGTCTGACATGGCAAAATATTAAAACTTAAGGTATATCACATACAATGTTTCCACAGACATGTGGACACGTACCCGACATATATTATTTCTAAAATATGGCGTGTCCATGTACCATAGTATATAACTATATACCAACCCCCAAATTATACAAAAATAAATAAATAAAGCATAAAATTATGAACTGGAAAACTCAAGCTGGCGTTGACAATGTTGAACATCAACATTTTGCTCTCTCAGTATCGCTTAGGTAAATTGAGAAACCTCTTACTTTAAAGGGATCCAAACATAGTTTCAAAGTTACACACAAATTATACTTCATTGCAACAATAATGTATAAAGAATAAAACTGTAAGGAAACAGTGAAAAGTTACAAGCCAGACCACAAAAAATTCCAATAATACCATCTATTTTCATTAGGTGGTTACCAATCAACCTAATATTCTTGTAATGAAAGCAAAAGAAATCAAGAAGAAAGGAAAAGAGGAGAGGTATTATTATAAGGTAGTTTAACTGTATAATGAACAATCACAAAAGAAAAATGGCATGACAGCAACATACTGACATAGTACTAACTACAGTATACTTGGAAGAGAATTTAACAGCAACATGGCTTCATTAAAATAACTTGTATAAGAGGAAAAAGTAGAACAAGGTTTAACATAATAGTAAATTACTCAGCAAAGCAAAATTAATTCAAATATTAGTTCAATTGGAACCACTGATTATTGTAGCATGTGAACATGGTGTTTCTTTATACGTCACAGTGGAGCACCATAAACAAAAGCTAAGATAGACTTTTCCAGATAACCTTTTCATATAAATGTTTCTAGAGTATTGTTTCCTTGAGAGTCAAAACATACTTCACTCATTTACTATTGGCAACCTTGGCACTGCTCACAAGACATTTGCGGACATTCTTTGTTGGTTGGGTGGGTGGGTGGGAACACTAACCATTTTCATCCCCAACCAACACAAGACTACAGAGTATTTCATATTTTATCTAAAACAATAAGAAAAACAAAATTGGGCACTCAAGCTGCAAATAGATGCATACTTTCATCAACATTAACCAGAAAAGTATTTACAAAACATATGAGCTTTATTTTTATCACTTAAAACAAAACAGCTCCAATAAAAGTAATAATTCACATGGATAGAAATGTGACATTTCTTACGACAAGGTGTCTCATGTTAACGTATATATCATAACATATTACAAAGTATATGTCATGTTAGAATAACAGAACATGATATATATTACAACATAACTAGATCAAATAGCATTAGTAAGGCTTAATTAAATCAAGTTACAGCATAACTATGACTTGGACATGTCCTTCTTCAATTATAGTTAAAACTTTTCTTCCTTAATCCCATTTATTCCCCTCAAGTCCTTACCCCAAGACCTTGATACCAACCTCCCAAGTCTTGACCCATAGGCCACTGGACGACACTATGATTTGGATTTTGGACATGTCATCCAAGTGAAACAATCTAACCGCCATATAACATGAGTGCACACACGCACACGCACACGCACACACACACACACACATGCATGCAATTCACCTCATCTATTATTGGACATCCTTCGTCTTTGACCTTTTTCAATATAGATTCTATAGCAACTTTATTAGCATTTTGTTTTGCCTATTTCTTATGTAGAAATGTCTCAACCGACATATAATTTACCCCATCAACCGAAATAGAAGATCTAAATTGTGGCACAGTTCCAAAGCTTTCAGTAGTATAGGTCGGAAGTGGCAGTTTGGATTTCTGAGCATACTCTTGTAATCCATTCTTATGTATGCATTCATATGGAATACCTACACACATAGTACAAAATATCTGGATATGGGTGTTTATCAATATTCAATTTCTTGATATGTATCGCTGATGTCCAAATTGAGCTCAGTATTTGAACAATGTAAAAGTTGAGAATGTACCACTTGTGTCCATCATGACTTCAATTAGACCACCCCAATTAGACAAAAAAATAAAATCCATGTCAACAACTTTTTTGCCCTGAGTTAAAAAGTATCTAGACAAAAATAAAAAGTTAAAAGTCAGAAGGGAAAAAGCAAAAAACCATTCCACAGATTTAATCTATGACAATCATTGTCAGATGTAATGTAATGGGTGACTTTAAAAGCTAGTCTGTTTCTAGTCGGAAATCGGATGCTACTCGGTCGAAGAGCGAGTAGCGAATAGGTCTACTCGGTCGGGGAATAATTGCGATTACTCGGGCGATTTTTTCTAAACACTATATTTCTATACATATACCTGTTAAATTACTTAAATATAATTAACAAGTAAAAGCATTGATATACCAACATAATAAAGCCAATAAACGACTCTGTGGCCTAATGGATATACCAACATAAAAAGTCTTTGTAAAAAAAAATCAAGGGTTAGTTAGACTTACCCCCCATTATACTTCCCCCCCAATTGCAAGATCCAACGGCCACTGAGATGATTTTTTTTTTTCAGATGAAGAAAATCGACCGTTGGATCTTACAAATGGGGGAATCACTAATATTTTTGAAAATGGGGTAACACTAATTGGTAACTAGTAATGGGGGTAAGTCTATCTAACCCAAAAAATCAATTGGTAAACAACTAAACACTAAGAAGTAGAAGAAATGGAACTCTCAAAACCCAACAAGACAATGGTGGTTACTAACACTTATCCATCATACTCAAAAAATGGAGAAGAAGAAGAGCTAGCGTATTTGGAAGTCCTGGAGGTGCTGGAGTGGAGAAGACGAACTGAACGTTTGTTAGAGAAGAGCGTACGAACCTTTTTTTGTTAGCCGTTTTAGTGTTTCGCGATCCCTAAATTTGCTTTGGACCTTTTTTGTTAACTATTTTACGGGCAAAAAAAAAGGCCCGATTTCACACTATTAACTCGCCTGGGCCCGAGTACTTATTAATTGAAATATCGGCCGATTTCTCAGTGATTTTTTGTCCCCAATCACTCATGGGGAGTATTGGGCTGAACTGGTCGGCTAGGTACCGAGTAGGGAGTACCCGGCGAGTACTCGACAATTTTATAGCACAACATGTACTTGGATGATTGAGTGAGAGGGAGAGACATGAACAAATATTGAAATTGTAGTAACACTTTTCACATTACATCCCACTCCTTAAAACAATTTTACATACTAGTTCAGCTAGAGTTTTAGTATCAGTATTGGATGAAGAATCATCCGTTTTCTCAATTCCCTTCACCAACGACTATAAAAAAAACCTACAATTTACATTTCTAGGACGTGTTGGCAGTATCCTCTACATTTGATCCAACTTGCTATTAAAAAAATGAGGTGTTTCCGCTTAAATATCCATAGGTTTGGGACTTGACTAACATACTTGAGTAAGATTTAAGGTACATGATCCATACTGAAAGTTAGAAACAACGGACTAGAAACAAAATCTTGTAAGAATGAAATATGCAACTTCTACGAGTTTGTCCCAACTACAAGCTAAACCGACAACTCTCTTTGAAGTCTGAATGCAAGATTCTCTCGTTCTCTAATCTCAATGTTCCAAGTTTTCTCATCTCCTACCATTGTCAAGCAGACACTTAAAAAAGATCTTGGTTAGGCTCTTGCACATTAATCCACTGCACAGTGTGGGGATGCTAAAATACCCTTACTCATTCTAGTAAATGTCCCTTTTGGACCTCTTGAAAGTTGAAGTGAAATTATCCAAAAGCTCTAATGTGTCATTGACCAATCACGTTCATCTACAAACTCTGACCCCGAATCCAAACACACCTAGGTCAATCTCACAAGGCATCTGACATCAAAACTTTGTGCGTGTGGCTTCTTTGCCCTTTATTGTTTATGTTATGTTGTTCTAGGTCGTTTAACTGTAGTGCCAATGACTATCCCTATCGTCTTACGAATTTAGATTAATTTTGTTGTATATGTGAAGGGTTAATAGTTTAACCATGTATTACGGTCTGTGTTGGTCCCTAATTTGTATTTACTAGTTGATATTTGTTGGAGTGTTGTAATTTTGTGATGATAGGAATCTTACAAGTAGACAGCACACATAGTGAATCGCGTAGAACATTATAATGTTATATCCAATCAATATGATGTCTTGCGTTGAATAATCACAAATAAGTGCTGATCATTTCCTTCAAATGAACAAATCCATCATCGATCACAGCATGGTCGAGGACTATCAGTAGTTGAAATTACACATGATCATGTAATATAACCAAAACATTTCAAATCATGTTTTCATTGGGCTCAATTAGCCGACGCGGTTATTCCTAATATCTGAAATAAATACCCTAACTAAAGCCCCAATCTTTAGGGCATCATCTCCCTCACAATCTCCTAGATGAAGCAAACCATGAAGCCACCCATCAAGCAACTACCATTATGGAAGAAAAGGTCACAAAAAGATGGAAGGTGAAGGTAACAGTGGAGGGGAACTGTACCTCTAAAATTACCATAGAAGGGACTGTTTTAGATATTTCAGCACTTGTTAAGTCTTTAGGGTTTGTAGATTGAACTGTAATGGATCTATTGATAGCTTAAGTTGAACCCTAAGTTGAAATGCGTTCCCGATGTATTTAAACTGGGAAATGATAATGGGCAATGATTCAAGAAATATGAATTCAACTTATACATAATGGGAAACTTAAACTTACTTACATAAGTTCTTAGAAAAACAACAAGAACTCAACAAAAGGACAATTAGACTAACACCAACAGAGGTGATAGACAAATATAGGGGTTTCCTGATTAAGGGGTTATTTTGTTTTTTTGGTTTAAGTTATAAGAGAGTCTTATAAGACCCTGTCTTATAAGAGGGTCTTATAAGTATGTCTTATAAACTGGGTTGTTTTACATTTTAAGTTCCTCTTATAAGCCCTTACAAAAAAAGGAAAAAATGGCGACAACATCTTATAGATGGCAATTTGACAAATATATCCATGTTGTACATACCATTATATAACTAAAACTTCCAATCATTATTCAACAAAATGATATTCTTTCGCGCCTAGTTTCATAACCACCAATTCACATACAAGCAATGTTTCAAAATAGAAATCCTCTTATACATTACATTTAAATCTAAATAGAAATAGAAATACAATATAAAAAATAGTTTTGATATCCTAATAAAACTCATTCCTTATTATCCTTCTTCTCTACATCATTGATCCCAAGTTCATCCATCTTCTTCAAGAAACCCGCACAAACATCCTTTGTTATAGCTTGTTTCATCTTAACAAATGTGCACAATTTGGCAAGTGTTTCTTGTTCACTAGAATCATTCTTTGTTATGGCAGACGTAGAGCTTGTGCCACTCATCTCCCCAAACCATTAGAAGAATCCACATCCTGCAAATCCTTCATTAGTTGATTGTGGGCGACTACACCATAATATGCTATTTGCAACGGCAAAAAAACGTTGCTAATAATTTTCGCAACGCTTTTTAAGTGTTGCAAATATGGCGTGGGTAAAGTGTTGGAAATTTTTGCAACGGTTAATAAACGTTGCAAATAGAAATTTCCAACGCTTAAAAAGCGTTGCAATAATGATTTGCAACACTTTTTATAACTATTTTGTATACAAATTTAAAACATTTCCAACGGTTTTTTTTTTTTTATTTCACAAACGCTTTTTAAGCGTTGGTAATTTGTAACGGTTATTAACCGTTGCAAAGTTGTTAGTTAATGTAAAAATAATTAATTTAAAAATCATTTGTAACGGTTATGAACCGTTGCTGATGGGTTGTTGATAAAAAAAATAATTTCTCATATTTTGTAGCGACTAGCTAAACCTACAAAAAGATACCCCCTCTTACACCATATACATAAATCATAAATTCTTATTTAAGCTAAATTTATCCCTCGCATAACAATACATTTTCATACTATTTTACAAAGAAACCATAATATATATGGGAAAAAACTGCGATGAAGTACAAAACTAATCCAACCATATACATTCACAATTTTGAGCGATTTTCTAAACCTCACAAACTTATTGTTGAACTATCACCATAAAAAAAGTTTTCATACTATATGATCCTAAACAAGAGATAACAGCTTGCGTTGTGGAAAACCCTACGCCCATTTACTTCCACAAATGCTCCAAAAGAGATCCTAGCATTAAGATAAAATAGTCAACCAAGAAAAGATCATGAAGCAGACAATAAGAGGATTAAGAAAAAATTATATAGCGTAGGCAACTTACCAACGCTAAAAAAATGTTACAAAGCAAAAAAGGTGTGTTGCAAATAGCCTGTTATGGTGTAGTGCCCCGAAGCCCAACACCTCACGACAATGATCAAAATTATGTACAATATGCTCAAAGCAATTACATTTTTTTCCAAAAATCTTCTCAAGCCATATGATATGATGTAGATTTAATCGAGCGGAAGCGATTTAATAAAAGACATCTACAACTAAGAAGAAGAAAAGAACCACGAAGGTTTCTCTTTATTCACTCTGGAATTAAAATAGCATTCAACCAATGAACTAACTAACCCTAGATTCCAAGCCCTTATTTATAATAATGCCAGAATAAAAGCAACTAATAGTAACACAACATGTGTCAACTTCTAAAAGGAAAGAACTAATACTAAAAGAAAAGAGGCGTTCCTATTATGGAACGTCCTGGGCTTGGGCCTAATTGATGTCCGCATCACATGCCTTCCAACAAATTGCATGAAATTGACGCTTTGGGAGGAATATATCATTTCAAATCCTTTAGAAATAAAATTTACAATAGGATCTTATGAAGTAAATTAAGTAACACAGACAAAAGCAACAAGCAGGACTTGATCATATGACCAGAGTTATTAAAATTAAAGAAGAGACGACACAAGATGATAGTTCAGAACCTGTAAGTTGTTCCTTCCATACAGTACTCTTCAGTTCGGAAATTGTATCTTCTTTTAGAAGAGACCCTAATCGGCTTTCAATTTCTTCAAGGGACATATCTGCCGGCTGAAAGCATTGAACAATACAACCACCAAAAGCTCTTATAGATATCTCAAACCGAAGACAGAAACCAGTTCAGACTATAGATAGTTTACCTCAACATCTTCAAGTTTAACTGATCCCAAAGCCTTTGAATGCACACCACCATCCCCTTTCTTGCTAACAACACTTTTTTGTTTGCTTGCCTATTAAAATAGCCAAGGAAGTCAAACGAATGAAAATGACGATGACCATGTTGATATTGACAAAATGTTGCATATTTAACTAAGAATAATGAAAAGGAAAGATACTCACAACAGCTTGAATGGGATTCTTCCCACTGAGCATGCTTGCTGCCGATTTTCTTACAAGTGAACTCCCAACAACCTAAAAAGTAAAGTAACCAATATGGCATCACCATTCTGATTCTATAGCATACAACACCAGACAGTCCCTCAGTTCCCCTCATCACCAGAGCCCAGGACCATTATTTAGGAGCCATATAACAGAGGTAAAATCTAACAGGAAGTTCCAGATTGTTATTAGTCACTTGGGCTGCTATTAGTATATTGCAAAAAATCCAATACATATGGCCTTCAAAAGCATGTTGAAGTTATACAAATCTCATTCATGAGACAACACCATCAGGAGCTATAGGTGCCCACTTCCTGAAGACTAATGAGCTATTTTCTAACATCCTACCAAAAGATCAACTCTAGGTAATTTCATAGCTGTCATTATTGAGAGTGCACCAACATGGAGGCAAGTGTACAGAGACAATTAACAAATTGCGTTATTACAAGGTCTGGACAAAATGGCCATTTATGCTTTCTCATGCAGTGGCTCAATCACTTTAACTAAATATAAGTGCAAGTGCATGTGACAACAACACACAACATTCTCTTTTCGTCTTCTTTCATCATTCTATCTTCTCTTTCTCCTTCTACATTGAACTCTTCAAGTCAAATAATTCAAACTATTACTTCAACAGTCTTATAAAAATATTTATGGACTTTGTAGCACTGAAGTTAAACACAGGCAATACACTTAAATACAGTACAATATAAAAGCCACAAGACAAATGAAAATATAAAAGGAAAAAAGGTACAAAATCATATTAAGCGGATACAAATAACAAACCCAAAAACAAGAAAACATAAAAGAAATGTGTGGTTGCTTAATGCTAATGGTATGGTATGCATTCAGTACAGGACTACAAGTATTGGTCATCATGTTACTTTAACAAATAAGCAGTAAAGAAGGGTCAAATGAACCTACTTAATCACTGAATTGTAGTTTTCACAACAACAAATAATACACCAAACAAACAAAATGGACAATGAACTAGCACAAGAGGAACAAATTTGGTAGAAGAATCAAAGAGCCCCTGATAACATTTAGAACAGGTAGACATAATAGTACGTAATCGAGGGTTTTCTTTTCTTAATCAATAATACAACGTAATCGATCCTTCAAACTTAAAAGCAGATTTCCTGAGAATATCAAATAAGTTTGTTAATTGTGGAACTGGAAACAATATTATACACTTGAAAATTTAGTATTGGCATGATCGGAGCATAATCAATTAGGTATGTGTTAATAAGAAATATGAACTAACTAAATATTTATCTATCAAATAAATAACGAGAGACAGAACTCATAGAAGAACACAACAACGATAATAGATCCTAACGATGAAGCCAGTTGAATCATTGCCACAAAAAAAAAAACAATAGTAAAAATATGTGAAAGAAGATAAACCAAGAACTGAACACACCTCTGGACCTGAGAGGCTCCCACTTGAAGTTGAAACCGGTGCTGGTAAACCAAATTGTGAGTAAAACAGCGAAAAGAACAGCGCCAAAAGCCTTCCGAATATAAAAAATTCAAAAAAATGCATATTCTAACAAAAAAGGATGACTGAATTAAAAATACGCGGACCTGTAGTTGTGCTAGGAAGCAGACCACCTCCAGAGCCCCCAATCATTTCTGCGAGCTTCTTTTTCCTCACCTCGTCAAGTTTCTCAAGAGACCTTTCTAAAGGTCTCATTCCAACAGACTATCAGAAAGAACAAAGAACAATAAAAAAACATTCCATGTCAAAAGAGAGAAGTAGAGACTACAAAAGTAGAATCTAAAACACAGTTGCTTTCAAAGGTTGGATTTTTCCTTTATTTACCATCAAAGTAATCTCACTAACAGTAACATACTTTACAACAAACTACCTTAGCTATTGCTGCCATGACAGAAAATGAGGCATCTCTAACTTCAGGGTTCCATCATTTAAGCATTACAAAACACATAAAAGTTTATCAAATGTATGAAATAAACAGCTTATACTTATTTTGCCCAACATCATAATGTAAAAAAAAAAGTAAAAAGAATAATAAGTGAGCATTAATGTGCACATATTCACTGACCTCCATACATATGGGCACATATTCCTTATGCAACTTAAGAACAACAGCCTTGTTGCTAGTCTCGATACAATATGTAACCCAATTCAAGGTTAAAGAGCGGGACGAGGGAACTTTATTTTTCACTGCAGTTCTAACATCTGCAATGGCATAAATTCTCAGGAGCGTGAGCTTATAGGTTTCAAGAAAGCCAGCAGTTTATGCAATGTTAAATGTAATATAACCAGCTAACCAAAAAAGTGCATAAATGGATAAACATGTACCACAATTACTTGCATTTACTTATATGCTGGTAAGTAGTACCATAGATAAGGAAACACATGTCCATGTGTAATACATAAGAAAACATCCAATATGTAATAACTAATAACTCAAGTAGTAGGGTAGAACTTGTCTTTTCTGTTCTTTTTTTTATCAGTAGGGACTTCTTATTTTATGCTTTCATCGCACTACACCATAACAGCCTATTTGTAACGGATATATATCCGTTACAAAAAATATTAGTAACGGTTATCTTGCGTTGACACAAAAGCGTGACTAATATTAGTAACGGATATTTGTAACACTTATTATCCGTTACAAAATTTACTAACAGTTATAAAGTGTCACTGAAATTAATTTCAATAACAGATATCTAACCGTTATAATTTATTAGTAACGGTTATCAAATTTGTTTATCATCTATTAGTAACGGATATAAAGATCACTTCGATTTTCTGTTACTAACGGTTCTGTATCCGTTACTAACGAATTTTCATTGTATAAAAAAAAAATTGTTGCTAACGGTTCTGTATCCGTTACTAACAAATTTTCATTTTATAAAAAAAAAATTGTTTTCTCTAGCCCTTTTATATATGGGCCACCTGTAATGATTGGAGGCTTGCAGTTAGTGTTAATAGAACAAGACCCTGAAAATATATAAGCCAAAATAAATGTCATTAGATAAGTACATGCAAATTAAATTAAACCCATATCAGCTATTCTTTAACGAATAAATATATTTATGACTATGCCTTTTTGAGTTTGAAGAGTAAGATACATGTAAGTAATTTTTAGTCAGTCTACTACCAACAAGGATATAAACGATGAAGCTGATCGATACAACAAAGAAATTGCCCAAGAATGAATCAGCGATGATAGCTCCAACTATAGGAAAAAAACTGGAGGAACCATTGACAACGTTGGATATATGTGCTGCTTCGATATTCTTGATGTTGAAACATTCTATTAGATATACGATCAAGTTTGTATTCCATCCAGAAGCAGCAATAGTTAAGCCCATTAAAGTAACTGCCACCACCACCAATATAAAATAAGCACAAAGTCATGATTATACTACTGTATAGACAAACATGAAGACACTTATAAAACCATCATGCAAAAAACAAATGGAATGGGATGAAGACCTGTGACAAAGGGGAAGGTAGTCCAACTCCCTTGTTTTTGGCCAACAACGCATGTATTAAATGCTTCTTCATCAGGAACATTAAGATGATCGTCGGCGGGCTTATTATTTCCGTTAAATGCTTCTTCATAAGGAAAAAAATTCTGCCAATCTGACATACCTTAAAGTACGCTTGTTCACATGCCTCGACCGTCTCGAACTCTGGGATAACAAAAAATAATGATTTCGTTATATGCAAAAGATGAGAGTTTCATGCTACATCATAAATTAGGCTAAAGGATTCAATCATATGATATAAACTGGCCTTAACAAGCACCAAAAAGTTATGCTGACTTATAAATATGGTAAAATATAGGTCTTCCTCATTATACCTCTGTTATTTCAGGGGCTAGTCAGTGTAAATTCCTATGGCTCAGTTCACTGAGGTTGTGACAAACACCTTGTGTTTTTGGTCTAAAATCGTCATATTCAATGGACTTTTTATGAATTGCTACAACAGGGGAAAATTGTATTTGGTCTGAAAAAAAATTCATTTACCTTTGCAGACGGATGTACTTTTGCTGATGGATGACCATACACATCCCCAACAATGGTAGCATTCTTTGAACCATCGCCAGCCGCCAGAAGATGAGGAGAAGTTAATCGGAATTGTGCAAGATAGAGTCCGGAACATTTCAAAGACATTCTGCACATTCAGTTGTAAAGTTTGGATAAGTCATCAGAGTCTCCTTATTAATGCCAAAGAGGAAAAATAAGAAAATGGAGAATTGGCTGAAATTTATTACCCCGGAGTTTTGATCTGTTCCCAGAAATCTAGTGTTTTGTATGTATATAGCTGTTTTTTTCCGGCAAGAGGTGATAAAATATCTTGATCCAATCTTACAAAATCTGAAGGAAGTGTCCTGTTGAAGCAGAAAACATACCGATAGAAGTCAAAGAAAGTAAAGCTTCTTCTTCTGCAAGCCAATGGAGACATGGCAATAATAATGTCTCCATGAGTAAATAATAATCACATCTGTCAACTGCATTCAAAAAGAAAGAAGTAAACTCTGCATCAGCAAGAGTTTAACTGATTGCAGACTTTGCCTTATTGCATCATTTCAGTTACCAAAGAATTAAACGAAGTGTGTTCAATCGCAAGTCCTAGATTGTGTATTCGTATCATAAAAATTACAATGACAACACATGCTGTTAAGATTATGTATCAAATAACATCATTAGATATATAACATGTTCACATTCTATGTTGTTTTTGAACACTAATATGTAGACAACCAGTTGAGAAATTTCGTTGAGAAATTTCATATCCAGACAATTTCAACTTCCAGAAATTACAAGACAATGCATTTAATAAAGTAAATTCAACATATCTTTTGATATCACGTTGAGTAATCCATGATGTTTTGAAGACAAAATAACCCTAATTTAACAAACTTATTACAAAGCTAAATATCATACTTTGTGGCTGACTGAAGAGAGCTTCAAAGCTGGATACACGTCGCAGATTAGCTGCAAAATGAAAAAATGAAAAGAAAATCAACAGTAGTAATATAAGAAATCAGCAATAATAACAACATTATATATCTACCGACACATTATCTTTTGTCTGAGAAAATAAACAAATCAAAATTTTCATCATATTATCACAAAGTCCAGAATAGATGTTTTGAAACCAGATGAGTAAACAATATATAGTAGAATTGTTTTCACAAGGGTAACAACCAAATGCTAGATTCAATTTTCAAATGCACAAGTCATCGATTTTGATTTATGTTTATGAATGTAACTTGAGAGATTGCAGGCTTTAGGAACTCCAAAGTTTATGACGGTATTAGAGAAGGCCATTTTCAGTATTTGACCCAAAAGTTGGTACTAGAACGAGCTATTAAATTTATTATAAATTCTGTACTCAGATTAGCCAAAGCTTTCAGATGGTACAAATCATAGGAACCAGCTTTAAACGTTCTTTCGTGATCATTTATCTATTGAAGTTCAATGCTTTGATAAAAACTGAATGAAATAGTCCAAAGAATTTTGTGTGTGCGTAAGACCTTTAAAAACAGATATGTTCAAGATATGAAGCTAGCTAAACACCACTTTAACATCGAGCCAATAAAATTCATACTGCAAAGCATAAAAACAATACATGACCTGACAGAGGATGCAATAGGAAACGCACTATGTGAGTTGCATACAACCTCACTAAAAAACAGTTAATGTCCTGACATTCCAAAAGTACAATTGAAAGTTGGAACCCAGACGAAAAGGGGGTCTATTAGCCAGGTGGCTTGTATGCAACTCAGAAGTGATTGTCTTCTAGCACTCATGCTCACACATATTTTGACACATGCTAATTCTTTTCACTTATGTTTTAAGAAGCAGGTGAATACAAATACACACGTCCCTGGTATAAACACTCACATTGGCTGACGGACAAGAGGCCGACAACATGAGCTTCATTTCTGACTAGGGTGTGGTCCAAGGTGGCATGAGTTAACTATACAGCCACGACTTTATTTGGGGATCATTGGACTTTTAGGGATAGGAGAAAGGGCAGAGATCATTACTTCCTTGTTTTTCCATACATGCTCAACCCATTCACTAACTTCAGTGTCAAATAACAATCTACTAGACGTGCTTAAGCGTAGGGTAGTACGTGAAAGGTATCACCTCATTAGAGAAGAATTACAGTTAGGAATATGTACGTAGAACTAAAAGAGAAATCCGTCGCATGGAATATGCCTAGAAGTTGGAGTTTCCTAGTTATATGGGTCTAGACTGCAGGCACATCCACGCACAAACACACATGAACAGGAGTGAAGAAAAAGAAAGCCTTTCTCTTATATATAGAAGTTTTTTACTTCTCGCAAATATTCATCCTCAACGGGGCAGTTTGAATCCAATATGCACTATGTTCTAATCGAATGGAAATATAAAAAGTTTAAAAAAAAAATGAAACTGAATTGACATCCTATCAGCACAGATCTATAGTTGCGAACCTCTGTCTTTCCGTTGTGTAGATAGATCCTGAATGGCGGTAAAAATATCTGGTGTAAATATGTACACACCACAATTTATAAGATCACTCACCTGTTGATCACAAGAAAACGACATTGGTCAGAAACAAGTTCTCATTTACAAGCTGCCGACTATACACTGAAAAGAAGTTGAATCTAAACTGATTACGTACAAAGGTCTCTGGTTTCTCTGTGTAATGTAATAATTCGTTGGTGATAGGATCTGCCACCAATTCCCCAAACTGATTTGCTGATTCGGCTGAAACATGCACATGAAAAGTGAGGAAAAAAAATGAGCATGATAAAAATCAACTAAGCCGACATCAAATCTACTCAAACAAAGTTCATGCTTCAGTTAGCGACCTGAATCACTAAGATTGTTCCCATCCCACCATAACTTCTATGGGCAGCTGTAATGAAGGGCAAGCCAAAAACAACAAGCAACAATGAGATCACAAAGAAAACAATTCAAGGTAGAAACAGTTACGGTTTTATTATTAATAGGAGTATTAAACATCAGCGACTTGATAGACCTACCACGCATTTCTGGCAATGGAAAACTGTAGCAAACGTCACAATTCAGCAAAAAGATGTGTGACTGCCACATTAAACAACAACCATATTAGCTATGTTATTGGAAATGGAATCACAGAACCTGGAAAAAAATCATTATACAAACAGATCTCAGTCAACATGAGTAAGGAGAAAAATAGAAGTCAAACCGGATTATCTTCCATGATCAGATCTCTAAAGTTGTAAAGTTCACCAGCTGAACCATGTGGTTTATCTTCTTTCAAGTATCTATAAAATTTCAGCATTGCAATTGCATATCAATAAGCCCCAAACTTTCAGATAGTCGTAACCAAAGTTAAAGCTAGAAACACACTAGTGCATAACAATTACCTTACTGGGACTCTAAGCTCATTAGAAACGGACGAAACATATAATGCGAATTCACGCTCCTCATAAAACCCAACGAGATAGATTTGCACCAAGTTAGGGATCTACACAAGCCCATAATTCATCTTAATTACATAAATAAAATAAAATTATCCAAACACATAACAGAAGTATTAAAGAGCATACCCTTTTACAAGCTGAAATTGGATGATGAACCATTGCCTGCCCTGCCAAAGGAAATAATGGCTTGGGTATATTCAACGACAACGGTCGAAAACGAGTTCCTGCAAAATCCAAACACAATAACCAAAATTCTACTAAAAAAAAACAGACACCACCAATCCAACCTACCAATCTAAACACTAAAATTTCAACTAATTCAATCGTAATCAAATCAAGATTTCACCTTTAGTTGGTCCACCAACCATGATCACAGCAACAACTTTCTCTTCAGAGCTCCCCATCTAAAAAACCCAAATTCTATCCAATCTCACTATCTCACTTGTTTATCTAAAACCATGTAAATTAGACAAGAAATTTTATTGCAGCAATAATATATGACGAAGTGTCTGAGAGAACGAGATCACGAGAATATTTGAACAGAGCTGGTTTTTTCCAGTTATGAGGACAGATATAAAAACTAATATAAAAGAAAGTTGTACTTGTTCAGAAAGACGCACGAGAGTTTATTTGAGATAGAGTGTCGGTACTGCAAAGTGGATTATTATTTACTTATTATTACCGCGTAAAATAGTTGAACACCACTCAATTTGCGATAAGTTTGCATACATACATTCAATTTCTCCTGGGACCCTATTGTGTGTTGGGACTTGGGATATGATTGAATTGTTATTAAGTAATATATATACTATGATTCTTGTATGATATTAGAAGACACATAGACGATGCTCTCTACGCTAGGGATTCTAGTATTCTGCTGAAACAAATTTATGCACTCTAACTAACTTCAGACTTGATTAACACAAATATAAACTCTCAATAACTTGACACAGAGAATCTAATTAGGTCAACCAAAACGGACCACATTGACCTGGATTTTCTGGACTTTTGTTAAAACAAAAAAAGTTACTAGATTCCATTACTTTTACTCTACTCTACTTGAGATAATTATCATTTCCTACCCTTAACTATATTCTCTCTCCCCTTAACCAAAAAAAACTCACACATTAAAACTCTTCCTCCAAAACGTCCCAATAAAAAGGACCAACAAAAAGAAAAGACTAGTGTCAAAAACAAACGCCATGGAGAGGTTTATCTCTACCAAAACCTCTCCTAATTCTCTCCACCTCTCCTTCTCTCGAATCAGTCGAGTCGGTGTTCAAGGACTTGGGTCATCTCCGTTCCCACGTGTTGAGTTTGGCCGAGTCGGTTAGGTTTCATTTAAGCCAGAACACTCTTCTTTAAAACTTAAATCCATAATTCAATGCTCTACAAAAGATTATGTTACACCTTCTTTGACTGTGGATTCGGTTGACCAGTCAAAAGTGTAACTCCAGCTATAGTAGGAGACAATTTCAATACCTTTGACAAGCTTTCAAGTGATGTACAAAAGTAAGTAGAAGTTGTATCCCCCAAGATGTAAAACAACACAAGAATCCAAAGGAATACAAGGGTAGAACCCAAAAAAGGCCAATTCCCACACAAACAATAAAACAGGTAAAAATAGTCAATGTAACCACTAGTGTCACATGACTGTTGGGATTTAAGAAATAGACACTTGGCTTTATAGCCTTTTTGTTTTCGTAACTCTCTGTAATCTTTTATAGCATCAGTAATCAATTGTAGATTAGAACTTGAAACAAGAGTACTCTTTGATGTGAAGAAATAGGCAGTCAAGAACAAACCAAAGAGTAAAACAAAGGAGATGTTTAAAAACACAAGATAAGCCTTTGATTTATTTAAAAAACCAAAACTAGCCATTCCAGTATAAACTTCTCAATATTTAAAACCTTAAAAACAGGATCTAAACATGACATAAAGACATGGTTCATACATCATTTTGATCACACGAACCTCAACAAAGCTAACCTGTTTTCACTTGTTACTTGAAAAACACATGAACATAAGAAAAGGGTGTTGTACCATTCGGATAAAAAACTAAAAACAAACAAAAAAGATGTAACAATAATTTGAAGAAAATGATCACTCAATATACTAAAATGGAGTTTATACTTGAAAATTAACAATTCCCAAAAAACCCAACCCCATATAGACAAGCAATCAAACAATTCAAGTGCTTTTTATAACTATACTGATAACCAGACGAAAACAAAATCAGTGAAGCTAAGTACCCTAATTATTAGTTACCATTTTCAAAGCAAGCTTCCTTCCACAGATCAAACAATTTCGTGCTGAAATATTGAATAAAGGTATGTCCTTTTTGGCACCACAGCAGCTAACTTTAAAAACCCTGCGAGATCGAGCAAAAAAATATTCTTATTAGTCGCGAATTGAGCAAGATGGAGAAGAGGAAGAAATGGATGGAAGAAGAAATGAGGAGGAAGATGAACACTTACATTGACAACAGCATCAGCAGCGGCGGCAGCAGCAATAACCAACACCCATTTTCCTCTTTTTGTTTACTCTTTTTTCACTTGAAGGGTTGTTGACCTAATGAGCACGAAATGAAAACAATCTCGTTCAACATTTCGCCAGTTTTTTGTTTTCTTTTAATTAGTCCCAATTTTGCTATTTACTTTTTTCTAACACTTGCAACATTTGAGTAACCGTTAGTTAATATCTAATAGACGTCACAAAATATTTCAGGTAAATTACTAACGGTTACGTAATTTCGTAACGGAACTCTAAGTGTTATTAATTTACTAACGGCTGGATATGTGTTACAAACGAAAAAATGCAATTGTTGCAAAATCCCTATTATGGTGTAGTGTCGGTAAAGTGAAGATTTTCATTCAAATAAAAAAGGAGTAACCTAAAAGCACAAGGAAAAAAGGAAAGAAAAAAAATACAAGAACGTCATCAAAGACTAAAACCCTAACAACCCCACATCCAGGAACTCTATAAATAATATCACTCCATCTCGCAATAAAAGACTCAAAATTAATGCTTCTAAAATCCACAAACACTTTATTCCACTAGCAAAGAAGGCCTTTTATGGTCAGGATGACATTCTGGATATTCATACCTCTACCATCAAACTGTCATCTAATACTTTCCAACCATATCCCACACGATCACAAATGGAACCATTTTCTAAATACATTGACCTGCAGGTTGGGTCTCATTCGCGTAGCATTCGAGCCTATTGTGAGCCGTCAATTTCTACTTCATTTTGTTAAGCTTGTTGCAGTTGAGAGATATCACAATCGCATTCAAACCTATACCCTCCCGGTGGGTTAGAGATTGCCTCCATTCCATTGAAAGCTTACTATTAAAAAGCTAGAACAGTTTAACATACAAATGTTATTACAACCACTTAAAATCAATTGATTGATTCCATTTCAAAACTTTAAAATACCATATAAAGACCGTAAATATATTTATTTGCGATTGTCCATAATTTTGCCAAGTCCAGATCCAATAACGTCGCATAAGTAGATCGGCTAGTCTTTTTTTTTTTTTTAAGAATCTAGAGGTTAGGGCACCTCTAATTTGTATTAATAAAATCATGTTCTCAAGTAGGCTAGCCTCCGGTCTCTCTCTTTAATTAAGCTAGTAAAATAAGGACAAGGTTGTAAAGTTGACAAAAAAATGAATACAATGGTTGAGTTCACCAAACATTAATAAGATCTGAAAAAATGGGCTTGGAGGACCTATGTCATTAAAACAAAAAGGCCCAAAGTAGAAAAGCAAAAGGACACTGAAACAAATGCGTATCCTAATTACGCCTTTAAAGTAGCAAAAGAGTTACCAGGCAATGGTTTCGAAAGTGGCACCTAAAGTCCAAAGCAACTATGTAGATCTCCTACTAAATCTGCAAACCCCCACATAAACAGAGCTACATGCCCACACCCTTGCATTCGGTTACCATTCGTTCGTGACATACCGACATGTAAGTACTAGGTAGAAAACCTGACTTACTTGAGATAGCCTTTTGAACTTTTTATCGCTTGAATAAATAGGCACAATAGAAAACCAGGTTTTGAAACTAGTCCTTCCTCCTTGCGGCGTTACTAGACAACTAGTACCAAATCATCACTTTGATGTCCAATGCCACTCTCTGCATGATTTTTCCCTCCATATTTTGTCAATGAGGGGATACCATATCACACCATAAACCTGAATAAGGTGTTGTAACCTTAGGACCATCAACATAATTTGATAACTTCCAATGGAGTTAAAAAAAAACAGGGGCCTTCACGTACTTGTTGGTTTTACTGTAACAAAATGGTTGTTTAAACTTAAACACAAAACCAATACTTCCACAAGATATCCTTCCATCCACCCTTGTCGGACTTGCAACTTTCCAACCAAAACACGAGCAATTTGAGGTTCATAGCTTAAGTGTAACTTGTTTTGAATTAAGTTCGGATACATTTCGCTACTTTCTCTCTATTATAGAAAAGCTAGAACCAACCTGGCGTGCAATTTTGAAAAATAAAACAAAAACAAAAGTTGCATTTATCGATTCAAGATTACACAGTTTCCACTGTTGAAACAATATTAAGCAAATTCTACGAGGGAAAGCTAGATTGATACCTTTGGTGACTAACTATAGAAAAGAATGGAATAGAGATGAAATTAGCAAAGATATTTCTTCTTTGTTAACATACACTCTTTGTTTCTTTTTTAGGACTCTCCCTCATTTGACTAAATCACATTTGCCTTAAGCTTTTACTCGACAACAAAACATAAGTTTTGCATCATTTTTAGGAACCAACTGAAGTAAATGCTTGGATGCCCATTCACCCAAGTTTACGTTCCCATGAATCCCTGACCATTCAAGTATGGATCTCCAAACAACAACCGCCAAAAGGGCATTACTTCAAGCACATGTTTGGCTTCTTCAAGGAACCCATTTCGTGAAAATAAATCAACTAAGCTACGAAATTCTCTTACGATGGAACCATTTTGTAGACTAAACTTATTGAATCAAAGAAACGCAACCTAGCTCAACAAGCCCCGGATGACTGCAGATAATGAAATAACAGAAACAAAAGTAACTAGAAGGAAAATGAAAGATTATTACCTCAAACTGCAAACTCCTTGTTTTCTTCTTCTTCTTCTTCTTCTTCTTCTTTCTTTACTAGTAACGATTTTGATTTTGATTTTGAGGAATGCGAAAATTAGGGATCTTGAAATAATGCGGCGGTGAGAGAGATTGAGAGGAGAGAAAAAAAAGTTATGTTTTATATTTCAATTTTTTTCGTTTCCCTCTGTTCGCGAAATTTTTAAGTTTTTAATTTCTAACACTTCTCCAACACTTTTTAAGCGTTAGCAGTTAATTCCGGAAATTCACCCAAATAAAGCAACGCTTTACAACATTACCAACGCTTATTTAACGTTGGAAACTTACTAACGCTAAATAACCGTTGCAAATCAAAAAAGGTGTGTGTTGCAAATATCCTATTATGGTGAATGATAGAATTTTCTATTTGTGTTTCTTGGGGTATGCGAGGTTCTTATCTTACAAATTCCCTCATTACATGGACACATTTTCACCTCATCCACCCATTGCCAAAGTCCACACCCTTTGGACATGTAAGGTATGCTCTCCTAGGGTTCTCTGAAGTCTTCGATACCTTAGCCTTACATGTACCCCCACCACAGATGCAAAGAACATCTTTATCTCCCTTTGATGCCATCTTACCTGCTTATAAATATTGACAATAATTTCGAATAAAGTCATATCACATCACAATCAACCTATTTACATGTCATGATATAATAAACTCAAACACCAAGCAAATAAGTCTAAACATTCTCATATCATCGATATGTCAGAAAACAAGAGTTTACAAGTCATAAATATAGCAAATAAACAAGAGTTTACAAGAAGTTATACATCATAAAACACGACTAAGAAGAACATCACTCGAGATTATTAAGACTTGCAATAAGGATATCTGCAATTTAAGATCGTAAATTGACCATATAAGCTTGATCATGACATCATGTGGCCTAAAAACTTGCTCAACACCAAAACTCACTTTCTGGGACTACTGGAATTTGATTATCACAATAAGTTCCTCATTACCATATGCTTGGAATGAAACATCATTGAGGGCAACTCTACAAAGGAAGTTATGAAGAGCCATACAAGCAATGATTATGTTCCTCTGAATTGTAAACTTATACCCTGACATCTTGCTTAAAATCAGGGAACCTAGCTTTCAAAACTCCAAAGCTCCTCTCAATCACATTCCTTAGTTTTGAATGACAATGGTTAAACTTCTCCTCCTTAGTCCTAGCACGACTCCCAGGACGTTTGTAGTTAGCAAGCCAATATCATACACCACGATATGGGGACATAATGCCCCAAAGTATGTGTGTAAGCCGCGTCACACAGATAATATTTATTTGTACAATGGAAATAGATGACAATTTACTACGCATATACAAGTAATAAGTTTGTAGATAAAATTACACTAAAACAAAGTCTACACACTTACCTCGAGGAGGTAATGGAAACCTAAAAGCTGGATTCCCCACTGAAGTAGTTAACACCCTAGCATCATGGGCAGTCCCTCCCAACCAACCACAACATATATGAATTGGAATTTCATGTCAAAGTCACAAATTGCAACACATTTTGCTAACAATCTTTTCCACCTCTACCTCTGTAAGGGGCCTGTTAACTAGGAGGACTAACTGCATCAATGAGAGTGCCATCTAATGCTCCAACAGCCTCTTTGAATGCTCCTTCTCTAAGTTCCTTATATTTCTAAGTTCTCCAACTGGGGCATCCCAAGATGGTGGTACAATCATCTCTTTGGAAAACACAATCATAGTTTTCAACACTTCATGAAAGTACTTGTGATTGTTTCTCCAGAATGTTGGAATAACCAACTTACATGTGTCATACGAGTGTTATGACTAAGTGTTAACAAGAACATCATCATTTTCTCTTCCAAAGGTAGGTGTTTACTATTGGCCAAGTACCCTCTCTCTCGAAAATGACTACACAATGCTTGAAAAGATTCTTTCAACATCCTAAAAGATTGGAAAATTTGTTTTGATGGGCCATTCAAAGTCTCCCTAACTAAATCTTATCCACTACATGAGGAAATGCACATCTTGTGACGGACTCTCCTTGGGAGTGTATTTCTTCTTACATGTTTGAACAATATCACTAATGCTATAAGACTCACCAACAAGGATAACTTAAAATAATCCATATACACCTACATATAACCAGGATAACCATTTCAATGTATCTATTACATTGCGTAGTATGCTTACAAATTAAAAAACAGTTCATGCATTTCAAAGAGAGAATAACATACTAGAACTTGGCATAATTATGAGTGTGTGAGCACTTCCATTATCGTTCAAAATATAAAATGGCATGGTTCTCTGTCAAAGTTCAAACGTAGGCTTCCTTTGCTAATACTCCATCTTTGATTTGTTGATCTATTTTATCCTAAACTAAACACATTCTTATCAATCAGTCAGCAACAACCCAAAATTAAAATAAAGAGAGAATCTGTCAACAGCAAACCTAAAATCATGTACTAAAAGAAAATAAATAAATCAGTAGCCAAAAATCAATTAGTCGGCATCAAACCAGCCACAACAATCAATAAAAAGAAATTGAAACAATGGCATACAATGCAACAACAATAATGCAAGTGTGAGTGCAAATTCAATAATGAATAGAGTCCATGAATACTAGCATAATTAAAGAGACATCTCGCCAATTTAATCAATGCCAAAAAAGTTTCTATTGCATACCGAGTGGCTCGATCGAGCTTGACAGTGGCGACAACAGTTTCACACTTTCTCACTATTGTGGCAACAGCACCAAGTCGCTCAGTCGATATCAGAGATGGAGCTCGTGATTGGTGGCAGTAGCAATTATTTGTTGGTCTGGGAAGAATGAAGAAGAGATAACGAGGGCAAGGGGTAGTGTGCTTGGGGCATTTGTGTCTTTTCCTAGCTTACAAGTCTTACATAATTGTAGTAGATCCAATTTGGGTACTTACATAAATCATGTCTCTTATAAGACATTTCTAGTAGAATACCTCTTATAAGAGGCAAAAAACAAACCAAAAATATGTCCGAAATCACTGGTCCACATCTTATAAGAGGTTATAAAACCTCTGAGTCTTATAAGAGGCAAAAACATCTTATGTTGGTAAACTGTTAGAGATACGCTATGTTGGCTTATGGGATAGTTACGTTGTCTTACATGTAACCATTGAGGAAAATGAAATAACATGTTTAATTAAGTACTAATTGAACACAATGCTGTGCTTCCTACCCTTGATACATAAGTATCCAGTCTATTAAAACGTACTGAATAATAGGAAATAAATAATTACATATATAAACCACTAGTTAAATTGGGTTTCGGCAAAGTCTGACATGAATGGGAAAATGGAATGAATGCCACTTGCTGGGATTACATGATCTGATAGGATCTTCTTCTCCATGAAATTGTACCATATGATCTTGTTGTACCAACTGAAAACTCCAATGTCTGATGGCAGTAGGTCGATGAATTTTGAATGGAAAAAACTTTCATACAATATAAACGTCCTCAGTTCACTCCACACACAGTTCTCGTACTGCTGCAAAACCCAAAGTTCTAATATTTCAGTACAGGTGTCGTCCTCACCCCAGAAAGATAACATAGTAGTTATGGAGCCATCATAGGGAAATAGCGTGTATAACTTCGGTGGACGTTGAGTCTCTGGTAGCCTAATCCTTGTCCATTGCTCACATCGAACGTTAAAAACCAATATTCCCACATCCCAAAGAGACCAATGAAGATTTCCTTTTGCAACAACTCCATCATTCTTTTTAATGTGTTCATCATTAAAAGATAACTCCAGGTCCTCCAACCTTCTCCATTGGTTAACTTGGGAATCAAAACATTCAACATGATAGATGATACATTTCCTCGATTTGTTGTCTCTAGAAAGCTTTATAGTGTTGTGGTTGGGTATTGAAAGCCTAACTATAGTGAATTGCAAAGGTTCCACTGAATTCACCACCATTCCCACACATTCTGTGAAGAATATGTTCCTAGGATTATTTAGGCAATGAACATTTCTAGTCGTTGGTTTGCATACATATAACTTTTGGTATTTTTTGTAAGGTGTGTTCAAGAGAACAATACCTTCCATTGACGAGGCAAGGACCGATGTGCCATCAGGTTTGAAGTCCAAAGTTGGCCCTGGAATTGGTAGGTTGTTTGCAATGCTAGATGCAAAAGATATCCTGGATTCCCATTTGTATTATGTATTTATGATGTAACCAAGAAAAGATCCCATCAACAATGCATGGTCCTTAGTGAAAGAACTTGAACTTGTAAAGGATGCCCATTTTTGGCAGACGAATATTGCTTTTTTGAGAAATGGAAGTGGAGTAGGTTTGACTATCTCTTCATAAATTTCATTTGGCATCTCCTTGTTGTTGTTTTTGTTGTCGGTGTCGGTGTCGGTGTTGATGGAGTTGTTCTTGGTCTTTTTGGATACAGATAAAGAAGATCCTTCCATTGTTATTCTGTTAGTGTGGAGTTTTCAGGTTTGATATCCTCTCAATGCTTAGAAGTTGCCCAATAATTGGAAATGAGTGTTTTTAATCTTGGGAGACATTTAGTCTTTCAGACAACCGTTTATTGAAGAACTGAAAGGTTGTGACTTATTTCTAAAGTGAATCTAACCACCTAATTAAAACAAGTAACAAAAATCTATGGTTATCACTTTCAACCATAGTTGGAAAACATAATGTTGTATAGGTGAAGTATGTTGTTATATAAGGAACGTTCTGTCTTCAGGGTTTTCTAATTTGAAATTAGATTATAGGCTTAGATTCTAACCACAAAGATAACACAAAAATTTATGCTACACTCTTTCCCACTGTATGGAATACATAATGGCCTATATGATAGCTATGTTGTCATATCAAGTAGGTGTTGTGTTTAGGGTAGTCTAATTTGAAATTTGAATCTAACCACCTAATGAACTTGTAAAACATTTGCTTCTCAAATTGACTACAGGATGGTATACATAATGTACTATAGGGGCGTTATGCTATTATATCAGGAACTTGTAGTTGAAATTTGAATCTAACCGCCTAATTCCAACTAATACCGATGCTTCTCTCTATGACTAGAGTATTGAATACATAATGTCTAAACCAGAATCTATGTTGTCATATCATGTACGTGTTATCTTCAGGATGCACTAATTTGAAGTTTAAATCTAACCAACTAATTAACACAATCACATTCACTAGAGGATGGTATACATATATATAATGTATGCTATCAAATCAGCAATATTTTGTCTCGGGTGCTATAATTTCAAATTTGAATCTAACCGCCTAATTAAAACCTTGGGAATTGTTGCTTCTCTCTTGCCACTAGACAATTGTACAATTAATGGATTATATGGATGTTATGGTGTCATACTTGGTACGTTTCGTGTTCATGGTGTTCTAATTTTTAATTTGAATCTGACCGCCTGATTAACACAAACCCGTTGCTTTTCCATTCGACTATAAGATGGTGTACATAATGTCTTGTAATGACTTTAAGTTGCCCTATTGGAAACATGCTTTGTTCATGCATGGTGCTCTATTCCAACATCTTATTTTAAGTTCCAAATATAAATACAGATATATATATTACTAGTTATACTGAGTTAGGCCAAACTGAGTTTCGCCAAAGTCTGACATGAATGGTAGAATGGAGTGAATGCCAATTGTTGGGATTTTTTATTTTGATAACACCTCCTTGTCCTTAAAATTGTACCATATGATCATGTTGTTCCAACTGAAAACTCCAACTTCTGTTGATAGTAAGTTGACGAATTTTGGATGATAGTAACATTCATACAATTTGTCCAACAAAAACTTCCTCGGTTCACTCCACAACCTGTTCTCGTATTGATGTAATACCCTCGGTTCTAATATTTCAGTAGTAATGTTGTCCTCACCCCAGTAGGAGAACATAATAGCAATCGTGCCATTGAAGCGAAAAAGTTTGTAGGACTTGGTCGGGGATTAGGTTTGCAGTAGCATAATCTTTGTCCATTGTTGCCATCCAATGTTAAATACCAATATGCCTTCTTCATAAAGAGACCAGTGGAGACATCCCTTTGCATCCACCCTGGGTTACTTGTTTATGTGTTTAACATTAAAGGGCAGTGTCAAGTCGTTCAACCTTTGCCAATTGAATGTTTATGAATCAAACAATTCAACATGGTGAATGATTGAAAATTCCTTATTGTTGTTTCATCTTTGTCTTACAGTGTTGTTTTAGTTGGGTTTTGAGATCCTAACTATAGTGAAACTTAAAGGTGCCATCGATTTCACCGACATTCCCACACATTCAATGAAGAATTTGATCCTAGGATTATTCATGCGACGCACTTGTCTAGTCATCGGTTTTCACACGTAAATTTTTTGTTCTTTCTCGTATGGGGTGTTCAAGAGAACTATACCTTCCAATAAAGATGCAATTACCGACGTACCATATGGTTTGAAGTCCATAGTTGGGGCTGGAATTGCAGGGTTGTGGCCAATGCTGGAGGCAAAAGATATTCTTGATTCCCATCTTCTTTCCGTGTCTATCATGTATCCCAGAAATGATCTTGTCCTCAACGTGTGCTCCTTTATGAAGGAACTTGAATTTGTAAAGGTTTCCCATTTTTTAGAGACAAACTTGGCCTTTTTAAGAAATGGAAGTGGAGCACGTTTGACAATTTCTACACAAAGGTCATGCGGCATGTCGTATCCTTGGCTCTAGTTGTTACCATTCGAAGAAGAGACCGCCATTGTAAGTTTTTGGTTGATGGTGTTTTTGAAATGGTGAACATATAGGACTTTTCAGGACCTACTTCTCTATGTTACTGTTTTTATAACTGTGGTATTCTCTCTATGTGGCGGTTAGAAATAGCCAAATCATTTGGATAATTGTATTTCATCAGTACTCTAACTGTATATCAATAACCGTTTGATACTATTATCTATAATTCCTTTAACCATCTTTATATTGTCCGATGAGGCAGTTGGTTTGTCCTGAAAAGTCTATTGTGATGGTCACACTTGGTTTACAGACGGACCACGCTACCACTTTAATTATGATGTGTGCGGCGTACCAGATAACATCAGTTTTGGGGGGAAAAAACCATTGGGAACTAAGATGTACGCTTGTTCGACACATCAACTCCAAATTCCTCCTTAAACCGTGACTGAATTTCTCCTTAAACCGTGACCGAATTTCTTCTCGAACTCAGAATCGCCTAAATCATGACAAACCCTAAAACGATATGCCCCAAAACTGAAAGGTTCGTTTTTTTTGTTCCTTGTTTTTATAAAGTTGCCTTTGATTACATGTTTTTTTTTAATAAAAAAGAAAACCTTAGTTGGATTATTCCTTTGTCAAGTATTTTAGTTTTTAATTTAATAATGTAGTTCTCTATGTTTGATATTGGATCGACTTGAGAGAATTCGATTTTTAGGCAGTTTGCGTCTAATTAATTTAAGGGTTAATTTAATCACCTATAGCCATTGTAGTTTTTACCCATGCTTTGTTGTCCTAATACTATCACACTATGGCTTGATGTGTGTTGTGTAGTGGAAAAAGGAAGAAACATGAAGCACTGCCATGGATGCCAGGAACAAAGATTACTTGTCATTGCTGTCTAAAAATGTTTCGAGGGTTTTTTCGAGGGTTTGATATGGAGGAAAATGTTTCCGTTTAGGTTTCTACTGATTTTTTATGGCAATGTGGACCCTCTGGATCCAAAACAAAGGAAATACTATCATTTTACCCACCCCCAATTGGTTGTCTCCATTATGAAAAGACGAATCGCACCATTGACTTACAAAATTGGGAACAAATATATCAGTTTTAAATCTTCCGATTTCTCGCTATTCACCGGGGCTTTCCACGCCCGTCCAAGTAACAACTATTACGATTTGAATCCCAAGAATCCGACTGATTTCAGATTGAGGTATTTTAAGGAAAGTCGTGGTTCCCTACGTGGTCAAATTCGATTGACTACTATTGAGCAAGCTAGGGAGGTGGCAAAGGCTAATGCATTACACAATGTGGAGATGAAGAATGAAATACATCACCTTAATAGGTTGTACACCCTTGGAGCTTTCCTCATACCTACTGGCTCAAAAGGAGTCGATGTAAGATGTGTTGACATTGTTGATGATTTGGAGGTGTTTGATGCTTTTCCTTGGGGGTATCTTGCCTGTGAACTCCTTTGTAAAAAGTTGGAAGAGTTGTATCATAGTATTACTGACAACTTTCTCCAAGGCACTACCCAGCAGTATACTGGCACACTCCAGAGTTGTGCCCTTGCATTCACCCTTTGGGTATTCCTCCACATTCCATCTCTGGAGGCAAGAAGGTTGGATCCACTGACCTTCCCATGGTTTAAAGGGTGGGTGCGAGTTGCTGGACACAGTTGCCGTGGCAGTGCATATGATAAAAAGCTTAGTAGCAAGAAAAAACTAGTGGTTCTGGAATGGTTAGACATTCCCCAATTGTTAGGGATGAACCGGTGGTCAGAGATGCTTTGGAGGTGTATATTCATATTCATTTACCCAAGTGTTCACATCCTTCTAAATTTGTTTGTGTTAAACATATTTTCATGCTTGTTTTAATACTTTTATGCTTTATTGTGACAACAAGAGATGGTCAGTCCGACTCTGGCATACAATCTCCTGTTGAAAAAGAGAAGACTAGACCAGAATATTAAATCGGTATGGCTATGATGCGGACCTTTTGTTTGCCTTGCTATTTTTATACCATTTTTGCATTTCTGTTTCTTATTATTTCCTTTACGTTTATTCATTTCAGGTGATGAACAAGACTACAGAGGAGTTCCTTGCTGCTGCTCATGTGACTGGCCAATTCAGTATAGTTGTCAAGAAAAAGGTTAGAAGAGAACTTAGCAGTGAAAATAGTGAGGGTAATGGGGAAGAGGATGAAGAGGAAGAATGGGTTAGCAGTGAAGAAGAGTCCACTGCGAAAAGGGTGCGACGTCCCACTGCCAGAGAAAGCAGCTCCACAAAACTGGGGAGTCTGACTAAGAAACAACGTACGATCATCACCATGAAGACACATGTTGCTACTGTGACAAACAATCAAGAAACCGCAAGTTTGAACAAGAAACAAGTACCACCACCTTTGAAGAAGACACCTCCAATAACTCTGAAGAAGAATGGAAACACTCCAAAAAATAAGGCTACAACCCAAAACACAATCCTAAATAGGGTGTCTGGTATTGCTTCCCTTCGGAGGTCACCACGGTCAGCGATGAAAGTCACCATGGATGCAACAACTTCTTCAACCAACAGCTTGCCCGACATGATGCCTGTTGCAAAATATTTCCAAAGCAAACGTAAACCATTGTCCAAGGTAGAGAGAACTCCATTTGCTCCCCAGCGTGTTAGGGGGATTGAACCGGAGCCTCTATCGTCCCCTGGGGAAGTTGAAGATAGGGGTCTTGAACTCGGAATAGGCCAAACTAGCCTACCAAAACTTGTCAACAATCCACTACCAGAGGAGGAGCCTGCTCTAAATTAGAGACTGTGGAAGCCAAGTGAACGTTTGGTGAGTGAAATGGTCGTTTTAATGACAAAAGTGGGACATGGTTTGTTGGGTGTTTTTGCAACAACCTTAGACCCAACATTTATGGCTAAGTATGCCAAAATAACTTCTGTTTCTATGTTTTATCTCTAACAGGATTTCAATCACATGCCCAACGCATCTGAACTTGGTCACAACACCAACCACCAAGTGCCAACTCAACTTCAACTGGGTCAGATTGATAACCCTTGTGAAGATACTGAGGCACAACAAATAGTTATGTTCACTGCTCATGCCATTAACTCCTCTGTCCCTCCTGATGAATTGGAAGGGATGTTCTAAACCTACCGAGGCGGGCAGTTGTCGGGAGTCAGCCTGATGTTATTGATAGGGGAGGAGAAGACTTGCTGAAAGATTTTTCGGCTGAAGAATTTAACAAGTGTTATACTGAGCAAAGTCAACCTGAACCGGCTGTTAGGGCAGGTGAACACTTGAAGGGGTGCATGAGTGACATGGAAGTATATGAATCGTATGTGTCAAGGAATCAGTAATTACAACTAGAGGTAGTGGGTAATGAGAAGGCGCTTCCTGAGATTGAGACGGCGGGTATCGATGGGGAACAGGCTCATCAAGAGGAAAATTCAAGTAATGAAACTGCATCAATTTCGGCTGTGGATATTGTAAGTGCGTCCGAGGTAAGTGAAATTTAAACGTGCCCCTATCACTTATTTATCTTCTTAGTGGAGGTTAAATGCTTTGTATATGAGTGGGACATTATGTGGCATCTTTGAGACATCATAGATACTTTCTGAGCTTATATAAAGTTTTATTTAGGTTGTCTGTGTGACTCCAAGTGATGGTGAAGTTGAATTAGTTCCAATTTATGAGGACAACTTAGAAGATGGGGAACTAGAATTTGATCCTAACGAACAATACACTAATGATTTTGCAATTGATATGGTAATACCGATGTTTGTGCTTCACTATTAATTACTTTTTTTAAAATATTGTTGTGTCTATAGGTTATTATTATGTTTTTTTAGGCTACTATTTTGAAGGAATTTGGGATGCAAGCCGAAGAAAGATGCATTATGCCTACTGTGAGTGTTCAGGGTGGTGGTGCTGATGCTATGGAAGGTGTTGATTCTGAACAAAACTGTGTTCGTGGGAAGACTATTTCCAAAATTATAATTACTCCAACTGCTCCTTTAGAAGGGAAAACTGCAGTCAAGGTACATTATTCTTTTTTTACATAACTCCCAAATTACTTTAAGTTATCATCTAAATGTAGATGGAAAGGTTGCTATTTTAGTGGGACATTATGTCCCTGCTGTGAGACATTATAGCTGCTTTTTGACTTCTTCCGTTTTTGGCACAAGATACTTCTGAGACAGTAGGTGTGGATGATCGTGGTATTGGATTTTCTGAGAATTTGTTGTTGTCAGATAATATGAAGGAAGATTACATCATGGTTGATGATGAAGAAGATGGACAAAATTCTGTCCCTGCTTCTGTGCTGTAGGATGATATGGCACGGAGGTCGCAGCTACGAATTTTCCCATAAAACAAGAGGAGTCAACTCCAGGTGGAAGTGGCTAACATTTGCCAAGATCTGATTCTTGGTGTTTTCAATCAGGGATTGGGATTGCTAAAAAGAGCTCCTGGTGTTGCTAGTCGGAAAATAGTTGGAGATGACCTGACAAAATTGCATACCTCGAATGTACAAGTGCCGTATTACTGGAATAAACACGACAATGATAAAACCAGTCACTTTGACATTGTTAGACGGTACGGGAGTGAGTTTCAAATTGACATCAACAACTTTTATAGACTATTTGGGGGAGGATGGCTTAATGATGTGGTATGTCTCTGTCTATTAAAGTACTTCCTGTACATATACTTGTTGTTGATTATTTATTCTTGTTTTTTGGGTTCAAGGCACTAGACTCCTACATATACTTACTGAGTTGGTGGTACACTGGCGTAGCACACCACAGTGGAATGGAGAATTTGTACATCATAGTTGTTGAGTCGTGGTTCTCGGTAATTTCACACATGTTTCTAGTCATTTATTTTATAATGATTTATTTGTTCAGTATAATGATTTATTTTATTTTATTTTATTATTGTAATGACAACATTATTTGTGTGATTTGTACAACGGATTGGCCACTGTTTTAGAAGACAAGTAGATGCCTATAGAAGATAAGCTTTCTGCAGCAAGACTACAAATTGTAGGTAATTTAAAGACTCGTATCATCGGATTGGTTCGGCGTGACAATTCGGGGCCACACTTGAGAAACTGTCGTGGGTTGATGATGACGATCATTGTTGAAGGAGTGCATTGGATCCTCATCGTTGTTAACTTTGTCACGTGGGGTGTTCAAATATACGACTCATTGGATAAGCCGAAGGATAGTGCTACCTGGGTTCTTGACCCAACACCACGTTTAACCAAGTTGTTGACATTGCTTCCTTACACACTTCTGAGCCTGGATAGTGGATGTATAGGCATGGACAAATTGGGTAGTCAGTGGAATCTGGAGTTTGCAAAATTTGCCAAACAGGATGATGACAACAGCTGTGGCGCGTTCACACTTGCCTTTGCAGACTGCCTACTCCAAAATTTGCCGCCTGTCTTTGCATCGAAAAGGCGAACATATATCAGGAAAAGAATAGTAAAGGACTTGTTAAAATGTGGGATTATTGAGGAAGAGTACTGTCGGTGCCAAGGTGGTCGGGGTTTGGACTTTGATGCAGGAGATAAAACTGCTGATGTCAATGGTTTAGCTTTTAAAAATGATGTTGAAAAAACTGCTGATGTGAAGGGTCAAATATTTGAAGTTCAAATTGGACCAACTGTTGCTGCATAGGTGGAACAGGCTGACAAGGTTGTTTAAATATGGTGTACCAAACACTATGTAGTACATTATGTGGCAGTTCTAAGACATCATAGTTCCCTTCTTACTTCTAACCATAATTTATGTAGGTGGCTTGTGGGATTAAAACTCCATTGGTAATGACTGTGGGGAGATCTTCAAAATATATTAAAGTGTCACATATCATATTGTTATTATCGTAACACTATATGTTCCCCTGTATATACAAGATACTTACTATCTTTTACGATTTTGATTTTTTCTTAGGTTACCCATGGGAAAGTTCTGGGTCAGGAAGAAATTGTCGATCATGGTACCGTGAGTTTCTCTAGGAGTTCTAGTCACGGTGCTTTGGGAGTTGCTCAGTTGAATTGGTGGAATAAATTATGTGATCTGGAGGAGCAAGCTGCCGAATTATGTGATCAGAAGCTTCTGGAACACATGATTGTGGGTGGCCCATTAATAAAGAGGAATTCCTCCATTGTTACCAGGAGAAATATGCCTTTGGAGCCCGCATTATGCACTGATCCAAAATACCTTGCATAGTTGTATTGGTGGTACCATGAACGTGGCCTAAAGTCCGGTGTTTCTAACTCTGTAAAGCTCAGGTTTTATGGTCGGGGTTTAGACTTAAGCATGAGCATATACCACTTGCTTAGCCCTAATCAGTGGCTAAATGATGAGGTATGTCAACTATTGCTTTGAACTTACCCAACTTAATTCACAACTCGTTTCGTCCTATTGATAAATTCGTTATTTCTTTCTGTCGCCAAGGTCATTTCGCTCTACATGGCGCTTCTTGACAGGGTCCATAACAAACTTGCCGACTTTGATGATGTACTCAGCAAACGTGATTCATCACAGTCCTACACTATCATCCCCGATACACCGATCCCGGTTATTTGACTGAAATTTCTTTTCTCGTATTTTTCTAGGCTTTCTGAGACCGTGCAAATAACTTTTGTTTCAACTGATGCAACAGGTCAGCTGGGAGTCATTGTATGCGACTGTTGAAGTGACCCTTACCGATCCGAGCCTAACTTCAGAACAAAAGATTTCTGTCCTTGCTTCCAACCTTTCATCGAACCAAAAGATGACCTTCAGAGATATGCTCCAACAAAACACCCACATCCCATACATCACCAGATCTAAGGGCATGATGATGGCCTTCAATATCTCAAACATGCATTGGATACTGGTGGTATTCAACTTCCCCACTTGGACTTGCTGGATATATGATTCGCTGGCGGAGCCTATCGCCGACCCTACACCCCACCTCGAAAAGCTCGGTACCTTGCTTCAGTATGCCCTTTTAATGCTTGACAAAGGCTGTATACCACAATCGAAGCTCCGAAAAAAATTGGAATATCAAATATGCCGACTGTGTAAAGCAGACAGATTCTTACAATTGCGGGGTCTTTGTACTGGCTTTTGCAAATCAGCTTTTGCGAAATCAGCATCTCAATTTCACCCGGACTAGGGCCATGATCAGAAATACGGTGGCCAAAGACTTGCTTGCCTGTGGCTTGACTTGCTTGCCAGGTTGAACGGAATGGTAGAATCGAAGTTGATCGTAAAAAAACACAAAAATGCAATGCTTGAGTCCTTGGATGGACAAACTAAACTACATGCTACTGGATTTTGTTTTTAATTTCTTTAATTAAGATTAATCATTCTTAATTAAGTACTTTTGCCTACACTACTAACATCACCTAAACGAAAACAACATGCCGTCAATTGGGGTATGCCAAGAATTGAAAGTTTTTATAGATCTTTCTTTCCCACGTGATCTATTTTCCAGACTAAAACAACATACAATACCATTGAGACATTATAAACCTTCTTTGGAAATAAATTGATCTATGATGCCTCTGCTCATATTAACATTTTCTAAACAACATCATATCATTCCATTACTAATTATTGAAGCTGCTCACGTGGTGCTTCTTAGATTTGTTTGTATATTGGTACTTTATATATGGGCAAGATCATACTCCACTACATGTTTTGACTTCTCTATTTTGACTGGATATATTTATATTTTCTTCGATATTGAGTTTTGGGCATACACATATTTGTTCTTACCTAGGTATACATTTGTACAACACATAAAAACTAGAACTACCGTGTTCTACCGTCGCATTCACATCTTTCAGTATACTTTTGTACAGATAAAAACTATCTTGTTCTACCATATACTTATAATGGGATTAACATAACCATATCATTAATTAAAACGAAAAAGCATGGCCCTGTCATACATTTCCTATACAAGAACTCCATTTCACAACAACAAAACTAAGATATAAGACAATAGGAAAGTTCTCAAACATTTTCTATACAATTTACTCTACTTCACCATCTTCCTCATAGAAGTCCAGTTCCAATGATCCTCTGGCACGTATGCATATATCGTTCCTTTGGCTTCTCAGGCACATAGCGCTTAGGATCGCTTTCAACCATTCGATGTCCTCTGAATCTGTCATACCAGACCCAATATCGTCATATATATCCGTTTTCTTTTCAACAACTACTCTAGAATGAAAGATAGTGTATATCTGAGTAAATATGGTAAGAGAAAAGAGAGGGAAAGGAATTTGGGCAGGAACAAAGATAGTTTTCGTTGGTGACTGTGAATGTTGTTGAGAGAGAAGAATAGACGACCTGGGTAGGAATAGGAGAGAGAAAATAACTTCTGATGTATTAGGTAGGAAGAGATGTGACAAGAAGGTGAGAGATGTTCAAGGGTGTATATGTAAATTCGTATAATGATATATCATTTTTTCAAAAAATAAAACACTAATACCTTGAAGGATATTAGGAGTATTTCATATAATCAGTAAGTGGGGGGGCCACGTCCGGCAGTGGAATAAATCATCTCTGCCGTATTCAGCGGGTTCAGTTGTCCTAAACATTAAGTCAACGTCCGATTCAAGAAGTAACCCTTCTTATAATTAATGAAGCATAGAATTAATCAACATTCAATCCACACAAAGAAAACTACTCCCGCTATATATATATATATATATATATATATATATAGTTGTGTGAAATTTAAAAGATTAACTATATATATCGCCGAAAAGGAAAAACAGCCAAAAACAACTTCATACTTCATGCCTTCAGCGAGCTAACAGTAGCAATGACACTTTCCATGCCATCCCCAGTTGTACTTGCAAACTCCACCTTTTGCACATCCACTCGTACAGAGGTTATTGCAACGTTGGGTATCGTGAGGACTATTACAATGATCTAAATGTATGGTCTCGCAACACTTGTGAACTTCCTGTGATAACCCGACTTCCATCTCTGCAGGGAACAAAACCATATATATGCAACCATACACGTATATTAGCTAGTAAACCAAGTATGCATGCATATAAGATATTACCAAAAAAACATAAATCTTCCTTAATTAAGAGTTTCTTCATGCAACACTATTTGCTAGCTTATTATACGTACCAGCAGCGAGCACCACAAGGAACATGATACAAAACGCAGCAACAGCAACTCTAGCCATATCTCAGGTACACAAGAAAATTGGGTAGAAAATTTTATTACTGAAACCTATATATATGTGATTGATTGTGCTTTATGCTTTCATTATATAGGCCTAGGGACAGTCCGTTGGTAAACATACCATTTCTAATATTTCTATTTTCGTTTTGGGAAGATTACCATTATTAGTTTTTTTTTGTTTCTTTGTTTTGGTTGTTTTTTTTTTGGTCACCACGACTTCATTCCATGAACAACTTGTACGTTGATAGCTTAGTCAAATTAACCCAAAAATATAGGAGAAAAAAGACCGTACCATTCATATTAAGATGGTGGATGTAGCCTAATTAAGCTAATTGCGATCTTATGTGAGGATTATTTGGAAACTGTTTTCATGGGAAATAGAAATATTAGGATTTAGAAACAAAACAAATTAGAAAGCAGAAAAATGTTCATGGCAGGTTTGCGCCTAACACTGGCAGGTTTGCCTATTATAATAATGTATCGCCTAAATAAACGAAATGGATATGGGAACCTTCTTTTTGTTTTTGGTAACTGATATGGGAACCTTCTACTTAACTTGGGGACTTCTATTTTAATTAATACATGGACGACAAAGGACGACTTGATATATTCGCATGGTGATTTATCGAAAAAAAACTATATAAACATTATTTTAAAAACTATATAAAGTAGTGTGATCATACCCCTTGCTCTTTTTTTGGTGGTTTTTTTTTTTTGAAGTCACAGATCCCATGACCAAACTAGCCAATAGAACCACCCTACCAACAACAGATTAATGGGGTCGGGTGTGTGTGATCTAGGAGTGCAAACGGATAGGTTCGGATTCGGATATGTTGGTAGAAAATTTATATCGATATCCGAATCCGACGGATATTAAAAAATTTATCCGTATCCGATTTTGGATATCCGAATCCGATATCGGATAATATCCGATCTGAAAATTAATATTAATTAAAATTTTATTCTCTTTGAATAAATCATTTTACCACTATAAAAACTATTATAAATATATGTATTTGTCATTTATTATTATTATAGTTTAATATTATTAGTTTATGATTTTATATAATATTTTATACAATAATAAAAAAATAAATAAATTATATATAATAATTATTAATTTTTTAAATCGGATTTTCGGATGCGGATATGGCAGTATCTGAAACCAGTTCGGAAAATTATCCGAATCTGAATCCGATATCCGAAATTTTTGAATATTTGGATATCCACTTGCACCCCTAGTGTGATTGATCAATCTAATCAAACCTTCATGGACCCAAGCCCAGCAAATGAGCAAAGCCCATATAAGTCTGATCCATCAATTTTCATGTTGGGCCTAGAAACATCAACGATGAATATTCTTTTCACGAATCTCGAGGCTGCTCACTGTACAGAAATTACTTGGCAGTGTCTCCATTATTATATGCACATTTCAACTTGGTGGTTTTGAGGGTGAGCTTGTTTTCTAACTTGGGGCAGCAATGGGCACAGTTTCATCAGAAGCAGATGATGCTGTTGAACTTGAAGCCATGAAGAAAGCAGACTCTTCTTGGCACCCATGCCAAGTCTCTTTAAGGTGCTTTTATCTGTTTTTTTTAATGAAGTTTGATGTGATCATGTTGCATTTCTTTGTTCAAATTATTGATGGCTTTTCAACTTTTCATTGAAATGCAAAATGCATATGTGGGTTGGTTGATTGCATGTCTTTGAGTAATGGTTTGTACAGAATATGTCTATGCATTATACTGACATTCATTCCATGTGCTACATAGCTAAAAAAACTGAGAATTTAGAAAATAATGTAGGAATTACAAAAAAAAAAAAACTTATCGTGGTTTGCACAATGAAGTATTAGGGATTTAGGGCTCCCTTAAACGTCCTGAGCTATATATATATTATATATTCCTGGTCTCCTGGACCCTGGTACAATGAGATATTCAAAAAGTATTGTGAAAAAGATGGTGCAATCATTTTCAAATATTTGAAGCACGTGGAAAAATTGTTCAGACATTTCCTTTTGGGTAGCAAGGGTGACAAGTCAATGATTTACTTTGTCAAATCGGATAGGGTGTGCGTTCATAAAGAAAATGGTTGTTTTGGTTGTAAACATGTGTTGCTTTGTTGGGAAGTGGCTTTGGAGGTATGCCAAAGAAGAAGAGCATTTATGTAGAAGGGCGGTGGAGGAGAAGTATGGGGAAAGAAAGATGAAGTAATTGATTAAGGAACCTTTTTTGGAGGTATCGCTTTTTTGGAGGATTTTTTTTGTGGGTGGGAGACTTTTGCTTAAGGAATTTATTTTCTTCTCGGTAACAGATAAACCATCTCCTTTAGGGAAGACAATTGGGCTGGGGGATACCTTGGTTACTGAACAATTTGGTGGAAATGTGGAATCTACTTACTTGCTTCTAACAGATACTCTCATTTCGGATTATATGAAGAGGGGTGCTAATTGCGTAAAATGAAATGTGACACTTAGGAGGAGACTTATTGTTTGGGAGATTGGGAAATATGAGATCTCTTATATGCAATTTATCAAGTGGATAGTAACTTTGAGAGGTGGATAAAAGAGTATAGGTGTAACTTTTAGAGGTGGATAAAAGAGTATAGGTGTGGGTTAGTATTCTCACGAAATCGTTTTATCAAGTTTATGGCCAAGGAATTTGCTTCGGTGTGCTAGAGGAAAATGAAAGGATCACTAATGATCCTTATAAGCATTTTTGGAAGAATTCCATCTTGTTTAGAGTTGTTGTGGTTGTTGTTGTCGTTTATTTATTTTTTTTTTTTTTGGGACCCTATATTTGGATAGGAGGTAGGATCCAAACTATTGATAACATGAATCGGAGGGGCATGAATTTTGATAATGTGTACTCATGTTATGAAGTGGTGGAAGAAAATGTGGGTCACCTTCTTCCACTTGTCACGGCGTTGGAATTTGGAAAACATTCTACACATCTTGCAACATTGCTTTGGTGCCACCATCACATATCAAGGATGCTTTAGGGAAGAATATCGTTTTGGGTCCAGTCTCTAACAATGGAAATTGGCTTGTGATCATCTCCTAAACGCTATTGTGTGGATACTATGGAAGGAAGAAAAGCTCGAGGGTCTTTGAACACAAATAAATGGACAAGCACAGTTGAAAGGGGAGGTAATAGAGTGTCTCTTCAATTGGGCATGTGCTAGCCCTTTGTTTAGAGGTGCAAAAGTTTTAGATTTTATGTGCCATCAGGATGGGCTTATAAGATGAGTGAACTATTGTAACTTGGGGTCTTGGGGAAACTTGACTGCTTGAGTGAGGTCAAGTAGCTTCTTGATACTTGAACGCTTGATGAATTGTTATTCTTGTAATCTTTATTATTTTATTAATAGAATTTTACGGATAAAAAAAAGAAAAAGAAAAAGAAATTCTATACTGAATTGGAAAAGAGCTTTAGTTATCAAGTATCATATTGTGGGGAGCCTATTCTTCAAAGGTTTAGCTGTTTCTGAGTATGGTACCCTTGGCTATCATGTGGGATACTTGCCTGAAAGGAACTAGAGGCACTTCGTAGGAGTGCTTTGCTAATATTCACAAGATGTAATTATTACATCGGTTAAATTTTATGTGTGAAGGGAATGGTTTCCAACTATATCTGGGTACAAAAAGCTCTTGAAAGAGGCACAAAAAGTAACATTACAATTTTGAAGAGGCAACTCATTCTGAACTAACAGAAATACTTCAGAAAGGTTGGCTGAGAAAAATCAGATTTTTTCCCTCTGAAATTAAGAGTTGATGTGTTATAGAAACTAGAATGGGCAAACTTATAAATAAAAGTAGAAATAGTTGAAAGTAGATTAATATTGGTTAAGGAGCATCCTCGCAATGGGCAATGGAAAGTCTTTTTTCCCCTCGACATTAGTTGGCAGTCGGAACCAGAAACAGCCACTTAATTATGGCTTGTGATTTCTGTGATTAACGGTTCAGATAAAATCCGAACTACAATGTTTGTAAAATATATAACATAAATGAATTCGAGGTCGATTTGCTTCCATACGCTCGCGGATACCACTCCCCATGTATAGTAATTATAATATAGGAAATGACTAATAAAGCACCTGCACAGCTGCACTATAGTATTATAGTTTCGGCCATTGCTTCATAAGCTACTGTGAAGCCAACTGAAGTATTGCTAGTGTAAATTCTATCTTTTTGGATTGTTCATAGTTATAGCACTGTTGCTGGGCTCCGAATGAGTGATAACTTCTATTGTGTTTCCACAGTTCTGATACCTCTACCAACTTTGGTCTCCTTGTGGACTTCGGAGGCCAGGTCTGTGAAGAGGTTATTTTCACCGAGGAAGAAACCCTGGGATGTATTCGTCTCCGCTCGACTCCTCTTCAGGGTGATGAGTGTCTGCATATAAAAGTAGGAGAGCATGTTCTTGCTAGTCAAGAAACACAGTTTGGAATCCTTTTCTATGATGCCAAGGTCGAGAAGGTACGTTTCTTAGATTGAACATTAAACGGGTATTGATTATTTTTAGTAACAGCTGAAACTTTACTTGCAACAAAAAAGGATCAAAGCATGAAAAAACAATATAAACAAAGATAACTCGAAATGTCTCCTCTGTAAATTAATGATGATTTCAGCAGGACTGTTTGTTGAACTATCATGACAGTTGTGGACGCATCCATCAAAACAGTATTTGACGATGAATATCCACTGTTGTATTTTATTTTACTTTTGCTTCCTCTTCCTCTTACTCTTGTACTTGTAATGTAGGATATCGCTTCCTACCTATTTACTTTGTTCACTTTCTTTGATAATGTATAGAAATTATTTTACTGATCAAAAGAAAAGAGACTATCCATTAATCAATCTGATGACAGCTCAAGGTCTGGATGTTCTTAACGCATAAACCTTCTTCTGGTGCTTTGAGAATATAGGGTTTGTTTTCAGGAGTAATTGATGAGTAGCTGATAACCCTCTCTGCTATATTTTTTCCCATGTTCTCCATAGACCTATTAGAGAATTTATGATCAATGGTAACATTATATAGGTTGGATTTTGAGTTTTTAATAACCAGAACTCATGAGATTGTTTACCTTGAATCCTTGTTTGTAAATATCAGAAGGAAATCATTACCCCTGCCTCGTAAATATTTCTTGCTTCTTTCTTTCTTCTTCTAGCTTATCTTGGGTCACACCAAATAGGGAGAGACTCATTTCTTAATCTTAGTACTTGAACACATTGTATTCTTCGGGCAATCAAATTCAGAGGTTTCCTCTTCGTAAGATTAGCAATTTGCCATTTTATTCTCATATCATGCACGAATTTTACAAATCATTCCTGAAATGTATTTATAACTTAATGTTGACTCGCTACAAAAGAAAACTTTACTTAATAAAATGTCAATTACAATGTTGTTTTCCTCTTACAGATTCATCTCATTCGTATTAGCCGCATGTTAATGGTTGCAATGACCATTTTCTTGGGATAAAAAATTTATGCTCCTTTTTATAATATTTACTTTTCCTTATTTTTGTATGATTTATTCAGTGACATCTGAGCCATACTTGAATTTTCACTAGACCAAATTCATCTGTATATGAATTGCTATACATTACCATTTGGAGGTACTCTTTTGGGAGATGATGGGGATAAAACTTACTAGATATTATTTTCGTAATCTTTTGTCTTTGCGATCTGCAGGTCTTGAGGAGCTTTCAAGTCTTTCTTTTCATTATTTGATGTTTTAAGTGGGTTCCTTTTTTTTTTTCTAGAGAGTCAAGTGAGGTTCTTACGAATTTTTGTATCATTGCATTTGTCATCTCAAACTACACTTCTTCTTGATTGTTTTTTTTTTTATGATTTTTATTTTTTACCTATAAAATAAAAAAGTTCTTATGTAAGAAGGGCTGTGGTTTAGCACTTTAGCTCATTGAGTACACCCTGGAACTTCTCTCTGGTTGAGGATCACAAAGAAGTCGCCTTTATAAGTGAGTCTCCTTTGACTTTGAAGGCTTACGCCTTGTATGAGGGACATGGGGAAAGGTCATGCCCTATGAAACCCGGATACCTCGCCTAGGCCATCGTACCCGTGTCAGATTCAATACGACATCAATTAGAAAGATAGGAAGTAGAGAAATTTTTTTGGTGCTTTAAGGTCTGCCACGAAATAAATTAATCCTGCTCAATGTGAAAACTCTCATCGGGCAATCAGTAAAAAGATAAATATATACTTGTTTTATGGAAAAAAAATAGCAATATAGAGAAGATACCAATACCCATATCCCAAATATTTCTAAAAATTCCGTGTCATATTATGTACCCATGTCACCGTGTCAGTATCCATGTCCTTATCTGCGTGACCGCGCATTACTCATACCTTGCATGCTATATAAGTGTGTATTACTCATACCTATGGGAGGCGAACGAGCCAGAGTCGCCATATGCTTGGTCTCTGGGAAGATGAGAGCTTGGTCATCTATAGTGGTCATATTCGTGGCATGAGAGGTTACTTGGGACAGGTGGGCCAGGTGCGGAATAGTAAAGAGATGACATGCAGCAGCATATCGGTCTGCGGAATCCTAAGGGCAGCAGACACCGAGGCGACACGTGGAGCGGTAGGGAACGCTGGATGAAAGGGAGATCAACGAACCAGGAGAGTGGAGGAAGTTATAAAGAGGGGTGGGAGTTAGAAAGTAAAGGGGAGAAAAGAAAACCGCCAGAGGGAGGAAAAGAGAGGAGAGAGAAAGAGGGAGAGGGACAAGTGAGTTTAGAGGGTGTAATCCAAGATAATACAGTGTTGCTTATGATTTCTTTTGTCCTAGTAGGCATCTACAGTTGTTGGTTCTTGATCAACTTCATTGTTTGTCTTTATCAAGCATCAGATTGTGTGTCATGCTAACAATCTTGATCCTGTTTGTAGGTGCATAGGGTAAGACACTCAAAAAGGAACCAGTGTAGATGTACTTTCGAGATTAAGTGGCTCTATCTTCACCTTAAAGAAGGGACTGCAACTGTCCCAGCTAGCTCAGTCATGAGGTTGGCTACTAATGCCGTTGACAGCCATCCGATAGTTAGTGAGTTTTTGAAGTCTGTGAAAACCGTTAACGGCTTAGGTGTATCAGCCTTTGTCTCCCTTCTCGAGGATACAGTTTCTAAAACTGACCCCCTGGAAAAGCAGATAGAGAAGATCACCAAATCAGCTGATATGTCCAGGATAGGGTGCTCAGAAGCTTATCCACTTGAACTCAAAGAAGGTATACAATCCGATTCTTATGAACAACCTAAACGTGTTGGTGGAAGTTAGAATTTTAGTTATATTTAGTAACTATTCACAAGAAACTGAACCATTTTGTTTTAAACACAGTGGATCTTAGAGGACAAGTTAGGCATAGAAAAATTGCATCAGAAATGAGCTTTCTACATGGTCAGGTGCCTCATGGCCAGAATAACTCCAGGAGGACCACCAGGAGTCAGAGGAAAGTACAACTAGAGACTAAAAACATTCCACCTCCTCCTCAGTCTGTTAATGAGGAGCTCAGTAGGCCTCATCTGAGCCCTCTAGGTGCTCGTGCAGCCCTGGCTTCCTTACTTCAAAGAGAGGGTTTCACCAGTGCTTTTCAGAGCACCCCTGTGAAGCATGCTACTATTATATCGTTGGATGTGACTAGCTTGTCTGGCCAGGAGAAGGCATCCATGAAGGATGGCCTTACCTCGAGTCTAGAAGCTTGTATGGCTCCAGTCATTTTGACAAATGCAGAAGTACTTACTTCCGATAGAAGGGATGCTTCAAACAACTGTTTGCAAAATGCAGTGATGCAGAACAGGTTAGAGGAACCAGCCTCAATTGCTAATCACACAGTGAAAAGAAGTTTAGCTTGTTCACTGTCAGAGATAGAATTGAAAACCCCTTTGAAGACTACCAGGTTGACTCGTTCGGCAATTCAGAAAGGAATCGAACTTTCAAATGATAAAGTTGAACTGAAATCCTCCTATACAGAAATGAAGTTATGTAGTCCTACCCATACACCCAGAGTAACACGTTCAACAATACAAAGAGAAACAAGAGAAGGGACAGTTGAAGTTAGCAACAGGTTGCAAGAAAGTAAATTGGCTCAAGACCCAGGTTCAGATTCCAGCCTGAGTCGTAAAGAAATTGAACATTCAAAGGATAAGATTGAAAAGAAATCCTCCTCTGAAGTAATGAAGGTACAGGGTCCTGCCTACACATCAAGGTTAACTCGTTCGGCAACACAGAAAGAAGCAAGAAGTGTGATAATCGAAGTCAACAAGGGACTGGAAGAAAGAACATTAGCTGAAGACACAAGTTCGGTTTCCACCAGAGAAAATCATGTCATGCCGCAGACTAAAGAACCAAGAAGGAAGAGACCACTCTCTTCAGCTTCAGATGATGACGTTAACATATCCTTAGCTCAAGAAAGCAAGAAAAAACAAAGAATGTCCAACGACACTAGGATCCCTATAAGTGAAGGTGATCGCGAAATTTCTGAAATCTTGATATATAAAATTAATAATGACTACATACGATTCTATAAGTACCATCATTGATGATCCTTGGCTGTTGTGCATTTGCATGGGCCTTGTGATTCGTAATCCTAGAACTTGGTTCTGGCCAGTCATAAGCACAACAGAGATCGGGATGCCTTCATCTCATCTCTTTTGAATTCCTTTAAACAATACTAGTGTTCGTGTAAAGAAGGTTTTAACAAAGCCTTTTATAAGAGTTATAATTGGTTAATACTGTGGCAGGTGAGATGTCAGAGGCCGATGGATGTTCCCAAAGTGAGAAGAAATCTATTTTGTCAAAGACAAAGCCCAAAATGCAATTCTCCCCCCGGCTTAGGTTTCTGCCTCGCACCCGTTCTCAGAAGTAAACATTTCTCCTAATGGGCAATGTGGTATGGATCTATACCGTTATGCACAAACATGTTGGATAGATAGAAGGACCATAACTGCAATCAGGTGCCTCCTAGGCTTGATAGAGTTCATTCATTGTGATATCCGTGCTTTTGAAATGTAAATCTCGGGTTCGAGGGGTCTGTAAGCAATATATCTCCATAGATAACTTACAAAATAGAGACTTGCATATGTTGTCATAATATTATAAGATCCCTTGTTCTCTGATGCATTTTGTGTAAGTGCATCTGGATACTATTGTTGGACTGAAATTTTTGTGGTATGCACCACTGCAAAGGCGGTAGTTGGCCCAATTTTGTACATGCTTAAGCTGTCATTGGTCAGCTTTTCTTCGAGTCTGCATCCATAATTAGAGCACGTACTGCTGCTCTTCGCATTGTCATATATGCTTCTTCTTCTTCTTTTAAGTACCAAGCAAAGTAATCATATTGTTGTTCCATATAAACTCTATTGTTAGAGATCTCTTTCTGCAGCAGATCGAGTGCTGCTCTTCGCATTGTCATATATGCTTCTTCTTCTTCTTTTAAGTACCAAGCAAAGTAATCATATTGTTGTTCCATATAAACTCTATTGTTAGAGATCTCTTTCTGCAGCAGATCGAGTAATCAGGTTTATCATTTTGTCAAGTTTCAAGTGCTCATCAACAGCTAAAGTACGGTCTTTTTAATTTATATAATTTTTTCTTTGTCTGCCTACAGTTGGAACTTGGGAGTACAGGAGTCTTTGAAAGGAATATTGGTTAGTTTGAATACAGTCAAAACACAGATCCTTTGGGCGGATTGTGTTAAAAAGAATTTCACGTTCTTTCACTTTTGGGTCTAAGGTGTTTTGAATTGAGCCCAGATCGAGGTGCTTAGGAGTTGGGACACTCAAAGGAAGAATTTGTCAAAAAGGTTACCGATCTTCACTTATGTACCTTTTAAGTTTTCATATCATCTTCTTGTTTTCCTTTTCTTTTTCCAGCAATGTAGCATGCCTATGAATTACTATTTTACGTGGCCATTGTTACGTGCTAGTGTCGTACTGATGCTGACGCTTCTTACCTAATTATTCTCTTTGAATTTCTACTCAGAAGTTTGTCGACAAGAAAATATTCGTCTCTACAAAATCTATGGTACTAAATTCTAATTGGTAAAATGAGCGAGGAATTGACCAGACCAATATGAACATAACGACGTATTAGGACAATCTCCCTAATCCATTGCCTTTTGGTTACAGAAGCTATTGCTACCTTATATTTAATCAAATCTATCTTGCTAAAAGACATTCCCTGTCTAGGACCGCAGTCACCGCACCATACACGGTGAATTTTATATGGACTATATTGATGATAACTTAATTGGGAAGTTAAGACCTAATTTTCGAGTGTTTTTCAGCATCAATTAGCATTTTCCATAGTGGGGTGTGTGTGTGTTGAATCCATAAACACTTGGTCTCATGGGCCTGTATGGCCGTATGTGTATGTGGACTACTCAAATTCAAAAAGTTCAGCACAGGATTCATATGGTGCTACTTGTCTTTACCGAACTTCTCTACCATTCAATTCGGTTTTCTGTTGCTATTGACCCTTCTATCTGCTCAAGGATCACAATCATCGCATACAAAGTAACTCTGCAAAACTGTAGTGGAGATGCCACAAACTTAATAAAATTTTCTTAGTTACTTCTTTTTTATTAAGGTCTGTTGTCCATCAATTTGGAATTTTGGACCACTGTAAGGGTTATTGACTTAATGTCCATGTACGCATGAAAATTATAATGAAAATAGTGGTTTCAGGACATTTAATTTTCTCCATTTGATGGAATTGTAGAACAAGAAACTTTTCATGTTGAAAGGTACATGTTTTTCTGGAGAAAAATTAAAATCTGTTTATTTCAAGTATGGTTTTTAGGTTTGTACATTATATCAACTTTAACCATGTAACTTCCAAGTTAGACAGGTTGATATAAATTCTTTTGTGGATTAAAACCACCATTTGTGTTCGAAAAATTGTCATCGATTCAGGTTTCCATATATCATACTTTTTTTTGTGATTTTTATTTTTATTTTTAATTTTAAATGATATCTGCAATAATCCATGTTAGAATTTCCAAAAAGACTATCATTTCTGGATTGATTATTTGATTTATAAATTATGGTGCAAGATGTCAACAACTAATAACAAGCTATAAGTTCATATCCATAATTGAGCAACTGGAAAAATGTAATGCGTTTTTAATACAAGCAACAATTTGAGAATTGAATTTTTTTTGAGTTTTATCATCTAGGGGCTCACAGTTTTTTTTTGTTCTTTACTAGTTAATGCCCGTGACTTCGGCACGAATTCCATAAAGAAATATCATAGATAATGTGATTTAAAATTTCACATGCATTTACTATTTATTTGAATGGGAAAAACAAATTTGATAAGTGGGCAGCTCGATGAAAATAGGAGTGTCGAAGAATAGGAAATTCTCCTATAAAGTCGAAAAATAAAAATTGATAAGTAGGCAGCTCAATGAAAATAGGAGTGTCGAAGAATAGGAAATTCTCCTATAGTGTTGAAAAATAGGAGTGTCGAAGAAATCCCACGAAAAAAAGACAAAAATAATAAATAAAAATAATAAACAATATATTTTGCGAATAACTATGTTGGAAATTTACAAATGAAAAATATTTGAATTGACCATCAATAATAATATTCCTAAAGTTTCATCATACCTTTACTTTCACCAAACAAATATTCAACAAAAATGAACTACAATATTTAACACATGAACTTACTGTTCAAGTTAGAAATTGTCCAAAAGTCCTTGTTAGCCCCCCCCCCCAGATGAGCAAATTAGGAATTGTCCAAAAGTCCTTGTTAGCCCCCTAGATGGGAAATTAGGGTTTTCCCCCTAAACACACGGTCAACTTGGTTTGACCGTTAACTTTCAAGTCAAACAACTGAAAATGACATAAATGCCCCCTCCTAATTTAAATTGAACATTTTCTTTTTGAAAATAATAAGGGTATTTGTGTAATTTTCAATTGTTTGACTTGAAAATTAACGGTTAAACCAAGTTGACCGTGTGTTTAAGGGGAAGACCCTAATTTTCCATCTAGTGGGGGGGAAATCCAAATTGGCTCATCTAGGGGTAATACTAGTTAACCCTAGATATAATATACTCGAGTTATGACCTGCAACCCTAAAAATTCAAAACTAACAATACCACAGTCACTTAAGCAACACCAATGTAAAAATCCCATCAAATCATGTATTATATTGGAAAAGGAGATTGAGAAGTAGGCAACCCGAGAAGAGTAATGCGCTAATAAAAACTACTTATTTAGTGATGAAAATTGAAGAGTAGTTTTCTTTAAAATTTTCTGTTACTAATTCATTGAAAGCATTTGAAAATAGGTAAATACCATATAACATTTTTAGTAAGGAAAACATAGGTAATTGGATGACATAACAATTGAAAAATTATTCTTGAAACTAAGTTGTTGGCAAGTGATCATCGAGTTGAAGTCGATGTAGTAATGTCATTTGGTTAAACGGCTTAATAGAGAAATGCATAATTCACGTCTGGGATGAACTCCATTTTTTTTTTTGGTTGGTAAGCGGGGTTTTTTAATTAAGAGGTCCCCTACCCCTTCCTCATAGAGGAAAAAAAGAACGAAGTTATTACAATCTTAAGTACTCTTTTCCACTAGCATCTTCATACACAATTTTCTTTATATCTTCAGAAAATGAGCTAGGGATGAGTTCAATAAAACAAATTCCTGGTACAGTCTCTGCAAGACTATCAGCTAACCTATTACGTTCTCTAAACACATGTACTATAGAAAAAAAACTCTAAAGTTCTTGTTCTTTGCCTGATGTCTTCCAGAATCCTCTTCAGGCATGGTTGCGCCTTCTTTATGTTTAGAAAACTAAGCACATTTGTTGAATCTGTTTGTGCTCGAATTTTCTTAACATTGTATTGTTGTGCCAGTAACAGCCCCTTTTGTAACCCTTCAAGTTCGATAAACGCAATGTTTACAAACTGAGATTTACCTTTTGCTGCCGCGATAACCTTCCCTTGGTCATCTCTTAGCGCTGCTGCCCATCCACCTTCCAATCCTTTTAGTGTACCATCTGTGTTCAGGTTTACAATGTCAGGTCTTGCTCTTTCCCACTTACATTTCAGCTTCCTCTCTTGGATCAGTTCCACATACAAGTTCCACCTCTGTTCAAACTCATCCCTTTCCATTCCTACTGCCATCTTCATTCTAATAGAGCTCATCTTAGTTCTAACATCTCTTATTATTTGTTGTATCAGCTGATCACGATACCTCGTTTCTTTTTTGAATATGCGCTGATTCCGTTCCCGCCAAATCCAGTAAAAGAACGCATTGCTTGTGAGCTTCAGCGCATCTTGCTTTGGCCCATTTCCATTTGATTTTTGAACCATCCACATTACCTCATCTTGCTAGCTCGTTGTTATGGTTCTTGCATATCCCGCCAAATCCATCAGCGATACCCACACATTTCTGGAGTAGGAGCACTCAAAAAAAAGGTGAGTTATCGTTTCAACTTCTCTCCAGCACAACACACACACGTCTGAGCTTATAACTTTCCATTGCTTCATCTTGTGTCTTGTTTTCAGACCCTCATTGAACAGCATCCACCCTATAAAAGAGTGCCTCGGAATCCTATTCGAAAACCATATTAACCCCTGCCATGCCGGTGATTGTCTGATACCCTTCATTCTCTCATACGTTTCTTTAAGAGAATACTCCCCACTCTGTGTTGCCAGCCATATCACTTCATCTTCTCCACCTTCTATTTGTACCTCTTCTTCTATTTGTTGCACTATCTCTGGAATATGATGCCTGATGTGTGGTGGAACTGCCCATCTTTCATTCTCAATCAATCTCGATATTGGGTGTATCAGTAAGATTGCAAGTGGAATCATATCTCAGAGCTTGAGGAAATTTACCTTTTAACAATCCCGAGGGATGCCAAGTCCATTTGGTTAAACGGCTTAATAGAGAAACGCATAATTCAAGTCTGGGATGAACTCCATATACATATATCGTTATGGTTGTGAAATGGTAGAATTGCCACTAAATGTATAGGTCCAATTGCATAATTACAAAGTAAAGCAACGGTTTAATCATATAGTAAAATCATTCGACAAACGATAATTTATAAATGGACCTTTATAAATATCTCTCAATTTAAAACCAAATATCTATAAAGCACTTAGAAATAAGGCAAATTGAATAGCTAGTCAACTTAATTTAGTCAAACACATAACGGTAAAATGAATTTAATTGGCCAAATACTTATTTGGAAAGAAGTCAGTTTAAGCTAACAATGAAAGGTTTCTTTGACGTGGCATCACATACCATTTGAATTTAAATGTTGCTGGTTGGTCTTTCTTAATCAATAAAAGCTACACTTGCAGAAGAGATGTAGCAATATATTACTGATAATTCAGTTTTGTGTATGCAATTATTCATCGCACGTACTGCAATTTATAAACCAAGCTTTAAAATAAAAAATTGCAGCCTGAACTTGACAAATTGGCCAAAATAAATAATTAAAAATCAGTTGCAATAGTTGTAGATTAATTGCTAAAATAAAATACAGGGTCCATCATTATGATGCATACTAAAACTCCTAGTAAAATACAGGTCCATCATTGTGATGGTCTTCTAAGTATTTTGCTTGGCATATTTTATTGACTAATACTAATCTAATCATAACAACTAAATTCCACATCCTGACATTCCAACATGTGACTCATTCATTCAAGCTGATAATTTAATTAACTCAGCTTCATCATCGGAGTCAACCCCGCATACTTGCACCAAGTATTTCCGAGAATTGCAGCAAAGCAATGGCTATGACTAAGTGCCACCCATAGCGAGTCATGAGAAACTGTAAAATGCATTAATGATTGTTATTAAAAGAAAGAAGTTAAAGGAATTTAGAGCAACAATACTCACTAAAACATTGAGTAGACGTTCTGCATGCGAGATCGAGAATCTTATAACTTGAGTAGAGCTTGTTGTTTTGCATGAATACAACATGATGACATCAGTTGCTGAGTTTCCAGAATTTGTAAAATATCATTGTTTGATTGAGAAGAGATCAATTTAATATGAAACCAACTTGCCCTGAAGGGAAAGGGGGATCGAGAAGTGATATTTTTCATGTATGCTAACTGTAGATGGTTGGTTTAGCGAAGCCTCTAAGGCCTTTGTTTCCGGAAGGATGCTCCATCAAAGGGAACATCATGCTATGCAAACAATTCTCACCACTCACCATGACCAAACTCAAAGAAAGGTGAAGTTTGTATCCTCTATGAGTAGGGCCGTAGGGGACTGTTAGTGATGCTCACATAACTCGATCCATACCACATGTTATAACCCAATGACATATATATCACCATTAATAACTATCTTCTCTTACATACTGTGTTGTGTCTTGCATACATTCATAACTACATTATTCATAAAAAATTAGTGTTTTAACATATTGGTTGCATCCCTTGAGCCAATAATACATTATATAATCAACGATAGGCAAAGGAAGTCAATACTAATGAGTCATATTTTTACATCTATATTCTACTGGTAAATATATACCTCAACGAAAACCCAACTTCCAAATCAAACCACTCAAATTCACAAATATACTTTAGACACATAATGTAAGTTATCCCTAAAACACCTCAACCGACAGCTAGAATGACAAAAAATCGAGCATCCCACATAATAATTATGCACAAAATCTCAACTTTCACATTAAAGTTAACATAAAAAAAAATGGCGGAGAAATAATGGTTACCTTAAGATTTGAAAGCTAGCTAAGATTCTGATTTCTTCAAGCCTAAATGTTGTTGGCATGTGATACTGTAGAAAATAGGTGCTACATGTGACATGGACTACGTTTCCCAATCAATATAAGCTGGGCCATCTAACTGAGGTATACACGAGGCTTCACCCCATCGAAATTGAACTGTGGGTCCTAATAGTCATAAATAGGCTGGGATGCCTTCACAATTCAAACCCCATCACCCGTACGAACCATTTCAGTTCAAAGATGAGTTTGGCTGGCTTGGATTCAGTGGCATTAACCCAATATTGATTCCACTCGCACTTCCTTTGGCATTTCCATAATTTCATTAGGCACTTCAATTGACAAAGTCGACTTATCAGCAATGATGGAAGTGGATAGAACACTTTGCATAGTGGGGGCTTGATTAGGATTGCAAAGCTCATTAGGAGGGGATGGCCATAGGTAATAGGTATGCTGGTACTGCCAAAGGTCCATATAACTGACCACAACGTCAATAGTAGGAAGTGGAGATCCCATCGAATGTCATATATGGATAACTAAAACCATGATACACGTCCTCATAAACTCCCTGTAAATCAATACAAAAAATGTAGATAGACCAACGGTTTGACAAACTTGTAAAATTTGTGATAGATATGAGATAAAACTTCTCATTTTACACAATGAAAACAATAATAATTGCATGGAAACCAAGTTCAATGAACATAGTAATAATTTGGATTTACTCTACAAATTTGGCATAAAGACTCGCTAGAAAGTCTCCTAACATCCAATAAGTTACTGAATAGTCCATATTAACTTGTATGCATTTTGATTGGACAAATAATGTTAGATAAAATTTCCATAGGAAATGAAAACCAACAGAGGTATAGAAGCTTGTCAAATGTGAAGTATTACAATATTCTATATGGCAGTATACATATGATAGTATAGCATTATAAATCCATAATATTATCTGCATAACCAATTTGATTAACCAAGTAATACGCAAGATTATTAGGATAACATACTAATTAACCAACACATACCATTTAATTATTGTAGAATGGGAATCCTCGCCTTAGCGTAAGAGCATTAGTGCTGATGAAACACTATTCCAAACAACCCAAGCTTGCACTTTATAGCTCCAAGTACTGATAGACCAAAAATGCTCAAGAAGAAAAAGCAATTTCAAATCACATCCAACGAAACTAAGTAGAAGAGAATATAAAATTAAATGTGTTCGAATTTGTTTAAAGGACTTAACGAAATAAATAAAGAGCTCCATAAGACCATCCAAAACACTAACAATGAGCGCTCGTAAGAGAGGGGCATTTAAGCAAAACATTATCTGACCGATCTTAATGTCGAATGCGATTCTAAAACAGAAGGGGAAGGTCTTGCGATTGCCTGTGAAATTCAAAGATTGATATCATCCAGTTTCTAAGCAATTGGAAGTTTCAAATATTCTTTAACAAAATACTCGTCAAAATTTAGAACACAGCTATAGTGATATGAAATGCATACATATCTCAATGCTACTTGCTGAATGGTAAATACAATAGTGTCTGAAAATTAAAGCAAATTCACCTGGAGTAATACTGTTAGAACCAATTGAAGCACAACCCAACAATGCTTCCTCTTTGCGCGGAATTTCCAGTATAAGATCTCCTTAGACCTGGCATTTCTTTTCCCTAGCTTAGTCACATAAAGAGTCTTCTCCTGCAAGAGCATTGGGATAGTAAACAATTCTTAGATTTGATAAAACTTAGAATTCAACAATCTAATAATAAATAAAACTTAGAATTCTTAGATTTAATATTAAATCGAGAAGAGAACGATTTAATATTAAATTATAACTGTTTGATAGTATTGCTACTATAGAGTGCACAATTCAAAGAAATAATCTAAGAAGGTTTTGTCAACTTCAAACCCCAAAAAAACAAAAAAAAAATAAAAATGAATATGGCATAATATTAAAATGACAGCAGATCCAAAAGCTACAATATATACATTTCATCCAAAAACAAATGTTGTATACTGACAATAATAACCATAGGAAGAAATGGCTTTGCATATTTTCTTCATAACTGAGCTGGGAGGGTATTGATAATATAGACTGAGAAACGGATCTTCAAGTAAACCGAATAAGTTAATGCACACTTTTTTTTTCCATACGCTTGTAATCAAATCAAATAAGAATCCAGACAACCTCTCCCATCTCTATAGGCCACATTTCCTAAAAAAAGAGCATACATGAGTATATTAAAAATAATATCACATAACATATCATAAACAAAATCCTATGCCAAATCAACTAAGCTTGTAAAATGCAGGGGTGGGTACTTCAAATTTACAATTTGTATGGATCGAACAGAAGATTAGGTGGCAGAATTGTGTGTGTAAAGAAACCAAGGGACACTGCCATATAAGTGGATGGACTCATTGAAACATCACAATGTAAGAAGCAAGCATAGATGATAACACACAAAAGCCTCATGACGATGTAATTTAGCAACAAAATCAGATACATGTAGTCATTATTTGGATGTGTTTAGTCAAAATAAGATATATATCTTTGTAGCAACATTTTTTGTGTATGTTCCTGGTGAACCATTCTTGAAATTAGGAATAATTTTGACTTATCGTCAGTTTAAAGACAGTAAACATGAAATGGCAAGAAAAGTTTATGTTACTATTGTAAATAAGAATTTGGGGGGAAAAGTACATAAACATTGATTACCTTTATAGAATCTGAGCAGATGAATGAGAAACAAAAATGATGCTTTTGTCCTTTACACGAGTTGAGTGTCAAGCGTCTACAATGGTGAAGAAAAAAGGAAAATATTTACTAAAATAGAATACCAAAGATTCTTTCCATTTAGTTATTTATTTTTTTTTTATTAAGAGGAGAAAACTTTTTTTTTTTTAATAAAACTGAAGAATGGAAAATTCACTGCGTTCTTGTTGTTGCTTAGAGGAGAAATCTTCATTAAAATGGCTGCTGCATTTTCTAAAACAAACGATAGACAAAAAAACTCAACAACGCGAGAGGAAGTAGAGAGAAATACTTGCTGATAATCTATTATGCAAATAGATGACATTGAGTGAAGAGTGGCTAGAAATCCAAATGACGCTGGCAATCACTCCAATTCAGGTGTAAGAATTGCAAGTTTTGATTTAGAATGCCAAATTCAATAGTTGCACAACATAGTCAAAATCAGATATCAATCAAAATGACGCAAATCAAATTGAAATATAGATACTACATAAATTGGACATTTATCAAGTTCCAACAATGTACAACAATTCAAACACAATTTGATAACCTAGAACAAACAAACTAAAGGACCAATCAATTTACTCGCACATTGGAAGTAGCACTACCCCATCGTATGCGATAGTGCCACTCTTGTTCACTTCTTAGCACTACTATCCACCAAAAGAAATTGAAGTAAGACATTTTTATTCCAAATAAACCCTAAAAAATATTAACATATCTATTTGGTAAAGAACTCTGCCTTTATTTGCTGTAAAGAAGTACGTACACCTTCAGGTACCATTTCCATGAATTGATATACTCCACGTTTTTAGTTCTCTTTTTATTTTCCTTTCTTTTTTTTTTCAATAACGAAATGGGCATGTCCATTGCGATCTGGTGAAGAAAACCAAACGAAATGCAAAACGACACAAGGCAAAGTCATTTCCAAAAATAAACGATAGAATACAGAACTTGATGAGACTTTCCCTTGGGTGAAAGAGAGACGAAGGAGGCCGCACAAACTATTGGGAAGGAAGAGAGAACGAAAAGAGAAGAATTAATTTAGAATTAATTTCTAATCCAACTCACACCGTTAGATTATTGAATCCCAGCTGTCAGCCCTATCTATCAAATGCTCACCTACTTCTGTTGCAATCTCTTTGCTTTTCCGAATTTTCGGTGAGAGAGATATACAAAAAAAATTGGAGAAGAGAGAGCCTGCGAGATTGAAGTTAATCAAGATAGTGAACGTTTTGGTCAGGAGGAAGTCTTCAGGGTGTGTAAGTTTTAAAAAATAACATGTGTTGCCTAAATATATATGAAATATCTGAAGGAGAAGAAGAGCAAAGACAAACCTGGGGGATGATCAAGTTATGGAAAACTAAGGGTTTTGAATAGAATGGGGTCTATTTTTTTTTTTTCCAATTCGTCGATTGTGAAGACCGCAAGATTTTCTCTTTGTTAGGTTTCCATAATTAAGACTGGTAATTAATATCTAATCCAGCCGGCTGAGGAGAAGTAGCTAAAGTGAGAACCAAGGGTTTGCACTACGAAGGGTTTTCACAATTAAGACCTTTAATTAATTCCTAATCCACATGGCAGAATGGTGGCCCTCGATTTATACCCCTGAAATCGAATCCCAACCGCGAGTAAGGAAACCGAGCTGTTTTGTTAAGTTGATATTCCTAGTATGCCAAGCACGTTAATATTGTTGATGATGAACGGAGAGAGTGGATATTGTGGAGCCTAGAAGGTGGCGACTGTCGTGTTTTTCATTAATCACCCTAAAAGGTAGTGGTGCTAACTTCATTAAAAGAAGGCGGGGCATATTGAACTATAAGCCTGGTCATAGACGTTCCAAAGTCCTTTAAAAGCTAAGGTATGTATTCACACTTCATTTTAAAACTATACTTCCTACATTTTCAGCTTTACCACCAACGGGACACTGCAAAGCAAATTGCTTAAAAGCAGACATCGTCCTGGCACATCTTAACACGTGCACATTTTTTTTCTTTATGATGTGCATATAGTAGAGAGCATGAACTCATTTATGCAATGACTTTCAGGTCATGAAGGAAAAAAAACATGAAATATTTCAACGAATTCATCTTTAATGATACTGCTTACTCTAGAACTATAACAGATTAAATGGCTTTTCCCTCCATGAAAATAGTGGTAAACGTGTAAGAGCGACCCCTATAGATTAAAAAAAGTGTAAGTTTGTTTAGAATTTTTCTATCTCACTTCTTGCTATATGGATTACTAAAAGAAGCCTTTCTAGTAGTGGTCAAGCAAATTAGTGAATTAGTTCAATCAAATTCCAACGTCAGTACAATAGTGAATGCATTAATGCATTAACTCTTTTTAAAAAAAAAAAAACCATGGTAACACTGAATTACATGAAATACCTTGACCAAACTGGATTCAAGATTCGTGCCTACAACAAATCTCATCTTGCCAAGGCATATTATAGGTGTATGTATAACATGGAAAAAAAAATGACTAACAAACGACGAAATGCATTAACAAACAGAGAAATGCTTCATTTCTTTGGGCATCGTCAACAAAACAGGAGATGTGGTCAGTCACGTAAAAATTACCTGAGCTGGTGCTAGACCAGTGAGGGAGATGAGCTACCCAATTTAAGTCAGGGACAACTAAAGAGAATTGTGTACCTTGAACAAATGCCAAGAACAGTTAGTCAAAAAGCAAGCAAATAAAATTCCTATCTAGTTCATGAAGAATTAAACTACCAATCTTTCAAAAATAAGGTTACAGAATTTTCCTTCAACTGAAAAAAATTAATATAATAAGATAGAGCATGTTAGTTTGTAGCACATCCTTGTGTGACTACTGAAGCACTTCCCATGAGATGTCTTTTGGCGAGAACCTTGCATGTACTATTCTTTTCAATTGTACTATGTCGCTTGCATTTTTAGGTTAAAAAGAACATGCATTGAGCTATTTGAAGTAGACTTGAGGGCACATGACCATCGAAAGTAAGAAACGTATTCAGATAGACCTTCGCAAAAAAGGTGTCAATCCACAAAAGTTCTTCAAACATGTATTTGAGGTTCTTATATATAGAAAGGTACTCGGTAGAAATTATAGTGTCGAAGGAGTTCACAGAAATCAAGACGTATGAACCTCCATTAACGCCACAGACAAAGAAAACATCAGAAGAAATACTTATGATATTATGACCTTACACTACTCAAAGAGAATGAATACCACTCGATCGGGGGGATATATATGAGAATTAGGATTTTTTTTTTTAATTTTTAAGATTAGAGCAAGCACAAAGGAAAGACACAACAAATGAAAAATGGAGTCAAGTGACGGGTGATTATTATATATATCTTTATATTTGATGCATCTATTAGGGAACATTGATTGGTTACTGAATTGTGGTGGTTTTATTTCACACATTCTCCATAAATTTTGGGTATGTACTATTGGGTGAATAGTGGTCTCAAAGAGAGATGAGTTCTTGAAAACCATCCCAGCCGCAACCGCAAGGCATCTTATCTTCTAGATAAATTTCCGTATTATCGTTCTCACATAATTTCAATACTGACCATGTATGAAAACTATATGACTTTGCATATGGTAACATGATCTATAGTATATTATAGTGCACAAATTTGTATAGAATAGTCTATTATCATAACCTATTAGCCTGTCCACATAGTATATAGATGAGTAATTAACTGTTTTACACAAACCGATGGGCCATACTACAGCTCCTGACTTTTCTCATAATCATCTAAGAGCTTGTTTTGGCAATTAACATACATTGATACAAAGATTATCGACTATTCTACATTATTTAGTCTTAAGAATAAGCGTAAACATTAGTACATGTACATCTCCAAATTTGGACAATGCCTGAAAGAAAAAGAGCATCGAAATCGAGCCAGTTCTTTATGTTAAGTTATTAAGTCAGGAATACACAACAACGGTTTGAAAGTATGTAGCTTAAAACAACCTAATGAAAATTACAATGAATCAAAAGACGACAAATAGGAATAGAATTGGGGAAAGAAAAACCAAACGCGTAGGACTTTTTTATCAATATTTCAACTCAATAAAAGCGGTCAATCCATGAAAAGATTACCTCGAAAGGCAAATACTAAACGCACTGATAGCCTGCAAAGCCCTGATTATATCAATAGGCGATTACTTTTTACAGTCCTTGCACTCATCAATACACATTCCTATTAGAACATTAATCAATATAAGAAATAAATCAAAGCAGCAATGTACACTTTATTTCAATTTAACAGTTTAAAATCATAATCAGTTCTAAAAGGGAAAAATAGATGGCATTGTATGGATTCTGACCCTTCAATACACTAAGCAAATAGTCAACTAACCAAATCAAACAAACTTGTTACATTATAATTATAATATACACTGCATAGTTTTTGCAAACCGTTTCAATCCTAAATATTCCTTTACTCTCCATTTTTGTTTTAATAGAATCATGGACGCGTGAGAGAGATATGATTTTGCCTTTTAATAAATTTGATTTTCCCTTATAAAGACAATTTGAAATGAAGAAGAAAGTAGAAGCGTTAATACCCGTAAAATTAGACCAATCACGAAGTTTGATTATCACAGCAATGCCTTTCTTCTTCGTTGAGAATTGAAGGGTGGGAGAGAGAACAACATGAGAATCGAAGGGTTTTTGAAGGTTTCACACTTTCATTTGTTATTTGTCGTTGTGAGGGTAGAGTGAAAGAGACGGGAAGAACTTTGGAGAATGAATGGTTTTGACGTTTTCGTGTTTTTTTAGGGTCCTGTATTGGGCACTCATCAAATTGGATTGGGCAACCCCGCAAAAAAAAAAAAAAATATTACAAATTTGCCATATTACAAGTTTACCATCAAAGCTCAGGCCCAACAACCAATCCAGCCGGTCTCCCCATAACGAACCCCTCGGGTCGTTTGAGTGTACACTCAAACGGTCTCGCCATGTCGTTTGAGTGTACACTCAAACGACCTCACCACATAGTTTGAGTGTATACTCAAACGACCTCACCGCATAGTTTGAGTGTACACTCAAGTGGTCTGCGCGTGTCGTTTGAGACAAAACTTTTGGTTTTTTGCTAAACTACATAGCGGGTCGTTTGGGGACTCTCTTGGGCGACATGGCTGGGTTGTTTGGGCACTCTTTTAGGCGACATGGCGGGGTCGTTTGGGGACTCTCTTGAACGACATGGCTGGGACGTTTGGACTTAAAAAATTCGGTTTGTTTGTCACAATGTTCATTTTAAAAATCAACTTCCACTTAATCAACCCAAACTCGAACTCGAACTCAAACTTAAAAACGACTTCATCAAGCTTGGGAAAACTCGAACTCAAGTTTAATCAACCCAATCTTTTACCCAAACTCCAAAAAAACATCAAGTTTGAAATCATCAAGTTTAATCAACCCAATCTTCCACCTCAATCAAGTTTAATCAACCCAATCTTCCACCCAATCAAATTTAATCAACCTAATCAAGTTTAATCAACCCAACCAAGTTTGAGTATATATTCAAATGGGAGCACGACTCGAATTGGGTGAAGTCGCCAACTTCAATTCCCATTGTTGATTCACAACTCAACACTCGAAGTATGAACATGATAGAAAACTCAAAGTTTTTTTTTTTTTTTTTTTTTTTTGGGTGCAATCTCGCGAGAGAGATGATATCGGCTACAAAAGGTTTGAAAAAAAGGGTACCCGGTATGCGTTGAGGTGGGGTGTATTGGGCTATTGTTGTTGGACTTAGTTGTCGGGCTTGGTTCGGAGGTTGCCCAATGCAATTTGATAAGTGCCCGATTAAATCACCTTTTTTTTATTCTCGTTTAATTTTTCTAATCCACCGCTGGGAGAAGTAACTGCCTTAATAGAGAAAGTGGTAACCAAGGGTTTGCATACGAAGACGAAGGGTTTTCACAATTAAGACATTTAATTAATTCCTCATCCAACGACGACAACCCTCGATTTATACCCGTTGAAATCGAATCCCAGCCGTGAGTCAGAAAACAACCCTGTTTTGTTAAGTTGATGGTTTTTTGACAAAGTGCATGGCCTATATAGTATATACTTATATAGTTTTTATGTATACTAGCAAGATGCATGCAAAACTTGCCGAAAAGTGTAAACATAATTTGGGTCAGCACACTTACAATTGACATTATGCCTGAGCAGACACAGTGGTAGCCGTTTAAATTTTGAATTGAATGAAACTCCATTCCTATTTGATTTCCAGACATACCTAAGCAATAAACTTTTAAGTATAGCTCCAAATAACATGTACTTTGACCCTCTCATCCTAGCAAGTGCACGTTGCAAACGACAAAGATAAAATGTTAGTGCATCAAAAGCATCTATGTAATGTTATTCACTGAAATCAGTATCCAACCCTTAGGTAAATTGGGCACGCTCAATGAGGTTGAACTGGAGAGGTGTCTTGAGTAATTGCTTCTATTTAACCGAGGACATTGACTCTAGTATTTCGCAATGTCAGTTGGCATGATGACATGCATGTGCTGTAAAACGTAGACAACGAAAATTTTGAATATTTAAGCAAAAAAATTTATTTGTGTATCTCAAATACATGACAGCAAATTAAAGAAAATGGTGATATACATGGTAAGAGAAAAAAGGGGTGAGCTATGATGTCAGAAGAGAAAGGATGAAGCCCTTGTGAACTGCATACCGCTTCAAGCTAGCAAATGCTCTGAGCAAGTAATATGGCACTTTGATGTTGGAATAGTGTTCTGTAGTAGAAGCACAAACTTATATATCTGACCATCACAATCCAATATGTTCAATATTTTACTTGCCAAAGCAACGACACCTATCCTAGATAGAAGAAGCACTAAGAGTGATGTAACTGAAATACGAATTGTTATTTTCATTTATACTCATATCCAAATATCTTCTATCTAATTGCGACGATTGTCACTACGATATTGAGTAAATGTTGAAACTGAATCATGAAAGGTACTAAAATAGTAGATTTTCTGAATGTCGTATGTGAAGAATTAGTGACCTGAACCAGACTCATTTGCTTCTGAGAGCACAACTAAACCGAGGCCTCTTATGCATAATACAACACTGAAGAAGTGCCCTAAGGAATATCGAGTGCCGATGAAGATCCTTGTCAAAATAATGACCCATGGTATTGTGAAACAGTCTAGCAAGAGTCACACTGGTTATAGATGAGTACTGGTATGCCGTAATAATTGCATTAAATCATCAGTAGTTAATTAACACAACAACTGCTCCCAAGATGCAAATCCAGTGTTAGTTGGAGTGACAGCTTCTAAGCATATGCACATTTATCTTATCTCTTCCTATCTCATTTCTAAAAATAAAGAAAAAGTAAAACCCCTAATCACCATCTTAGATTGCTAATTAGTTTGCATTTCACCCACAAAAATGAGTCAAAGACCGCAATGAATTATTTATCAACAGGTTTCGACCTTTTCTATAGTAAAAAATTAGTTATGCAGTTGGGTCATCACATACCAATTTTGAGTTTTCAGAATAAATTTGGATTTAAAAGCACAATTTAGTATCCAAGAGTTAGTTCGACAGATGAGAAAAAACAGTAGCAAACATATCTTTATGTCAAGTAACATCCGATAGTGGTAATACTTATTTACTTGGAAACATTTTCCCATCATTCTAGTATATAGAAGTCAGGAAGTTATAGAAAACTGTCAAGCTGACCTTATGGGCACTTTCAAGTGCTTGGCCACCTTTGATCAATACACCTTGAGAAGCACCAACTCCAGTACCAACCATAACTGCAGTGGGAGTTGCCAAGCTGAAAGCTTTGATCAATACAACTTTTTGAAAGTATATGACCATAACAGATATTCCAAACCGAAGAGGCAGCTGAAAGCTATCCATTGAAGAAGGTATCCAAGATTTGACTTTACTGATCATGTAGTTGAAAGTGGTTCTCTGGTTCTGACTGAGAGTATTGCTTAGATTTTTGTCTTGTGCATCAGATACGGAAGTAAATGCAACAACCATGCAAGCCTTAGCAAAATTAGGATCAAGAACTCCAATTTGCTGGATTGCAACGTGCAAATGATTTATTGACATTAAATTCAGAGTCTCCGAAAAAGGACCAACTGGTGTATACAGCTGTTGTTTCTTGTTCTGGTTCCAACAATGAAGAGCAACATGAGCAAATCCCTCCCACCTGTGGCACATGATTGATTGTATGTACTGACAGAACTCAAACTGGCTATAAATTGCTAATTAAACAAAGGTTTATATATAGAAATATTCCAATTGCACTTTCAGTTTTGCCTCGTTTCAACATCTGCTTACAAAGCTTCTTCAATACCTTCGGCATAAAATAATGAACCAAGTATAACAATTGCAAAGAAAGAAAATGGCCACGTTACTGTCACTTAATTTAAGAAGCCAGCACTACATAGAATTTTGTACTAAATTTTTTAACAGTCGATTAGAAAACAGGACCAATGCGTTCAATTTGATACCAATGCTTCGACATCGGATCTACTTTCTCCTTCAATATCATCAATAATCTCTCATCTTATCCACAGCCTTCACCATCTCAACTCCAAATTAGCACTAAGATTTAACACTATCACTATATCCATGTTCAACTTACAACCACATCAATTTCAACCCTGCCAAAGTGCCAAAAGAAGCAATTCAATGAAGGTCACTAGTAAAATATTTTACTACTAATAATAAATAATGTTCAAAAAATTGAGAAGATAAAAGGTTCACACATTATACTCATCATAAGTGAACCCCAACAACAGTATAACATTACAGTGCCAAACACCAAGGTGAAAAACATTATTACAGGAATCTAATGTGTGTTTAAGGCGTTCCATAGCTTTACCATCGACTATGAAGGTTTTCTTTTGATGTTTTTGTGTTTGTAGAGCATGCACCTACCAACTGTTTACCAACAAATATTCGATCGATTAGACGATGAATTGTAAACATACAATGCTTCAAACAAATAGAACTATTACAAATTTCATGGACAATAAACAACTCAAGTTAGCAAATCTGCGCTGCTAAGTGCAAAACTATAACGTCAGCAGTGTTAGATGAAGGCATCAAACCACAACCATCTGACCTTCAACAACCTCTTCACATTGGCATTAGCATCAAACTCTCTGGCATATAACTTCGAGACATTTTCTTTTAAAAAAATGGTAAATATGTTTGAGAAAAATAAAAATATGTAGATAACAAAATAAAACGCAGGATATTAAGTAATGATCATATGCACTAAGACTTAACGCTTAAATCTATAAACATATTTTAAGAAAACATTATAATTAAAGACAACAATATACAAAAAGTGAAGTATTTAGCATCTTTAAATGCCATTATCGCTCAATGCACCAATATGAAATTCTATTTCAGAATGAAGGAACATTCGTACTACTGAAAAAAAAGAAAACCCAAATTCATGCCAATGAGAAAACTCAATAAGTGGAAGATGTAGAAGATTGCATTTGGATTATGGCAATTACCCAGAACAAATTTAGTTTAAAAACTTCATTGAACATACCAATACCTTGCCAAAATGGCAATGAACTAAATAGAGTTTCCTATTAAGGATATATGATTTTCAGCGTTTGCATGTTCACTTGCCTAATTGTTGGTTCAACAATATCCCTGTATGATATAAAGCTTCCCACATAAGTGATCACATCAAACTTTAGTGGAATATGGCTAATCTCGAGTTTCTGAAAAAGCTTACTTGATGGCTCATAATAGAACACGGGTTAACAATTAACTACCAACGAAATATTCCCATTCTTCATTTACTAAATTTACTTCACACTTCACTTAACTGACACTTTCCATGAAATGACATTTTCTTTCGTATAAAGGTCCCTTACCCCATATCGGTTCGTCACCCAAACTTTGCATTGATTATCAGACAAATGAGAAAACAAACACAAATATCTTTGCAGTCCCCCCTAAATGCAGCTCACATTCCTCACAACTCTCACTATATGGTTGTAATAAGGAGGGAGATGATTTAAAACTCCTATTTTCCCACATCAGAAGCAAGAACATGTTTGGTTCATCGTATTCAATTGCAATCCAATGAAGAGCTCCTTCGGCAAAGACCCGAGTTGATCTCCTAGGACATGGGTAAGGAAACTTTCCAAGGCTAGCTCATCCAATTTCCGAAACCAATTGTAAATACTTGAGCCTCTAATTGGGGATAAACCAAGGGATCCAATATCATTCTTACTATCACCTTATAGTCGTTAGCACCCTGATCAAACTCAACCCCATATGCAATTTAACCCATCTTTTTATTCGTCATTAAATAACCTTAAAGAAATAAGGTTTATAGCAAAACATTTGTATGTTCAAATAATTTATATATATATATATATGATATATCTAGTGACTATGTATGGGAGATGACTGATGTTACTTGCATTACCTCTTAACAACTTAACAATGTTGGTGCCAAAATGAGCACTAATAAATATAAACACCAAAAAGAGAGAGGTGTATAGTGAGAGGGTACATATCGGTGTTTCTTCCCCAAACATGTTTGCCAACTTCTCTAGCTAGCATACGGTACCATTTCACTTTACGACACAACAGAGCATGATGAGAATTCCATCTAATTAAATATGTAGGAAAAGGATGAACTGAAGAACATCTGAGCTAAAAACTAAAGATGTAACACTCTAAATCTAAGTTACATTGATACGGATACGTGTGTCCGCATCCGACATAGATATGAAGTGTCCGACATGGCAAAACACCAGAAAATAAAGTGTATCATGTACAATATATGCATGGTCGAGTATGACACGGACACGATTCCGACACGGATAATATTTAAAATATGGTGTCCATGTAACATAGCTCTCACCTATTGGTTAACTGTTTTTTGTCGTTTTATGCAGACATCCCTAAGTACCAATGTTGTAGGAGAAGAAAATATAAGGAAAATGTAACTTTAACTTAAAAAAAATGAAAACGAAGAAAAAGTAAGTCAAAACATTAGAGTTTTTTCCATTCGGTCTACCTAAAAGAGAAAACTACATCATGGAGCAATGTGTCAATTCTTGTTTTGGAAATTAAAGTATAATAGAAAGTACATGGTGGCATTTATGTTTGATCATAATGAATTATAACGTGGCTTGGCCTATGTGTTTGGATGAATTTTCATTGTAACTATGGTTTTGGATCACTTTTTTCAACAGATTGGGGCCAATCCATACCCCAAATTTAAAACATTCTTTAAAAAAAAAAAAAAAAAAAAAAAAAAAAAGTGTAATATTCATGGAATCATGATAGGACGGACTTGGTGTGAGACTTTTACCCTTGATGATGATTAGCCAAGGTACTTAGGGTGCTTTTCCAAAAACCTCAAAGGAGAACTACACGCCACTTTGGCCTCAAACATTTCCCCACGTTCGAAGAAGGATTTTGGATGCTTCCTGAAAAACATTTGAAGCATAAATATCTACCAATTATCCCTTACAATATTTCTAACAACTAAATAGCAAACAAAATCTAGTAGGATCAAAATTGGAAGAAAACTAATAGGACAAACCCATATGAAAAAATAAATTTCTTATTTATAAATATGTTGACCAGCATTTAAGGGGTCCGCATATTTGTTGTGGGAAATAGGTAATCTATTTGCTAAAAAAATGCATATAAACAGGCGAAGGACGTAATGTCAACGTAAGCGAAGATGGAAAAGTAGTACTCAGCAACAAAGGCTCTGTAAACCATGGTAAATGTCGGATTGTTCGTAGAGGATGTACTTGGGTCGGTTACTATGTAGGCTTGAGGGATGTCAATGGTAAAAGAAAATTCACCGGGAAGGAAACAAACAGACCATTAAAGTATATACACACATAAGAAATAAGTGACAGCCACATTTAGCCCAAAGTGAATTGATGAATCTAAGAACAAACATTAAATAGCTAAAGTATTGCAAACATGCATGTTTAGCTCGCCTATAAGAGCTTTGGAATGTTAAAATTGATGAAACAACAGAAAAGTAAGGGGAAGAATTCAAAATAGTTCAATGTCATAGACATGAAGTATATATATATATATATGGATTATGAGTAGAAGCGTACCTTTCCAAACCATGGCTTCATTGGCGTTGTCCCATAATTACTGGCTGTATCAAAGGAGATGACTTTTCTTTCAAAACATTCATTGATTATTGTAGTGCTCAGTAAGACCCATCCCATGCACCCAGCACAGATATCTCTTAACAAACACACACACACTTTTAAAATTGGAATAAATAACAACTCAAACCATTATATATAATGAGTTAAAGTTGCATTCTTGCAAAGGGACGTGTAGCTGAAACTATATTTGCAAAGGCAAGTAAATGTAAGAAAAAGAAGGTATAAAGCAGAAAATAAAAGTAAGCACATGAGCACATGAAAAACACAAGTCCCTCTAAATAGATTACAACTTTAAATAGATTACAACTCTAAATATAGATCGAGTCTCACATACTACAAATCCAATAGGAAAATGTTTGCACCAGCCACCATTGTGTTACTAAAAATAGATCATTGTAGTGGCAAAGCGAATTGATTTGATCAAATTTAAATAATAGTGGATGGAGCATGCACACTCTCACACATGCTTTTACACAAAATTAGGGTAATACTGAACTACGCGAAACAATAGTCAACTGAAGAACATCTACTTTAGGTAGGCAAAAGTACATGTTCTTTTGTTTGAAATCCAAACTTCATTACAACAGTTACTTCCAAAAGATAAAGTTAAACTACCATACCTCAACAGACTCTGCGATTCTACCGCAATTATGCAAGCTTCCAGTGCCTTGCTCATTGATCTTTTGTTTTCCTTTGGGTCTTCCATGATGAATACCTATTTTAATTCAAACACAAAATAGAACTAAGTATATATATTACATAAATATCCGCAAAGCTTTTCCACATAAACCTGTTCTAGTAAGAAAGATTTTTAATTTTTCCGGAATGCTCAAGATTTTTAATGAAGTACATGTGACGAAACCATATGTAGCTATTCACTCTAGGTATTAGAACTACTAAACCAAATGTAAACATTTTATATTGAGTAGACCTCTATGATAACTTATACAAATAATACAAAACAATTATAAAGTTATTCCTTCCTATACAAATATATACTAATATTTGTACGATCAAAAGAACGGAATAACAAAAGACTAAAATGGACTGAACAGGCGAAAAGGTTAAATATTTCAGCCACCTACACCCTCAAAGAAACATCAATATGGCAAATGTATTATTGGTTTGACTCTTGCTCACTTAGTTTTGCATCTTTGTGAACTGGGCAGGCATGGAGCAAGCTTCCCAATAGTTCCATGTTTGGTGTCATGGCATGCCCCTTACCAGCTCTAAAGCCTCTCCAAGGAAACCAACTCCGCAAAGGAGATGACCATGTAACCATAGTGCTCAATTTTAGAGGCCCAAATTACCCCATCTTTTAAACATTATGACACCCTCTTAAGCAAATTCGTCCTCTTTTAACTCATGTAGACCTTAAAACTTAGACAAACTATGTGTTTAATATTGAAACCATGACATCTTAATTAAACGGCAAAATTTGAGTTTCATACTGACATCTTTGATAGTTTCCCATTCCTATTGAATGAAACTAAATCTCTAATCCACATAATTGATATGTATACAGGCCTTTCTAGAAGAGTGGCATATCAAGTAGATAGTCGAGTGAATCTCTAAAGCTCCACGTACTCAAAGGATGGACGACAGATACATAAAGCTCCAAGACATTATATTATGACAAACACACCATGCATATTAAATATCGATAAGTCTGCGAAAAATATTTATCAAAGAAAAGATCGAGTAGACCACAAATAACAATACTTAGAAACAATTATATTTGGCGTTAAAATTGAATTAGACACGCTAATATCTAATAGAATTGAAATAAAAATAGACTCTGGAATGACCACATGGCTAAAATTTCAACAAAAAGGATTTTCTTTTCTATTTTGGTTAAAGAAAACACTTTAATGATGAAGAAAGGATTAGTGGAATACCTGGCTAAGCTAGCACCAGTGAGCTGAAACCATAAGTTGTGAGGCAGATTCAAACATTGCTTTCAAGCTTACCGCACAGACTGACTCACTTTTGTAGAAGACTGTAAAAAGTTTAATATATATATATCAATGTTATCAATACGGTGGAAATAAAGACGAAACAATACAATGCTTACTTCTAATAGAATGAAGATGTTTCGGTTGACCAGAAGAAAGAACATGCATACCAAGTATTAGGCGTAATTAATCTCTTGACAAAGACTGATGAGAACACAGATTAAACAAATAACTAATTCCGATAGAGAGAAATACAATTATAGAACCACAACCAAAAAACTGATTTCTAATGAAATTATCAATGGAAGCATGTGAATAGATTAGAAAAGAATAGACAGAATAAAGTGAAGGCTAGTGAAATCCAATCCAAAAGCATTATGCATCTATATACACTATGACATAGCAATGAGAGTGATCTCGATTACTGACCATGAATTGTGTGAAATTGGCAAAAATTTAGCTAGTTGTGAGCAACACAACATGTGCCAATCACTTGGTAAAATACAAAACGAAGTAATTAGCTTAGAAAGTTGTACATGTAAATTTAAAAAAGGGTCTTAGACTATAGAAGCTTCATAAAAGAGAGATGGGGAAGTTGCCAAAAGACTACAAATCTACTTGAGAGTTTCACATACCTTATTCAACACACTATGAGTCCACTGCAAACCCCATCCAACCTCTGCAATGCATAAAATCATTCAGGATAAGGCAGTACTTATTATTAAAACAAACAATTATTTAAATAATTTTCTCTTTCATTTTTTCTCAAGTTCCTAAAGTTATTGACTAAACCATATATGACTTCGATAAGCATCCAACAATTTGCTTGTATTTTAGCTGAAAGAATAGAGCTCAATCAGTTTGTCAGTATCTACAACAAAAACAAATAATGATCCGTCAAGTTAATACCTACCAACTCCAAAAAAAAATTGCATAACCTCAAGAGGGATTCTCATAAATAATAATTAAAAAAAAAATCAGAAGATTGAAAGAATAAATCAACAAACATGAAGAATGATCGACAAGACAAACCGACAAACCTTCGATGGACTTCAATTCCAGCATGCAATTTTTTGGTTATTTTTTATTTCCTTTTGTCTTACAGGGAAAACCCCAAAATTAAAAGAATGAGAGTAGTAGTTTCATTGTGAAAAAAAAAAATTATGAGAAACAGAAGAGATAGGAGAGAAGGGAAAATATTCGGTTCGTATTCTCTAATAAGACTTTTCCTTTTTCCTAACCTCTTATTAAATAACCCAATTATTCCTAATTAAATGGCATTTATAGTAAGGTGTACAATTGAGAATGGCGTGGATTTGGTTTTCTAATATTGCCACATGAAAAGACTGATTGCTCTTATTTAAAGGTGTTAAGCAATATTTTTATTTAAGAACAATATCGGTACTGAAAATTTATAAAGGCTTAAAAAGACAAAGTAGTCTTCATTAATAAATATGTAGGCATTTGATTTTATTTTTCATCAAGGATATTATGCATCAGAAAAATACCCGGATGAATTTAAGAGGCCACGATCATTATAGGCTATACTACTAGTAGAGATATTACATCATCTTCAATACAGCCACATTATTATCTTTATAACATGACAACCACAATCCCGCTTGAGAAATTATAATAATGATAATAATATTATGGATCCCACACCAAAGACCATAGAAAGGAAAGAAGCAAGTAGGACCACCCCTCCTCTCTTACAGTCTTACTACAAAGGCACAGACCCCATGCTTCCATTACTGAAACTTCCTTCAGTAGAAGCCTCGAAACTAGTCTCAGGACTAGCCACACAATGCCAGCAATAACCATGAGTAATCGAACTTGATCCATACTGAGGTCATGCCTTGGCTCGGCATTTCGAACTGGACTAGCGTGCATCGTTGATAAGAGCCAAAAACTGTAGTTTTAACCCCTTAATAATCATACTGTTAGACCAATTATGTGAATAATAAGTAAGAGTTAATACTGATTACGTGTTTTTATGCATTTCAGGCTTCAAAGTCCATTATGTGCAGAAATGTGCCACTTTAGCGAGATAAAGGAGCAAAAGTCAGCAGAACTTCCGAATGCCATATCTTTGGACTCAGACCTCGGATTGAGGCCTACCTTATGTCAAAACGACCGGCTCGGAAAGAGCTTTGCAATGGTCCAAGCCTTGACCCAATCAGAGGAGCAGAAGTAGACGAAAAGTCTGTGGAAGCCAACTGCAGCTGAAGAGGCCTTTTTGGACTGAAAGAATTGGGTTTTGGGGCGATTCTGGGCCCAAAACATGGCTCCAAGCCCATGCACGATTTTGGATCTGAATGTATAAGAACAAAAGCTTAACTCATTGTTAATGGCAGTTAGGTTAGGTAGATAGCTTAGAATAGAAAGTAGCCATTAAAATAGCTTCTAGATCTAGATTTAATTGTTTTATTTAATTAGTTTCAAATCCTTTATTAGATTAAACCTTTGGATCTTGTTCTTCATTTGATTAGATCAATAAAGTAGTATTTTTTATCAATTTCGATTTTGTCATTTCCATTTCTAGATCTAATTTCAATTCTTGTTCTTATTTCATTTTAGTCATTAATTTAGATTTCATTATTGTTTAAATTAGTAAATTTTAATGCTTATTATTATGTGTAGTTTTAATTTAAATGGAAATGATTGCGGAGTGATTCAAGGCTAAACCTCCATTAGAGGGGGCTGAGAAGCCTTGATGAAAGCTTGATTCCGTTTATCGTAGAGTCGTCGTAATTTCTATTCCACGCCAGAAATAATTAGTTCACCATGAGAATGGGTTTAATTGTTCACATGCTAGTTATTAATTGGTAGAAATGCCATGTGTAATTAGGGATTAGGAAGAACCGATTGTTCTGCGTAGCAGTTCAATTCGGATTACGATGACTCGTCGCTAGTGGATTAAGTTGAGTTAAGGTGGAATCAATCCCCCTCTAACTCCTTAACATCGAATCAACGTAGCATTCCCATAGTTGTCTGATAATCGACTAGTTGCATCTTGTGGGTAGTTGCACCATAGTTTAGTTGCCCCTTCGTAAAGCTCTCATTGACTTTAAGTAGAGTATTGAGACTAGAAAACAAGCATACGGAAGGACTAAGAGTGGAACGAACTTCCTACTCCACTTTATCTCATAGGATTGAGAGTAGAAGAATTATTGATAATTGAGACTCGTAAAAGTTTAGTTTTAGTTTACTTACGTTGTGAATTCATCGTTCATTTCGTAGGTAGACTATTCATTTTACTTTTATCAAATGGCGCCGCTGCCATCTTAGTTTCACTTTCGTATTGTTTTCATAGTGTTAGTACTGTTTTTAAAGTCCCATTTCACCCACCCACCCTTGTTTGAATCATACTGTGGCTGTCCATTTTAGAGTTGAAAAATTCCGAGCAAAATTTACCGAAGAGCGGCTTACGCATCCTCCTTGAGCGATCCGCCTATGTTATCGATTGGACGAGCGACCCCCCCATGTGGAGCGCGACCCGCCCTAAAAACACTGTAAATTGAAAATACCTCGAGCTGAAGGCGCTTCTATGGCGAAGGAATAGCCTCAATGTTAAATTTTTCGATTTCGGCAGGTTTTGATTCGAACTTTGCTCTTTCATATTTTTGGTGTTCTAACTCGCTATATACACCGAACAAGCGTAAACAAGACGCTATTTATAAGCGAAGCAAGGACCCAATTAGGTATTCCTTTTTTCCACACCTCGCGATCTCTCGTTAGAGGTTTTATACTAGTATATCAGAATTGTTTGGAGTGTTGCATGTTTAGTTAAGCTCAACTTAGTCTTGCATGAGATTAAGGTCCGGCCGAACAAAAACACCGAACATAAATACACAACAACAGCAACAAACAAGTCTATCTAGTATACCACACACTACACCTCTAGCTACTACTACTACACACACACCACCGATATAATGGGGAAGAAAGAGAGACTCCTCCTCTCGGACTTCTACAAAGCCTTGAGCGATAGCCCCAAATCTTGCATCGTTCTAGCGGAGACCGGTGGGGATTTGAGAATCCCTCCAAATATTTTTTAATTTGTTACCCGCTTTTCATGGTTTAGACCATGAAAAACCTTATCAAGACATGCGTAGGATTGAACAAGTCTTAACAACATTCCACCATCCTATGGTTGGTGCGGAACAAATTAAATTAAGGGTATTCCCTTTCACCTTAGCCGATAAAGGCGTCTTTGGTTAACGCCCAAAGCTTAATTCTCGTGGACTCGTGGGCTAAACTTGTTCAAATTTGTTTATGGAACATTTTTACCCACCCCTAAAGACGGATGAGATCTTTGTCCAAGATTCATTTTTTTCGACAAAATCCTCATGAATCATTTTCGAGGCTTAGAATCGTTTCACCGATCCGCTTATAGAGTGTCCACACCATAACCTAGCAAAAGACACGTTAGTTCGTGCTTTTTCAAAGGACTTCAACATCACCATAAAGAAGTCCTTGACATAATGAATGGGGTAGTTTCTTAAGTAAAGGAGCCTCTGAGGCTTATAAATTTTAGAGGACCAAAACTTTTTTAAATAATAATTGGGGGTAGTGATGATATCCCCGCTCCGCTAGTTCTACTAATACAGTTAAGGGCCGGTATGTTTGAAATTAAACACGATTCGAGCTTAAAACTCTAATCGAATCACTCACTAAAAAGGTAGAGGCCATTTCTCGTACAACAAAAGCCTATCCCCGTCATGAATGTAAATTCAAACCCATGTAGTTTCGTTGGAGTCCCGAGCATCCCGACTCCCATCGTCCTATAGCCTATGAACAGGCTTGTTCCATTAATAGTGAACCTAACGCCCTTGGAGACAAAATCCCAACTTCGGTTGGAGAAATAACCAACAAGTCACACCTCGCGGTACAATAATCAATATGTTAGGCCAACCCACAGCTTTTAACCAAGCTCCACTACGACAAGGGCGTGGTCGGGGTAATTTTCATAATTATAACAACCAAGTGCAACCTCGACAAGGTCAAGCACAAGGTCAAGGTAATTATAATAATTATAATGCTAATAGAGGTATCGTTAGGTCAATAATAATTATCAGAATCCACCTATAAATAATTCACGTGAAATAGTTCCAAATACACCACCCGTGACTACTACACCCACACAACCGGATCGCCTTGACACCTTCATACAAGTGAGCCAAAACTTTTCCAAACTATGGCTCAATCTAACCAACGGCTTCTACAATCCGTTAATAATTTAACCCAACGGTTGGCTCAAGATAAAGCCCAAACCAAAGGTGTGTTGCCAAGTCACGCAATACATAATCCTAAAACAACAAACACGGCTTTGAGGTAACGGATAATACTAGTAATGAATTTGAAAATGTAGGTGAGATAAATGCCATCACCACTCTCCGCTCGGCAGAGTGGTTGATAACAAGGTAACTATGCCTATAGTTACCCCACCAAGAGTCCCTACACCTACTACTTTACTAGATACCGACATAGAAATGAAGAGCTACCACGGTAGAGGTACCGCCACAACACAACCTAAGAAACGTAAAGCCACGGTTAAACATCCAGGGTGATACCATTGCTAAATATAGACGAAACCACCGTTTCCACAAAAATTAGCCATGTTAACTAGGGATACAAATTACGAGGAGATTAGGGACGTTTTCAAGAATCTAACTATAAACCTTCCCTTCCTCGAAGCTATTAAAAGCTACCACATCATGCTAAGTTTCTTAAGGAATTGTGTACTACTAGGCTAAGACAAATATACCAAAAGACGCTTTTTTGAACAATTCCCAACCTTATCTGAACATAATGGAATTGTTAAGTACAAGGACCTCGGTCGTCCCATCTGACAATGCACCTTAGAGATTCCTATCTGACGATCGCGTTATTAGACACGGGGGGCTAGTGTTAACTTACTCCCATTTTATTTGTATAGACAAATAGGTCTAGACAAGATGCAACCCACTAAAATGACGTTGCAATTAGTCGATCGGTCTATTAAGTATCCTAAGGGTGTAGTCGAAAATGTTTGGTAAAAGTTCAGGATTTCTACTATCCCTGATTTTGTAGTCCTCGATACGTAAGTCGCTAACGACTGGGTCCCGATTATTTTAGGGCATCCGTTCTTGGCAACCGCCAATGCGCTCATTAGCCGCCGTGATGGTTCAATGTCCATGTCTTTTGGCCATCTTGTTGTTGAAGTTAATGTTTTTAAAACAAGGACACAGATTATCTCAATCGCCTATGGATGGAGAGGTTAGCATGATCGAAGCGTTGTTCGAGATTATTTCAACAACACGTTCCCTGATAGTCATATGCCCAAAATTCTTTCCTTTGGAAAGTCAGATTCCAACATTTTCATTCCTACACTAGTCGATACACATATTATTGATGAGGAAGGGATAGATGATTTTCTTAAAGATGTAGAGGACTACCATAGTAATGTGGATATGACCAATCTAGATGAGGAAGTCGATGAGTTTCTTCGAGTAGGTGACAATTCACCCTATCAAGAACTAACTTGCACAACATCCACCTCGATTCCCCTCCTTCCACCCTTTCAAAGGAATCTCGAGTTTGCACTCGATCCTTTTGTTTCTCCTGTGCTTCATAATTTTTTAAATCCTCCTAGCAAACAGATACTTCAGAAGGACAAACTATTTGACACCTTCATTTTCAGAATTGAGACAGTCCCTACACACACAATGAATGAGTTCGGTGCTAAAACCACATCCTCATTGTGTACAAGTTGCCTTTCTACAACTTATCCATATCCACCATATTCTCCACAACCATTCACTTTTCCACACTCATTTACTAGAACACCCACTCATTCAAAAATGAAAAATAAGGTGCATGATAGGTTACACAATAGGGTAATCCGACTTCGCTTTCATTTCACTAGGTTGTGTCATAGGAAATCTTGGTGTTTCATTGTGTTTGGATATGTTTTATGTGATATTTATTTATGGAATGATCCACAACTATTTCGGTTGTTGATATATGATCAACTGCATGTTCATACATATGTTTTAGATAAAGTCTCGAGTATCTGACTATAAAAGACTCAAATTCTGTGTTTGGTTTATTTCCTTTCACTTTAATATATTGGTGAGTGCACCATTAAGGTAACCGGCCCTCCCTATGGGAGTGTGTGGTGTAAGTACGGATCCTAAGTCCACGGTTCACATAGTTCACGCTTTCCCACTCTTGCATGTTTTTCTCGGATTTTTGAGTCATGTTTTCTATGGTGTGAATTATGTCTTTATTGCTTATTGTTTTTCTTCTAAAAAATAAAATAAAAATAAAAAATAAAAAATAAAAATACACATAGTAATCTAGGAAGTCTCGAATCGACTTTAAAAGACCCCATCGCTAAAAACAAATTTTCTAAGCCGTTGTAAAAAAAATTTGTTGGGGGTGGGGTGTTCGTGGTTTCCATTACTAAATGTTTATGTCCCATTACAGTTGCTTAGGTCGTTTTATTGTATTACGATTCGGATTGACATAATCTATTAATTTAGAGTTCATTCGCTCAAGATAACTTACGCCATGCACGCACTTCGAGGCGTTTTCCACTATCTCATATGTCATCCGAAGTCGGAATAGAGTGTTTTATGGATCATTGGATAGGAAATTCCCTCCTGATCATTTCCATATCTCATTCGCAAAAATCGGACCGGTAACGAAGCGGCAATTTTGATTTGAAATTCGGAAAAAAAAATCGAAAAAATCAAAAATTTCGATTTTGGGTTTGGGCCCAACCCGCCACGACTTCACCACCGCTCGCCTTACTTTACCTTCTTCAAGAATAACAGTTCATCGTTTTTTCATCTTCCACCGCCATTAACAAAGCTCCAAACCTAGAAAAATAAAATTAAAAAGAAAATACCATAAACCCACGCCAAAAAATCAAATCCTAACCCCAAATCTTTCTAAAACCAAACCACCACAACCCCCACCGATTTAAATAACTAAAACCACCAAAAATTCAAAAATTTGGTGCCGCTACCGCCACCACTCCACCACCACCACCACCATTTTTCTTTTCAGTCGGTCAAGTCAAACCACCACCACCACATCATATTTAAACCCTCACTCCATTTCAAACACTAGATGGCTCAACAACGCCGAATTATACCGAGCAAGTTTTCATCGCCGACCATTTCGGCCCGCTTTACGGTGACGAATGGCTAGTAGAGACCGGAATAGTCTCTCGGTACTTTCGACGAAGCCTTCTACCACGAAGACTTGGTCCGACGGTTCTACAACACCGGGGAGTTGAGGGGAGTAGGATTTTGTGATGGTAAGGAAGAAGAGGAGGAGTTGACTACGGATCGTTGGTTGAGATTCTAGGCATTCCGCCTAGAATCCATCCGAGGCCACTTTACAGAGCCCCGGTTTGACGGGTAGAGCCATTGATGGCGCATCGCCATCAATGGGAGCTACAATACAAACTCCCATCAGGTTCGCCAGCATCCCTCGGGACCACCGGGCTCTGACCCGGTGGATTGGTCGGAATGTCCTAGGGAAGGACAAGGTCGATGACATCGGTCCGACCGCCTCCACGTCTTATGGGTACTCCAGAGCGTAATACGATTTCAGATCCCGGAGTTTTTGCCGAAAGCATGATTAGGGGGTCGGAAGGTCTTTGGCACCTCTTCCCGTGTTAATCACCAAGATCATGCCGAAGATGAAAGCAGTCTCCGCCCGATAGGATTTACATTACCCCGCACCGTAACACGCCGTGATCTATAGGGAGTGTGTCCAACAAGTTTGGAGGAGGGCTGAGGATAGAGAAGAAGAAGAAGAGGATGGAGGAGCTGAGAATGAAGAGGAGGAGGATGAGGATGCCTCCGAGGATGAGGAGGACGTGACTCGCTTTGATGCAGATGCCTTCCGAGGTGTTGGTCTAATGCGTAACGCATGGCTATGCTTCATAGGGGCACGCGCTCACTAAACACTATCTCAAGACAGACCTCGGACTCGACAGCCACTATTCATCACAACTTCGAGATCCGCACCCAGAGAGGATGAGAGATGGGAGCAGCGAGGCTGAGATGGAAGCCAGCCAGCGCCGTTTAGAGTGGATATGTTTGCACGCTTCCCACCTCATACGCACTCGCCCGAGGACACAACTATTTAGGCATGAGCGCCGTCGAAGGGCGGACGCATCGGCCGCTGGACCTTCGAGCCCGTGAGCCACCACTAGAGAGTGTGCCCTCCGCCACCAAATGGCGAAGCTGTTTAGAGAGTCCGAGGATTGATAGTGGTTGTTGTTTTATTTACTTTTGTTGTTTTATTGTAATATAACTTTTATTTCGTGAATTTGAATTTTGTAGTGGTACTCAATGAAATTTTAATATAAGGGCTTATTTTCATTATGCATGGTCGTTTCATATTGACCCCACCTTCCCAACTTGTTTGGGGGTGGTTTTATCAATTCAAGCATGATTTTTGTATAACCCTCAGATTAGAATTAATTGCGGAGTCAAGGTGAAAATATGGTTGTTTAGGGCAAATATGATCAAGTATCATTGTAGGATGAAATCTAGATTAAATAGGTACATTCTATCATAAAATCAACCTAAAAGATCCGGGTTTGAATTAGAATCCGTGTTATGAGTTGTTTCCGCTTTTGAAGTTTGAAATTTTAGGATGTCCCGAAACCGGCCAGAATTAGTTTTGGCAACTTTTCCGATCCTTTTTTAGCAACTTTAAACCTATATAAACTTGATACAAAATATTCTCACAACTCACACTACACCTAAACTCCATCACTCACCCTTCACACCCGCCGATTCCCACGTTTCGACTTCATTTTTGCAAATCAACTCTCGAGAGGGCCACGGCCTGAGAGTAGCGCAGCTCTACACTTTCGACAGAAAAATTTTACTCGAGGCTACAAATTTCCATAGAAGTGAGCGACTGGCTAAAACACTGGAATTCCAAAATACTAAAGATAGCGCCAGCTCTTCAAGTCAAGCGACCCGCCCTAGTTACTGGAATTCCAAAATACAAAGAGCGCGACTCGCGCCCTAGTTGAGCGCGCTCGCGCCCTGACTTCCGTGGACCAGAAATTTTCCAGTTTTTCGCGCGTAGTATCCGGATCTTTCGCAGCTATTCCAAAGCGTAATTTTGAGATGACATCTCCAACATTGATACCGGAACAGTCTTTCGAAGATTTGTTCCAAAGCACTACTTACGGTGCTTGGTTTCGCGAGGTGATCACATACGTTGGCTGGGAACCTCTTATGGTAAGACCGGCTGAACTTTATTCTCCAGCACTTGCATCTTATTTTTATAATAACTGCATTTTCTTTGAGAGACCGGATGGAGAACAAGTGTTCTCCATCAACATTGACGAAGAACCAATGGAAATTACCGTGTTCTTGCTAGCATTTGTTCTTGGACTTGCTATATGCCCGAGATACAAGACCCATGGTGCTATTGGGTCGATAATATGCATGTCTACACTTATGAGTTTTGCACGAGGCTTATGGGGCATGCATTTTTCCAGATTGAGGACCAAGGGGGACTATAACGTTGTCCCTTGGTAGCCCCTGGTCCATGAACATAGGAACTGCTATGTTTTGGATTATGCTAAACATTTTAGGGAATGGCGTTTTTCTTCGTGAATGACGCCACTTGCAGCGTTTTCCTTGCTTTAGCCACGGGGACGCCGGGTTCTATGACCTTCCCTTAACTTTGATGTCTAGTTTAGCACGAAGCCTATACCATGCGGCATAAGTACCTTCTTATGCCCTGTTCTAATTTCACGATTATGCTATGTTTCTTTCCTATTTTTTGTACACGCTTCACGGATTGGATTAGGGTAGACACGGTCGCGACCCACCAATAGTCTTATTCGATCTTTTCCGCAATGACTTGGCAAGGGTGGCGGATACAACCTCACCAGTTGCACCCTACACCCCATCGCACCAAGTGGCACTTAATAGGTTAGCAACCATAGATGATAAATGGCGGAAGCCCGGCAAATTATCATAGCATGGCAGACGCTGAAGGAGCCTCACTTCTTTATAGAAGTGGAGGATGACGAAGATGACTAATAACAAGCGGGAGTGGAGGTAAGTTTTATTTTTGCTAGTGTCCGCTATGTCCCAAGCAATTTCATTCTTTTAACCCCATAATGGGTAGAACTCGTGATAGAGTTGAGTCAGTTTTATTTCCTATATTAGTACGTTCTAACCTTCTTTACAGATGTTCCGAATTTCACGCTCAATGGTATTTTTCCTACCCATTTTATTTAAATGCTTTGAGGACAAAGCATGCTTCTTGTTTGGGGGCATAAAAACACGTGTAATTAAGACATCCGCTAGGATATAAATATGTATAATATGCATTTGTTTTCTAGTTAAAATTTCAAAAATTTAAAAATATAAATAAATAAGTTATGCTATACACTTAGGAATATTGGTATTGTTTCTTTCTCTATGCTCTTAACAATCTAGAAGTCTCACATAGCTTTTGCATCGTAATAATTGTTAGAAACTTAGGTTAATATGTAAGTAATAATCTTTGCATCTATCTATAAATATATTACATGAGTATCTATGATTGTTTGGCGGTTGAGTTTTCAAATCTAGGCTAGAGTACTTATTCTACAAATCCTGTGAGAATATAGCCTAAAGCCTTATATGAGTGAAACAATTGAGAAATGACACAAGGGAGAAGTAAAATCCGGATAGAGAAATCACATGTCCACTTGCTTGATCACTAAACCATATCCTAAGCGAGAATTTAGGCCCTTTTTGGATCGATATAGCCGTAAATTCAAACCTATGAATTATTTTTCGCTAGTCAGCTCTAATCGAGCCTTTCATTAGCCCTTCCATAAACCACAATTCCTTTACCCTGTTACAAAAAAAACAAAAACAAAATAAAAAATATATATATATAATAAATCAACCTACCCAATTTAGAATAAGTCCGAGAATAGAATGAATGAAAAAGAAGAAGAGAAAGAGAAAACGTGGTAAAAACAAAAATTAGTTAGTGCTTCCGAGGAAAATAAAGGAAATAAGTTTCAATCCAAGGAAAAGAAAAAAAATAGAAATAAAATAAAACTCCAAAAATAGAATAAAAGTGAGTCAAAAAGCCAAAGAAAAGAAAAAAAAAAAAATATGGCTAAGGATGGAAACAAAGTGTAGAAGCAAAAAGTAAATAACAAGGTTTTCTCTAGTTACATAATATGAAGACTCTATTATCTCAGACTTGTCCTTTAGAATATCCATTTCCTTCCTTCTTAAACAATCTCCTAATCCCCGTGAACACCTAATAAAGACCTCTAGCTCAATTAGGAATAGGTTAGTGTGATAGTAAGTGGCAGATGTGTTTGATCGACTCGCTTTCTGTGTGTCATTGAGATTGTAAGGTAAAGTGTGCCCATGCATTAATCGGAGTAAATAAACTTGAGTGGAAAAATCAGAGTGTTGTTTCTTGACTATTATTGTGAGAACCTACTTAAGGACGCTTATATTCGAAGTTCTCGTAAACAAACCTCGCTAAACATTTTATAGTACTACTCATTGTGTATATGTTTATTGTAGATGATAGATTATTATGCATATATTAGCTTAGGTTTTTTGACTTGGTTATTCTTGTTCATAGCTAGTGAGACGATAGATAATTTGGAGCATGAATAAGGAAACAATAGTTTTATTTTCTTAGTCGCCAGAAGTATAGATGAAGTTTGTGGAGTACCTTCATCGGAAAACTCTCACGAGGCTATAACTTCGTCCACTAGGGAATTCCTAGTGGTTTAAGGCCTTGTTGCATATGGTCAATGCAATCGCGACTCAATAAACGAGATTAGGTAGAACTCCATTTTTGGTCACTTATTCTAATTTCTCATCTTTGCTTGAGGACAAGCAAAATCTTTGTTGGGGGTGGTTTGATAAGAGCCCAAAACTGTAGTTTTAACCCCTTAATAATCATAATGTTAGACCAATTATGTGAATAATAAGTAAGAGTTAATACTGATTACGTGTTTTTATGCATTTCAGGCTTCAAAGTCCATTATGTGCGTAAATGTGCCACTTTAGCGAGATAAAGGAGCAAAAGTTAGCAGAACTTCCGAATGCCATATCTTTGGACTCAGACCTCGGATTGAGGCCTACCTTATGTCAAAACGACCGGCTCGGAAAGAGCTTTGCAATGGTCCAAGCTTTGATCCAATCAAAGGAGCAGAAGTGGACGAAAAGTCTGTGGAAGCCAACTGCAGCTGAAGAGGCCTTTTGGATCGAAGAATTGGGTTTTGGGCCCGATTCTCCGCCCAAAACATGGCTCCAAGCCCATGCACGATTTTTGGATCTGAATGTATAAGAACAAAAGCTTAACTCATTGTTAATGGCAGTTAGGTTAGGTAGATAGCTTAGAATAGAAAGTAGCCATTAAAATAGCTTCTAGATCTAGATTTAATTGTTTTATTTAATTAGTTTCAAATCCTTTATTAGATTAAACCTTTAGATCTTGTTCTTCATTTGATTAGATCAATAAAGTAGTATTTTTTTATCAATTTCGATTTTGTCATTTCCATTTCTAGATCTAATTTCAATTCTTGTTCTTATTTCATTTTAGTCATTAATTTAGATTTCATTATTGTTTAAATTAGTAAATTTTAATGCTTATTATTATGTGTAGTTTTAATTTAAATGGAAATGATTATGAATGATTCAAGGCTAAACCTCCATTAGAGGGGCTGAGAAGCCTTGATGAAAGCTTGATTCCGTTTTATCGTAGAGAGTCGCCGTAATTTCTATTCCACGCTTAAATAATTAGTTCACCATGAGAATGGGTTTAATTGTTCACATGCTAGTTATTAATTGGTAGAAATGCCATGTGTAATTAGGGATTAGGAAGAACCGATTGTTCTAGCGAGTTCAATTCGGATTACTTGACGACTTCGCCGCTAGTGGATTAAGTTGAGTTAAGGTGGAATCAATCCCCTCTAACTCCTTAACATCGAATCAACGTAGCATTCCCATAGTTGTCGATAATCGACTAGTTGCATCTTGTGGGTAGTTGCACCATAGTTTAGTTGCCCTTTCGTAAAGCTCTCATTGACTTTAAGTAGAGTATTGAGACTAGAAAACAAGCATACGGAAGGACTAAGAGTGGAACGAACTTCCTACTCCACTTTATCTCATAGGATTGAGAGTAGAAGAATTATTGATAATTGAGACTCGTAAAAGTTTAGTTTTAGTTTACTTACATTGTGAATTCATCGTTCATGTCGTAGGTAGAATATTCATTTTACTTTTATCAATCTTAGTAGGCTGCATTACCCTATTTGGTCCACTCACTCTCCAGCACATGTTAGCATTCCTAGCTCTATCATATGTGACTGTAATCCTTATTGTATCTGAAGCAACTCTTGGTGATGCTTTTGCGTGGTAGTTGGAATGCCGTCTATGGTAATCGGGTCCAAGGGTGCTTCTCGCTATGTTCACGTGGGTGCTTGGACCTGCAAGGTTCTCCGTTACTACTATTGTCATTGCAGTGACATTGAGCACGTTTGTTATCGTCTTCGCCTCGAGTCCACACACGCTATATAGCTAAGCGGATTGCACCGCTCGGATAGTTATTCTATACTATGTGACTTACGCTAAAGGTGTACTTCATCCAAGTACACATAGCAGCCGATCTGATCATTGGGGCTTTTTTTACGTGGATGGCATTGCTTCCTTCCCCCGCCGCGTGAGCTACTGAGGTACTTATTAGTTCATCTCTACAACTTAATCTCCTGTGCTATTTCTAAGCTTTCGACACTTCTCGACTCTTTTTGCGTAGAGAGTAAATCTGTTGTGACTTTGGAAATAATTTGCTCTTTTTTTCTGATTGGTAGATGACCATAATATTCATTGTCAATGCTATCCTACTAGAAGTCTAGAACTACGAATGCAAATTAGGAGAGACGCGCATATGAGAGTTAGGGATAGTAGCTGCTGACAAAATCATGTAACCATATCACATGGGATAGGGGTTGGGAATCGGAAGTGTATTCCAATGGTTGAAGCTCTAAATTTATGGAAATGTTATACTATAAAGAGAATGTCGCGTGGCATTTTTTTATGTTGTGCTACACTGGTGACCACACGAATGTAGATTGTATAACAAAATAGTATCTAGCATGACATTTCCAAAGTGCCTTCGCTGCATTCTATTTACCATCACTGATGTGATAGTGATTTCTGATCTTTTGGATCCCTATCACCTTTATTAGGAACAAAATACCGATAGAGAACTTGCGGGGTAGGGAAATATAGAAAACCATTACTCCATTAGAGCACAATTTTATCACCGACTAACTAAAGATTAGAAAGGGGACGAAGCCCATATGTGAAGAATGGTTGGAGATCGTGGCTCACCAAAAGTTGTTGGATTTTTGCGGTTAGTTAGCTATCTTCCATATCATTCCTTTGTCGACCTTTTTTAATTGTTCTCAGAATTTGTTTTTGTCTTAATTCTGTCAAGTTTTCATCAAATCTTTGAGTGACAAATCCTATTAAATACACAATGTGATCGAGTAACAACAATAATAATAAGCAGGAAAGGCACAATTGTGGGAAATGAGTAATCAAAGTATTAAATATGCATGCTATATCAAATACAAGGAAAAAGGTCCTTTCCCCTCTGAAATGCAGATCCATCGTTCTACAACTGTTTTGAATATATCAAAGTTGAAGAGGAAATTAACTTATTAATTTTGGCAAGTTCAAATCATCAATCTGCTAGTGGAAGTTTTAGCGGAAGTTGGATATGAATTACCAATTTCTATATAAGCCGGCTTGTAACTTTACAGGCTTTCTTTGAGAAACTAATGATGAATTCGATAGACTGAATGAGTTCTTAGTGTTTTGAACCATCCTAGATCATGAATTCATACATCATGAAAACCGACTTGAGGACCTTTCCAAAATACACAATTATACAGACGTAACAACTAAAGATCATATTACATATGTGAGTTACAATATTCAATGACCATATAACACACTATTAATGAAATTTCTAATGTCGTCTACGGTTGCTGTGGGAGAAGAAAGAGAAGGCGCGGGTCGCGCTGAAGGTACTGGAGGTCAACCAAGGAGTCGAACGCCGGTCGCGCCTTAAGCAAGACTAATTGGAACGCGGGGCGAGCCCTAGTTGGTTTTGGTAGAGATTTGTCAGATTCGTATGTTTTCTATAAAGGAAAGTCTCCAATCCTTTTGGAAACTATAGTGGTTCATGTTGTGCTATATAAACACCTCTGTAACACAAAAACAAAACTAATCAAGCAATATAAAACCTTTCTTCTCCCGTGGACGTAGGTCGCCGCATTGGCACCGAACCACTATAAATCATTGTGTTTTCTCTTTAATTAGGTGTTTAATTCTACTTGGTATCAGAGCAGAGCGCTTAATATCTCTCTAAATCAATCTAGATAAACACAATACACTATGTCATATCCAAAACCAAACCCAAAGTCTGCTGTTACAACAAAGACTGATTCTAATCCTGATTGGAAGCTGTCATCAGTTCTCTTGAATGGAACGAACTATATACCTTAGTCTAGGGCGGTTTCTCTATCGCTTGGTGGAAAGAGGTTAGGGTTCATTAATGGTGCAAAGGTGTGTCCTTCCATTGATGATGACGAATATGAGAATTGGGTTTCCAATGATCAGCTTGTTCGATCTTGGTTACTTAATTCTATGGAGTCTACTATTGCTGGGATTTTTACTTTCTCTAATTATGCAAATGAGATGTGGGATTCAATTGAAGATTTATATGGAAACTAGAACAATTCTGCCCGTGTGTTTGAACTTCAACTTGCAATCGGTGCTTTGCAACAAGGTGAGAAAACTTTTACAGAACACCTTGGGAATTTGAAGAAATTATGGGATGAGTTACACATATATTGTCTACACACCACTGATGCGAAGACTCTGTTGAAATGGGCTGAAGAGGATAAAATCTTCACAGTATTTCATAGTCTTAAACCAAAATATGAAAATCTGGAAAACAACATTCTAATGGAAAGCACTCTTCCATCACTTGGTGCTGTTTGTGCAACTATTCAGAGGGAGGAAACAAGGAAGAAAACCATGAACTCCGAGGTAAAGTCCTCAATCTCTGAATCTACTGTATTACTTGCAAAAATGATTTTAGAAAGAAGTCGCAAGGATTTGAAAAGGGTAAGGGAAAAAGGGAATCGTCTCACTGTGATCATTGTGGAAAGAATTGACACACCAAGGATCGTTGTTGGGAATTATATCGACATCTTAAGAACGAAAAGAAACTGTCCAAGAAAGAGCATGCTGCTGTTGCTGAGACATCAATGTCCAACTCAGATATTAGTCATCAGTTGAGTCAAATTCTCCAACAACTCACTAAGTCCATGTCTTCTATCAAAGGTCAGTTTGCCTCAACTCATGTGTCAGGTAATTTACATGCCTATTTTACTGTGCCAGAAAATAGTAACTCATGGATAATTGATTCAGGGGCAACTGATCATATGGCTAATTGCCCTGCCTCTATCCATAATTTTGTGTCCAAAACTGAAAATCATAATATTTCCATAGCAAATGGTTCCACCGTTCCCATTCTAGGTAGTGGTCAAGTGAATTTTTTTGATAAAAAACTCAAGAGTGATGCTCTAGTTGTTCCTTCATTCCCTGTTCAACTTCTATCTATTGGAAAACTTACCAATTCTTTAAATTGTGATGTCATTTTTTCTCCTAACTCTGTCACCTTTCAGGATCGAAAGTCGAAGAGGACGATTGGTGAAGGAATTTATTCCAATGGACTCTATTTGTTGAATTCGCATAAGAAGGCGTGTCAAGCTAGTGATTTACTTGAGAGTCGTATTTTGCATAAAAGACTTGGGCATCCATCTAGTCATGTCTTGTCAAATTTGTTTCCACATGTTTCTTTATACTCTGATGATGTTTGTGATGTTTGTCAATTTTCTAAACAAACTCGTTTATCATTTCCAAACTCGAATTCTGTGTCAAATAAGTTGTTTGAGTTAATTCATTCTGATTTATATGTCAAATACTTATGATGGCTATAAGTATTTTGTGTTGTTCATTGATGATAAATCTCATGCTAGATGGTTATATTTATTGAAATCGAAAACTGAGGTTGTGATTGTATTCAAGGATTTTCATACTATGATTACTAACCAGTTTGGTGCTAATGTCAAGATGTTTAGATCTGACAATGGCACTGAGTTTTGTAAAGGTATGTTACCTGAGTATCTTCGTAGCCAGGGGATAATTCATCAAATTAGTTGTGTTGGCACACCTCAGCAGAATTGCGTGACTGAAAGAAAGGACAAACACCTTTTGGAGACCACTCGTGCACTTATGTTGGGTATGAATGTTCCTAAGAACTACTGGTCTCATGGCGTCTTAACTGCTGCCTATTTGATTAATCGGGTGCTTGGTTTTAAATCCCCATTGGAAGTGCTCAAAGCTAGGCCGCTAGATCTCTTTCATCTGCGAGTGTTTGGGTGTGTATGTTATGTGCACCAGCAAGCTATTCATCGAGATAAATTTGATGCTCGGGCTACTCGATGTGTGTTTGTTGGTTATTCTACCACACAAAAAGGCTACATATGTTACAATCCTATGACAAGGAAACTGGTTGTCTCTCGTGATGTCCGATTTGTGGAATCTGAAGCTTTCTTTCACGATTCAGCTGTGCCTGGGAATTGGTCCCAGGGGGAGTGTTTGGCAGATTTAGCACCTCTCCCAGCTGTTATTACGGCTGATTTGGCACCTCTCCCAACTATTATTACGGCTGATTTGGCTCCTCTCCCAGTAGTTGGCGAAGGCATTGTTCCTGTCCCAATGGTTGGTGAAGGTATAGTTCCTTCCACTGAAGAATTGGGATCTACTGAAGCAAGGGCGCACTCACAGACTGAGTATATTGAGGATAGGGTGCGCTCTGGTACTTGTCTAGCTCTTCCAGCTCCTCCAGTTTCTAGACAATCTGAACGAGAGAGACGACCTCCAATAACTCTCAAGGATTACTATAAATCTGATAGAGAATGGCATCCTCCAGTGACTCACATGAATTTTTATTCTTTGCATGATGTTACATATCCTCTACAGGAGTATATAATGTATGTCAATATCACTTCATCTCATCATGCTTTCTTAAGTACAGTCGATGATGTGAAAGAACCCAAAAACTTTAGAGAAGCTAACTCTCGTCCAATATGGAGAAAGGCGATGCAAGAAGAACTTCGTTCTCTAGACAAGAATAGCACTTGGGATATTGTTATGCTACTGTATGGAAAGAAAATTGTTGATTTTCGGTGGGTGTTCAGAAACAAGTTCAACAGTGATGGTTCCTTAGAGAGGTCTAAAGCTCGACTTGTTGCAAGTGGATTCACCCAAACTTATTGATAAGAGCCCAAAATTGTAGTTTTAACCCCTTAACAATCATACTTTTAGACCAATTATGTGAGTAATAATTAAGAGTTAATACTGATTACGTGTTTTTATGCATTTCAGGCTTCAAAGTCCATTATGTGCAGAAATGTGCCACTTTAGCGAGATAAAGGAGCAAAAGTCAGCAGAACTTCCGAATGCCGTATCTTTGGACTCAGATCTCGGAATTGGGAGTAGCTTATGTCAAAACGACCGGCTCGAAAAGAGCTTTCCAATGGTCTAAGCCTTGGCCCAATCAGAGGAGCAGAAGTGGACGAAATATCTGTCGAAGCCAACTGTAGCTGAAGAGCCCATTTTGGACTAAAGAAATTGGGTTTTGGGCCGATTTTCCGCCCAAAACATGGCTCCAAGCCCATGCACGATTTTTGGATCTGGAAGTATAAAACAAAAGCTTGACTCTTTGTTAATGGCAGTTAGGTTAGGAAGCTAATGTTAATGGAGTTTAGGGTTAGAAAAAGATAGATCTAGATTAGTTTTAGATCTAGATCTAGTTTTGAATCTCCATTTTATTAGTTTTCATTTCCCTTGTTTTAATTTAAAGTATTAAATTATTGTTATTGCTTCATTAGATAAATCAAGTAGTTTATTATTGATCAAATTCGATTTTGTCATTTATCTATTGCTTAGATCTAATTTCATTTCTTGGTTGTTAGTCATTTCGTAGTTATTGATGTTAGATTTTAATTATTGTTTGTTAAATTTCATAAAGTTAGAATCTTTAGATTTAGTTGTCTTAAATTTATAATTAGTTTTAGTTTAAACACCAAACACATCACTCTCACTGTTCCTTGTGTTTGAATAATTGAATTCTATTTAAGTCTTGAGGGTTTAAGAGTGGAACGAAATCCTTACTCGTTGTATTGCATGATTATGTTTTGAGAGTAAGAAGAATTGATTTAAACGTAAGAACGGTATGATTACGTATTAGTGTTCTTGTAGCATTAATATTTAGTGTTTTATTGTTTTTACGGGTTATCAAAATGCTGCCATCTTAATCTCGTTCAAGACAAGAATTCAATTGCTTGAATCCAAGGGGCAATCCCCATTCTCTACCCACCCACCCTTTTAATTTTTCATTCTTATTTCTTGAATTTTCTTAGAACTGTTCAATTATTTTGGGGCATTCGGATTCACAGAGAAAACACTGCGGTGAAGGTATTTCTAAATTTTCGAAAATTCTGAAAATATTCATACATAATATTTAATGTGTTGTTGATTTACTAGAATATTTTCAGATTTTTCAGAGTTGGTTTACCTTGTAAAACAAATACGATCTTTACAGTACTGCATTTCAGTTTTCACACCGTATGTTCTTGAAAAACCGACAAGTAAGGTTACTTAAGGAGTTCTAAAAATTCTATAATTTTTACAGGAGTATCTATCCTAATCCAGTAGTTTGTAGTAAAAATTTGATGAGTTTTTGATTTGTTTTGACCTCCTAAATAGTAGAGTGTTTCCAGTGTGTTTCTGCAGTGTTGCAAACACTTAATATCTGGAACACCATCCAATAAGGAGAGGTTGTAGAACTCCAATTGCTCTAAACTTTTTACAGGAATAACTATAATCTCTCAGGAGTCTCCAGTAAAAATTTGGAAATTTTTGGATTTGTTTTGATGGGTTAACCATTCGGTTGTTTGTATTGTGTCCGAAAACCGTTACGCAAACTTTGAAGGGCTGTAGAGGGACTTTCACAGCTCCGATTGATCTGAAATTTTATAGGCTACTTGATAGACGTCTTAGAAAATTACTGTAAAAATTTCAGATTTTTTGGAGTACGGTAAAAGGCCTAAAACTTGAAAACCCTGGAGCGCGACCCGCGCCCAAACCGAGCGCGACCCGCGCCCAAAACACTGGACATTCGACAAAACAGAGGGCACTCGCGCCCAACTCGCGCCCACTCGCGCCCTCAAGGGAAAATTCAGTGTGAACAGCCCAATTTTCACAGAAAATGCAAATTTTTATTCCTTAAAGTTATTTAGTGTTTCTAACTTGTTAAATACACTGAAATCGCGTATACAAGACGCTATTCAAACGCGTAGCAAGGAGGCATTCAGGTACTCCTTCTTCCACTCCTCGCCTCTTCTGTCAGAGGAGTTTTAATTCTAGTATAATCAGGCTTGTTTTTCGTAGAAATAAATACAACATGCCTATCTAGAATTTCACACACTACACTTGCATCAATGGCTAAAGAACAAGAGACTCATCTCTCGATTTTTATAAAGCCCCTAAACGATGGCCCTAAGTCGCATCGTTTTTGCAGACCTAGTGGGGATTTTCGAATCCTCCCTAATATATTTAACTTGTTACCGGTTTTCATGGTTTAGACCACGAGAAGCCTTACCAGACACATGTAGGATAGACCAAGTTCTCACTACATTCCATCATCCTAGCGTAAGTCCGGATCAAGTTAAACTTAGGGTGTTTCCTTTCACCCTAGCCGACAAAGCTGCGTCTTGGTTAACTGCCCAAACGCCAAACTCGTGGACTCATGGGCTCAACTTGTTCAATTGTTCATGGAACAATTTTACCCACCACTAAGGACGGATGAAATGCTTCAAAAGATTCATTTCTTCCGCCGTAATCCTCATGAAACCTTTTCAAAGGCCCGGAATCGTTTCACCGATCTTCTCATTGAATGCCCACATCATAATCTTGCGAAAGACACGCTTTTGTTCGTGTGCCTTCTTCAAGGGGGCTTTACATCGTCATAAGGAGGTTCTAGATATCATGATCAGGGGTAGTTTTCTTAGTAAAGGAGCCTTAGAGGCTTATACATTATTAGAAGATCAATCTAAGAGGAACAACAAATGGGGAGGTAACGATTCCTCCCGGCTCCTCTCCTTCTTCTCGTGAGGTTAAACATGATCCCGAGCTTAAAACTCTTATCGATGCCCTCACTAAAAAAGTAGATGCCATCTCTGTTTCAACAACAACCCACTCCAGTCATGAACATTAACTCTACTCGTTGTAATGTCATTTGTAGTCTTGAGCATTCCGACTTCTATTGTCCCCTTGTCTATGCACAACCACCACCACAACCACCACACTTCAACCAGGTTAACTCAACATCAAGGACAATGGAACTTAGGTGACGGAATAGAGGTTTAGTACCCATAACCCTTAACTATCAACATCAAGACATGAACGCCAACAAGCTTTAATTCCAATACAACCATCTACGACAAAGTAGTAGTGACCTTGTTGGAGAAACAAAATCAAATTATGCAACAAAACTCCAACTTAATGAAAGATCAAGATGATCAAAACTCTAATATGATGAAACAAACAATGCAAATGATGCGTCTTTTTTGTGCCAAAAGGTTATTGACATGTCTTCTAACCAAAATAATAACCAAACCGGCGTGTTTCCAAGTCAAGCAATGCCTAATCCTAAGTCAACAAACACCGCATTCGAAATAAAAAGTATTCAGTGTAATGGTAATATAAACCAAGGGGACCTACAGGCAGTCACTACCCTTCGTTCAGGGCGAGTAGTTGATAACCAAGTGACTATGCCTAAAGATTACCCACAAACTAAAAATGATACCATACCACATACTATAATAGAAACTCAAGACCCTGTTGTAGAAGTACCAGTTAAACCACAACCAAAAGGGAAAACATTACAAGATCCAATAATAGAAAGTGAAGACCCTACACCTGTAGAGGTTCCAATATGGATACCTAGATGGAAAACGGATAGAGATAAAGCAAAGCCTAATAATACTTTTATCCCTTCTGTTAAAAATAGCGATAAAGCACCATATCCCCAAAGACTAGTTGTGTTTAAAAATGACGAGAATTTTGATGAGATTAGGGAAGTGTTTAAAAATTTGACTATAAACCTACCTTTTCTAGAAGCTATAAAAGTCTACCTGGACACGCTTAAGTTTCTAAAAAGAGTTGTGCACCAAGAAGAGGAAAACCAACATACCCCACGAAGCATTCTTTAATCAACAATATCCCTCTTTATCCGAAAGCATAACGGAATTGTTAAGTACAAGGACCCTCGGTCGCCCCATTGCACAATGCACCTTAGGTGATACCTTCATAACAACCGCTTTATTAGACACGGGGCTTAGTGTTAACTTACTCCCTTTTTATTTATATAAACAATTAGGTCTAACAAAACTTCAACCAACCAAAATGACTTTGCAGTTAGCCGATCGTTCTATTAAGTATCCCAAGGGTGTAGTTGAAAATATTCTCGTTAAAGTTCGTGGATTTTACTATCCAAACCGACTTTGTTATTCTTGACACGAAGTTGCTCATGATTCCATTCCCATCATCTTAGGGCGCCCTTTCTTGGCAACCGCCAATGCCCAAATCAATTGTCGGGATGGCTCAATGACTCTTTCTTTTGGAAATCTTTACGTAGAAGTTAACATGTTTAGACAAAAACAGGGACAACTAGGTTTGCCTATGAAGGAGAAGTGAAGTCCATTGAGAGTTTTGTACCTTCACATTAGTGCGGTGACACTTTAGTCCCCACACTAGTAGATACCCCTCTTATGGAAGAAGACAAGGATCACAATTTCTACTCCCTAGATGTAGATAACATCAAGGAGGATTTCCTTCGACTCTTTTGCAACCCTTCTTTGCCGCCTCACGAGTTCTCTCCTATTGACATCCATTCATCTCTTGACGCCATGACGGAAGAAGAATTTTTTGCCCTTTATCCCAGTGATTCTTCTTACCCACCTATTGAGGAATGTCTTGCATATCTCAAGGCCTCTGATGATATAGTCCTAAGAACACTAGTTGAACACCATTCACCCACCTCACATCCTCATGTCACTCATTCACCTTCCATCACTTAATGTTCCTCGCCCTCTACCTTTTCAAAGAACCATTGAGTTTGTACTTGACCTTGGTGTTTCTCCTATGCTTCATAACTATCTAAAACCAACTAGTGAAGAAGTAACACCCAAGGACAAGCCACCGACACTTTTTCATTTTTTCCATTTTTCCTTCTCAAAATTATCCATCATCCCGTATCTTCCACAACCATCAATTTTCTCATGTTCATTTACTTGGCATTCCATTAAGTAGGAGGACAAAGAAGAAACCAGATGCTCGATTAGGTTTTAGATCTATAAGGCTTTACTCTCATTCCACTAAGCTACATCATAGGAAATCTTGGTGCTTAATTACGTTTTGATGGTGCATTCCATGTTAATTATTTGTGGAAAGACCCACAACTTTTTAGATTATTGATATATGAGAAACCTGCATGTAAATACATATATATCACTTTAAGTCTAGGGAATCGACTTTAAAAGACGACGTTTTAAAACAAATTTTTACAAACCTGTTTTTCAAAAATTTGTTTGGGGGGGTGTGTTGGTTTTTCCATGTTTGATCACTAAACTTCCTATTCTTACCCCCACCTCCCCCTTGTAAAAAAAAAAAAAAAAAACGTTTTCCACTCCAAGTTTTACCTTCTTTTTGCTCTAAACTCCGGTTTCCAAAACTTTTTACGGCGCTTAGCGCCGCCTTTTTTTTTTTTTGAAGAATTTTGTCGAGCGCCGACCGCCCTCATAATCGAAAGCGACCGCCCTCATACCAAAGCGGCGACTTCGGCCAAACACTGGAATTCTAAATACACAGAGCGACTTCGCGCCCTAGTTGGCCAGCATGCGTGCCGTCGACCAGAAAAAAAAATTTTTCCGCGGGTTGTTCCGGGTGATTTGCAGCTGTTCCAGGGCGTAGTTTTGAGATGACATCTCCTACAATAATACCGAACAGTCTTCCAAAGATTTGTTTCAAAGCACTACTTATGGTGCTTGGTTTGTGAGAGGTGATCACACACGTAGTCGGGAACCGCTTATGGTTCTTGCTAGCATTTGTTCTTGGACTTGCCATGCCCGCTGAAATACAAGACCCATGATGCTATTGGGTAGATAATATGCATGTCTACACTTATGACTTTTGCATGAGGCTTATGGGTTAGGCATTTTCAGTGTAGAGGACCAAGGGACATATAACGAGCCCTTGGTAGCTTGTCCCTTAATGTGATACGGTAATGTTCTTTATCATGCTAAACATATTAGGGGAGTGGCATTTTTCTTCGCGAATGATGCCACTTGCGATGTTTTCCTTGCTTTAGCCGAGGAACGCTATATGACCTTCCTAAGACCTTAATGTCTAGTTTAGCACGAGCCCATAGCATGAGGCATAAGTATCTTCTTATGCCTATATTAGTTTGCCAGATTATACTATGTTTCTTCCCTATTTTTTGTGCCCGTTTCAATTTGGGTTGGGGTCGACATTGTGAGATCCACCAATTCTATTATTCGATCTTTTCCGTGCAATGACTTGGCAAGGGTGGAGGATACAACCTCATCAGGTTGCACCTTACACCCCATCCGACCAAGTGGGCTTTTAATGTTAGGATCCGTAGATGATAAATGGCGGCAAGCTTGGCAAATTATAATGGCATGGCAGATGCGGAAGGAACCTCACTTCTTTATAGAAGAGGAGGATGATAAAGTAAATTTGGAGTGGAGGTAAGTTTTTAGTTTCGTTTAAGTGTGCGCTATGTCCCAAGCAATTTAATTGCATAACCCCATAATGGGTGGAACTCTTATAGAGTTCGTCGTTTTTTTTATTTCCTATATTAGTATATTCTAACCTTGTTTTTGCAGATGTTCGAATTTCACGCATTTCCATGGTATTTTTCTACCCTCTTTATTTAAATGCTTTGAGGACAAAGCATTCTTTCTTTTGGGGGCATAGAAACACGTGTAATTAAGGCATCTGTTAGGATATAGATATGTATAATATGCATTTGTTTTCAAGTTAAAAATTTCAAAAAATATAAATAAATAAGTTTATGCTATACACTTAGGAATATTGGTATTGTTTTCTTTTCTATGCTCTTAACAATCTAGAAGTCTCAATGTAGCTTTTGCATCGCAGGAATAATTGTTAGAAACTTAGGTTAATATGTAGGTAATAATCTTTGCATCTATCTATAAATATATTACATGAGTATCTATGATTGTTAGTAGTAAGTTTCTAAAATCTAGGCTAGAGTACTTATTCTACAAATCTCTGGAGAATATAGCCTAAAAGCCTTATATGATTGAAATATTTGAGAAATGACACAAGGGAGAAGTAAAATCGGATAGAGAAATCACACGCCCACTTGCTTGATCACTATGCCATATCCTAAGCGAGAATTTAGGCCCTCTTTGGATCGATATAGCCAAAAATTCAAACCTATGAATTATTTTCTTTAGTAGCCCCTCTGAGCCTTTCATTAGCCCTTCCATAAACCACAATTCCTTTTACCTCATTAAAAAAACAAAACAAAAAAAAAAAAAAAAAAATCAACCTACCCAATTTAGATTAAGTCTAAGAATAGAATGATGAAGAAAGAAGAAGAGAAAAACGTGTAAAACAAAAATTAGTTAGTTGTTAGGAAAATAAAGAAAAAAAGTTTCCATCCAAAGAAAAGAAAAAAAATAAAAATAGAAATAAAATAAAAACTCCAAAAATAGAAAAAAAGGAGTCAAAAGCCAAAGAAAAGAAAAAGAAAAAAATATGGCTAAGGATGGAAACAAAGTGTAGAAGCAAAAGTAAATAACAAGGTTTCTCTAGTTACGTAATATGAAGACTCTATTATCTCGGACTTGTCCTTTTGAATATCCATTTCCTTCCTTCTTAAACCATCTCCTAATCCCCGTAACACCTAATAAAGACCTCTAGCTCAATTAGGAATAGGTTAGTGTGATAGTAAGTGGCGGATGTGTTTGATCGACTCGGCTTCTGTGTGTCATTGAGATTGTAAAGGTGCCCACCGCATTAATCGAGTAGCGAAACTTGAGCAGAAAAATCAGAGTGATTTTTGTCTTGACTTTTATGTGAGGACCTACTTAAGGACGCTTATTCGAAGTTTTGAAACGGACACGCTAAGCATTTCATAGCATTACTCATTGTATATATGTTTATTAAGTAGATGATTGATTATTATGCATATATTAGCTTAGGTTTCGACATGATTATTCTGTATTCAATTGCTAGTGAGATGTATAGATAGTTGAGACATGAATGAGGAAACAATAGTTTTATTTCTTAGTCGTTGTAGTATAGATGAAGTTTGTGAGTACCTTCATCTTTGGAAAACTCTCACGAGGCTATAACTTCGTCCACTAGGGAATTCCTAGTGGTTTAAGGCCTTGTTGCATATGGTCAATGCAATCGCGACTCAAATGAAATGAGAGTAGATAGAACTTCATTTTTGGTCACTTATTCTAATTTCTCATCTTTGCTTGGAGGACAAGCAAAATGTCTTTTGGGGGTGGTTTGATAAGAGCCCAAAACTGTAGTTTTAACCCCTTAACAATCATACTTTTAGACCAATTATGTGAGTAATAATTAAGAGTTAATACTGATTACGTGTTTTTATGCATTTCAGGCTTCAAAGTCCATTATGTGCAGAAATGTGCCACTTTAGCGAGATAAATGAGCAAAAGTCAGCAGAACTTCCGAATGCCGTATCTTTGGACTCAGATCTCGGAATTGGGAGTAGCTTATGTCAAAACGACCGGCTCGAAAAGAGCTTTCCAATGGTCCAAGCCTTGGCCCAATCAGAGGAGCAGAAGTGGACGAAACATCTGTCGAAGCCAACTGTAGCTGAAGAGCCCATTTTGGACTAAAGAAATTGGGTTTTGGGCCCGATTTTCTGGCCCAAAACATGGCTCCAAGCCCATGCACGATTTTTGGATCTGGAAGTATAAAAACAAAAGCTTGACTCTTTGTTAATGGCAGTTAGGTTAGGAAGCTAATGTTAATGGAGTTTAGGGTTAGAAAAAGATAGATCTAGATTAGTTTTTAGATCTAGATCTAGTTTTGAATCTCTATTTTTATTAGTTTTCATTTCCCTTGTTTTAATTTAAAGTATTAAATTATTGTTATTGCTTCATTAGATAAATCAAGTAGTTTATTATTGATCAAATTCGATTTTGTCATTTATCTATTGCTTAGATCTAATTTCATTTCTTGGTTGTTAGTCATTTTCAGTAGTTATTGATGTTAGATTTTAATTATTGTTTGTTAAATTTCATAAAGTTAGAATCTTTAGATTTAGTTGTCTTAAATTTATAATTAGTTTTAGTTTAAACACCAAACACATCACTCTCACTGTTCCTTGTGTTTGAATAATTGAATTCTATTTAAGTCTTGAGGGTTTAAGAGTGGAACGAAATCCTTACTCGTTGTATTGCTTGATTATGTTTTGAGAGTAAGAAGAATTGATTTAAACGTAAGAACGGTAGGATTACGTATTAGTGTTCTTGTAGCATTAATATTTAGGATTCTATTATTTTTACAGTTATCACTTATGGTCAGGAATACAAGGAGACTTTTGTACCAGTTGCAAAGATGAATACGTTTAGAGTTCATGTATCTCTAGCTGTGAATCAAGACTGGAAATTATTTCAGATAGATGTGAAAAATGCATTCTTACATGGAGATCTTAAAGAAGAAGTGTATATGAGCAGTACACCTAGACATCCAAAGGAGACTAAGGTCGGATTAGTCAAGTTAAAAAAAGCTATCTATGGACTTAAACAATCTCCACGAGCGTGGTATGCCAAGCTCAGTTCTGTTCTGGCTATGACCGGCCTTAAGCAAAGTTGTAACGCTCGTATTTGTAATCTGTATTTATTTTTATATTAATTAATTAATTTTTTAAAATTTATTGGATTGGATTTGGGATATATGGGTCTAATTTTTGGGCCCGAGTCTGTGTTGGGCTTAGGTTTCAAACCCAGGAATATATATTCATATTTTTTTTTTCAGAGAATAGGGTTTTTTTGGATGAAAATAAAATAAAATAGAGGCGGAGATAAAAAAAACTCGCTTGCTAGAGAGTTGCAGCATAACGATTCGGACTATGAGGGATTCGTGAAGCTTTTAATTAATGTGAGTAGTTATTTAGCTATTTCATTGAACTTATAGTTGTTTTATGTGTATACAGAGATATTTATTTCTATCCAAGGTTTCCATTTTATTTTTGCTTATTCTCCTGTTATTCTTCGGCGTCCTGTCATATTGTTATAACTCTGTTGAAACTCTAAAATCGACATTGAACTGTCGAAGCTTGATTGGGCCCGTTAATGGCATCGCGAGCCCGAGATAATGGAATCATCCCGCCTTTTGGTTGTTTGAACTCTTTTTTGTTGTGGTTTTGTATTTGTTGGCTGATGTCGGGGGTTAAGTGTTTAAGGTTGGTGGTTGGCTGATTGGGTGGTGCTGTTGAACTTTCAAGAGGTCGTTAATAGAGGCGCCTTAGGAATCGTACTGGATTTTATGGGAACTTTTATTATGTTGTTGTTTTAGTTGGATTTTGATTGGTGATAGTGGGGTGTATGAGGGCTGTTGGGAGCTTGAATGAGGCATTAATGGTGGTCGAGATCTGTTAGAGAGTGATCTCGACAGTTACTAAAATTGGTGTTGGTGTGAATTAAAGTTATAGGGTTTTTGTTTAGGAGCAAAACCGCTGGAATGAGGAAGTGAAGAGTGGTGGCCGGCGTGCGAGTTGGTGCGGTGGAGGGAGCTGGTGAGGGAGACGACCTGTTGGTGTGGTTGGGCTTGGGCTTGGGCCGAAGCCAATGGGTTTTGTTTTGGTTTGGGCCAGACTAAGTTAGTTAGTTGTTTGGGCCATTTTGAGTTTAGTCTTTGGGCCAATTTTCTTTTATTTCTTTGGGCCGAACCAATTAAAGTTTTGGGCCAGTTTAAGTTTCATTTTTTAGTTGCCTTGGGCTGAAACCTATTAGCTTTCTTTGGGCCAGTTTCAAGTTTGTTTTGGGGCCGGTCCATATAAATTAAAATAGATCCAATTGGGTCTTTAAATATTTAGACTTTTGGGTTTTGGTTTTGGGCTTGGATTGTGGACTTTTGATTGTTGAATTGTGCTACGTTTTATGTTGTAAATTGTATGAACAAGTCCAATAATAGAATATTGCGAAAGCCTGTATAAATTGGTTCGTCATTATCTAAGAAAGATTTGACGTTGATATTGTGCAATTTTTGACACGTGGCGAGATAGAAATCTTAGGAGACATAATATTCCTAAAACGCTATAAAAATGTTATGCGGTATGTTTGGAGAAATTGTGACATTATGTGGTATGTGGAAATTGTTGTTATGTTAAATGATATCATATGTTAGGATATCTATTAAATGCAATATCTTTGAGAAATTGATATAAACGATCCTTTATTATATATGTGAGATGTTACTATGAGGTAGTATAGTATTTTGTGGATAGTTCTCACGGGATTGTGGCTTAGTGCAATAATTTATTTGGCACGTGAAAAAATGAAGGGGTTATAAAATGTATTGAGATATTTCTAAATATTGTGGCTTAGTGCAATAGTGTATTTGACATGCACGTGATATAGTGAAATGATTATGAGATATAAATATATGACACCTGAATAAATTACGTAACGAAAATCCTAGAACCTTGCTACCACAACTCATGTGATTTGGCCCTTGTGATGGGCATATGTGATATGATTGGCTCTTTTGGTGGTTTAGTGAATCTGAATGGCCTTTATGGCATAAGTAATTTGATTGGCCCTTCTAGCGTTTCAGTGAATCTAAATGGCCCTTCGGACATAGCTGAATAGTGGCTTGATTATTTCGTTTGCAAAATTAGAACGAGACGCGTGATATTTTATGCCGAATAGTGGCAGTACTCACATAATGGCATTCGTGTGAGGGTTACCTGGTATGCGATATCTCGCTTAGGGTAGCTACGCACTGAGTGGTTCATTATGTGAGGGGAGGCTTGTGGATGTATATGTTTGGCATTGGGAAGCGATTGTGGTAGCCAGGAAAACTAGGTAAGACATAGAGACAACGTGATTCTAGAGACACTTGAAGAAACTCCAAACAATAATTGTGACGATATATCGAAGCGTACGTTAAATCGATAATAAATGATTTGTGAAAGTGGTCTTTGAGATGGTTCTTGTTGGTTCAGATGAGATGTTTGGAATTAGGTATATGACATTCTTGTTCTATTGTAACTTAGGTTGCATTCACAATGTTTTGCAGAAGGGTGGGTTGAATTGGTTGTTTATGCAGGTGTAATCCACTCTGTGATTAGGCTTACACCAGTGTAAGTATAAAGAGTAAATTTTAGTTTTGTTATTAGATGCAGTTGTTCTAGTACGGTTTGAAGCTAAGGCGCCTCCGTAGAGGAACTACCTGCCTTAATTATTATAATTAAGAATGTTGTATTAGTCGTTGGAAGTTAAGGCGCCTCGATGGAGGAACTATCTGCCTTATTGATTATGTATATATATGTATTAGTATGATTTGTATTTTAGGGCTACTCATACCAGCATTGTTTATAATGCTGACCCGATTTGCATGTTTGCTTATTCGGTGTGTTCATTAAATGAACATAGTTGATAAGTCTTGACAGGATTAATGTTGAAGAAGGTTAGTTGTTGCTTGTGGTTTGCGTTAGCATCGCATTCAGGATACATTTTGTTTTCCCTTAAGGTGTAATAGATTTTAGTTGAGACAATGTTGTTTTGTATTTTTCTATTGTAATTATAATTAAAGAGTTGTTGAATGGATATTTGTAATTTAATCATTTTTGTGAGTTTTTGGTAATGAAGAGGACTTTTGTTTATTTAAAAAATTTTATTGGTTTTTAATTATTTGCATATTTAAACTGATTATGGGTTTTTGGAAGTTGAGAGTGCATCACACCTCGAAAATCGAAGAGTCGGGAACAAATATTGTTTTCTGATTTTGTCGAAATTCGGGGTGTGACAGTTTGGTATCAGAGCATTTGGTTAGTTTAGACTTAGGTGAGTCTAAGTGATCATCGGATCGTGGTTTATTGGTAGTGTTTAGGAAGTATTATTTTAAAAACTATTTCCGCTAGTCGTTTTACTTTTACAAAAAAAAAAAAAAGATACATATATAAAGCGAGTCAATATTTTTCTTGATTTGTTTGTATGTTTAATGTGTATATTTATATTGGTTACTTTTGTGGAGTACATATGAAATGTTTTTTATTTTCCTTATTATATGAGGAGTAGTTATATTTGTTGCATGTTAATTATTAAAGGATTTGATCAAAATGATGTGTGCTGATATAATGTTGTTTTAGTGTTGGTGTTCATTTTCACATGAATTATAGATTAAGTGCGATAACATGTCTAGGAACTTTGTATTTGAGTGTTAGGTTATTATTCAAGAAACAATGAGATATTTTAATCTATATGGAATGAGTTGCATTAACTGATGACTTTGTGACGTACTAAGTAAGGAACTAATTGCCTCTGTGTTAGATGAACTATCTTGCCTCACTCGTACACTTTAATGGATGAATAATGTTTTAAAGTATAAGAGATTAATTTGTAGATGTGATTAGTTAGAAATTGAAAGAAAAATAAATAAAATATAAGTGTATTCCTTTTGAGATGTGTATACTTGCGTATATACGCTTTCTTATACTATTATATATAGATGAACTATTACCGTGTATATATGATGATAATATTGTTTCACCAATAAGACATGCATGTGTAGGTTGTTTTTCAAATGTCGCGTTATTAATGATTAATTAAAATAATTGTGATAATTGGTAGTCGTAAACCATATTGGAATTTATGTAGAGGATGTCTTAATATAACGATGATCTTACTTCAACAGCAAACAAAATTTTATTTTGTCTTATAAGTGTGTTTCGTGCCTATAAATTATGACATGATTGATTTATATTGTTACATTAGTTTCACATTGATTTTTGCATCTTCAAGTATTTTAAAACATATGGCATAGATTTATTGTTCATATTAATATATTGAACTTTGTTCATTTCGATATAACTTGTTGTTGGTGATATATTAGAAGTGAGTTTATATTATCCTAAAAATTTTAAAATTCATGTTATACGGTAGCAAGTCTTATTTTAATTGTCATTGTATATGAAGATTTATTTTTGAATATTTTCACCGTTTAAAATAATTAGTAATAATAATTATAGCAATGAACGTCAAATATTTCTTCTTAATTGTTTTGTTTCAGTCTATATGATTTTGATAGATAAATATGAAAAACTATTTTTTTAGAATACGTGTTATATTTGATCCAGTTGCATTCCTGAATTAGGATTCGATGGTTGTTTTAATGTTTATGATTTATATAGTTTTAAATTATTCATTTCCACTTGCTTAAATGAGAGTATTAAATGTTGGATTGTTTATCTTTTTCTCATGTTGATGAATTATAGTTGCATGAAGTTGAGTTAGAGTTCCTTAATATTTTGTTTGATAATGCAAAGAAATAATATTTGTAGATACAATAAAATAATGGAATAAAAGAGTTTCTGAGAGCATGACTAAAGTAAATATAAAGTTTTATTGTTTGAGGTTATTACTATTCTGTGACATTTCAATAGATTTCACATGCATAATAATTTGTGTAATTCATCCGTTCTTTATAACTTTTGCCGACTAATTAATTTTATTCTTGTGTGACTAAAATGCGTTAGTGTGTCGAAGTTTTCTTAAACTTTTAGATCCATGGTTTATCATAATGAGTAGTCATGAAACAAACTACGAATTATATGCATTTTGTTGTTTCAATTTTTCTTATGAAATACGTAGTATGTCCGTTGCTTAGATTGTCATCCATGATAATAAGAGAACTTGATTTGTTTGTTTAGTAAGAAAAAAAAAAAGTTTACTAGTAAAAGAAAATAAATTTTGATATATTCATGAGAAGAAATTGATGTAAAATGGGATAATAGTGTTTTAATGCGTTATTGACGACGATACCTTGGTGTTTATAGTAGTGAATGTTATTGATTCATATTATTGTTTGTATTTTTAATTAGATGTTTCCCTTTCGATTTGACTCATATGATACGGGAGTACGCTTAATTAAAATGTTTGAGATTTTTTATTGTAGTTTCAATGACATGAGTGATTTTTTTTGTTTTAAGTGTATTAGGACTCTAATTTTCTTTTGTTTTAAGATTGTTGCTGGTCTTGAGAGGGAGTTTGTGTTATCTGCTCGTCAGAAAGCAATCATTGGATGCTTGCAGTTAGAACACGCAAAAGATTTTCTACTTGCTATTTCGATGGAGGGACTTGGACAGCATATGTCGTCGGTGAAGTATTGTTCTATTCTCCTGTACCGTCTCATGATTCCTTTGTACTCTGATGGTGGTCTATGCCCTGTTTACAAAAATAGTAGACTAGATGCTTTCGGGGACCATGTAGCACACTGTAGATATTTTCCAGGTTTCAAATACCAACATGATCATGTCAGAGATATTTTATGTAATGCATTTTGGAGGGCTGGGGTACAAGTGAAGAAGAAGGCTCCTGTGAATTTTCTCACTAATCCGAATGAGGGACGATCTACACTCCCGCCTGCGGATGTATTGATATACAGTTGGTCTGAGGGGAGACATGCATGTGTTGATGTAACTGGAGCCTCTCCGTTGGTAGGGCTTGGGAATGGAGTCTTTAAGGTGGGGAAAGCAACTAAGAGAGCAGCGACAGGGAAGATGGAGAAGCATGAGGAAGCTTGCACGGCTAATCAGCATTGTTTCATTTCGTTTAGTTTCGACACTTTTGGTTTCTTGGAACAACAGTCTGTTGAGTTTCTCAAGAGACTTCAGAAAGTTATGGACAGTAATGTTATAACAGCTGGTTCTAACGAGTTTGTTTTTAGAAGAATAGGATTTGCTATTCAAAAAGGACTTGCGGCGCAGCTTGTTGCACGCTTGTTCTAATTATTTGTAAAATTCTTTATCAGTATTAATTAAATTTCCACTAAAAAAAAAAAAAAAAAACAAAACAAAACAAAACAAACAAACAAACTTCCTAATGTTTTATGCAGGGATGAACTTACCCTCACATGATTGATTTGTTTAAGTATAATATTATTTTTTGATAGAGTTTGCTACGTGTCAAGAAACTGCATGCTAATGAGAAATGATATATTTGTCTTGTGTTTAAGTGAAAGTAGTTGCAGGTGTCGACTAGCAAAGTCGGTAAAACCTTTGGCTAATGATACTAGAGGTCTGGGGCTCGAACCCCGCCAGCATCAAAGAGTTACTGATCTCATTTAAAATAGGCTTGCCAACCAAAAAAAAAAAAAAGTAGTAATAATTTATTTTAATATAGACAATTAAACTATAATAGATTTTGTAGTGGCTAGAGGACATATATTCTGGAATTTTTTTAAAAATTATTAATATCAAAGTTATCTTGCTTAAGTTTAACCTCTGTACATTCTTGGGTAGGTTCTAAGTTAATAACCAACGTTATTTGTCCGTATATCTTACCTTACTTCCGAATCTCGGGACGAGATTCTTTTGCGATGTGTATAACTATAACACCTGTATTTGTAATCTGTATTTATTTATTTATAAATTTTTAAAAATTTGTTGGATTGGATTTGGAATATGTGGGCCTGATTTTGGGCCCGAGTCTGTGTTGGGCTTAGGTTTCAAACCCAAAAATATATATTCATATTTTTTCAAAGAATAGGGTTTTTTTTGGATAAAAATAAAATAAAATGGAGGCGGAGATAAAAAAAACTCGCTTGCTAGAGAGTTGGAGCGCAACGATTCGGACTATGAGGGATTCGTAGAGCTTTTAATTAATGTGAGTAGTTATTTTGCTATTTCATTGAACCTATAGTTGTTTTACGTGTATACAGAGATATTTATTTCTGTCCAAGGTTTCCGTTTTATTTCTACTTATTCTCCTGTTATTCTTCGGCGTCATGTCGTATTGTTAAAACTTTGTTGAAACTCTGAAGTCGACATTGAAACTCTAAAATCGACATTGAATTGTCGAAGCTTGATTGGGCCTGTTAATGGCGTCGCTAGCCCGAGATAATGGAATCGTCTTGCCTTTTGGTTGTTTGAACTCTTTTTTGTTGTGGTTTTGTATTTGTTGGGTGATGTCGGGGGTTAAGTGTTTAAGGTTGGTGGTTGGTTGATTGGGTGGTGCTGTTGAACTTTCAAGAGGTCATTAATGGAGGTGCCTCAGGAATCGTACTGGATTTTATGGGAACTTTTATTATGTTGTTATTTTGGTGGGTTTAGGTTGTTGTTTTAGTTGGATTTTGATTGGTGATAGTGAGGTGTATGAGGGCTGTTGGGAGCTTGAATGAGGCGTTAATGGCGGTCGAGATCTGTTGGAGAGTGATCTCGACAGTTACTAAAATCGGTGTTGGTGTGAATTAAAGTTATAGGGTTTTTGTTCAGGAGCAAAACCGCTGGAATGAGGAAGTGAGGAGTGGTGGCCGGCGCGCGAGCTGGTGCGGTGGAGGGAGCTGGTTAGGGAGACGACCTGTTGGTGTGGTTGGGCTTGGGCTTGGGCCGAAGCCAATGGGTTTTGTTTTGGTTTGGGCCGGACTAAGTTAGATAGTTGTTTGGGCCATTTTGAGTTTAGTCTTTGGGCCAATTTTCTTTTATTTTTTTGGGCCGAACCAATTAAAGTTTTGGGCCAGTTTAACTTTCATTTTTTAGGTACCTTGGGCTGAAACCTATTAGCTTTCTTTGGGCCAGTTTCAAGTTTGTTTTGGGGCCGGTCCATATAAATTAAAATAGATCCAATTGGGTCTTTAAATATTTAGACTTTTGGGTTTTGGTTTTGGGCTTGGATTGTGGACTTTTGACTGTTGAATTGTGCTACGTTTTATGTTGTAAATTGTATGAACAAGTCCAATAATAGAATATTGCGGAAGCCTGTATAAATTGGTTCGTCATTATCTAAGAAAGATTTGACATTGATATTGTGCAATTTTTGACACGTGACGAGATAGAAATCTTAGGAGACATAATATTCCTAAAACTCTATAAAAATGTTATGCGGTACGTTTGGAGAAATTGTGACATTATGTGGTATGTGGAAATTGTTGTTATGTTAAATGATATCATATGTTATGATATCTATTAAATGCAATATCTTTGAGAAATTGATATAAACGATCCTTTATTATATATGTGAGATGTTACTATGAGGTAGTATAGTATTTGTGGAATTACATAACGAAAATTCTAGAACCTAGCTACCACAACTCATGTGATTTGGCCCTTGTGATGGGCGTATATGATATGATTGGCCCTTCTGGCATTTCAGTGAATCTGAATGGCCCTTCTAGCGTAAGTAATTTGATTGGCCCTTCTGGCATTTCAGTGAATCTGAATGACCCTTCGGGCATAGCCGAATAGTGGCTTGATTATTCCGTTCGCAAAATTAGAATGAGACGCGCGATATTTTATGCCAAATAGTGGCAGTACTCACATAACGACTTTTGTGTGAGGGTTACCTGGTATGCAATATCCCGCTTAGGGTAGCTATGCACAGAGTGGTTCATTATGTGAGGGGAGGCATGTGGATATACATGTTAGGTGTTGGGAAGTGATTGTGGTAGCCAGGGAAACTAGGTAAGACATAGAGACAATGTGATTCTAGAGACACTTGAAGAAACTATAAACAATAATTGTGACGATAGATCGAAGTGTACGTTAAATCAATAATAAATGATTTATGGTGGTTGTGAAATTGGTCTTTGAGATGGTTCTTGTTGGTTCAAATGAGATGTTTGGAATTAGGTATATGATATGCTTGTTCTATTGTAACCTAAGTTGCATTCACAATGTTTTGCAGAAGGGTGGATTGAATTGGTTGTTTATGCAGGTGTAACCCACTCTGTGATTAGGTTTACACAAGGTAAGTATAAATAGTAAGTTTTAGTTTTGTTATTAGATGCAGTTGTTCTAGTACGGTTTGAAGCTAAGGTGCCTCAGTGGAGGAACTACCTGCCTTAATTATTGTAATTAAAAATGTTGTATTAGTCGTTGGAAGTTAAGGCGCCTCGGTGGAGGAACTAACTGCCTTATTGATTGTGTATATATATGTATTAGTATAATTTATATTTTTGGGCTACTCATACCAGCATTGTTTATAATGCTGACCCGATTTGCATGTTTGTTTACCAGGTGTGTTCATTAAATGAACATAGTTGATAAGTCTTGACAGGATTAATGTTGAAGAAGGTTGGTTGCTGCTTGTGGTTTGCGTTAGCGTCGCATCCAGATATGTTTTGTTTTCCCTTAAGGTGTAATAGATTTTAGTTGAGACAATGTTGTTTTGTATTTTTCCGTTGTAATTATAATTAAAGAGTTGTTGAAAGGAGATTTGTAATTTAATCATATTTGTGAGTTTTTGGTAATGAAGAGGTCTTTTGTTTATTTTAAAAAATTTATTGGTTTTTAATTATCCGCATATTTAAATTGATTATGGGTCTTTGGAAGTTGAGAGTGCATCACACCTCGAAAATCGAATAGTCAGGAACAAGTATTGTTTTCTGATTTTGTCAAAATTCGAGGTGTGATAGAAGTAATGCTGATCCTTCCTTATTTGTTAAATCTAGCAGGTTAGGCTTGGTTATTGTTATTATTTATGGTGATGACATAGTTATCACAGGTGATGACCTTATCGAGATTTTTAAGCTTAAGGAGTTACCGCACAAGAAGTTTGCCATCAAGGATCTGGGTATTATGAAGTACTTTCTTGGGATTGAAATTTCTTATTCAAAAAAGGGTATATTTCTAAATCAAAGAAAGTATGTGTTGGATATTTTGAGTGAAGCAGGAAAGCTGGGGGTAAAACCATCTGATTATCCAACTGGCAGTGGAGCCTAGTTGGATAACACTGGTGATCTTCTTACTGATATTGGTTAGTATCAGCGATTAGTTGGTAAACTAATATATTTAAATATTACCCGACCAGATATTTCTTATGCAGTGAGCTTGGTTAGTCGTTTTATTCATGCTCCAAGGACTCCACATATGAATGCTGTTTCTAGAATACCGCAAAGATCCTGAAAAAGGGTCACCAAAAGCGCAGGTATTTGGATGCAGAAAAATGGGCATACATCTATTCATCGCTTACACGATGATGCCGACAAGGCGGGATGTCGGTTGATCGGAGGTCTACTTTCGGTTATTGTACCTTTGTGGGAGGTAATTTAGTCACTTGAAAGAGCAAGAAACAGAATGTAGTGGCTCGTTCTAGTACAGAAGCTGAGTACAGGGCTATGACTTCCACCACCAGTGAAATCATATGGCTTCGCACTCTTCTGAAGGATTTATGTTTTGGGTTGCATCTGCCAACTACACTTTACTGTGATAATCAAGCTGCTATGCACATTGCTGCAAATCCGGTGTTTCATGAGAGAACTAAGCATATCGAAATTGACTGTCACTTTGTGCGTGAAAAAGTACAGTCTAACATTGTCACTACCTCCTTTGTTCGAAGTGACCAACAACTTGTAGACATTTTTACCAAGGGACTTCCAGCTTTCAAGTTCCATGATATTCTCTCCAAGTTGGGTTCGCTGGATATCTTTGCACCAACTTGAGGGGGAGTGTGGGAGAAAAAAAAGAGCAGGCAGCGCCTTTGGGCAAGGTAAGTCGAGCTGGTCGCTACTGGAAGGTCTTGGAGGTCGACCAAAGAGTCGAAGAGCTGGTCGCTACCGAGCAAGACTAATTGGAATTAAGCTTAACCCTAGTCGATTTTGGCAGAGATTTGTCAGATTCGTATGTTTTCTATAAAGAAAAGTCTCCAATCCTTTTGGAAACTATAGACACGAATATGTACTCATGTTGTGCTATATAAACACCTTTGTAACACAAAAACAAAACTAATCAAGCAATATAAAACCTTTCTTCTCTTGTGGACATAGGTCGCCGCATTGGCACCGAACCACTATAAATTATTGTGTTTTGTCTATTTAATTAGGTGTTTAATTCTACAGTTGCAGGTAAGAGAGAACTGCTAGCTATTCAGTGAAAACGCTTCACAGAAGCTTAACCTTTATGTTAAGGCCTTTCGTGCTGAAAACAACGCAATGCCTTTCTTTCTCTTACTCAGGCAAAGTCCTTGAGCCAAACAGGAAGCTCTCTTCTCCAAACCATCAAGCACGAGCACGTAAGCTACTTAATTATTTTCAGAGGTTTGACTCAGTTAGTAGCTTAGTGCTCAGTAGTTTGGTGCTAACAAGAGCATATGACTCACACTTGATCAGTCACAATCACTTCTTTAATCCCCGTAAAATTAAACTTTGCTTGTGCTGTCTGGTAATTTTATCGAATTCTTTTATGAATAGGCATGCGTGCAATGGGAGAGACCTCGATGGAGATTATTACGGCCCAATGACAAGATCCAGATAAATAGACTACAAGCTATAGATACATTCTTAAGAGGAATGGAGATGGCTCTGATAACCACCCCTTCATTTCCTGTTAGAGTGGCAGATCATGAGCTCAGCAATATTCTCCTTAGCCTAAGAGAATACACAAGCGTAATATTAAAACACCCCAAGTGCTCTATGTACAGTGATTCATCAAAGGTCTTCGAAACCAAGAGTATAACTTATGACAAGTTAATTCTACCAATCTTCTCTACCCAAGATGATCTATCTGCAATCTTTGTTCGTTCTGTTCAACTTGAAATTCATCCACAGTGAACTAAGAAAAGATCAGCCAATAAGGAATGGCGCTACAAACAAACAGGTAACCAACCTTGAGGAATCAGTGATCACACAAAAACAAGAAGCGTGCATTAGAAGCAAGTTCTGGCCTTGCGGTGTTATTCGGAATGATATTTAGCAAAGAGAATGGACACTGGTCAGGAGTAACTGTGGCTGTTGGCATGGCGTTTGAGAGAGAAGCAACCTTCAAGGTTGCAAACCTTAAAGCACAGGGTACAGTTTTAGGGTCCATATATGGAGTCCTGAGCTGTTTTCTCTTCCAAAGATTCCTTGAAATCAAGTTTTTATCCCTTCTCCCTTGGATCATATTCACCAGTTTCCTAAGGGGTAGTATGATGTATGGCCAGGTGGGTGCTACATCAGCAGTCATCGGGGCATTAATAATCTTAGGTAGGAAAAATTATGGTCCTCCAGCTGAGTTTGCCATTGTGAGAATTGCAGAGGCATTCATTGGGCTCACTTGTTCTGTCATGGTAGAGCTCCTCTTACAACCAACAAGAGCATCTGGTCTATCCAAAATTCAACTATCCCAGAGCCTTATGGCACTTAATGAGTGTGTTCAATCATTGTCGTTTTGTGTCAACAGTACAAGCAGGCAGCAGACAAAGGAGAAACAAAAGATGCTGAAGATTCAAGTTAGCGCACTTGGTAAGCTCAAGGGAGCAGCTGAGGTCGAACCTAACTTTTGGTTCATAGCTTTTCATAGCTCCAGCTATGCAAAGCTTCTCGAATCCTTATCAAAGATGTTAGAGCTCGTATTTTTTGCAACTCATGCAATGGAATTCCTTGTACAAGTACCAAACAATTTGGGTGTTGGGTTGGAAGGAGCACCAAGAAAGCATGGATGGAGATTTAGACCTTTTCAGGAAGCTAATTGGGACTTCAATAAATAGTCTAAAGGAGATTACTTCCCTAAAGTCACTGGCAGCACTAGACAAAGAGATTAAAAGAAGGGATATCAATTGTGACCTCGAGTTAGGAAAATCGGCAAATGCAAATGAGAACAGGGGTTTGCATGTACATGAAGATGAGATGGAGAGGATTACAATTTCTTTTCTTCAACATTCTAGAGAACTGATCGACAAAATTCAAGCTTCTGAACTGGAGGAAGACCTGAAAATCCAAATCGTTCTCATTTCGAGTGGCCTATGATTCTGCATGTGTGGTTTGATGAAAGAGACGAGAGAGATAGAGAAGAGTGTCAGAGACCTTATCCAATGGGAAAACCCTTCAATGCACGTAAACTTGTTTGAAATTCATGGCAAGATAAACGCTTTACATACATAACTTTGTATCACAAAGTTACAGAGCTTTGCAAATACGAACAGAAACATCATGAATCCAATAAGTAATTAGAGCATATTCTGTGAATGTCATAGATTGAAAGGAACGATCAAATGTCCTGTATGCCATAACAGTTTAGGATGCACTAATATATATTTTGTATACAATAAAGTAACTTGATCTAATAAATAGTTTAGAACATCTATTAGTTTTAGAGCTGGAAGGATTTAATAGAAGAAATAAAAACATAAAAGGATAAAGATAGATAGAAGCACACAGTAAGACCACATTCAATTTTATGCAGTAATACTAGTGTTGAACCAAATGGACACAAAATATTAAGATTAGATCTCTTAGGGGTCGTTTGTTTTTCTGAGCCTATGAATCTTTGAATCTTTGAATCTTTGAATGGCTCATCCTCCTGAATGCTAAATCTTGATTGATGAATTCTAAAAACATGTTTGTTTTCTCGTTAGAATAACTCGCTCTGAGAAGGTGAATATAAATCATTAGGACAATTTTACTCATGCTATCTATTTTAAACACTAACTTGATTTCTTGTTAAACAAAATATATATTATATTTGAGGAGAAGAGATGGATTATCGAAAAAAATAAATGATAAATAAATTTATTTAAAATATGCTTTCACAAATATATTTTCACGGTTTATTTTCATATTTTGTTTATTTTCAGAATATATATATGTAATTCTATTTTTAAGAAAGTGGATATCATTCACCCAAAAAAAATGAAAAAACCCGTGACGCCAACATCAAATTTTGAAGAACCTATTTTGAAACCATAAAAGTCAAGATAGGAAAGTAGATGGGTTCTTAAGATTGGGTTCTTAAGAAAGGGCAAGAAGGGACTTTTTTGTTTCAAGTATTAAAATTCAAAGATTCGAGGAAAAGAAATTTTTGGTCTTTGAATCTTGAATGCTAAAAAGTACTACTTAATGCTTAAACTACTTAAAAAAAACAAACAAGTTTTGAGCCTCTGAATGCTTAAAACTTAAGTTTAAGAGGCTCTGAATGCTGAATTCAAAAAAAACAAACAACCCCTTAAACTCAACTGTAAATAGTTTTACGAGTCATTTTGAGACAAAACAATCGTCTAGCTGCCCTCATATTTTGGGTCAGCCACCACGTAAAGGGAAGCAATTACCAGACCAAATATAATGATGCCAAGAAAATTCAGACAATGGGTTTAATCTCCCTGTTACTTAAATGGTTGCACAAAAATCCCCTGCAAGCAAACAAATGCATAAAACCTCCCTATTATTTAAAACATAACATCAAAGCCAAAACAAACCAAAATACCCCCTGTAAAAACCGGGCTAATGTCATCAATCTTTACTTATAATTTTGGCTTAAGGACAAATCGGGCTGACGTCATCCTATGTAAATTTGTATTTACATATGACAATATAAAATTACATAGTTTTCTTAACCTATTTAAATTTAAATTTTCATATGAAATTTTTTTTCATAAAATATTTTAAATTTATATTCTGTCTGGTGTCGTTGGAAAATTTTCAATCCCAAAAGTTACTATGTAAATTTAAGTTTTCATAGCTCCAATGACTATATAAATATAGTTTTACATATATATGACTATATAAAAATATATTTACATATATTCTGTCAGGTGTCGGAAAATTTTCAATCCCAAAAGTTACTATGTAAATTTAAGTTTTTATAGCTCTAATGACTATGCAAATATAGTTTTATATATATATATGACTATGTAAAAATACATTTACATATAGTCGGGAAATTTTCAATCCCTTAAAAAAGTAAATAAGATAAAATGGAAAATAATAATAGACCAGATTTTATATCTTTTTTGGAAAATAGAAAGGTTATTTAACAAGACCTGAATAATAGGGAGGTTATGTGATATGGGTCAATGGGAGAGAGTTTATACTCAACCAAGTTAGAACCAAGGGGCTGAGCCTCATTTCTTGCAAGAAAATTGGCAAAGAATCCCAGGTCTTGGTCATCAATCATCTGTAATAACAACAACACGAGAAACAAGAAACCACTAAGAACATTGACACTGACACACAGTTAATAAAAGTCGAACCAATTATAATATAAATGGTTGATTAAAAAGTGGTTAATATGGGTATATATCTAACATTTATTTAAACAAAATTTATTAGATTGAAAAAATAACACGCGAACAAATTCAATCAATCTTTTCTCTTGTCGTAAATCATGCTCCCGATTTTCACACTACTTACTACACCAGTAGTCAAAATGCCAGGGTCATATATGTTTGCTGGATCGGACCCCTTCGTGGGCCTAAATGTTTCAACCTCAAACCGGCCTTCGTTGTTAGCCCATCGTCTCATTAACATTTTCATTACGGAATGTTTAGCTTGAAACCATTCTTTCAAACATATTAAAGATCAAGAAAATAGTCTAGGTGACCAATTTGGGGAAAAAGTAACTCTAGAGGACACTGTTTTTTATGAGTAACTTACAAGGACAAATTTTGGGGAAAAGTAACTCACGAACCCACTATTTCAAAATTAGGAACCCTCAAGGACAAAATAAGTTGGCCCGGTCCTTTTACTTTTTTTAAATGCCAGTTATACCCTTCCGTGAAGATAACCCTCAAGGACAAATGGCCCGGATTTAAAATAAATATTTTCCGATTTTACCCTTTCTGTCATTTTACTATGAACAATGAGTGTTCATACCTTCTGCTGGTGTATGAATAATGGTTGTTCATATCCAAATAGGTGAATGTACCTTATACAATATATTGATGTATGAACATTGAATGTTCATACCAAAAGGACTATGAACATTCAATATTCATACCCAATCAATGTTCATACCCAAAAGATTATGAATATCGAATGTTCATACCCAATCAATGTTCATACCCAAGGACTATGAATATCGAATATTCATACCCAAAAGACTATGAACATTGAACATTGAATGTTCATACCCAAAGAACTATGAACATCGAATGTACATACCCAAAGGACTATGAACATTGAATGTTCATACCCAATCAATGTTCATACCCAAAGACTATGAACATTGAATGTTCATGTATGGACATTGAATGTTCATACCCAATCAATGTTTATACCCAAGGACTATGAGCATTGAATGTTCATACCCAAAGGACTATGAACATTCAATGTTCATACTAAATACACTGGGTCGTTTTGTTTGGGTCGGGCCGTTAATTATTTCACGTCAGGGGTATACTTGACATTTCATCTACCCGATCCATTTTTTATTTCGTGTCAAGGGTATACTTGACATTTCATATGCCCGGTCCTTGTGAGTTACGGAAAAAAAAAGGTGTCCTTGAGAGTTACTTTTTCGGCAGTTTTGTCCTTGAGAGTCACTCCCTGATTAAAGAATCATTCAACCATCTCATGCACCAATTTACTCCTATGCTTATCCAATACACGATCTCCGCCTGCACTAAACACTTACTTAGAAGCAACCGCTGATATAGGAACAATTAGAAAATCAAGAACCGTTTTAGGAAGAATTTGATAATTACCATCTTGGGACTTCCACTAATCCAACACATTAAAATGCTTACTGTGAGAGAGTAATATTCACATCCAATGAATACCACACACGTGTCCAGCATATACAGAACTAACAACCAACCTCGTATCCTCGTCCTCATAGCTTGCTTCATAGCGACTCGACTAAGGCAAGCAACCTATTCAACTCGCACCCAACTCGATCTCTCGTACTCGACCTGCGAGCTCGCTTCAAAGTGACTCAAGTCGAGTAGATGATCTCACCAAGAAGCGACCTCCACAGTGCCCACTGCTCTCGCTCCACAACGGCTCGTAACGTAAGCCTTTATTACAACCATCAAAACCGCAGCTTCAGGCACGCAGCTCATTGATTATTCATAACTCGCCTTCATGGCTCATAAGTGACTTGAAGATCTGGATTTGACCTAAAGCCGAAGAGCAAGAGGAACGGGCTCCTTGACTATATAAAGTGGATGAGGAACTACATCTGACCTTATTCAAGTCCCCCCCAAAGGAGAGAACTTGATACGTAAGCAGTTCATCCATACGAACTCGGTCAAACCCCATTAACCAATCCATCTCCCTCGAATTGCCTACTCCAACAAGGTTAGACGAAATATAACTTTTACACTGGCGCCGTCTGTGGCTCGATTTCTTGAGTTCACAAACTTTCAAACAAAAAATCTTTGAACAAAATCTCAAGCCCATGAAGCATGGAAAGCCTCAAAGATCAAATAAAGGCTATGGCTACCCAGATGGAAGCCATGAACGGTAGCATCACCCAGCTCCGACAGGAGAACGCCGCTCTCAAAACCCAGGTCGAGTCCTAGAACCCGAACGGAGTTACCGCTGAGGACGGGCTAAATGAGGTCAACCAGTAGATTAACAGCCTCTCCTTGCGGATTGAACAGAGCATTGGGAAGAAGGTCACCACTCAGGTCATCCAAAAGATGCTGAAAACATACCAGGCATCACCTTTCATGCTCGAGGTACTCAATAAGTCCACCCCCCAAGATTTCATTCAGCCTCGTTTCTCAATGTACGTACGTCGACAGCACGTGCCCTGGTCAGACGTAGCTCACAAAATTCAGAGCCTAGCACTCTACAGTGTGCAGGAGTTTGACCACCTGCAGTGCCGCTTGTTCCCAGCAAGCTTAAAAAATGGAGCTCTCGATTGGTTGTACTCGCTAGGACCAAACTCAATCGACACCTTCGAAAAGCTCACTGACCAGTCCGCCAGCCAGTACATCCACAACAGACGTAAGACAGCCGACCTCAATTCACTCTTCCAATTGTCTCAGAAGAGTGACAAACCAATTCGCACTTTCCTGGGACATTTCAAGATGGAGCTATTTGTAGGAACCGTTATGGTTTCACCGAATGATTTACGAACCGCGAAAACCCATGCGCAGCTGATAAGTGCTCAAAAGTAATAATTTATAACCCCAATTATGTGTATGTTAGTCTCCATTTTATATTTAAATATTCTAATATGATACAATTTGAGTTTTTGCAGGTCAAAGAACCTAAATGTGAAATATGGTGGGAAAAGAAGTCAAACAAGTCAAAAAGGAGTCACTGGAATTGACTAAAGGCCTAGGGCAAAATGTCATATTTGTCTCCATAAGTGCCAAGCCTAATGGGACTCTAAAAGAGGATAATAATTGAGTTAGAAGAGTCTTCAATCTGATCTCAAAGCCTTAATTTCGACTTCATAGGAAGATGAGATCAACATGGAAAAGAAGTCAGAGTTTCACAAATATTAGGAAACTGAAAGCTGTCAGAAACTGTAGCTTGGGAAATAGCCTGCAGGGCAAAGTGGGCCACGTCTAACTTTGGTCCAACCGAATTATACTTTTCTAGGATTGCTTCTAGAAAGATTACAGAGAGTTTGACACCAAATAAACATAGGATTATTAAGATATTTATCTAGACGAGCATGTAAGCCAATATATAAGGCACAAAAACCTGAGTTTATATGATCTAGGAAATTTAGTGTTTGCATCTTAGATCTAGAAGTCAGAGAGAAGAAAGTTCAGACCTTTTCACCATTAATAGCTATAAAGATTATTCCTTTTCATATTGTGTTCATAGCATAGTATGAGGGGCTAATCTCCCTTCTCTTGGGAGGGGAAATGAAGCCTTTTTCATATATTTTAGTTTAGTTCTTCTTCTATCATGTTTTAGTTTAAATCCTTCATTGAGTTTCTTCTTATTCGTCCATTGATCTAACGCTCTTGTGGAGGTTAGGAGGTCTTAGGGTAATTCAAGATTGTGTAGAGCCAAATACCACAAACCCTATATTCTTTTCTTCTAGTTTTTAGTGTTCTAGTGTGATGATTGGATTCTTTATGGCACCTCAATTAGTTGTATGGTTAATGCCACATGTGGATTTTCCATGGCACCTAGAGTTGTATATTGAATGCCACTTAAAGCACAATTTGGTTTGATAGAAGATATCATTGGATATTGAAGAAGTATTTGATGGAAAGATAGAAAGCACGTTGAAAGCCACATATTATCATCATGGTTATGAGCATAAGGTTTGTAGGTATGGTGAGTTTCTATTGGTGATTTATATTAAGCATGATAGATAGATCTATTAGACTAATTTTATAATTTTGGTGGATTCATCTCTCCCAAGATATTCTTTCTCTTGATTCATATTCATATACTTAATTTAGTTTATTTTATGCATAGTTTAAATCTCAAAGCAAATCAACTATATATTAATTATTACTTAGCCATGTTTTTTACTTGCATCCATTAGAGTAATTTAGATTAGAAATTTCTATCATCATCACTTAATTATTTAGAGTAGGATTGATACCTTGCTAGCCACTATACTAATTAATATTTAATAGGCTAAGTAAGATTTGCAAAAGATACGTAACACAAACAACGACATATAAATAATTACGTGTTGCGTGCTTTTTCAATGGCGCCGCTGCCTGCTCTAAAGTGATTAGGTGATATAATATTTAATTTAGTTTACTTTAATTAAGGAATTCATATAGTATAAATTGCATATTTAGCATAATTAGATTAATTTAGTTTAATTCAATTAGATTTGCATAGTAAAAAGTATTTGCATAAAGTTTAATGTTTGTTTAACAGAAAAGAATAGTACAGAAAACATATTTATAAATTTTAAAAAATTCTGAAATTTTACAGAGTTGATCTGTACAGTATCGGTAATTTATTGAAATTTTTTGGAATTTTTAGTACTTGTCTTACCTGAGTAACTAACATCGTCTTTGCAGTACTTCGTTTTCAGTTTTTAGGATGCAAGCATCTGTAAAAACAGTCGAGTAGAGTTATTTGAACATTATCAAAAATTCTAAATTTTTTACAGGAAGAACCTTGACACGTCGGGAGCTTCCAGTAAAAATTTGAGTACTTTTTGACCTGTTTTGACCACTTAACTAGTTGCTTGTTTTCAGTGTGTTTCTGCAGCTTTTCAGGACCAAGGTCTCTGGAAGAACAGTTGAGAAAAAGGATCTATAAAATTCTAAATAATCCAAACTTTTTACAGAATCATCCCTGACACGTCAGGCGACTCCAGTAAAAATTTCGTGATTTTTAGTGCTCTTTTACGTATTTATTTAATCAATTGTTTACAGTGTGTGCAGAAAACTTCTTCACTGGACTCTGCAGGATTTAACAATACAGAAGAGGAACTTAGCAAGCTCTGATTGCTCTGAAATTTTACAGACTACTTCCTGGACGTATCAGGTAGCAGCTATAAAATTTCAAAATTTTTGGACTTGTTTTGCTTGCTATAACAGTAAGTGCTTCTCTTCCACCGTGAATCCCCTGTTAGCGGTCTCATAATTAGCATTAATAGTTAGCATCATATAGTTTGATAATATAATTTAGTTAATTAAGTGCATATTAGATTATTTTACATAGCTTTATTATCTAGTGCATGAAAACTTGGTTTCGTGATTCACCTCGTAAACGTTTAATCATAAAAGCTAATTCTTGTAACAATCTTCCAATTCTGGTTTTGGAAGAGACCACACCATCAAACTCAGGATCTGATTCTGATTCTAAAACACACACACCACTAGTAAACTTAGAGGATACACCAGAGAGAGTACCATTAGCCGCCATGGCTGATCAAAGAACTCTTAGCACCTTGTTTCAACCTATCGCGGTTCAACCACCGAATTGCATAGTGATGCCCGACAATAACAATAACTATGAGATTAAGCCCACCATTCTTAATATGTTGCCAAGATATTATGGCAAAACAAATGAAGAACCGTATAATCATCTGAGTAAGTTCTTGAGCATATTAAGTACTTTTAAAGCACCTCATCTTTCCCTTAAAAAAACTAGATTAAGGTTGTTCCCCTTGATTTTTGAGGATGCCGCACTACGTTGGTATATATCCCTACCCTCTAATTCTATAACTACTTGGGAGCAACTATCACAAAAGTTTATGAAACAATATTACCCTTTACATAAAACTGAAGCCATGCAATTGGCTATTTCAACCTTCAAAGGAAAACCTAATGAAGAGTTTCATACAACATGGGATAGATTTAATGATTTACTTGTCCGCTGTCCACATCATGGCTTTGACATACTTAATATAGTACATTACTTTATAAAAGGTCTTTTACCTATGAACCGTCAGTTAATTGAATCAATGAATGGAGGAAGATTTACTAGTCTTACTCCTGATGAAGCATACACTTTTTTGCAACACTTTTTTGAGAGTTCTAAGGATTGGGCCAATAGTAGTGACCATGAGGACATGGCACGGGTAGATGGGGGGGATAAGTTTTAATAAACCAGGTATGTATGAGGTTAGAAACGATGGTGATCAAGAATTAAAAGCCACACTAGTTAGTTTAACCACAGGAATCGAAAACTTAAACAAGAAATTTGATTCATTCACTTTAAACCCTCCAAAGAATAATCAACCTCAACAAGCAATGAGTGTCAATCAATTTTGTGAAAATTGCCTTACTACAGATCATGACACCTCAGTTTGCTCTATGTTTGTTGCTCAAGGTACTGATGATGTTTGTGCTTTTAATACATTCAAAAGACAGGGTTATCAAAATAATTTTAACAACAACAACAACTATAACCCAGATCTTAGGAATAACTCAAACAATTCATGGAGACAAAACATGTCTCCACAGTAAAACCAATATGGTTTTCAAGGTAATCAAGGGAACAATAGGCAACAATACATGAATAATAGAGGCGCGGTAGTACCTTCTCCACAGTATTATCCACAACCACAACAACAACAACAACAACAACAACAAACAAACTTGAACAGAGAATTAACCATTGATCTTATGGCTAATTACCAAACCCAACCCAACACCATAGATGAAACCATGAAAGCTTTAGCCACCAAGACCGAGAATGAATTCAAAAGGATTGACCAAAAATTTGATGTTATGACTCAACAGATAAGCCAACAATTCAATGGGATACTAGCTAGTCTAGCCGAGAGACCCAAAGGAACCTTACCAAGCCAACCTGAACAAAACCCAAAAGGTAGAAATGTTTATCAAGTTGAAACCACCCCTTCATCCGCACCCACAGAGGGAGTTAACTCGATATCTACCCTTAGGTCAGGAAATAAAGTAGATAACAAAGTTGACATACCTGATTCTGATAAAGTTGTTATAACAAAAGATAAAGAAAAGCCAGTTGAAACTGAGAAAACCAAAGAGCAGGTAATTGAAAAAATTCCACCCGCACCATTCCCCTCTAGGTTAAAAGATAACAAAAAGGAAGCACAATATAATGAGATCATGAATATTTTTAAAAATCTACATATCAATATTCCTTTTCTAAGTGCAATTAAACAAATGCCTTCCTATGCCAAATTCATAAAAGACCTAGTAAAAAAGAAAACAAATATCCCAAAAGAAGTTTTCCTTGCACAAGGGTGTTCATCCTTTCTACAGAACCAAGCCATAGTAAAACATAAAGACCCCGGTAATCCTACAGTTATGTGTAGAATAGGAGAGGACTACACTGATCAAGCATTATTGGATTTAGGTGCTAGTGTGAATTTGTTACCTTACTCAGTTTATAAACAACTATGGTTAAAAGACTTGAAACCAACAAATGTTAGACTACAGTTAGCTGATAGATCTGTTAAGATTCCACGAGGGGTAATCGAGGATGTAATTATCAAGGTCTCTGATTTTTATTACCCCGTTGATTTTATAGTTCTTGACACTTTACCTACAAATGGAAACCAAATTCCTATCATTTTGGGTAGACCATTCTTAGCAACAGCAGAAGCTCTAATAAATTGTAGGAATGGGAGCATGACAATAACATTTGGGAATCTAAAAGTGGAAGTAAATGTTTTTAAGCTTATGAAACATCTTGATGATACCGAAGGGGTAGATGATATGTGTATGATTGAGGAATTAACATCTGAAACATTTGAACAAACCTATCCAGAAGATCCACTGTTAATGTGCCTATCACAATTAGTTACTGATTATGAAAAGGATAGTGTTAGATGTCAGGTTAATGCGTTGCTAGATGAGAACATTCCAGGTGCATCTAATAAATTTAAAGAAAAGACACAGGATATAATTGAACCACCTATATTAACGGAACCACCTAGGCGTGAGTTAAAACCTTTACCTGCAAACTTAAAATATGTGTTCCTAGATGAGGCAAAGGAATTACCCGTTGTGATAGCTTCAAACTTAACTAGTAAACAAGAAACTAAACTATTAGAAATTCTAAGAGAAAACAAAGAAGCTATAGGATGGTCCATATAAAAGGATAAGTCCTTCAGTTGTCCAACATAGAATTCACCTATAAGAAAATGCCAAAACCTCTCGCCAACCACAACGAAGTCTAAATCCTAACATGAAAGAAGTGGTACTTGCAGAAATAATCAAACTTCTAGATGCCGATATTATATACCCAATATCAGATAGTAAGTGGGTTAGTCCAGTATAAGTAGTACCAACAAAATCAGGTATAACGGTTGTAGCCAACGATCACAATGAGTTAGTGCCTACTAGAGTGCAAACCGGATGGAGAGTATGTATTGACTATAGAAAGCTAAATAGTGTTACTAGAAAGGATCACTTTCCTTTACCATTCATAGACCAAATGCTAGAAAGATTAGCCGGCCAAGCATTTTACTGTTTCTTAGATGGATACTCTGGATATAACCAAATCCCTATTCATCCTAACGATCAAGAGAAGACTACATTTACATGTCCCTTTGGAACATTTGCTTATAGGCGTATGCCTTTTGGCTTATGTAACGCACCTGCTACCTTCCAGCGATGTATGATGAGTATTTTTAGTGACATGGTAGAAAAATTCATAGAAATCTTTATGGATAACTTCTCTGTTTTTGGACCTACATTTGACGATTGTCTACACCATTTATCTTTAGTCTTAAAAAGATGTCGTGACACCAACCTAGTACTTAACTGGGAGAAATGTCATTTTATGGTAAAACAAGGGATTGTTTTAGGTCATTCCGTGTCTGATGCGGGTATTGAAGTGGATAGAGCAAAAGTTGATTTAATAGCTAAACTCCCTGTCCTAAAATGTGTAAAAGATATTCGAGCCTTCTTAGGACACGCCGGTTTCTACCGTAGGTTCATTAAGGATTTTAGCAAAATTGCACGACCTTTAACAAATCTCTTAGTCAAAGATAGTGATTTTGAATTTGGGGAAGACTGCCTTACCGCATTTGAACAACTTAAGCATGCACTCACAACCGCACCAATTATCAAACCTCCTGATTGGAGATTACCTTTTGAAATTATGTGTGATGCATCCGATTATGCCGTAGAAGCTGTTCTAGGCCAAAAAGTGGACAAAGTACCTTATGTAATATCCTACACGAGTAAAACACTTAATGATGCTCAAAGAAACTATTCCACAACTGAAAAAAAGTTGTTAGCTATCGTCTTTTCCCTTGACAAATTTCGTTCGTACCTTATTGGACCTAAAGTTATAGTTTATACTGATCATGCGGCGTTTCGCCACTTATTAGTTAAACAAGATGCTAAGCCACGTTTAATTCGTTGGATCCTTCTTTTACAAGAATTTGACTTAGAAATCCACGACAAACAAGGAAAGGAAAATGTAGTTGCTTACCATTTATCTAGGCTAGTGTGTGAGTCTCTCGTAGAATCCCCACCTATTCGAGAAAACTTTCCTGACGAACACCTCTATAATATTTCACAAGTACCATGGTATCTCGACATCATCGTGAATTATTTAGTGACAAATCAAATCCCATCTCATTGGACCAAACCAGAGAAGGATATTTTCTTCGTCAAAGTAAAAGATTATTTTTGGGATGAACCCTACCTATTTAAGTATTGCCCATATCAGATAATCCGTAGATGCATCCCGGAATTTGAGCAACAATCTATTTTATCTTTTTGCCATGACCAAGCTTGTGGTGGGCATTTCGGTTCAAGAAAAACCGCTGCTAAGATTTTGCAGTGTGGATTTTATTGGCCCACCATGTTTAGAGATGGTATAACCTATTGTAAAGCCTGTTCTAGATGCCAACATTTAGGAAAAATAACCAAACGAAATGAATGGCCCCAACAATCCATTCTCATATGTGAAATTTTTGACGTATGGGGTATAGACTTCATGGGCCCTTTTCCTCAATCTAATGGTTTTTTATACATCCTAGTGGCAGTTGATTATGTGTCCAAATGGGTAGAAGCCGTGGCAACAAGGACCGCTGATCATAAAGTGGTTGTAGATTTTCTTAAAGCGTATATTTTACCTAGATTTGGAACTCCTAGAGCTATAATTAGTGATAATGGCTCGTATTTTTGCAATCGGGTATTTGGAAATCTAATGTCCAAGTACGGAATAACACATAAAGTTGCTCTCCCATACCATCCACAAACAAATGGACAAGCCGAAGTTTCGAATAGGGAGATTAAAAATATTCTAGAGAAAACAATTAACCCTTCGAAGAAAGATTGGTATTTTAGACTTAATGATGCTTTATGGGCTTATCGTACTGCGTTCAAAACTCCTATAGCTATGTCCCCTTATCGTATTGTCTATGGCAAGACTTGTCACCTACCTGTCGAACTAGAACACCGAGCCTATTGGGCTGTTAGAGCCATGAACTTCGAATTAGATAAGGCTGGAGAACAAAGAAAGCTAGAACTAAACGAGTTAGAAGAAATATGGAGTGACGCCTATGAAAGTTCAAAGAACTATAAGAAAAGAACAAAGCTAGCCCATGATAAACAAATTTTAAGGAAAGATTTCTACTCAGGTCAAAAAGTTTTACTCTATGACTCTAGATTAGAATTATTTCCAGGAAAATTGCGGTCTAGATGGTCAGGTCCTTACTTTGTAAGAAACGTTACACACCATGGTGCAATAGAGTTAGAGGATCCAAAACGAGGTACTAGTTTTAAAGTAAATGCACACCGTTTAAAACCATTTTTAGAGCTACCTACACGAGATATAGAGGAAACTTTACTTATAGAACCAATATACAAAGACATACCTGATCCGGAAAACAATCTATGGGATAAACTACCCACGGTGTTGCAAGATTATATCCTTGTACTAGCAGAACCAGTTACAATAAGCTCCATTCATTTCTTATTTTCTGCCGCTAGAAAACGAAGGATAGAGCAAATCAGACCACATTAGAAGATGAGCCTAATTTAGTTAGGGGGGTAAACTTAAGTTTCCCCTTCTATGTCGGCTGGCGACATTAAACTTAGCGCTTATGGGAGGCAACCCAAGTAGTTTAAATAGATAGTAAATTATTCTTTAAAAAAAAAAAAAAAGAAGAAGAAGAAGAGAGAAATGTGTACCTGACCCTGTGCTGAAAATTCACAGCAAAAAAAAAAAACCCCTCACTGAACTCACATTGCTTTAACTATATATGAGAAGATTTTTCCTACTTCCACTTCAACTCTCGTTAGCTTTATACTAATTCCATTTTAACTAGGATCAGAGGACTTAGGATAGTCCAACATAACCCAAAAGACTAAATATTTTCGTGCAAAGAAAGAAGAGAGAGTCAAGTAGTCTATAGAATTCGAGTTCAAAAAGGAATAGAAATCTACCCAGCGTTAGGAAGCTGTAGCTTTGCGTTTCTGACTAGGAGAGAAGTGGAGCACGTCTGAAACTTCTCCTATAAAGCTATACTTTGTAGCATCTCCTGAGTTCACTATTTCAATACATTCTACATCTCTTTCGTTCTGTATCTCATAGCTAAAACATGTCAGAAGAAATCGACCCATACTCTCCATATTTCACCGCTTTCACCGCAAATACCTCTCAAATCATAAACCGACCATGTGCTACAATGAATTACATGAACTTAGGTACATTCCAGACTATTGAATTCACCCAAATCAATCTCTCTCCAGATGCCAAGATCATACCAGAGAAGTGCTACCAAGATTTGTTTAACAGCCCTTTAGGACATTACTTCGGAAATCAATTAGAAATTAGAAACTGGGCTGGTTTGATTTATACACCAGAAGACACCTACTCTCCTCAGATGGTTCGTGAATTCTATTCTTGTCTTCAAACCTTCAGTACTATGGGATACCTAGTAGGATCTCTTAAAACCATGCACTTTTGCATAAGCCCCGAAGTGATTGCAAGGATGTTTGGAGTAGAAGATGAAGAGATTAGGCTTGAACTAGCAGGATTGGTGGAGGATATGAGTCGAGGAATCAATAGGAACTTTCTAAACCAAGAACCAAAGAATGGGGCTCTCACCTACGAGAAGCAACTAGGACCAGGTTTGAAAGTAATAGATCGCAAGCGCATCCCTATAAACACCTTTGCTCGAAACCGTGCCTTAGCTTTGATGTGGATCTCTACCAATATCTTCGGTGATCCTAATCTATTTTCCGCTGATAAATATGGCCTACACTTACTAAAGGCTTTGGAGAACGGAGAATTCTACAACGTATTCTATAGAATGCTAACACAAATCATATACGTCTTTCTTAGGAACACCAATAAGCTAGTGCTCCCCGTTTTTATTTGCAAGATGGTACGCCACTTGTGTCCAGGCTTAGAGAATCACTACAAAGATTGGGTCCCGATTGAAACAGTCAATGCACTACACATCACTCTTAGGCGCTCTAGACTCTTGGCTTGGGATTATAAGGTTAAATTGGACATCAAATACGGAATAAAGTTGTTGTCGAGGTGTTATTGGAGTGATGAAGATATTTACAAAAATTGTACCGACAAGGAAGTTTGGAAGATAATTTTTGAGCACATTGATAGCAATGACAAGGTTCGGGAAGGAGCTTGAAGTATCAAGAGTACGGAGAATTAATCTATTTTTACTCGTTATGGTACAAGTATTTGGAAGAGTTTACATAGAAGTTAATTTTATTTCCCTCTTGTCATGGGATTAGTTGTTTTTAATTTCTTAAAATATCAATAGTTTATGGAGGAGTGATTAATTTTTATGAATAAAAATTAAATTGATCTGACTTTGAAGTGTATCTTGTGATGCATATATATGTTAAGTTGTGCTTTAGTAAGGTGGAATTCTTCTCTATTACGGACTAGCTCTCTAGTAAGTTAGAATCCCACTTTGTTTTGAATCCCAATCCTAGTCAAACTCTCGAAATCGATTTTGGGCCTAAAACTCAAAAAAGCCCAACAACAAAGAAAGAGAAAAACGATTTCTTCTTTTCCGGACGCACCCACCACTCTTTCTTCTTCTTCGATTAAGACACTTCCAGCCGCATCCATCACAAGTCGCACCCTTCCAGCCGCATCCATCATAACAAACAACTACCTCATCGCAATTTAACTCCACCCATTACCAGGCGTTGGAACTTCCAGTTACACCTATCCAAGACGTGAAACACTTGCTAACCGGCAAGATTGACCGCCGGTCAATTCCCAATTTGGACGTCCTACTTTCCATATTAACCGCGATGCCTGCGTATCACCGCTCAGCTTCGGTTATGGGTTGTTGAAATTCTCGATTTGAATTCGTTTTTTAGTTTTTTCTTTTTTTGGTTGGCTGTTGTCGGAGGAGAATGGGAAAAACGTGAAGGTATTTAGGGGTATTGACCTGAGAGGAAGGAATGGTGCCGTAGTAATACTTGTTTGGCTTGAAAGATTTCGGAGAAAGAAGGTTTTTGTGTACAGGACGATTTATTACTGAGAAAATATTTGCAGTCTTGTTCCTGGGGTGTTGTTGTGTTATCTTACCCCCTCTTTTGGCCATACGCATTACGCCAGCTCAAGGACAAGTTGGAAAACAGTTAGACATGACGACCGAATGAAAAATTCAGGCAGAACTCTGTTATGGAGAATTGTTTGATAACAATGACATGAACGGATTTTTTTTTTTTTTTTTTTTTTTTTTTTTTTTAAAACAAGAATGCAAAAATCGCTGTTGGGATTGTTTCTTTTATTCTAAGGGGACAAATATCACGAAGATATTTTTGATGTTTTTATGATTGTCGAATCGGTTATGAGAAGGCGAGTGGCTTGGGAAAATGGAGTTGTATTGGGATAATCAATCCGAACTTATTAACTAATTTTCTGGTAGAGAAATTTGGACTCTCGCAGTTCTGCATTTTCTTAATAAATATTTTTGATCACTCGTGTACTTGATTGTCTAATATGGCTTTATTTATTTTACGACAGAGACAAATCTTGTATTCCATGCAACAATGAAACTATTGATTTATTATTATTATTAATTATTATTATTATTATTATTCATTGTTTAATTTTTAATTTTTATTTTTCAGTCATGGCATTTGTACATGTGACTCATATATTCCACTTTAGCATTTTTTCTCTACCTTTTTAGAGACGTATCACTCTACAGATTGAGCACATGACAAATATTTAGTCGTTGTAGTAATTATTGATCCTTATAAATCATCACTCTTATTTGTTTTTTTAAGGATATAAATTCTACAGATTTTAGCTGATGTAATTTTGCACGCATTTAAGGTAATATCCCTATTTTCTCTGATTATTTCAATTATGGTAAGCTTTCAGTTATTTTATTTAGTCATTGAGGACAATGCCTAATTTAGTTAGGGGGGTGAGAATTAAAATTTTGCAATATTTTAATTACAATATTTGGAAAGTTTATATGTGAATTATGGTGATTCTAGGTGAAAAGTATATTTTTATCGTTTAAACTGGCTAATGAAATAGGAAATTATAAGTAATGACTAGGATTAGTAAAACTTTTAGACTAAGTTTCTATTACTAGAAATAGATCTCACTAATAAAAGTCTTAGTCTAGAGTAAGTTCATATAATACACCACTAGAGGAATTTCAAATGAAAAAGCAACTTAAACTTCTACCAAACTAGAGGATTAGTACAGGGACTTGACCTGTGAGACTTGAGCCTTTCAATTTTAATTTCTTGGAGAGTCTTTACGTAAATCTGAGTCCAAGTTGACTCAACCATTTTTCAGTGCTTAAATTCGTTGTGTAGTCTCATTTATTCTTGATTTGGTCAATCACGAGGTGGCATAAACTGGGGAGATAGCCATTAAGTCTTGTAGTCTATTCAAAGCGGAATATCATACTGATAAGTCAAGTAGTGAACCAATCAGCCTTTATCCCACCTAGTAGAATTATCATGTTAACCACTTTTGAGCCTTATATATTAAACCTTTTATTCTTAAACCAATCATCTTAAACCCAACTCTAGATAAGGAGTATATCCCATATTATTAGCCTTATCCATATTTCTGAGGATTTTTAAAGAACTAAAGAGAAAGCTAGAACGAAGAAGATTTTGAAGGAAAATTTACCAAAGTCAAATGAAGAAAATCATTCCTTTTGCTCAAAGAAAAAAAAATAATAAAATAAAGAAAAAAAAAAAAAAAAAAAATTGAGCAAAAGTAGTGATAGAGTTCAAGTGTTGCAGTCTACAAGTGAAGAAAATTTCCAAGAAAGTCAAAAGCACAAAGTCTTTAGTATATTCTCAGAAATTTTTGAATCCTTTTTACCTTTTTCTTGTTAACCTGTCCTAAGCCCTGTTTTAATACCCAGACTTATCACTAAAGTATGATATAAAGTGTACAATAGGTGAGAGGATGCTAAAGTGAAGGACCCGACACTTCAAATGTGATTGACATTCTTTCCATGAGACTTTATTTATATATTTGCAAATTTCCGTCTTTCTGACTAAATATATGGGATGTTCTACTTTTTACTCATTTCCCTGCATATGGAGGTAAAATAGAAAACTTATCTGAGAGAGATTTCCTTGTGAGTGTATGAAATGGTGAGATTTGAAGTCAAAATACTAATCCAAAGGTGAGGTAGAAATTCCGTTGCTTGGAAAAGAGAAAAGAATCAAAATGGTTAAAAATGAATAAGCTCTAGTTAGGATGATTAGTCAGTCTTTTCTATCTTTATGAATATAACCTTAGCCTAATGTTTTATGATCATGGGTGTGATAAGTAATAACCTTTTGATTTAGACATTTGAACTGAAAAAGTTGTTTTCTCTAGATTTCACCATAGTTCATATGTAAAATTGATTTTGTGGGTATATCAACTGAAAACCCTCACGAGGCTATAACTCGTCCTTAAGGGTAACTTAAAGGTTTAAGGCCTTGTTGCATATGGTAAATGCAACCACGATGCCTGTGAAAGTGAGTTAGTTTATTATTTAATTAGTAGTGTTAGCTTTGAACACTTCTCTAGTATAACACATATTTGCTAAGAGACTAGCAAAATGCTAGTTGGTGTGATAAGTGCTCAAAAGTAATGATTTATAACCCCAATTATGTGTATGTTAGTCTCCATTTTATATTTAAATATTCTAATATGATGCAATTTGAGTTTTTTCAGGTCAAAGAACCTAAATGTGAAATATGGAGGGAAAATAAGTCAAACAAGTCAAAAAGGAGTCACTGGGAATTACAACTAAAGGCCTAGGGCAAAAATGTCATATTTGTCTCCATAAGTGCCAAGCCTAATGGGACTCTAAAAGAGGATAATAATTGAGTTAGAAGAGTCTTCAATTTGATCTCAAAGCCTTAATTTCGACTTCATAGGAAGATGAGATCAATATGGAAAAGAAGTCAAAGTTTCACAAGAATTAGGAAACTGAAAGCTGTCAGAAGCTGCAGCTTGGGAAATAGCCTGCAGGACAAAGTGGGCCACGTCCAACTTTGGTCCAACCAAATTTTACTTTTCCAGGATTGCTTCTAGAAAGATTACAGAGAGTTTGACACCAAATAAATATAGGATTAAGATCTATATCTAGACGAGCATTGATAAAACATAAAAATGATAGTTTACCTACGAAATGAACGATAAAACTCAAAACGTAAGTAAACTAAAACTATCTTATGTGCCTATATTTATCAAAGATTTTTACTCTCAATCCTATGAGATATAGTGGAGTAGATGATTCCTTCCACTCCTAGTCCTTCTGCATGCTGTGTTTTCTAGTCTAATTACTGTACTCTAAGTCTAATGAGAGATTTACGAAATGACAACTAGACTATGATGCAACTACCCACAAGATGCAACTAGTCGACTATTAGAACAACTATGGGAATGCTAAGTCGATTCTATGATAAGGAGTTAGAGGGGGATTGATTCCACCTTAACTCGACTTAATCCTACTAATGATGAATCATCGTAATCCGAATTGAACTGCTTCGCAGAACAATCTGGTTACTCCTAATCCCTAATTACACATGACATTTCTACCAATTCATAACTAGCATGTGAACGATTACACCCATTCTCATGGTGAACTAATCATTTCTAGAGTGGAAAGGAAATTACGACGACTCTACGATAATCAGAATCAAGCTTTCATCAAGGCTTCTCAACCCCCTCTAATGGAGGTTTAGCTGAGAATCATTACGCAATCATTCCCAATGGAATTCAAACAAGACATGATATAAAGATTTGAACTTTACTTGTTTAAACTCAATTCAAAACTACTCATGCAATAATTGAATTAAACTAATACTAACAAATAATTGAATCTACGAATTGAAACTAAACAATCAATGGAAATAAAACTAGATTATGGAGAACACTATTTTATTAATCTAATGAATAATAAAACAATGATTCAAATACTAAATTAATAATCTAACTAATCTAGGTCTAGCTATCTACGTAATAAGGGAATTTAGATCTAAACAATTGTAAATGATAAGAATCAAAATTGACAAACTAGCTATTTTAATTATCAAACTAATTAAGAACAATGATTCTAAGAGTTTAATCTAAAACAAGAATTGAATTTAAACTAAACTTAATTTAATTAATGAAAACTAGATCTAGAATTATCTATTGTTTTAGGTCTAACTAGCTACCATTAACTATCTACCATTGACAAAGAGCTAATCTTTTGTTTTTATACTTTCAGATCCAAAAATCGTGCATGGGCTTGGAGCCATGTTTTGGGCCAAAGAATCAGGCCCAAAACCCAATTCTTTCAGTCCAAAAAGGCCTCTTCAGCTGCAGTTGGCTTCAACAGACTTTTTGTCCACTTCTACTCATCTGATTGGGTCAAGGCTTAGACCATTGGAAAGTTCTTTCTGAGCCGGTCGTTTTGATATAAGGTAGGCCCAATTCCAAGGTCTGAGTCCAAAGATACGGCCTTCGGAAGTTCTTGCTGATTTTGCGTGCTGTTCCTGCCCGCGTCGACTTTTCAGCTTTTGACCGGGATTTAGAAAGGCTTTGTCTTCTTGAATCTAGACCTTTAATCACAGAATTCCTTAGCAACCGACCTTTGCTCCTTTATCTCACTAAAGTGGCACATTTCTGCACATAATGGACTTTGAAGCCTGAAATGCATAAAAACACGTAATCAGTATTAACTCTTAATTATCACTCACATAATTGGTCTAAAAGTATGACTGTTACAGGGTTAAAACTACAGTTTTGGGCTCTTATCAAACCACCCCCAAACAGCATTTTGCTTGTCCTCAAGCAAAGATGAGAAATTAGAATAAGTGACCAAAAATGGAGTTCTATCTACTCTTGTTTCGCTGAGTGCGATTGTATTGACCATATGCAACAAGGCCTTCAGCCACTAGGAATTCCCTAGTGGATGAGTTATAGCCTCGTGAGAGTTTTCCAGTGAAGGTACTCACAAACTTCTTCTATACTACAACGGCTAAGAAATAAAACTATTGTTTCCTTATTCATGCTCTAAATTAACTATACCTCTCACTAGCAATCAAGTCGAAACCTAAGCTAATATGTGCATAATAATCAATCATCTACAATAAACATATATACAATGAGTAATACTATGAAATGTCTAGCGTGTTAAGTTTTTGAAACTTCGAATAGCATCTTTAAGTAGGTTCTCACAATAATAGTCAAGATACAACACTCTGATTTTTCCACTCAAGTTTAAGCTACTCCGATTGTGCGGTGGGCACACTTTACCTTACAATCTCAATGACAACAAGGAAGTTCGAGTCGATCAAACACATCCGCCACTTACTATCACACTAACATATTCCTAATTGAGCTAGAGGTCTTTATTAGGTGTTGCGGGGATTAGGAGATGGTTTAAGAAGAAAGGAAATGGATATTCAAAAAGGACAAGTCTGAGATAATAGAGTCTTCATATTATGTAACTAGAGAAGACCGTGTTATTTACTTTTGCTTCTACACTTTGTTTCCATCCTTAGCCATATTTTTTTTTTCTTTTTCTTTGGCTTTTGACTCCTTTTATTCTATTTTTTTGGAGTTTTTATTTTATTTCTATTTTTATTTTTATTTTCTTTGGATGGAAATTTCTTTTCTTTATTTTCTGAAGCAATTAACTAACTTTTGTTTCCATTTGAGGTTTTTTCTCTTCTTCTTTCTTCCTCATTCTATTCTTAGACTTATCTAAATTGGGTAGGTTGAATTTTTTATTTTGTTTTGTTTGTAACAGGGTAAAGGATTTGTGGTTTATGAAAGGCTAAAGAAAGGCTCGAGGGGCGACTAGTGGAAAATAATTCATAGGTTTGAATTTCTGGGCTATATCGATCCAAAGAGGGCCTAAATTCTCGCTTAGGATATGGTTTAGTGATCAAGCACGTGGGCGTGTGATTTCTCTATCGGATTTTACTTCTCCCTTGTGTCATTTCTCAAATGTTTATTTCGAGATAAGGCTTTAGGCTATATTCTCACAGGATTTGTAGAATAAGTACTCTAGCCTAGATTTCAAAAAACTTATCGCTAACAATCATAGATACTCATGTAATATATTTATAGATAGATGCCAAGATTATTACCTACATATTAAAAGTTTCTTTTTCTAATGCAAAAGCTCATTGAGACTTCTAGATTATTAAGAGCATAGAGAAGGAAAACAATACCAATATTCCTAAGTGTATAGCATGAACTCATTTATTTATATTTTTGAATTTTTTTTGAAATTTTAACTAGAAAACAAGTGCATATTATACCTATCTATATCCTAACCGATGTCTTAATTACACGTGTTTCAATGCCCCCCCCCCCCAAACAAGAAGCATGCTTTGTCCTCAAAGTATTTAAATAAAGAGGGTAGGAAAAATACCATTGAAGCGCGTGAAATTCAAGAACATCTGCAAAACAAGTTTAGAACGTAATAATATAGGAAATAAAAAAACTGACGCAACTCTATAAGAGTTCCACCCATTATGGGTTTAACAATAATCAAATTGCTTGGGACATAAGCAGACACAAACTAGAATTAAAACTTACCTTATCTCCCACTTTATTCATCATCCTCCTCATCATCTTCTTCTATAAAGAAGTGAGGTTCCTTCGCGTCCTGCCATGCCATGATAATTTGCCAGGCTTCCCGCCATTTATCATCTATTATTGCTAACCTATTAAAAGCCACTTGGTCCGACAGGTGTAGGGTGCAACAGCGATGAGGTTGTATCCTCCATCCTTGCCAAGTCATTGCACGGAAAGATCGAATAATACTATTGGTGGTGGCGACGCGGTGTCGGGCCGTAATCCAATCCGTGAAACGTGTACAAAAAACAGGAAAGAAACATAACATAATCACGGGGAATTAGAGCAGGCATAAGAAGGTACTTATGCCTCATGCTATATGGGCTCGAGCTAAACTAGACATCAAGGTTATGGGAAGGTCATGGCACATACGCCCCATGGCTAAAGCAAGGAAGACATTTGCAAGTGGCATCATTCACGTAAGAAAACGCCATTCCCTAAAATATTTAGCATGATCCAAAAACATAACAGTTCCTATGTTCATGGACAAGCTACCAAAGGCGACGTTATATTCCCCTTGGTCCTCGATCACGGAAAATGCCACGCCCCATAGGACTCATGCAAAACTCATAAGTGTAGACATACATATTATCTACCCAATAGCACCATAGGTCTTGTATTTCAGCGGGCATAGCAAGTCCAAGAACAAATGCTAGCAAGAACACCGGTAATTTCCATTGGTTCATCATCAATGTTGATGGAGAACACTTGTTCTCCATCCGGTCTCTAAAAAGAAAATGCAGTTATTGTAAAAATAAGATGCTAGTGTTGGAGAATAAAGTGCATCAGTCTTACCATAAGCGGTTCCCAGCCCTAACGTATGTGATAAGCCTCGTGAAACCAAGCACCATAAGTAGTGCTTTGGAACAAATCTTGAAAAGACTGTTCGGTATCAATGTAGGAGATGTCATCTCAAAATTACAGCTCTAGAATAGCTGCGAATTTTTCTTGTCCACGGAAGTAGCGAGCGCGCAAGGCTCAATTGAAGCCTTGAAGTGCGCTCGATGATTTTGGAATTCCAGTGTTTGGCCGAGTCACGCTAACCTTTGAATGAGTGTGCTCTGTACAAAATTCGACAAATGTGTAGAGGTGAGTGTGCTCCTCACGGGGCGCGAGTGCGCGAGGTGTCTTGAAGATCGAAAAATGAGGCTAAAGCGTGGGAAGCGTGGGAGTGAAAGGTGAGTGATGGAAGTTAGGTGTAGTGTGGGTTGTGAGTGTAGAATGAATGAAGTTTATATAGGTTTTAAGTTGCTAAAACGGATCGAAAAGTTGCCAAAAAGTTTTTACGGCAGTTTTCGGAAATACTAAAATTTCCAAATCCAAAAACGGAAACAACTCATTTTCTTGATTCTAAAACAAACCTAGTATCTTTTAGGTTGAATTTAGGATAGAATCTACCTATTTTATCGAGATTTCATCCTACCATGATACTTATTCATAGATATGCCTAAACGGCTATATTTTCACCCACGACTCATAATAACTTCTAAAAGCGAAGGTCATATAAAAATCATCTTTGGAATAGATAACACCACCCCCAAACAATTTGGAAAGGTGGGATCAATATTAAACAACCACGCACAATAAAAATAACGACATTATATTAAAATTGACATTAAATGCCCTTCCTTTTACTACAAAATCCAAATTATGGAATTAAACCTTACATTAAAATAACTAACAATAATAAAACTACAAATAAAAAACATCAAACTATACTATCCCTAACCACTTCGGTATTGGTAGCGGAGGGCACACGCTCAGGAGATGGCTCTTGAGCTCCCGATGGGCTAGCACCTTTCGTTTTTCGGTGACGACGCTCGTGCCTCGATGGTGTGTCCTCAGAAGGAGAATCCCCGTGAGGTGGGAATCGTGCAAGCATGTCGGCCCGGAACTGGCCTTGAGCTTCTAGCTCAGTCCTCATCTGTTCCCACCGCTCGTCCTCCCGCGGGGATCGGATCTCGAAGTTATGATGGATAGTAGCATGTCGAGTCCGAGGTCTTCGCAGATAGTGTTGAGTGAATGCATGCCACGATGAATTACGGCCATGCGTTCTGCATCTGACCAACACCTCTCTAAGGCATCAGCATAAAAACAAGTCAAGTCCTCCTTATCCTTCGAGGCATTCTCATTTCCACCATCCTCCTCATCCTCTTCCCTATCCTCAGGTAACCTCCAAACTCGTTGGACACAATCCTTATAGATACGAGGATTTCGGTGCAGGGTGAGGTAAATCCTATCAGACGCCGGAGCTACTCTCAACTTCAGCATGATCTTGGTTATCAACACAGGGAGAGGTGCAATAGACTTCCCTACTCCCCTAATCATGTTAAGCATAAACTCCAAGATCTGAGAACTTCGTACTTACGCTCCCGGAGTATCCATAAAATGTGGAGGCGATTCATCCGATGTCGTGACCTTCTCCTTTCCTAGGACGTTCCGACCAATCCACTGAGCTGCAGCCAGCTGGTTGGTTCTGAGGGATGCCTGGCGAACACAATGCGAGCTCGCATTGTAGTTCCCTTCGGTAACTATCACGTTCATCAACGGCTCTACCCCATTATATTGGGACTCCTATAACGTGGCATCCAGATGGATTCTAGGCGGAATGCCTAGAATCTCAGCCAACAACCCAACAGTTATTTCCTTCCTCCTCTTCGCCACCATAACAAAAATTTTACTCCCCTCCAACTCCCTCGTATTGTAAAACCGTTGGACTAAGTCTTCGTGGTAAAAGGCTTCGATCGAGTACCACAAGCTATTCCAGTCTCTACTAATCATTTCGTCATCGTAAAACGGCGCGAAGTGGTCGCCAGTAAATGGTTGCTCCGGCAAAATTCGACGTTGTTGAGCCATTGGAGTGTTAGGAATGTAGTGGGGGTTTAAATGGGATGTGGGGTTGGAATTTAAGTCAACCAAATGAAACAAACAGTGGTGGTGGTGGTGGTGGTGGCGCCGACGACTTGAATTTTGTATTTTTCGGTGGTTTTGGTGATGTAAGTTGGTGGTGGTTTGGTTTTAGAAGATTTGAAGTGGATTTTTTGATGGTTAGTGGGTTAGTTTAGGTTTTTTTTTTTTTTTTTTTTTTAGGTTTTGAAGCTTTGGTGGTCGTTAATGGCGGTTTGGAAGTGAAGAACGCGACTGTTGGTGCAAAGGTAAGGGGCGCAGGTGCATTGCCGGTGCGCGCGGGTTGGGCCCAAGCCCAATTCGAAATTTTCGATTTTTCACGCAACTTCAAACTAAAATTGCAGCTTCGTTACCGATCTGATTTTTGCGAATGAGATATGGAAATGATCAGGAGAGAATTTCCAATCCAATGATCCATAAAACACTCTATTCCGACCGTGGATGACATATAAGATAGTAGAAAACGCCTCAAAGTGCGTGCATGACATACGTTATGCGAACGAATGAACTATAAATTCATAGAATATGTCAACCCGAATCGAATTACAATTAAACGGCCTAAACAACTCTAATGGGACATAAAATATTCTAGGACGGAAACACAACCACCCCACCCCCAAACAAATTTTTTAGAACAAAGTTTAGAAAATTTGTTTTTTAAGTGGGTCTTTTAAAGTCAGATTCCCGAGACTTCCTAGATTACTATGTTTATTCTTTAATATGTATATATATTTTTGTATTTTTTATTTTTATAAATACTGATTAATATATTTAAAAACAATAAGCAATAAGGACATAATTCACCCCAGTAGTGAAACATGATTCAAAAACCGAGAAAACATGCATGAGTTTAAAACGTGAATTATGTTAAACGTGGACTTAGGATCCGGTACTTACAACCACACACTCCATAGGGAGGGCCCGGTTACCTTAATGGTGCACTCACCAATATATGGAAATGAAAGGAAATGCACCAAACACAAAAATTGAGTCGTTTATAGTCAGATACTCGAGACTTTATCTAAATATATGTATGAACATGCAGTTTATCATATATCAACAACCGAAATAGTTGAGGATCATTCCATAAATAAATATCACAGAAAACATATCCAAACACAATCAAGCACCAAGATTTCCTATGACGCAACCTAGTGAACTGAACGCGAAGTCGGATAGACCTATAACGTAACCTAATATGCACCTTCTTTTTCATCTTTGAATGAGAGGGTGTCCTAGTAAATAAGTATGGAAAAGTGAATGGTTGTGGAAGATATGTTGGATATGGATAAGTTGTAGAAGGAAACATGTAAACAATGAGGATGTGGGTTTAGCACAAAACTCATTCATGGTGTAGGTAGAGACTGTCTCAAGTCTAAAAATGAAGGTGTCAAATGGTTTGTCCTTCTGAAATATTTGTTTACTAGGTGGATTTAAAAAATTATGAAGCACAGGAGAAACAAAAGGATCGAGTGCAAAGTCGAGATTCCTTTGAAAGGGTGGAAGGAGGGAGTCGAGGTGGATGTTGTGCAAAGTAGTTCTTGATATGGTGAATCATCACTTGCTCTAAGAAACTCATCGAATTCCTCATCTAGATTGGTCATATCCACATTACTATGGTAGTCCTCTATATCTTTGAGAAAGTCGTCTATCTCGTCCTCATCCATAATATGTGTATTGACTAGTGTAGGGATGAAAATGTTGGAGTCTGAACTTCCAAAGGAAAGAAATTTGGGCATATGATTATCAGGGAACGTGTTGTTGAAATAATCTCGAGCGAAGCTCTCGATCATGCTAACCTCTCCATCCATAGACGAATCGGGTACATGTGTCTTTGTTTTAAAAACATTTACTTCAACTGCAAGATGGCCAAAAGACATGGACATTGAACCATCGCGGCAATTAATGGCGCATTGGCGGGTTGCGGGAAAAGACGCCCTAAGATGATCGGGGACAGTCGTTAGTGACTTCACGTATCGAGGATGACAAAATCAGCCAGATAGTAGAAATCCTGAATTTTTACCAGCACATTTTCGACCACACCTTTAGGATACTTAATAGACCGATCAGCTAATTGCAACGTCATTTTAGTGGGTTGCATCTCGTCTAGACCTATTTGTTTATACAAATAAAATGGCACTAAGTTAACATTAGCCCCCAGGTCTAATAACGCGGTCATCGTATAGGAATCTCCTAAGGTGCATTATGCGATGGGGGCGGCGGGGTGGTCCTTGTACTTAACAATTCCATTATGTTCGGATAGAGTTGGGAATTGTTGCATTAAAAAGCGTCTTTTGGTATATTTGTCTTCGCCTAGTAGTACCACAACTCCTTAAGAAACTTAGCATGGTGTGGTAGCTTTTTAATAGCCGAGGAAGGGAAGGTTTATAGTTAGATTCTTGAAAATGTCCCTAATCTCCTCATAATTTGTATCCCTAGTTAACATGGCTAATTTTTGTGGAAATGGTGGTTTCGTCTATATTTAGCAATGGTATCACCCGGATGTTTAACCGTGGCTTTACGTTTCTTAGGTTGTGTTGTAAGTGGTACCTCTACGGTGGTAGGCTCTTGAGTTTCTATTTAGGTATCTAGTAAAATAGTAGGTATAGGGGCTCTTGGTGGGGGTAACTATAGGCATAGTTACTTTGTTATCAACCACTCTCTGCGAGAGAGTGGTGATGGCATTTAGCTCACCTACATTTTCATATTCATTACTAGTATTATCGGTTACCTCAAAAGGCTGTGTTTGTTATTTTAGGATTAGGTATTGCGTGACACGGAAACACACCTTTGGGTTGGGCTTTATCTTGGGCCAACTGTTGGGTTAAATTATTAACGGATTGTAGAAATTTGTTTGTTAGATTGAGCCATGGTTTGGAAAAGTTTTTGGCTCACTTGTATGAAGGTGTCAAGACGATCCGGTTGTGTGGGTGTAGTAGTCGAGGTGGTGGTGATTTGGAACTATCTCGCGTGAATTATTTATGGGCGGATTTTGATAGTTATTATTTATCGGGATGATACCTCTATTAGCATTATAATTATTATAACTACCTTAACCTTGTACTTGACCTTGTCGAGGTTGCACTTGGTTGTTGTAATTATTAAAATTACCCGACCCGTCCCTTGTCGTGGTGGAGCTTGGATAAAGCGTGCGTTGGCCTAACATATTGATTATTGTACCACGGAGGTGTGGCGTGTTGGTTATTTCTCCAACCGAAATTGGGATTTTGTCTCCAAAGGCGTTAGGTTCACTATTAATGGAACAAGCCTGTTCATAGGCTATAGGACGATGGAAGTCGGGATGCTCGGGGCTCAACGAAACTACATGGATTTGAATTTACATTCATGACGGGGATAGGCTTTTGTTGAAGAAATGGCCTCTACCTTTTTAGTGAGTGATTTGATTAGAGTTTTAAGCTCGGGATCGTGTTTAATTTCAAACATACGGCAGCCTTAAGCGTATTAGAAGAACTAGTGGAGCCGGTGGATATCGTCACTACCCCAGGTTGTTATTTCGCTTAGTTTGATCCTCTAAAATTTATAAGCCTCCTCCGAGGCTCCTTTACTTAAGAAACTACCCCATTCATTATCAAGGACTTCTTTATGGTGGTGTAGAACTTCTTTGAAAATGGTGGTGTAGCTAAGTTATGATGTGGACACTCTATAAGGAGATCGGTGAAACGATTCCAAGCCTCTGAAAATGATTCATGAGGATTTTGTCAAAAGAAATGAATCTTGGAAAGCATCTCATCCGTCTTTAGGGGTGGGTAAAAATGTTCCATAAACAGTTGAACAAGTTTAGCCCACGAGTCCAAAGAATTAGGCGTTTGGGCAGTTAACCAAGATGCCGCCTTATCGGCTAAGGTGAAAGGGAATACCCTCAGTTTAATTTGTTCCGCACCAACCGTAGGATGGTGGAATGTTGTTATGACTTGTTCAATCCTACGCATGTGTTGATAAGGTTTTTCATGGTCTAAACCATGAAAAACGGGTAATAAATTAAAAATATTTGGGGGGATTTGGAAATCCCCCACTGGGTTTGCTAGAATGATGCAAGATTTGGGGCTATCGCTCAAGGCTTTGTAGAAGTCAAAGAGAAGAGTCTCTCCTTCTTCAGGCATTATATCAGGTGGAGTGTGTGAAATAGTAGCTATAGGTGTAGTGGGTGGTATACTAGATAGAATTGTTTGTTGACGTTGTTATGTAATTACGTTTGGTGTTTTTGTTCGACCAGACCTTAATTTCATACAAGGCTAAGACCAAACTTAGCTAAACACATCAACACTCCAAACAATTTTGATATACTAGTATAAACCTCTAACAGGAGATGCGAGGTGTGGAAGAAAGGAATACCTGATTGCGTCCTTGCTTCGCTTATGAATAGCATCTTGTTTAGGCGTGTTCAGTGTATATAACAAGTTAGAACACTGAAAAACTTGAAAAATTGAAGTTCGAATCAAACCTGTGGAAATCCGGCAAAATTCAGCTCAGGGCGCGGGTGCGCTCACTTTGGGCACGGGTCGCGCTTAGTGTCAGTTCAAGTTACAGTGTTTGGGTGCGGGTCACGCTCAGCTTCTAGTAACTTGAGCGCAGGTGCTCTCCTTTTGGGCGCGAGTCGCGCTCCGTGCAATTTTTTTTTTATTTTTTTATTTTTTTTTCAAGGAAGTTTAATGCTGAAAAAGACAACCACAGTTAGAATCGAACAAGGGTGGGTGGGTGAAATGGGACTTTAAGAAAAGGAGTTATACTATGAAAACAATGCGAAAGTGAAACTAAGATGGCAGCGGTGCCATTTGATAAAACATAAAAATGATAGTTTACCTACGAAATGAATGATAAAACTCAAAACATAAGTAAACTAAAACTATCTTATGTGCCTATATTTATCAAAGATTTCTACTCTCAATCCTATGAGATATAGTGGAGTAGATGATTCGTTCCACTCCTAGTCCTTCCGCGTGCTGTGTTTTCTAGTATAATTACTCTACTCTAAGTCTAATGAGAGATTTACGAAATGGGAACTAGACTACGATGCAACTACCCACAAGATGCAACTAGTCGACTATTAGAACAACTATGGGAATGCTACGTCGATTCTATGATAAGGAGTTAGAGGGGGATTGATTCCACCTTAACTCGACTTAATCCTACTAACGGCCAATTAATTGTCGTAATCGAATTGAATCGCTTGTGAGAACAATCTAGTTACTCCTAATCCCTAATTACACATGGCATTTCTACCAATTCATAACTTGAATCTACGAATTGAAACTAAACAATCAATGGAAATGAAACTAGATTATGGAGAACACTATTTTATTAATCTAATGAATAATAAAATAATGATTCAAATATTAAATTAATAATCTAACTAATCTAGGTCTAGCTATCTACGTAATAAGGGAATTTAGATCTAAATAATTGTAAATGACAAGAATCGAAATTGACAAACTAGCTATTTTATTTATCAAACTAATTAAGAACAATGATTCTAAGAGTTTAATCTAAAACAAGAATTGAATTTAAACTAAACTTAATTTAATTAATGAAAACTAGATCTAAAATTATCTATTGTTTTAGGTCTAACTAGCTACCATTAACAAAGAGCTAAGCTTTTGTTTTTATACTTTCAGATCCAAAAATAGTGTATGGGCTTGGAGCCATGTTTTGGGCCAGAGAATCAGGCCCAAAACCCAATTCTTTCAGTCCAAAAAGGCCTCGTCATATGCAGTTGACTTCAACAGACTTTTTGTCCACTTGTGTTACTCTGATTGGGTCAAGGCTTAGACCATTGGAAAGCTCTTTCCGAGCCGGTCGTTTTGATATAAGGTAGGCCCAATTCCGAGGTCTGAGTCCAAAGATATGGCCTTCGCAAGTTCTGCTGACTTTGCGTGCTGTTCCTGCCCGCGTCGACTTTTCAGCTTTTGACCGGGCTTTAGAAAGGCTTTGTCTTCTTGAATCTGGACCTTTAATCACAGGATTCCTTAGCAACCGACCTTTGCTCCTTTATCTCGCTAAAGTGGCACATTTCTGCACATAATGGACTTTGAAGCCTGAAATGCATAAAAACACGTAATCAGTATTAACTCTTAATTATTACTCACATAATTGGTCTAAAAGTATGACTGTTACAGGGTTAAACCTACAGTTTTGGGCTCTTATCAAGCATGTAAGCCAATATATAAGGCACAAAAACCTGAGTTTATATGATCTAGGAAATTTAGTGTTTGCATCTTAGATCTAGAAGTCAGAGAGAAGAAAGTTTAGACCTTTTCACCATTAATAGCTATAAAGATTATTCCTTTTCATATTGTGTTCATAGCATAGTATGAGGGGCTAATCTCCCTTCTCTTGGGAGGGGAGATGAAGCCTTTTTCGTATGTTTTAGTTTAGTTCTTCTTCTATCATGTTTTAATTAAATCCCTCATTGAGTTTCTTCTTATTCGTCCATTGATCTAACACTCCTGTGGAGGTTAGGAGGTCTTAGGGTAATTCAAGATTGTGTAGAGCCAAATACCACAAACCCTAGATTCTTTTATTCTAGTTTTTAGTGTTCTAGTGTGATGATTGGATTCTTTATGACACCTCAATTAGTTGTATGGTTAATGCCACATGTGGATTTTCCATGACACCTATAGTTGTATATTGAATGCCACTTAAAGCACAATTTGGTTTGATAGAAGATATCGTTGGAGATTGAAGAAGTATTTGATGGAAAGATAGAAAGCACGCTGAAAGCCACATATTATCATCATGGTTATGAGCATAAGGTTTGTAGGTATGGTGAGTTTCTATTGGTGATTTATATTAAGCATGATAGATAGATTTATTAGACTAATTCTATGATTTTGGTGGATTCATCTCTCCCAAGATATTCTTTCTCTTGATTCATATTCATATATTTAATTTAGTTTATTTTATGCATAGTTTAAATCTCAAATCAAATCAACTATATATTAATTATTACTTAGCTACATCTTTTACTTGCATCCATTAGAGTAATTTAGATTAGAAATTTCTATCATCATCACTTAATTATTTAGAGTAGGATTGATACCTTGCTAGCCACTATACTAATCAATATTTAATAGGCTAAGTAAGATTTGCAAAAGATACGTAACACAAACAATGACATATAAATAATTACGTGTTGCGTGCTTTTTCAATGGCGCCACTGCCCGCTCTAAAGTGATTAGGTGATATAATATTTAATTTAGGAATTCATATAGTATAAATTGCATATTTAGCATAATTAGATTAATTTAGTTTAATTCAATTAGATTTGCATAGTAGAAAGTATTTGCATAAAGTTTAGTGTTTGTTTAACAGAAAAGAATAGTACAGAAAACATATTTATAAATTTTAAAAAATTCTAAAATTTTACAGAGTTGATCTGTACAGTATCGGTAATTTATTGAAATTTTTTGGAATTTTTAGTAGTTGTCTTACCTGAGTAACTAACATCGTCTTTGCAGTACCTCATTTTCAGTTTTTAGGACGCAAGCATCTATAAAAACAGCCGAGCAGAGTTATTTGCACATTATCAAAAATTCTAAATTTTTTACAGGAGGAACCTCGACACGTCAGGAGCTTCCAGTAAAAATTTGAGTACTTTTTGACCTGTTTTGACCACTTAACTAGTTGTTTGTTTTCAGTGTGTTTCTGCAGCTTTTCAGGACCAAGGTCTCTGGAAGAAGAGTCGAGAAAAAGGATCTATAAAATTCTAAATAATCCAAACTTTTTACAGGATCATCCCTGACACGTCAGGAGACTCTAGTAAAAATTTCGTGATTTTTAGTGCTCTTTTACGTATTTATTTAATCGATTGTTTACAGTGTGTGCAGAAAACTTCTTCACTGGACTCTGCAGGATTTAACAATACAGAAGAGGAACATGCGGAAGATGAAGAAATTCTTAGATTTCCATGCAATGAGTGCAAAAATTTAGAACATTTTGACATAGATACTGTAAAATTCTATTTGATGTCGAAGGGTATTGATATGACCTATGACCCATTCATTTTGCACGGAGAAGAAGTGCAAGTTCCTGTAGAAGATGAGGGTTTTAAAAATACAAACATCAACCACACTGAGACATATGAGCTGTTTAAAGCAACAAATGAAAGTAATTCTAAGGAAATTCCTGTCGGTGCAAAAGAAGAAGCTAAGCTTCAAAAGGCGATTGAGGAAGCTGAAAAACCATTGTATGGAGTTTCTAAGTACACCAAATTGGATGCAATGGTTTCTTTGTATACCCTAAAAGCAAAGAGGGGTTGGTCTAACAGTAGCTTTACCGAGTTGTTGGAGATACTTGAAGATATCCTTCCTGAGGATAACATTATTCCTCGGTCACATCATTCAGCAAGGTCAATGTTAAGAAAGTTTGATTTGGATTTTAAACAGGTGCATGCATGCGTAAATGGTCGCTTGTTATTTTGGGATAAAGACGAAGATTTGGTGACTTGTCGAAAGTGCAAAACCTCACGATGGAAAGTCGATCCCCACACAAAGAATGTACTTGAGAAGGTTCCAGCGAAGGTTCTAAGGTATTTTCCTATGATACCTAGGTTCAAAAGGATGTTTAGGTCAATCAGCAAAAGATTTGACTTGGCATGCTTCTAATAGAAGTAGTGATGGAATCATGCGTCATCCAGTTGATTCTCCGGCTTGGAAACATATTGATAACAGTTGGCCATCTTTTGGAGAAGATGCCCGAAACCTACGATTGGGTTTGTCTACTGATGGTGTCAATCCTCACCGCACCCTCAGTTCAAGGTATAGTTGTTGGCCAGTCATTTTGGCCATCTATAACTTACCGTCGTGGCTATGCATGCGAAAGAAATATCTAATGTTGACATTGATAATCCCCGGGCCTAACCTGCCAGGTAAAGACATAGATATTTATTTACAACCGCTAATTTCTGACCTGCTGATTTTATGGAGAAATGGAGTGCAAACTTATGATGCATGCACAAAAACCACATTCACATTAAGATCTGTTTTAATGTGGACGATTAATGATTTCCCAGCTTTAGGTAACCTAGCTGGATGTGCAACAAAGGGTAGAGTGGGATGTCCAAAGTGTGGTGTTAATACACGTGCGGAATGGCTGAAATATAGCAGAAAATTCTCTTACATGGGTAGTAGAAGGTTCCTTCCAGATGATCATCCATTTCGTTTCAAGAAAAGTTGGTTTAATGGGAAACAGGAGCTTGACCCAAAACCAATTCCTTTGAAAGGTGTAGAAATTTTTATGGAGGTAGATACTATTGAAGCTGATTGGGGAAAACGACGTAAAAACATTTTGAGAGAAGATTGGGGGAAAGCCATAGGACCAAAAAAAAAGAAAGTGAGGAATGGGTGTGCAAATGAAAGTTGGATTGGGAGTAGCCACAAAACTGACCAAAAAAAAAAGTAGAGAGGGCCAAATATGGAAAAAAGATCTATTTTTTTTTATTTGCCTTATTGGAGACACCTTTTGATATGACATAACTTAAATGTTATGCATATAGAGAACATCTGTGAAAGTCTACTTGGAACATTGTTAAATATGAAGAAGAGATCAAAAGATGGTGTTAAATCTCAGCAAGACTTGGAAGAGTTAGGAATAAGAGTAGACTTGCATCCTAAACGAGATGGGAACAGAACATTACTTCCTGCAGCGCCATACACCCTGTCAAAAAATGAGAAACAAATATTTTGTGAAAGATTGAAGTCATTGAAGTTGTCAGATGGGTATAGTTCAAATATCTCTTATCGTGTTTCTTTGGATGATCATACTATATATGATTTAAAATCTCATGATTATCATGTGTTATTGCAACAATTGTTGCCTATGGCTTTGAGAAATCTTTTACCTAAAGGCCGAGGAACACAATTTTCAGACTCTGCTCGTTCTATAATGAGCTTTGCCAAAAGAGAATCGATCGGGAAAGAATGGAGAGCTTGGAGGATGAAGTGGTTCAGACAATGTGTCTATTGGAGCGATACTTCCCTCCATCGTTCTTTGACATTATGGTGCACTTGAAAATTCATCTTGTGGAGGAGGCATGCCTTGGAGGTCCTGTACAATTTCGTTGAATGTATGCCTTTGAAAGGTATTACTATCTCACTAGCTAGGAGGCTTTTTCCACCAAAAGAAAGATTTTTTTGAAAAATGTTAATTCCTAAAGCAGACATATATTATTATGTTTTAGGTACATGAAAGATTTAAAAGCAAGTGTAAGGAACCATGCTAGGCCTGAAGGATGTATGGCTGAATGTCACTTGGTTGACGAGTGTGTTAGATTTTGTGCTAAGAATATGGAAAATGTTAAATGTAATAGTGAGCAAGTGAGTAGAAATGACGACAATGATGAAAACTCCATTATTCCTGAAGGTAAACCTCTACTAAAGGCGACACCAATTACATTAACTGAATCTATGCTTGAAGCAGCACACCTTTGCCTTTTGTTCAATTTCAAGGAAGTTCAGCCATACATTGAGTAAGTAAATTTACATAGCATGGTAAGTTATACTTCGTATTTGTTAGTATTTTTAATTTAACACCTATCAAGCCGAGAACACAAAAAAGAACTCCTCCGAAAGGATTCTAGGTTGGGTAAAAATGAAGGTGCGTTAACAACCAAACACATCGAGAAGTTCAGTGAGTGGTTTAAAACTGAGGTGAGGAAGTCATGTATTTCATCGTGACTTTTTAAATGCATAGCGTTAATAATTTAACATTTAAATCTCTTTTTGTGTGCATTTAGATTGAAACTGAGAAGAAACACAAACCTGTATCTAAAGTGTTGGATTGGTTGGCTGATGGTCCTTTTATAGATGCTTTGAGCTATAAAGGTTATTTGATAAAGGGTTTCACACAAAGGATGGTGAGAAAGGAACTCAAAACTCTGGAGTGTCATTGTCATCTAATACCCTATGTAGGGCTAGTGCTAAAGACACCAGGCAAGTTGAGCAAACGGTGATTTATTATGGTGTGATTAGGCAAATTATTTTGCTAGATTATGGTACATTTAAGTATCCAGTTTTTAAGTGTGATTGGGCAAACGCGGGAAGTGAAATTAAATTTGAGGAGGGATTTACATTAGTCAATCTCCATCAGAGTTTGTACCACAAGCAAGATCCGTTTATCCTTGCATCCCAAGATGAGCCGGTTTTTTACTATCGAGAATCAAGTGATAGCAGTGGTATGTGGTTTTGAGAGCACCTCCTCGTGGATTCTTTGATTTTGAATGTGGTGCTGATGAAGATCTTGGCAATGTATCCACACCACCACCGCCTTTTGAAAACGTTGAGTTGGTTAATGACATAGAAGATGATGGAGTTCATGCGCATGAGCGTAAGGATTGTCCAGGAACGTGGTACCAAAAGAAAAAATAGCATTAATTGTATCAGTGTGTTAGTTTTTGTTTTTGAGTTATAGTGGTGTGTTTTCATTTTTCTGATTTTTAACGTTTAGTTTTATATAAGAAGTAAATGGTTTCTTTCTTTAATTTATTTGAGCTTTTCCACTGTTTTATTGTAATGACACTTCCGAAATGGCTTGAATATTAATTTTGTTTGTTTTAAGGGGACACACAAACTCAAATGTTGATATTGCATTTGTATATATTTGCGATAACTAATTCCTTACTTTTTGTGTATTTGTGAAGAATGTCAGGGGGAAATAAAAAGAGAGAGTTCACCACGGTAAGGTATTTTAGATATAATTTTCTCGCTTTGCTTAGTTTGATCATGTTATTCAAAATTCTAATTTATGTTTGGTTATATATTTAGTATCAATTAGCTGCAAGAGCTAAGGTTCAGAAATTTAGAAGGGCAATTGCAGAAGCAAATAAGAAGAATGCACAAGTAAATACAGGTGTGCTCATGATTTTGAAATTGCTAGTCTGTATAGCTTTCATGTTTATGAGTATATAATGTTAAATATCAGTTTTGTTAGTCATTTGAATCTCCACTTCCTGATGAGTGCACATTGATAAAAGAAATCAAACTTTATTATAATGACTTAATGATCTCATTACAATCATTTGTTTTTATACTCATCATTACAAACCTAATCAGTTAGTTACAAGTTTGTTATAAAGGAAGCTTCGATTGTAACTTCCTTCTTGCGGTGGAAATGGGCATTGAAGTGATTACGGTTCCTTGCTCTCCAAGCTTTCTTCAATACAATCTATTAATCTAATACACCCCTCAAGCCATTGTGATGTAACAATGAGCTTGTTTAGGTGACACCCCTAAATCTGAAGATTTCTTAACTAAAAGCTATTTCGGCGGTTCAAATCTGGAAGAACTCAATCCTTTAGTAAATACGCCGACAATTTGATCCCGAAAGTCTGGATATCTTGAAGCTTTAGTACTTTGTTTGTGACTTGATCTCTGATAACATGAAAATCTACTTCTGTGTGCTTTGATCTTCAATGAAACACTGGATTCATTGAAAGTGGAATGGCACTAAAGTTATCACACCAAAGTATTGGTGGCTGATGTAGGAAAATCTGTAGATCTTTGAGAAGAATACATAGCCAAGCCATTTTAGCACCTGTAGATGCTAAGGATCTATATTCTGTTTCAGTAGAACTTCTTGAAATTGTAGAACTTCAGTTACAATCATCTGTTTTTATACTAATCATTACAAACCTAATCAGTTAGTTACAAGTTTGTTATAAAAGAAGCTTCGATTGTAACTTCCTTTTGCCGTGGCATTAAGCGGAAGTGATTCTGGTTCCTTGTTCTCCAAGCTTTCTTCAATACAGTCTATTACTCTAATACACATATCATGCATGTTTATTACTTTATGAGATGTACAATCTATTATTACAGGTCAAGTTAAACTGCGTAGCAAAAAAGTTTCCGAAATGGAGAGGTTGCCAAACCAGTGACAAAATGATCAAAATATAGAAAGGGAAATAGATGTGGAAATGTAGCCATGACAACAAGAAAATGATCAGCATATAGACATGCCAATCCAACACCCAAATGATCAGGAAATTCATTGGAAAGATTAAGGAATAGAGGCAGAGGGAAACACATCTCAAGGTTCAAACCATCCTGAAGAGCAAGGTACCAAGAAGGGTGTGAGGGGACCGACAACGCTGACTCACTTGGACACAAAAATTGGTAAAAAGAAGGTTGTGGACTTCATTGAAAAAGGTCAACCAATTCGTGAAAATTCTGAAATATACAACATCTACTTAGGTAAATTATCAAGGGCTCGTGTTCCAATTAGGTATACTACTTGGCATAAAGTTGACAAAGTAAACGTTAAGGACAAGTTATGGGATCTGATAAAGGTAATCTTCTTCTTTTTTTTTTTTTTTTTTTTTTTTCCATAGTGGAGAACTTGAGATATGATTAAATAAGTATATATTATGATTTTAGTTTGTTTAAATGTTATAGCAACATTTTATAGTACCGGACAGGGAGGTAGTTAAGAAGCAGACATTTAAGACGATTGGGAAGAATTGGCGTGGGTACAAAACTAAGTTGAGAAAAAAGTTTTATGATGCTTTTGATAATGGCAAGGATAGACTTGCGAACTGCCCCAAAAAAAAAGGCTAGATGATTGGAAAGCATTTGTCGCCTATGTTTCTCACGACGACTACAAGGTATTTTTGGTCATATATATAGTATGACTTGCACAAAAAAGAAATTATTACTAATTTAGTGTCACTTTTGATTTCCTAGATATTAAGGCAAAGAGGAAAGGAAGTAGTTAAGAAGCACAAGATGCCCCACACTTCTAGTCGTAAAGGTTTTGCTAGATTGGAAGATGGCATGGTACTATATTTATACTTAGATGATTTATGTTTAGCTTGCTATAGTTTTTTCTCGACAAATAATTTTGTGTTCACCTTTATTGAATTCTATGTTCCATTTATCTATTTTGTAGAGACGTAAAAACAAAAGTCATTTGCCAGTTACAAGAACCACTGTATAGGTTGTAGGCCACAGGAAGAAGAATGGGGAACAAGTTAATCAGTACATCAAAGAAACAATAGTATGTCATTCATTATTTAAAAAATATATTCATAGATATATGCTACTGCGGTGGTGATGACTCAAGTTAATTATTTTTTGCCTTGTTCTCTTTGATTTTAATATAGGATCAACTGAATGAAAAAGACTGTACTACGGATTGTGGAAAAAATGATGCTCTATCACAGGTTTTAGGTCCGGATCCTAATGGTCATGCAAGAGGAGTTGGATTTGGAGTTACACCAACAACTTTATATGGTGTTCAACAGTATTCAGTGAGGGCGAATGAATTACAACACCAATATAATAATGTCTTGAATGAATTATCTTATGTCAAGGAGCTTGTAGCCAAATTGTTGAATAATCAAGAGTTATATCCATTTTGTTTTTGTATATTATATATATATTGGCATTTACTATGATATTAATCTTTTTTCAGTCGAACAATTCATTTGTTGAACCTTCTGCAGAGCCTGCCTGTGAAGAACAAATTGCCCCTACACAAAAACCCCCTGAAAATCACAGTGACCATCAAAGTCATTCTAAGCAAAGCAATTAGAAGTCAAACTCAGTAGGTTTCCTATACTTAAAACATTTATGATTTGACCATATCTATAGAGTTTGCTTTTTAATGTATTTTCATGCAGGGAGGTCGTTCATCTAATCCAGTGAAGTGCAAATTGTTTAGACTTGTCCCAGAAGATGTCGTGGCAGAAGGTCTTTGTTACACTGATAATCCTACAACCACAGTGCATCATTCACCTCTCGGCCTTGGTTATTCAAAGGTTTCCATTGACATTGCAATTCAAAAGGATGCACTACTCGTTAGGGGAAATAGATATTTGAAGACAATAGAAGATGATGTGGGTAGCTTTGTGGCTTGGCCAACAAATTCTATAGTAAAGTCTTGATGTGATGTTTACACCTTTGGAGTGCTTGAGTTTTGGTGTTTCGGAACATTGCCTAAACTTTGAAAACATTTTATTTCCTTTCATTTTTGTCTATTAATGTATTGAAGGCTATCTAAACTTTGAAGTATGTTATTTACTTATGTTTTGGAAGTCTGAATGGTTAAGTTGCTTCTTTTGGTTCTTTATTAATTGCTCATTTTAAAGTTTGTGTAATTGAATGCTACATGTATACTAACTATTGTTGATTTCATCTTACATGCAACCATTTTTTTAACTCCGCTTGTGTAAAGCTATAGCTTTACATTGCCGGTCCCAAGCCCGGGTAAAGGAGGAGGGGAAAAGGGAAAATTGAAGAGAAAGTTGATGATGGAGTGAATGATGCCCTTGCCCTTAAGAAGGCTGACATGGAGTGAATAGATGTCTTGATGTTGGTGTAAGTATTAGGCTGTGCTTCTTCCTTGGAAATGTTGTTGTTGGATCTATGTAAGTGTAATATAGGTCATATTATCTTTTGTTCTAGAGTGATGGCTATGAGTAATTTGCATCAAGTGGCATCATTGGCTTCGATTCTATTCTCTGTAAGAATCCTATTTGTTAAGTATAAGCCACAGAAGCAAAGTTATTCTCAAGATCTATTAAATGCTATCTACTATATGTTCAGGTGTCTATTAACTGCTATCTACTATAGGATCGATATTCGGTTAGAGAATGACATGAACAATGCTGGTATTCCTCTTCTTCCTTCTAGTGCCAAAAACAAGATGATCTCAGTTCTGTAAGTGTTCCTACTTTTTGTACTTGCGTCTATTCAATCATATATCTTAATTTCCTTTAGGAACGATTTTGAGAGGTGTATACTGTGAGGAAAAAGGGAGGTGATGATAAATTACTCCTGTTGCTTGGATAATATGATGTGGTGAACATTTCAAAATTTCTTATTTTTCATGGTTACCTCTTTGAGTCTATCCTTAGGTTGGCAAGATAATGACTTAGCTTCATTTGCCTATCAACTGAATGTGTTTAGATGCATCTATAAGTCATGTACGCTGTTCATATTGCATTAATTTCTCCAATCAAATTGAACTTCTCGATTTCTTGGTAAGATCCTAAAAACAAGTATACCTTAATTTGTGATTTTAGTATAGAAGAACTATCATGCAAGATTAAAGACCTTGTCAGAAATGCAAAGAAAGCAGAAGCTGGAATAGTTGCCCTGAAAATTTCATACCTGAGGACATTCCATAGGCACTCAAACATCGTGATCATGGACTCGTGAGTCTTTCTTGACTTTCTCATTATGTTTATTTTGCATCCTTTTCAAAGCTTATTACTCTAGCTTGATGATTGGGCACTGTGTTTATGTGTTTAATTTATACGTGTATACATCGTTGAAATACTCAGGCATTGTGATAATTCTAAAATCGTTGCAAGTGAGCTTACAAACCTTGGCTTTAAGAACTGTTGGATCGTGTCTGGTGGGTTCTCTGGGACCAGGGGATGGTTGCAGAGTCAGTTAGGCACAGAGCCAAATGTTTCTTCTTTGGAGGTCATGTTACCATCTCCTGCCATTTCCCCAGAAGTCTCAAAACTTCAATCTAATGAAATGTTTCTTCCTAAGAACACCGAATAGTTGTTGTTAACTTTTATTAATAAAAGATTGTTCACAATCTACATTTTGGTTGTTTCTCATAACGTACCAAATTTTTATTTTTATATTTTGTGTTGTTTTCTTGTCAGATACTAGGAAATGAAGTTTTAAAATGTACAAGCATTAGTACTGCGCCAGATATGAAATTAACAGGCGCAACAGATTCAGTGCCAATCCATTACTGTTTTGTGTTTTCCTCCTGCTTGTCTTCAGATGATTGGGAAGGAGCTTGGTTTTCCACCTGCCATTAATTGTTCATCTTCTGGAAATGTGACTTCTAGGTCTGAATCACAGTCACAACAGCCTACACATAGCATTCATGTGAATCCCAAGTATTTAGAGGCGAGGCAGCGCCTTCAGCAATCTGGCAAGGTAAGACCATTTTGCGTATGATGTATACTTATAGCTTTCATTTTCTAAATATGAATTGTAAATTTTTGCTGTGTTATTCAATTTAAAAGTGAATGGTGTGTAGTTGGTCTTTGATGTGAACTTCCATTTCTCTAAATTGAGTGAGTTGTTCAAGGAAAGCGCAACAATGTACATCAAGAGACCTTGGGTCATAAGGGAGTCAGACTTGCGTGTTTTTCCTTTTTCCGTGAATAGGATGTTTGGTTGATACTTAGTTGCAGGCTTAACGACCGTTATGGGCACATCGCCATTAGGATAAGCTCCTTGGTGTTAACTAATAAGGATGTTTATGGGGTTAGGGCCAAACCTTTTTTTTATTTGGCCTTCCTGTGGGAGCTTCTCGAGCTAGGAAGTGGTAATACAGTTTTATTTTATTTGGGATGATTAGAGCAACCACATTCACATTGAGTCACAGGCTAGGGCATATCTTAGAAAATTTAGGCACTAGGACTATGATGCTCTTTTTTTGCAAGAAATGGAGACATATGAAGGACCTCCCTCTCGAGTTTATTCTCTTGGGATTGATTCTCCAAGGAGACTTTGGTGCTCACATGTTCTTTTTTTAACATTTTTTCTCTTTTCCGTATTCGTTATGTTGATTATTTTCAGAAAATATCATACATCATTTTGGACTTCGCTAATTGCCCAATTGGGTCTATGTGATGTAGGTAAAGGGAGTCAATGCCAACAGTGGGATTTCAATTCCCCCAGATGATGATGATGTAACTCTTATTGGAAGAATCCATTAACAGTTGAATGGAATTTCTTGTTACTTATTTGCAATGTAATTCATTGAAGGATATGAATGGTGCAAAATGAAATTAATTTTTTTTTTAATTTTTTGAAAATTAGACATCACTTTTAGAGTGATTTGGAATGACATTTGACATCAGTTTTCAAGTGATGTACGAAAATGTGTATAACATCACTTTTTAAATGTTATACTATTAGTTTACACTTCACTGTAAAAGTGATGTTAAAATATTTTCTGAATCACAATTTCGTATCACTTACAAAAGTGATGTTGAACCAATTAATATTCATCACCTAACAAGTGAAGTCTATTCTAATAACATCACTTTTGGGCATCACTTTTTTGAGTGATGTGATTTCTACGCCCCTATGTCCTACGAAACACTTACAACAACACTTAACTAAATCGCTTTTAAGCGTGATGTCAAAACTTTCGACTTTCTACGACACCACTATTGTCATCACTTGCAAAAGTGATGTCATAGTATTTTGACATCACTTTTCGAGTGATGTCAAATCTCATTTTTGTTGTAGATAACCTCACTTGGTCCTGTTCAATACACACAAAGTGTACTAGTGTAATCCTTTAGTCAAGATAGACTAATACCAGATTATACTACAACCGTACCAATGGTTTCTCCAAATCCATCTAGGTTGTGAACGTTTACTTATACTTTATAAGGTACTGATGATATGATCTTACGTGGTGTCACCACACACCATATCATCTACAACATAAAGTATTAGACGCATGCATATAACTAATAACATATATAATATGCATAACATTTGCCCATATGATTCTCATTCAAAATATAAAGAATTAGAGTTAATACAAAAGTAATGCTTTTAGTATATAACCCTATCACTATTGTCCATGGAGAGCGGCCTCAAGGAGTTGTTCGCCACAGTGACCTTCACCAATGCAATCAGAAAGAACACTGATCTATTTAGGTCGCTCATGAAAGAACACTGACCAACCTCTTTTTGTGTGTTTAGATGGTGTATGGATGATGTAGATAGATGATGATCGTTGAACAAAAAGAAGCGTATCAAAACCTAATTATCCCTCAATAAGTAAAGGATGAGTAGGGTATCGTTCCACTTTTAAGTGTATGTTTATATGAAGGACAGGACTGGAAAGGGGGTTTGAGGGATTAAAAACTAATATTGTAGAGATTGTAGATACTAAACTAAGTTAAACTAACTAAACTATTGAGAATTTATAAGAGAGGGAATTCAAGAGATTAGAATCCACCAATGCTTTTGATTCAATGACCTTTTGCTTCATGTTGTTCTCAGTAGACTTCAATCAGGTAATCGGCGAGTGCCGATGCCCTCTTGGATGGATGCAACATCATTAACAATTAACTTCTACTCAAGGTTGTTCCTATGTTCATGTTACTAGTATCTTCTTTCCTTTTATGTGAGCTTGGCCTATTCAATGAATCACCATCTAAGGCAAACACAAGGAATACTTCCCTTACTCTAAAACACTACACAACTAGAAGAAAAGTAGAGAATAATAGTATAATATTCAATTACAATAAATAAAACTCTATTCTAGCATTATATTGATTCGCGATAAATAAAAGCATGTTACTAGCAAATATTCAATTCAATAAATAAAACCCTAAACTAGCATGATATTCAATTGTAATAAATAAAAACCTTAATCTATACTTCCATCCCTGGTGTGGGCAATGGAACTAATAACTAAAAACATAAAGAACTAACCCGATTGAAGAACACCATAAACCCGGAAGAATCATTAAACATTAAGCATCGGCTTCATCTCCTCCCTTGAAGGAGAAGATTAGCCTTCCATATAGAAGGAAGAATCTGAAGAAGCGAGAAGAAGAAGAGTCGAAGAACATAAGACTAGAAAGACTAATTTATTAAGACTCAAACTAGTTAAAACCGATCTTTTATTATTAATCTCTCTGCACTTTTTCAAGTTCTGGAGACAAAAATATAAGTGAATTGGCAAATTACATGAGGCACTTAGGTCCTCTATTTATAGGGGTTACAATGAGCTCTAGAAGCATTCCAAACCGTCATTTGTTTCCTAATACAAATAGACTTCTTTCAGAGTCCAACTTCATGTCCAAAACTGAGAAGGAATTGGCTACAGTGTCGATTCATGCGTCTGGACTCATTATCCATGCGTCTCAGACTCAAGCAATGCGTCTGGACTCACGATCTATGCGTCCCAGATGCGAGCATTGAGTCCAGACTCATGATCCATGAGTCTCAGACTCAGAAGTCTATTTTCCCTCTTTTGCTCCATCCTTCTATCCTCTTTTGCGGGCTTTGGTCCAAGCAACGAATCTTTTGGTCTTGGGCTTCCAAATAGGCTTTAAAATAGGTCCAAGTTGCATCTTTAATAGCTCCAATTCCTTGGCCTTCTCCATGATTGTCCACGGGCCTCCCATGTGATTATTGATGCTCCGAATTACTTCGTTTTACCCCATTTTCTCTAATATTCTACAAAACTCTCTTTTTCACCTGTAGAATCTTAAAACACAACTTATAAACACTATTAGTCCACTAAGATGGCTAAATAAGAGGCATAATCGAGGGTTAAATAGCACTTTTGAGCACTTATCACAACTCAACTAGCCTTTTGCTAGTCTCTTAGCAAATAAGATAAAAATAGATAAGTGATCAAAATCACATCCTAATAACAAAAATAAAATCCTAACTCATTTTCAAGAGGCATCGCGATTGCATTTTTACCATATGCAACAAGGCTTTAAACCTTTAAGTTCCCAAAAAGGACGAAGTTATAGTCTCGTGAGGGTTTTCGGTGATATACCCACAAAATCAATCAATAGCATGTTCAAGAATGATAGTATTTTTTCAGAGAGAGAAATTCCTTACCTACTTAGTGCTTACCCCAATAGGCGGTCTCCATTGCTAACTACATTTTCGCAAGAAAGACTCATAGATTATGATGGGAGATAGTAAAAATTGACAAAATTCTCAATCAAGGTTTATGTGTGTACTTAGTCAATCTCCTATACTCTCCTATCCAAGAAACGGAATCCCTAGTTTACCATAGGTAGATAATCTCGACTTTCAATCCTCACCTGGTCATACTCACCGAGGAAAAGAATCTCTCGGAAGATGGTCTACTATTTTACCTCATGTATGTGGGGAAAAGAATAATGTATCTGAACATCCCACATACTACCTTGAAAAACAGACTTCAATAAAAGTAGTCTCATGGAAAGAATGTCAATCACATATGAAGTGTCGGGTCCTTCACTTTAGCATCCTCTCACCTATTCTAGACTTCGTACCATACTATAGTGATAAGTCATGGGTTATAACTTGGCTTGGGTATTGGTTTATGAAGGAAAGGTAAAAAGGATTCTAAGGTTGTTTCTGAAAAACACTAAGGTTTTTGCTTCTTTCTTTGGAAGATTTCTTTAAACTTTGTATTGCAGAGAAAATTCTTCCTTTGTCTTTTCCATCCATTCTGTTCAACTTTTTTTTTTTTTTTTTTTAAAGCTCAGTGGTATATCCTTGATTAGTACTGGATATGCTTGTTTTCCACTAGCTTCTTTCACTTTGAACAGAATGATGGACTTCATTGTATCTCTCTGATATTTCCTTGTAATCTTCCTTTTGTGGTCTTTCTTCCTCCTTGTGCCTTTTGTATTCTCAGAAACATATAGGTATGGCTGATAAAGATTTTGGCTATACTCCTTGTCTGGAGTTGGGTGACGGGTAAAGGGTTTTATGAAAGAAAATGGTTTATTGTAAGGCTCAAAAGGGTTTAACATGATGGTCCTACTAGGTGGGATAAAGGCCGAATGGGTTCACTACTTGACTTATCGATTATGATACTCTGTTTTGAATAGACTACAAGACCTAATGGCTATCTCCCAGGTTGATGTCACGTGATTAACCAAATTAAAGAATAATGAGACTATATTACAACGACATAAAGAACTCGAAAAGATGATGAGTCACTAAGACTCGGATTTTTTAAATAAGAACTCTCCAAAGAATGGGTATAAAGCTTAACTCTTACGGGCTAAGTCTAAAAATTCTACTTCCGGTTTACTAGGGGGTTTAAATCTCTCTTCTAGCAAAAGTACACAAAACTGACCCAAGTATTATGGTGGTGCCTTGATAAAGAATTCTATCAATAAGAACTATGTCCAGAGCATAATAAATAGTCTAAGCGGTAATGAAATCAATAATATCAACTATCTATCAAACTCAACACTACACTAAAAGCGATTATAGAATCTATATCAGGACTCATCATTAAAATTCATTTTTCTCATGCTCTTCTTGATATAGAAACAAAAATATTTTAGTTTTGAAAACTAATTTTGAAATTCATTTCTCAAGTACACCCTCCCCTACTTTATGCATGCATTGATCTCAATGTATAAAGAAGTAAATGAAATGGATGAGAAAAAGGTAGGATATTACCATTGATGCCGAATTTTTAGGTCTTTTACGATCGGATCCCAAGACGAATGTATTATCAATTTGGAGTGAGGAGATCAGATTTTTTTTACCCAAATCGGATTTAATGTTTGGAGGACGAGGAGGTCTCACCTTGCGGGTTGTTAAAAATACTCCTTGATATCTTTGGAAAGATTACTTTGGTGAAGTTGCTTATCTACCTTGAACTATTTCAGTCCGATGATTGTGTGATAGGCCTTGTGGTTCCTCCGTGTAGAAGATTGATGAAAATCTTTCTTTCTAACAGACAATAGTATCGATGTGCCCTTTACCACCACAGTTGATGATAATGGATGTCCGGCTGACTACTACCTCGGGGTGGGCGATAGACTAGTTCACATACTTCTCTCGTTCGGACAATAATGGGTGAAGAAGCTTCAACAATGGGCAATTCTTCTTATCAATATGATCCACTTTTCGCCCGTAAGACTCATTTCAGTTTCTAGATTCGTTGTTTTTCCAAAACTTCTTTAAGCCGATTCTCTAGTAACGATTTTTCCGGGTAGAAAGTCATTTGTTCATCTTGAAATGTAGAGTTCATATTCTCAAGATATGATACTCTCTCTGCCAATTTTCCATTCTGCTCACTTAAATTCTGTGTAGCAATGTCATCAGCGAAACACTAGAGTTTGATGTTTCGCTGTGTTGGCTTACAACTTCAATTGTTGAAAAGGTCCTAAATACAATTATACTAGAAAGCAATAAAACTATGATGCAACTATACTAAGAAAGCAATAAAACTAAACTACGATGCAACTATACTAAGAAAAATAAATAGAATGAAGATTCGACTAACCTGGATGGTAGATCTTGTCTTCGAGATGTCCTTCAAGCTTCTTTCTTTCTTAAAAGGATGGATGATGCGGCTAAAATTACCTCAAGATCCAAAATTCTAATCTTGAAAAAAAGCGTTAAACATAAACAACTTAACCCGGCAGCGGCGCCATTTGACACTGCCTCTTTTTGTGTGTGAGATGTGGTATGGGTGATCGTTGAACAAAAAGAAGCGTATCAAAACCTAATTATCCCTCAATAAGTAAAGGATGAGTAGGGTATCGTTCCACTTTTAAGTGTATGTTTATATGAAGGACGAGGGATTTGGAAAGGGGTTTGAGGGATTAAAACTAATATTGTAGATTGTAGATACTAAACTAAGTTAAACTAACTAAACTATTGAGAATTTATAAGAGAGGGAATTCAAGAGATTAGAATCCACCAATGCTTTTGATTGATGACCTTTGCTTCATGTTGTTCTCCAAGTAGACTTCAATCCGGTAATCGGCGAGTGCCGATGCCCTCTTGGATGAAACATCATTAACAATTAACTCTACTCGAGGTTGTTCCTGTGTTCATGTTACTAGTATCTTCTTTCCTTTTATGTGAGCTTGGGCAACTATTCAATGAATCACCATCCAAAGGCAAACACAAGGAATATTTCCCTTACTCTAAAACACTACACAACTAGAAGAAAAGTAGAGAATAATAGTATAATATTCAATTACAATAAATAAAACTATTCTAGCATTATATTCAATTGCAATAAATAAAAGCATGTTACTAGCAAATATTCAATTGCAATAAATAAAACCCTAAACTAGCATGATATTCAATTGTAATAAATAAAAACCTTAATCTATACTTCCATCCCCGGGTGTGGGCAATGGAACTAATAACTAAAAACATAAAGAACTAACCCGATTGAAGAACACCATAAACCGGAAGAATCATTAAACCTTAAGATCGGGCTTCATCTCCTCCCTGAAGGAGAAGATTAGCCTTCCATATAGAAGGAAGAATCTGAAGAATCGAGAAGAAGAAGAGTCGAAGAACATAAGACTAGAAAGACTAATTTATTAAGACTCACTAGTTAAAACCGATCTTTTATTATTAATCTCTCACTTTTCGAGTTAAGGAGACAAAAATATGTGAATTGGCAAATTACATGAGGCACTTAGGTCCCTATTTATAGGGGTTACAATGAGCTCTAGAAGCATTCCAAACCGTCATTTGTTTCCTAATACAAATAGACTTCTTTCAGAGTCCAACTTCATGTCCAAAACTGAGAAGGAATTGGCTACAGTGTCGATTCATGCGTCTGGACTCATTATCCATGCGTCTCAGACTCAAGCAATGCGTCTGGACTCACGATCTATGCGTCCCAGATGCGAGCATTGAGTCCAGACTCATGATCCATGAGTCTCAGACTCAGAAGTCTATTTTCCCTCTTTTGCTCCATCCTTCTATCCTCTTTTGCGGGCTTTGGTCCAAGCAACGAATCCTTTGGCCTTGGGCTTCCAAATAGGCTTTAAAATAGGTCCAAGTTGCATCTTTAATAGCTCCAATTCCTTCGCCTTTCCATGATTGTCCACGGGCCTCCCATGATGATCATTGATGTTTCGAATTGCTTCGTTTTACCCATTTTCTCTAATATTCTACAAAACTCTCTTTTTCACCTGTAGAATCTTAAAACACAACTTATAAACACTATTAGTCCACTAAGATGGCTAAACAAGAGGCATAATCGAGGGTTAAATAGCACTTTTTGAGCACTTATCAAACACCCTAAAACTCTGTCCGAACTATACGAACGCGTGGAGAAGTACATCAAGCTTGTTGAAGGCCTCGAAAAAGAAAGGCTGAAAGCAGCAATGAGGTCTTGGCGATTTCAGACATCGCCCCACCTTCCAAGAAGCGACTCAGGCAAATGGATCAACAGACCAGCACCCGAACCCAAACCAAAAGAGAGTTCGTTGTGCTTACAAAATCTCCAAGTTACATACTGGAGAAAATAAAGACAGCAGCCTATTATCGACCTGAGGTAAAACGGCCAGAAAACACACCAGGAAAGCCAAACTGTGATTTCCACAAAGCAAAGTACCATGAGACAAATGAATGCCGCGTGCTCAAGTACTACTTTCAAGACCTCATCGAGGCAGGGCATATCAAACATTATAGTGATATACCAGATGGCGATCTGCGTCACAAACTCATGGCTCGCAGAGAGTGAAGCCGAACTCCACCTCGCCCAAGCAACAGAGCTCGTTCTCATGCAAGAGAAGAGCGTTCAAAATGCGATGCGATCGCGGCGAAGCGCCACCAACACGGCGACAGACAACAATAGAACCATCAACATGATCACTTTCCAAGATAACTCTGTCAGCCCACAAGAGAGAAAAGGAGACATGTAGGCGCCTTCTAAGAAATCTACCAGTTTTCCTCACAAGCAGCCCCCATCCCACGCACGAATGGCCGCAGCTCAGGAGACATCACCTTCACTGAAGCCGACCTCAATAAGGTGTGCCTCCCACATAATGATGCCTTGGTAGTCCACATCAAAATCAGCGACTGGACAGTCAAACACGTTCTAATAGATTCAGGCAATTCATGCGATATACTATTCTATCGAACTCTAAAGGAGATGAACATGCCCAAGTTAGTCATGGTCGATCCAATAGCCCCCCTCTATGGCTTCAACGGATCACGAGCTGAACCAATAGGTGACATCATTCTACCTGTCTCAATGGGTCACATAAAGACAAGGTTACCATCAACACACGCTTCAGCGTTCTGGATGTCAACTCGTCCTATACTGCTATACTAGGATGTCATTGGATCCATAAGATGTAAGCCGTCCCATCAACACTCCATCAAGTGTTGTGTTTCCCCGGTCCCAGAGGTATGATGGAGCTTCGAAGCAACCAGCTTGATGCTCACAACTGTAATAAGATCCACTTAGTTAGCAAGCCCGCTGGGGCTTCACTCAAAAACAAAGGAGAGATTGCCAAAACCAAGCTGGCAGAGGACTTCATCTCTGAGGTCATGAAGTTGACCACGACCCCCCTCAGCGAACTGACAAGGGAGAACACTGGGGGCTCAGTCCAAAACGCCCCTCCAAAAGCAGACCCAAGAGGTCGCCCCACCCATTCTAGTCAAAAAGACACCGCCAGAGACCAAGACCCTAAAGGTCGCTCAGCCCACTGAGGCGGCTAATCAGACTGAGCAGAAGGAAAAGGTCAACCTAGGAACTGAGGACGACCACAAGTTCGTTTATGTAGGAGCTAACCTTGATCCTACTCTCAAGGCACAACTTGTAAGCTTTTTATCATTAAATAGAGATGTTTTTGCTTGGTCGTACATCGATGTGCCTGGAATTGATCCTAACATTGTATGTCACAAACTAAATGTCAACCCTAATGCTATGCCAGTTCGCCGACGACCTAAAAAACTGTCTCTTAGGTTCAAAAAAATAATAAATGAGGAGATCGAGAACCTAAAAAAAGTAGGCTTCATTAGGAAAGTGGAATACCCCGAGTGGATTGCTAACATTGTAGCGGTCCCAAAAAAGAACGGCACAGTTCGCCTATGTGTCGACTTGACCAATGTCAATCAAGAAACCCATAAAGATGGCTTCCCCTTACCAAGAATAGACTAACTCGTAGACCAAACCGCTGGCCACGAACTCCTTTCATTTATGGACAGTGGCTACAACCAAATCCCACTGGCAGAAGAAGACCAAGAGAAAACCTCATTCGTAACAGAGCAAGGCATCTACTACTACAACGTCCTCCCGTTTGACCTAAAGAACGCTGGAGCGACCTACTAACGATTGGTCACCGATATGTTCCAGGACATGTTGGGAGATACCATGGAAGTCTACATAGATGACATGGTGGTAAAAAGCAAGAAAGCTGGAGATCACTTGGGTCATCTCGAACTCAGATGAAGCTCAACCCCGAGAAATGCCTCTTCGGAGCATCCTCCTGGAAATTTCTTGGATATCAGGTATCTCAACGAGGGATAGAAGCAAACCCAGACCAGATTCGAGCGTTCTTAGATATGCTAGATCCAAAAATAAAGCAGCAGATATAGAATTTGTCTGGGATGGTGGCAGCTCTAAACTGATTCATATCAAGAGCATCTGACAAATGCCGACCCTTCCTACAAATGCTCAAAAAGGGTGAACAATTCTCCTGGAATGATCAATGCCACTAGGCGTTCTCTACTCTCAAGGACTATTTGACAACACCACATGTGCTGGCAAAACCGATTGATGGTGAAACGTTGGGGTTGTAGTTAGCCGTGTCTGACTTCGCCATCAGTTCAGTTCTCTTCAAAGAGGAGTAGAAAGAAGAGAAACTGATCTATTTCACAAGCAAGACTTTGTTGCCAGCTGAGAAAAACTACTCCCACATTGAAAAGGCAGTACTGGCACTACTTTATTTAGCAAGAAAGTTCAGGCCCTACTTCCAAGCACATCCAATCAAAGTGCACACCAACTTGCCATTTAAAAAGATTATTCTTAAAGCCAACAAGACAACTCGTATGGCAGTATGGGCAGAAGAACTCGGTGAACACCACATTGAGTTCGCCCATCTCAGAAAGGTCAGGTCATTGCAGATTTCTTAGCAGATTTTCCAGTGGATGACCTGAACTGGGAACCAGAAGACAACACCCCAACCTCTAAACAACTAGACCGGTCAGTATGGTTACTCTTCATGGACGAAGCTAGCAATCCAGTGGGCAGTGGAGTTGGAGTAGTCCTAATGCCACCAGATGGTTCTATGGTGGAAAAGTCAATTCGCATCGATTTCGCGACTTCCAATAACGAAGCGGAGTACGAAGCCCTGATCATGGGACTCCGTATGGCGTTAGAGCTCGATGTTCAGGAGCTCAAGGTCTTTAGCGATTCACAACTGGTCGTTCGTCAGGTCGCCCATGAGTATGCTACCAATGAAGGTAACCTTTCTAAGTACCTCCAAGTTGTAAATCAATTGCAGCCTTCTTTCAAAAAAGTCACCATACACCATTTCCTACGGGAAGAGAATCACCACGCTGACAGCTTGGCGTACCTCGCAACCCAAACATTTAACTGTGGCCCTAGAAAACTACTCATTGAAGTAGTCAATCGACTTGCTTACCAAAGTGAGCGCGTCCTAGAAGTTACCGATCTATGCCTACTCTCTAACACTCAGATGAGTCAAACATGGATGCAACCTATCATAGATTATATCCAGCTCGGCATAGCACCAGCAGATCGAACCAAGGCCAGACAGATTCAATATCAGTCAAGTCGTTATTGCCTTGTAAATGGCAAACCTTTCAAGAAATCCGTCGAAGGACCCCATCTGAGGTGCATAAGTCCAGAACAGGGTCAGATTATTTTTGCAGAAATCCACGAGGGAGAATGTGGCAATCATACAGGAGGTCGCTCTTTGGCTCACAAAGTGATCTCACAAGGCTACTTCTGGCCAAGAATGCAGATCGATGCAAAAAAGTATGTACTCAACTGCATCAAATACCAAACATTTGGCCACAATATCATCCAGCCAGCTCGAGAACTCATCAACAATGCCAGCCCTTGGCTATTTCACATGTGGGTCTTGGACATCATGGGTCCATTCATTCCATAGAAAAGCACAGGCTTTCGGTTCGTCCTAGTTGCAATGGACTACTTCACCAAATGGGTGGAAGTGATTCCCTTGGCTCATGTCAAAGAATCTAATGTCAAAAGCTTCATTTATACTAACATCACTACCAGATTTGGCCTCCCCCACACATTGGTGATGGATAATGGATCCCAATTCAAGGGAAAGACAGTCAAAGAATTCTTGGCCAAGTGGAAGATCGTTCATGCATTCTCCACTCCTCAGTACGCTCAGAGCAATGGCCAAGCAAAAGCCAGTAACGAAGCAATTCTGGAGAACTTGAAAAAGAATATCGAAAAGAACAAAAGCCAGTGGCCAATACAACTAGAAAACATTCTATGGGCTCATATAACGACAACTCGTTCTAGCACAGGCAAGTCACTTTTCTCACTATGTTACGGTACTGAGGCCGTCATCCCTACTGAACTAACCATTACAACGACCCGATCTGAGATCGTCGAATTTGGTCAAAACGATTCCATTCTTGCACGAGAGGTCGACTTACTTGATGAACGACGCGACCTAGTAGCAGTGCGAGTAGCATCCTACCACCAAGCTCTGAGGAAGACATACAACAAGCGAGTTAACCCTGGAAGTTTTCAACCTGGCAACCTAGTCTTGAAAAATACTAAAGATGACTCAAAACTGGCACCAACATGGGAAGGCCCTTATATAGTGGAACGAGTCATTGACAACGGAGCATATTGGATCAAAACCCAAGATGGACAGACATTTCCACATCCTTGGAATACTTTCTTATTTAAGAAATTTTATCAATAAAAAAATTCATTTCCATGATTCTTACTCTCAGCATTTATACACATAATTGTTATTTTGCATCAATGCACTGCAATCTCTCAAGGTTGTCAAGTCGACACAGAGCTCACTTTCTAAGAGCAGAACACTCACTCGAACTAAAATCCTCTACAAAGCTTAAACGTTCTCCACATTAAAATGTTCACTCGAGCTCAGGGCTACATAGCTCACAGGCTACTTAGCCTTAAGACTTCTCGCTAGTTGGAGACCTATACTTCTAGGGTAAACTAAGTGCAGAATGCTCTTTAAGACCAAAACATTCAAACGAACTTAAACACCTTCAAAAGCTCAAACGTTCTGAATGACTAAACGCTCACTCGAGCTCAGGGCTACATAGCCCACAGGCTACTTAGCCTTAACACTTCTCGCCAGTTGGAGACCTATACTTCTAGGGTAAACTAAGAGTAGAACGCTCTGTAAGAGCAAAACATTCAAACGAACTTAAATGCTCTCCAAAGCTCAAACGTTTTGAATGACTAAACGCTCACTTAAGCTCAGGTCTACACAGCTAACACACCTCTCACTAGTTCAAAACCTACATTGCTAGGGTTAACTTAGTGAAGACTGCACCCTAAGAGCAACACACTTACTTAAGCTACAACACTCATTCAAGCGTAAGGGCTTCATAGCTCCAACACTTCTCACTAGTTGATAACATCGGACTCTGGGATCAACTTAGTGTAGAACGTTCTTGAGAATAGTCAAAATGCTCTCCTAAGCAGTACGCTCAAACGAGCTCAAACGCTTTATAGCATCCTATGTCTTCCTAGACAATGGGATATATATATTTCTAGGTCAAATTTCTACGAAAGTACAAGCAACAAGCATTCAGACAAAAGTAATATTATACTTCAAAGTACACATACATTTCATTAGTGCAAATATGAACTGCCTGAACATAATCAGGAAACCAGTTCTTTAAAGCTACCGAACTGCCACTCATGTGGAAACCAGTTCGTCTAGATCTCAAAACTAAAGCGTTAGCAATCTGCCCAGGTTTCCCCAGGGTATCAGCTCTTAATGTATCTGGGCCGAGCCCCAACCATTTCAAAAAGTGAACTGCCTAGGCGAGCCCAGGAAACCAGTTCTATTGTTTTACAACCACTTACAAACTCTAAAATTAGAGAAACATTTAAAGAAACCTCACCAAGGAAGAAGAAATGCGGAAGCAATGGTCAAGCATTAAGAGTAACATGCTTATCTTCAGCAGGCATGATAGCTCGATCAGCAGGAGCAGTACTGGTAGACGGAGCGTTACTAGCATCTCCAAGTACGACAAACACACTTGTACCTAGAACCCCACGTTCATGCTCTCCTTTCAATTCAAAGTACGTCTCCTCCAGCAACGCATAATCTTGGCACACTCGGTTATATGCTTGCTGAGCATGATGAGCAACCGACTTGCATTGCTTGGTGTACTTAGTTACTACTCCCAGTCTTTCTTGCACGTCAACCATAGAACTGACCAGCAACGACCTTTCAAACACAGCGTCCTGGTACAGTTTCCTCAAATCCTCCAGTTCCTTCCTCTCGAGCGAGCTGCAAGCTCAACATGTCCTGCTTTATCTTGCTCACGTCATTTTCCACACCTTCCATAACTTGGGCCGTGTGCTTCAGTTTATGATACCCAGCAACAAACTACAAATGGAACAACAATGTTATTTTCACCGATAAGAGAGAAAAGACTAAAGAAGGTTAAAAGCTTACCAAACAACATGCCATATCCATGGTCTTCAAAGTCTTGTCCAAATCTTGGCCGTCCAGCTCTTCCTTGTAACCTTCCAAGACAATCCCTTCCAAAAGACAATTAGCTATGGGTGCCGACCCGAAGCTGCAGTCAGTTCGTTTCACTGCATGCTTCTTCCCCGTCTTCCCAGTATAAACGAAGTCGCTGCCTAGGTCACCACCACACCTCCCAAAGGAACCAGTTTTAGAGCCCTCTCCAGCAGCAACTTTTCCCTTACCCGCCACAGACGGTTGTGAGCACCTAGGTTGACACCCCTAGAACTCTGGCACCTGAACACCACACCTCCAGTTCGCTTGCGCAAACCAGAAGCAGAGTGACCCACAGTTTTAGCTCTCTTCTTGGCCCTCGTGTCAGAAACGACCGCCTTCTGTTTACCCAGATCACGCGAACGGTGTCTCAATAATTCAATCTCCTCCAAGACGAGCGGAGAGGTCTCCCTCACCCTCCCATTGGAGAGACCAAATAATCAAAATCATCACCATCTGCCCTAGACATTCTACACTCCATTGACAACACAACTTTCAGCTAAAGAAGCGTACAAAACTTACATATCACAAAGAAGGGATATGAAAATAGGTCGGAAACTAACATGAAGCGCTCTAGAACTCTGGCAAGAACTTTGACAAGAGCTTCGGCAAGAACTTTGGCAAATAGCTTGAAGAAAGTGACGAACCAGTACCCCTAAACCTCACACAAAAAGTCTTTTAGGATAACCGTTTCACTTCCCAAGACATACCATAAATACACTGAAACCCTAACCAACGTGCCGCACAAACCGCCATCTTTTCAAATTCCACAACACATAGCGGTTACTACTTTTGCTCACAAACGTTTCCTCTCCTCACACGTGCCAAACACGTGCTAAAGTCCTCTCTCAGTAGAACGCCCTAACATGGAGAATGCTCTCTACGAGCAGGACGCTCACTCGAGCCCTCAGGCTACATAGCCTCAGCACTTCTCACTAGTTCAAGCCTACAAAGCTAAGATGCGACCCATCGATGAACACTCTCTACGAGCAGGACGCTCACTTGAGCCCTCAAGCTACATAGCCTCAGCATTTCTCATTAATTGAAGCCTACAACACTAAGACGCGACCTAGCGAAGAACGCTCAACAAACAGCAACATGACCACTAGAACTCAAAGGCTACATAGCCTAGACACTTCTTACCAATTGGAACATACAACAAGTGCAACAGCATCAAGCAAATTGCATTCAAGGCATCAAGAAAAAGAGTGAGGAAAATAAACATGCATTTAATAAATGTAAAAGAGTGAACTGCCTGAACAAGCTCAGGAAACCAGTTCTCTATAACTACCGAACTGCCACTCAGGTGGAAGCCAGTTCGTTCTGAAATAAAGCATATAATAAAGGTGAACTACCCAGGCAAGCCGAGGTTATCAGCTCTTAATGTATCGGGCCATAGGCCATGCAGAAATAAATAAAGGCGAACTGCCTAGGCAAGCCCAGGAAACCAGCTCTATTGTATCACTACAATCAATCAAAAGGACAAGCAAAGACCTCACACCTCTCAAAGCAAAAGCAATCAAATAACATGTTCAAAGGTATCAACTAGTAGAGGATCCAGCATAAGACACGAGTTAGGTTCTATGAAGGTCGAAGCAGGAGGGACGGCAGGGTTCAGCTCCAACTTGCCAATAACAGGAAGTGGATCAATAGGCGAGGCAGCAGCAGAGGGCACTATATTAAGAGTATTACTTGCATCTTCGGGTGAGACGTTCTCTCGTTCCCCCAAAGCTCCATGTTCATGCTCTTCTCTCAGCTACTCATACTTCTGCTCCAGCTCTTCTAGCTTAAGGCACATATCGTCATACGCCCTTTTCGCCTGCAGCGTCACCCCCTTGCACTTCTGGGCAAAGTCGTTAGCCGTGGCCAATTTTCCCTCTAGGTCGCTCACCATGTTGACAACTACTATTTTCTCTAGAGTCTCAGTGACGAGTTGTGCCTTCACAGCGTCCAACTCTTTCTTCTCAGACTCATGTACCTGACGAACAGACACCAACTCGTCCTTAGGCCTCAACCTCACCTTTCTCCATTTCAGCAATTTGAATCGCCGTCTTTAACTTTTGATAACCAGCTATCAACTGCACCAAAAGAAGATCGCAATATCACATAAGTGCACTTTCAACACAAATAGATGAAAGAATGACAAATAAATCCAACAATGACAACTCGATCGCTTACCAAATAGTGTGCCAGGTCCAGAGCTCTCAGTTTTTGTTCTAGACCCTTAGAATCAAGATCCTTCCTATCTCCATCAAGTGTCATCCCCTCCAGTAAACAAGTTGTTATAGGTGCAGACAAGTAACTAATGTCTGACCTCTTCACGAACTGTTTTTACTCCAACCTCTCATTAACATACTCCAGATTGCGCTCCAAAACGTCCTTACCCTTACCAGAAAAACCTTTCCCGGTATCTTTGGCAACCCTTTTCTCTTTCACCCTACCAGCAGGAGGAATTGGAATAATTTCAGTACCACCACTACCTAGAATACTAAAATCGACCTGGGGCCTCTCCCTCGAACTGTGAGCGGTCTTTCCACCACTCCGCTCACAGCCCGCACCACCAGAGCTACTTCCAAGCACAATCTCAGCCGCTCTCGCGACCATAGCAGCCCTTGAGTCAAGAGTATCAGCCTTCTGCTTCAGTAACTTACTCTGCTCGTGAGGAGTGAAAGAGATGTCTTCTACTATAACAAAAGAAGTCTCATGACTCCTACCCCTCGCCCCCCCCCCTCAGGTTGCCTATCTGACCCACCTACTCCAGTTCGCCCTTGCCCAGCACGATTTCTCTCTTCCCTAGTTATAATGTCGTTGTTTTCCCTGTCCATCAATAACTCAGTTGAAGGCTCTCGAGCGGATCGTCCACGCGCCCTCTTCTTCTAGTTACGCCTTTTTAACCTAACCTCGCAACCTCCCCTTTCTACAAAGTAGTTCGCTACCTCAGGAAGTTGTTTTTGCTTCGCAGCCCGGCTCAGCTTAGAAAACTTCTCAATCACGCTCCGCTCAGTTCGCTCTCTGACAACGACCTCTGCAAAACAGTACATAAATATATAAAAATCAAAGGCTAACAACCAAGACATCAATACAAAGGACAATACACTGGTACATACCAGAAAAATTGCAAATCCAAGTGTGTAAACCAAACCCACTAGCACAAAAGTTTCCAATTAACAACAACGGCTTTCTCTCCCAAGGCTTGTTGCTTACACCATCCAGAACGCTTGACTTTCCAGTCAAAGTCTGTAAGCTAAAATTGTTAGCTCTAGATCGTTTCACCGTAAAATGCTCAACAATATCAGCAACCCCAATGTGGTACTCACCACTCTCATTCAACAAGTCAAAAACCCTAAGCAAGCTCCAGGTATTACCAACGAACTGGCAGGGCGCTTTTTCACAAAAATTCAAAAATTTCACAGGTAAGCTTTGAGAATGGTATCCTCATTCTAGCTCTCAACTGCCCCTCACATACAATGACCCGTAACCTAGCGGTGAGAACGCATTGCTAAAAATGTCTGCATCATCTCGCAGTTCGTGTATTTCCAGATCGCTAACCTTTATACTGTACGCCTCCCTTAAATCTAAAAAGCTTTCTAAAGCTCGCTTATCTACTATCCTGAGTGGCAAACCACTAGAGGACGATGCAGTCCCACTATTTGAACTACTAGCTATAGCAACAATAGAGTCAGATTTAACATCCTCCTCCACATTCTCAAACCCTATTGACTCTACCACATCCTCCTCTACCTCGTCATAACCCAAAGACACTTCTCGAATCTCCTCAGATCGAGTGTCATCCGAATCAGACATATCTTTTGAGGTATTACAATATAAACAACAATCACAACTAAAGACGACCTTAAAACCAAACAAAAATAGCAACAACAAAGAAAATGAAAAAGCAAGCAACAATGACAGAAGGAAGAAGACTAACCTTACCCTCTCATTTTCAATTGGAAGCAAAACGAGAAACCCTCAACTCTCCCAATGCGTATGCAGCAAGCCACTAATTCATTTTTCGAAAAGCAATCATTATCCCCTAAACCCCAGACGACACATCTTCTGAAACCATCGTATTTTCAAAATCCCTCAAATCGAGGCAGTTATTATTCCGCACACATGCTACACACGTGCAAACATTCTCTCTCAGCAGATGGTTAAGACGTACTAAATGACCTACTGAGATGGGGCTGCGTGAGGGAGTAATATTCACATCCAATGAATACCACACACGTATCCAGTATATACATAACTAACAACCAACCTCGTATCCTCGTCCTCAGAGCTCCCTTCATAGCGACTCGACTCAGGCAAGCAACCTATTCAACTCGCCCAACTCGATCTCTCGTACTTGACCTGCGAGCTCGCTTCAAAGTGACCCGAGTCGAGTAGACGATCTCACCAAGAAGTGACCTCCACAGAGCCCACTCCTCTCGCTCCACAATGGCTCATAACGTAAGCTTTTATTACAACCATCAAGACCGCAGCTGCAGGCACGTAGCTCATTGATTATTCATAACTCGCTTTCATGGCTCATAAGTGACCTGAAGATCTAGATCTGACCTGAAGCAGAAGAGCAAGAGGAACAGGCTCCTTGACTATATAAAGAGGATGAGGAACTATGTCTGACCTGATTCAAGTCCCCCCCCCCCAGAGGAGAGAACTTGATACTTAGGCAGTTGGTCCATATGAACTCGGTCAAACCCCATTAACCAATCCATCTCCCCTGAATTGCCTACTCCAACAAGGTTAGACGAAATATAACCTTTACACTTACCATCAATGTTTAGAGTGGATTCATCCAAATACCTTAATAGTTCAAAAGCATTAGGTTGGATAGATAGAAGTTTATCTTTTTCTAGCTAAAATAGCAAGTATAGGAGTTGTAGTAGAAGTGGATGTTTTTTTTTCTAAGGTAGCAATATATTCATATGAAAAATGTTACAAAAAGATTGGCTTAATTGGGATTATATTTCCCAATTAACCTCAATCAAACTTGAAATAAATTACATCAGGAGACTCCCACCTAGTAAGCCATTGAGGCAGGGGCAATTGTAGACTATGCTTTTCATCTTGGTCTGCTGCGAAGTTCACTTCACGCAACGTACTTGAGATCAAAACATAAGATAACTTCTTCCTTGCACATTCCCATCAGGGTCATATTTCCCATGGCAGTTCCGAAGTTCCAAATGCGCGCAGTGACAGTTGCTTTGGAATCTGATTCTATCCAAATACCTCCCCATCCCTTATCTATCACCAGTACTACACTTTCTAGAATCACCATAACTTCAGCATAATAGCTAGCGTTCTCACCCAAGTTTTTGCAAAGCACTGAGAGGACCTCACAATCACTATTTCTATACACTTACCCATAACCAACAGCTTCTGGATTACCTTGTGATATACCATTTGTGTTAATCTTGATTATCTCTTTGTCTGGCAGTTCCCATATACAATCTCGAAATCTTGGTGCTCAAGAAGGCTTGAGAGAACTAAATGTTGCAACATCACCTTGTGGTGTTGCATGATTATCTACATTAGCCTTCTACTCATCAAACAATTCTTTCAATTGATCTTTATACTTTGTTATAATTTTTTTGTTATTCCATTTAAGTTCTTGCAACTCTTTTTCATCAATTATACTACATTCATGTAATTCTGAACATAATTGCAAAATTGTCAGTTTATAACGAGAGTCCATAAATGAAGCCAATCCAGGAGAAAGCGACTATTTTTCCAGTATTATCTATCAAACTTAACTTTAATATATAATATCACCAATAGGTTGACAACTAAGGTCATTGGCCTAATCTGTCAAAGTAAGAGAAAATTGTTGGTAACAAAACTCACTAGAAGTAACATATTTATTTCCGGAAAACATATCTATTGATTTAAAAAAAAAACTCTAGTCGTTAGGTATTTTTCCAATCGGTAGCATAAGGTATATACTCAAAGACAACACCAAAGATACATAAACTAAATATGTGTTCATACTTGATAACTATGTCTAAAATTAGATATGTAGCATTCCATCGATGTTGAACATCAATAGGAATTTTCCTAATCTTTACTCCCAAACTATTACATAAATCATTGAATTTTTATTGTCTAGCTTGGGAACCGATAACGTGCCTTACACTCTCTCTAATATTTTCAAGAGGCATGAGTTTTATCTAGGGGTGCCACTTTTTCCCCAAAACCCATTTTTTCTGAATTTCAATCTGATATTTTTCCGAAATGCCATTTGTGTTTCGATATCCGAAATTTCAATATCTGATTTTTCTGAAAAATAATTAGATCGGAATTGGATGTGTTTTCAAAATCCGATCCGATCCGATCCGATTTCCGATTTCCGATTAATTTTTGAATTTTTAACATATAGCGCGGTTTATTTCATACTAAATTAAAACTGCAGATAGTTTATAAACAAAATAAAAACCCTAGAGAAATGAAACATTGTCTCTCTCACAACTTCAAGAAATCAATATTGTCATTCTAATACATGTTTCAATTTCTCCCATCTTCTTATTTACTGAATTAATACATTACTATGAAGAAAAAACTTGTTGAATGAACATGTTAAAAGGTCTAAGTTGTTTACTGAATTAATACATTTCAAAATAATTGCTAAATGAATGTATTAACTGGATAAAAAATGGTTATCCTAAAAGATAATCCGATTATATAATTCAAATTTCTGATTTACTTCCGTATTTTGCGGATTCCGAAATTTTAAAAAAAATTCCGATTTTCCGAACTTTCCAAATTCGGAAAAAAATTTGTCATCCGAAAAATAATTGGATCGGATTTGGAAAGTATATTGTCATCCAAAAAAAATTGTAAATTTTTCCGAATGCCCTTTATCCGATCCGTTTCGAAGTCACCCTAGTTTTATCCAATCCTTCTTGAACTAACAAGTTATGACCACTAGATTTTTGGACCCGTTCAACGAACGGGGACCATTTTTATATGATTTTTTCCAGTTTATTATTATGTATAAAAAAATGTTACTGCCAAACTATCTTAAAATGTGGGCTGTATAAAAATGTGGACATAACCTCATTTGGTAATTTGTAATACGAACTAAATTGATGCATACAGTCCAAATGTGTTAGGGACTTAGGTGTTTTGAACTATATGAAGATGAGTCCATAGCGTATAGTTTTCTATTCATGTGTATATAAATTAATTACTCAGTCTAAGTGTACCTATTTTACCTGTAAATAGTTAAGAATGATGTTCCTTATCATTACACCAAATTACATCTAACTAATATTTTGTCTAATTTAATTTGTTTACTTTGTTTTGAAGGATATGTGCTTGCAGTTTAGTAAGTTTAATTGATTCTGGTTGTTTGGGTTATCGTGAAGATGATTTAGTTATTTTAAGGAAAATTATAAGTCATTATATGGCAAAACAAAACAGCAGCTGAATGTGTTTAATATATGGAAAATTGGAAGAATCATTTTATTACCAAGAATGGAGATATAGGGCCGGGGGTTGTTTTAGGAAATTGAGAACTAAAGTTAAGAACATGAAAGGTTTAGACAGTATTGCTGATAATGATATTTTAGAAGATATTAATGATCCAATTATCATTAGTAGTGACGATGACTGTCCGACCGAAAATAAAACAGTCAAAGGATCAAAGATCAGGTATTTTTTTGTGTTAATGTTTTTGCATCTGAGTCTTTTTTAATGTAGCTATTTTTTGTTTGATTTTTTTGTTTGTTTTATTTAAGGTCACGACATCATTTCACATTTAAAGTCGAATTTCTATGAAAACAGAAAGAGCAATCTAACTAATGGAACCCAGTATGAAAATTAAATACCTTTGTTATATGAATGGGGTATCAGTTATGTTGTTTTAAAATATAAATCCAAAGATTTTAAAGAGCGCAACCTATCAATATAAAAGATAGAGAAAACAAAATATAGCTCAGCTTAGAAGTATAGAATCAGAGGCTGCATAGAGCATCTATCTACACTAACAAGAACAAAAAATTGCTTAGGATGTTGGAAAGAATACATCAGTAATTTCTTAATGCCGAATGATAACTTTGATGGATGCTTTTGGTTAAATTGTTCTTAAAAGTGCGAGTTATATTGATAAGAGCCCAAAACTGTAGTTTTAACCCCTTAATAATCATACTTTTAGACCAATTATGTGAATAATAAGTAAGAGTTAATACTGATTACGTGTTTTTATGCATTTCAGGCTTCAAAGTCCATTATGTGCAAAAATGTGCCACTTTAGCTAGATAAAGGAGCAATGGTTGGTTGCTAAGGAGTTCTATGATTAAAGGCCAAGATTCAAGAAGACAAAGCCTTTCTAAAGCCCGGTCAAAACTGAAAAGTCAAAGTCAACGCGGGCAGAAACAGCACACAAAGTCAGCAGAACTTCCGAAGACCATATCGTTGGACTCAGACCTTGGAATTGGGCCTACCTTATGTCAAAACGACCGGCTCGGAAAGAGCTTTCCAATGGTCTAAGCCTTGACGCAATCAGAGGAGCAGAAGTGGACAAAACATCTGTCAAAGCCAACTGCAACTGAAGAGCCCATTTTGGACTAAAGAAATTGGGTTTTGGGCCTGATTCTCTGGCCCAAAACATGGCTCCAAGCCCATGCACGATTTTTAGATCTGAAAGTATAAAAACAAAAGCTTAGCTCTTTGTTAATAGTAGATAGTTAGACCTAGATTAGAAATTAGATTAGTAGCCTCCATTAATTAGTTTTAGATCTCAGTTTTAGAATTTCATTCCCTGTTTTAGATTAAAACTTTAAATCATTGTTCTTTATTGATTAGATAAATAAAATAGTTATTCTTGTTAATTTCGATTTTTGTCATTTACAATTTATTAGATCTAATTTCAATTCTTGTTATCATTCAATTCTTAGTTATTAATTAGATTTCGATTATTGTTTAGTTAAATTTCATAAAGTTAGAATCTTTGTAATATGTTGTATTTAATTTCAATGGGAAATGATGGTTTGATGAATCAAGGCTAAAACCTCCATTAGAGGGGTTGATGAAGCCTTGATGAAAACTTAGTTGATATAGTGTGGCGTTGTAGAAGTCTATTCCATTCTAGAAGGTCGTGTTTCGCCATGAGAATGGGTGGACGATCTCACATGCTAGTTATAATTGGTAGAAATGCCATGTTAATTAGGGATTAGAACGAGCAATTCTTACCGTAAGAACGTAAGAATTGGATTACAATAGTCTATTCTAGGTGATTAAGTTGGATTCGAGGTGGATTCAATTCCCCTCTAATTCTTTATCTAGATTCAAGAACATTAGTATTTCCATATATTTCGTAGTGATATTCACAACATATTGCTTTTCATATTACATCGTAGTATAATTCCCCTTCGTAAAGCTCTCATTAGACTTAAGACCGACTAATTAGACTAGAAAACATCCCATGGTAGAGAACTAGGAATGGAACGAACTTGTTACTTCACTCTATTTCGATAGATTTGAGAGTAGAAACTTTGATAAATATAAACATATAGATACGTAAATAGTTTTAGTTTTACTTGCGTTTGTAAGTTTAATCGCTTTATTTTGTAGGTAAAACTATTATTTTTACGTTTATCAAATGGCGCCGCTGCCATCTTAGTTTCACTTTAGCATTGTTTTCATAGTATAATTAGTCATTTTTAAGTCCCATTTCACCCACCCACCCTTGTTTGATTCATACTGTGGTTGTTCGTTTCAGCATTGAAAAGTTCCGCGAAAAATTACACCTGAGCGACCATCATACTTCATACCGACCAGCGCTTAAGTTATCGAACACGAGCGACCGCCCCCATACGGAGCGACCGCTTAAGTTATCTGGAACACGGAGCGACCCGCACTAAGTTACTGGAACACGGAGCGCGACCGCGCCCAAAGCAAGCGCACCCGCGCCCTAAGCTGAAATTTGCCGGATTTCCACAGGTTTGTTTCGAATTTCGATATTTCAAGTTTTTCAGTGTTTTAACTTGTTATATACACTGAACACGCGTAAACAAGACGCTATTCATAAGCAAAGCAAGGACACAATCAGGTACAGCAAGGACGCTATTCACTTTTACATATGCCAACGTACAGTAAACAAAAAATAAAAATAAAAATGGACAATTGAGTGGTGTAGGTACATAAACAAATTAATGGAGTGGTGTAGGTACATACAACCACAGAGAGACAAAAAATGACAAAAAATTCAAAACAATTGAGATGAAGAAGAACCTACAAATAGATTTCATTTCATCCCTCCAACCACACTCAATAAGTGTTTCCCTTAACAGCTCCTTTAATCATTCCTTCTCTCCACTCTCAATCAACTAAAAAAAAGACAGGTAAACATATTTCTGTAGTTTACTTTTACAGAATCAATTGACAATATAAAAATTTTGGTTTACCTACCTTGATGTTGATAATTTCTTGGAGAGTAAGTTGTTCTTGTTCACTATCTTCTTCCTCTGCATCCGATGTTGGAGGCTAATTAATTGAACCCCTCCTCCTGTTTATATATATTAATTAAATATAATCAAACTCAATATTCAACATTCTAATAATGAGACTCATTAAAAAGAAACTCACATCTTTTGATATGAAATCCAGAGATATAAAATTGATCAAAGGAAATCCAATTGATAAAAAATAAATAAACTAATAATGGCCTCCCCAAAAATACCTAATCATATAGCAAGTCCTTCAATCAAACAAATACATTGACATTAAGAAAGTTGAAAGGGTGGGGTTTCTTCACTCCTCTAGCGGTTAGTGGCAGTGTAGTTAATGTTGATTTTTTCGGTTTTGTTGTTAATGGCATTTCCAATTTTTTTAATTTCAACTTAAAAGGCAATAAGAGGAAAATTAATACCGTGCAATTGAGTTCCCAAATATCCATTCTGCAGCAATTCACTAATGATAAACCAAGGGAAAGAATATTTGGATGGCAAATTTTACTGAATAAGTCCACCTCATTCTGTAATTCCAGTTCAAAATTCAAAGAAAATTACATACAGCAAATAAGCATCAGGATAGATGCAAATGAGAAAAAAAAAAAAGTTTACCTCAGATTCCATTTCTACATCCTGCTCACCACCATTCATTTTCGTAACAACAGCAAGAAAGTTGTTATTGAAGGAAAGTGGGGGGCTTTGTTTTTCTGTTATCAAAAAAAGTTGTTAGCGATAACATTTTCTGAACAATAGCAAGAAATTCGATTTGCTAAGAACAAAAAGTTAAAGAGAAGGCCAATCGAGTTTAAATCAAGTACTAAAAATTAGAAAATAATAATCGACTTACATATGACTATATCCAAAAATCATTATTAAACAATTTCAATGGAAGTTTGACGTACTGAAGTTGGGATGGTATTTTCCCAAACAAAAGATGAAGAATAACTTTTGTTTGGGTTTCGGAAAAAGGTGCGATGGGTTTTAGATAGTGTAACCGTGGAGGTAGTGTATTCATCTCATTTTTTTTTCTCATTAGTGTTTAGAATACGTGGGGGTTTTTGAATTGAGGCGTACAATTTTTGTGTCATGGCGGCTAGTTTGGCTCGATGCAGTAGTGGGGCTATTGTGAACTCTTGTTTGGTAGGAAAGAAGATAAGAGACAATCGTAGTTTGAGGAGAAAAGTTAGGTTTTCGGTAGAATTTGTATAAGGTTTATTTAATTTGTTATTTTTTTTTAATTTGAAGAGTCCATAGAAAATTAAGAATAGATTAGGGAGGTTTAAACAAATCTGGAGAGGTGTCACTAATTATTATTACATCCGATTTTTTAGGAGCGAATCATATTGATCGAGATGCAAAATGGAGCGATATGGTAAGGGGAGAGAATGTGCGCGAGCTTTTATATATGTATATATATATATGCACTTCATTGAATATGACATAACTTTCTAAACTACCTGCAATGCAATAATTTGATCTCTAAGTGAACAAGCAACAAAATCATTGTTTGTGGCATTATTTGAAGTCAAACTTAGAATTTTATGATATATGTTGCACTTCTTAAAAAGATCGATGATGCCAAACCAACACAATGAGTAAAAAGGTCTTTAATACTTGCTTCCATTCAGACCTCGCAAAATTGTTAGTACTTACTTGATTTATTGTTGTTGGCCTTATGGTTTAAAGCAAACTTCCACATAATACAGTGATCATAAAATAAGTTATTATAAAGAAAAAGAAGAGGTGGGAGCCGGAAGAGTCATTAGACAGGTTTTTTTAAAGTCGAGAATTTGAAGTAGTGTCTAAGGGCCAGGGGAAGCACCAAAAATTATGAACCTAAGTGGGGTAGGTCAGACCGGATGGGAGTTTGTCCAGAACTGTCCCAATAGAATAGACTTATATAAGGTCCAAGTCCTTCGGCCACTAGTGAAAGGGGCGCGGTATTGGCACCCCTATAAATGGGACTAGCACCCCTTTGACAAAAAGTACCTAAAACAATAATGGTTATTCTTTATATGTCCTTTTACACCCCACATGCCCATAGTTCTAAGGTAGGCAGTTGTCGCGAGATCTCATATCCCACGGTAGTCAGTTGCCGCGTGATCGCATAATCCAAGGCATCGGGTTGCCGCGAGATCCCATATCCCGCGGCAGGCAGTTGTCACGGCATATTTTGTTTTTGTGTTTTTTGTTTTTTTTCACTTCAAATTTTGCGTATTGAACACACACGACATATGGATACCTCATTTTCTTCTTTAAAGTTTCTTTATACACTCCAAGAACAACACCAAAACCATGACAAAAAAAATGTACAATCGAGCTATAATTTTGCTATCTCGCGACAAATATTTTCATATGTTATAAGAAAATTTTGTGATCAAATTAATGAAGAAGAGTTTTGATAATTAACATAAGCAAAACTCCATTTTAGTAAACAAAATCATCTTGCGGCAACTAACTTTTTTTACGGTGGCTATTAAAAAAAAATTTAAAAAGGACTCACGGTAACCACCTTCTGTGGGATATAGGATCTCGCGATAACCCGATGTCGTGGATTGTGTGATACCGTGACAGCTGCTTGCCATTAGTATTTTTTGTGTATTTAATGGAGGGTGCTAGTCCCATTTATGGGGGTGCCAATATCGCGACCCCTAGTGAAAAGGGTTTTTGGAACGTCTAAATCATCAAGAGAAACTTTAATAAGATTTTGAAACAATTGTACTGAGAATCTTTATTTGGACTACCTAATATGGTCAAAATCTCAAAGTCTTGGGGATGTGTTTGTTCAATGTTAGCGTGCAATGCTAGCATGCAACTTATCTAGCAAGTAGCAACTATACAAAACAACTAATAGGTGAAAATTGTAAATAAGGCACCTACTAAAAACTAGGGCAGGGAATCGGGTCGGGTAGACCCGAATGCGACCCGACCCGATTACTGAATACATCGGGTTCGACTGCATTTTCATATCCGTTTATTTATTCTGGTCGGGTTCAGATTCGGATATAATTTTTGGGATTTTTTTGAATTTTTAATGCTATCCAATCAGTTCGGTCGGGTTCAAATATTAAATTTTGATTTTATTCGGGTTCGGGTTCAGATTCGGATATAGCCATATCCGACCCAAACCTGACCCGATCCTTGCCCTACTAAAAACACACCGACCATATCAGTGACGTGTCTATGTAATCTAATACAAGTCTACAAAACAACTAATAGTTGCATACATAAATCCACTTACTAAAGGCACACTTTGTATATACAATTGAACTTTCCAATGCACTCTCAAATAGACCCAATGCATGTTCTACAGAAGTGGTATGTGTGAACTCACAACTGAGTTCCTTTTGAGCATTCCTCTTGTGTCAAATAGGTGGGATCGTGGTAGTACGTTGAATACAAAGTTGTAGGACAATAAGACCTCCATGTCCTAGTCAATCTGCAAGTAACATTTGGCAAGCAGCAAATGATATAACCATTGTTTTTTAACAACACCCCAAGAGACCATCTCTATGGTAGCACTGGATCGATGATATAACCATTTCTAGCAGTTTTATACTTCATAATCATTTCATGTGCATACTCAAGTGAGCTTAATTATGACAATTATATGCATTTCCTTTCTCACAAACCAACTCATTACACATACCCCTTACACATTCATTAATTAAACACCTATCAAAATGAGAATGAGGAAAATAAGGGGAGAGAGCCTTCAATTAAGAGCATCATCATTTTTTTTTTAAATAATTAAAAAAAAATCTAGCAGAGTCTCATCTGTATTTTCAACATTTCAAAAACTTAAATCCTGACATAACCTGAAAATCAAAACAATACATACAATTTTCATAGATCAACCATACCAAGATATATAACTTTATATTTATACATAACACAAATTACTTCTAAAACTAAAAGATAACTCATTAAACATTAAAGAAGACTACACAATTTTTCACCTAGGACTAATCGAGTTTCTCATTTCTCTTATTCTCCCCTCTATGCATACTACTCACACCAACTTGAAATTGATTAGGGGCTCCTGGAACAACTTCAGATGGTTGCACACCATTTTGCTACCCTATAGATAAAAGTGCCATGGAACAATGACTGCAAACATGTCGTTGAAAAATTCTGGAAATTTAACTTGGTACCTACAAGCAAACCACATACACATGATTTTTTCAGACTTGATACATTTAGCATTTTGTTTACAAAAGAGATGGCTCTCCAAAAGAAATAATCTCTATTCTTACTTTCAAGTATCCACACTACCATAAAAAAAAAACTTTCATAAAAACTTACATAGCATATATGGATACAACATATTCTTTAATTTCTAAACCAATAAAAATAGCATTCTTTAATTTCTCACTCGTCGTTTCTCATTGGTATCGATGTCCTTAGAGTAGAACTTCTGGGTATACGACATTTGTGGTATAATTTCTTGCATTAGGTGGAAGAAACACAAATATTCTTTTTGAAGAAGTACATCTGGACATGGGCACATAGAGATGTCTATGACTGAAAACCAGCGTCTTCAAATCAATGCCAACATATTTCACTGACTGGCCCTGCGACTTATTAATTGTCATGACATAAGCTAGTTAAATAGGGAATTGTCGCCTTGATAGTTTGAAAGTCAACTTTGAATTTGAGGGAGCCAGAGATATTCTTGGGATGAGTACTGGATTTCCAGCTTTCTCTCCAGTCAAAATTTTAGCCTGAAAGACTTTACTCGCACATTGAAGCACCATAAGTCGTGTCCTATTACAAATGCCATCTTTAGGTGCTATGTTCCTAGTGGGAGGAGCTGCAATAGATCTTCGATTAGGAGGCACAACAGATAGCATATTGGGAGTTGCAGTAAATTTTCGATTAGGAGGCACAACATATAGCCTATTGGGAGCTGCATTAGATATTCGATTAGGAGGAACAACATATGGAGAAGGAGTAGATCTTCGATACGCGATAAGGAGGCACAACATATGGAGAAGGAGTAGATCTTCAATTAAGAGGCACAACAGATGGAGAAGGAGTAGATCTTTGATTAGTAGACACATATACAAGATTTAGGGATGACACGCGCTCCTTTTGTGTGTATGAGATGGTATATGGATGATGTAGATAGATGATGGTCATTTAACAAAATAGAAGCGTATCAAAACCTAATTATCCCCTAATAAGTAAAGGATGAGTAGGATATTGTTCCACTTTTAAGTGTATGTTATGTAAAGGACAGGACTGGAAAGGGGGTTTGAGGGGTTAAAAACTATGATTGTAGAGATTTTCGATTTTAATGCTAAACTAAACTAAACTAATTAAACTATTAAGAATTTATAGGAGAGAGAATTCAAGAGATTAGAATCTACCGTTACCTTTGATCTGTGATCTTCTATTTCATAGTTGTTCTCACAAGTAGACTATAATTAGGCAATCGAGCGAGTGCCGATACCCTCTTAGACGAAACATCATTGACGAATAACTCTACTTAAGGTTGTTCCTATGTTTATACTATTAATATTTTCTTTCCTTTTATGTAAGCTTGGACAGCCATTCAATGTATTACCGAGAGGAACATCAAGGAGTACTTCCTAATAGGGCGGCCATTCAATGAATCACCACTTAAGGCAAACACAAAGAATACTTACCCTAGGCAGCCACTCCCTGAGTTACCCCTTCTAGGGCAACACAAAGAATATTTCCCTAACTCTAAAGAACTACACTACTAGAAGAAAAATATAGAACACTAGTATGATATTAATATTGCAAAATATAAACCCTATTATATATTTCCATCCCCTGGTGTGGGCAATGGAACTAATAACTAAAAACATAAAGAACTAACCTGATTGGAGAACACCATGAACCAGAATAATCATCAAACTTTAAGCACCAGCTTCATCTCATCCCTTGAAAGAGAAGATTAGCCTTCCATAAATAAGGAAGAACACAAAGAACGAGAAGAAGAAGAGTCGAAGAACATAAAACTAGAAAGACTGCTTATCAAGACTCGACTAGTCAAAACCGAATATTTTATTATTAATCTCTCTTGGCCTTAAGTTCTGGAGACAAGAATGTAAGTGAATTGGCCAGTTTCATGAGGCACTTAGGTCCTCTATTTATAGGGGTTACAATGAGTTCTAGAAGCATCCCAAACCATGGTTTGTTTCCTAATACAAATCAACTTCTTTCAAAGTCCAACTTCGTTTCCAAAATAGTGAAAGAAGTGGCTACAGTGTTGGTTCATGCGTCTGGACGCACGATCCTTGCGTCTTAGACGCGAGCATCGCGTCTAGATGCACGATCCTTGAGTCTCAGACGTGAGAGTCTATTTTTCCTCTTTTGCTCCATCCTTCTTTCCTCTTTTGCGGGCTTTGGTCCAAGCAACAAATCCTTTTGCCTTAGGCTTCCAAATAGGCTTTAAAATAGTTCCAAGTCGCATCTTTCATAGCTTCAATTCCTTGGCCTTCTCCATGATTGTCTACGGGCTTCTCACATGATCCTTAATACTCCAAATTGCTCCGTTTTACCCCTTTTTCTCTAATATTCTACAAAACTCTCTTTTTCACCTGTAGAATCATAAAACATGACTTACAAGCCCTGTTAGTCCACTAAGATAGATAAACAAGAGATATAATAGAGGGTTAAAATGCACTTTCTGAGCACTTATCAAGGGAGCATAGCATATCTTCGATGGGGAGGCACATATACCGGAGTGGGAGGTGTAATAGGATGTCGTGCTATGGAATTGACTGTGAATTAATGAATCCTTTCTCCTCTTTTTCATTTCTCTAGTTTGTGGCAATGAAGTCGCGACCTAAGATATGCCCGTTAATATGTTGATATAGTTGTATTGTACTCGTCAATAACAAACAATCAATATAATGATAGATATGTAACTAGACAAATATATATATGTGTGCGTGTGAAAAAAAAAACAAATTAAAACAATTTCGTTACTCGGGACTATGTACTTCAAGTGATATTTAAAAGTGGTTATGATATAAAGTGAAATCACATAAAAGTATTTCATACTATTACAATTCGCTCTTTCACAGCCCAAATTCGCTTTTTCACCATGATTGCCTAGGAAGGAAATTATGCATAAAGTTAAATGGCAGGTATCATAACTGAAATGATGGTTTAATAAGGGGAGTTCTAAGAACAAAAATGGGTGAAATATTATACCTGGAGAATTGGTTTAGGGGAGCTCTAAGAACAACAGTGGCACCAACTTCTGTGAAACTCAAGAGAAGCTCATGAATATCCTCGCTCCTGAACAAAAAGTGTGATTTCAATTTCAGAAGATGAGTGATTGTTAGCAAAACCACACCACTACAGTCTTTATTGTAAGTTATTGACTATAATCCTGTAACTTGGAAGTAAAAAATAAAATTCAAGCTTCAAATATGATCCAAGCTTCAAAGCAATGGAGATATGTTAGCGTAAAATAGTTTGTTGACTAATACTACCTAAAAAAATGGTGTTGACTAATAACATGAAGTAAAACCAATGTTATTAGACCCAGCCCGGACACTGACCCAGTGAAAAGACTGGGCCACTGATAAGAGCTCAAAACTGTAGTTTTAACCCCTTAACCATCATACTTTTAGACCAATTCTGTGAGTAATAATTAAGAGTTAATATCGACACGTTTTTTTATGCATTTCAGGCTTCAAAGTCCATGATGTGCAGAAATGTGCCACTTTAACGAGATAAAGGAGCAAAGGTCGATTGCTAAGGAGTTCCGTGATTAAAGGCCAAGATTCAAGAAGACAAAGCCTTTGTAAAGCCCATTCAAAAGCTGAAAAGTCGACGCGGGCAGAAACAGCACACAAAGTCAGCAGAACTATTGAAGGCCGTATCTTTGGAATCAGACCTCGTAATTGGGCCTACCTTATGTCAAAACGACCAGCTTGGAAAGAGCTTTCCAATGGTCAAAGCCTTGACCCAATCAGAAGAGCAGAAGTGGAAGAAAAGTCTGTTGAAGCCAACTGCAACTAAAGAGGCCTTTTTGGACTAAAGAAATTGGGTTTTGGGCCCGATTTTCCGGCCCAAAACATGGCTCCAAGCCCATGCACGATTTTTGGATCTGAAAGTATAAAAATGAAAGCTTGACTCTTTGTAGAGAGGTAGATAGTTAGACCTAGATTAAAAATTGGATTAGTTAGCCTCCATTAATTAGTTTTAGAACTTAGTTTTAGAATTTCAATTAGTTAATTAATTAGTTTTTCATATCTTGTTTTAGATCTAGTTTCATGTTTAATTAATTACTTTAGAACAAAGTAGATTATTAATTTAGTATTTGAATCATTGTTTTATTATTCATTAGATTAATAAAATAGTGTTCTTGGTAATCTAGTTTCATTTTACATTTACTTATTTAGTTCAATTCTCAGATTCAATTATTTGTCTTTATTAGATTGAATAAATTTTTGGATGAGTAGTTTTCATTTGAGTTTAAATAAGCAAAGTTTCAATCTTTATATCATGTCTTGTTCAAATTTGATTGGGAATGATAGCGTGATGATTCTCGGCTAAACCTCCATTAAAGGGGGTTGAGAAGCCTTGATGAAAGCTTGATTCCGATTATCGTAGAGTCGTCGTAATTTCTTTTCCACTCTAGAAATGATTAGTTCACCATGAGAATGGGTGTAATCGTTCACATGCTAGTTATGAATTGGTAGAAATGCCATGTGTAATTAGGGATTAGGAATAACTGCATTGTTGCTAAGTTTGTTCAATTCGGATTATGACGATTCATCGTTAGTGGATTAAGTTGAGCTAAGGTGGAATCAATCCCCTCTAACTCCTTATCATAGAATCGACGTAGTATTCCCATAGTTGTTTAAATAGTCGACTAATAGTTGCATCTTGTGGGTAGTTGCATCGTAGTCTAGTTATCATTTCGTAAATCTCTCATTTCACTTAGAGTAGAGTAATTAGACTAGAAACACAAAGATCTTGGAAGGACTAGAGTGGAACGAACTTTCTACTCCACTATATATGTTCAATAGATCGAGAGTAGAACAATCTTTGATAAATTTAGCCACGTAATATAAGTTTTAGTTTACTTACGTTTTGAGTTTCATCGTTCATTTCGTAGGTAAACTTTATCTTTTTATGTTTATCAAATGGCGCCGCTGCCGGGGATCGAACCCGGGTCATTAATATTAATATTTAAACGTAAGAACGGTAGGATTACGTATTAGTGTTGTTAACATTAATATTTAGGATTCTACTATTTTTACGGGTTATCAAATGGCCGCGCCATCTTAATCTCGTTCAAGACAAGAATTCAATTGATTGAATCCAAGGGCAATCCCCATTCTCTACCCACCCACCCTTTTAATTTTTCATTCTTATTTCTTGAATTTTCGAATCGTTTCATCGTTTTAGGCAAAAAATTGGATTCACAGAGAAAAACACCGCGTGAAGCATTAAACTTCCTCGAAAAAAATAAAAATAAAAATAAAATAAAATTGCACCTGGGCGCACTCCGCGCTTAAAGTTATCGAAGTTTCGAAGCGACCCGCGACTCAAACATCGTAACTTCGAAGTTTACATCGAGCTTAATCCGCACCGAAATGAATTTTGCCGGATTTCCACAGTTTGATTCGAACTTCGATTTTTCAAGTTTTTCGGTGTTCTAATTGGTTATATATACCGAACACGCGTAAACAAGACGCTATTCATAAGCCGGCAAAGGACGCTAATCGTATTCCTTTCTTCCACACCTCGCGATCTCTAGTTAGAGGTTTCTACTAGTATATCGTAATTGTTTGGAGTGTTGCATGTTTAGTTAAGTTCGACTTAGTCTTGCATGAGATTAAGGTCCGGTCGAAGAAAAACAACTAACGAATTACACAAAGAACGCCGACAAACACGCCTATCTAGTATACCACCCATTACACCTCTAGCTACTATTCCACACACACCACCTCATATAATGGTCAAGAAAGAGAGACTCCTCTCTTTGACTTCTACAAAGCCTTGAGCAATAGCCCCAAATCTTGCATTGTTTCTAGCGGATCCAATTGGGGATTTCGAATCCCCAAATATTTTTAATTTGTTACCCATTTTTCATGGTTTAGACCATGAAAAACCTTATCGACACGCGTAGGATTGAACAAGTCCTAACAACATTCCACCATCCCCGGTTGGTTGCGGAACAAATTAAACCGAGGGTATTTCCTTTCACCTTAGCCAATAAGGCGACGTCTTGGTTAACGCCCAAACGCCAAACTCGTGGACTCATGGGCTCAACTTGTTCAATTGTTCATGGAACAATTTTACCCACCATCAAGACGGATGAAATGCTTCACAAGATTCATTTCTTCACCCGTAATCCTCATGAATCCTTTTCGAGGCACGGAATCGTTTCATCGATCTTCTCATTGAATGCCCAAGATCATAATCTTGCGAAAGACACGCTTGTTCGTGCTTTCTTCAAGGGGCTTTCACATTATCATAAAGAGGTTCTAGATATCATGACTGGGGATAGTTTTCTTAGTAAAGGAGCCTTGGACTTTATAAATTCTTAGAAGATCAATCTAAGAAGAACAACAATTAGGGAGGTAACGATTCCTCCCGCTCCTCTCCTTCTTCTCTTGAGGTTAAATATGATCCCGAGCTTAAAACTCTTATCGATGCCCTCACTAAAAACGTAGATGCCATCTATGTCATGAACATTAACTCTACTCGTTGTAATGTCTGTTGTAGTCTTGAGCATTCCGACTTCTATTGTCCTCTTGTCTATGCACAAACACCACCACAACCATCACACTTCAACCAGTTAACTCAACATCAAGGACAAGGGAACTTAGGTGACCGGAATAGATTTAGTACCCATAACCCTTAACTATCAACATCAAGACATGAACGCCAACAAGCTTTAATTCCAATACAACCATCTACGACAAAGTAGTAGTGACCTTGTTGGAGAAACAAAATCAAATTATGCAACAAAACTCCAACTTGATGAAAGATCAAAGATGATCAAACTCTAATATGATGAAACAAACGATGCAAATGATGCAATCTTTGTGCCAAAAGGTTATTGACATGTCTTCTAACCAAAATAATAACCAAACCGGGCGTGTTTCCAAGTCAAGCAAAGGCCTAATCCTAAGTCAACAAACACCGCCTTTGAAATAAACAAGATTTATCTGAAGGTAATATAAACCAAGGGGACCCACAAAATACTACCCTTCGCTCGTATGCAGTAGTTGATAACCAAGTGACTATGCCTAAAGATTACCCGCAAACTAAAAAATAATACCATACCAAATACTATAATAGAAACCAAGACCCTACAATTTGTAGGAAGTACCGGTTAAACCACAACCAAAAGTGGAAAACATTACAAGACCCAATAATAGAAAGTGAAGACCCCTACACCGTAGAGGTTTCAATATGGACACCTAGATGGAAAACGGCTAGAGATAAAGCAAAGACTAATAATACTTTTATCCCCTTCCTCGCTAAAAATAGCGATAAAGCACCATATCCCCAAAGACTAGTTGTGTTTAAAAGGACGAGAATTTTGATGAGATTAGGGAAGTGGTTAAAAATTCGACTATAAACCTACCTTTCTAGAAGCTATAAAAAGTCTACCCCGACACGCTTAAGTTTCTAAAAGAGTTGTGCACCAAGAAGAGGAAAACCAACATACCCCACTTAAGCATTCTTAATCTGAACAATATCCCTCTTTATCTTAACATAACAGAATTGTTAAGTACAAGGACCCTGGTCGTCCTACTATACAATGCACCTTAGGTGATACCTTCATAACAACTGCTTTATTAGACCTGGGGGCGAGTGTTAACTTACTCCCTTTTTATTTATATAAACAACTAGGTCTAACAAAACTTCAACCAACCAAAATGACCTTGCAGTTAGCCGATTGTTCTATTAAGTATCCCAAGGGTGTAGTTGAAAATATTCTCGTTAAAGTTCAGGATTTTTACTATCCAACCGACTTTGTTATTCTTGACACAGAAGTTTCTCATGATTCCATTCCCATCATCTTAGGGCATCCTTTCTTGGCAACCGCCAATGCCCAAATCAATTGTCGGGATGGCTCAATGACTCTTTCTTTTGGAAATCTTTTTCAGTAGAAGTTAACATGTTTAGACAAAACAGGGACAACTAGGTTTGCCCGTAGAAGGAGAAGTGAAGTCCATTGAGTTTTTTGTCTTCATATTAGTGCGGTGACACTTTAGTCCCCACACTAGTAGATACCCCTCTTATGCAAGAAGACAAGGATCACAATTTCTACTCCCTAGACGTAGATAACATCAAGGAGGATTTCCTTCGACTCTTTTGCAACCCTTCTTGTCGCCTCGTGAGTTCTCTCCTATCGACATCCATTCATCTCTTGACGCCATGACGGAAGAAGAATTTTTTCGCCTCTATCCCAAAGTGATTCTTCTTACCCACCTATTGAGGAATGTCTTGCATATCTAAAGGCCTCCTCGATGATATAGACCTAAGAACACTAGTTGAACACCATTCACCCACCTCACATCCTCATGTCACTCATTCACCTTCCATCACTTAATGTTCCTCGCCCTCTACCTTTTCAAAGAACCATTGAGTTTGTACTTGACCTTGGCATTTCTCCTATGCTTCATAACTATCTAAAACCAACTGGTGAAGAAGTAACACCCAAGGACAAGCCACCGACACTTTTTCATTTTTTCCATTTTTTCCTCCCCAAATTATCCACATCCCACGATCTTCCACAACCATCAATTTTCACGCTCATTTACTTGGCATCCCTTCGTAGGAGGACAAAGAAGAAACCAGATGCTCGATTAGGTTTTAGATCTATAAGGCTTTGCTCTCATTCCACTAAGCTACGTTATAGGAAATCTTGGTGCTTAATTTCGTTTGATGGTGCATTCCATGTTAATTATTTGTGGAAAGACCCACAACTTTTTTTCGATTGTTGATATATGGTAAACTGCATTTTAATACATATATATTAGATAAAGTCTCGAAAGTATCCGACTATAAAAGACTCATTTTATTCTTGGGTGTACTCCATTCCAATCTTATGTTATGGGAGTGCACCATTAAGGCAACCGGACCCTCCTTTTGGAGTGAGTGGTTGTAAGTGTCGGATTCTTAGTCTACGTTTCATGTGACTCACGCATTTATCTCTTGCACTTTTTCTCGTGGATTGAGTAGTGCTTCTCTATGGAGTGAGTTTCATTTTTATTTCTTTATCATAATTTTGTTTTGTTTTTCTAAAAATCAAACATATAAAAACTAAATAAAATAAAATTAAAAACATAAACATATATTAGTAAGTCTAGGGAATCTGACTTTAAAAGACCCAAGTTTTCCTACAATACCAACTTTTCGGGTATAGGCCAAACAAAATTTTCAAACTCAAAAAGAGTTTTCCATTTTTTGTTTGGGGTGGCGATTTTGGTATTCATTTCAAATCATGTTTCCACCCTAAGCCCTGCCATGTTTACTCCAAAGAGTTTTCATAGTTAGTTACGCACGCACCGGTTTAATTGTGCTTCATATTATCATATCATCTTTACAATATTTACATTACAGTCGCCAATTTTTTCCACGCTTCTATGGTAAATTCTTTTCCTTATCTCTTTACACTTTGAGGACAAAGCGCTCGATTGTTTGGGGTGGGAAAGAAACATTTGCAAAAAATTAGACACTTTTAGGATGTAAATTACGACTTTTATTTATAAAATGTTAAAAATTATAAAAATTAGTTAGTTACATAATTTAATTGTGCTATTGAATTGTTTCATGAACCCCCTTCTCCCAAATTGTTTGGGGGTGGTATAGAAACACGATGTAAATGTTAAGCACATATTAGGTTGTATATTACGATTATTTGTCTTAAAAATAATAAAAATAAAAATAAAAAGTTTACGCTTATACACTTAGGAATATTGGTATTGTTTCTTTCTCTATGCTCTTAATAATCTAGAAGTCTCACATAGCTTTTGCATTAGAATAGTTTTTAAAACTTAGGTTAATATGTAGGTAATAATCTTTGCATCTATCTATAAATATATTACATGAGTATCTATGATTGTTTGGCAAGAAAGTTTTCAAATCTAGGCTAGAGTACTTATTCTACAAATCCTGTGGAGAATATAGCCTAAAGCCTTATATGAGTGAAACATTTGAGAAATGAAACAAGGGAGAAGTATATTCAATAGAGAAATCACACGTCCACTTGCTTAACCACTATACCATGTCCTAAGAGAGAATTTAGGCCCTTTTTGGATCGATATAGCTAGAAATTCTGACCTAAGTATATTTTTCGCTAGTCGCCCCACTGAGCCTTTCATTAGCCCTTCCATAAACCACAATTCCTTTACCCCCGCATTACAAAAACAAAACAAAATAAAAAAAATCAACCTACCCATTTTAGAATAAGTCCGAGAATAGGATGAGTAAAGAAAAGAGAAGAGAAAAACCTCGTGGTAAACAGTAAAATTAGTTAGTTGCCTTAAAAGAAAAAGAAAAAGAAGTTTCCATCCAAAGAAAAGAAAAGAAAAAGAAAAATAGAAATAAAATAAAAACTCCAAAAATATAATAAAAGGAGTCGAAAAGCCAAAAGAAAAAGGCTAAGGATGGAAACAAAGTGTAGAAGCAAAAGAACAAGGTTTTCTAGTTACGAATATGAAGACCCTATTATCTCGTGACTTGTCTTTTGAATATCCATTTTCTTCATTCTTAAACCATCTCCTAATCCCCGCGAACACCTAATAAAGACCTCTAGCTCAATTAGGAATAGGTTAGTAGGATAGTAAGTGGCGATGTGTTTAATCAACTTCGCTTCCTTGTGTGTCATTGAGATTGTAAGGTAAAGTATGCCCACGATTAATCGGAGTAGCAAAACTTGAGTAGAAAAATCGAGTGATTTTTGTCTTGACTTTTATGTGAGAACCTACTTAAGGACGCTTATTCCAAAGTTTCAGAACGGACCGTCATATCGCATTTCATAAGATTACTCATCAGATATATGTTTATTCGTAGATGATTGATTATTATGCATATATTAGCTTAGGTTTCGACATGATTATTCTCGTATTCATTCTAGTGAGATGTATAGATAATCGAGACATAAATAAGGAAACAATAGTTTTATTTCTTAGTCATTGTAGTATAGATGAAGTTTGTGAGTACCTTCATTGGAAAACTCTCACGAGGTTATAACTCGGCCCACTAGGGAATTCCTAGTGGTTTAAGCGCCTTGTTGCGATATGGTCAATGCAATCGCGACTCAATAAACGGTAGAGTAGATAGAACTCCATTTTTGTCACTTATTCTAATTTTCATCTTTGCTTGAGGACAAGCAAATGCTGTTTGGGGGGTGGTTTGATAAGAGCCCAAAAACTGTAGTTTTAACCCCTTAACCATCATACTTTTTAGACCAATTATGTGAGTAATAATTAAGAGTTAATACCGATTACATGTTTTATGCATTTCAGCTTCAAAGTCCATTATGTGCGAGAAATGTGCCACTTTAGCGAGATAAATGAGCAAAGGTCGGTTGCTAAGGACTTCGTGAATAAAGGCCAAGATTCAAGGAGACAAAGCCTTTGTAAAGCCCTCGGTGGCGAAAAAAGTCAACACGGGAGAAACAACAAGACAAGTCGTCCAGAACTTCCGGCCGTATCTTCGACTCGGACCTAATTGGGAGTATCTTATGTCAAAACGATCGGCTCCGGAAAAGAAGTTTTCCAATGGTCCAAGTCTTGACCCAATCAGAGGAGCAAAAGTGGACGAAATATCTGTCGAAACCAACTGCGACCGAAGAGCCCATTTTGACTAAAGAAATTGAAGTTTGGGGCCCGATTTTCCTACCAAAAACATGGCTCCAAGCCCATGCACGATTTTGGATCTCGAAAGTATAAAACAAAAGTTTGAATTTTTGTTCAAAAAAGGGAGGTTAGGTAGTTAAATTAGGTTAGGTAGAAAGTAGACATTAGAGATTAGTTTTTAGATCCAGATCTAGTTTTACATTATTTAGCTTTACATTAATTAATTAGTTTATTTCTTGAGTATTGAATCATTGTTTTTATTGTTCATTAGATTAATAAGTAGTTGTTATTCATTCAATCATATCTTGTTCTTATTGTTCTATTAGATTTATAAAGTTAATTACTTACACTACACCATAACAGGCTATTTGCAACGGCAAAAAAGCGTTGCTAATAATTTTTGCAACGCTTTTTAAGCGTTGCAAATATGGCGTCGGTAAAGTGTTGGAAATATTTGCAACGCTTAAAAAGCGTTGCAAATAAAAATTTCCAACGCTTAAAAAGCGTTGCAAACAGAAATTTCCAACGCTTAAAAAGCGTTGCAAACAAAAATTCAAAGCGTTGCAAACAGAAATTTCCAACGCTTAAAAAGCGTTGCAAACAGAAATTTCACAAACGCTTTTTAAGTGTTGGTAATTTGTTAAAATTTTTACCAACGCTTTTTAACCGTTGCAAAGTTGTTAGTTAATTTAAAAAAAAATAATTTAAAATTCGTTTGTAACGGTTATAAAGCGTTGCAAATTTGTTAGTTAATTTAAAAATAATAATTTAAAATTCGTTTGTAACGGTTATGAACCGTTGCTGATGGGTTGCTAATAAAAAATAAAAAATTTCTCATTTTTGTAGCGAGACCAGCTAAACCAATTTGGTGGTATAACACATTAATATCAGTTCCCTAGGAGTAATAAAGTTTTGTGATCAAACTGCTATCACAACGCCTATTTCCACTTACAGTTCAAATCAAATTCATCACAACATCATCACTACAACAAGATACACAAAGCTATATACCCCTGAACCACCAAATAACCCCAAATAATAAGATCTCATACAGACATACCACTTGACAACAAAATGCGTAAAAACGTAAACACATTCAAAAATAAACAAAATCCAAACCTACATCGTGCTTGAACATATTCATCAAATCCATCCAAAGTGCAATCATGATCAAATTCACTTTTCGAAACACAACATTATTATCATCCCACTCTTCCTCAATCAAAGGCGCACCATAATGCTCCCCATTCTTGGCCCCGGGTCCACTTTTCCTAAACACCCTACACAAAGACAAATGCATCCTACCCCACGCGCAAATTTCAAGAACTAGATGGTTATAATCTTACATTGCACAAATATGAAAGCTAAAGAAAATATTAAGCCAAAACTCAGTAAACTATCTAATGAAGCCAAATTTATTTATCGAAAAAAAAAAAAGATGAATCCAAAATTTGAGAAACAAATATAAGGAAAGACAAACATAATAGGTATAGAACTGAGATACATCTCAACGACTAATCCAATAAATTATTTTTTTGAAAAGGAATACACTTAAATAAACATATGGAATTCACGCCGAAGTTTGATATATAATTGGTGATGGTTTTCGTGTTCATTCAAGTGACCGAAAAGAATATCAACCAATTTGCATTCTATTGAACTACATTTCATTAATTAATCAAAACGCAGCAATACATAAACAATCACAACAAGAAGCCCAACAATGAAAACAATAAAGATGGTTTACCTTATTGTACAAAATAACTCCCCGATGAAAGCAATATGTAGACTAGTAAGTACAAAACGTTAACAATAGTGGTTTCCCAATCATTGTGTCCCTAGTTTAGTGAATAACTTCTCCACTTGAAACTGGACATTAAGATTCCAGTAATCTATCTGAATCCTGTATCAAAGTACATCAGCTCAACCAATGACCCTTCCAGTTTACTAGTCGATTGTACCAAGCATTTATAGTAACATGTTAACCTGAAAAAAAACAATATATATATACTAGAACATAAGTACCAAGGTAACAAAAAAATGATGGATCATATTCAACACTTAAAGTACAGATCTTGAAACAAAAGAAACAATAATAATATTACTTGTATATATATATATATATATATATATATATATATATATATATATATATATATATATTTCCACATCACATTATAGATGAAACAACAGGTATAGTTCAGTGTAGAAAACCTCATCATGCCGCCATCGTTGTTTTGGTTTGAGGTTGCTCTAGCCTCGAACTCTCCAGAATCCCTAAAACGCGAGAGAGAGAGAGAGAGAGAGCAGGTATACAATCTTGTGTTAGGCACAGAGAACAATACTAGCAGAATACCATTTTGTGAAGGTGAAGTGGGGCTCAGTCCATCCCGGGCGGAAACTTTTGTTTTGGCAAATAATGGACGGTGATATCTCGGTGTTATTACATCATGCAGTCCACCTCTGTGCACCTCTGCGACCTGCACATGACCCCAGAACCAATGTAAGAACAGCATACATATTTTCGCGATACATATTTCTCTCCACCATGCCCCTACTCCTTTTTGGGTGTTAATAGGAAACAGACAGCAGAAAAATTATACAGTACACTATTATTAACACTGAAGAGAAGTCTGAAAAATTTATTGGAAAATTTAAGCTGAAAAATTCAAGTATTGCACGGAAAGGGACTCACCAAACAGAGAAGTCTGAGCTCCAAAGTGAGATGGAGTCGTTCCTAAAGGACTGCTACTTTGGCCAAAGGCAGTAGTGAAAGTAAAACCCAAAATTTCAAATTTCTTCCACGGTATGTAACTTATGAAATGCCGGTTCTTGAGCACTGAACTCAGTCAGTCAGTCGCTGTATTAGATCATCAAGCTTCTGCTGCATGCTTAGTAACACTTGGTCCTGATTTCGAAGTGGCAAAAACAAAAAAGTGTTACCAAAGAAACACTTTCAAGGGGAAAAGGAGTTGAGCAGGAACTGTCACAAAACTCTACAAAAGAAATATGGTCTCTAAATGCAAGGAAATCCCCCTCCCCTCATAAAACTATGAAAAAAATCAAACTAATACAACGAGACACATTTTTTGTAAGTGCTCGAATGCAGCCATAATTACTTTACGGAAATCACAGAAATTATTATCAAGGGTTTCCAAAAGCACCAATATGAACAAACTTAAAAACTCCCTTCCCCTTTCTTGTAAGCCGAATCTAAAATCCATAATAGACCCCCAACATAAACAATCATCTCTAAAGATCAAAATTCCAAATCTCAAACATATAAACGGAAACCCCAATTTGAACTACCAATAAACTAAAAATATATATACAAACAGAAACCCCTAATAAACTCTTCTTTTTTTGAAAAAAAAAAAACACCTCATTGACTCTAGTCTTACCCTTAGATCAACAGCTCTTGTAAGACACCAACTCTGCTTATATTTCCTCAACTCATTCGTCACAATCATGATAGTAGCAACAATAAGAACACAATGAATCGGACTAAAGAGATACCAAGCTATAATTTCATCTTTATTCATCATATTTGTTGAAATTATAATTCAAAAGAGAATTAAAACACTTGCTTCTGAATTAAGATCGTCTTAAGGATGCTTTTAGACATAAAACAAAAAACATATCTTATTCAAAAGCAGAACTTGCCAATTCCATACAAAGCTAATGGTGTTTTTGTTTCAAAATATGGGAGAGTAGCTCCTGCTGCCACCCCATTGTTCGACAAAAGCATCAATCGTATCTCCATCAACTGTTACCACAACCGAAAAAAAGAGAAAAAAGAAAAATCAATTAGAAGCTTTAGAACACTCGTGTTGTAATTAAATAAAATTTGAGACAAAAGATAATAAGGAGACATATGTAAAGAGATGTACGTCATCAGTATACTGGTGTCCCCGAAGTCGTTTACCATCAATCATGAAGCGCAATGAGTTGACTTCTACTGACCGTTCCTTACAATACGATCCATGAGCTTCTGCAGCGGAACATTACTCTTGATCGTAAAGGACACTTCAGTCTGATCCTATAGACAATCACAACATTGTCCAAATATTCAGCCAAGATTCAAGACTCTTTTACCACATCTACCAAAGTTTAGAAATGTATGGAATGTTTCTTTCTTTTCCTTTCCACACATGTCCACAGAGGAAGATTGCCTCTTAGAAATATCAACAGTTGTTCCTCCTACCACAAAATTCAAAACAAATATAGATGCGAATGAACAAAAATGGAACTAACCATAGTAACCATAGGGTTTGGCAGAGTGGCAGTTTATTAAATCCAATAAAATTGATAGTACACTTATTATACTCATTAGTGCAACAAAAGCAGCCTATCACTTAACTAAACTAACCATAGGGTGGGTAGGGGCAGCTAAGGTGAATTTGAATGTAATCTACTTGAGAATAATGCATAGTTCAGAAACCCTCTGCTCCCCGAAAACAAGATTAAACACCTACTATAGCCCAATAAAGTTGAATTCCTAGAATACAAAAAAGGCAGCTCATAGTCTCATACAACATTAAAACAATAATGGCCTTATCACTAAAAGACATACTTGCAGTAAACTGAAGATGACTGTAAGAGTAAAAAGGCTGCTCATACATCGAAAAAAGAAAGCATTCTAATCACAATGGGCGACTACATATTTCATATTACGCGCTGTCGAAGTTCAAACACTTAATGTATACTCAAAAGGATGCTTACACTAATCAGTTAGTAGAGTAACTGCCATTTCTGTATGCAGGGTAAAAACATAAACACTAGCGCTTCTTACAAAATGCTGCTTCAAGGAATGACATACCAAATGATTATTGATAAACAGGCCAACAGTATATATATGAATGATGGTAATGGGTAACAACTCAAGTTCATACAAAGCAGAGCTCTGAGACAGCCATCAATTTACAGTAAAGGTCACAAAATCAAACATATAACAGCCATGTTACAAGTATGAACAACAACACACTTCACACACATGATTTACAGATAATATTACATAAACAGAACATACATATTATTAAAAACAGATCCTGAACCTGAAGGAATTGCTGATGACACTGATCCACCAGCTAAAAATGCACGCAGCTGGCGTGTTAACAGGAACAGCGGGGAGCAGGATTTCCAGCCGTTGTGGAAGACACTGATGTACTCAGTACATCATTCTTAAGAGTTGGGGTTCTTGGAGGAATCTCTGAATTACTATCCTGTGAATCTGCTTCTTCCACTTGTTCTGGAGTTGAATTACCCTGTTAAACAACAAACAGTGATGTTGTCTATAACAGAAGAGAATAAAATCAATAAATAAACTGATCTAGAACTGAAGGAGTATATACCTTTGTTTGAATCAGTGAAGCTGCAATAGTGTTTTACTAGTATAAGTATTACTTCATTTTTAATAGGTGCAAAACTACCATTAAGAATATCATAAATATTACTCAAGGTAAATGGAGGTGTTATCAAGGCATGTAAATGGAACTTAGGCATGAATAAGACCAAGACCCCTTAGCCCAATCATCATTGGCTCCACGTCTCGAAAAAGCACCCACAGCCATTCCCCTTTCAAGATGCTAAGGAAGGAAGTGGCACGCTATATTAAAACACAAACTAACTGAAAAAAATTGTAGAGAGAAACAAAATATGCAGCCAGAATTAAGTAAACCCCCTAGAATGAATTTCATTTGCTAATCAACAACAGTCGTTCATTTCAGAGCTACAAGAGAACCATCTTTTACATTTGAAATCATGCCCACATGTTTTCAGAGGCGACACTCGAGGCCCTTACAGAAACTTCTAAGGCGGTGAATGAATGAAATGGTCCAAGTGTTGACACAAAAAACTACCTTGGATTTTCACATTACTATTGAATTTTCATAGGGTCATTTACATCAGTACCATAGAACTAGTACAGTATCCCACGTGAGATGGAATTTATGTGCACATTAATATAGTAAAGATTCCATCAATCAGTCCTGAAGCAACCACAACCATCACTACTCACATGGGGGAGAAAATATGAGCAAGCAATACAAACAAAATCAATTAGATGTTGAAATTCGGCACCCCCTTTTGCTACATGTTAAAATCTGTCAAACAGAGTGAACTTCTTAAAATTCATCCAAAAATTTTTTGAGCAAGAAACCCACCTACACGGCTACACCAACCATTCTCACAAGTTAAAGGACTATCAACATCTCACAAAATGTCAAAACTAAGGGAGAGAGAGGAAACCAACAGTTTACTTGGATAAAGATGGACATACAAACCTAACGTCTGTTGCAAAAGTGAAATCATTGATAATGTTTGCAAAAGTGAAATCATTGATAATGTGACAAACAGGTAAAAAGAACAGTGCAAGCCAGAGATTCTTTTTACTAAAAGTAGAAAGAAAAACCCAACCCAAAAACAACTCATCATCACAAATAGTAAGAGGTATAGACGTATGGCAATGTAAGAGAGCACCTCTTCTTCGAGCAGATTGCAAATCATTTGTCATTTGCATCTGCCGTGATCCAGCAACACCTTCACCAAAGCCTTTACACTGACAATAGTAGGAGTGGTTGTCAATAAATTTAAAAGCTTCACAGCACACACCATCTCCAAGAAATCCATTTAGAAATCACTGTTTTTTCACACTGCAAATTAAGATACACAGGCATTTTCTAGTCTACATCAAGAAGAAAGGCCCTTGAAAATCGTATCCGTGGGAGCTCTCCAGGACCTCCAGACCAAATTATATATCAACTGGTGAAGGTCTGCTGTCCACAATTGGAGAGATAGATGCTGTGGGTTCTGGTTAAATGTAAACACAATATTCCCGTTACAAATTGATAAATAATAATCAACTTCTCTAAGGACTTTTTCAGTAAGAAGTCCAACTCTTTGACACTAACGTTTCAGTCATTTGAACCAATAGACGAGGAAAAAGTTCACAAATTTCCATTATTCCACACCAAATACTTATTGAACAATCACATTTGACTTGCATGGTATCCCTACAAATGCGCAAAATTCTCTTGGTAAGAATCGGACTTGATATGTGGATCCCTACCAAAGAAGACGCAAACAGTCGACGCTTTGTAGCCATTTTAAAATTCCAAAGTTGTCTCTGTGTTCTTGCCTTCTTTTGTAGGGAGTTTGGTAGCAATACGATTTACCGTCCTAAAAACAACCCCAGTTGGCCAGTTCTAATTCAACTTCTATTGGGAAACTTTGGAAAATCTGCAGGAATAACATGCACAAATTTTTCTACATATATAATTTCTATCCATACAGATACTATTTATGTAATTAAAAGTACATACTAAAAGTAAATCAAATGATTGATATCAACGGAAAACAAGTTTATCAAAAAGCTAATTTTATGGAAGATTACTAGACGCCTCTAAGCAACTCTCACAAGAGCTGTTTCTTAGCAAGCATACTAAATATGGAAGATTAACCAAAAACCAAAACCCACTTCTTTGTCTGAAAAAAACCCATAAAAAGGATAAAATGCTTGGATTTCCCAAAGCAACACAATTTAGATGTATATGACCGTGATATATTTGCCTTTCTAGCACTCTTAATAAGAAATACATGTGAGAGATGTTTCCATTTCTGTGTTAGGAGAGGAAATCGACCACAGGTTCATAAAGATCAAGCATTTAGATTCTGGCAAACAATGACTCTTCCCCTTAAAATACTATAAATAATAGATAAAATGTAGTTGTGGAATTCGATCAAACAATGATTTCAATCAAACTACAACATTAGAAGGTTGGAAACTTCAAACAACAACAAGTTTGCAAAACAAACACAACACACAAAATAAGTACGAATATGCAGGAATAACAACTACAAAACCTCAGCACGGTCAAAGGGGATTCTAACCTTGAAAGCAAGGGCCTCCCTCTTTGAATCCTAAATTTCTTAAATCTAAAAAACAACATTAGAAGAGTTGCACTAGATTACCCAACTAAAACTCAAAGTATCTCCCTTTGGAAATGAATCCAGAATGTCCATTATTCCACACCAAATACTTACTTAACAGTCACATTTAACTTGGCAAAGCTTTTCCTACCAAAGAAGACGTGGACTCCAAGACGTTTTGCAGCCATTTTAAAAGTCCAAAGTGGTCTATGTATTGTTACCTTCTTTTGTAGGGACTCTGGTGGTTTTGAGAGAATTGATTGAATGGCGGGTGTGTCACTTCAATGCGGAGACTGTGGGGTCCTATTAAAATCAGTAGAAGAAGCACAAGAACTCACTTCCCATTCCAATTTTACTGAATCTGAAAATTAGGTTTTGAGGAGTGCGAAAATAATGCGGCGGTGAGAGAGGGAGAGAGGAGAGAAAAAAAAAAGTTATGTTTTATATTTCGATTTTTTCGTTTATCTCTGTTCGCGAAATTTTTAAGTTTGTAACACTTCTCCAACGCTTTTTAAGCGTTAGCAATTAATTCCGGAAATTCACCCAAATAACGCAACGCTTTACAACATTGCCAACGCTAAATAAGCGTTGGAAACTTACTAACGCTAAATAAGCGTTGCAAATCAAAAAAGGTGCGTGTTGCAAATATCCTATTATGGTGTAGTGTTATTCCATAATGACATGTTCTTATTATTGTTCTTGTGTTGGGAATGGTAGTATAGAAATTTCACATCAAATCATTACTCTCACCATTGTTCCTTTTTTGGGTTTGATTAGTTGAATTCAATTTAAGTCTCTGCATTAAGAGTGGAACGAATCCTTACTCATTATATTGCATGATTATGTTTTGAGAGTACAAAGAATTGATTTAAACGTAAGAACGGTAGGATTACGTATTAGTGTTGATCGAGAGTAGAACAATCTTTGATAAATTTAGCCACTTAATATAAGTTTTAGTTTACTTACGTTTTGAGTTTCATCGTTCATTTCGTAGGTAAATTTTATCTTTTTATTGTTTATCAAATGGCGTCGCTGCCATCTTAGTTACCTTTAGCATTGTTTTCTTACTATAATTAGTCATTTTTAAGTCCCATTAAACCCACCCACCTTTGTTCGATTCTAACTGTGGTTGTCTTTTTTAGCATTAAACTTCCTCGAAAAAAATCGCGACGGCGCACTGCGCGCTTTAAAGTTATCGAAGCCGGCGCTACGCCACCAAACCGAAGCGCGACGACCGCCAAACACCGTAACTTCGAAGTTTACACCGAGCCACTGCGCTTCAAAGTGAGCGCAATCGGCCACTGAACCGAATTTTGTCGGATTTCCACAGGTTTGATTCGAACCCGATTTTTCAAGTTTTTCGGTGTTCTAACTTGTTATATACACCGAACACGATAAACAAGACGCTATTCATAAGCGAAGCAAGGGCCTTGTCAATTATTTCTTTCTTCCACACCTCGCGATCTCCCTGTTAGAGGTTTATACTAGTATATCAGGAATGTTTGGAGTGTTGACGTGTTTAGTTAAGTTTGGTCTTAACCTTGTATAAGATTAAGGTTTGGTCGAACAAAAACACCTAACATAATTACACGCCAACATCAACAAGCACGCCTATCTAGTATACCACTCATTGCACCTCTAGCTACTATTCCACATACTCTACGACACAATACTTTCGATTTAATGAGAGACTCCTCTCGGACTTTTATAAAGCCTTGAATGATAGCCCCAAATCTTGCATCGTTTCTAGTAGATTGAGTGGGGATTTTGAATCCCCAAATATTTTAATTTGTTACCCGTTTTTTCATGGTTTAGACCATGAAAACCTTATCGGATATCGCGTGGGATTGAACAAGTCCTAACAACATTCCACCATCCTACGGTTGGTGCGGAACAAATTAAACCGAGGGTATTCCGCTTTCACCTTAGCCCGATAAAGGCGTCTTGGTTAACGCCCAAGTGCCTAATTCGTGGACTCGTGGGCTAAACTTGTTCAATTTGTTTATGTAACATTTTACCCACCCCTAAAGATGGATGAGATGCTTTCCAAGATTCATTTCTTTCGACAAAATCCTCATGAATCATTTTCAGGAGGCTTGGAATCGTTTCACCGATCTCCTTATAGAGTGTCCACATCATAACTTAGCAAAAGACACGTTAGTTCGCGGCCTTTTTCAAAGGACTTCTACACCACCATAAAGAAGTCCTTGACATAATGAATGGGGGTAGTTTCTTAAGTAAAGGAGCCCTGAGGCTTATAAATTTTAGAGGATCAAACTAAGCTTAAATAACAACCGGGGGTAGTGACGATATCCACCGCTCCACTAGTTCTTCTAATACGATTAAGGCCGGTATGTTTGAAATTAAACACCCATCCCGAGCTTAAAACTCTAATCGAATCACTCACAAAAAAGGTAGAGGCCATTGCTCAACAAAAGCCTATCCCCGCCATGAATGTAAATTCAAATCCATGTAGTTTTCATTTGAGTCCCGAGAATCCCGACTCCCATCGCCCTATAGCCTATGAACGGGCTTGTTCCATTAATAGTGAACCTAACCCCTTGGAGACAAAATCCCAACTTCGGTTGGAGAAATAACCAACACGCCACACCTCCTGTGGTACAATAATCAATATGTTAGGCCAACGCACAGTTATAACCAAGCTCCACCACGACAAGGACAGTGGGTAATTATAATAATTATAACAACCAAGTGCAACCTCGACAAGGTCAAGCACAAGGTCAAGGTAGTTATAGTAATTATAATGCTAATAGAGGTATCGTTCCGGTAAATAATAACTATCAAAATCCGCCCTTAAATAATTCACGCGAGATAGTTCTAGTCACACCACCCGTGACTACTACACCCATACAACCGGATCGTCTTGACACCTTCATACAAGTGAGCCAAAAACTTTTCCAAACCATGGCTCAATCTAACCAACAGCTTCTACAATCCATTAATAATTTAAGCCAATAGTTGGCCCAAGATAAAGCCCAACCCAAAAGTGTGTTTCCAGGTCACGCAATACCTAATCCTAAAACAACAAACAAACTTTGAGGTAACCGATAATACTAGTAATGAATATGAAAAATGTAGGTGAGCTAAATGTCATCACCACTCGGTCCGCTCGGCAGAGTGGTTGATAACAAAGTAACTATGCCTATAGTTACCCCACCAATAGCCTTTACACCGCTATTTTACTAGATACCAAAATAGAAACTCAAGAGCCTACCACCGTAGGTACGATTCGCCATAACACAACCTAAGAAATAGAAAGCCAAGGTTAAACATCCGGGTGATACATATGCTAAATATAGAGATAAACCACCGCTTTCCACAAAATTAGCCATGTTAACTAGGGATACAAATTATGAGGAGATTAAGGACGTTTTCAAGAATCTAACTATAAACCTTCCCTTCCTCAAGCTATTAAAAGCTACCACACCATGCTAAGTTTCTTAAGAGTTGTGGTACTACTAGGTAAGACCAATATACCAAAAGACCTTTTAACGTAACAATTCCCAACTCTATCCGAACATAATGGAATTGTTAAGTACAAGGACAATTCGGTCGCCCCATCTGCATAATGCACCTTAGGAGATTCCTATACGACGATCGCGTTATTAGACACGGGGACTAGTGTTAACTTACTCCCATTTTATTTGTATAGACAAATAGGGTCTAGACAAGATGCAACCCACTAAAATGACGTTGCAATTAGTCGATCGGTCTATTAAGTATCCTAAGGGTGTGGTCGAAAATGTGGCCGTAAAAGTTCAGGATTTCTACTATCCGGCTGATTTTGTCAACCTCGATCTGTAGTCGCTAACGACTGTCCCCGATCATCTTAGGCGCCCTTTCCTAGCAACAACTACCAATGCACTCATTAATTGCCGCGATGGTTCGATGTCCATGTCTTTTGGCCATCTTGCTGTTGAAGTAAATGTTTTTAAAACAAAGACACATTTACCCGATTCGTCTATGGATGGAGAGGTTAGCATGATCGAGAGCTTAGCTCGAGATTATTTCAACAACACATTCCCTGATAATCATATGCCCAAATTTCTTTCCTTTGGAAGTTTAGACTCCAACATTTTCATCCCTACACTAGTCGATACACATATTATGGATGAGAACGAGATAGATGACTTTCTCAAAGATATAGAGGACTACCATAGTAATGCGGATATGACCAATCTAGATGAGGAATTGATGAGTTTCTTAAAGCAGGTGATGATTCACCCTATCAAGAACTACTTTTTGCACAACATCCACCTCGACTCCTCTCCTTCCACCCGTTCAAAGGAATCTCGAGTTTGCACTTGATCCTTTTGTTTCTCCCCGGCTTCATAATTTTTTAAATCCACCTAGTAAACAAATACTTGTAGGACAAACCATTTGACACCTTCATTTTCAGACTTGAGACAGTCCCTACCTATACCATGAATGAGTTTTGTGCTAAACCCACATCCTCATTGTTTATATGCTTTCCTTCTACAACTTATCCATATCCACCATATCTTCCACAACCATTCACTTTTCCACACTTATTCACTAGGACACCCTCTCATTCAAAGATGAAAAAGAAGGTGCATGATAGGTTACGTTATAGGTCTATCCGACTTCGCTTTCAGTTCACTAGGTTGCGTCATAGGAAATCTTGGTGCTTGATTGTGTTTGGATATGTTTTCTGTGATATTTATTTATGGAATGATCCACAACTATTTCGGTTGTTGATATATGATAAACTACATGTTCATACATATGTTTAGATAAAGTCTTGAGTATCTGATTATAAACGACTCAATTTTTGTGTTTGGTGCATTTCCTTTCATTTCCAGATATTGGTAAGTGCACCATTAAGGTAACCGGGACCTCCCTATGGAGTGTGTGGCTGTAAGTACCGGATCTTAAGTCCACGTTTAACATAATTCACGTTTTCCACTCTTGCATGTTTTCTCAGATTTTTGAGTCATGTTTCTCTATGGGGTGAATTATGTCCTTATTGCTTATTGTTTTTCCTTATAAAAGTAAAAAAAAATATTAAATAATAAACATAGTAATCTAGGAAGTCTCGGGAATCTGACTTTAAAAGACCCACTTTAAAAAAAAACAAACAAATTTTCTAAACTCTGTTGTAAAAAATTTGTTTGGGGGTGGGGTGTTTGTGTTTCCGTCCTAGAATGTTTTATGTCCCATTAGAGTTGTTTAGGCCGTTTAATTGTATTTCGATTCGAGTTGACATTATCTATGAATTTAGAGTTCATTCGTTAGCATAACATACGTTATGCACACACTACGAGGCATTTTCTACTATCTTATATGTCATCCACAGTCGGAATAGAGTGTTTTTATGGATCATTGGATTGGAAATTCTCTCCTGATCATTTACATATCTCATTCGCAAAAATCGGACCGGTAACGAAGCGGCAAATTTAGTTTGAAGTTGCACTAAAAATCGACAAAAGTCGAAATATCGAAAATTGGGCTTGGGCCCAACTCGCGCGCACCGGCAGCGCACCTGCGCCCCTATGTGTCCACCAACAGTCGTGCGTTTTCTTCTCCAAACTGCCATTAACAACCAACAAAGCTTCAAACCCTAACTAAAAAATAAAATTAAAAAGAAACCAATACACCCACGCCAAACATCCAAACCCACTCCAAATCTTCTCAAAACCGTACCACCACCACCTCCACCAAGTTAAATCACCAAAAACCACCGAAAAATAAAGAAATTCACGCTGTCGTGCCACCATACCACCACTACCATCATTTTTTGTGAGGTTGTCCCTCATTGCTTCCCCACTACATTCCAAACACTCCAATGGCTCAACAACGTCGAATTTTGCCGAAGCAAGCATTTACTGGCGACCACTTCGCGCCATTTTACGGTGACGAAATGATTAGTAGAGATTGGAATAGCTTGTGGTACTCCACCAACGCCTTCTACCACGAAGAGTTAGTTCGACGGTTTTACAACACGAGGGAGTTGGATGGGAGTAGAATTTTTGTTACGGTGGCAAAGAAGAGGAACGAAGTAACTGCTGGGTTGTTGGCTGAGATTCTAGGCATTCCGCCTAGAATCCATCTTGATGCCACATTACAGAGTCCCAATATAATGGGGTAGAGCCTTTGATGAACGCTGATCGCATGCAAGGGAACTACAATACAAGCTCGCATTGTGTTCGCGGGCATCTCTCTCGAATCCAACCAAACCGGGCCGCTCGATGGATTGGTCGGAACGCCCTAGGGAAGGAGAAGGTCGGCGACATCGGTCTAAATTGCCTCCACATTCTATGGATACTCCAGGAGCAGAAGTATGAGTTCTGTATCTTGGAGTTTTTGCTTAACATGATCAGGGGAGTAGGGAAGTCTATTGCACCTCTTCCTGTGTTGATAACCAAGATCATGCTGAAGTTGAGAGCGACTTCGATGTCTGATAGGATTTACCTTATACTACACCAAAATCCTCGAATTTATAAGGAGTGTATCCAACAAGTTTGGAGGTTGCCTGAGGATAGGGTAGAGGACGAGGAGGATGGTGCAAATGAGAATGACTCGGAGGATGAGGAAGACTTGACTTGTTTTGATGCTGATGCCTTGGAGAGGTGTTGGTCGATGCGTAACGCATGGCTGTGATTTATCGTGGCATGCGTTCACTCAATACTATCTCGCTGAAAGACCTCCGGACTCGGCAGGCTATTATCCACCATAACTTTGAGATTCGTACCCATGAGAGAATGAGCGGTGGAATAGAGATGGGTTTGGAATCTCAGGGCCCGATTCGATATGCTTGCACGCTTCCCACCTCACGGGGATTCTCCTTCCGAGGATACATCATCGAGGCACGAAGCGTCGTCGCCGAAAAACAAATGGTGCTGGCCCATCGAGAGCTTAGGAGCCATCTCCCCGAAGTGTGCCCTCGCCACCAAGACCGGCGTGTTTAGGGATAGTATAGCTTGATGATTTTTATTTGTAGTTTTATTATTTTTAGTTATTTTAATGTCAGTTTTAATTCGGTAATTTGAATTTTGTAGTGAAATGTACTTTGAATGAAAATTTTAATATAATGCGCGGTTATTTTCATCATATGGTTGTTTAATATTTATCCCACCTTCCCAAATTGTTTGGGGGTGGTATTATCTATTCCAGCATGATTTTTATATGACCCTCGTTTTTAGAAGTTATTTCGGAGTCAAGGTGAGAATATTGCCGATTAGGCATATCTTTGAATAAATATCATGGTAGGATGAAATCTCTATAAGTTAGGTAGTTTTATCCTAAATTCAACATAAAAGATACTAGGGTTGTTTTAGAATCAAGAATATGAGTTGTTTCCGTTTCGGGTTTGAAAATTTTAGTATTTTCGGAAATTGCCGTAAAATTTTTTTGGCAACTTCCCGATCCGTTTTAGCAACTTAAAACCTATAAAAACTTCATTCATTCTACACTCACAACCCACACTACACCTAACTTCCATCACTCACCTTTCACTCCCACGTTTTCGGTTGTTCTTCACCATTTTCACAAATCAGCACCTCGGAGCGCACCCGCGCCCTAGTCTCTGTCAGAAATTTTGCACTGAAAGCACTGCCAAGGTGAGCACGACTTCAAACACCTGGAACTTCGAAAATCATCGAGCGCATCTGCGCTTCAAGTAGAGCGCACCGCTACGACCTCTGTAAACACAAAATTTCCAGTTTTACGGGTTGTTCCCGGATCATTTGCAGCTGATCGAGAGCATCGTTTTGAGATGACATTCCCTACAATAATACCGGAACAGTCTTTCGAAGATATGTTTCAAAGCACTACTTATGGTGCTTGGTTTGTGGCGATCATCACATAATGAGGGAAGGGAAACCGCTTATGGTAAGACTGCTTTAAACTTTATTCTCCAACACTAGCATCTTATTTTTACGATAACTGCATTTTGTTTGAGAGACCAGATGGAGAACAAGTGTTCTCCATCAACATTAATGATGAACCAATGGAAATTACCAGATTCTTGCTAGCATTTGTCCTTGGACTTGCTATGCCCGCTGAAATAGAAGACCCATGGTGCTATTGGGTAGATAATATGTATGTCTACACTTATGAGTTTTTGCATGAGTCGTATGGGGCAGGCATTTTCCGTATCGAGGACCAAGGGGAATATAACGTCACTTTTGGTAGCCTGTCCATGAACATAGGAACTGTTATGTTTTGGATCATACTAAACATTTTAGGGGAATGGCGTTTTTCTTCTGTGAATGATGCCACTTGCAGTGTCTTCCTTGCTTTAGCCACGGGACGTATGTGCCATGACCTTCCCAGAACCTTGATGTCTAGTTTAGCTCGAGCCCATAGCATGAGACATAAGTACCTTCTTATGCCTCGTTCTAATTTCCGTATTATGCTATGTTTCTTTCCTTTTTGTACACGTTTCACGGATTGGATTACGGTTGACACTGTGCGACCCACCAATAGTATTATTCGATCTTTCCGTGTAATGACTTGGCAAGGGTGGAGGATACTGACCTCATCAGGTTGCACCCTACACCCCGCCGGACCAAGTGGCTTTAATAGGTTAGCAATAATAGATGATAAATGGCGGGAAGCCTGGCAAATTATCATGGCATGGCAGGACGCGAAGGAACCTCACTTCTTTATAGAAGAAGAGAATGAGGAGGATGATGAATAAAGTGGGAGATAAGGTAAGTTTTCATTCTAGTTAGTGTCTGCTTATGTCCCAAGCAATTTGATTCTTGTTAACCCCATAATGGGAGGAACTCTTATAGAGTTGCGTCACCTTTTTTTATATTAGTATGTTTTAACCTTGTTTTTCGCATAGATGTTCCGAATTTCAATATGCATTTGTTTTCTAGCGTTTCCATGGTATTTTTCTACTCTCTTTATTTAAATGCTTTGAGAACAAAGCATTTCTTTTTCTTAGAATAATTTTTTGGGGGCATAGAAACATCTATCTATAAATAATTAAGGCATCTATGATTGTTAGGATATAAATATGTATAATATGCATTTGTTTTTTCTAGTTAATATTTCAAAAATTCAAAAATATAAATAAATAAGTTATGCTTATACACTTAGGAATATTGGTATTGTTTTCTTTCTCTATGCTTTTAATAATCTAGAAGTCTCAAAGAAAAGTAAAGCTTTTGCATTAGAATAATTTTTAGAAACTTAGGTTAATATGTAGGTAATAATCTTTGCATCTATCTATAAATATATTACATGAGTATCTATGATTGTTTGGCAATAAAGTTTTAAATCTAGGCTAGAGTACTTATTCTACAAATCCTTGAGAATATGAGAATATAGCCTAAAGCCTTATATGAGTGAAACATTTGAGAAATGAAACAAGGGAGAAGTATATTCGAAATAGAGAAATCACACGTCCACTTGCTTAACCACTATACCATGTCCTAAGAGAGAATTTAGGCCCTTTTTGGATCCATCATACTTTTTAGACCCAATTATGTGAGTAAAATTAAGAGTTAAGACACAAAGTCAAAGTCCATGATGCAGAACTTCCGAGATAAAGGAACAAAGTATCTTTGGAGTTCCGTGATTCAAGACCAAAGCCTTTGTAAAGCCCGAATTGGGCCTACCTTATGTCAAAAGGACCGGCTCGGAAAGAGCTTTCCAATGGTCTAAGCCTTGATCCAATCAGAAGAGAAGAAGTGGACAAAAAGTCTGTTGAAGCCAACTGCAGCTGAAGAGGCCTTTTTGAACTAAAGAAATTGGGTTTTGGGCCCGATTTTTTCGCCCAAAAACATGGCTCCAAGCCCATGCATGATTTTTGGATCTGAAAGTATAAAAACAAAAGCTTGACTCTTTGTAGAGAGGTAGATAGTTAGACCTAGATTAAAAATTGGATTAGTTAGCCTCCATTAATTAGTTTTGGAACTTAGTTTTAGAATTTCAATTAGTTAATTAATTAGTTTTTCATATCTTATTTTAGATCTAGTTTCATGTTTAATTAATTACTTTAGAACAAAATAGATTATTAATTTAGTATTTGAATCATTGTTTTATTATTCATTAGATTAATAAAATAGTGTTCTTGGTAATCTAGTTTCATTTTCCATTTACTTATTTAGTTCAATTCTCAGATTCAATTATTTGTCTTTATTAGATTGAATAGATTTTTGCATGAGTAGTTTCCATTTGAGTTTAAATAAGCAAAGTTTCAATCTTTATATCATATGTTGTTCGAATTTGATTGGGAATGATAGCGTGATGATTCTCGGCTAAACCTCCATTAGAGGGGGTTGAAAAGCCTTGATGAAAGCTTGATTCCGATTATCGTAGAGTCGTCGTAATTTCCTTTCCACTCTAGAAATGATTATTTCACCATGAGAATGGGTGTAATCATTCACATGCTAGTTATGAATTGGCAGAAATGTCATGTGTAATTAGGGATTAGGAATAACCAGCATTGTTTTCTCATGGGCGATTCAATTCGGATTACTTACGATTAAATGCCGTTAGTGGATTAAGTTGAGCTAAGGTGGAATCAATCCCCCTCTAACTCCTTATCATAGAATCGACGTAGTATTCCCATAGTTGTTTAAATAGTCGACTAGTTGCATCTTGTGGGTAGTTGCATCATAGTCTAGTTATCATTTCGTAAATCTCTCATTTGACTTAGAGTAGAGTAATTAGACTAGAAAACACAGCATGCGGAAGGACTAGGAGTAGAACGAACTTCCTACTCCACTATATCTGTTTAATAGATCGAGAGTAGAACAATCTTTGATAAATTTAGCCACGTAATATAAGTTTTAGTTTACTTATATTTTGAGTTTCATCGTTCATTTCGTAGGTAAACTTTATCTTTTTATGTTTATCAGGTCACTGGTTCAACCAATGGGTTGTTATTGGACCGCAAATGCTATAAACATATTACTAAATTGATTAGGTAATGTCACAAAGTTATCAATAGTGTAATGGTCATGAGGTCATGAAGTCAGTTCCTACCTAAGAGACCTAGGTTCGAATCCATGCTGACATGTTTTATTTTAATTCTTATTAATGGCATCTTACTATGAAATATACTAATATATAGCAAATATTGGTAAAACATGTGCTTGTGGTGTGGTGGTAGAGCTTCTAACAAATTTTCCAGTTACCCAGGTTCGAGTCTTGTCATTACACTTCCCAACATTTTCAAATCAGAACAATCGCAGTATGCAAGCAGTACAATGTATCAACACTAAGAAAAACAATATGAAGCATACACATTCCATTTTTCATATACCATCATTGACAGAAATAAAATAAAATTTTCAGAGATGGCATAACATATATGAAGCATGCATAAAATTCCCTTTCCAACTCCTAAAATTTGCTTCTAGAGTTGCATACTAGTATCATAACACTCATTTAGTAAAAACATAAAAAAAAATGTACAACATAACACTCATTTAGTAAACAAAATAAGTTAAATCCACCCACACAGAAATTCCCCTTCAACCTTTTTGAGTATCATAAGATAATAAACTTTGAGCTACAACATGAATATGAATAAATATATATGTAAGCAACATTTTCAATAAGAGTCAGACTCTAAAGAGCCAGTGATGACACCTAATGCTGATGTTTGTGGTGTAGTGAGAGAGTGAAGTTTATGAGTTAAAGTTCATCCTAAATCTTAAGATGGGAGGAATGAATGATGAGTGAAAACAACAACTTTTTAACTTTTCTCAATCATTATTTTCTTTTATTTCTAATGAATATGGAGGACTAGTGTTTAAAGAGAGGAAAAAATTGAAGACATGAAGTTTGTAAGATTAAAACATGAAGAAATGAATAGGAAAGGTGATGACTTTCTCACCAAGTTATACCTATTTATAACTTCAATGAGTGCAACTAGTGTTCTTGATAATTAAATGACAAGAAATGTAGAGACAAGTGATTGGAATGAAAAGATTGAAAACAACAAGTATTGAAAACAAAGATTGAATGAAATGAAATCAAGTAAACAAGAAAACAATAAAACAAGATAGATTAAAATAAGGAAATAACAATACAAGAAAATAAAATACAATAAATATAAATCTACCTAAGAAAGCATGATAAAATTGATCTCAATTTTTGGGTTGTCTACTTTCTCTCCATACTTTTTGCTTTTATACTCCTACTTTTACAATGACTTATTTGCCCTCTCCCTCTACAATCAAGATACCTCACTATGTTGCTTTTTACTTTTCCTTTATGCTTTTGTTTTGCTTTTTGCTTTTGCTTTTCTCTATCCTTTTGAGCAAGCTTGGTTTTGAGCAAGTCTTCTTTTGTGACAAGGTTACCCATCTCCAGTCTTCTGACTTAAGGACATGATTTTCAGTCTTCTGGGTTTTGAGTTCTTGAAACTTTTGACTTTGACCTTTAACTTTTTCAGCACTTTTTCATAGCAGCTTGAGTCTTCATAAGAAGCATTAATAAAGCTCATTTTGGCGCTAAAATGCATCATTTATGATAATTGGTCTGAAATGGCCTAAATTGCAAAAGGCAATAAAAGCTATGAGTTGTCTGTTAATTATACGTAAGAAGGGTTGTAATACAATAATGCAAACGTAATAAAACGCACATTTGGGAGCTGATCAAATGCCCAAGTTAAATTTTGAGTATATATATTCTTATGAAGTAGGTGTTTTCCATATTAAATATCATCAAACTTTGTTGTTTTCAGGTGGCTTCTACTATCCTAATCAAAGAGACACGAACATTACTTATGAAGCAAATAGCAATCAAAATTTTCTAATCAATCTCAATTGACACTCAGAAAAACCATCTGAAATGAAATTTGCAATACCCAGGAGCTAAAATTTACAAATTTAACCAAATTGGGGAAGAATAAACGAAAATTTTACCAAGTAGTAGAAAAACAACAATTGGGGTTAAAAAAACATGAAAGATGGGTGATGCATGATTACGATGTAGAAAGACCATATATACATACCTTATTAATGAAATTAACAGAAAACCTCCAGTGACTGAAGCAAAGCTAACTCCAGTGGCAGAGTAAGTAGGTATATATGGTTTTACCAATTCAATGCCTCAAATACGAAATCAATAGCTAGCCTTCCATTACAAAACCTTCTAGTTGAAGAGTTTGACCTAAATTAAAATCGAAATAAAAAAATTGCAACCTATTTAAACAAAAATGGAGAAAAAAAATAAAAAATATGGAATCAAGTAGATACTTCGAGTGCTCGATGATGGGCATAAAGCCCCAGTGAGAAGATGGTATAAAACCCAGGTAGAATGAAAGTAGTGGTATATTATCAACCTCAATACACAACACTTATGAATCTCAAACATTTTTTTCTATATATACTCTAAAATCCAAATAAAAAGACACTAACAACAGAATGCTACAACTCAATTATTAAAATTTAACAACCCCCAGATAATGAGTGGGTTAGTATCAAACCTGAATAGAAAAAAGAAAAAGATAATCGAATTAGTATATTCGAAACTGATTGAGGAATTTGAAGTTGGTGTTGTTGGTGTTGTTGCAGTTGGATTTGTGTGTGTTAGAGAAACTGATTGAGGAATCTGAAGTTGAGAAATTTCTAGTATGCAAAGAGACGATGATTTGTTGAAGGTGAGAAGATGAGCATAAAACCCCAACGAGAATTTGAAGAGCAATGAGAGAGAGAAGGGAGATAGGGAGAAGCACAATTCAAAAAGGAAAAGATTGAGAAGAAACAATGCAAAACTGGGGGTTTGGAAGAGGAAGGGATTTCCTAATTGCTAATTAAAGTCGGTATTAATGGCTAATTAAAGTTGGTATTTATTATGGTCGTGTACAATTCAAATGACACGTGGATTTTGTATTTTTATTCACCAACACATGAAATGACCAATTACTCCTGTTTAAAGTGCCCTAAACAATACTTTAATATAAGGACACTATATTGGTACGAGAAATTCACAAAAGCAAAAAATACCAAGTAGTCATTCTAATTATTATTTGGGTGTTTTGAGTTAATTATTCATTTAGGGGTATTATGCTTAAAAAAAAATACCTGGATGAATTTAAGAGTTCAGATTAGTTATAGGAGATGCTACCAGTAGAGATTCATAAAATATTGATAATCAAGTGAGCGGAGCGAACGTTCTGGGCCGAGAGGGGAATATGTGGCCAAAATGTGATTTGGTTGATTTCTGTCTGTCTGTCTGTCCTCATCTCTTCTCTTCGTCTCCCTCTCCACTCCTCCCTCTCCCTCTCCCTCATCTCTTCTCTTAGTCTCCCTCTCCCTCTCCCTCATCTCTTCTCTTAGTCTCCCTCTCCCTCTCCCCTCTCCCCTCTCCGCTCACGCCCCTACTAAACTAGTAAATTATTATTAAAAAGTTTTAATCACCGCACTATCAAGGTGATTTAATTGGGCACTCATCAAATTGGATTGGGCAAACCCCCCCTCCCCCCCAAAAAAAAAGAGAAATATTACAAGTTTGTCATCAAAACCCAGGCCCAACAACCAATTCAACCAGTCTCACCATAACGAAACCCTCGGGTCGTTTGAGTGTACACTCAAACGGTCTCGCCATGCCGTTTGAGTATACACTCAAACGGTTTTGCCATATCGTTTGAGTGTACAATGAAACGGTCTCGCCATGTCGTTTGAGTATACACTCAAACGGTCTCGCTATGTCATTTCAGTGTATACTCAAGCGATCTTCGTGTATCGTTTGAGACAAAACTCTTGGGTTTTTAGCTAGACGATATGGCGTGGTCGTTTGGGCAGCCTCCAAGACAACATGGCAGGGTTGTTTGGGGACTCTCTTAGGCGACATAGCTGGGTTGTTTGGACTAAAAAAATTTGGTTTGTTTGTCATGAGGTTCATTTTAGTGAAGTTGGGTGCAAAATGAGAAGTGGACTTGAACCATGAAAGAAATAAACTGGACTTTGATTCAGCTCCAGCTAATGTATGTACTCAAAATCTGAGTCGAATTCAGTGGTTGCCCAATACAGGACCTTACTTTGATTCAACTCTAGTATAACTTAAAATCTATTAACTCATACAACTAATGTACAAAAATATTCAAAAAAAAAAAAAAAACAAGACATTCAAACGACCTCACTGGGTAGTTTGACCCATATACAAAACGATCTCAATGAGTCGTTTAGGGCACCTTGAAAATGACCTCAGATCACTGGGTCGTTTGGGGTTTTTTCAAACAATAATTCGGTTTGGTACTTGTATATTTTGACTATTTCTTTCTTCACTAGCTAGCACAAACGCATATCTTGATCAACTCAACATTGGAGGAGTGATTAATACAAGAAATTCGAATGATTTGTTTAAACAATTTCTATCGAATTCCATGTCGGTGTTGTAGCGATCTCAACCCATCATGGAACTCAGAATATAAAACCAAGGACTCGCGAGAAAGATGACTGGATCGAGAGAAAACTCAATTTTTATTTTTATTTTTGCTTTTTAGGGTTCAGAACTCACGAGAGAGATGACCGGTTAGAACGGTTGAAAAAAAATGAGTAACCAGGACGCTGAGGTGTGTGTGTGTGGGGGGTGGGTATTGGGCTTGGGCTAGAGGCTGCTCAATCGAATTTGGTGAGTGCCCAATATAGGACCCCACTATCAATTGACCTTAGAGTGCATTTGGCAACTGAGACTAGAAACTAATTAGGAATTAATAGAATGGGGTTGGAAACCATTGGAATAGAATCCACTATAATTGAATTTGATTCCAACTTATAAAATGTGTGTTTGGCAAATTTTCATAAATCATAGGAATTCAATTCCTATTTAGATTTTTGTGTTTGATTGCCATATGGAATCCTATAACAAACTCCAACTTTTGGTTTATTTCAATTCAATTTATCCACTTTTTTTCAAGTAAGTATGAAACAACTCACCTGTTACATTGAAGCAAAATAACTGTGTAGACGGAAATAGTAAGCTAAATTGTAATGAAGAAGTATCCATGCAATTGAAATAATAATACAATCACTGCAAATTAGACTATGATTTGCAGTGAACAACAATAACTAACAACAAACATATCAAATACGATCCAACTGATAACAAACTAGCATGTGTTAAAATCTTAAAATTGGTTATGAACTTTAGTCCCAAATTAAACAATTAAATCTATAAGAGGAACCATGAAAGAACTTACCTAGTGGCAATTTATATAAAGTCAATATCTAAAACAGAAATGACAAACATATGTCCTACTTTATTCAACAAGAAGAAAAAGGTCTAATAATAGTCGTCGTGCCTAATTTTTTGTATAATCCAAGATCGGCGTTAATGTTCTTTGATTCTTAAGAACATCTTTTTCTTCTCAGAGTCTCCCATGAACCACTCTAGTGCATCCAATTTAGTATCATCATCCATATCAACTATGGCATCAATTGCACTAGAACATTGATCCCATAGTGGGTCTTCCATTTGGCTCCTCGCTTCTTCAATCTTGCTCCTTAATTCCATTGCCACTACAAATCTGTCAACCGCTCCTTTCAATCCAGTCATTTCAGTTGTTAAACCTCCAACCATTGAGCGATTACGCTTCTTAGTCTGAGGAAGTTTTTCTACACTAGAATGTGACATTGGAGATGTTTCTGAAGTAGCTGGAACTGCAGACTCGTCAAGGGAAGGAAAATCATGCAACTATCCATTTTCTCCTAACAAATTTAAAGGATCTTGTTGCGGCTCTTGTTGAAGTGGTACACTGTTACTTGCATTCACATCATCAGTAGCACTAGTTACAGTTGCCATCCTCCTACCTATGGCTGTTTTGTTTCCAAGCACCTCAACCCACTATAGTAATTTTGGCATAGGTTTCCCTATGTAGCTCTTCAACTATGAGTGGACCTTCAGAAACAAACACATATTGTTCAGCTATTTTTTCCCAACTTAATTGATAAAGAAATATAATGAATAAAATATTAAATATTAATGAATCTCTCGAGGGTTTACGAAGCAACTAGCAACCTACAATGTCTTTGTGGGTAATGAAAACTTCAAGTCATATCCAATATAAAAACAAAATAGCTCCCCTGAACATAATACGTTAGTTCATAATAGGTTGGAGACTATTTATATTTCTAACAGTCAAAAACCATAATGAACAAGGCATTATACTAGCTATGTAGAACTTCATGACAAAAAGCAGCATACACAAAGTGGACACTAGAGGACAAAAGTACTAGCTATGCCGAACTTCATGACAAAAAACAGCATACACAAAGTGGACACTAAAGGACATCAACTGCATAAAAGCAGTCTTTTTTGTTCTTCCAATAAAAGAACATACAATATCTTTTTGAGGGTAAACATATATAATGTATAAAATAGAATAGTGTAACAATTCTACAAAGAATTTCACAGTTGAAGTTGCCTTCAGAGCCTCTTCCCAAACACTCGGATTTGCGTCCATGGTTTGAGATTCCGGGTTATAGCCAAAACTGCTGAAACTCATCAACTTGTAATATGCATCTTTAAATTTTGACATTGTCTTCAGCCTATTTTGCACATGCACCTTGGTAATTTCCTTATGAGCTATCTTGTTCACCTTTGAGATGACATCATTCATTGTGTAATCCTTCCACCCGTTCCCTGCTTTGAGGTCCTAGTGCAAATGTTCCTATAAAACACTTAACATACATGCATTCATAGAATTGGACCAAAATGTTTTCCCAGATCCCTGCATCTCGCATTGCACCTCAGATTGTGTCTCCGTCTGTGATTCTATTCTGTTAAGAAAATTTTCCCAAGATAATTGAAATTTATGTAATGAAAATATATCAACTAGAAGAAACATAGGAAACCACAAAATAAATAATCGTTATTCCAAAGTCACAACTAAGTTTTCATGTCCTCCCAAGATAAATCAAATCATAATGTTCTACATAATTGAAACATGCAACAAAGAAAAAAGATAGTCCAAAACTAAATCATTTACTCAAGGATGACGATAATCATAGTCATTCCACATAGTTTAAGCAAGATTTTCTCTAAACCCAGTCCACTCATCACTAGATCTCATTGTTGTAATGTCCTGTCTTTGAGTGCCAACATCATTACCGTCTTCAGGAAGATCCGGCCATTCTTGCCCAATATCACCTGGATCTTCATCTCGAATGATATTATGAAGAATAGAACAAGCTATTATCAATTTGATTTGTGTATCCACACTATAAAAAGGGGCATGCCTCAAGTTAGCAAAATTCTTTTTTAAAAGTCCAAACGACCTTTCGATCATATTACGCAAAGATGAGTGTCGGTAGTTATATAGTTCTTTATATGTTGCCGGTATACGTGTGTGTTCGGACAAATGATATCTTGTTCCATGATAAGGAATCAAGAAGCCTTTAACATGTGGAAAACCGACATCACCTAAGTAATATTTTCCCACAAACACGAATGTATTAACACATTATATGTGTTTTTTATTTTTTTTAAATCAAACTAATAATTAAAAATAAAAACTGATTTGAACTCATTTTACCCTCTGGAACTATTAACTTGTCAATTGAATGCGTGATAGCTGCTCTCAACAACCTACTGCATGAGCGGATCCTTCCCACCCGGCTAACACATACGTGATCTTCATATCGAACGAGCAAGCCATAAGAACATTATGGCTAATGTCACCCTTTCTGTTGCGATAAGCATATTGCTCTTCTATTGGTACTAAAGCTGGTCTGTGTGTGCCATCCAGGGCTGTCCCTGAGTTTTCAATGGCCCTGTGCAAACAGCGAAATGTGGCCCTCTTCCAGTACTCTTTTTTCAATAATGCTCATTTATTATATATCTTATTTCCTATTTTTACGAAAATAATGAATGAGGAAAGAGTCAAAGAGAATATGAGGGGATATTTCCGTTGCTTATTGTGATTTGTGAAATTTCCGTTTTTGGGCTTTTGGTTGGTTTGGGCTTGTGATTTGCCAAATAGGCCTTTTCTACTAATACTATTTTTTTGGGCCTTGTATATTGGGGGCTCTATGCGGTCGCCCACATTGCACCTGCTCAGGGCCGGGCCTAGTGCCATCAATAGCACCAACATAATTCTACAAAGAAGAGCTCTAGATTAAATATCCAAAATAAATTGGACCATAGAGAAGAAGACATTATATTTGTTTCTGCATATCTACCTGAAAGTATACCATGGCCCAAGGTTGTGTTATACTACCCATATTTGGAGAATAATTTGCACGAGCAGACCTCACTACTTCTTTCCCAAGTTTTAAAACAGCTCGCAAGGGTCGATGATACGTTTCCGATGATCTTATAACATCAAAAGCGCCTTGCCTTATTTTGGTGACATGGCCAAGAACGAAAAGGAACATTGCGACTTGTTCTTTAACTCCAACCCACCTTCTAGGACTCAATCCCTTCAAGACTAGTCGTTCACACAATCTATGAAAAGCAATTATATTCATTTGCAATATGTTGTGACACTGACGATAACTATTCATGTATAACCTCTCAAGATATCGATTTCTCTCCACATTGCAATTTATAGATGGTGCTCTATCTACATCTAAATATGTGAGTGCCCTCCTGCAAATAAAGTACACAACAATTATGCACACGTAAGCTGCAACCTTGAACTCATCATCCATATTCCTACACTATCAATTAGCTTAAACGAATTGAAAATAAAAAAAATTAAATTTGAAGCCTAAACAAAGTAGAAAACAACATTAACAATGGACATGTAACAATGTCTAAAACAACACCAATATGTAGAAACTATGCGTTTTGAAATGGTGTTGTCAAAAAAACCACACAAACAACAGTAAGGGCATACAAGCATGACTGAGCATAATTTGTATGAAGTGAAAATCAAATATTTTTTTACCAACAGTGCTTACAAGATGAAAAATGCGTGCGTATGTAAATGAAGCAGTAACATTTAGCCAAAAAATGACCATCAAATATCTCAAATATACATAACTATGAAGCCAAAAATTAATTATAAAAATCTCACTACACACATACATTAGAATGAGAATGAGACAGTTGAAACCCAAATAAACAAAATAGTAAAAGAAGAAAGATGAATACATACCAGAAAAAATATATGGCTGCTGAGAATTAACAAAAATATGTGAGAGTTTGAGCGAGAGTTGGAGAAGATATATAGTGTAGGACCCCGAGATCTTTGGGGGAGTGGTAGATTTTTGGCGGGCGAGTGAAATATTTTTGGCGCTTAAGAGATCTAATTTTGAGTGCGAGATTTACGAGTGGGTTATAAAAAGAGTCCAATTCCATAGTCCACCATTATGTCGGATTAATAGGATTCTCTCTAAGACTTGATGAAAGGAGTTGGAGTCTGTTTAGAATTCAATTCTATTGGATTCCAGGCCTCCCAAACAGGCTAAAAGTGGGTGGTCCACTAAGGATTCTATTTAATTAAGCTTCTCAAGTCCGATTCTTGGCAAGCAAACGCACTCCCCATTCTTGGCAAACAAATGCATAGAGCCTGTTTGTTGTGGAGGAAAGGCTAGGTAAAGGAAAGGAAAATACGTGTGGTCCACCTTTTTCGGTAGTGTTTTAGTTGTTTGTTGGCCATGGAAAAAGGAAAGCTTGTTCTCAGTGAGGAAACAAAACTGGGGAAATGGAAATGGTTTAAAATTTTAGGGAAAGGAAACTAAAAAAAAATCTGAAAAAAAAAAAGAGAACCAGGAGAAAGGAGCAGCCCCCTTCTTCACCTTCCTCATTTGTGTTCATCACTTCTCCTCATCTCTAATTTTAGGTAAGGACGTCTTTCTTTTTCTCTCTCTCTCTCTCTATTTTCCATTGCTTTTTTTGTTTTAAATTTTAATTTTAGAAAAAGACGTCGTTTTTTTTCTTAATTATTATTGTCATCTGCGTTGAATATGTGAGATGTGAAAAGAGAGTAGTACTTGAGCTTAGTGGGTTGATGTTTGCGTTTGTTAACAAAATGTTTCTTAACGAGATAATTTAATCTGTATGTATTCATTTTATAGTTCTTAGTTAATAATTAATGTAACACTGCTTTTTGCTTTATATTTTAGTTTGATAATTTAGTAAAATTACAGTTTCTCAAAAACAAAATGAGTAATTTATTAATTAATGTATTGTTAATGGTGTATCATATAGTTATAGTTATAGAGGGTCACACACTCACAATGGGAAAGCACACTGAGGCTAAAGCCTTACATACAGTGTGAGGGTGGGTATTTTTTTAAGCCTTACATATTTTCTGGAATTTTATAGTGATGTTTTTGGACATTGAGTTTTATGCTTCAATAGCCTTTGAAACTCGCCTTAAGCCTCTAAAAGGCTTGGTGCCTTAAGGCTCTTTTGAGGTATGGGCAGAGTAAAAGAAAACCAGTCTTGCGTGTGTGTATGGTGTGGTGTGGTGGAGGTGGTAGTGTGTGTGTGTATGGTGTGGTGTGGTGTGGTGGAGGTGTATGTGTGTGAGTGTGTGTGCTGGTAGGTCATGTGGTAGAGTGTGGTGTGGTGCGCGTGGTGTGTCTGGTGTGGTGTGGTGTTGTATGCTGTGTGTGGGTGGTGGTGTGGTGTGGTGTGGTGTGGTGTGGTGTTGTGTTGTGTGTGTGGTGATGCACTACTGCTGTGTATTGGGTGTTGTTGTTGCAGTGTGTTGGGTGATGCTTTCACTGCTTTGTTCTTCTTCTTTGTGTGTTGGAGTCTTCTTTGTTATGTCTTTGGGTGTTGTTTTTCATCTGCTGGCGCTGCTGCTTTGTGTGTTGGAGTCTTCTTTTGTGTTCATTCACAGCCCTACTAAACCCTACTAAACCCTCCTCCCCATCTGTTCAATCTTTATTCCGAAGTAGATCAAATGGCAAAAAAACTGGATGTACCAAAATTTGAAGAGAATGATAAGGAGCCACTTTTAGATATATCTTCAATGGGTTCTAATAAGGACCTCTGGCTTATTCAATGGCCAGTTCATTAAGTAATTATCTCTTCCCACTTATTAATTCTCCCTTTTCTTTTCTCTTCTTTTTTTTAATGGTTTTTTCAGACTCCTGATTTTGATGGCCAAGAGATAACACTTAAGTTGCAAAGGAATGGAAGTTTTTCTAGCTTTGAGAGTTTATCGGGTAAGATTATATTGTTTGTTGTTTTTTCTTCTTGAATTTGTGGGTTTTAACTTGAGAATAATGGTAGGGAAGTCTTACGAGTTGGTCACCTATGCTTCTCAAGTACCGGATGCTACGGTGTTTCAATCTTCAGCGTTGGACAGAAAAGTTGGTATTCTACTATTTTACCCCTCTGCATCTAGCATTGGGTACACCTCATATGATAATATATAATATGAAACATCTGCATCTAGCATCTAGCAATGGAACTAAAACTCTTATGTTGGTCACTACTCGCAAAACAGAAACATCAATGCAAACATCATTACAAGCACATAAGGATGCATTATAACACAATGCATTTGAGGGGTGCAAAAATTTAGTGGCAAGTGGATTACTGATTTACTGTACGTTAGCTTTAACAGCATAATAGAAACACATAAGAGTTCTGGATTGAAACAGATCCACATAAAGTTAAAACAAAGGCGCCATTGATTAATTAAATGGATGGAGATGAGATTTTGTATTAATATTGCAACTGTAATAAAAGTATGTAAAAGGACAACTATAATAAAGTTAAAGGACAACATGCAAATCAAAGCTAGTATAGTGGATATGGCTACAAGCTTTTACCTAATACTTGATTGTGAACTGCCATTATCATAGATGTGTTTGATTGTGAGAAGATTGAATTCTTCAATTCCTTTGGATAATGTATTGGATTAGGTAACGTACGTAGTGTTTAAAACCCATTGAACACTAATTGATCACCATTATGTTGTTATTTACCTAATACTTGATCGTGAATTGAATTCCATTAACTAACAAAAGAGAGTAAAAAATCATTATTCTTCTGTCTATCTAGTCTCCTAAATTCGAGAATATTGCCAAAAATTCAGCCAAGAATTTCTGTTTTATAAGAAAGTCACAGATCTCAAGAAAATCGAGACCAACATTTAAGCCTTGTCAACTTACAATAAAAAACTGAGCTATTTTGTATAATAGAAGATGGGTGTTTGTCTATCTGCAGTCAAAGGCAGCGCCAAGGCCAAAATGCGGTAATATTTAGTGAAAGTAGTTCTAGGCTGTTGTATAATGTGCATGCCTAAGGTATCATTGTATAATACCTCTTCTCTTTTTGAGGTATCGTTTCAGACAATAAATAAGCAATATTTTGAAGTAAACATAATGTCATGTATCATCATTCTTATAGGAAATTCGAAAAAATTGAGTGCCTCGACCATAATCACCAATCCAACCACATGACAGGCCCTTCTTCTGAGGTCAATTATTTTTGTAGACCTCTTATAACCCTTCTCGCTTTGTTAGTTTTTCATGACTCATGACAAAGACAATGTTATAAATTTTTATATTATTGTTCTTTTGATCAGGTAAAACAGTGTTACAGTTATTGGTATGCATCAATGCATATGTAGAACTAGTAGGACATGTACTAGAACGTAGTTTGACCTCTTAATTTAGGACTGTTCATTGAATTGGCAAGACAAAGTTCATTACCTTTATGAAATTTAAGGATACACTTACTATACAGTTTTTTTTTTTTTTTTTTTTTTGGGTAAGCCTGTTTTAAATGAGATCAGTAACTCTTTGATGCTGGCCTAGTATCATCACCCAAAGGTTTTACCGACTTTGCTAGTCGGCACCTGCACCTGCACCTACAACTGCACAATTATATCTTCAGAAGTCGATTGTTATTGGCTATTGGGCCCTGACACGGTGGTAGAAGAGAAATGAGCCTCGCACTGAAAGCATAATTTCAAGGAAAACCGTACTGAGGTTACTGGTTGAGAATTGAAAATCCTTACTAAGGTTTGGTTATTGTATTCTTTCGGATCTTGGTTAATAGGAATTCTTGGTTATATTTATATGTGTAGTTTAGATGGATAGGTTCTCTATATATATGTGTGCAGTTTATATGGATAGTTTTAGATAGTTGCCAATGAAGTTTCACAAAAGAAGGAATCATTGTGACTTCAGGGGGCTTTACTTTTCATAATAGTGTTGATTGATTCTCTTCTGCCTTTTAGAAAGTGTTCTTCTCTTGATTTCTCAACTGCAATCGTTGTGGATTCAGTGAGTTTTCTCGAGAATTACTCCTTTCCATCCGGTAGAGTGCTCTCTCAGAAGTTTCTCACGCCAAGGAATAGAAGTCCATAGGCTATTGTCATATAAAGAGGATTATGATCTTTATTGAGTGGAAGAGATTTGAGGTAGGGTGGACTAGTATAAGTACGTGGAAGAAGCTCGATTGGAATTACTAAGAGGAGAGCATGTTACAGGACCAAAGGGATTCTAACAAAGGAGACAGCTTTGTGGGTTGCTTGACTTTCGGTCCTCTCTTTGCAAATGAGAATCTGAGATGATGTTTGCACTAACAGGGAAAAAGGGATGGTCAATTTGTAGAGAACGTAGGAATAAGAACCAACAATAATGGTAGGTATGTGCAGATTTCTATCAGCCCATGTTCCAGCAACGGTCATACCGTCTTTCTCTGTGTACCGGAAGGAAATAATGGTGAAGGATGGAAAAGAATTGCAACATTCCTTTAAAGAATTGCAACATTCCTTTGAAGAATTTGCTGAAGGTTCTACAGTGGCCTTACATCACAGTCAAGGGTCTGAAAATGTGAATCCAGCAAGGAAAGAAGGTATCAAGCTATGAAACAATGGCGAACAGGAGATACCAAGGAGGACTGGTTCATAGCTTCACACTTTGCTCGACGAGGTGGTGGTCAATAAGTTCTTGAGAGAGAGAATAGTAGATTGGAGGGTGAGGGTGCGCGAGGTGGGAGAAGATTAGACAAAAGGGAGGAGTAAGAGAAACAACCAGAAGGGTGGGGAAGATGAAGAACCGATCATAGCTGAAGTGCAGGTGAGGGTGGTTAGCGACGATCTAGGTTGGGAAAGTGTGATAGAGAAAATCAAATTCTACAAGGAGATGATGTTGAAAGAGAAAGGAAGAGGGTCTGATTGGGGAAAAAAGGTGATGTTCGATAAAGATGGAGTTTGGGTGTCGGCAAGATAGAGGAAATATTGCGTTGTTGGTCTTGATGGTCAGTCAGTGGATACAGAAAACATATCAGAAGCTGTAATAGTTAGGGAAGAAGTAAGACAACATAATCTGATGAAAGAGGGGAGGTTGGTGGTGATAACAGGGCTTTACAATCTTCTTCCAGCAATAGTAGAAGTCCAGTGGGTACTGCTACAGTGGCGGTCGGAGAGTTTTCTTTGGCGGAGGAGACTCAATCACGTGTAGGACACTTAAATTTGAATTTGCCAACAGCTGTAAGTCCAGCACGTGAAGCATTCATGGGAATACTTAATATCTGTGAAGGTAGGCCTGATATGCAAGATGGACCAAATCGCTTGGTGGATCATATATGTGCTAGAGAACATAGTTTGACCTCTTAATTTAGGGTTGTTCATTGAATTTGCGAGACAAAGTTCATTACCTTTAAGAAATTTAAGGCTACGCTACCCCGCATGGAACTGCACAGTTATATCATTGGACGAAGTGATGTGAAGTTGTGAAAAAGAGGAATAGATTTTGACTACTTTTCCTTCAATTTAGGCTTTTTTAGTGCGAGACTCGTTCTTCTATTTCTTCTGCAACGCCACGCACGACCCAATATCCAATAACAAGCAACTGCAGATGGTACTACTGTGTTGGGCCATGTGGTGTAGCTAGATACACCCTAAATTTGAATGATAATCTCTCCCCTCCCCCCTTTCAGCCATGTAACATCCAATGACAAGCAACTGCGGATGGTACTACTGTGTTGGGCCATGCGGTGTAGATACACCCTAAATTTGAATGAAATTAGACTATTAATCTCCTAGACTAGACTGTGTTAGGTACTACTGTGTTTTGGCAGCATATGTCTGTATAATATTATAATGGATATTGACAAAATGCTTTTTTTTTGCTAGGTAAGCTAAAAATGTATTAGAAATTGGGAAAAAATGTACAGGGTACAATGAGGCACTAGGAAAGCTGCCTATGAGCTTCCCTTACAAAAACGTGGCTATGCTTCAAATCTAAAATAGGTCACCATAGGATCCTCCCATTTATATATGAATGGGGGTTTTCCTTCATACCACCATACCTCAGTTGTTCACTAAAGTAACCCCATACTTGGCCATGGCGCCGGCTGCAAAATTAGTTTCCCACCAAGTAGTGGTCATGGCTATGTTACCTATCTTTTCCTTGCAGAAGTTATATCTTTTCCTTGCAGAAGTTACATATTGACTGAAGCTGCCACGGTAAGGAATTAGCTTTGAAAGCACAAATAGCAGAGGTTGAGTCTGACTCAATCCACAGTTGATTCCAGCTCCTTTCCACTGCTATTTCCACACCCTCCACAATTGCCTTGCATTCAGCCATATAGCTTGTTTCTACTCCAATGTTTCCGCTAAACACCTCCAATGTCACTCTCCTGTGCATTAGAGTATATGTATCCCTTTGAAAGTACTGAAGTGTGATGCACCTCCGCTCTTACAATATGCAGAAAACAATCGAAGACATGACATCCTCAAACAACACCTTGTTTCGATTTTACCATAATGCCATCATGCCACCTATTAAAGCAGTTATCCATAAGTTTCTGATCAAAGGGCTGCAACCCTTCATCATTTCAGCATCGTCTGAGAGATAGTTGAAATTTCTGCTGCAGAAAAAAACGCCCTCGAATCCACTTCCATAGTTCCTGCACCAGTTGGCAATCCCATAGCAGATGGTTAAAGTCTTCAGTCGTGTTGTGGCATATGTAACATCTTGAAACTAGTTTGACTCCTTTCTTTTGTACCACATCATCAGTTGCAGCACACTTATGAAGAAGTTTCCACACATTTCCAGCAACTATAGGGTGGATATAGGAATTCCATAGATATCGGTACCATCCAACCTTCTGTGTCTTCAGTCTAGTCACCTCATGAGCAGACTTGACCTTAAAGTTACCTTCAAGATCTGGCATCCACACTCTCCTATGATAAGAAGTACGTGATCTACTATAATTCTCCTTGACGCCTTGATTTTATACCTTGTTTCTTTTCGAATTTAGTTTATCAATCTCAGTTTTTCTCTCTTGGCCTTTATACGAAGATGAAAATTTTCTGCAACCTTGCTTGTAATATTTAGAATATTGCCCTTTCCTTTTCCTCCTTGATAAGATTTTTATTCAGACGAAGTATTTCATATTTTTCATTTACTAGTGAGTAGTGGAAAATTCCCTCATTTGCAACCCAAGAGACCTGAAAGTTTTTGCCCCATGATTGTTAATCTTGTATAAAGATTCAAGCAAGGAAAAGATCAGAAATGCCTGAAGAGTAAAGAAGTTTAATCACACTTGAATGTATAAAATTGTAAGAGAATTGTCCTTCAAAATGGAAAATTTTACCATGGAAATATTATGGTCTTTGCCATCGTCAACAGTATTGTGTATATGGTCAAAATAGTTCTTTCATATGATTATATTCCTTCATACTGATAAAAGAAAAAAACGATTACATTCTTTCTTCGTGCAGTTGGAAAAATTTCACGCCGGGTCAGTTTGGTCCATTATGCGGAACCTAGTGAGCTGGACAAAACTAGTACCAACCATTCTGGTCGATTTTATCAAAGATCTATGGGGACTTCTTCCATGGACGTTTCCGCCGATCTGGGTCCTTGACACAAGGTAGCAAGCGAAGAAATTCAAGTGGATTATTCCAGTTTACCGCGAGTCTTTCACATAGTAGCAAGCAAAGGAGTACAATGCTTGAAACTTGGGAATCATCCAGGCATATCAAGACAAAGCATGGAAGACAACTGATAGGGTCCATGAATGGTACTCAGGATTCAGTAGAACAACTTCGAAGTAATGTGACTTCTGCAGGATCTGCTGGGAATATTAAGGATGAGGAGTAAGGTATTTTGTGTTTTAAATGTGAGGCTCAATCACCTAACAGGATCCTGTTTATCCCTTTTCCAACCCTCTTCCGGTAACACAAAGAGGGGTTTTGGAAAACTGATAGAAGCATTACAGCAAGAATCTCTTTCATTTTTCTTGTTCAAATTTATGTTTCCTGGTCCTTAATCGGTTAGTCCTTTTAATGCAAAGTCGAGTTAGTTAAGAACTAAAACTGAAAAGGATGTAGAAGGATTTTCCCACTACTTTTATATTCCTGAACTTTGTTTGGTTTGCTATCAGAAAACTGTATTACTAGGTATCCTATTTAACTAGTGGGCAGGATGTATTGTAAAAATGGAATACAACAACATGATTTGTGTAGCTGGGAAACATATTTAAAGGCCTGGATTAAGTGCTGAAACTTTCTCTACTCAAGTTGGTGTTTAGTTCATTGTGACGATTTAATTATGGCGTCTGTATGGATTCAAGCCTTCGTTAGTATTCCTGTTGGAACATGACATATGCAAAATACTGTGAACTATTACAATGTCGAGGTTTTAGAAAAGCAAAATGGATGGCTTCCATCATACTTCGCTGCTGGGGAACCATGTAGCTAGCTTGGTCAACATTACCATCTTGACATATTGGATCCATGGTTTTCAGAAGTTTGTTGTAATTTAGACATCTGCAAGCAGACAGTGAACTATGTGCATGGTGATTAGTGAGGCTCTTACAGAAACAGGCAAAGGAATGTGTATGTACGAAACTTTAATGTTCTGATGGAACTCTTATTGTGTTGGTGCCCATGACTGCTTCTATGCCCAACCATTTATTCTTTTTATATACTTTAGTGAGTCTCAAAATTTTGGGATCTCTCTGCTACTCAGGAAAATTAATGGCGAGGATAACAATGTCTGGTATTAAAAATATCATGCCCATTGACTGGCACAATGAAACAAGGGGCCCCTCTTATCTTTACTCTTTTGCTGGCATAGAGATGGCATGACTATTTACCGAAAGTTGTATTCAATTCTTCAGTCCAATAACGCGTTTATATTTTGCTTCTGAAGTTATTGTACTGGGGACTGCATTTGATGCAGGCATTTAGTTTCTCTTAAAATTTGGCGGGAAGATCCCTCAGCTTGGTATAAGTTACTTTAGTCCGTTGGGTGGTAGAATTTTTTTTTTATAGAAAAATGTAATGAATAACAGTATGAGTTATTGCTACATGATGATGAATTGACGATATCTAACTGAGCACCATGGAACTGGAACGGACCTAAAAAACCAGGAAGATGATGATCTCAGTGGGAATCGAACCCACGACCTTAAAGATTCGGAGTCTCCGCTATGCGACCTTTTTCTATGAATCTTGCAATCTTGCAATCACAGTATGTGTCTCAAATTTCATTTTGTTCGTCGTTTTCTTTGGTTTGTCTTCTTCACCTGATCAACTCATGATGATGACTGCAACTTACACATATTAGATCAGACGGCAGAAAGTTTCTTTTCAAATCCAATGCATTAAAAAACCCAAACCAAAAAAAAGAGAGGATCGAACGAGAGAAGAAGAACATTGAAGAAAGATTTAACGTACCAGTTAGTGGAAATTGTGGAATTAGAATTGAAAATGCAATGAAGGAATTGTAATATGCAAGGATCCGATCACACGCCATCACGGTGAGGACTTGGGAGAAACTTGAGCAGCTATACAACTTGGAACAATTTTTCTCTCTCGGCTTGCTTTGATACAACGACTTTTGGGCATGGTTCGATGACTGATCGACGGTGCACATAATAGGGAATGATTGTATTTTAATCTTTTGGGCTTTACCATGTTTGGCATTTGGCATTTTGCTAATATTGCAATTTTATGGTGAATGCCTACTAAAGATGCCATCTCAATCAAAAACTCATTGTGTGAATGTGTTCCATAAAATCTTGGGGTATGGTGCCACAAAAGAAATAGGATTTTTATGCCAATTTCGTGTATTCCGGAATATCCAAGGACTAGAAATTGGAAACGGTCCTTATCATAAAAAATAAATAAAATTACGAAGGACTAGAATGGTGATGATGCAGGTCCATCAAAAGCCCCAACAACTTTTTAGATAGGGGTAAATTAAGTAAATAAATTTTATCGTTCTTGTAAAAATTAATAATGTTGTTAACTTAGCTAAAATTTTCTTTAAACTATTTTAGATATATCTTGATATTAGTGGAGTATCTCGGATGGTTGGTTGGGTTTTATAACACCCGGCTATTTCTATTTATATTTTTTATAATATATAATTAGTATACTACATTGCGATTGGGGCGTGGCGTAATATATCATTTATTTGGCTCTCTTTTTTATATATATATATATATATATATATATATATATATATATATATATATATATATATATATATATTAAATAGTTAGTTCAACACTTCAACTATCATATATGTGGGCAAATTGGTTATTATTTACAAGATTACAAGAAAACCATTACTTTAAGCTATTCTTGGTGGCTTTCATCAAGTTTAAGGCAAATTTGTTTAAACAAGCAAGAACAAATGTGTCTCTAAATCGAGCTAATACACTCTCCTAAACCTCCAAAAAGAGTTGAAAGACAGCCTAAACCTCCAAAAAGAGTTGCAACGGTTTCCAAAACAACCTTAGAGCATTCGTTTAGCTAGTTAATTAAGAGAAAATGGAATGGCACAAGAAATACCTCAATATGGTGTTGGTTCCAAGTGGTTTGTTAATCATGTTAGGATACCATTTATTCCTTCTCTAGAGAATCATATAACATCCCTGGTGTACAGCTATAGGTTATGAGAATCATAGCAAGAGAGCTTGGGTAAAGAGGATGATGATGCAAGTAAGACTAGGATTTTTATCGTCTTGTGTGTATGCTAATAATGTTGTTAACTTAGCAAAATTTTCTCACAACTTGAATGGATCTTTCCCAGATTGATCATAAAGATATTAGTATTGCTATTTCTGTAATCTCAAGCAACACTGGTGCATCGACCTCCTTTCGTTACATACTCCATTACTCTAAGCTCATTCACTGGTGCACAAGTTGCAAGCTCAGACCAAAACTTCATCAATAATAGCATCAAATGTATACGGCGATAGAAGTTCAACAATTGTGACCATCAAGTACATTAGCATCCTATTTTCTTGTCGCGTTTGCCCTTTTTCATTCAATCGGACCCTTAGTGATCAAGCGAAGCGATCTAGTGTCAAGATCATCGGGGAACTCTTTGCGAAGCATATGTGACCTTCAATGTTTTAACACCACTACCACCTCCAACCATTTCGCGGTCGCCTAGTTTCTTCGTAATACAACATATGGTGCAAGCTCGAAAGCACACATGTCGAGGAGACGAGTTACGAGATCAATTCTTTCAATCTAGATGAAAACTTGAATCTTACTACTTAAATATACACAAGGTCATGCACTTTGAATAATTCGATTGCCACAGTAAAATCAAACAAACACATGAATCTTATAAATGGTTATCATACACCTAATCAGATCTCTTTATCACATACCACAAACACATGAATACCATGCTTGTCTTGTCAGTACTATATTCTTAACATAACACATGTGAGTTTTGAATTCATAACTTAACCGAAAGATAAACTGATTTACAAAACTATACCGGGATGCAGAATTATAACATATGGAGATTAAAGCACACACAAATCTTATAGACGGCTATCATATACCTAATCAGATCCCTTTATCACATACCACAAACACATGAATCCCATGCATTGTCAGTACTATATTATAAACATAACAGAGGAGAGTTTTGAATTCATAATTTAACTAAAGGAAAAACTGATATACAAAACTACACCGGGATGCGAGAATTTTAACATATGGAGATTCAAGCCAATTCTATACTAACACTTTCTAAAAAAGGTGCGAGGGGGTCTCAACCGGGCGGTTGTTACTTTAATAAATCAGACCAAGCAAAAACTTTCACTAGAAGCGAAAGAAATCCTAAAAATGCATAACAAAAGGAGAAAATGTTGTGGACATACCTCGGGGAACCATGGGTGCATTCACAAAGAAGATGAGAGCTCCCCCTTCAAGGCCCCAACAAAAGCATCAGCTATCTCAATGGCCACTCCTTCCTGAGTTATCATAACCAGTCATTAGAATCCTGATAATACAATTGAATAAGCATGACTAGATGATACAGCTGTTCATCTAATATACCTGTGCTTCCATGGTGCTGGCTCCAAGATGTGGAGTTACATTTGCAGAGGTTATAAAAATTACCTTTGTGAAAGTATCCTTAATAAATCATTCAACCTGCAACAAAATGAAGAATGCGGGTCAAACTAGAGTATACCTATTATTACTATAAACAAGAGTATGAAAAACGGAAAAGAGCTTATAAAAAGATGACAAAATTTTAAACAGAACTAACCTTTTGTATGGCAGCTTCATTGATCAGTGGACCCTGAAAAAAGAAGACAACTGGAATCAGTGTAAGCAGATGATCACCATTTAAAAGCGTACAAATGGTTACACTGGGGACCGGCTCAACACAATGATTTTTTGGGGTTTTTAATAATTACCGGAAAATAGAGAGAGAGAACGAATATACTGAAATCTCTTACCTACTGACAATAATCTGATTTAAGTTCTTTAGCAGATCAGGAACATTTATAACTTTAAACCTTAGTGCAAATTGGAGGATTGAATACCTGCGTCACACCATCTGTAAAGCCATTTCCAACTTGCAGATTTTTAACAGCAGCGACGAAAGCACCTGCAAATTTCTCACAAATGCCTGCACATAAAGGATTTATAAGAAAGGACAATAGATGAGGTAAAGTAGGACTTCAAGAGATCTCAAAAGAAATAAAGACATGAAAAATAGACAGCCAGTTTGGACACAAAAGATACAAAAGCCTGGAAAATATTCATTGCATTGCCTATACCTTCTTGCACTAGTATTCTATTTGCACATACACATATGTCGGCCTTCATTACGGAACTTTTATTTGCAATCTGTAAATACAAAGGGTAAATTCAGTCACAATGTCAAAGCTACCTAATACTGGGATTGGATGAAAAACTTAAACGAAAAAAGTAAAAAAGAAGTAGATATTTTATAAAAATTAAAAAGAGCATATGAATATCTTCTCAGTAAACAAACACACCCTCAGTTAGACACAGGAAATTAAACTGCTTTAAGCTTTGAAACGGTTCATGTCCCCTAGATCAATGAGACTCAACCAATGTAAGTGACCCTATGCTAGTGTTGCAAAGGTCTCATTGTTAAAATAAATCAATTCCAAAAGCCCCCGCAAATTAAAATATCAACGACTAAAACGGATAATAGGATTAGTATCTAACCGTACCAATTTCGGTGGATAAGTTCACAAACAAATTGAGGAACCGTAACATCTACATCCATAGTATCACTAGTTGAACGAAAACACGAGGATCAAGAAAAAGAAACCAATACTAGAAACCTTTTTACTTTTTTATTAGTGTACTGATAGCAAAACAGTGTACAAGAAAGTTACAAAGATCATACAAACTAGAAAATAAAAATCTAATTAGAAGTGACTATGTCTTACAGATATAAAAGTTCACATACATTATGTAAGAATCTACAACAGTGTCCAACTGTCATAGGCCTCACATTAATAACAAAATGAGCATGTATATATAACCTGCATAAATTCATACGTAAATATCAAAGTAAGGGTTTGAGAATCCATGCAAATTGAAGGATACAGGAGGAACATATATGCATGTTAATTTATATTTCACATGCTAACTCGAGTTATAAGTGGAGATGTCAGATGTCACATTATAACTTACACTTATTTTCACTGCCAAATCAAGGTCTGCATCATCAAAAACTATACAAGGCGCATTTCCACCAAGTTCCAAGGATACCTGCAAATCTCAATATCCAAAATGAAATTATAAATATGGTGTATTCTACCAAAAAGATATATGCAGTGCTTAATAAATGTCTAAGATTCAGGGTAAATTGTATCATTTGTACTTCAACGTACTCAAAACAACTATAGTCCTTCAACAAGAGTTATACAATATGTGATTTATATTACATTTATGATGTGCATCAATCATAAAGAGTACAATCCAATACAATGATCAAGTTTTCTTCATATATCGCATCTACCTTTTTAACTGTTCCTGCTGCACCTGCCATCAATTTCTTTCCAACAGCTGTTGAGCCCGTGAATGTAATCTTCCTCACCTAAAATGAGAAAAAAGAAAAGAAGATGCCAATGTTGAAATACTAACTGAAACTCCACAAGGAGATTAGTTCACGTCACCATCCAAAAAGAGTTCGGAAGTCAAAAGGTACTTCACCTGTGGACTCTCAAGAATAGTGTCTCCAATCTCAGAAGCATTTCCCATAACCACATTCACACCACCCTGGTTTATTTGACTTCATGAGTTGCAAGAGGCAGTAAAAAGATAAAGGGTGGTGGAGCATAATATCACAGTAGAAACTTTATAATGGTATCAGTGAAGGGAAATAGTATGTTTTCATGAGAGTATGAGACCCAATGAATGTGAGGAAGTAATAGTCCATGGAGTTCGAAAGACGACACTAAGAATGAGACCATTCAAAACATAAGTAATGAGAATCAAACTTAGCATTTATTTGAAGCCACCAAAACAGTTCACTTCAGTTGATGTCAATTGCAAAACTCATCAAATCAAGTAAAACCAAAGGATTCTAATACACGAAAAGTTTAATTGGTTCAGTTGAAAGTTTTTAATTGACTAAAAGTCTACAAGAAATAAATGGCCAGTGGAAAGAAAAAAATAAAAAATAAATCGTCGTGTGAAAAAGAAAGCATGGAACTAAAAGGACGACAATGTGGTCCGTCGTTGTAAAATATAGGCAGTAAAGTTTACCGGTGGTATGCCAGCTTGAAGAGAAAGCTTGGCCGCTGTTAAAGATGTCAGGGGTGTAAGTTTAGAGGGCTTGGTAACTACTGTACAACCACAAGCTAGAGCAGGAGTGACCTGAAACAACATAAATAGAGAGCTTATGATCTTAAAAAGGCATAAAGGTATCAACCAAAACAAAAAGGTATCCATATTCAAAATCTCAAACTATATGCAAAAAGGGTTAAACTAGAGAGTATACCTTGCGATTTTGCTTGAATGAACATTGCTAAAGGGAAGTTCCATGGTGTAATCGGCTCCAATGACACCAACAAAGACTCTGAGAGAAGAAGAATGATGCAAGACCTTTAATAAAGTAATAATAGATCCATATAGATAAGGTCCGAATTCAATTAGAAAGCTTAAAAAATCCAGTATAAAGGATGCAGGTGTACTACATTCTTGCCTCCCTCTCTACAGAATTCAAAATATGAGTGAAAATTAAGATTGTCACCAACAGTTTTTTGCATCTTCAGATCCTTGATTGAATGTCAAATAAGAGAATTTCTAGTAAAAGATATTTGAATGCTACTACCTTACTACTAATAGAGCCATATCATAATACACAATCGAGGTTTATGCAACCAACTAGTCCTTTTGGTGGTACTAAATAGAATAACATCTTCCCACATATTGAAATTAGTCGTATTTACTTATTGTCATAAAAAAGTATTTAATTCCAAATTAAGAAAAATTGTAAGGAGAGTTCGCAACTGCTACCAAATTTAGTTTCAAACCAGAACAACAAAGACTCAACCATGTCAACAAGTCCCATTATATTCCTTTCAATAAACACGGTTTTGCTGTGAAGGGTGGGGACTTGCTTGATGAATAATATCAAGTACTTCCTAAAAGTTAAGAGAAAGATGCACCTTGGTCTGATCTAGTCCTCTTGACTTTGAAACTAATTTTTTTTCGAACCTCCCTTTTATTAGAGATTAAAATACATGCTCCCACTTCAATACTCAATAAATAACACAAGAATTAAGAAGTACTATTAATGGTATCATTGTATCAAGTACTTCCCCACACTCAGTTAATTAGTTTAGGAATACTTATAATTGAAAGAGGCCAGCAAGTAAGGTTTTGAGTATGTCAACATTCAAAAGAAACATCAAGTTAAATGACGAGCTTGAAAGATGCTTGCCTGTTTTAAAACAAATAATCGGCGATCAGGAAGTGGTGTCGGAATGATATCACCGTTTTGCTTCCTCAGCATAGTACTCGATAAAGTTAGCTCCATAAATTACCTGTAACGTACATGAATATCAAAATCAAATTGTGGACCTTTGAAAGAAATACAAAAGCAAATGAACACAAAGTACCTTGTCATTAATAAATAAAATAATGCAAAGAGTGGTGCGAGGAACTACTAAAACATGTAAAGAAGATTAACGGTATAATGTGAATCCCCAAAACTTACTTTTTTAAATAATGCGAGGCAGAAGAGATAGCATCACTAGTCTCCCTCCTACCCATGCAAGCCAAATTGGCTATCACATCACCAGTGGCAGGATCATAGACCTGCCATTACATTACAAGAGAAGCAATTTATTTAGTTAATGTTGCAATGAATAACAGAAAATAAAGAAAGAAAGTATAGAAAAGACCAACCACAATGGTTTTGCCATCATAAGCATTAGTCCATTTGACAATTTCCCTCCTATAAAACCTTAACCTTGTAAGAGACCACTACTTCTTAGCTGATCAGTAACACTTTTCGTATCCACACTCATCTATCAAAATCACATTTGAAAAGTCCATTCTCAAAACAAGAAGTGAATATGTACGTAGTAAATGAAAGACTTTAAAAAAAACAAAAAAAAAAATAGAGAGAACCTACACAAATTAGATCAGGAACATTTATAACTTTAAACCTTAGTGCAAATTGGAGAATTGAATACCTGCGTCACACTGTAAAGCCATTTCCAACTTGCAGATTTTTAACAGCAGCGGCAAATCCGAGGGCGAGAATAGAGAGACGGGAGATTGGGAGAGTTAGATCCAACTAGGTCGGATGTGGCTGTGTAAAGCAGCAGACGGTCCTTTATCACTTAGATTGTGAGGATAGGTTTGATGGAGGAGAGATTGGTAGAGGTTGGAGGCGAAGATAGGAGAAAATGAGAAAAATTGGTAGAGGTTGGAGCACAAAGAAGGTGTTATTTGGGGGTATGGAGGGGGGAGAGAGAGTGACATGAAGAAGCAAGTGGTTTTTTGGGTGACTTGAGAAAAGCCACCTCAAGATTTCGCTACGCTCACGGATTAATATTAATAATAAGAATAAATAAAACAAAAAATAAGATACATGTTAGTTAAAACTAGATTGTAGGCCCATGCATACGCACCGGTTCTTTTGAAAACATTTAGATTTTTTTTAGAAAATTGGGACTATCGTTTTAGTCGCTAACTTGTTTTAATTTTCTAACAAATTGTTTTGGGTCCTGTTACTGCCAGACTCGAGTTTGTGTTGGGCAGACCCCGAGTTGGGCCGGGGTCTGCCCATTGTGTTGGGCACAACTTGGACTTGTACACCCCCCAACCAAATATCCAAGAAACCGGACAACCGGATCCTTCAAACCCACGATCTCGATCATCTCGATCAAGCTGATCTCTTCAAACCCACGATCAAGTTTCTCTCAGGCTCGATCTCTTACACAATCAAGCTCGATCAAGCTCGATCTCTTACACAATCAAACCGGACAACCGGATCTTTCAAACCCACGATCAAGTTTCTCTCAAGCTCGATCAAGTTTCTCTCCACGATCTCACCAAAATCAAGTTTCTCTCACCAAAATCAAACCCACGATCTCGATCTTTTTTTGGTATTATCAATACTCATTTCATTTGCTTTTTCAATTACTAATTTCATTTGCTTCTAACATTAGTTTTTTTTTTTTATTTTTTATTTCTTCTAATAAGGTTTTCTAGATTACGGGCGCCAGTCGCGGAATCGGTAAGCCACTCAATTACCATTTTCATTAGAGAAATTAAAATGTTGTTTGCATAGCCATGTTCATTATTTGATTATTTAAGAGACCATAAGAATGGTGTGTGTATGTTGACATTATAATGTTACGTATTCGTATTTGACATGGCTGCTTTCTAGTTTATACATGTAACAAGTAGTATATTTACCTAGGCGTACAGTTTTGGTGACATTATTATCATTGTATATGAGAATATCAGGTGCAATATGAAGAATCATTTTCATGCATTCACTACTTTTTGGCTTTCATACTCACCTATGTTTTAGACTTTTAGGGTGTTGATCACAAAATAAAAGGTTTCTCGAACAACTTTTTTTATTTGGAAAAGTTAATTGAAGGTGTTCCTACTATATTTCAGTTGGGATTCTTTGAGGTTTCCAGTAAAAGAGATCGAGTGGTGATCTTAGTTAACTGTGTCAGTCTGTTCATGCTTTTGATGTATGTTGCTAAAAGGTCAGTGAACTCATGCACCATGTTTTTATCTTTGTGCATTGTTCGAGTGCTTGTTTTCTGCGTGAATAGTTTCACCTATTCAGAGAATTTTTGTGGTGGATTATTTAATTCTAAGTCATTTACCACCAATCCGTCACAAATTCACAACCCTTAAGGAACTAGTGTGCTGGAGGATCTCATAGTTCCCACATGGGGAATCTTATTCCTCTTCTATGTAAAGTATGAAAATGTGATCCATGGTCCATTTGTCATGTACTGTCTGGACTCTGGACTCTGGACTTTATGAGTGGTAAAAATGAGTGTACGCTTAAGTCACCGTGAGACATTTAGTCATGAGGCACTTTATATCAGGTATTTTTGCTGTACATGTTTATGTAGGATCCAGATAAAGAAATATGTCATGCCCAGTAGCAACTAGCCGTAATGGATGGTACCAACTTAGGATATTGATTAACCTTCCAGTTCAATATTCTTTCTTCTTGTTCTTCCCAGGATTGTTTTTCAGTTTACTCTCAAGTCTCAACTATAATCAATTGGTTTAGGTTTTGTGACTCTTGTCAGATAAATATTTGGTGAGCCCAATTTGTATCTTTACGCACCTCGTGCCTGAGTAGAAATGGTGTTTGGCTGTACTGTATTGGTTTTACCAGGCTAATCTGGCACTTACACTCATTTTGCGCGAATTGTTCTCAAAAGCTAGGCTTGCGTATGGACAGTTATTTTCTAAACAAAATCTCCTTATTCTAGAATAGTGCTCTTTATCATTGCAAATCATCCCTAGAAAACCCTGAATGAGTAAGGTAAGGCACTGAGTCTAAGACCCAGAGCACCTCAGTAATGGTCAGCTATTTTCAAAGGCTCAAACTGTATCCAATGCCTACCTCCTACTCTCCTAGCTTTCGAGTGACTCTGCTCAGTTTCAAATTTTCGCTCCCTTTGAGAGAACTTGTCTAATCACCTTCTACGATTGAAAGTTTGAAACAACGTTGGAGTCTTCTTGATTCGCTTTATGTTGGATGGGTATTACATATTCATGATGGTCAACAATCATGAACACTTCTTTAAATGGCAAATTTGAGGATGTTATGGTATAGATAAAGTTAACTATAAAAATTAAAAAAATTCATCGACGGATATGAGTTCTACTTTTAGGTTTTTAGCCGTTAACTTGTGAATAATTAGTTTCCCTTCTCGTTTTTAATTGTATAGTTCTTGGCTTCTTGCATTGATACTTGTATAGTTGTATGTCATTGTGAACTTAACGAATACAATTATGCCACATGAGCTACCCTAACGACTCGGCCATAACTTCTCGTTTGTTTGTGTTTTTCCTCTTTGGTAGGACTTATAAGATATTAAGATAGTAGACTATGCTAAGAAGAGCTATGCTTCTTGGAGGAACTTTAGTTGTAGGTTATAACTTAATATCAGTGAGGTTCTTAGAGTGTTTTACTACCTTGCTTGATTGAACCACCGATGCGGATGATTGTTGAGTACAGTTATATGCTGTTACGTGGACCATTTGGCTGGAAACTGGAAAAAAAAAGTAGCGATTTAGATTTTAGAGCATATTATCTGTAGTTGAAAATGTAGACTATGGGGTTGCGTCTCTCACCTTCCTACTATTAGAAAACTGAGATTTGATTCTATTGTAACTTAATGGGAAGTTGCTGTACAATAACTTCTGGTTTGTGGTAGGTTTGTTACACTATGCTTACTTCCTAAACGGAGAAGAAGTTGTGCATTTGCTTGTTAGTATTAGAAGTTGTGAATTTGCTTGTTAATAAACAATTTGAATTAGTTGAATGTTTTATTTTTAACTCCTATTTATTTTGTAGCAATGCCTCGAACAAAGAATGTGAATGTGAAGAATGTAGCAAAAAAGTGTTTTCACGGGTGCTAAGAAGTTGTTAGGGGGGGAGTAGTAGTTCGGGTCATGAGGAGCCCGAGAAAAAAGAGAAAGGGCAACAACTACCTCGGCATCAGTCCGTAGAGGGATCGGAAAGCGGATGATCCCAAGAATGTAGTAAGTGGTGTAGAGTTAGGAAATCAAAAGAGAAGAAAGCAAACAGTTATGAGTGATGTAGATTTAGATGTAGATTTAGATTTAGATTTAGATTTAGATGAAGATGAAGATGTAGATGTAGATGATGTAAATATGGATCGTGGGAAGAGTGTAGCTGTAGGTGATGATGAAGAAGATGATAGTGAAGAAGATGACGAAGAGGGTGTTGATGACGCGGAGGATGAGGAGGACGCGGAGGATGAGGAGGACGCGGAGGATGAGGAGGAGGAGGATGATGATGACGAGGAAGTCCCTGAAGTCCCTGTACCTGTACCTCCAGTGAATATTGTGAGAAAGTCCAACAATGACTTGGAGTTCTAGAGAGGTGTTTATGGAGGTGTCCCTCGTGTGTCACATCTGTTATATGACTATGCGGTGCACGTGGCTCGCGATATTTGGGAGGGGCAGGTAATATTATTATATATTGTCTATTAGTATTTAAATTTTGTATTACGAAACCTTGTGCATACATTAATACTAAGTTTTTGTTGTTTTAAAGGAGCGAGGGGTGTTGAAGTGTCATGGGCACCTGAACAAGTTGGTACAATGGGATATCGTCGGAGAGTGTTGATCGTTCTAATTTTCATGTGGAGCTTCAAAGGACCGGCTTATGTGCTCTGGTCTTAGGTGTATGATAACCCGAAAAAACAGTAGAATCCTAAATATTAATGCTACAAGAACACTAATACGTAATCCTACCGTTCTTACGTTTAAATCAATATTTCTCACTGTCAAAACAAAATCATGCAATACAACGAGTAAGGATTCGTTCCACTCTTAAACCTTCAAGACTTAAATAGAATTCAATTTATCAAACACAAGGAACAGTGAGAGTGATGTGTTATATGAAATATCTATTCTATGATTATACTACGGATTCAATTTATACTAACAAGATACGATAATTCAACTACAGAAATACTAACTGGACTCTATGATAAGGAATTAGGGGGATTGATTCCGCCTTTAACTCTACTTAATCTACTAACAAAGAACTGTCATGACTCCAAATTGAAATGTTCAATTTGATAAATCTAATCCCTAACTATTCATGGCAATCTCTACCAAGTAATAACTAGCATGTGAAGCATTAAACCCATTCTCATGGTGAACTAATTACTTCTAGAATTGAATAGATTATCAGGACGAATTCTAAGCTAACAAAATCAAGTTTTCACCGAGGCTTCCTCAACCCCTCTAATGGAGGGTTAGCCTAGAGTCATTAAACTATCATTTCTCATGGAATCTAAACAAGACATAATATAAAGATTTGAACTTTACTTGTTTAAACTCAATTCGAAACTACTCATGCAAAAATTGAATTAAACTAATAATGATAACAAATAAGAATTTAAACTAGATATATAAATGTAAGATGACAAAATCGAAATGACTAATAATAACTATTTTATTTATCTAATGAAATGAAGAACAATGATTCAAATGTTTAAACTAAAACAAGAATTTGCGACTAATTAATTAAAACTAATTAGATCTAGATCTACTTTTTCTAACCTAACCCTAGCTACCATTACAAGGAACTAGTTTTCTAAATAAAACTAGATCACTTAAGAACTAAGTTTTACTTTGTTTTTATATGTTTCAGATCCAAAAATCGTGCATAGGCTTGGAGCCATATTTTGGGCCAGAGAATCAGGCCCAAAACCTAATTCTTTCAGTCCAAAAAGGGCTCTTCAGCTGCAGTTGGCTTCGACAGATGTTTCGTCCACTTTTTCTCCTCTGATTGGGTCAAGGCTTAGACCATTGGAAAGCTCTTTCTGAGTCGGTCGTTTTGACATAAGGTAGACCCAATTCCGAGGTCTGAGTCCAAAGATATGGTCTTCGGAAGTTCTCACGACTTTGTGCAATCGCTTTTCGCGTGGACTTTGACTTTTCATCTTTTGACCGGGCTTTACAAAGGCTTTGTCTTCTTGAATCTTGGCCTTTAATCATAGAACTTCTTAGCAACCAACCCTTGCTCCATTATCTCGCTAAAGTGGTACATATCTACACATAATGGACTTTGAAGCCTGAAATACATAAAAACACGTAATCAGTATTAACTCTTAATTATTACTCACATAATTGGTCTAAAAGTATGATTATTAAGGGGTTAAAATTACAGTTTTGGGCTCTTATCAAACCACCCCCAAACAGCATTTTGCTTGTCCTCAAGCAAATATGAGAAATTATAATAAGTGACCAAAAATGGAGTTCTATCTACTTTATTTACTGAGCGCGATTACATTGACCATATGCAACAAGGCCTTAAACCACTAGGAATTCCCTAGTGGACGAAGTTCTGACCCTCGTGAGAGTTTTCCGATGAAGGTACTCACAAACTTCTTCTATACTACAACGACTAAGAAATAAAACTATTGTTTTCTCATTCATGTCTCAACTATCTATACATCTCACTAGCAAATGAATAAGAATAACCAAGTCAAAACCTAAGCTAATATATGCATAATAATCAATCATCTATAATACAAATATATATACTATGAGTAATACTATGAAATGCCTAGCAGGTTAGTTTTTTGAAACTTCGAATAAGCGTCCTTAAGTAGGTCCTCACATCAAAGTCAAGACAAAAATCACTCGATTTTTCCGCTCATGTTTCACTACTCCGGTCTTGATGGGCACACTTTACCTTACAATCTCAATGACACACAAGAAAGCCGGAGTCGATCAAACACATCCGCCACTTACTATCACACTAACCTATTCCTAATTGAGCTAGAGGTCTTTATTAGGTGTCATGGGATTAGGAGATGGTTTAAGAAGGAAGGAAATGGATATTCAAAAAGGACAAGTCTGAGATAATAGAGTCTTCATATTATGTAACTAGAGAAACCTTGTTATTTACTTTTGCTTCTACACTTTGTTTCCATCCTTAGCCATATTTTTCTTTTCTTTTCTTTGGCTTTTGACTTCCCTTTTATTCTATTTTTGGAGTTTTGATTTATTTCTATTTTTCTTTTTCTTTGGATGGAAACTTCTTTTCTTTATTTCTCAAGCAACTAACTAATTTTTTTGTTTACACGTGTTTTCTCTTTTTCTTTCTTCCTCATTCTATTCTCAGACTTATTCTAAAATGGGTAGGTTGATTGATTTTTTTTTTTATATATTTTTTATTTTGTTTTTTTTAACATGGTAAAGGAATTGTGGTTTATGGAAGGGCTAATGAAAGGCTCAGTGGGGCGACTAGCGGAAAATAATTCATAGGTTTGAATTTCTGGCTATATCGATCCAAAGAGGGCCTAAATTCTCGCTTAGGATATGGTTTAGTGATCAAGCAAGTGGACGTGTGATTTCTCTATCCGGATTTTACTTCTCCCTTGTGTCATTTCTCAAATGTTTCACTCATATAAGACTTTAGGCTATATTCTCACAGGATTTGTAGAATAAGTACTCTAGCCTAGATTTCAGAAACTTACTGCTAACAATCATAGATACTCATGTAATATATTTATAGATAGATGCAAAGAGTATTACCTACATATTAACCTAAGTTTCTAACAATTATTCTAATGCAAAAGCTATATGAGACTTCTAGATTATTAAGAGCATAGAAAGAAAACAATACCAATATTCCTAAGTGTGTAGCATAACTTATTTATTTATATTTTTCAATTTTTGAAATTTTTACTAGAAAACAAGTGCATATTATACATATCTATATCCTAACAGATGCCTTTAATTACACGTGTTTCTATGCCCACCCCCAAACAAGAAACATGCTTTGTCCTCAAAGTATTTAAATAGAGAGGGTAGGAAAAATACCATGGAAACGCGTGTGAAATTCTCGGAACATCCGCAAAACAAGGTTATAACATACTAATATAGAAAGAAAACGGACGCAACTCTATAAGAGTTCCATCCATTATGGGGTTAACAAGAAATAAATTGCTTGGGACATAAGCGCACACTTAACCGAAACTAAAACATACCTCCACTTCAGCGTTTAACTCGTCATCCTCCTTTTCTATAAAGAAGTGAGGTTCCTTCGGTCCCCGCCATGCCATGATAATTTGCCATGCTTCACGCCATTTATCATCTATGATTGCTAACTTATTAAGCCACTTGGTGGGATGGGGTGTAAGGTGCAACCCGATGAGGTTGTATCCTCCACCCTTGCCAAGTCATTGCACGAAAAGATCTGATAATATAATTGGTGGGTCTCACAATGTCGACCCCAACCCAATCCGTGAAACGGGCACAAAAAATAGGAAAGAAACATAGCATAATACGGAATTAGAACAGGCATAAGAAGGTACTTATGCCTCATGCTACGGGCTCGAGCTAAACTAGACATCAAAGTTCGGGGAAGGTCATGGCACATACGCCCCGTGGCTAAAGCAAGGAAGACGCTGCAAGTGGCATCATTCACAGAAGAAAAATGTCATTCCCCTAAAATGTTTAGCATGATCCAAAACATAACAGTTCCTATGTTCATGGACAAAGCTACCAAGGCGACGTTATATTCCTCTTGGTCGACGATACGGAAAATGCCCGCCCCATAACGACTCATGCAAAACTCATAAATGTAGACATACATATTATCTACCCAATAGCACCATGGGTCTTGTATTTCAGCGGGCATAGCAAGTCCAAGAACAAATGCTAGCAAGAACCATAAGCGGTTCCCAGCCTACGTGTGTGATCACTTCACAAAACCAAGCACCATAAGTAGTGCTTTGAAACAAATCTTTGAAAGACTGTTCCAATATTATTATAGGAGATGTCATCTCAACTACGCCTGGAACAGCTGCGAATGAACCGGAACAACCCGCGGAAAACTGGAATTTTTTGGTCGACGGAAGTCGGCGCTGAAAGGCCCAACTAGGGCGCGAAGTCGCCTGCGGTATTTGGAATTCCAGTGTTTGAGCGCCGAGTCGCTGACCTTGAAGCTGGCGCTCTCGAACAAAATTTTCGACAAAAGTGTAGGCGAAAGCTCCCTCGGGGCTTCGGCGGCCCGAGGTGTTGATTCGTGGAAAAATGCGACGTAAACATGGGAAACGTGGGGAGTGAAAGGTGAGAAATGGAAGTTAGGTGTAGTGTGGGTTGTGAGTGTAGAATGAATGAAGTTTTTATAGGTTTTGAATTGTTAAAACGAATCGGTAAGTTGCCAAAAAGCTTTTTAAGGCAATTTCGGAAACAATAAAATTTCGAACCCGAAAACGGAAACAACTCATATTCTTGATTCTATAACAACCCTAATATCTTTATCTTTCGGATTTAGACTAGTAACTTCTAAACTCTCTTAGATTTCATCATACCACCACATCTAATCATAGGTATGCCAATTATGACAATATTCTCAACCTTCACTCCAAAACAAACTCTAAAATGGAGGATCTTCTACAAATCATGATAGAATAAATAATACCACCCCCAAACAATTGGGAAGGTGGGATTAACAATAAAACCATGCACAATTTGAAAAGAACAACATTATATTAAAATTGAAATTCAAACAACATTTAACTACCAAATTCAAAGTTAACTACGGAATTTAACAACGTAACATCCTATCTACTAAAAAAATAAAAAAACAACATCAAAACAACAAACAAGAAGAAATCTAGCTACTCTTCAAGGGCAGCCGAGGTGGGGGTAAGAATAGAATTTGAGTGATCAAGAATGGAAAAACCAAACACCCACCCCCAAACAAATTTTGAAAATAGGTTTGTAAAAATTTGTTTTAAAACGGGTCTTTTAAAGTCGATTCCCGAGACTTAATGTGGGGTCATTTTACGCCGATTCCCTAGATCGCGTAACACCCCCAAACAAGCATGAAACTGGGGTGGCACAAAGTGGATGATCGTGGTCAACTATAAACAAATAGTCGGAAGAGTTGGGGTCTAGCCATAAAAACATGATACTAAATGCACTCCCAAACAGAATAATGTTGTATAATTGGAAGCAAACATGTAAGCAAAGGAATGAAAACTTATGCATCCTATCAAAGAACATATGCAAACCATCATGTTGTAATTGTTTTAAATAGTTGGAATGACCAAAAAGATGAATTAGCGATACTTTAGGTGAGAAGGGAATGAAGTGTGGATCCTGATGTCTTTCATTAAGCTTAGATGAAAAAAAATAAGACAAACTAGGTTTTTCACTACACTCGGTCAGAGTTTGTCTCTCAATTATCGGAATGGTGTACTCATGGGATTGTGTGCTAGGCAAACACTCTTCACTGTGAGGGTTGAAAAAATTATAGATGGTCTCTGAGGCAATTGGCTCAAGGGCAAAATCGAGGTTCCTTTTAAATGGTGGGTGAATGGATGACTTAGTTGTGGTAGATGGTTGGATTATAGGAGGTGGTAACTCAGGTGGATGGTGGTTGGTTAGTGGTTCATCGGGTGGTGGATCCTCACATGCTCTTAAGAACTCTACATCTGGCTTAGCTGAATCCACAAGGTTGTGGTTCGTGGCTTTATCTTTAAGATTTTCCTCTATTTCTTCCATTGTTATTTCCTCAGCTGCCAAACTGAATTGAGATTCACATTGCTCTAAAGATGTAACTTTCTAGTTTTCTTGCACATTAACTTGTTCATGCCTTAGATTTGAATTGTTAATCTCCATGTCCTCACCTTCTTCCTTTAAAACACTACAAGTATCCTCAATGGCCTCATTCGAATGTGTCGAGACATCATCCAGCCGAGTGCGGTTTGCAAACTCAAAGGCCTGGACATGCTCAACAGGAGGGTCCATATTACGAGAATGCCAATAGTTATCAAATTCTTCCTTCGTCACATCTTTATAAATATCTTCTAAAGTGTAATCATTATATTCATCATCAGGTGGATCAGTGGGAAGTTCCTCGGAGACATCGCTCAAGTTTGAGTGGTCATCCGAAACTAGTCCTAAAGAGTCGTTTACAAGAATTTCCTCATCCAGGTGGGGTGTGGAGTTAATATCATGGTTAATGGGAGGGTTTTCGGAAGGCAATGGTTCATGAAATGTAGGGTAGGTGTGAACTAGGTTGACTGGGTTAGTTATGGGAATAGTGTCGATCTCTGGGATGGTAGAAATGTTCCGCGCAGTGAACCTAGTATCTTTAGGTTAGGTTGATTTCTGAAGTATTATTTTGGTTTGGGCCATCATTTCATCGAATGTTGTTAATCGAGGTGAAGCTTGGTGGTGTGGGTCTGGTTGGTATGGTGTTTGATAGTCATAGTTATTGGCGTTTGAGTGACTCGGGTTGATGTCGCATCTTGTGATGGGTTAGGTTGAATTTGAATGGCTGGTTGATTGTTATTGGTGGAATTACATGAATAGTTTGGATGACTAGGAAACTTTTGATTGTATGAGTCACTATAAAAATTTGAAAATTGAGGCTCATAATTATTACTATATCCTATAGTAGGCTCAGGCTCTTGATATGATGGGCATTGAGAAGCCCAATGGTCAGTACTACCACAACATGAACATGGTGAAGGGTTCCCATAATGATTACAAGATTGCTCTTGATATGATGGGCATTGAGAAGCCCAATGGTCAGGACTACCACAACATGAACATGGTGAAGGGTTCTCATAATAATTACAAGATTGCTCTTGATATGATGGGCATTGAGAAGCCCAATGGTCAGGACTACCACAACATGAACATGGTGAAGGGTTTGCATAATTATCATATGATTGTTGGTCTACATATTGATATGCCATATTGGTTTTTCAAATATATTATAGGGCAATTAATATGCAACCACAACTCTAAGCATACATTTCTAGATAGGCGTGTGGTATTTTGTTTTAAGAAAACAAGCCTGATTATACTAGAATTAAAACTCCTCCCCACGTAAGAAACAAGGAGTGAAAGAAGGAGTACTGAATGCCTCCCTTGCTTCGCTACTTAATAGCATCTTGTATCCGCGATTTCAGTGTATTTAACAAGTTAGAAACACTAAATAACTTTAAGGAATAGAAATTTGAACTTTCCTGTGAAAATCGGGCTGTTCACGATGAATTTTCCTTGTAGGGCGCGGGTTAAGCGCGGGTTGGGCGCGGTCGCGCTCAAGGTAAGTTGAAATTACAATGTTTTAGCGCGGGTCGCGCTCGGTTTGGGCGCGGGTCGCGCTCCATGGTTTTCAAGTTTTAGGTCTTTTATCGTACTCCAAAAAATCTGAAATTTTTATAGTAATTTTATAAGACGTCTATCAAGTAGCCTGTAAAATTTTAGATCAATTGGAGCTGTGAAAGTCCCTCTACAGCCCTTCAAAGTTTGCAAAACGGTTTTCGGACACAATACAAACAACCGAATGGTTAACTCATCAAAACAAATCCAAAAATTGCCAACTTTTTACTGGAGACTCCTAACAGATCCTACTTGCTCCTGTAAAAATTTGAGAGCAATTGGAGTTCTACAACCTCTCCTTATCGGCTGGTGTTCCAGATATTAAGTGTTTGCAACACTGCAGAAACACACTGGAAACACTCTACTATTTAGGAGGTCAAAACAAATAAAAAACTCGTCAAATTTTTACTAAAAACTTCTGACTTAGGATAGATACTCCTGCAAAAATTATAGAATTTTTAGAGCTCCCTAAGTAACCTTATTCGTTTGTTTTTAAGAACATAATTGTGAAAACTGAAATGCAGCACTGTAAAGATCGTATTTTTTCACAAGGTAAACCAACTTTGAAAAATCTGAAAATATTCCAGTAAATCAACAACACATTAAATATTATGTCTGAAAATTTTCAGAATTTTCAAAATTCAGAAATACCTTCACCGCAGTGTTTGTCTCTGTGAATCCATGCCCCTATGCCTAAAACAGTGAACAATTCCGAAAATTCAAGAAATAATAATGAAAAATTAAAAGGGTGGGTGGGTAGAGAATGGGGATTGCCCCTTGATTCAAGCAATTGAATTCTTGTCTTGAACGAGATTAAGATGGCAGTGGCCATTTGATAAATGTAAAATGAATAGTTTACCTCTAAATGAGCGATGAATTCAAAACGTAAGTAAACTAAAACTGCACTTTTAATCTCAATTATCAAAGCTTCTACTCGATGCTACGAATTGCACTAAGTGGAGTAGGAAGTTCGTTCCACTCCTAGTTCCCTAGCATGGATTGTTTTCTAAGTCTAAGAAATCAGTCTTAAGTCTAATGAGAGCTTTTACTTAAATGTTATGCTAACAAGACGCGTTAATTTAAATAACAAGATATAATAATATAATAAATAACAAGATAAAATATAAACTAAAGTTAATCTAATTAAAGCTACGGAAATACGATTGTTTGAATCTAGATAAAGAAATTAGAGAGGGAATTGAATCCACCTCGAATCCAACTTAACAACCTAGCGTGAGATCGTTGTATCTCAATTCTCACAATGCGTTCTACTGGCGAGAATTTCGAAGTTCTAATCCCTAGTGTTCATGGCATTCCTACCGGATACTAACTAGCATGTGAGGTCGTCCACCCATTCTCATGACGAAACACGACCTTCTAGAGTGGAATAGATTCTACAACCAATTCTATACTAACCACTAAGTTTTCATCAAGGCTTCATCAACCCCTCTAATAGAGGTTTTAGCCTTGAGTCATTAAACTATCATTTCTCATGGAATCTAAACAAGACATAATATAAAGATTTGAACTTTACTTGTTTAAACTCAATTCGAAACTACTCATGCAAAAATTGAATTAAACTAATAATGATAACAAACAAGAATTTAAACTAGATCTATAAATGTAAGATGACAAAATCGAAATGACTAATAATAACTATTTTATTTATCTAATGAAATGAAGAACAATGATTCAAATGTTTAAACTAAAACAAGAATTTGCGACTAATTAATTAAAACTAATTAGATCTAGATCTACTTTTTCTAACCTAACCCTAGCTACCATTACAAGGAACTAGTTTTCTAAATAAAACTAGATCACTTAAGAACTAAGTTTTACTTTATTTTTATATGTTTCAGATCCAAAATCGTGCATGGGCTTGAGCCATGTTTTGGGCGAGAATCGTGCCCAAAACCCAATTCTTTCAGTCCAAAAAGGGCTCTTCAGCTGCAGTTGGCTTCGACAGATGTTTCGTCCACTTTTTCTCCTCTGATTGGGTCAAGGCTTGGACCATTGGAAAGCTCTTTCCGAGTCGGTCGTTTTGACATAAGGTAGACCCAATTCCGAGGTCTGAGTCCAAAGATATGGTCTTCGGAAGTTCTGCTGACTTTGTGCACTGTTTCTGCCCGCGTGGACTTTGACTTTTCATCTTTTGACCGGGCTTTACAAAGGCTTTGTCTTCTTGAATCTTGGCCTTTAATCATAGAACTTCTTAGCAACCAACCCTTGCTCCATTATCTCGCTAAAGTGGTACATATCTACACATAATGGACTTTGAAGCCTGAAATACATAAAAACACGTAATCAGTATTAACTCTTAATTATTACTCACATAATTGGTCTAAAAGTATGATTATTAAGGGGTTAAAACTACAGTTTTGGGCTCTTATCAGTGTATATAAGCATCAGGATCCTGTGTTGGTCTCTGCGTTTGTGGAGAGGTGGCATCCAGAGACCAACACGTTTCATATGCCGTGGGGTGAGATGACAATCACGTTGGACGATGTTTTCCAACTCTTAGGAGTTCCGATTAGAGGCAAAGCAGTGACTGGGGACACTGATTTGACCCTGGAACAGACAAAAAGACTCCTCCACCAAGGTCTTGGCATACCCATGGACAAGATAGATGCGGAGATGAAATCCAATAAGTTCACTTCCAAAGTTATGATGGATTTCTTGATGAAGCAGTTTGCTGGGAAGGTGACGGATGAAGATTTACGGGATGAAAATGGGGTTGTTGTGAAGAAGGCGTCAACCCAAAAAGAGTTGCGATTTGCTGTGAGAGCTTATTTGTTGTTTTTCTTTGGATGTACCGCCTTCACCGACACGTCTGGAACTGCAGTTCCCGTTTGTTATCTGAGACTGCTTATGAAATTTGCCGAGATCAGAGACTACGCGTGGGGTGCAGCCTTACTGGCTTACTTGTACAGGGGTCTTGGGACTGCCACAAGTGCCAAGGCGAAGGGTGTTTCGTGCTATTTCACTCTCCTACGTATATTAGTTTTTGTTTTTTCTTTTCAATGTCAATTTTATATATCTATTACAATATTAACTGGGTGTCTATATTAATCTAGGCATGGATTTATGAGTACTTCCGGTGTTCGTGCCATTCCCAAACGATGACTATCGGTTGAGCATGTCGGCGCACTCATAAATACTCGATTTTTCGGTCTTTTTATGCTAGCACAACAAGCTGCATTGAAGCATACCCGGCGATGATTGATAATATGACTTGTACCGATGTAAGCATTTTTGTATATAAATAGTTTTATTTATTAATTGATATTATTAGTATGTGGTTAATGATTAATTTCCTCGATCATATGCTATTTGATAGGTTGAATGGTATCCCTATCTCAAGTCCGAGCTATACGGCCGGTGGATGAAATAGCATTTTCGAGGGATTTATATGCTTTCTTGATAATGTCGAAAGCAAAGATTACAATGTTTCGAGGGTTGTCGTCGGTTGGGTCATATGCAGTTTGTACCTTCGGATCCCCAAGACCAAAGACCTCGACGCGAACTACTTCCGGACGATGCGATGTGAAATTTAATGTTGTGTCTTCTTATTGGAGTAAATGGCGTAATCACTTGATACAACTTGAACATCGAGGACCCATTCCGCCTTATCCATGGGAGTGTGTTAGTAGATACATGAGTTGGTATGAAAACAATAGCCATATTCGAATGATAAACCCCGATCATCTTAATCTCTACTCCCTACGAGTCTTCCATATCATAATCCGGTGAGTTAATACTTTACAACGTTAGTTTTTGTTTTTATTTTGTTTTGTTTTGTTTTGGTATTTTATAAATGTAAATGTATATACTAATGTAGTTTTTCGTTTTAATTTTGACAAAGACACCCGTCGTTGATGAAATTTTCGTTTGCTCAATCAAGGCCACGCAATTGGGTGGGATCTGCGATTCAGACGATGCACGGAACGAAGTTCATGGAGGCATACAATTTCACCCGGTGCAAGTTTATTGGCGGACGATATCGTTAAGGAGCATTGGATTTAGCAATGTTGAGTTTGGAACGTTTAGGGTTTAGTGTGTTGAGCATTGGCAGTCTTGTTGGAAGTCTTGTTGGAGTCTGGGGTGGAAATGTGTTATAGAGCTTGAGAGATTGAGTGTCTTTCTTGAGTCTAGAAATGTGTTATAGAGTCTAGGGTTTATTGTGTTGTTATCACGATTGACTAACCATTTTCTGAAGTTTTAATTCTGTTATTGTTATGTTTACTTATGCTTTTGTAACAAAGATGCTTATAGAGAAAAATCAAGTGATAACATTTTATTGTTGTTGAAACTCAGAGATTTTTGTGGGATATGTGGAATACTTGTTGAATCTAAGTTTTGTAATCTAAGTTTCATATTCGACTTCGCAGGTTTTGTTAGTCCGTTTACGGAGATTACCAGATATGACTTGTGTTATTGTCAAATTTTTGGAATATCTTCTTCACTTTCTCCACTCTCATTTCTCTTATGCCATGTATAAAACATTGATCAATTGCCAAAACAGGAAACATCCATTTTTTCGCCAAACACACGAAACAACACGCAACATCTAAAGTTGGAAAAAAAATGACTTGCTGTTTTTCCAAGAGGCAAAAAAACAGCAAGTCATTTTTTTTTTTCCAACTTTTAGTTTCAAACGACATGGCCACACCGTTTGAGACTAAGTCCAAACGGTGTGGCCACACCGTCCAAATGCCTAAAAAACAGCAAGTCATATTTTTCCAACTTTTTTAGTTTCAACGACATGGCCACACCGTTTGAGACTAAGTCCAAACGGTGTGGCCACACCGTCAAATGCCAAAAACAGAGAATTTTTTTTTGCCAAGTTCAAATCTCAAACTACATGGCCACACCGTTTGGACTTAGTCTCAAACGGTGTGGCTATGTCGTTTTAAACTAATTACAAACGACATGGCCACACCGTCCAAATGCCCAAAAAACAGCAAGTCATATTTTTCCTAGTTTTAGTTTCAAAGCGACATGGCCACATCGTTTGAGACTAAGTCCGGTGTGGTGTACACCGTCCAAATGCCAAAAAAACAGAGATTTTTTTTTGCCAAAAGTCATTTTTTCCAAAATCAAACAAACATACATACATCCATACAATTAATTCGACAAAAAAATACCATCAAATTTAAGAAAATTGTATCAAAAACAAAATTACAATTCCAACCACATGAACATTAATTACATAGACTTATTCCTAGTCAACATCTATTATTGGTATTTCGGCCCCATCATTAGTGTGCTCGTCTTCCAATACTAAATTGGGAATGTTCAATGCCGTAAATTGTGCTTGTCTTGCTTGTAATGCAGTATCCCAACTATCTGCAATTAAGTGTCGAGCTCTACGCCATCTTCGCATCGGTTTTGGAACCGGACAATCATCAACAAGTTCAACATGGACAAAATGACATCCCTGTACGTAAGCGGTACCCAACACTTTCTTTACTCTCTCAGGATTTGCTTGGGTTCTCAGTGGCAAAATAAGATGGCAGTACATACTTCCTAAAAAATGTACGAGGGGCGACATTAAATCTCGAAGCAAATAGATATCCAAAGCAAAGGGCATGCTCATCCACTTACGAGGGGGTGCCCAACCACATTCATGGGAAATTGTAGGTTTCACGTACCTAATCTCACTGTGAGTGTACAATGTACAGTATAGGGGGAGGTTGTCATTAAGTTCTTGTAACAACTCATTTTTCATCCACGACCACTCTTCCTGACTTCTTCCTAATGCAATGCACATTGCTCTATACCCGCAATTGCCATCACCCACAGGGTCATCCACTTTAACAATATATTTGTGCAGTTCTTTTGGAATGTCCAAACCGTAATGTCTCGGCTCCCTCAGGATGCCAATGTCTAACTTTTGAGGTGATTTTTTAGAAGAGTTATTCCGTGGTGTGGTTGTTTTAGGTGGTAAAGGTGATTTTTGAGAAGAGTTATTCCGTGGTGTGGTTGTTTTAGGTGGTAAAGGTGATTTTTGAGAAGAGTTATTCCGTGGTGTGGTTTTTTTTGTGGCAAAGGTGGTTTCGGAGAAGACTTCTCTGCAGGTGGGTTTGGAGTAGCTTGGAATTTATGAGAAGGCTTGGAATTTGGCGTACATTCTGATTGTTGCGACGAGACCCACTCTTCATGCTCACGTTGGGAATGTTCAAAACCAGATGAATCTCGTTTTGAAGAGTTCTCATCCTCAGTTGGAAGCTTTCTCTTGCAGCTACCCTTAGGCCGACCTTTGGTTTTCGCCTCCTCATGAGGTGGTTCTAGCCATGTAGTTTCTGGCACAGCAATCTCCATAAGTTTTCTAACCATAACCCTCTGCTCTTCTTCAGAAGCCATTTCATACCTTTTCATAAACATATCCATCGAAGGTCTACAATCGGGACCAACACCCACCGACACACACTTGGAAAAATGCATGAGTTTTTCAAAAGGGATCGATAGCACTCAAAGATATGGAACGTTCTTGCTTTTGAAGTTCAATGATTTCGTGAGCACATGACAATCCATGATGTGCAAAAATAACACCCACAAATGAACTTCGAGTCTTTAGCAAAGCGAGCTTACACGGGTATCTAGTTCTTCATAAAGCAAGTCCAAACATTTTCTTGAGACCAGGGTTTTCGAAGTTCACTTAAATAAAGGAATCCGGTGGTGGTCCGGGGGTTACAATCGACTCTTCTCGAACGCACCTCTAATCTCGCATACCGGATCTCTAAAATCGGGTGGATCAAGTAAAACATACTTAGAAAATCATGTCTGTTTGTGTTTCCTAGAACACGTTTCACCTGAGCATGAGACCCTTCGACTCTATTGGTCGTTGTACTCCCAAAGTGAATGTGTTGATCTGTCCAACAACATACGAATCGATCCTTGTAAGGCAACCAAGTCTCTCGCAGATAACTAACAAAATTGGAGTACTCAACCCTATAGTGTTTTTCCAAAGCAGCAATTCTACGGTTGAAGATATCCTCAGTCCTCGATTTCACTACAGTGTTCCACGAGAACTGGCCTTTATCTACTAGTTCTGTGGTGGGAAAAAAATCATTGCATTTCTGAAGGACGCACATAGAGATATGCCATCTACAGAGATGCTTGTGCGCGTCAGGAAACACAATATCAGCAGCACCCATCAAGGCCAAGTCCCTGTCAGACACGATCACAGATGGCCTTTCTTCACCCAGCAAACCGTTAAACTGACGCAAAGCCCACTCATAGTCTATCGCTGTTTCGGACTGGAGCAACACTTGACAGACCGTGAAAGACTTCCAGGTTGAAGTCACCCCCACAAACTGTACAAAAGGCCACCGATACTTATTGGTTTTGTAGGTCGCGTCTATGATGAAAACTTTTGGAAAAGTCCGAGCCATTTTAACACCGTCCGGATGGGCCCATAACAATCCCGTTATCTCATCCGTATTCATATCCTCTCTCACCTCCTCGAAATAATGGTTTTTGCTAACAACTCACGCACGATCTCTGCATTTGCGCGGCATCGTTCATATCCAATGTCCTCACCTTGTGTCTGGCATTGTAGACTTGAAATATGCTAGATAGGTTATCAGGAAACCTATGTCTGATGGACTTCAAAACTTCTTTAGGCTTAACTCCATTTTGAGTCATCTCTGACAAGAACTCGAATTGTGGAACAGTCAGTCGAGTAGCAAATGCATGTCCTTCAAGGGTGTTCGCTAATGGATGGTTGTGAACACCATTAAGAACGACAATTTTCCAACTATCGACAGTGCCGCGTTGGAAAATACATCTTAACTTAAATGGACATCCACGTTTCATGGTTCCCGTATTTCTCTTATTAACTTTCTCTGCTTTTTTGTGTGAACGATACACGCCCGAACTCTCGCAATCTAAATCCAGCCTTGGTACTCGGTTCCCGTTAGCATTCTGCGACTTCCCAATTACCACAACCACATTACATTGTTTTCCCCGAGCAGTTGCCCAACCAATTACGTCACTACGTGTATGAAATACCTAAAGATATGAAAGAAAACAACAATCAATAAACTAATATAATTTCATTTAGAAAATAAAAACAAGTGAAAACAATGCCTACTATGTACCTCTTCCGTAGTAAATATTTCTGTTGTATCCATTGAAAGCGGTTGAACATCATCCACGTCATTCGAGTTTTCAGAGTTCTCGAAACGCACCGAAGGATCCTAAATAAAGAACAGTTGTTAATTGATGTTTGGCTTAAGTACCAAATGCCACAAACGACATGGCCACACCGTTTGCGTTTGGGACCTAGTCCCAAACGGTGTGGCCATGTCGTTTGTGACTAACTTCAAACGTTGTGGCCACACCGTTCAAGTCGCAAAAAAACAGATAAATCATTTTTTCCAAATTCAAATCCCAAACGACATGGCCACATCGTTTTGGACACAGTCCAGACGGTGTGACGAGACCGTTTGGTGTGAAATACAAACGACCTAGCCGCGTCGTTTAATTAGTACATGCATAATTATTACATGTATAATTATTACATGCATAATTATTACATGCATAATTATTACATGTATAATCACTGTACACATCAATAATTCCTACATGCATAATTATTACATGTATAATCACTGTACACATTAATAATTCCTACATGCAAAATTATTACATGCATAATTACTACATGCATAATTATTACATGTATAATCACTGTACACATCAATAATTTCTACATGCATAATTATTACATGTATAATTACTACATTCATAATTACGTTTAATTTAGATTTACCTTATTCTTATTAAATGCATCATCATCCATTCCTCTATTTTCTTCACTTTGAACTTGTTCTATATTCTCTTTTTGAATGGGGTCACTTGGAACTTGTTCTATATTTTCTTCTTGAATGGGGTCATGATGCATTACATTTTCTTCGTCATCTTCATGTTCTAAAATGGGGTTGGGCTCTTCCATTAGTGTTTAGTGTTAGGGTTTAAGGGTTTAAGGGTTTATCGTTTTTTATGGTGGAAGAGAAGAGAATAGAAGAGAAGGGCTGAAAAGGTTGCAACAAGTCAAATTCACTTTGGTTTGGGGTCTGCCCAACACAAAACAACTTTTGGGACCAATGGCACATTTGTAATAAGTGTTTTAGTTTTTGGGGTCTGCCCAACACAAATTGGGGTCCGGCAGTAACAAGTACCATTGTTTTTAATTAAATTTTAATTAAGTTTTAAAAACCCATTTTTTCAATTGGGAGAGAGATTCTGTTTTAATAGGAGAAGGATTTCAGAGACAAATTTCCGTTATAAAAAAAGATTTCTATTTTCAAATAGGAGAGAAATTTCTGTTTTAATAGGAGATGATGTGAAATTTTAATAGAGCTCGAAAAATACCCTTGTGGGAGCTTTAATATTAAGACTAGCTTGTAGGCCCGTGCATACGCACCAGTTCTTTTGAAAACACTTAGATTTTTTTTAGAAAATTGGAACTACCATTTTAGTCGCTAACCTATTTTAATTTTCTAACAAATTATTTTTTAATGAAATTTTAATTAAGTTTTAAAAACCCGTTTTTTCAATTGGGATAGAGATTCTGTTTTAATAGGAAAAGGATTCCCGAGAGAAATTCTCGTTGTAAAAAAAGATTCTTGTTTTCAAATAGGAGAGAAATTTCTATTTTAATAGGAGATGACGTGGAATTTTAAGAGCTCGAAAAATACCCCTTGTGGGAGCTTTAATATTAAGATGTAGATATAGATAAGAAACCCCGTAGGTAAATAGATAAACCTTCATTCCTATTTTTCGGAGGGGGGGGGGGGGGGGGTTTAAAACAAAAAGAGATCACACGTAGAGTTTAATTTACACACAGAATAGAAAATAAAAAGGAAGTTTTTCACATAAAGGAGAAGAGAGGATTCTTGCTGGAAATCTACTGATAGATAGCTGCCGGAGCGTATCACGAGTGAGTAGATACTGTTATCTTTCACTGAAATTATCGACATTCACATTACTACGTATGTTAATTAGTCTATTTAAAATTTGCTTATTTTGTCCAAACATAAGTTTTGGTATAAGTTACGATTTCTGTCGATATCATGAGGTTCAATAGTTGAAACAAACCTTTATTGGGGGTTTAAATGTTTGAATGGGTTGATTTTTATTTGATTGATTGCATTGGATTGTGTTGTATGAACTGTTGATTTGTATTCGTTGAAACTGTTGGTTTGTTTGGGATGTGAAATTTGACCGGTGGAGGCTCTGAAAGAGCAGTAATCGTGTCAAAACGCGATTTGTGAGGAGTGGGGGAAATCAAGTTTTGACTATACAATAGTGTTGGTTTTTGTTGGGGATTGAAGTCGAGTGATTTCGGTGGGGTGGTTGAGGGCTGTGGAAGTAGCTCAAGTGGTGTTAATGGCGACAAAAATGCGATTTCTGGCGAGTGATGGAATGAGGTTTTGACTGTATCAAAATATGGGGTTTTTAGGGAAGAGTAAAACCAATGGATTTAGAGTGGAGTAGGGTTGGTGGTTGTGGTGGCTAATCCGATGGTGGGATGCGCTGGTGAGGAAGAAGAAAGACCAGCGATGCTGTTCTTTTAGTTGGGCTTAGGCATGGGCCGAAATACTTGTGGAATTAATTGTTTTGTTTTAGATATTCACATATGGGCTGTAGTTCTAGTTGGGTTTGGGAATGACTAAAGGCTTTTGGGCCTACGCTGTGTTGAGTTGGGCATGATCAGTTTTTGTGTGGACCAGGTATGTTGAGTTTGAGTGGACTAGATTCTATTAATTTAGATGGGCTTTGGGTTAGAGTTTGTTTTTGGGCCGAATATGTGCCTGGCTTGGAATCGAGTTTTCACCAAGTTAGGGTCAGATTCACACTCTCGCCAAAACATGAAAAAGTGAGTTTTATGAGTCTTTTTACCAACCCAATTGCCCTCGTCGCATTCCGAGGTCTGTCGTGGTAGATATGATGTTTGGAAGTTTGGTTGACAGAAAAAAAGTCGTCAAAAATCGGTTTCTGCGCAATGTGTTCAAATCCAATTTTAATTTAGTTAGAGTTTGAACTAGATTTTTATGAAAACATGAAAAAGTAATATTTGGAAGTCTACTTTCTATTCCAATTGGCCTAATCGCATTCCGAGGTCTGTGGAATTAATTATGGTGTCTTGAAGTTTGACTGGCATAAATCAGTTTCTGCACAATGTGTTTGAGCCTAGTTTTCGAACATTTAGAATGAGATTGAGTATTTTTGTAAAACATAAGAAAGTAAGTTCTGTGTGTTAGCTTTTAAAATCAAAAAGCCTCGATGTATTTGGACACCTGTGGAAAGCATTGTGTCATTCAAAAGTTAGTCCATCAGAAATCTAGTTTGCTGAAAATTAGGATTTTTACCAAGTTTGAACTATTTTTACTCCGAGATAAAATGATATTGGGACTTCGAGTTCTACATGAAAAAGTAAGTATACCTATCCTAGTCTTGAAATAATCAAGTGGTGTATCATTTGGATGGCTATAGGAAACGTTATTATTTTGACAAGTTACCTAGACAACCTACCATGTTTTCTTTTTTGGGGAGCTCTAGTTAACTTTTCTTATTGTAATGAGATAAATGATTTTACTTAGACATATGAGTGTCTTAAATCTTGATTGCTTAATTTCACATTTGTATTATATTCAAAGTACAATTGTTACATATACACTAAATGTTAGTATAGATTTATGTTATATCACGCGACATGTTACATTAAAGTTTGTGTTTAATATATATATAATTGAGGAATGAAAGGGAAATGAAGTGTGCAACATTAAATCATGAATTCTTATTGTTCTTTGACTTTGACTATGTGGCTGATAAGAACTACGAAGGCTTGATTCCAATCATGAAAGATTTGGATACGTAGGCAGCTTTGAGCAAAAGTGTAGCCACTATATTATATATTATATATTAGTTATTAGTTATTGTGATAACTCTATGTGTACAATGTTAGTACTTAATTGTGTACGTGATTGTGGTTGTTTAAAATATATTCACGAGACATTTAACTAATATGTTATTCCTGATTGAACCTTTTGATATCTATGATTTATATAATTGATAATGAGGTGAGTTGATTAGTTAATGTGTTTGGAATTTTCAGTAATGATTCTATTGTTTAAGACAATGTTTGTTTTGTAATGAAAATATTATAATAAATGAGAACTCTTGAGTGTTAAAATCCGGTATAAAAGTGTCCGGTAAATATTTAATGTGTCGCCCACATCTTTAGATCTCTCCACGCCTCTTTGATAAAAAAAAAATGAAAGGAAATATTTATGACTAATGATGTCATTTGAAAAGCCGCCTTAGAGAGGAACTAAGGCATTCGCCTTACGGGTGGGCTGTATTCCTTGAGTGTACGGGAATATAGGTGGGTATTCCTTGTATATGGCGGGAATGACCTAAGGTATTCATTGAATGTGCCATGAATGACCTGTTAGTGTTATGATGGATATTCTTTGAATGTGACGGGAATGACCCAAGGTATTCATTGAATATGCCATGAATGACCTGATATTTTGTTATGACCAAAAGAGGCTTTGTATCTGTGTATGGAAAGCCCAGAGATGGCTATGACTCACAAGTTACGACTTTACAAGATGAAAATATATTTCCTGGAGGCGATATCCCCGCTTGGGACATATGTCTTGTAGTGGTACTCGGTGTGAGTGAGGCACATGGATATGTGTGATTTAGCAAATGTGTGAAGTACAAATCGTGGAGTAGGAACTAAAGGTTGGGCTGTGTCTTTTAATAAATGAGTCAACGAGATAATTACTAAACAAAGTAAAATATTGATTTTACGTGTGACTGAGTTATTGCATATGAATATTTATGTATTATGATGTACATGCATGATTTCTTATGAAAAATATATACGTGGTTTGTATGAGTTGATACTCACAAGGGATGAATGTACTGGTTGTGATATTTTCCTCGTTCTCGTAAATAGATGAGTGGTTTTTAAGAAAATATTGGTTTTAAGTATGAGTGAGTTGTTAGATATGATTGGTGATATTTTATAATATGATGCATATAATTTCTTACGAAGGAATATGAATATGGTTAGCGTGATATGATGGATATGGTGGTGTCATATGAATGTTAGTTAATATTGGTGATATATTACGATATGATGGATATGGTGGTGTGATATGAATATTAGTTAATATTGGTGATATATTATGATATAATGGATATGGTGGTGTGACATGAATGTTAATATTGGCGATATATTATGTCAGATTATATATACCCATGATGGTTGCAGTGATAGTGAAATAGATGTATACTATAAATGATTACGTTTGGGAATTCTAACTTTGTTTTGCAGGAGGGTAGGACTTATTAACATTTTATGCAGAGACGTTGTCTTACCCTAAGACGACGTGCTAGCTTAAAGGTAAGGTGTATCAAACTCATATTTAATTAGGTTATCATATATGCATTTACTAAGTGGAATGTAAGTGGTATTTATGTTGTGAATTATTTTGGAAAGTGGAAATGATGAGTACTGTTATATGAGATTCTTGCAATTGTATATTGGGGATGAAATCTTACTTGGGAAGAAACTACATGTCGTTTTGAGAAAATTGAACTAACTTGTCTTCCAAGTTGAAATGATTATAATTGTATATTCCTTTATTTGAAATACTGAACATATTGTTTTTATATTTAGTCTTACTCATACTAGCAAATTCAATTTGTTGACCCATGTTTGCTTTGTTTTGCAACGTGGGTGTGTTCTTGGAAACATAGATGATAGAGTGCAGTGGATGAGGACACGTGATTTGGATTTGCTCTTGGAGTCTTCTGGCTTAAGTTAAGTTTTTCTGAAGTGAACGGTTTTGTTTTGAGATAGATGTAATAGAGTCGGGTAGTTTCTTTGTAGTTTAATAATGTGATGGAAAGATTATTCCTTTTGGTTTTAAATTTGATCTTAGATTTTTAATATCGTGGTTGATAATATGTTATTAGGGTTTCGTTTCGCCCTGGATTTTTAGATGATTGAATAGGGTGGCTATTGAGATATTTATATCTTGAAAAAAATTCCCTATTTTAATTTTCTGGAAATTTGGGGCGTGATAGTTTGGTATCAGAGCTTAGGTTAGCCTAGAATGAGAAAATCTAGGTGATCTTCGGATTGTGGTAATGGGTAGTAGGAGTGTTTTTGTGGTGTTAAGTTTTCTTGTTGTTTTGAAGTTGGTTTTTTCCCGTTTTGGATTTTGGTCTTCCGCATTTTCGTATAAAGTGGTGTTTTCAATCACATTGGTTTTAATAAAGGTTATACATTATTGTATATGTGTATTCTTTTTAAGGTGTGTATACTTGGGTATACATTTATATCTCATTTCTAATATTTGTTTATCATGACCTTTTGGTGCAAGCTGTAAATGAAGTGTAATTAATCTTGCTGACATATTTTAAATTATCACATAAAGTTCAGTCGTTGATATATGATCAGTTAACTTAGAAGAATTATTGTTTAGCATATGTTTGTTTGGTTAATCTACATTCTTTCCTAAAGTCTCGGGATAAGATTCCTTTAAGGTGTGTATATTATAACACTCGGTTATTTCTATTTATTATTTTTTATAATATATGATTAATATTAATAATAAGAATAAATAAAACAAAAAATAAGATACATATTAGTTAAGGATAGGAAACCATGTAGGTAAATAGATAAACCTTCATTCCTATAAAAAAGAGTTCACACGTAGAGTTTAATTTACACACAGAAAATAAAATAAAAAGGGAATTTTTCACATAAAGGAGAAGAGAGGATTCTTGATGGAAATCTACTGATAGATAGCTGCCGGAGCGTATCACGAGTGAGTAGATACTGTTATCTTTCACTGAAATTATCGACATTCACATTACTACGTATGTTAATTAGTCTATTTAAAAATTTGCTTATTCTGTCCAAACATAAGTTTCTGTATAAGTTACGATTTCTGTCGATGCCATGAGGTTCAACAGTTGAAACAAACCTTTATTGGGGGTTTAAATGTTTGAATGGGTTGATTTTTATTTGATTGATTGTATTGGATTGTGTTGTGTGAACTATCGATTTGTATTCGTTGAAACTGTTGGTTTGTTTGGGATGTAAAATTTGATCGGTGGAGGCTCTAAAAGAGCAGTAATGGCGTCAAAACGCGATTTGTGAGGAGTGGGGCAAATCAAGTTTTGACTATACAATAGTATTGGTTTTTGTTGGGGATTGAAGTCGAGTGATTTCAGTGGGGTGGTTGAGGGCTGTGGAAGTAGTTCAGGTGGTGTTAATGGCATCAAAAATGCGATTTCTGGTGAGTGATGGAATGGGGTTTTGATTGTATCAAAAGATGAGTAAAACCGATGGGTTTAGAGTGGAGTAGGGTTGGTGGTTGTGGTGGCTAATCCGATGGTGGGATGCACTGGTGAGGAAGAAGAAAGACCAACGATGTTGTTCTTTTAGTTGGGCTTGGGCTTGGGCCGAAATACTTGTGGGATTAATTGTTTTGTTTTAGATATTTACATATGGGCTTTAGTTCTAGTTGGGCTTAGGAAAGGCTAAAGTCTTTTGGGCCTATGTTTTGTTGAGTTGGGCTTGATCAGTTTTTGTGTGGACCAGGTTTGTTGAGTTTGAGTGGACCGGATTCTATTAATTTAGATGGGCTTTGGGTTAGAGTTTGTTTTTGGGCCGAATCTGTGCCTGGTTTGGAATCGAGTTTTCACCAAGTTAGGGTCAGATTCACACTCTCGCCAAAACATGAAAAAATGAGTTTTATGAGTCTGGAAGGCAACCCGATTGGCCTCGTCGCATTCTGAGGTCTGTGGTGGTAGATATGATGTCTGGAAGTTTGGTTGATAGAAAACAGTGCGTCAGAAATCAGTTTCTGCACACTGTGTTCAAGTCCAGTTTTAATTTAGTTAGAGTTTGAACTATATTTTTATGAAAACATAAAAAAGTAAGATTTGTAAGTCTGTTTTCTATTCCAATTAGCCTCATCGCATTCTGCGGCCTGTGGAATTAATTATTGTGTCTGGAAGTTTGACTGGCAGAAAAAGTACGTCAGAAATAAGTTTCTGCGCACTGTGTTCGAGCCTAGTTTCGAATACTTAGAATAAGATTGAGTATTTTTGTAAAACATAAGAAAGTAAGTTCTGTGTGTTAGCTTTTAAAACCAAAAAGCCTCGATGTATTTGGACACCTGTGGAAAGCGTTGTGTCATTCAGAAAATAGTTCATCAGAAATCTAGTTTGCTGAAAATTAGGATTTTTACTCCAAGATAGAGAATGACATTGGGACTTCGAGTTCTACATGAAAAAGTAAGTATACCTATCCTAGTCTTCAAATAATCAAGTGGTGTATTATTTGGATGGCTATAGGAAATGTTATTGTTTTAGCAAGTTACCTAGATAACCTACCATGTTTTCTTTTTTGGGGAGCTCTAGTTAACTTTTCTTATTGTAATTAGATAAATGATTTTACTTAGACATACGAGTGTCTTAAATCTTGATTGCTTAATTTCACATTTGTATTATATTCCAAGTACAATTGTTGAATATACACTAAATGTTAGTATAGATTTATGTTATATCATGTGACATGTTACATTAAAGTTTGTGTTTATATCAACCTTAAAGCATGAATTCTTATTGTTCTTTGACTTTGACTATGTGGCTGATAAGAACTACGAAGGCTTGATTCCAATTTTGAAAGATTTGGATACATAGGCAGCTTTGAGGAAAAGTGCAGCCACTATATTATATATTATATATTATATATTAGTTATTAGTTATTGTGATAACTATATGTGTACAATGTTAGTACTTAATTGTGTACGTGATTGTGGTTGTTTAAAATGTATTCACAAGACATTTAACTAATATGTTATTCCTGATTAATCCTTTTGATATCTATGATTTATATAATTGATAATAAGGTGAGTTGATTAGTTATTGTGTTTGGAATCTTTAGTAATGATTATATTGTTTGAGACGATGTTTGTTTTGTAATAAAAATATTATAATAAATGAGAACTCTTGAGTGTTAAAATCCGGTATAAAAATGTCCGGTGAAAATTTAATGTGTCGCCCACATCTTTACATCTCTCCACGCCTCTTTGAAAAAAAAAAAAATGAAAGGAAATGTTTATGATTAATGATGTCATGTGAAAAGCCGCCTTAGAGAGGAATTAAGGCATTCGCCTTGCGGGTGAGCTGTATTCCTTGAGTGTACGGGAATATAGGTGGGTATTCCTTAAATGTGGTAGGAATGACCTAAGGTATTCATTGAATGTACCATGAATGACCTATTAGTGTTATGATGGGTATTCCTTGTATGTGGCGGGAATGACCTAAGGTATTCATTGAATGTGCCATGAATGACCTGTTAGTGTTATGATGGATATTCCTTGAATGTGGCGGGAATGACCCAAGATATTCATTGAATGTGCCATGAATGACCTGATATTTTGTTATGCCCAAAAGAGGCTTTGTGTTTGTGTATGGAAAGCCCATAGATGGCTATGACTCACAATTTACGACTTTACAAGATGAAAATATGTTTCCTGGAGGCGATATCCCTGCTTGGGACATATGTCTTGTAGTGGTACTCGGTGTGAGTGAGGCACACGAATATGTGTGATTTGGCAAATGTGTGAAGTGCAAATCGTAGAGTAGGAACTAAAGGTTGGGCTATGTCTTTTAATGAATGAGTCAACGAGATAATTACTAAGCAAAGTAAAATATTGATTTTATGTGTGACTGAATTATTGCATATGAATATTTATGTATTATGATGTACATGATTTCTTATGAGAAATATATACGTGGTTTGTGTGAGTTTATACTCACAAGCCCGGTTGTGATATTTTTCTCGTTCTCATAAGTAGATGAGTGGTTTTTAAGAAAAATATTGGTTTTAAGTATGAGCGAGTTGTTAGATATAATTGGTGATATATTATGATATGATGCATATAATTTTTACGAAGGAATATGAATATAGTTAGCGTGATATGATGGATATGGTGGTGCGATATGAATGTTAGTTAATATTGGTGATAAATTATGATATGATGGATATGGTGGTGTGATATGAATGTTAGTTAATATTGGTGATGTATTATGATATAATGGATATGGTGGTGTGATATGAATGTTAATATTGGCGATATATTATGCCAGATTATATATACCCATGATGGTTGCAGTGAGAGTGAAATAGAAGTATAATATAAATGATTACGTTTAGGAAATCTAACTTTGTTTTGTAGGAGGGTAGGACTTATTAACTTTTTATGCAGAGACGTTGTCCTACTCTAAGACGACGTGCTGGCTTAAAGGTAAGGTGTATCAAACTCATATTTAATTAGGTTATTATATGTGCATTTACTAAGTGGAATGTAAGTCGTATTTATATTGTGAGTTATTTTGGAAAGTGGAAATGATGAGTACTGTTATATGAGATTCTTGGAATTGTATATTGGGGGTGATTTGGAAAGTGGATGAGGACACGTGATTTGGATTTGCTCTTGGAGTCTTCGAGCTTAAGTTTTTTCTAAAGTGTACGGTTTTGTTTTGAGACAGATATAATAGAGTCAGGTAGTTTCTTTGTAATTTAATAATGTTATTGAAGGATTGTTCCTTTTGGTTTTAAATTTGAACTCAGATTTTTAATATCGTGGTTGATAATATGTTATTAGGGTTTTGTTTTGCCCTGGGTTTTCAGATGATTGAATAGGGTGGCGATTGAGATATTTATATCTTGAAAAAAGTTCCCTATTTTAATTTTCTGGAAATTTGGGGTATGACAGGTTTGGTAACTCTATGAACCTAGAAATTACAAGTAATAGTATGAACCTCAACCCTACCAACTGGCATCGAAGAGCTCCTAAACTCAACCTCGACCTCTTCACCTCCTCTCTCTTTTTCTCTTTTTCTTTCTTCTTTCTCCCTTTTTTTACTATGTGGCCCCCACCCCTCTCTTCTCTTTATATCCCTTCTCCTCTTCATCTGGTTCATCCACCTGTCTTTCCATCCCTCTGTCCCTCTTTCCGCCGTACCTATGCCACGTCCGCGGTTTAGGGTTCCGCGGTCACGATACCATACTCCTCAACTTCCCTTATTATCTTATATCCCCTTCCTTATCCTGTTGACATAGTCCACCTCTCATTATTGGGCCACTACAAATGCCCCTTCTCGACTCCGCAGATCCGTGAGTGGACCCGGGGTTGAGAATTTCCACCACTCTTTAACTTTGACAGCTTATCATGTTCTTCATCGATTTGTGTATGATGTTGATGGCTATCATCACACGCGTTTTCTGCAACCCCTCGTACCTCGAGCTTACACGAGTCGCCATTTGCCTTGATCTGCTGTCCGACTCTTCGATTTTCTCAATCTTCCAAAATTACATTTCTACCCCTCCCCTATTTAAACTTCTCCTCTGCTCTTCCCTTTCTCATTTCAACTTCCCTCTCTCCCTCTGCTTTTCTACTGCTCAGCCACCTTCTCTTTTTTCAGACCACACTACAACTCGCGTTCTTCTTTCCCGTTCCTTCGGTGACTCCCTATTCTCTCCAGCGCACTCTTCAGGCTTATCACCTCTCTCTACACTCCCTTGGTAATAAGTTTTTATTTTAGGCCTTTCTCTCTTTTGTTAGTTCTGTGTTTTTGAATGGGTTTGATACCTTGCATCTGTTCATCTTCCTACCCCATGTCGGGCTCCGAAACCGGTGGCTCTTCCTCTTCCCCATCTGACAGAATAGCCTCTCCACCCGCTCCTGCCCCTACTGCGGTCCCCTCCACCTCCGGCCGTCAAGCCCCTTTACTGCCACCCCCTTCTAGATGCCGTAGACCTAATTTGACGCAATTAGGGCTGCCTACGGCATTCCGGCTGATATAGTGTTGGAGCACGTGCCATCCATCACCCATTTACCCCATCTAGTTCCCCGGCGACCGGGTACATTGTAGATACAAGAGATGAGGGTTTTAGCAACGCTTGTAAGCGTAGCCAATACCAGCAAAACCGTAGCAAAAGATAATTTCCTACACCTTAATTGGCATTGCACAGTCATTGCAGATTATGGGGACACAAAAGCCTATTGGCAACGTTACAAGCGTGGCTAATACTATTTCCTTTGACTACATTCAAAAACGTTGCTAAAATATCAAAAAGCATAGCTGATAATATTTTGGAGTTTATTTTTGTAAAATGACTAATTATTTAATAAAAATCATTAGCAACACATAAGCATAGCTAAAACTAGCCATCTGCAACCCTTTGGGGCATAGCTAAAGGGGAATATTGGCCACACTTTCTTACGCGTTGCAAATAAAATTGCATTGACAACGCTTGAAAGCATAGCAGGAAGTGTGTTATGAGTGTAGTAGAACATTCTATCTACAACATTTTAGAGCGTAGCTAAAGGGGGGATATTGGCCACACTTTCTTACGTGTTGCAAATAAAATTGCATTGGCAACACTTGAAAGCATAGCAGGAAGTGTGTTATGAGTGTAGTAGAACAGTCTATTTACAACACTTTAGAGTGTAGCTAAAGGGGGACATTGGCCACAATTTGTTACATGTTGCAAATAGAATTCCATTGGCAACGCTTGAAAGCATAGTAGGAAGTGCTTTTTGTTTCAGGTTCTATCAACTTTTAGCAACACATTAGCTGTAACAAAAGGTAGTAAGTGGTTGGATACAACAAGCTTTAACAATGCTTTAAAGTGTGGGTAAAAAAACTTGAAATGCTAGTTATTGTTTCTTCAGTAGAGCCATGCTTATTAGGCATAGCAAATACTCTTACAAATTTGTTTTGCTTTTATTTTACCTTTCTTGTGCAATCATATTCAAAGATATTGAAACCATCAAATATGTAATCCAACAGAATAAATAGAAGTTATACACTTTTCATAAGATAAACACAAGTCATACACTTCACAAGATAAGCACAAGTCATACATAAGTCATGCACTTAATAAGATAATTAAACATAAGTCATACACATCTCCAAAGAGCTACCACTATGTCCAAAATATCACTAAAAAACGTTATCATCCACTTCTCTAAAGAGCAACCACTATGTCCAAAATATCACCAAAAAACGTTATCATCCACTTCTCCAAAGAGCTACCACTATGTCCAAAATATCACCAAAAAAAGTTATCATATCCTCCCTCACATCTTCAAGACATTAAGCCCCAGTACTTGAACTCTGCAATTGGAAAATAATTGGTGAGATTATATATAATTTGAGCATAAGTGAATCTAGTTTGAGCATAAAAGAATGACTAATTAACACAGACTATGAGGGAACAAAGAGGCAGCACACTAAACTGGTGAAACATCAACATATTAAAAGTTCATAACCTAGAATGGTCAAGAAATAATGAATATCATGCGAAACAAATCATACCATCGCATCATATATCAGACTTCACTCTTCAATTGAAGGTAGAGTGAACTATCTTACAACTTAATAAATCAATGATTTATATGTAACTGAAAATGAAGTGTATGTCCATATTATGTACTGCTCAAACAATCAAGATTTGATGGCTGGTAAATATGTGATACCATATAGGCATTTCTTATCTCACTTCATTCATCAAGATCAAAGAAAGTCAGAAATAGAATGTCATGGCGCTATCCCTCGCTCAAAGCTTAATCTCTGCAAAATATTGGCCACCATTAGATGGTGGCTTCATGGCCATTGTTTGGTCATAATTAATTTTCAGATCACAAACCTAATCAATCAATATTATTGGCTACTAATTAACTACCTCACGCTAATTGTTGTCAATGCATAGCACAACAAGTGTCCAAGTTATATAAATTTAGGAGTCCAATGACACACCTTATTGTGACCAAAAAATGTAGAGCCATAAAAACTCCAAGTGAGACTAGCTAGGATTCAAAACTTTAGCATTTAAGTTGCAACCTCTTAATAATACATACCTCACGAGCACTAGCAAATTGCAACATAAGAAATTCCAGTTTGGCTTCAGAAGCAGTTTTCCAACTCTGCAACTCCTCAACCCTAAGGTTAGTATCAACTAAACGAGTTGTGAGCTCCTCGACACGTTGTTCAGACTCATGTGCATGCCTCTCAGCTGCCTCTGCTCTCCTTCTAAGCTCCTCCACTTTAGAATTACAGTAAGTCGATGAAGACGAGATTGGCTCTCCACACCATGCCCAAGCCCACGACTGTAACCATGTTTCTTACCTAATACCATTTCAGTGATCTCATCCTTGGTCATAGGTTCAGAGCCTTCTTCCAAAAGTTAAGACTTTATCTCCAACATCTTATCCTGTAAGTTTAAATTCCATGGAAAAAATGCAGTATCAAACACTAATAACTTTCAAGCAACTCGTATATTTTAAATCACACACAACAAGTGAAATGAAATATGCATCTATTACATAATTTTCTTCAGCCACATGATTAGCCCATCCTTTCCCAACATTGAAGTACATCATACGATAGAATTCAATCCTACCAAGTTCTTGTCGAGTTTCAGGATCATGCTGTAACATGTTGACATTATAAAAACATATGAGGATTAGTATGTCCACTAGTAGTAGCAATAGTTTGTCCACTAGCACTAGCTAGTATGTCACAAGATAAAAATAGATAGTATAACTAATTAACAATAAACCTTGGCAAAAACAGTAAACAACCTTGGCAGAAAGTTAGGGATAGATTATAGGAAGATATGAAGAAATATATGGAAGAGAAGCTAGTAACAGTCAAAGACACAACTAGAGCCAAAGGTCTAATGCTTAGACTGGGGTGAATGTAATTACTTAATTAATATGTACCTCTTCTAGATGAATGCCTTACGTAAGAAAACCAAAATTTTAATATATGTTGAGGAATCCTTAACCCTAAGCTTCATTTAAAAAAACACGATATAGGAAAATAATAATAATGCACGATCAACATAAGCTTGATCAACATATGATTATATTACAAACCTACTTCTAAAACTCAAAAGACATCTAAATTAGTGTCATTTATTCAAGGAGTAACATGCATAAACAAGAGCATTGAATTTAATTACAAGATAAAAAATATCAACGGTTTCTAATACCTTCTCCTCTCGGTAGTTTGCAAATGATTTTGAACCACCACGATGGTGCACTATTTTTTTTTCGCACGGTTCCCCTTGTTTTGCACACTGAGTTTCTGCCATGATAATTTTGCATTATATTATAACATAATAAGATTAGAGTAATGCAATCTAAAGTAACTACATTATAGTATAACTACTTTTACCTTGAACTTGTCAATTTCGAACCAAGTAATAATCCTTTCCCAATCTTCCAGTGACACACCATCATATGGCTTTTCACGCCTACGGCGGTCGCTTCCAGCCCTTTTGTTGTACTTGTGCATTCTACAACAAAATTCCCTGAACCGCTGCCCTAGAAATCTAGTGACATCCCTTTCCACGTGTGTTATATTCAAATCAATGTCAAACTTTGTCTACAAATAAAATTTGGGATAGGTGCGAATGTTAGTAAGAATTTAGCACAACAATTAATACAACTAATATATGGAGAATTATTACCAAAATATGCTCATGCATAGTTGTAATAGCAGGCCAGTGCTCCTTGACCAAAATCCAATTTTGAAAAGACAAAGGTGCATGCTTGCGGCAAAGTATGCCGACCTCAGTAGCAAACCATGAACTCCACCTTCCAACAGGTTTCAACATCCCAGGTAGTCTCTATCCTAGGCTTTTGCCCCGTTGAGCTCTATGGTTGTTAAGAGTATTATTTATTGCCTTGCCTATTTTTTTTATTCTTGATGATGTCGAAGCTGATTACAGGCAAAACCAACATTTTAATAAAAGTTGATCTACTCTATAGTTTTTAATACAAAATACTATTATCTTACCGGTACTAGACACATTGTCTAACTGTGCTACTAAGTTTGGCATAGATTGAGACCGCTCATTAGTAGCTCTCAAGGATCGTCCACCTGGTCCCATTACTTCACAAGAAATATATGTTTAAATAAACTATCACAGCATATGCAGACTCAAAATGCACTCTGACAACTACAAAATATCATGTGTAACAAGTGTGACAATGGTGAAGTAGACTCATAACTCATACATAGCATTAGATCCACTTAAATCTGACACCCTTGCTTACTACATTATAAATCTAGATATATTCATCCACAGTGAATCTCATCATTTGTCAACATCTAGATTTACAAATCATCATGCACAAAGCTTCAACATAGAATAAACATTTGGTGGAAGAGACAGACTTTACTTCATTCATATAAGAAAAATCAAGATAAGGAATAGCATTTACTAAGTGCATCTAAACAAACACCCTGCTGCTCCACACTGATGCTACAACTTATGTCCACACATCAGCATGTCCAGCTCACACTGGAAACACTTCTATAATCTACTATCCATAGCGCACTAATTTTACGGAGATGAGGTTTAAAAAAAGCACACACACACACTAAATAGAACTACCCTCTCTCTAGTGTCCAAGAAGACGGACACATAAACACATAAACACAAACAAAGATAAACAGATGAGCAAGCACACACAAAAACATATCGACACATACAAGAGAACCACATTTTATCAATTACTGGATTGTCACAAAAATAGTCCTACTACATAAACAGAGAAACTTTCCTTTAACACTAGGTCCTCGAATCTTTAAGCACTATATCCACACAAGATTTAAGTATTCCACATATTACATAAACAAGTAACTAACAAAACCAATTCATGAGAAAAGGGGTCATACCCAACAGCAGCCATAATAACTTACAGTTATAGAAGATGGGGTTTGCTCTTTTTCAACATGGGTTTGTTTCAAGCTATACAGTAAAGCAAATGGTACTTACAAAAGTGATTTTTAGACGTGAAACAAATACTAATTTAGCTCACTTAAGCTCAAAACTACTAAAAATATCGAAACTTTATATTGTAAACAAAACAATCAATCAAAATAACTCACATGTAAGATACTTTAAAATGATACATACTTTCAGGGAATCCAATAGTTCTTTTCCAGCAGAATATTGGTGAACAACATAACAATATAACACAAATAATTCCACATTACCAACATTCAAACATTTATTCATACTTGAAAACAAAGTTTAGCTTGAAATCCGAAAACAAACCAAAAGCTTACCTGAAGACAAACCAAAAGCTGTAGACTTTAGATGTTTAATAGTAAGACTTTCTCCAAATTAGAACCATCTAAAGCTTTAGACTTTAGATGAGAGGAGATATTTAACTTACCAATAAAATACTGAAAAAGGAATGGTAGAGAGAGAGAGAGGGAGGGAGGGAGAATGTGTGTTGGAAGTCTGAAGTTGAGCTAGAGAGAATGTCGGTGTTATTATTTGAGTTTTTCACCTAAAAAATAGGCGCTCAAGTGAAAATAAGACCGCGGGATAGTGAAAATAAATTTCACTCAAAAAAATTGATCGGCTTAAGTGAAAAAAGAGTGCGGGAAGTAATAAAGAATGGGCGCGAAGAACAAAAGGCAAGGGTGGGCATAAAAATTAGGGCTGGAAATGGAGCGGGTTCGGGTCAAATTTTCACTCAAAACTCTTTACCATATTAGGATCCATCCGGATTTGGGTCGGATTTCGGATATCCATATCCATTAAAATACACTATTTTAATGATTTTCATATATAAATGTAAGATATAAATTAATTTTTAGACATCAAAATATAAATCTTGTTAAAATGATTCGGGTTTTCGGATATTCGGGTTGGATTCTAGTCACAAACATAGAAACCATATCCATTAAAATGGATTCGGATATGGTCGGATTTGGGTTGAATCCCGTACCATTTCCAACCCTAATAAAAATGTTGCATGGAATCTAGGGGTGATTTTGGATCCGATGAAGGGTGTAAAGGCTTGATTTGGTGTAAGCTTTATAGGTCTTGATCGTGGATGTGAATGTGGATTTGATGGGAGTTTGACTGAGTTTGCGATAGATGCGAGCTGCCTACATATCAAGTTCTTGCCCGCGCTTCCTCCTCTTCCGTGTCAGGTCAAGTTCAGGACTTAAGATCATTAAATGAGCCATGATGGGGAGTAATGGTGAAGTAAATGAGTGTGTATCTAGAGCTTCGGTCTTAATGGTGACAGCGGGTGTGGCATACATTGATGACCGTTATGGAACGCGCCTGACTAGGATGAGCTTTTTGGAGCTCGCTCCTGAAGAGATCGTCCGACCGACTTGACTCACTTTGAAGCAAGCTTGTAGGACGAACCCCATAATCCTCCTTCACATCTTTAACAAATTAATTCCCAGGAACCCCATAGATCGAGCCACTCCCTTATTATACTAGAGCAAGTCTAATGGGGGTGCTATATGGGATGCTAAATGACCATTACGTGTATTAACAACGACGACATAAATTATGTCGTCTGTGCCTAGGGCTATCAGTGGATCGGTTTGGGTTAAGTTCTGAAAAATCTGAACCTGAACTGATAAGAAAATTGGGAACCCGAAACTAGACCAAACAGATAATATTATATTTCATCTGAAACCGAACCGATCTGAACCAAAAACTATAAAATAAATTAAATCCTAAATTAAATCAATTAATTTCAACTATACAATTGATAAATATATACAAAATTAATCATAAATATTATTAAAATATCATCTATTTCAATTTAAGTTAACAAACTAATGGACGGACAATAGATAAAAGGATTTTTGACAAAAGTCACCCCTAAACTTGCCCCCGATAACCAGTTACACCCCTAAACTTTTTTCTAAGCAAAAAAAACCCTGAAGTTGCTAATGTCAAACGTGACTGTTACTTTGTTTGATGCTGTTAAAAATATATGACGTATTTCATTTTTTTCATGACGTCATATATAATTTTATTTATGCTAACTCAGAAATCGCTAACTCAGAAATCAATGGATAAGGTGGAAGCTATGTTGCACGGACACGGACGTGGACATTGACGCGGATGCAGACATAGACGTGGCGACTCGGTTATATCTCAAAAAGGTAGGATGCGGACGCGGTAAAAGGGTGACACTTTCTTCTATATTAAGGGCTTGGGTGAAGATCATGAAGCCTAGAAGAGTTGATTGGTTATTGGTTCTTAAAGAAATGTCCAAATTGGAAGTCCCATTGGTCTTTGAGGTGATTATGTTTCAATTTAAATATATATTACCTGTTTCATATGTGTTAGAGTTTTTAATATGCCCCGCCCAAGTTATGTCGATTTTTGGACTTTGCGAATATATATTTAGTGTGTACTCTAGTTGCTAGACTGACTACCGAAATGTTTCTTAAATCTTTTTTGGTCGTAGCAGTCAGTGTAAGTATGGTTACTGTATTTTTTTTTAAGTCTTAAGGCAGTCATAACTGCTCTGCCAAAACGCAGAAAATACTTTGTGTGCAATAAACACCAGAAGCACATACTGAAACAATTAGAATGCCACCAAAGGAAGTGAATGCACTTCATCAAGAACAATGACATCCACAGAGAATAATCCACTGCCTGAGGAAACCATTCCAACACTGCACAAGAAACAGTAGTAAGCAGCCACCTCTAGAATGACTGATCAGTTTTGCTTCTGACAGGTTTCCAAAAGAGAAAGTTACTGACCACGAATCAAAACCAAATCTAAATGAGGAAATGAGGAAATGAGGTTTTGCTTCTGACAGGTTTTGCTTCTAACATAAATTTGGTTTTAAATTGAGGAAAGTTACTGACCACAAATCTAAATTTGGTTTTGTTTCTGACAGGTTTCAGAAGAAAAAGCTATTACATCATTTTCAACAGAACAAGCACCTGTAGGAGGTCTATGGAAAAAGTAGAAAACTTGCAGTCACTGATACGTATAAGATGAAAGTTAAAACATCTTGAAGCACTGTTGCACTGAATAGCAAAAATATGAACTGTTTACATCAGCCAAAAAACTTGAACTAGAATGCTTTTACTCCATGTTTACAAAATATCCATAACTTATGCAAAAACTAGAAACAACATAATATCCTCCCAATAATAATAGAAATGCATCGAATCTAGAACTGCAGAAACTAGAAATGCACAACTACAATTAATTTTAAGTCTTTTAGTTGTCTTCATAATTTTAAGTCCTTCAGTCGCCTGCAAATCCAAAGTTAGTATGATTCTACATCGAACATTATTCAATAAAAAGATTACAAGAGTCAAGAAACTAAAAGCATGAGGAACCAACTTTCCACTCTTCAAAGATATAACAAGTTTAAGAATAACTTAATTAATATACTACCATTGTAACATGGCCCTAACTCCTAATAAATCAACTAGCCTTGTTACATAGACCTAAGCACCATACCCCTAGATCTATATAACATTCGATAGGAAAAGTAACATAAAACTCATTCGATAGCTTTATCATTTTTCCTTTCATTGGCACTTCATTTAGAATAACATGTTCCGGGAAATAAAATGTGCAACGAGTGCATTCAAACAAACCACAAGTGACTAATAAGGAAGAAGACAAAACATCGCTCAATGTTCCCAAACATAACGCAAAATAAACAAATTGTGATGATGCCCTCCACTACAACAATATTGTTATACTCTAGGAGGGTCATTCCCACCTCATTTTCTAAATGATCAAAACTGGTAGGGCATTATCCTAGGGTTACTGTTAGCAAGTCAGATATTCCCAATGCCAAATAATAATACCCAAAATAATAAAAATAAATACTAATATATAAATCATGGTAGTGAGTTCTACAGAAAGGACATGCATAATATACAGAATGGGTATCAAGCTCAAGACCCTTACAGTAGAATTGCTCGAGCAATGGCCACATCATCTTCCCCAGAATAGCACTACATGGTTAAAAAGAATATTAGCCCAAAGAGTTGTAGCAAAAAAATAGTAACCATCCAATAAACATAAAAGCAAAAAAGCAAGAGACATCTAGACAATGTAGCAAGCATATACCAGTCATCACTACTGCTGATGTTGTTGTTGCTGATTAGGTGGTGGAGGTGGCATACCATGACGGAACACCGGAATCCCCTAACCAGGAGGAGGCATCCCAAGCCTAGGTGGTCAGCGACCCGCATACCGGGCCTAAGGGAGGAGGTGGTCCTCTCATCATCTGGCGAGGTGGAGGCATAGGCCGTTGTCCAAACCGCGGTGGTGGCATCTGAAAAGGCCCGTGAGGTCCACCGGTCAAAACATAGGTGGTGGCGGTCCTCTTCCCATCTTGTGGCTGTTGTCCGGGATAGCTAGGTGGCATTTGTCCGGGATGAGGTCGAGGATAATTCATCGGTGGGGCAGTTATATTGGGTATAGGTGGCCTCGATATTTGAGGCTGCATCATACCAAGAGCAGGTCCACCTATACCTCTAACAGACCGGATAAAACCAGGTTTAAGCTTGAACTAAAGGAGCAATAGGAATACCTCTACCGGCAAAGACGACCCAAACCCGATCCAATCATAACACCCCCGACCGACCGCTTTAGCCCTAGATCGCCGAGGAGGTGGTGGGCCTTCAATGATCTTTGGAAACGACTTCTTCCCCATGAAGGCCCATCTTGCATGAGCAAATCATTGTAGAATTTGGCCTTCAAAACAAACAGGAAAGTAATTATTGGTAAATCAACTTCAAGTTTAGAAAACAAGAAAGAGTGTGACATGTGCACTGGTGGAACAGAAAACGAAAACTTATAAATGAACTTACATCACACAGCTTCCCAGCTGAGTTATATTGTTCTCGCAGCCACAAAAGCATGTTGGGTAGGGGACAATGATGTCATTATAAAAGGAAGAAAGCGATACACAACAGGAGGTTACATTGAAAAAGAAAAAAGAATGAATGAGAGAAAAGCATTTGCAGTATTTGAACAAAAACTGCCTTCAAAAGAAAAGCAAGTCCTCTACTATGACCAAATAACATAGTCATCTACTTGGGAGGACGTGCTTGAAGTAATGTTTCAAGGCGTGGTGGTTTTGGTTTTGTAAGCTTGTGGGGATTCCAAAGATTCTGTTATATACGTAAACACCATTTCCAGATCAGTTAATTCTAACAATGAGTAAAACCGTTGGAGGTACTTTGACTAGAAATCTAGAATGAAAATAACTAACCCGGTAAGATGATTCAATTGATGATGTTTCGACGATTTGGTTTTCCCTCTCCGTTGTTTTCAAATGAAACTCCTGAACAAAATATATTTACTTTATGACCTTAGCCATATATTTTCATTCCTATCCAAAAGATCTATAGAAAACTAGATTACCTGAAACTCTGGCGGTTGAGGGGTACTACAGGCAATGCGAGGCAATGTTGAAGCTTCCAGCATCTATAAGCAACAAAGATCAATTCAACTGAAAAATATAAAGTGGACTACATAAAATAAAAAATATGTCGAAGTTAACAAACCTTCTTGTTAACTGGTCTGGCCTTAAACTTTGGAGTATTGGCCATCATCTCTTCCTCAAGTTCAACAGAGCTTTTCACCCTAACAGACCGAGCACGGTGAGATGTTTCCAAGTCAGGCTCCTTAGGTCTCGTCAATGTGAGTTTTGGCTTAGAAGTGGTGTTTGCCTGTACAGAAATAGCCACACAATCTACATTAGGTTGAACATACTAGTGATGGGATGAAACAATTAAGCAGGAAACACAAAGTTAAAATTCAAGGAAATGCTCATGGCATCTGAACGAGATCAAAGCTTTATGAGCTAGTTTAAACAAATAACATATATGCAATATTTTTTGAAGTTAGAAGATAATTTTTTTGTCCCAATCAATAAAAGACAGACGGGAATTAAAAGTTAATAAAGCAATACCGTCAAAGAAAAAGGTAACATGGTTAGTCAATTTGTAGTTTGATAAAGTAATCGACTAATGCTAAATGTCATATAGTAATGGTACAACCAGGAGTCTGAGATCTCATTCTAATGGTACAAAAACAGAACATCACATTCATCTTTAGTGGTTGATGAGGCTTACCATTGGTCTATAGCTTCAATTCGACACCCTACCGAAATGCCCTACTTCATATTTAATAACAATTGTGAAGAATGTGATTAGAAGGCACTCAATCGAGGAATAATATAAGTTCTTCCTCCTCCACAATAAAACCCTAGATGTACTATTTTGAGAACCTTAGAAGAATGGAGATAAAGGTGAGGAAGAGAGGGTTTTACACCTCACCCCAATCTCTAAAACCAACTAGTAATTTATATAAAGAAGAACTCAACCAAAATGGTAGTCCCAAAACCACCCCTCTAATGTTCTTAATTCCTTTTTCAATACATTTTTACCCCAAAGATTGATACAACTACTAAGAACATGCCCAATTTATCAATCACATTCACTTAAGTGGTTAACCTTAAGTTCTACTAACAATTTCCAATAGTTTAATTTGATAATCTAATTGACATGTTCACCTTGCATATTTAAAGTGACAAATTCAAATTCAAAATAGATTTTTCAAAAATGCCAAATCCAAATTACTCGTAGCCTAAAAGATAATTATTAAAATATGAAAAATACCTCCGAGAAGAGTCAAAACTGTAGAGCACTATTTTGTTAACTAATGCACCATGTATTGCCTTGTAGAAGGAATAAATTGTAGAATAAAAAAGTTAAAGTACACCCACCATTACATCTTTATAAAAAGTTAACAAAATGCTAGCTATAGGTATACCACGTAGAACAATTCATTAAACATGTCAAAAGTGAACTTACTTAACATTTAATCTAAGTCAGAATCATCATCACTAGATATTACGCCCTCTTCTTCATAATTACAATATTCAGCCAATGTATCATCTTCTTCATCAATTTCACCATCATTAACAATAAAATCATCATCTATCAATGAATTTCTCTCTATAATGGTCCTGACCGCAGCCGCGTCAACTTCACTTGGGTTCAAATCTTCTCTATTCAGTTGTATGGGTGCAACTTCTTCTACTTCGATTCCATTGCTACTTTCATCAAGTTGCTTTTCTTCTTGATATGCCTCTCCACCATACTCTACTCCAATCTCATCCTCTCGTTCTAAAACATCATACACATTCCTAGGTTTTAACTTCTGGACAACTTGCTAACTACCCCGCAGTTTAGTATCACTCACGTAAAAGACTTGAGCTGCTTGAGTTGCTAGCACAAATCTATCATCTTTATACCAAGTCCGCGAAACATTAACACTAGTCACATAGTGGTTTGTGTGTATTCCCATTTTTCTATTACCAACATCCCACCAATCACACTGGAAAAGAAAAACTCGATAGCCAAATAAGTAGTCCAACACTATGACATCTATTAAGATACCATAAAAGTCGATCTCTTTTGATTTGTGGCACCCTTCCACAACCACACCACTATTTTGAGTGCGTAGGTTTACTTCTTTATCCCTAGTATGAAACCTTATTCCATTAACAATGCATCCGCTATACCGATTGACACGATTATCTGGCCCGCATGCTAATGAGTACAACTCATCAGTTGCTTCAGGAGATTTCTCGAACCGCAATATTTGCATCTACCAATAAAATATAGACTAATTAGTAATATCAAAATGGGCATGTAGTTAAGTACAATATCAAAAGGACCCTAAATGAACACTAACCCGACGCTTAAACCATTCAGGAAAAAGTGCTTCCTGCCTCTCTTCTAGATTATGTGGACTTTGCATGTTAAGCTCTATCTTATGTTGTCTGTATATAGTGAAAACATTATGATTATATGTCTTTCCATCACTTACTAACACCTATATAGGGTCTAAATAATTATTCAACTTACTCAAGATATGGTAATACTTCATCTGTATTATTCAGCACGTAGTACTGAGCCTTATCGAGCTCTTTTGAGTCCATGATCATATACCTAGAAGCCCCTAATGGTCGTACATTCTGTTTGAAAATAGACAACCCTATATGTTGTTTCCCATTACCACCATCGAAATTCCTTTCTTCACGGTTGAACCTTGTTTCAATTCCTTGCAGATACATAGAGCAGAAAGTGAAACATTCAGTATCAAAGTATGCTTCTGCAATTGAACCTATACAGGTGTGCCTTATTATTTACATATTGTTTTCAAATGTGAAGAAATCTACATAAAATTTCACAATTATTGAATACTGAATACAACATGATACTATAGTTTTAAACATAAGCTACATTTTATATTAAACATTTACCTTTCAATAGAATACATCCATCGGTACTGCACATGTTCACCATATATTGCTTCATGGGGCAAGTGAACCATGACATCAAAGAATGTCGGCGAGAAAATCTGTTCAAGCTTTACATATAATCAAGGCAATGTCTTTTTCCATCTTCTCGAGAATTTCCAATCTCAATGTCTTGCAACACAACTCCTTGAAGAAGGTACCCAACTTAATTAATGCGGTGCATACATCATAAGACAAACAACCTTGTATTCCAATAGGAAGAAGTCATTGTAGAAGTACATGACAATCGTGACTTTCATTCCTAATATTTTACCATCTTTAGTATTTACACAACGAGAGATGTTTGAGGCATAACCATCCAGAAACTTCACTGACTTCAACCACTCACAAAATGCAATTCTCTCTATAGACGAAGTAGTGTAGCATGCAGGTGGTACAACAAATTTATTACCCTTCGGAATTACATGCAACTCTTCCTTTATGCCCATTGTAGCCAAATCCAATCGAGCTTTTACCGAATCTTTTTTTTACCCTCTAGGATCATTAGTGTGCCCAACACGATGTCACATATATTCTTTTCAATATGCATAACATCTAGATTATGGTGCAATTCAAGAGTTTCCCAATATGGCAACTCAAAAAATATGCTCTTCTTTGTCCAATTCAACTCAATCTCTGTCCGCTTTCTCTTCTTCTTGTTCAGTCCCTTCCCAAATTTATGTTCTTCAACAAGATTAAGCTGCAATAACACTTCATCACCTGGCAACTCCTTTGGCTGCTACCTATTCTCAACCTTTCCATCAAATAACTCCTTTCCTCGGGTTCGCCAAGGATGTCGTGGCGGCAAAAAGCGACGATTGGCCATATAACATAACTTTTGGCCATTCTTCAAATACATAGAAACAGTATCCTTATTGCAATTTGGACATGCTAACTTGCCTTTGGTGCTCCACCCAGACAAGTTACCATATGCAGGAAAATCATTTATAGTCCACAATAGTGCAACATGCATATGGAATGTCTTCTTTGTCACAACACCGTATGTCTCCACTCCATTTACCCACAAATCCTTCAATTCATCTATCAATGGCTGCAAATACACATCAATGTCATTTCCTGGTGATTTACGACCAGGAATAAGTAAAGACATGAAGATGAAAGGCTCTTTCATAGATTTTCAAGGTGGCAAATTATATGGCATGACCATTATTGGCCACATACTATATTGATTGCTCATGTCACCAAAAGGGTTAAACCCGTCACTTGCAAGATCAAGGCGAACATTGCGAGGATCACTAGCAAACTACTCATGCTTCTTGTCAAACTCTTTCCATGCTTTAGAATCTGCTGGGTGTCTAAGCACATTTTCCTCCTTAACCCGTTTCTCTTTATGTCATCTCATATCCACTGCCGTCTTCCTTGACCTAAACAACTTTTGAAGCCTCAGTGTAAGTGAAAAATACCACAAAACCTTTTGTGGTATTCTCTTATTCTTACCTTCATTAATCTTATACCTCGGTGAATTACATTCTGGGCAACTCTCAAGATCCTTGTTTTTTTTTCCCAAAACAGCACGCAATCATTTATGCATGCATGTATTGGAATATAACCAAGGCCTAACCCCCGCATTAAATGCTTAGCCTCATGATGGGATGCTGGGAGTGTCTCGCCTGCAGGCAGTGCCGCTTTTATCAATTGAAGTACCATATCAAATGATTTGTTACTCTAACAATAGATTATCTTTGTGTGAAGCAACTTCATAAGAAAATCTAATTTGGAAAATTTCCCACAACTTGGATACAAAGGCTGCCGTGCATCATTCAAGAGTCTATCAAAAGAATCTGGATTTTCTTCACTCGTATCATTATGGCTAGTAGAAGGGTCTGCATCTATATCATTAGTATAATTATCTCCAACTTCTCCATGCTATATATCTGGAATAGGATTATTCACGTGAGTTGGTACTCTTAAATCCTCAAGCAGGTCCTGCATCCCATCGAAATGACCACCTTCATCACCAAAACCATCCTCGTCTTCATCTTCTTCACTCATCACCTCCAATTCTTCACCGTGATATACCCAACGAGTGTAACTCTTGTCCATGCCATGCTCTTCCAAATCATATTTCACGTCATTGACAAGCTTGTAATATCTATTTTTGCAAATCCGGCATGGACATAGAATTCTATCCGCCTTGTCTTTGTGAACACCGGCAACGGTAATAAATTCATTAATATCATTCGTATACTGAGTGCCAAACCTATCTGACAATTGAATCCAACTCTTATCCATATTCAATAATGAAACAACTCCTATAAAAAAAAATTTAAGAAAATTAATTTCAGCACAAATGAAATTAAATAAAATAATTAACAAAAAAACAAAAAGACAAGCAAATGGACATCATCATTTAACCACAAGATATTCAAGTGAACAAAGGCACTGAGTTTCCAGTGCTCGAACACCTATCAATCACAAAGGATATCGAACGACACCCAATCACCAGCTCACTAAGTGTGTTACCTCATCAAATTGATAATCAATCCCATCTCTCAAAACAATCAAAATGAATTTAAATAAGGCTAGATCTCCCTGATTTTTCACTCATTTGTAAACATATCGAGCTTCCTCGAAAACGAACAACCAATCGAAATCTAATGCTTAAAATCCATTTCCCTACTAAACCATATATACTAGAACATAATACAAAACAACACGACCCCTCATTCAATCAAACAAATTAAATAAAATCCAAAATCATATATGTGTAAAATAAAAGAAGTGCGTACCTAGAATAAAAAGCTTAACCTGGGATCCAACTACACCACCTTTCCAGAAAATTTCAGAAAATTAGAATTGCCAAAAACAAAAGATTAAGACTTTTGATGTTTAAAATTAGACTCATGATTAACGAAAAAAAAAAAAAAAAAAAAAAAGATGTTTAAAATCAAAATTCTTCAACATTAGAACCACTAAACCTTTGCACTTTAATTAGATGGCTAAACAAAAAAGAGAAGTGACTTACTAGTAAAGCTTGAGCACACACTGAAAATAGAGAGTGATGGGAGAGATCGAAAAGATAGAGAGAGAGGTGAGCTGGAAGTTAGTGAGAAGGAGACGATCGATGGTATTTTTAGGTAGGGTTCTTTTTTTTTTCGATATTTTGGCAAAAAAAAAAAAGAGCGCATAAGGGAAAACTCAGCGGGAAGTAGCGGCAAGATATCCAAAATAATTCTATTATAGCAACACATAGCAAAAGCCCCATCACTTGCAACAAAACAGTAAAGCATGGACGAAGCTATTTAGAAACCACCTAAGGTTCTTATGAAAAAATATTAGTTGTAGATCTGAGCGTAGCAAAAAATTATAACTATTTACTACGCCTTTCAAAGTGTCGATGATACTATTAAAATGAATTAAACACCATTTTCTTTTTACTAAAAAACATGAAATATCTTTAGCTACACTTAAAAGTGTTGCCGATACTGACAATTTTACTTGTATCCTATGAAAGCTTAGCTACACTTAAAAGCGTTGCTAATGTATAGTATTTGCTACACTTTCTAAGCGTTGCAAATAATTTCATAGAAAAAGGCCCTAGTACTATGTAAGTAGGTCAAATTATCCCCGGTCTACGGCTTCCTCTCACTCTTTTTGACATCGAGGTGTGCAACCACTTCAATATTCCCCCTGCCAAGGTATAAGGAATTTTTGGAGGATTCTTTATGCCACGAACTCGTACAACAAGACCGGCGAACCAAAGATTACCAATCGCGACATCTACTCTCAATATTATATCAAAACCAATACCAAAGACATCAGTGTCGGGTACCAATCCTTTTGTGTACGCCCTCAAAAACAATCATTTGTTCTCCGCGTCACCACCTCTGACAAGGTGTGGCACCACTACCCGTTATACGTGTCAGGTCAATTTCTTTCCGCGGACATTCCTTTTGATTTAACCCTTACCCACCTCGCATTCATAAAACGTGGTGAGTGCCTTATCTCTTCCCTTCTCTCTCGATATGCTGCTCTTGTTGTCACTAATCCACGTTTCCTCTTTGTTTTGCAGGTTGGCGACCAGATTCTAAGTCCAGAATCTATTCCAACATCTCTTGTCCCATCTTCCAAAGGCTTCGCGAACTTGGTCTTGCTCAAGCCGACCACCTAGGTATCCATCCCATTACCGCTACTCCTCTGTTGCCAATCCCCGCTCTACACAATATTGGCGGTTTCTCTAGTCCATTTTATAGACCTCCCCCTCCTAAAGAGCAGAAACCTAGAGCTTCTCCTCCTCCCAGAAAAAGGTCTCACACCCATTCCTCCCGCCGCCATCATCCCCAAACTTCCTCACGCTCCCCCGCCTCCCTTGAATCTCCCGATCACACACACTATTCGGCTCCTGAAGACGTCCCTTCCTACCGCTCTATCTCCACTTGGGATGATCAGTACACTTCACCCTCCTCCCCTCCCAATGATATGGATGTACGCAAGCAGAAACTGTTCGACAATGATTCCGATGAGGATGAGGTGACGAAAGTTCCCTCCAATAAAGTGCGGGCTCCTGTTGACCAGCCTCCTTCCAAGAGGCAGCGGACTACTGCATTTGAAGAGCCTGCCCCCACCACTCAGCGAGCCTCTGCATTTGAAGAACAAGCCCCTAACTCCTCACCCCTCACCCTGCTGTCTCCTCCCCCCGCACACGTCAGACTAGCAAAGGACCAGCTCCGCCTACCGCCCCGGCATCCGAACTTGCAGCTGCAGAGGACTTCCATCCGATTTTCAAGGTGTGCAACCATATGGTGACTATGGCGGACTCTGCTCTGGACAATGCTGTTGTAGCCTCCTCCTTGTTTTATAACGCTTATCTGCCCAAGGACATAACATATGCAGATGGGGGTTCGTTTGACCAACACCACACTTCATTATATACCAACTGGGAAAGGGTACAACTCTATTTTTTTTATTATTTTTTTATCCATCTTCCTCTTTGATCCCAGGTGAGCCTGGATATCTCCTTTATGATCCGCGGCCTTTTCAACGCCAAGAATAAGGTGACATCCCTGGAACAAGAACTTAACAGCCCTACTGGCTTAAGATATGCCTATGTCGGACTCCAATTAGATCTAGAAGCTGCCAATTTGGCTAAAGTCAAGGCACAGGACGACCTCAGGTCTACAGAGTCATCTCACGAACGATACATGGATACGATCAATGAACGCCTGAGCCATCAAAGGGAAGTGCTCCTCCAACAACACCAGATCAACTTGGACGCCCTCATCCAATAGCACAAGGAGGTCTTGGACTCCCTCAGTCAGAATCATCAGGAGATGCTACCGCCAAGTTGCTGCAGCAGCACCAATCAGACATGACTGTTCTTCGTGACCGCTTCAAGGCCCTGGCCGACAAGAGGGTGGCCAAGAAGATCCAGGAAGAGCATTCGCGGCTCATATAGGAAGGCCAACTTCTCCCCGAAAGGCCTGCCACCCCGATGATCGAATCCCCTGAGGTTGCAACGGAAGGAGTCTCAGCCACTGTTGTCATTCCTGAACACCCTGTGATGGAAGAAAATCCCTCCCCAGTGGCAGCCCCTAAGAAGACCCTCACAGCAACCACTGAGGGGACTACTGATAAGATGATTGTTGATGATTCCACCTAGGGAATGCCCTAGCTCATCTTTTTGTACTAAAATACTATTACAAACTCACGATTTATCTCGCTCCCTATTTAGTGACTATGATGTTTGATTTCGCTTAATGTGCATGTTGTCTTTTTATCTTTGAGCTTTATCTACTTGTTTAACTTGCGAAGTATACCCACATGTAACTTTCCACATCTCTGGTTAGTCCGGCCTTTGCCCTCTCCTTAGCGCACTATTGAAATTTTCACCCCTAAAGCTTTCCACACCTTATTAGGGTACTCCACCGCCTCGGCTAAGTTATGCGGCATGCCTGATTAGGCGGTGTGGTCCGCTGAAGGAAAATTTCATTGCGTCATATGTCTCATGCATCTCTAATCCGCAGAGGGCTCAACCCACTCTGCGGGCTCGATCAGGCCATGAAGCCTGCTGAAACAACTCCTCTTGTTCTAGGCTCACTCTAACTCTAGCATCAGCGAAGGGCTCATCCCATCCATTGCCTCTCCCTCCGATAGGCGTGGAAGCCTGATGGGGTCACTCCCCTTGCCCCATGTGTTTCTTACTTCTCTGATCCACGGAGGGCTTATCCCACTCCGTGGGCTCGATAAGGCCCTCAAGCCTGCTGTAACAACTCCTCTTGTTCCAGGCTCACTCCAGATCCAGTGTCAACGAAGGGCTCATCCCCTCCGCTGCCTCTCCCTCTGATAGGCATGGAAGCCTAATGGTCACTCTCATTGCCCCATGTGTCTCTTGCATCTTTGATCCGCAGAGGGCTCATCCCACTCCGCGGGCTCAATTAGGCCATGAAGCCTGCTAGAACAACTCCTCTTGTTCCAGGCTCACTCCAGTTCTAGCATCAGTGAAAGGCTCATCCCCTCTGCTGCCTCTCCCTCCGATAGGCGTGGAAGCTTGATGGGGTCACTCCCCTTGCCCCATGTGTTTCTTGCTTTTCTGATCCGAGGAGGGCTCATCCCACTCTGCCAGCTCGATAAGGCCCTCAAGCCTGCTGTAACAACTCCCCTTGTTCCAGGCTCACTCCAGATCTAGCGTCAGCGAAGGGATCATCCCCTCCGTTGCCTCTCCTTCCGATTGGCGTGGAAGCCTAATGGGGTTACTCCCCTTGCCCCATGTGTTTCTTGCTTTTCTGATCCGCGGAGGGCTCATCCCACTCTGCGGGCTCAATCATGCCCTCAAGCCTGCTGGAACAACTCTTTTTGTTCCAGGCTCACTCCAGCTCTAGAGTCAGGGAAGGGCTCAGCCCCTTCGCTACATCTCCCTCCGATAGGCATGGAAGCCTGCTGGGATCACTCTCCTTTCCTCATGTGTCTCTTGCATCTCTGATCTGCAAAGGGCTCATCCCTCTCTGCGAGCTCGATCAGGCCATGAAGCCTGCTGGAACAACTCCTCTTGTTCCAAGCTCATTTCAGCTCAAGCGTCAGTGAAGGGCTCATGTAACGTCCGTATTTAAAATACGTATTTATTTATTTATTTATTTTATTTAATTATTTATTTAAAATTCGCTGGATTGGATTTGGGATATGTGGGCCTGATTTATGGGCCCGAGTCTGTGTTGGGCTTAGGTTTCAAACCCGAGTATATATTCATATTTTTCTAGAGAATAGGGTTTTGAGATAAGAATAAAATAAAAATGGAGGCGGAAATAAAAGCTCATTTGCTAGAGTGTCGGAGCGCGACGATTCGGACTAGGAGGATTCGTGGTGCTTTTCATTATTGTGAGTAGATTAGTTTTCTAGTTCACGTCTAACTTTACTGTTAAAAGTTTATGCTCATGTTTTCGGGTCATTATTCTGTTATTATCATTCGTCCTGTAGTTGTTAAAATTTGTTAAATTGTCTTTTGAAACTCTGTTGAGACTCGAAAATTTGACATTTAACTGTCGAAGCTTGATGGGCCGTTAATGGCGTCACCAAGCCCAAAAGAGAGAATTGATCAGGTCTAGTATTTGAACTCTCCTGGTTGTGGTTTTGAACCCATACTATGGTGGTGTAGATATTTATATTTGAACTGTAGATTGGGGTATTTGTTGGTTAAAATTGGTGGTTAAACTGTCGAGATTGAAATCGATGGTTAAACTGTCGGGGTGGATGGGTGAAGTGTGTTGATTGAATTGTGTTTAGGGATGGATGTTGGGTTGTTGTTGTATACAGTTTGGGGTGTTGTGGAAGCTTTAAACCGGCGTCAATGGAGGCGCCAGCCCATAGAAATCGGTACTGTTAACTATTTTGAACCTTGTTAATGTTTATACTGTGGTGGTTGTGGGTTAGTTTATGTTTGGTGGTAGTGGGGTGATGGAGTGCTGGAGATTTGGGTGCTGTTTGGAGCTTTGAAGGGTTGTTAATGGCGGTTAATGGCGGTGCTAATTTGAGATCTAGATTTGATGAAAGGTTTGGATTTAAGGATTTGAGGTTTTTGCCTTAATTAAAGTGGTAGGGGTTTTGCATTGGAGTAGTTTCGGTTAGGTTTTGTGTGGTGGAGGAGAAGAACTGGTGGTGGTTGGTGGTGGAGGAGAGGCTGCCTGGTGAGGTGAAGAAGATGACTGGTTGGGCTTGGGCTTTGGGCCAAAGCCTTTAGTTGTGTTAGTTGGGCCTTAGTTGGTTTTCCTTTAGGCGAGTTCTATTTTGTTAGTGTTGGGCCGAAATTAGCCTTTTGTTTTGGGCCAGATTCGATTAGTTTACGTGGGCCAATTTGGTTAGTTTGTTTTGGGCCAAACCACATTAGTTATTTTGGGCCGTTCTATTTTATTTTCTTTAGGCTGAACCAAGTAAAGTTTTGGGCCAGTTTAAGTTTCAATTTTGTTGGCTTGGGCCGAAACTAATGAGTTTTCTTTGGGTCAGTTTCAAGTTGTTTTGGGGCTGGTCTATATAGCTTAAAATAAATCCAATGGGGACTTTAAATATTTAGACTTTTGGGTTTTGGTTTCGGGCTTTGATTGTGGACTTTTGACCGTTTAATTGTGCTACGTTTTATGTTGTAAATTGTATAGACAAAGCAAATGCTAAAATGCTATGGAAGCTTGTATAAATTTGTTTGTCATTATCTAATTAAGATTTACGTGAATAGTGTGTAAAACATATAAATATTGGCACGTAACAAGAGGAGAATTCTTATAAGACTTAGATATATATATACGTTTTTATGAGAATTAAACTACACATGGACTCAGATTCATGGACTTTAGTATTGGGCTTTGATGGTGAATTGAGTTCACATAAATATATTGAACGAATACATTACATGATTGATTACTATTATGAGTTGCTACTTAAATGAATTGTAGTATATATGAAGGCTTGAGATATTCCATATGGTGTAGTGCAATATATGATTGGCACGTGAAATAATAAGTTTCGAGATTTGATATAGAAATACTTGGATATCGTGTAATGAATAGTATTGGCACGTGATAATGTGGATTATATTATAACGAGAAACGTTGAGCTTCAGTACAATTAAGAATAATGGCATGAGATAGAACAAGAATTATTATTGAGATATTTCCAAATATGGTGGCTTAGTGCAATAATTTATTTGGCATGTGATAAAGTGAAATGGTTATGAGATACTAATGTATGACACTTGAATAAATTACGTAACGAAAATCCTAGAACCTAGCTACCACAACTCATGTGATTTGGCCCTTGTGATAGGCGTATGTGATATGATTGGCCCTTCGGGCGTTTCAATGAATCTGAATGGCCCTTCTGGCGTAAGTAATGTGATTGGCCCTTCTGGCATTTCAGTGAAGTTGAATGGCCCTTCTGGCGTAGCCGAATGGTGGCTTGATTATTCCGTTTGCAAAATTAGAACGAGACGTGCGATATTTTTATGTCGTATAATGGCAGTACTCACATAATGGCTTTCGTGTGAGGGTTACCTAGTGTGCGGCATCCCGCTCAGGGTAGTTACACATGAAGTAGTTCATTATGTAAGGGGAGGCATGTGGATGTACATGTTCGGCGTTGGAAAGCGATTGTGGTAGCCAGGGAAACTAGGTAAGACATATATACGACATGATTTTAGGGACACGCAAAGAAAGCCTTAATTAGTATAATTATGGTAATATGTTGGTTAATGATATATCTTAAGATAGATGATTGCATATGGTTTTGCAGAAAGGTGGGTCAAACTAATTACTTGTGCAGAGACGACCCACTCTGTAATTGAGCATGAAATGCGGTAAGTATAGAAAATGCTTGGTTGGTTATTAGTTTAGTTAGAACCTAAGGCGCCTCGTGGAGGAACTAAATGACTTTTTATTATGCGTATAGTTTGTTGTGTGGTTAGTGGAAAGTTAAGGCGCCTCAGTGGAGGAACTACCTACCTTACTTATTGTAGTTAAGAGTGTCGTATTAGTTGTTGGAAGTTAAGGCGCCTCAGGGGAGGAACTAAATGCCTTATGGATATAAGTATAATTTATGTTTTAGGGCTACTCACACCATCATTGTTTATAATGCTGACCCGATTTGTATGTTTGCTTATCGAGTGTGTTCATGAAATGAACATAGTTGATAAGTCTTGACAGGTTTAGTGTTGAAGAAGGTTGGTTGCTGCTTGTGGTTTACGTTAGCGTCGCATTTTAAGATAGGTTTTGTTTTCCCTTGAGGTGAACTAGATTTTCAATTGAGACAATGTTATTTGTATTTTCATTTGTAATTTTAAATAAAGAGTTATTAAAAAGAGATTTGTAACCTAATCTTATTTGTGAATTTTTGTAATGAAGATGACTTTTGTTTAAGTTAAAATTTTTATTGGTTTTTAATTATCCGTATATTTAAACTATTTATGGGTTTTTGGAAGTTGAGAGTGCGTCACACCTCGAAGATCGAAGAGTCAGGAACAAATATTGTTTTTCCGAATTCTGTCCAAATTCGGGGTGTGACAGCTCATCCCCTCCGCTGCCTCTCCCTCTGATAGGCATAGAAGCCTGATGGGGTCACTCTCCTTACCCCATGTGTCTCTTGCATCTCTGATAGGCTCACTCCGGCTCTAGCGTCAGCGAATGGCTCATCCCCTCCACTGCCTCTCCCTCTGATAGGCTTGGAAGCCTGATGGGGTCACTCTCCTTGCCCTATATGTCTCTCGTATCTCTTGTCTGTGATTCACATTCTCATTTAGACATCACACATAGCAAACAAATTTCTTTTCACAAAAGTGCTATGGTTTTATATATTTACAAACAGCTCTAGTCCTCTGCTCTGGACCTTCCTTACATTGCTTTGTAACTTCATTAAATTCAGTTGTAAATTTTTTTCAACATTCTTACATTCCAAGGCTTTTCTATCAATTTGTCCTTCATTGTTTGGAGCTTATAAGTACCAGACCCTCCTACTTCCACCACGTTGTACGACCCTTCCCAATTTGGACCCAACTTCCCATCCTTTTCTTTCTTTGTGCTTGGAGTCACTCGGCGGAGCACCAACTCTCCTATCTTGAACTGCCGTAGCTTGACCCGTTTGTTGTATTGTCTCTGTAATCGCCTGTGATACTCTTCTAATCAAATGCGAGTTGAGTCTCTTTTCTCTTCTGCCAAATTCAAATTCCCAGCCAAGATATGCCAAATCGATCCCTCCTCCATGGCCTTGGTTCTCATAGTAGCTGCCACCATCTCTGAAGGAATCACGGCCTCAACGCTGTATGCTAAGGCGAATGGGGTCTCCTTGGTGGCTGTCCGGGGTGTGGTTCGATAAACCCAAAGAACATGGTTCAACTCGTCGGCCCACGCGCTCTTCTTGTCCTCCAACTTCCTTTTCAAGTTGTTCATTATCGTTTTGTTGGAAGATTCAGCCTGTCCGTTGCCTTCGGGGTTGTAAGGGGCAGAGAACCCTTGTTTCACCTTGTACGCCTGCAGAAACTCAGTCACCTTTACTCCCGTGAACTATGTCCCATTGTCTGCAATGATGGCATATGGAAGCCCAAACCGACATATGATATTCTCCCATAAAAACTTAATCACCTGCATCTCCTTCACCTGTTGCAAAGGTACGGCTTCTATCCATTTGGTGAAGTAGTCCGTGGCTGCCAACATATATCTCCTTTTGCCACTAGCCATGGGCAGTGGACCTACAATATCCATCGCCCACATAGCAAAAGGCCACGGACTTGAGACATTATGCAGAGGTTCCGCAGGAGCGAATATCAGCTGTGAAAATCTCTGGCACTTGTCACACTTCTTAGCGAATTCCACTGCATTCCTTTTCATGTGGGCCAGAAGTAGCCCTGCGTCAATAGTCGGTGTGCCGTAGTTTTCCCGGCGGAATGGCTCCCATAGTCCCTTTCATGCAATTCTGCCAGTACCTCTAAGGCTAACCGTGGCCCTAAACACTTCAACAATGGCCCATTGAAGTTCTTTTGGTATAGTTCACCTTCCAACAGAACATATCTCTGAGATGCCTGTTCTAACCTCCTTCTTTCTTTCTTATCGGTCACCTCCTTTCCCTCCAAGAAATGCTTAATGGGATCCATCAATCCCCCTTCTTCTTCTGCAATCTGACACACCTCTATCACCTCCTTTGTGCTTGGATTCTCCAGTCTTCATACCCGTATTGTTCTTTCCTCGGACCCAGGTATGGCTGCAGCCACGTATGCCAGGGCGTCCACATGCCTATTCTCACCACAACCCAAGTGCACAAATCTAAGTTTCACAAACTTGCTGGACCTTTCGTGCACCACCTTCAAATACTTAGCCATTCGCGGACAGCGAGCAGGGAACCCTCCATTAGCTTGACACACCACTAGATTTGAGTCAAAATACACGGTCAGTTCCTTTACTCCCAAGTCCTCGGCCATTCTCAATCCCGTTATCACTGCTTCATACTCTGCTTCGTTACTTGATGCCGCAAACCCTAGTTTCATGTTCTGTTCTATTATGTTATTGTCAGGTGTGACCAACACAACTCCTATGCTGCTACATGCGTCAGTGGCAGATCCATCTGTGAATACTCTCCACCCATTCCTCTTATCCCAAGGGTCTTGTAGGTCGGGCTCCCCATCCCTCTCCGGTTTCATGACTATCTCGTCTCCCCAAGTGGGATCTTCTGTGGGGAACTCAGCCAGAAACTCCGCTATCGCCTGCGCCTTCTCCGTTGTTCTTATCTGATATTGTATCTCGTACGAACTAAGCATCACTGCCCATTTCAACATTCTACCTGACTTTTCTGTCCTTAATGCTTGTTTGAGAGGCAGGTTAGTCACCACCACCACCGAGTGTGACTCGAAGTAGGGCTTCAGCTTTAGAACCGAGAAGATTAGCGCAAGGGCAAACCTCTCAATTCTACTATACCACATCTCTGCATCCAACAATGTTTTGCTTTGAAAATACACTGGCTTCTCCATTCTGTCCACTAGACGGACAAGAACTGAACTAACTGCATACTCGGTAGCCCCCAAATACAAGTACAACTTCTCCCCTATTCTAGTCGAGATAACAAGGGAGCCTTACCCAAATACCTCTTCAACTCTTGAAATGCCTCCTCGCATTTTGATGTCCACAAGAACTCTGGGGTGCTTCTCAGTAACCGATACAGCGGTCTACATTTATCAGATGATTTGGAAATGAACTTATTCAAAGTCGCAACCCTACCCGCCAACCGCTGCACTACCTTGACATTCTGTGGTGACGGCATCTCCACCAAAGTTCTTATCTATTCCGGATTAGTCTCTATTCCCCGCTGAGTAATAATTGATAGGGTTATATACTAAAAGCATTACTTTTGTATTAACTCTAATTCTTTATATTTTGAATGAGAATCATATGGGCAAATATTATGCATATTATATATGTTATTAGTTATATACATGTGTCTAATACCTTATGTTGTAGATGATATGGTGTGAACACACAGAAGATCATATCATCAGTACCTTATAAAGTATAAGTAATCATTCACAACCTAGATGGATTTGGACAAACCATTGGTACGGTTGTAGTATAATCTGGTATTAGTCTATCTTGACTATAGGATTACACTAGTACACTTTGTGTGTATTGAACAGGACCAAGTGAGGTTGTTTTTCCTTATACTGACTATATAAGAGAACAAACGCCTCTGTTATTATGGATGCTTGTCCTCCTAATCCGGATATAATAATGGGCCCTTACGTGCATTGTACATTACTTTAAATCATCAATGAGTGGGATTCATTGGTGAATCAACAAACTCGATGGATTGGGTAATGACATTGTATGTAAGGTGTGCTGTTGATTATAGAAGGAATCCGTGTCCCGCAAGAAGTCGGGTTGATGATGTCCCCTTGAGGAGCTCAAAAAAATTGTCATGTAAACCCTACAGGTGGATTTATTCTGACATGACAATGAGGTTGAGTGGTACTACTCAAGGACATAAGAAGTTGATTAATGTAGTTGTCAATAACTTGACTTAATCAACGGACATTCGATATCTTAAACACGGGGAGATCAACAAGCATATATGGAGTCCATAAACGCTGACACGTAATTTGGGATTAGGGCGGTAGTGCAACAATGGCCTTTAGTGGAATAAGCCATTTGTTGATGGACTTGGGCCGTGTGTTCGGGGCGAACATGGGAAGCCCAAGCCCGTCAGGAGGCCCAACCCTAATTTCTCCTCATGGTCCCTGTTGTAGCCTATAAATAGAATAATCTCTCTCTGGCCGAAATTCACTATTCATCTTAATAGAAAAAGAGGCAAGGAAAGATAGATCCAAAATTGGATCTAGCTTTGTGGGAAAGAAGGGGATTGGTAGATCGTTGCCCACACAACGTCCAATCTGTTTAAAGGAATACAACAGAAGATCAAGGGGTTGATTTCGGATTTGATAAAGCTTGGATTCTCAGAGGTATCTAAATCGGATTCAAAGGTATGTTTTCTCAATCACAAATCATGGACACCCATTAATTCCGCTGCGCGTGGTGTTCGCAGTTTGTAGAAATAGTCATTATAAAAATAATAGTTCCTACAATAATGTAGCCCAAGAACTTTCCCGTGGTCACTCCGAATGTGCATTTCTCCGGATTCAGCTTCAAATTGTACTTTCACAGTATCCCGAATGTCTCTCTCAACCTTTCTAAATGTTCCTCCTCCGACATGTTTTTCTCCATCATGTCATCTATGTAAATTTCAATCCCTTTCCGAATCTTACTTTTGAACATTTTCTCCCCCAGCCGCTGGAAAGTGACTCCAACATTCTTCAATCCAAATGGCATCCTGGTATAGCAATACATGCCGCCTTCTATGACAAATGTTATATTCTCCTGATTCGGGCCATACATCGCGACTTGGTTATATCCCATAGATGTATCCATGAATGAAAATATTTTGAATCCTGTTGTCCTTTCCACCAATTCATCCACCCGCGGCATGGGATAGCTATCTTTCAGGCACTCTACATTCACATCTGTAAAATCAACGCACATATGAACCTTGCCATTCTTTTTTGGTACCGCGACCACATTGGACAACCAATTTGTGAATTCCATTTCTCGTATTATTCCAGCTCCTTTTAGCCACGCAACCTCTTCGCGAATGCCCTCCGCATACTTTGGTCTAATGCTCCGCATCCTTTGCCTTACTAGCTTGGCATCCTCTTTCATATGTAGCCGATGACACGCGAACTCCGGGTCTAACCCCGTAATATCCTCAATTACCCACGCAAACACGTCTTTGTTTTCTGACAAGAATTGTATTAACTTACTTTCCACTCCTACGGCAAACTGGACCCTACCGCGGTGAATCTCTCTTCCTCCCCTTCCCCAATATTCACTACTTCAATCTCGTCGAGTGTCTTTGGACCCACCGTTGACTCCTCCTCCCTCTCCACAGAGGCGCACTGTAATTGCTTTGCATGCCTCTTCCTAGGATTTGAGTTCTCTTCTTCTGCTCGCGGATCAACCGTTTCACTGTACCTCTGTGACTGTTCTTGGCCATCACCTGATCTTCACGAACCTCATACATGCCCGTCAGGGTGGGAAACCGTATCACTTAATAGTATGTTGACGGTACAACCTTCATCTTGTGAATCCACCGCCTCCCTAAAATCGCGTTGTACTGAGAAGAAGAATCTACCACCATAAACTATGCAAAAACCGTCACTAGACCCGTGGTTATAGGCAATAAGAGTTCTCCCATAGGCTCCGTCATACTCCCATTAAACCCGTATAAATTAGTCCGCGGAGGCCTCAATTGCCTATGATCAATCCCCATTTCTTCCAAAGCTCCTTTAAATAACAAATCCACTGCACTACCACAATCGATCAACACCCTCTTCACCATGTAATTGCCCATTGCTACTGTGATGACCAACACGTCTTTGTGGGGAGAATCCACTGCCCGTAGGTCCGCACTGCTAAAGACGATCCAGTCTATGTCCTCCGCTGTCCCTACTCTTGGTCGCAGTCTATCTGTCCCGTCATTGATCTGCTGGATGCTCGCGGTTATCCTCACCCTATCTCTATAAGCATTATGACTAAGTACCTCTCCACTAAAAATCACATTAATAGTTCCTAGTATCCGGTCATGTCGCGGCATACGCTCCTCATTCTGTGTTCCCCTTACAAACTCCCTCATCTGCCCTTTTTCCACCAATCGTTGAACCAACCACTTTAGTGCATAACAGTCGTCGATCTCATGATTTCATATTTGATGATAGGCACAAAAAGGTTTATCAGGTAGTTCTACTGGGGTGTTCCGCAGCCCTCCATATCCCTGCAGGTTCTTAATCAACGACAATATTTTGCTCAGGGGTCTATTCAACGGCGTCATTTCTATCTCGCGATATGGTTTCCTTTCTCTGTTTTCCCTTCAAATCCCCTCCCGGCTTCTTTCTGCTCTTGGCGGGTATCCGCGGTACCCACCACTTTCTTTCTCGGACGCCGCTGCCCTTCGGTATTCCCTGTCTTTCTCCAATGATAACACTGCCTTCCCTGACCTCTTAGACTCCTTCTGTATAGTGTCCTCATACCTGATATATTTTTCCACTCGCAGATATAGCTCATGCAAGGTTGCAATCTCGTTCTTCGCCACAGATTGGTGTACTCCTGTTCTTGGCGACAACCCTCTTTCAAAAGCGATCACCGCGGTTCTTTCATCCATATTTTCGACCTTCAACGTCTCGGCCTTGAATCGACACAGGTACTCCCTCATTGACTTTGCCGATCTCTATCGAACATTGAATAATGTCGCGATATCCACCACTCGCTTTTTCTGGTGTATGAAGTGATCTATAAATGCTTGTTCCAACTCTTGAAAGTTCCTTATGCTTCCCGCTGGCAACCGGTAATACCAGTCCGACGCCCCTTCTTTTAGACTAGCCGGGAACATCATACACCGTAGTCTATCATACTGAGCCTCTTGCCAGAGAGGCATCTGTTGTTTGAAATGATGAATGTGGTCAACCGGGTCTCCTTTGTCATCGTATCTTTTGAACCTAGGTTGGTTGAATCGCTTTAACACCTCTGACACCCAGATGTCGTCCACTAATGGGTTGCGATTCAGTCCAACTACCACTTGGCTTGTCGTTCCCCCACGACCCTTTGCCTGCTGCCGATTCGCCTCTCTGTCATTATCTAACATCTCTTAAACTTGTTCCATGGTCAAGCCCGCCACTGGGTTTTCGACGAGGTCCGACTCGCCCTCCTCCTCATCAGACTCCTCACCTGCTTCTTCCCCTTCTTCTTCCTCTGCTCTTTCCTTTTCTCTCCTTAGCTCGTCGTTCTCTTCTCTCAGTCTCCCGATCTCCTCTCGCATAAGCCGGGTCTCTTCTGTTTCATGTTCCACTTCTTGACCTCCCTCCTCATCAATCATCGCCTCCGGTGTTGGATATGACACCACTGCCCTCTTTGGTCTGCCTACCCCTTTCTTCACTTTCGGTGCCATTTCTACCTTCTACAATCTCTTCGATTCCCACAGACGGCGCCAAATGTATGAACCTAGAAATTACAAGTAACAGTATGAACCTCAACCCTACCAACAGGCACCGAAGAGCTCCTAAACTCAACCTCGACCTCTTCACCTCCTCTCTCTTTTCCTCTTTTTCTTTCTTCTTTATTCGTTTCTCACTGTGCGGCCCCCACCCCTCTTTTCTCTCCATCCTCTTCTCTTTATACCCCTTCTCCTCTTCATCTAGTTCATCCACCTATCTTTCCATCCCTCGGTCCCTTTTTCCGCAGTACCTATGCCACGTCCGCGGTCACAATACCATACTTTTCGACTTCCCTTATTATCTTACATCCCCTTCCTTATCCTGTTGACCTAGTCCACCTCTCATTATTGGGCCACTATAGTAACGATGTCTTTCAGGTAGGACAATCCACTGTTAGCGCAACGACAGTAAAGATGGAAAAACATGAGAAAGCACATGAATTGAAGTTAGCCAATACAACTTCATATAGTTTGCTTTTGTTAAATTTGGATTTTTAGCACTATAAATAGTTGAACTCTTTAAGAGGGTACAAAAGCTCATGGACAAAAGTGTAACACCAACTTGGTTCAATGAATGAGTATGTATTTAGGAGGATATGAGAAATTGGAAGGAGTGGTGTCTGGAAAAAAAAACATAATAATAATAATCAAGTGAGCGGAGCGAATGTTTTGGGCCGAGGGGGGGTATGTGGACAAAATGTCATTTGGTTGGTTTATGTATGTCTGTCCTCATTCATCATCTCTCTTCTCCTCTCTTCTCCCTCTCCTCTCCCTTCTCAATCTCTCCCTCTCCCCTCTCCACTCTACTCATGCCCCCACTGCATAGCAGTATACTAGTAATCAAGTGAGCGGAGTGAACGATCTATGCTGAAGGGGTGTGGCCCAAAATTCTATTTGGTAGGTTTATGCCTGTTCTCATTCTCCCTTCTCATCTTCTTCACAACTTCACTCTCTCTCTCTTCCCAGCGAATCTCTTCCCCGCCACTACTCCCTCGTTCATGCACACCTCTTCATTTGCTCCCTCTCCCTGACTCTCCTTGACCCATAACCCTCCTCAACCAAACCCAACTCTCTCTCTCTTTTTCTTTCTCCACCCACCGCTCACGCTCCCACTGCATTGCAGTTATTCTAATAATAATAAATTTTTTTTTTTGGAAGCGGTGTGTTAAATGGCCCAGTTGGGTGGGCCGGAGTAAGACCAGAAGGCCCTATTGACAATCCTACTTCCGCCAAAATTTCATCTCACGTAAACAATGAATGTGAATAGCCGATTTCATCTCACGTAAAAAACACGATAAACATAATGACCACAGTAAATCTCATAATCCCGTACGCATCACAATAATCACACTACTCTCATCTAGTCCGTTAATCTAAAACCTGTTTCCAAATCTACGTTTCATAATCACACAACCACTCATCACAACATACATCACGAAGTACCAAAACAACAAACCAAAAACAAAACCAAAAACCTCTCTTCATTCTTCTCCATGTGACTGTAACAAAACACTAAAGAAAAAAACAGTTAAAACAAATTTTAATATCAAGACTCAAATATAATAATAATAATAATCATTTCTTCATCGTTAATTCGTAGAGATTAATATTCGGTGGCGATGTCTGCCGGAGTTTGCGGTAAGCGTGTGGGATTCGAATCATCACCAACATCAGGATCAGCTAATAAGAGATTCAGACGTTCGATTAGATCTTCTGAATTTGGATTTTGGGGATCTGAAGATAAACTCTCTCATTTAATGAACATGTTTCCTTCCATGAATCGAGAGGTACTCCATTTTTACTATTTTGATCTATGATATGTTTTGGTATGGCATGGGGTCATAGGTGGAGGGCGAGTTCTTTTGAATGAATAAAGTGTAAGGCCTAGTTGCACTGCCTAGTTAATGTTAGATAACTCGAGATGTTGCATATTTGGGTATATCTCGGGAGATCATTCTCAGTGTTTGAATCTGAAAATTGATAGCGTTATGGATGGGCAGTTAGTGCTTGTCATGGTTTCTATTTTCTGAAATCATTTGTCAGTTATCGTTTTTATTGGTAGTTATGAACTTGTGATTTTTAGTTGTATAGTTATGCTTGATTCTTTCTATAACATTCCGATTGATTTATTTGCCTCTACTTGTAGTTGGTGGAATCTGTGCTTAATAACCACAATCAGAAGGTTGAGGATGCAGTTGAAAGTCTGCAGAAACTTTTACTTGGTGAGGCTCGTATGCAGAATGAATCATCAAATTCTGATTCTATGGTGTCGGCGAACAACTCTGATGTTCAAGGTCTAAACATAACGGGTTTAATGTTTAACTCATTTATGGGAATGTGAAAAACTTATCTAGGATATTTCCTTGTTCTAATTTTGTGCTAATATCCAGGTGCTGAGAGTAGTCAATTGCCTGACCAGAAGGTTGAAGAGCTACAGGAAAATGATAAAGCCTCTGAACGGATAGACACTGCAAATTGGTCCTCATGGGTAGATATGTTTGTGCAAGAAATGATGACTGCATCAGATATGGACGATGCACGGCTTCGTGCTACAAGGATGTTAGAGGCCTTTGAAAGAAGCATTGTTGCGCATTTAACAGATTCAGATCGGGTAATAAGACACATCTACTCATTCCTCAGTGGTTAAGACATGTCTTCGCCTGATATTATAACTCACTGTCGCTTTCACTCTCTTTTTTTTGTTCTGTAGCAGCTGGAGCTTGCGTCTCTGAAGGAGCATCTACAGGGTTTATTAAAAGACAATCAAATTCTAAAAAGAGCTGTTGCTATCCAGCATGTACGCAATTCAGAGCAAGAGGAGAAATTGAAAGAAGTGGAACACTTGAAGCATATGATAAACCAATACCAGGATCAACTTCGGACATTGGAGGTACTAGTTCTCCTCTTCGTGGGAACACTAGTTCTTCATTGTTTCCCATGTACTTGAATTAAACAAAATGGAAAGTTTGACATGGCCCTAAACTGTTTATATGCAGATCAACAATTACACGTTAAAGCTTCATCTGCAGAGGGCCCAAGAGAGTAGCTCCATTCCTGGGAATTTTCACCCTGATATATTCTAAGTCTTATCCTTTATATGTTTCTTTTTTTGTTGTTGTTGATTACTTTTTGCGCATCTGTTGGCAAGAAGGTATGAACCACCATGAAGTTCAAGGTTCATGCTCAGCTTAATCAGTCTTAATACACGTCTTAGAAATAGGTGGAATGGATTTGCAATCAAGTTGTTGATTGCTTGGTAAACTAACATAAGGATCATGATGTCGAAATAGTCTCTTATTCGAGGTTTTGTTTGAAGTGATCGCTTGAGTTAGAATAACAGCTCGTTTGACATACTATTGATGTAAAATTATGGTTGCTCAGAGGAACATGATTGACCTATACGACTCTGTGCGTTTGTCCTTCTATAACATGAAACTTAGAAATATGTTAGCTGTTTCATGCCTTGTACAGTTGTACTTGTACTGCTTCATTTTGTATTTTCAGAGAGGTTATGCAGGAGTGTTGTGTTTTTGGCCAAACGTTCTTTCTTTCATTTAATACCAATAATAGGCCCATTACATGAACTGAGGTAAACTGGCAAAAGCTCCCCCAATTGATGTGAAGCCCAGTGGGCTAGTGGGTGAGCTGCAGGGTTTTGGGATCTCTTGATCCAGACAAACTTACAGTTACTAAAACTAGATATACATACTAAAATGAAATTCCTAAGACTGGAGAGGTTCCAGCTGTAGTCTGAGTCCTGGTTCTGCTGAGGCATTCATAACAGCTTTGTTGTCTCCTCTTACTTCCACATCCGTGATCCCTAATCTCCCGATGAGTATGGCTGCAATTTCAGCAACTTTAAGATGCAGGAGTCTTGTTGGCCTTTACTAAAGATGTTTGCTATAATCTTATCTGACTACAGTTTAGTCAATTTGGAAAAGAATGTGGACAGGTGGAATTATTGTAAAATAGAACGGTAAAAATTAGCAGAGGCCTTTCCATGAGAATCTACAATCCAGTACCTCTCTTGGTAAGCACTTGGGGAAGTAACAAAAGTCAGTCACATAACTACATACTTAAGAGTTAAGATCAAGGCCGAAAATGTTGCCGATATATATTGGAAAAATGAAAATAAAATTATTTTGGCAAAAATTGTAGTTGCTTGGTTTAAGTTGAAATCCAAAAAAAAAAATTGGCGAATAGAGAGGACATAGAGAGAGGGAGGGAGTCGATAAGATTGAGTGTTTAAGAGAAAGGGGAGAGATCTTCCGGGCTTTTCAGAAACTTTTGCCATCAGTTTGTGAAAGGAAAAGTTTAGAATTGTTTCCAGTGGGGCTCCATTACACATCTCCAACCAAACAGCCGGAAAATGTTAAACCGGTGTAAAAGATTCCAAAAACAAAAGTTTTGCTCAGGTTTCGGGCGAAACAAGCGAAGCCATCGTTGATATATATCCGATATCGTTTGACTTTTTTACCGGCATTTTTATTAATATCTCTAATATTTTGAATAGTGCAAATGAAATTTTTTGGGTCCTGTTACTGCCAGACCCCAATTTATGTTGGGTAGACCCCGAGTTGGGCGGGGATCTGCCCATTGTGTTGGGCGCAACTTGGAATCATACACCCCCCAACCAAATACCCAAGAAACCGGAAAACCGGCTACCACCTTCATCCTTCAAACCCTCGATTTCGCGATTTCTCTCGACCAAAATCAAACCCACAAAATCAAACTCGCGATTTCTGTTTTAATTACTGCTCGATCTTGATCTCGATCAAACCCACCATTAGTGAGTTTCAATTACTGCTCGATCTCGATCAATTGGTGGTTTCAAATCAATTGGTGGTTTCAATTATTGCTCGATCTCGATCAATTGGTGGTTTCAATTGCTGCTTGATCTTGATCTCGATCTCGATCCCAAGCTCTTCTATCAACACCAATTTCAAAGTGATCTTTTTGCTTTCAAAGTGAGTTTTTTTTATGCATTGTAATTTGTTCATACATTGTAGTTTGAGTGTTCAAGGTGTTTGTTTATACATTGTACATTGTATTTGGTTGGTTCATACAAGTCAAAAAACAATGCCGTAGTTCATACCTATTAGATATATTTTTGCAAGAAGATTCTGGGAAGACTATAGTTGGTGAGGACTGTTGATGAGTCCGGAGGGTCGTCTGTTAGTTCGATAATCCGAAATGGATTGAACCTTGTTCGAATCTACTAGGTTTATAGATGATGATGATGATCGAGAGAGTTGAGTTGAGAAGGAAGGTTTCTCGAAGTTTTGGTCCGATTTCGATGCTTGATGAGTCATTTGTTATCATGTCTTTTAATAATCTATAACTTGGCAGCTACTTGTTTGAAAACTGCTCGTAAGTTTCACATGTTTGGATATGTTCAATTTGTTCCAGTAATTTTTGGTTATATGCGTGCCCGTTTGTTTGTGTTTTCCTCTACTGGTAGGACTTATAAGATATTAAGATAGTAGACTATGCTAAGAAGAGCTATACTTCTTGGAGGAACTTTAGTTGTAAGTTATAACTTAATATCAGTGAGGTTCTTAGAGTGTTTTACTACCTTGCTTGATTGAACCACCGATACAGATGATTGTTGAGTACAGTTATATGCTGTTACGTGGACCATTTGGCTAGAAACTGGAAAAAAAAAGTAGCGATTTAGATTTTAGAGCATATTATCTGTAGTTGAAAATGTAGACTATGGGGTTGCGTCTCTCACCTTCCTACTATTAGAAAACTGAGATTTGATTCTATTGTAACTTAATGGGAAGCTGCTGTACAATAACTTTTGGTTTGTGGTATGGTTTGTTACACTATGCTGACTTCCTAAACGGAGAAGAAAGTTGAGGCTTTGTTGTTGACTTTAAATTTGATTATGTTCACTCATTTATATGATTGTTATTATTGTTTCTCATGACTTTGTCAAACACAAAACCTTATATGAAGCAAACAAGTAAAATTAAAAGAGAAGGCTTCAAGATTTTGTGGACTATGTTTGGCCATAGAATTAGAGGAAGCTATGGATATGCATGTTTTAGACTTTAGTTAGTGAACTCCAAAGTTAATAAACACTTACAAGTTGAATGTCTTAGTATTAGAAGTTGTGCATTTGCTTGTTAATAAACAATTTGAATTAATTGAATGTCTTATTTTTAACTCCTATTTATTTTGTAGCAATGCCTCGAACAAAGAATGTGAATGTGAAGAATGTAGCAAAAAGTGTTTTCCCGGGTGCTAAGAAGTTGTTAGGTGGGGGGAGTAGTAGTTCGGGTCGTGAGGAGCCTGAGAAAAAGAGAGAAAGGGCAACAACCACCTCGGCATTAGTTCGTAGAGGGGATCGGAAAGTGGATGATCCCAGTAATGTAGTAAGTGGTGTAGAGTTAGGAAATCAAAAGAGAAGAAAACGGACAGTTCTGAGTGATTTAGATTTAGATTTAGATTTAGATTTAGATTTAGATGAAGATGTAGATGTAGATGATATAAATATGGATCGTGGGAAGAGTGTAACTGTAGGTGATGGTGAAGAAGATGACGAAGAGGGTGTTGATGATGTAGAAGAGGAGGATGCGGAGGATGAGGAGGATGCAGAGGAAGAGGAGGAGGATGACGAGGAAGTCCCTGAAGTCCCTGTACCTATACCTCTAGTGAATATTGTGAGAAAGTCCAACAATGACTTGGAGTTCCAGAGAGGTGTTTATGGAGGTGGCCCTCGTGTGTCACATCTGTTGTATGACTATGCGGTGCACGTGGCTCGCGATATTTGGGAGGGGCAGGTAATATTATTATATATTGTCTATTAGTATTTAAATTTTGTATTATAAAACCTTGTGCATACATTAATACCGAGTTTTTGTTGTTTTAGGCGGAGTGAGGGGTGTTGAAGTGTCATGGGCACCTAAACAAGTTGGTACAATGGGATATCGTCGAGGAGAGTGTCGACCGTTTCTAATTTTCATGTGGAGCTTCAAAGGACCGGCTTATGTGCTCTGGTCTTAGGTGTATATAGGCATCAGGATCCTGTGTTGGTCTCTGCGTTTATGGAGAGGTGGCATCCAGAGACCAACACGTTTCATATGCCGTGGGGCGAGATGACAATCACGTTGGACGATGTTTTCCAACTCTTAGGAGTTCCGATAAGAGGCAAAGCAGTGACTGGGGACAGTGATTTGACCCTGGAACAGACAAAAAGACTCCTCCACCAAGGTCTTGGCATACCCATGAACAAGATAGATGCGGAGATGAAATCCAATAAGTTCACTTCCAAAGTTAGGATGGATTTCTTGATGAAATAGTTTGCTTGGAATGTAACGGATGAAGATTTACGGGATGAAAATGGGGTTGTTGTGAAGAAGGCGCCAACCCAAAAAGAGTTGCGGTTTCTTTGTGAGAGCTTATTTGTTGTTTTTCTTTGGATGTACCACCTTCACCGACACATCCGAACTGCAGTTCCGTTTGTTATCCGAGATCGCTTTATGAAATTTGTCGAGATCGAGACTACTGGCGTGGGAAGTGCAGCCTTCGGCTTACTTGTGCGAGGGGTCTTGGGACCGCCACAAGTGCCAAGGTGAAGGGTGTTTCGGGCTATTTCACTTTCCTACGGTATTAGTTTTTTTGTTTTTCTTTTCAATGTCAATTTTATCTATCTATTACAATATTGGCGGGTGTCTATATTAATTTAGGCATGGATTTATGAGTACTTCCTGGTATTCGGGCCATTCCCAAACGATGACTATCGGTTGAGCATGTCGCGTACTCATAAGTACTCGATTACTCGATCTTTTTATGCTAGCACAACAATTTGCATTGAAGCATACCCCGGCGATGATTGATAATATGACTTGTACCGATGTAAACATTTTTGTATGTAAATAGTTTTATTTATTAATTGATATTATTAGTATGTGGTTAATGATTAATTTCCTCGATCATATGCTATTTGACGGGTTGAATGGTATCCCTATCTTTGAAGTCCGAGCTATCGACCGTGGATGAAATAGCATTTTTCAAGGGATTTATATGCTTTCTTGATAATGTCGAGCAGTACAATGTTTCGAGGGTTGTGCGTCAGTTGGGTCATATGCAGTTTGTACCTTCAGATCCCCCAAGACCAAAGACCTCGATGCGAACTACTTCCGGACGCGGGTACGATGTGAAATTTAATATTGTGTCTTCTTATTGGAGTAAATGGCAGAATCACTTGATACAACTTGAACATCGAGGACCCATTCCGTCTTATCCATGGGAGTGTGTTAGTAGATACATGAGTTGGTACGAAAACAATAGTCATATTCGAATGATAAACCCTGATCATCTTAATCACTACTCCCTACAGAGTCTTCAATATCATAATCTGGTGAGTTAATACTTTACAACGTTTTTTTTTTTTTTTTTTTTGTTGGTATTTTATAAATGTAAATGTATATACTAATGTAGTTTTACGTTTTAATTTTGACAGCACCCCATCGTTGATGAAATTTCTCGTTTGCTCAATCAAAGCCTGCATTTGGGTGGGACTGCGATTTGAGACGATGCACGGAATGAGTTCATGGAGGCATACAATTTGACCCGGTGCAAGTTCATTGGCGGACGATATCGTTAAGGAACATTGGATTTAGCAATGTTGAGTTTGGTTAGTTTAGGGTTTAGTGTGTTGAGCATTGGTAGTCTTGTTGGAAGTGTTGTTGGAAATGTGTTATAGAGCTAATCTTTTATATTCTGTAGCTTACCTCTTTTTATCTTGTGTTGGAAGAGAATGATGTAACTTACTTTTGCTGGTTATGTTAAACTAAGTTCTAATTATTTACTGGTTATTTATGTGAATGGTTTGTTTGTCAGTTCTCAATCTTATGTGTGCATGCTAGTGTTTAGTTTCCTCATAGAGTTCTGAAAACTTCTTCAAGGATGGCAGTGATTTAATTTGTTCATCACTGAATTGAACTCTTGGGTTTACAGAGATTACCAGAGATGACATTTCTTTTGTGTTGAGTCCTTCGTCTTTGTTCTTGTCAAACTTTTGGAATATCTTCTTCACTTTCTCCACTCTCATTTCTCTTATGCCATGTATAAAACATTGATATATTGCCAAAACACGAAACAACACGAAACATCTTTTTTTTTGCCAAAACACGAAACATCTGTTTTTTTGCCAAAACATGAAACATCTGTTTTTTTGCCTCTTGAACGGTGTGGCCTCTTGAACGGTGTGGCCACACCGTTCAAGAGGCAAAAAAACAGAGAAGTCATTTTTTCCAAGTTTTAGTCTCAAACGACATGGCCACACCGTTCAAGACCTAGTCCAAACGGTGTGGCCATGTTGTTTGAGACTAAGTCCAAACGGTGTAGCCACACCATTCAAGTGGCAAAAAAATAGACAAGTCTTTTTTTCAAGTTCAAATCTCAAACGACATGGCCATACCGTTTAGGACATAGTCCAAACGGTGTAGCCATGTTGTTTCAGACTAATTCCAAACGGTGTGGCCACACCGTTCAAGTGGCAAAAAAACAGACAAGTCTTTTTTCCAAGTTCAAATCCCAAACGACATGGCCACACCATTTGGGACCTAGTCCAAACGGTGTGGCCATGTCATTTCAGACTAACTCCAAACGGTGTGGCCACACCGTTCAAGTGGCAAAAAAACAGAGAAGTCGTTTTTTCCAAGTTCAAATCCCAAAAGTCATTTTTTCCAAAATCAAACAAACATACATACATCCATACAATTAATTCGACAAAAAAATACCATCAAATTTAAGAAAATTGTATCAAAAACCAAATTACAATTCCAACCACATGAACATTAATTACATAGACTTATTCCTAGTCAACATCTATTATTAGTATTTCGGACCCATCATTAGTGTGCTCGTCTTCCAATACTAAATTGGGAATGTTCAATGTCGTAAATTGCACTTGTCTTGCTTGTAATGTAGTATCCCAACTATCTGCAATTAAGTGTCGAGCTCTACGCCATTTTCGCATCGGTTTTGGAACCGGACAATCATCAACAAGTTCAACATGGACAAAATGACATCCCTGTACGTAAGCGGTACCCAACACTTTCTTTACTCTCTTAGGATTTGCTTGGGTTCTTAGTGGCAAAATAAGATGGCAGTACATACTTCCTAAATGTACGAGGGCGACATTAAATCTCGAAGCAAATAGATATCCAGCAAAGGGCATGCTCATCCACTTACTAGGGGGTGCCCAACCGCATTCATGGGAAATTGTAGGTTTCACGTACCTAATCTCACTGTGAGTGTACAATGTACAGTATAAGGGGAGGTTGTCATTAAGTTCTTGTAACAACTCATTTCTCATCCATGGCCACTCTTCCTGACTTCTTCCTAGTGCACATTACTCTATACCCGCAATTGCCATCACCCATAGGGTCATCCACTTTAACAATATATTTGTGCAGTTCTTTTGGAATATCCAAACCGTAATGTCTCGGCCCCTTCAGCTTTTGAGGTGATTTTTGAGAAGAGTTATTCCGTGGTGTGGTTGTTTTAGGTGGTAAAGGTGATTTTTGAGAAGAGTTATTTCGTGGTGTGGTTTTTTTTTTGTGGCAAAGGTGGTTTCGAAGAAGATTTCTCTGCAGGTGGGTTTGGAGTAGTGTATTTTGATGGTGTGGGTGTTTTATGAGAAGGCTTGGAATTTGGCGTACATTCCGATTGTTGCGACAAGACCCACTCTTCATGCTCACGTTGGGAATGTTCAAAACTAGATGAATCTCGCTTTGAAGAGTTCTCATCCTCAGTTGGAAGCTTTCTCTTGCAGCTACCCTTAGGCCGACCTTTGGTTTTCGCCTCCTCATGAGGTGGTTCTAGCCATGTACTTTCTGGCACAGCAATCTCCATAAGTTTTCTAACCATAACCCTCTGCTCTTCTTCAGAAGTCATTTCATACCTTTTCATAAACATATCCATCGAAGGTCTACAATCGGGACCAACACCCACTGACACACTTGGAAAAAGCGGGCGAGTTTTCCAAAAAGGGATCGATAGCACTCAAAGATATGGAACGCGTTCTTGCTTTTGAAGTTCAATGATTTCGGAGCACATGATAATCCATGACTGGTGCGCAAATAACACCCACAAATGAACTCAGAGTCCTTAGCAAAGACGGCTTACACGGGTATCTAGTTCTTCATAAAGCAAGTCCAAACATTTTCTTGAGACCGGGGTTTCGAAGTTCACGAAATAAAGGAATTCGGTGGTGGTCTTTGGGTTACAATCGGACTCTTCTCGAACGCGTACCTCTAATCTCGCATATTTGGATCTCTAAAATCGGGTGGATAAAGTAAAACATACTTAGAAAATCATGTCCGTTTTGTGTTTCTTAGAACACGTTTCACGAACATGAGACCTTCGACTCTATTGGTCGTTGTACTCCCAAAGTGAATGTGTTGATCTGTCCAACAACATACTTAATCGATCCTTGTAAGGCAACCAAGTCTCTCACGGATAACTAACAAAATTGGAGTACTCAACCCTATAGTGTTTTTCCAAAGTAGCAATTCTACGGTTGAAGATATCCTCGATCCTCGATTTCACTTCTGATTGTTCCACGAACCGGCCTTTATCTACAAGTTACGTGGTGGGAAAAAATCATTGCATTTTTGAAGGACGCACATAGAGATATGCCATCTACAGAGATGCTTGTGCGCGTCAGGAAACACAATATCAGTGGCACTCATCAAGACCAAGTCCCTGTCAGACACGATCACAGATGGCCTTTCTTCACCCAGCAAACCGTTAAACTGACGCAAAGCCCACTCATAGTCTATCGCTGTTTTGGACTGGAGCAACACTTGACAGACCGTGAAAGACTTCCCGGTTGAAGTCACCCCACAAACTGTCGAAAGGGCACCGATACTTATTGGTTTTGTAGGTTGCGTCTATGATGAAAACTTTTGGAAAAGTCCGAGCCATTTTAACACCATCCGGATGGGCCCATAACAATCTCGTTATCTCATCCGTATTCATATCCTCTCTCACCTCCTTAAAATAATGGTTTTCTGCTAACAACTCACGCAATCTCTACATTTGCGAGCGATCGTTCATATTTAATGTCCTCACCTTGTGCCTGGCATTGTAGACTTGATATATGCTAGATAGGTTAGCAGGAAACCTATGTCTAATGGACTTCAAAACTTCTTTAGGATTAACTCCATTTTGAGTCATCTCTGACAAGAACTCGAATTGTGGAACAATCAGTCGAGTAGCAAATGCATGTCCTTCAAGGGTCTTCGCCAATGGATGGTTGTGAACACCATTAAGAACGACAATTTTCCAACTATCGACAGTGCCACGTTGGAAAATACATCTTAACTTAAATGGACATCCATGTTTCTTGGTTCCCGTATTTCTCTTATTAGCTTTCTCTACTTTTTTGTGTGAACGATACACACCCGAACTCTCACAATCTAAATCCAGCCTTGGTACTCGGTTCCCGTTAGCATTTTGCGACTTTCCAATTACCACAACCACATTACATTGTTTTCCCCGAGCAGTTGCCCAACCAATTACGTCACTATGTGTATGAAATACCTAAAGATATGAAAGAAAACAACAATCAATAAACTAATATAATTTCATTTAGAAAATAAAAACAAGTGAAAACAATGCCTACTATGTACCTCTTCCTTAGTAAATATTTTTGTTGTATCCATTGAAAGCGGTTGAACATCATCCACTTCATTCGAGTTTCCAGAGTTCTCGAAACACACCGAAGGATCCTAAATAAAGAACAATTGTTAATTGATGTTTGGCTTAAGTACCAAATGCCACAAACACACCGTTTACCACTATTTGTATTTTTCTATGTTCAAATCCTAAAACAACATGGCCACACCGTTAGAGATTCCAAAAAACAGAACTTCATATTTTTTCCAAGTTCAAATCCCAAACGACATGGCCACACCGTTCAAGTGGCAAGAAAATAGACAAGTCTTTTTTCTAAGTTCAAATCTCAAATGACATGGCCACACCATTTGTACTAGGTCCCAAATGGTGTGGCCATGTCGTTTGAGACTAAGTCCAAACGGTGTGGCCACACCGTTCAAGTGACAAAAAAACAGACAAGTATTTTTTCCAAGTTCAAATCTCAAACGACATGGCCACACCGTTTGGGACCTAGTCCAAACGGTGTGGCCATGTCGTTTCAAACTAACTCCAAATGGTGTGGCCACACCGTTCAAGTGGCAAAAAAACAGACAAATCGTTTTTTCCAAGTTCAAATCCCAAACGACATGGCCACACCGTTTGGGACCTAGTCCAAACAGTGTGGCCATGTCGTTTCAAACTAACTCCAAACGGTGTGGCCACACCGGCAAGTTTTTTTTAGTCCATATGCCAAACGACATGGCCATATCATTTTGGACACAGTCCAGACGGTGTGACCAGACCGTTTGGTGTGAAATACAAACGACCTAGCCGGGTAGTTTAATTACTACATGCATAATTATTATATGTATAATTACTACATGCATAATTATTACATGTATAATCAATGTACACATCAATAATTACTATATGCATAATTATTATATGCATAATTACGTTTAATTTAGATTTACCTTATTCTTATTAAATGCATCATCATCCATTCCTCTATTTTCTTCACTTTGAACTTGTTCTATATTTTCTTCTTGAATGGTCACTTGGAACTTGTTCTATATTTTCTTCTTGAATGGGGTCATGATGCATTACATTTTCTTCGTCATCTTCATGTTCTAAAATGGGGTTGGGCTCTTCCATTAGTGTTAGTGTTAGGGTTTAAGGGTTTATGATTTTTGATAGTGGAAGAGAAGAGAATAGAAGAGAAGGGCTGAAAAGGTTGCAACAAGTCAAATTCATTTTGGTTTGGGGTCTACCCAACACAAAACAACTTTTGGGACTAATGGCAGATTTGTAATAAGTGTTTTAATTTTTGGGGTGTGCCCAACACAATATGGGGTTCGACAGTAACAAACACCAATTTTTTTTTGAGTGGGAAACCTTTTATCTATTTGCTAAGAAAGTGGTGCACGACTGCATGTGATAGAAAAGATGTGAGGTGACGGCCTGACTAGTGAGTTGCAGAGTTATATCTAAACCACACAAAACTTACTAAAGATTCTCAATCAATCCAACAAGTGGACAACCCCATTACCATTCATATTGTTAAGGCTACTTGAGACGCTACTAATAAGATTTGGAATTGTTAGGGGCTTTATAGTCTTATACACACCGGATGGGATAGGATCTCTCTGCATCTTCTAACTGAATGTTAGCTATCCCGCACAAGTGAGCTTTCACACTTAAAACACAAGCTCAACTGTTAGTAAGGGTTTTGATTGGATCAAAATTTTGTGAAGGTAATTGTTCCCATATCAGATACATCAAGCTGCTTCTTCAGTTGTTTTATACATCTTCTCATTAGGATTAGCTATTTTATAGTGATTCAGTTGTTTGTTATTAATTATTGAACCGTTTTTTTTCATTGTAGGAACAGTCCAGTTATAATGATCTTTCCTCTCAACCGGTAATTGTTGTTCTTTAACTCTTTTTAATGTTTTATCTTGAAGCTTTAATTTAAATAATTTTGTTTTTGTTAAATTTTATAGTAAACACGCATAATGTTTAACCTAGTGGAAATACTAAAAAAGAATGCAATCCATGTAATATACAACTCGTGTAGTCACGAAAGACTTGATTATCTCTTCAAAATTCCATGAATAATTGATCTATAATTGTGTACCATAACCAATACCATCGTTAATAAATATGTACTCCGCCGTGTCATGCAGTTGCTGGGCCTGGATGGTTTTTAGACTTAATTTCTTAAGTGATGGGACATTGTGAAAGAGAATGACCATGAGTTTTGAGATCTGTGTGGAGACTGGACGGCTGGAGAGCAATGGTTTGGTCCTAGGCGGTGCCAATCTATTTGGGACTTGGGATGCCATAGGACCATATTGATTCTATTCTACGACCTCTAATTTACACTTATTATACCAATAATAAGTTTTATCGATCATAACCAATAAAAAAAAATGTTTTATCCATCATAAGAAAATTTTGGGCTTAAACGTTCCTGATATAACAACATAAGAGCATCATCAACGTGTTGTTATAATTATCTGTGACATGTCAGCGTTTTTCAGCGATACAAATTGCCAAATCAAAGTTAAGTACCAACGCAAAAATTGTTAAATTTGATTTCGTTTTCTAGACGGCAAAACTTGTCCCGTGCGAAACTTTTTTTACTTGGTACGGGTAAATTAGTCTTGTGCCAGTTGAATTCATTTCAATCCAATTCCTTTTGCACTTCTAGACTTCCAGTATTCGATTCATCATTCCTTTTCACATTTGTGAAACGCGAGATGGTTCTCCCCTCCCTTTAATCACCAAATCAATATTCGTTTTTCAACCAAATATTTTTCTGTTTTTTGCAACGTCATTGAGCTGGACGTAAGAAGAGTATTCTGCATGGGTCAGGAAGTTCAAATCTTCGGGAAAACGAGGGAGAACTCGTATCGAAAAGTGATTTCAATTTTCCACGGAGATTGAGTATTGGTGATCATCCAACGATGGCTCTTGATCCAAACAAGCATGTTTCGTATTTATATAACACTGAAGGAGTAAGTATGAGTTTATGAACATTGTTCAATTGATTTTTATTTAAAATCATGTTTAAAATTTATCGTATACTAATTGTTTAATTAAATGCCTCAACGTGTAGAAAATAAGTTCGACGAAATGGAGATGTGCAATGCCGAACATTAAAAACTTCTTGAGCCATCTAGTGGAAAGAGGGGATGATATGGCCCACGTAAGAGCTCAAATTTTGGGAACACCTTTTGGTCCACTAATATCGTGTTTGAGCATTTGGACTGATTGTCTACTGATATTTGCATTGGCGGAGCGTTGGTGACACACCACACACATTTTTTAGCTTCTATGTAGTGAGATTGGTATTACACCACTTGAATTTACAATGCTGACGGGTTTAAGTGTGGGCGAGAAGAAGCCAGTTTTATTTGATTCAAGTATCGAAGATGATTTTGAAAGGTTGATGACCATATTGCTTTCGTCGTTTGATTTTAAAGGTAAACTTATTCCAGGGAATATGGATGGTAGATACATTTTGAACCTGCCCATCAGAGAAATATTCATACACCGATTAGATTATGAATATTGTATAGAACATGAAGCTGACATCCTATACTTGGACCCAAACTCTGTGGAAGAGGATGAGTTTATTAGGATTTTTTTTGTTATATTTTTTGGGCCAAATGAGTTTTACAACAGGAAAATCTGGGGTTCGGGCTGATTGGTTAGCGTCTTTGGTGGACCTTGATAATTTGGATGATTTTGACTGGGGAGGTGGTTTCATGACACATCTATATATAGGGCTTGATTTGTTTGTACAACCAAATGAAATAGGGAAGTAATACAACAGAATTACTTGGATATTACAGGTAATTCAATAGGATTTAACTTTTAAGATATAAGTTTTTATTTTGTTAGTTAAATATTATATAGTTTAAATTAGATACACTTTCATTTGATTATTTCAGTACTGGTGGTATGAGTATTTGACTTGCTTAAACCTTATACTAAAAAGTGATTGGGATAAGGACTTATGGCCTCACCCACAGGGATGGGCTGCATTTGGTTATGTTCGATTAAGGGATGAGGTCCATAATGATCTTCAAGGATCCAAATAGAGACAAAAAGTGTGAGATCTATTGTTTGGAGTCCGTGGCAAGGTTCTCAATTTGAGAATATCAGTATAATACTCTAATGTCGTTAAAAAGATTCATATTGTAAGCTTCTAATATACATGCTTGGTTCTTTGGAGATAAGGTGACTATGCAAACCATTGGATATAGATATATTTCTGCTCCCCCACCCACAGATTTGCGTGCTATAGATGTACTAGGGAATTTGATTGAATGCTATTGCATTGAGAGTGCGTGACTGAGTTTTACTGATTATGTTAATGTGAACTCCACTCTTGATTATGACACTTATTGGGGGAAAATTTCTAGGGGAAATCTATCTGCGGGTCCATTTTATAGAGGTGCAAACATGAATGTTGCAACTAGTCAGAGTTTTAGACGAGATATTGAATTTCCAAAACCTGCAAGTTCAACAAGAACATCTAGAGTCTATCATGGTTATCATACACCCCCACCTAGTGATCCATACGACCCATGGTTATATCGCGTTGTTAGTTCTCAGGGAATGGAGAACACATTTCACTTGGAGTGTTCGGAGCTTGTACCTGACTTACAACAGTTTAATAAGGTATATTTATATTTAATTATGTTAATTTAAAAACACTATGTATATTTAACTTAGATACAATATTGACACAATGAAGGAAACAATGGGTGCTCACTTATCAGATGAAATGCAAGTCAACCAGGGGCATCGAGCTAGTTTAATTGAGCACACTCAACAGTATTATGACTATTTAGACGAAGAACGAACTCAAAGAGCAAACGTTGAGCATAGGATGGCTGAGATGACAAACGAATTAGCAGCCTTGGTAATTTTATTATATGTTTTACATTTTCAAATATTTTTTTTATATCAAATTTTAGATTTTAATTGCATTGTGTTGATATTTTAGAGAATAGCTACTGATATCATGCAACAAAACAGTGCTCCTAAGAGGGCGAAATCAGAGAAGGAGTGGCCGGAGTAGTCTGGGCAGTGCTCTATAGTGCTATATTGCACTATTTTGTAATAATTTAGTGATGTCATTGTTGTTGTTGTTGGTGGTGGTTGTTTTTTAGGGTTTGAATAAGTTTTGAGAATCTTAACAGGTTTAGGTATATGAATTATGTTGATTAAACAAAAGAGGTTATGTCCAATTTTTTTTATGCATTAAATTAATTATTACATTGCGTTAATTTAAAGTTAAGACATTTGGGGGCTAGTGAATCTATACATTGTGTTAATTATTACATTGTTTTAATTATTTCAGCAAGTTTAGAATTTATACATGCTTTCTGTTATGTAGACAAAAAAATTCTCATGTGAATAATCAAGTCCATGTGAACGTGACTAATAAGCCCATGGGCCTCCAAGCCAAAACTGCATTGCATAATAAAGGAAAAATACACCAAAACAAAGGGATCAATTTATACAGTATACGTTAGCATTATTCCCAATGGATCAATTTATATCCGTTGACATTTATTCTCAATGGATATATTTCTATCCGTTGGGATTTTGTTTATATATTCAAAGTCATTTTCATTCCTCACTTCACCTTCTCATTTTTATTCTATAATCTTTATTGACTTCACTTTCTATCTCAACTTCAACTACCAATATGGGCGGATCAAATATTGTCCACATTTCTACACCTAAATATTTGTCAATGGTGTAAGGAAGTTGGTCATTATGCTACTTCATGTCCATACATTAACATCAAACGCCCAAAACCTAAATGCAACGACATGATAATAGTAGTCATAGCTAGCAATGATGATGGAACATTGGAAGACAAACTTCTAAAGTGTGATGTTGATGATTATCCCTCAAATATCAACATCTATCATTCAAAAAAAGTTGACTACCTGTATGTCATTTTTGCAAGGAAGCAATAGATTTTTGCCCTAGGTCTGGTTTGTGCAATCAATGCAATCTTTCAATGTGTGGTGGAGAAACAAGTCGTACCTCTTAGAATTTAAGTGTAGGATGTACTAGACCTTGTTTACTAGAAAATGGGGACCTTGAGTGGGCGACAGGGGGTTACTTAAGCATATCCTAATTCTTGTATCTAGTGCTCCAAAGATTACCGCTTATAGCAAACTTTAGTTAGGTGAGAATTCTTATCTCTATCTTCCCTCCACTTTTTTTCAAAACAGGTAAAGAAACTCATCTCTTTGTTTCTCTCTTATCCGAACAAAGATCAAGTTTTTATCCGAACAAAGCTCAAGTATCCATTATTACCAGTTTAGTTAAATCTTTAGTAGCGTCCCTCTCTTATCCAAACAAAGCTAAAGTTTTTCTCTAGTAAAATTGTACTTCTCTTATCCAAAAATGTACTTCTCTTCTTTCTACTTAAGGTAGAATCCTCCGCTGTGTACATCGAGAGTTCTTGGGTGAAAGACATCTCTCGCCGTTTAGTAGTATCTTGGCAGAGTAAGAGGTTTGTCTGTTTAGCTCGTTGGAAAAAAAAAAAAAAAACCTTTTCTACAAATGGCGTCTGGTAGTAGCTCTGTGGAACAACAACAATCTTCTCAAAACAATCAGGAGGGTTTTCGAGATGGATCGTGGAGCTTTCTCTTTGGGCGCTTAGGGATTCAGGAAGGAGCTGTAGCGTTTACTTCTTTCGCACCCATTATAGTGGATGTGGTAGCACAAGTTCCCGACCATCTAGTGGAACAAGGGATTAAACAGTGGGACGAGTACTTGGTGGGCTATTTTTTCGACACTCGACTGCATTTTCCCATAGTAAAGTCTTTCCTTGAGAGGAAATGGAAGTTGAAAGGAGCTTTTGATATCACAATGGACAAGAATGTGTTTTATATGAGCTTAACATGTCCAGAGGATCGATAGATGGTACTTGATGAAGGTCCGGTGTTTATCGCTGGAAGAGTTTTTGTTATCAAGCCATGGTCAGTAGAGGTGGAGAACTTCAGAAACAAGGAGGCAACAGTCCCACTCTGGGTAAAACTGCTAGACGTCCCAAAAGAGATGTGGACTCTAGATGGGTTGTCGTTCTTAGCAAGTTTAGTTGGTGGAAACCCAAAGTTCATGGATGAAGCTACAACAAAGTGAAAAAGGCTATCTTTTGCTCGATTCTGTATTGAATTTCCAATAAATTTTGACTATAAAGAAACCATCAAAATTAAAGTGGGTGAAAGAGAGATGGTTATCCCTCTTGAATATCCTTGGAAACCACTTTCCTGTGAGAAGTGTAAGAGATTTGGGCATAGTACTCAGCAGTGTGGGGGTAAGGATGAACAGAGTATGGACTCGCAGAAATGGAAGAGCCAATGGTGGGGAAACAATCATAGTGGAACAAAACCAGAGGGGCATAACAACACAAAACTAGAGAGGATCAGAGAGCAACACAGGTGAGCAACATAGCAACACAGTTGAGCAACAAAGCATGGGAAACCAAAATGACAATACGGTCCTGGAGAATGCTTTCACACTAGCAATAGTCACTCTAAACCAGGGGGGGTGTCAGAGAAGAAAATTCTGGTCCTATTAGTGGTCAGATGGAGTTGAACATAAATGGAAGAGAAAAAATATAAAGAAGTGTTGAAGGCCAAGTCCGTGAGGAAGAGACCCATCTAGTGAGTTCTCGAAGAATTATAGTGTCTGCGGGAAGAGTTGAATGCTCATATTCAGAACATGAACAGATAATGGATGAACAAATGATAAGAGCCCAAAACTGTAGTCTTAACCCCTTAACAATATTGCTTTTTGACCAATTATGTGATTAATAAGTAAGAGTTAGTACTGTTATCGTGTTCTTATGTATTTCAAGTATTGGAGTCGAATATGTGCAGAAATGCGCCCCTTTTGCGAGATAATGGAGCAAAAGTTGGTTGCTAAGAAGTTCTATGATTAAAGGCCAATATTCAAGGAGAAAAAGCCTTTTTAAAGCCCGGTCAAAGCTGAAAAGTCAAAGTCAACGCGGGCAGAAATAGCGTACAAAAGTCAGTAGAACTTCCAGAAGTCGTATATTTGGACTCAGACCTTGGAATTGGGCCTACCTTATATCAAAATGACCGGCTCGGAACGAGCTTTCTAATGGTCTAAGCCTTGAACCAATCAGATGAGCAGAGGTAGATGAAAAGACTGTTAAAGTCAAATCCAGCCGAAAACCCCTTTGTGAACTGAAGTAATAAGGTTTTCGACTCGATTTTCCGGCCCAAAACATGGCTCCTCAGCCCATGCAAGAAAATGTGAATCTTGTCTCCTCCAGATGGGAGACAAAGACTTAGCTCTGAAGCATCTAGTTTTTTTACTTAGCAATTATCCAAGAACTTGTTTTTGAGATCTAGTTTTTACTTCATAGAATTAGTTTTCCATTCCAATAGATTAGTTAGAACAAAAAATGAATATTATTTAGAATCAGATAGAGTTTTATAATAAATTATTAGTTTTTTATTTCAATTTAGTTTATTGATTCAATCCTTATTTAGTTTTAGTTATCTTAAATTCATAATTAGGTTGTCTTAATTTGATAATTAGTTAATCATCATCTTATTTCTAGGTTAGGTTTAAATCTTGTTTTAATTCATTTGGAATCATTATTATTATTGTTCAATTAGATTTATAAGTTTAATCATTTATTCAATAATGGGTTGTTTTATGTGTTCTTATGTTAGAAATGATAGTGTAATGATTCAAGGCTGAAACCTCCATTAGAGGGGTTTGAGGAAGCCTTGATGAAACTTGATTTTGATTAGCGTAGAATAGATCGCAATATTATATTCCATTCTAGAAAGTAATTAGTTCACCATGAGAATAGGTTTGATTGCTTCATATGCTAGTTGTTAGTTGGTAGAGATTACCATGAACAATTAGGGATTAGAAAGACCCAATTGTTATGCGAAAGCATTGCAATTCGGATTACGATAATTCTTCGTTAGTAAATTAAGTCGAGTTAAGGTGGAATCAAATTCCCCTAATTCTTTATCTAGATTCGAACCTTAGTATTTTAATTGCCATCTTATTATTTAGAACATTTCGATTACGTTATTTTCCATCGTTGTTAGCATAATTATATAATCTATATTCTCATTGATTTTGATAAAACTGATAATCTTAGTTAACATGAATTCTAAAGAACTAGGAGTGGAACGAATTTTCTATTCCAACTATATTGCAATAGCATCAAGAGTAGAGAACTTTGATAATTAAGCAGAAATTTAGTTTTAGTTTTACTTGCGTAGAGTTTCATCGCTTATTCGTAGGTAAAACTATTCGTTTTACATTTTATCAACAAGCAATGGTGGTCTATGAATCTGGCCAACTGGAGAGACCTGAGCACCCAGAAGCAGGCCTGTTTAGGGCGGATAGAAATGTATTTGAGGAATTAGCAGAACTAGAGGAGGATGATCTGTCAGATGCTAAACCAGAATTGTTTGGGGATGCTTGTGCTACCCCTGTTACTCCGATTTCTCCGATTTCTCAATCAGTGAATATGGTGGACTCTCCATTCTAAACGAGAGCTCAAAAGAAGAATAATACAGAAAACCAAAATGCATCAGTGAAGAGAAGGAGGGGCAGGGTAAGAGGAGAGGACACTGATTGCTTAAATGTCAATGTTAAAAATATGTAGCTGGAATATAAGGGGATTAAATAATGACCCCATGAAGGCTAGAAGTATGCAGAGGTTTGTGGCTGAGAATAAGATCAGTTGTATGAATTTTTTAGAAACAAAGATTAGAATGGATAGGTTTAGTATTACTACAGGCATGACATGCCCTTCATGGTGGGCAATTCACAACTACTCAAGTGATGAGTATGGTAGGGTCTGGATCACATGGGATACCGGTATTTTGGACATACAGAAGGAAGTGGAAGGAGCTCAATTTATCCACTGCAAGGTCAATAGTTTGCAACATGGCTTCTCCTTCCATTTATCTGTTGTGTATGCTAGTAATAAGAGCCAGATGAGTTAAAGGCTATAAGTGTAGGAGTCCACGGAGCATGGTTTGTCATGGGTGATTTTAATAACGTATTGTACTCACATGAAAGGGTTGGGGATAGAGCTGTACACCCTAGAGAAACAATTCCGTTTGCTAGTTGCTTAAACATGGCAGGGTTGTTTGATCATACAGCCACTGGGTGTTTCTATACATGGAATAGCGGAGGAGACAATATCAGGAAGTGGTCTAAAATTGATAGGTGTCTTGTAAATGCTGCCTGGTCCTCAATGAGCTTCACAACAAGGGTTGAATTCCTAAACCAGGGGTTGTTTGATCATAGCCCTGTTGTTTTGATCTTCATGAACTCAGTCAGAAAGCACCCTCCTTTCAGATTCTGTAATAGCTGGGTGTTGAATCAAGATTTTGTTCCCTCTCTTCACGAGTGTTGGGATATTGCATATCATGGGAGTCCGCCTTACATGTTTACTAGTAAACTTAAAACCCTGAAAGGGGTGTTGAAAGGATGGGCAAGACACTTCTGCAATGATATCCAGAGAATTGTTGAGGTCGCAAAACTTGAATTGTAGGACATTCAAGAGAAGCTCCAGAGAGATCCGCTGGACCAGTCACTAAGTGCACATGAGTATGTAACAAGGGGGAAACTCTGTAAGTTACTTAAGCTAGAGGAAGCAGAATTATATCATAAGACTGACATAGACTGGATGTGCTTTGTTGATAAATGCAGTAAGTATTTCTTCAATTCTTTAAAGGAGAAGAAGACTAGAAACCAAGTGTGGAGTATAATAGATGCACAAGGGGTAGTGAGAGAAGGACAAGAACAAGTAGCTACTGCTTTCCTAAATTATTACTCTGAGATCATAGGAGTGGAATCAAATGCTAGATGTGAACCCGAGTTCCTAAATGGTCTTCAGGTAACAGAGCTAACCCCACAAGCTAGTCAGTTAATAGTAGCGCCTATTAGTGACATGGAGATTAAAGAAGCCTTGTTCGCTATGGATGATAATAAGGCACCAGGCCCTGACGGGTTTAATGCCTTTTTCTATAAGTCTAGCTAGGATATTATTGGAGTTGATCTCATAAAAGTCATCAAGTACATCTTTAACCATAAGCAGATCCCAGGAGATATTAACTCTACGTTTCTTTGTCTTATTCCTAAGATGAAAAATGCTTCTCATGTTGCCTCTTTTAGACCTATAACATGTTGCAATATTCTATATAAGGGTGTATCCAAAGTTCTAACAAACAGGATGAAAACTTGCATCTCATCACTGATATCGGGTGCTCAATCTGCTTTTGTATCTGGGAGGGCAATTCAAGACAACCTTCTGCTGGCCCATGAACTCCTCAGGGGGTACTCTAGAAAGACAGGTCAAAAAAGATGTGCCATCAAACTTGATATCTAGAAGGCATATGATTATGTTTCATGGCAAGCTTTGGAAGCCACACTCTACAAGTTCAAATTCCCTATTCTATTCATTGATTGGTTAAAGATGTGCTATGCTTCTCCTCACTTCTCTGTGATGATAAATGGGATAACTGAAGGCTATTTCAAAGGGAAACGAGGCCTCAGACAGGGTGATCCAGTGTCCCCATATCTCTTTGTTCTTGTTATGGAAGTGTTGAGTGCTCTACTCCTACAGGGCATTTAGTCCAAAAGGATCTCTGCTCACTCTAAATGTAAAAAGCTGGCCATCTCACATATATGTTTTGCGGATGATGTCATTCTCTTCTGTAAAGGTAACATGGAGTCTATAATGGCAATCAAGGATATACGGAATCCTTAAGCTTGTGCTCTGAGGTTGCACTTGAGTAATGACAAGACTACTCTTCTCACGGGGAGTATGACTGTAGAAGAAGGACTAGAACTAGCAGAAGCCATGAGTATTTCTCTGGTCACCCCCCCAGTCACTTATCTGGGATTGCCACTCACTACAAGCAGACTAGGTATCAGAGAATACTTACCACTCATTGAAAAGATTACAGGGAGAATTTCAAACTGGAAGAATAAGGACTTAAATAGAGCAGGTAGAGTGCAACTTGTCAACTATGTACTTACATCTTTTCAGACTTATTGGGCTTAAGACGTTTATGCTTCCAAAAATAGTGCTAGATAAAGTATCAAAGATTTGCAACAAATTCATTTGGTCTGGTCCCAAGATGGAGAAAAAAATACATCATGCAAGTCATTCAACCCTGAGACTAGCCAAAGAGTATGGAGGACTAGGATTGGTGGACCCAAGGGTTTGGAACCAAGCTGCTTATTGTGGACTAGTGATGAAATTGGCCCAAAAAACTGATTGTTTATGGGTTAAATGGTCGTGGGAGAATCATATCAAGAACAAACATTTTTGGACCATGAAGATGCCAAAAGATTGTTCATGGGTGTGGAGAGGGATACTAAAGCATAGAGAAACGGCTTGGAAATATGTGAGATATAGTATAGCTGATGGACATAACATCAGTTTCTGGCATGACCCTTGGTGCTCAAGTCCTCTAAGTTTGAATGCCCAAGCAAAAGCAGTGCTAGCCCACGTGCCAGAGAATGCTTCAGTGATTGTTAATGGAGGATGGGGCAGGAACATTACTAATCTCCCTGATTGTGAAGCTAAACAGTGGATCATGGATACAAAGATTAATTCGTACTTGCCAGAAGACAAAATAATTTGGACTCTCAAGTTCTAGTAAGTTTGATCTTTCCTCTGCATATGCTGCTCTAAAGAATGTGAGGAGCAAGGTTAAATGGTTCAAGATTGTTTGGGGAAAGCTCCACCCAAACACTCTTTCACGATATATGGTAGTTATTTGCTGGGTCATTTCCCACCCAAAATAGATTGATGGCCAAGAAAGTGATAAGGGTTTCGAAGTGTTGTTTGTGTAATGTACAAGAAGAAAGCTCTTCTCACCTATTTTTTGATTGCCCTTACTCGAAAGTTGTCTGGCAAGAGTTCAAGAAAGCAATGGGGTTACCTGATAGAGTGAGATCCTCACATAATGAGTGGTATTACCTTATGCGACTATGTAGGGGGAAGTTAGTGGCGTCTGAAGTTCTAAGGGCTTTAACTTGTGCAGCTGTACAAGCTATATGGAATGAAAGGAACTGGTGTATCAAAAGAAAGAGATACTTATCGGCTGAATCTGTAAGTTTCAAGGCTTTGAACAGCATGAGAGTATATATCGGGAAATCATTGGATAAGGTAAATGAGGATGGGGCTACGAGAATGGTGTTGGCAAGACTAGGCATTGGGGTTAGTTTCAAACAGAGAGAAGAGAAGTGGGTAAAGTGGGAGAAGCCTACCACTGATATGCAACCTTAAATACAGACGGATCGCTACAAAATGGAAGAGCTGGTTATGGAGGGGCTTTGTGGAATTGGAATGGGGATTTGCAAATGGCATTCACTGGAAGCTTGAAGAAGTTATCAGTTTTACACCAAGAACTGTTAGGAGTACTTCAAGGGCTTAAAGGGGTGGCAGCAATGAATATCATGAGATTGGAAGTGCAAGCTGACTCAATGCGAGTGGTGAAGATGCTGACCAAAAAAGAAGACCCACCATGGTACTATTGCAACTTAGTGGCCCAGATACGTGTAGAGCTAAGGAAGTTTTAAGAAGTAAATTTCAAACATGTTTTGAGGGAAGGTAACCAGGTGGCAGACTATATGTCAAAGCTACATACTATGGACCTAGATACCATTAGTGAATGTAATGAAACTTTGTACTTTATGTTCCCCATGGATCACAAAATTAGTGAATTGATCAAAGGGGATAGAAAAAATGGCCGTTTAGTACCATGAACTTTGCTGGTTTTATCAATTTGGGCCAAGAACTTTTTTTTTTGAGCAAATTGGGCCATGACATTTCTTTTTTGTATTAGTTTGGGCCACCGTTACCATTTCGTTACTTCACATGCTTAAGTGGCATGCCGGATGTATATGTGTCCGACCAAATGCTCATGTGTCACCGTTGAAGTGCACACCTAATCACTGGTGACGTGGCATCGAAATTTCAAAGTGTTTCAAACTCGAAATTTCACAGAAGTTTCACAGAAATTTCAAAGTGTTTCTGTAACGCCCGTATTTTTAAATACGTATTTTTATATTTATTAATTAATTTAATTATTTATTTTCAAAATTCGTCGGATTGGACTCGGGATACGTGGGCCTGGTTTTGGGCCCGAGTCGGTGTTGGGCTTGGGTTTCGGACCCAAGTATATAAACACATTTTTCTAGAAAATAGGGTTTAGAGAAATAATAAAATAATGAAAATGGAGGCAGAGATGAAAGCTGGATTTCTGGAGGGTGGAGCGCGACGAATCGGGCTAGGAGGATTCGTCGAGCTGGTCATACAGGTGAGTAGCTATTTTGCTATTTCACCGGATTTATGGTTTTCGTGTATCAGTGTATACTGTTTAATGTTTACATTTTTATATACCGCTCATTATATCGCTTTTATTTGCGTCATTCTGTCGGGTTGAAAACTCTGTTGAATTTGTCGTGTTGTTAAAACTCGAAAACTCGGAAAGTGAGGTTGAACTGTTGAACCTCGACAGACGTTAATGGCTGCGTGAACCAATGCCAAAGAACATTAGGGACATTAAATTTATATTGCAGGTGGTCTTAATATAGAGATTGGTGGGATGGGAAGATTTGGAGTTTGACGTTTGGTTGCTGTCGAAGCTCTGTAAACACGTTAATGGCGTCAGCTGTCGTTTGATTGTTTTTAAAATTTGTTGGGTTTGATGGATTGTTGGTGAGGGAGTAGTGTAGTAGGCGTGAGGGGGATCGAGTGGCCGGCAGTAGAGCTGTTGGAAGCTCCCAAGAAAATCGTTAATGGTGCCAAGAAACCGCCAAGATGCTGTTATGGTTGCTTTTTTGGTTTTGATTTTGAATGATTGGGTTTTGCTTTTGATTGGTGGTTGGAGGTCGTCATGGTGGCTGTTGGAAGCTTGAAGCCGCCCATTAATGGCGAGAAATTTCTAGATCTAGTTTTTTGTGATGTCCGGATTGTATGATTTGGGGTTTTCGTTTTCATTAAAGTGGTGTGGGTTTCTATGAGGAGTCAAACCGCTTAGGTTGGATTGGGGTGGCCGATTGGAATCGGTGGTGGTCGGTTTTGGTGGTGGCTGATGGGTGAAGAAGATGAACAGTAACAAGCCGATTTGGGCTTGGGCCTTAGCTGTTTGTTTGGGCCGGTTTAGATTATTTTATGTGGGCCGAAATCTAATATTAAGTTTTGGGTTGGGCCAAAACTCTATTGGTTGATTTTGGGCCCGATTTTAGTTGGTTTTGTTTAGGGCCTTTTTCCAATTAGTCTATGGGCCAGTTTCCTTTGTTTTGTTGGGCCAGTTTCAGTTAAATTTTGGGCCGAACCCATTTGTATTTTTTTTGGACCAGTTTAACTTAAGTTTTGGGACCAGTTCTAATATTAGTCTATGGCCCGTTTCATTTTGTATTTTGGACCCGAACCCCTTTAACCGCTTTTTGGGCCGGTTTTCTAATATTGCTTGGGACCAGTCCATAGGACTTAAAATAGATCCAATTGGGTCAGGTAGAATAAATAAGTGGACTTTTAGACTTTCGGGTTCTATGTTTTGGGCTTGGCCAGTTGGGTCCGAACCATGACCTTGGCCATGAGCCCATGAGCCATGCACATTGACCTTAGCCATGATCCATGGCTATGACCCTGAACCTGTCGAACACGGAAACGACAGTTTGACTTTGACCATGACATGTTGAGTTTGACCTTGACCATGAGGTGTTGACCTTTGACCTTTGACCGTTGACTTTGACTGTTGACCGTTGACTTTGACCTTTGACTGGGAATGTTGACTTTTCCAGTTTTACACATATTTGATTATATGGATAAATATAGTAATAAAATATTGTCGATATTATATAACTTGGTTGGTCATTATCTAATTTAGATTTGACGTGAGTAGTGTGTAAAGCATATTTATATTGGGCTTTGATTGTGGACTGTGGACTGTTTATTTGTGCTACGTTTTATGTATATATTATATGGACACATATAATAATAAAATGCTGTGGAAGCTAGTATATATTTGGTTGTCATTATCTAAGAAAGATTTGACATTGATGTTGTGTATTTTGACACGTGACGATATTGAGATGTTAGGAGACATTATATTCCTAATACGTTATAATAAAGATGTATATGCGATCACGTTGAAGCATTGTGACATGATATAATATCTTTGGGATAATTATATTAATGCAATATCTTGGAGAAATGTATATACATTCCATTATTTTATATGTGAGATGCTAATATAGTATCGGTGAATATTTGCCTACGGGAATGTGGTGTAGTGCAATAATATATTGGCACGTGAAAGAATGAAAGTGGTTATGAGATATAATTGAGATGTTTCTAAATATTATGGCTTAGTGCAATAAGGTAATTGACCCGCATGCATTGATATAGTGGAATGTTTATGAGTCATTAACGATGACACCGAATAAATTACATAACGAAAATCCTAGAACGACTACCACAACTCATGTGATTGGCCTTCCGGCGTTTGATTAATCCGAATGGCCTTCCGGCCCTTTCCGGCGTTTCAATTAATCTGAATGGCCGCCGGGCCCTCTCCGGCGTAGCCGAATAGTGGCTTGATTATTCCGTTCGCAAAATAGAGCGATGACGAGCGATATTTTATGCCGAATAGTGGCATTACTTACATAATTGCTTAGTGTGTGAGGATTTACCTGTCGCGGCATCCATTTCGAGGTGGTTACGCACGGAGTGGTTCATTATGTAAGGGGAGGCATGTGGATGTACATGTTCGGCGTTGGGTAGCGATTGTGGTATTAGGGAAACTAGGTAAGACATAGATCTGACGTGATTTTAGGGACACATAAAAGAAAACCTTAATTAATATAATTATGGTAATATGTTTGTTAATGATGTATATGTAGATAGATGATTATTTATGGTTTTGCAGAAGGGTGGGTCAAACTAATTACTTGGGCGAGAGAACCCACCTCTGTGATTGAGCATGAAATGAGGAATGCATTATATACTATGGTTGTTTGGTTATTTGTTTAGTTGAACCTAAGACGCCTCGATGGAGGAACTACATGCCTTATTTATTATGTGTATAGTTTGTTGTGTGGTTAGTGGGAAGTTAAGGCGCCTCAGTGGAGGAACTACCTGCCTTAATTATTATTCTTAAGGATGTTGTATTTGTCGTTGAAAGTTAAGGCGCCTCGGTGGAGGAACTAACTGCCTTATGGATTGTGTTTATATTTGTATAAGTATATGTTGTTTTTAGGGCTACTCACACCAGCATTGTTTATAATGCTGACCCGATTTGCATGTTTGCTTATCGGGTGTGTTCATTCAATGAACATAGTTGATAAGTTTTGACAGGTTTAGTGTTGAAGAAGAGTGGTTGCTGCTTGTGGTTTGCGTTATCGTTGCATCTCAGGATTTGTTTTGTTTTCCCGTGAGGTGATATAGAATTTCAGTCTAGACAATGTTTTTGTATTTTCATTTGTAAATTTTATTAAAGAGTTATTGAAAGGAGAGTTGTAACCTAATCTTATTTGTGAATCTTTGTCTGAAGAAGACTTTTGTTTAAGTTAAAATTTTTACTGGTTTTATTATCCCGATATTTAAACTGTTTATGGGTTTTGGGAGTTGAGAGTCGTCACACCCGGAGATCGAAGAGTCGGGGAACAAATAATGTTTTTCAATTCACCGAAATTCGGGGTGTGACATGATTTCCCCAAATTCTGATTGAAATCCCTAATTCCCTAATTAATTCGAGAAATCCACTTTGTTATTACTTTGAGTTGCGGGGAGCTTTTGTAATCAAATGCAAACAAACAATTAGCAATGTATTCAAATGCAAATAAGAGGTCGAGTTCTTTTCTTCTTCATCAGGGAAACTGCTCAACCGCAAGTACGACTCTGACAAGAAGACATCTATTAGTAACAGAATTATGTTCAAAATGGTTTTAGTTTGCTTCAAAGTGATGGTGGTTGTCTGTTGCTTTTACTGCAATTTCATGGAGTAATCTGTTATGACTTGGTGATGTTTTTGGCTTCCTTGTTTATTTTGATAAGCAAGTAGCAGTATTAGTCTTATGAGAGAACTACCTGGAATAGAACCATAAGCAGGTAGCACTATTCATAGCTGTAGTCTGTAGAGATGTAGTTCAATAAATTGAAGAATCCAGCCATGTAGACCTTTCAGAACTAATGGGTCCTAAAAAAAAGTGTTCACTAGCTCATCTTTCTTTTAATTGTTTGCCTGTTTCTCGTAAGTGTTCACTAAATTGTTTGCCTGTTACTAATAATTTTGTTGCAAATCTCTGACTAAGCCTATTCCCCGAGTACCGCTTGCTAACTACACGGCTAACGGAACTTGGTAACTGATAGAGGTCTCTATCCCTCCGTCTTGTCTTAAGCGAGCTTCCAGGCCATTTATCCTTATACCGATCGATTATGATCCTTGGTATTTGTTTTCGGGTTATAGCAAACATGGGTTTTCAAAACCCATTACTGATGATCTGTGCGTGCTCATATGAAGAAGATGAGATGATGCATGATGACATCATCACTATTTAGTTTGGGCATACGACTTCTTAAACTTAAGTTTCCTTTGGGCTTAAGTTTGTTAGAAAAAAATGAACCGTTTCAGTCTTTTTATGTAGCGGATTTGGGCCCATTGGGTCCATGGGTAAGTCCAACACACATAACAGACGTTTGTACACATAGGCAACACACATAACAGCCGTTTGTACACATAGGTAGACGTTTGTACACATAGGCAAATTCTCTAACGAAAATACACCGGTGGCCCAAACTGATACAAAAAAGAAAGGTCATGGCCCAATTTGCTCAAAAAAAAGTTTTTGGCCCAAATTGATAAAATCAGTAAAGTTCATGGTACTAAACGACCATTTTTTCAAGGGGATAAAGAAGGAAAGTTGTACTTGAGAGCTTAATATTAATGTACCCTAACCCCTAGTTGTTAAAAAAAAAAAAAAAAAAAAAAAAAAAGTGTAGGATATATAATATTTGTACGTTGTTTAATTCCGTAGTGTATTGTCGTTAATTGTTTTGTGTTTTTAATTCCATAGAATTTTATAAGATGTTTTGTGTTTTTATTTCAAATTAAGTTGTAATGTTTTGTAATGTTTTTTTATTTCTAGTTGAGTTGATTTGTTTTTAATTTCAACTTATAAACAAACACATTTTTTCAAGAAAATATACTTTCATTAAAATAAAATACAATTTTATTTAAAGAAAAACATACACGTAAACGAAAAAAACAGATTACAACATAAAACTTAAATACATTAGTATGCTAAAACATAATCTAATACTACTCAAGTACATGTTCAAGAATATCCAAACAACGTTTATGAACAAATTCAACTCCTTTAATTTCTAGAAACATACGTTTCGCTGCAGTTTTTTGCTCTTCATCGTTATTGAAAGCACCAACAATCCTAAGTGCACGCTGCAAGGTAAGATATTTCTTACAATTTTTGCAAATCCTCTCAAATTGTTCCAATAAGACTTTATTAGTTCTACCTCCACGATTGTCGTTCTGTCTAAATATTTCATAAGTTCTATCCCAAATAACTTGCCTAGGTCCATAATTTGACAACGCAATATTACGCTCAATTCCTTCAAGTGCAACCATACGTGCTCGACATAATAATTCATATTCAGCAAGGATGAATTCCAAATTACGTCTTGGATGAGGATGGCGCTCCATATTTTGTGAATTGGCGAGAGAAATATTAGTGACTTGGTGATCTATTTAATGAAATAAGAAAGATGAGTGAATTGGTGAAAAATAAGTGAGGTAGTGAAACAATATATATAGGACACAAGGCCAACGGATCTAAATATATCCATTCAAGCCTAATGGTAGATTAGCCCAACAGTACAAAATCGAGCCGTTTTCATTTTTTATTAAAAAAAAAGAAAAAAATTCTGGAGGGCAAAACTTGTCCCATCCCACTGTGGGACGGGGCAACTTGTCCCGTGCTACTCATTTCTATTTTTCTCATGAATTTGGTTTGGAATTTGACAATTGTTAGAATACAAATCGTGTTTTGGCAGCGCATTGGGGGTCGAAATTGCCAAAATCATTTCCATCTGTCACATTAGAAATAGGATATAACAACGCGTTGATGATGCTCTAACGCCCCTATAAGACATTATGTATGTCATCCTCTAGTCATAATGAGAAGCAAATGTTTTTATGTTAATTAGGCGGTTAGATTCAAATTTCAAATTAGAGCACCCTGAACACGACACGTTCCTGATATGACAACATAGCTGCCCGATAAGACATTATGTTTGCCATACTCTAGTTCGTAGAGAGAAGCATCGGTTTTTGTGTTAATTAGACGGTTAGATTTAAATTTCAAATTAGAGCATCCTGAACACAACACCTTCCTTATATGGCAACATAGCTGTTCTATAAGACATTATGTATGTCATACTCTAGGCAGTAGAGAGAAACATCTGTTTTTGTGTTAATTAGGCGGTTAGATTGTAATTTCAAATTATAGCACTTTGAACATGATACGTTCCTGATATGACAACATAAGTTTCCTATACGACATTATGTTTGTCATACTCTAGTCAGTAGTGAGAACCAATAATTTTTGTTTTAATTAGGTGGTTAGATTCAAATTTAAAATATGTGAAACCTTTTAGTTCTTCAATAAACGGTTGACTTAGAGCCTTACCAATGCAAGTCATTATTTTTCACCTCCACGTAGGCTCAATTTCCCCTATTTGCTATCGTTTTGGTGAAAAGCAAGGTGAGGGTGCCCAATGCAGAGGTGACTTTGAATCTCTGACAAAATGTTTGATTTCATCTAAATGCATTTTGATTGAAATGGAATGTAACATTCCGTCTGATATTTTGCCCGAAACGGAATGAAACATTATGTCCCAATAGTATAATATAACAGACGCGAAACAGCCAACTTTCACTTCATTGTCTCCACTGCGATTTTCTTCCTCCATTGCGATTTTATTCAATTTCTTCAATTCCTAATGACTTCTCCACCCCCAATGATTCCCCACCTGCCTCACCACATCAAGAGCGTAGTAGATGGTTTGGAAATTGCAAAATTACCATAAAGGGGACAAAAAGGATTGTCGTCAACAACTCCAAATGTGGACGAGGAGGACGAAATTGAACTTGGCTTTAACTTTCCACCACGTTGTGAAATTGACCAACACCCACCACCCACCACCCACCATTAGCGTCAATATCCGTCCAACACGTAGCAAATAGAGTGGCGGCGTCTCAAGTAAGTTTTAGATTTTTTTTTTATGTTAATTATTATTATTTATGTTAGTTTATATCAAGTTTGTTGTTGTATAATTAGTTTGAATTTGTTGCATTGCGTTAAAAAAATTTGAGTTGAAATTATATCGTGTTGAATAGTTTGTTGTATTGTGTGTAATATGAATGTAGGCAATACACCTATGGAAAATGCGTTGTGCACTTTCAAATGCCGTGTCATGGTGGCATTGTTTGAGATCAAAGACGGACCTTAATTTTGTCACGATTACTAACATTATAGCCGCCACCCTATTTGGGAACTTTTTAAATTCAAATTTGGGACAAAATGATCAAGTATTGTTGTTTGGGATAGTTGAGCAATGGTGGAAATCTACCCACACATTACATTTCCCATGGGGTGAGCTTGGGATTACCCCTCTTGATTTCACCATGCTCATGGGTATCCCTATTGGTTATGAAAATGTTGTTCCTTTTGATGAAAATTTGGAGGTTTTTACCACTGCAATGAGTTTCTTTGAAGGTTTTGATATGGTAGAAGATGATGAAGAAGATGTGTTATTGAGATTGTCGGTTGAGCACTTTAAGGGAGGAGCTATAAATATGAGTTGGTTTACTTCGAGATACTTGAATAGGCTAAAGGAGAAGCCGGAAAACTATCATATTGGCATTGAGTCGATCGAAGAATATGTACGTGCCTTCCTATTTTACTTTGTTGCTGCTGTACTATTTGGATACTCTGATAGTTTCTTACATATCGGGTGGATGGCCGCTGTCTTAGACGTAGAGAGGATTGTGACTGGGGTCAATCAATCTTAGTGTATGTACCTTTACCGTTGGCTAGACCTCGCAGTTGAGGCTAAAGCCGCTAAAGGCAATTTGTACGACTTTGTTTGGATTATATCGGTAAGTCTTATTTATTAAGTTATTGTTTCATCTCATTTATTTATCTAGTTATTAATGTTGACATTTTTATATTTATGTTGATATTGTATTTTATCTATTTAGTATTGGTGGTACGAATATTTTCGTGTAATGCATCCTGTGTTGAAGACATTGCAAGAGAATGAGACTCATGACCTGATTCCACGTATTCAAGCATGGGGGCTTCATCGTAGGTAGATGGGGTATAATGATCTATCTCATAATATTAATAACACTCGTCAACAGATTGAGCTTTTAGGAGCTACATGAATTGAGTGGCAGAGAATACTGAGTACCATAGATTGTCATATATGTGTCATAGAGCAAGGTTTCTTTTTCAGCGGCGAGTGATACTTATAGGGTCAGTAACTGCATAGTACCTTGGGGACCGATGTGGCGTCAAGTATCTGAAGAGATTGTTATACTTTACCCACCACCCATAGATATGACATCCTCTAATATTCTTACTGCAACTCTTGCACACTATATAGCAAACCCAAATGATTGGCCGAACGCAATAGCTTATATTTTTACGGGAGACTATGACTTGTATTGGAAGAGGGTTGGTCAAGGTCTCTTGCTAGGTGCGTTATACTAGGGCACTAACTTTTAAGGGTAACTTTCGAAGCATTGATGCCTGGCATTCATTTCCTAGAAAGAGTGGAGTTGCCACAATCACAGCCTAGGGTGTTTCATGATATTGAGATACCGCAAAGACCCCTCCCCAGATATTTGATGAGTCTAACCTTTGGCACTGGAACATGATTACTTCTCAAGGGCAAGAGATGAGCATACATATTTCACCAACAAATGCCGCAATGGTCATAGATTTGTCAGAACAGTTTGAGCACTTAGTCATGGTTAGTATGATTTAAATTTATTCATGATTTGTTATTATCATTCACTATAACATGTAACATGCATTTGTTTTTTTTAAACAGGAGGAAGTAAGGTGGGAGCTCCTTAACTACAACTCTCTGACTTATGTCATGTGTGAGTCGTTCATGGAGTTCTCTCGTCAAAGTTTTGAGTATTTACAGCAAGAGCGAAATCGAGCGTTGCAGCTTCATAGACGTGTGCAAGAGTTGGAGAACGCTGCTATGTTAGGAAGTGCCACACCTCAAGCTCAAGCTCAACCAGAGAGGTGACAACGACGTAGGGGGGAGAGCTCTTCGAGCCAGGCTTCTGGTAGGGGGAGGAGGTCTCAATAGTCATCTGTAGTTAAATTCTTATTGTTTGTAATAACTGTGTGCCATTACTTGTAATATGGCGTTTGGGATTGTTGTTTGTAATGACTTATTTATTATTTAGGAAAATATTGGCAGGTTTTGGATATGGATATGTCACTAAAACAAAGGAGGTTATGACAATTTTTTTTAAGAATTATAAGTTAGTTTTTGTACAGAGTTTTTTGTGTTAGACTTGGGTGTTATAATTTGAATTTTTGTTGTATCAGTTGAGTAGAATAAGTCCCTAGGGCCTGTGTATGGTGTAGTTTGGATTTTTGTTGTATCTGTTGCATATTTCAAATTTGCATATTTCAGGTTTGAAGTCCCTAGAACCTGTGTATGGTGTATCTGTTGTAGTTTTGCATATTTCAGGAACATCTGTGTATGGTGTAGACTGAGATAGAATGAAACATCCCGTATGGTAATTTAGACCTGGTAACAAAAATCCATGACACTACGGCTTCCATGCATTGAACTTATTGATGGTGGTCCTTACATTGAAATTATTGAGGGTATGTGTTGCTCTATGGTACATTTGGATATAATGTGTTGTCAATTGGAGAGTGAACAAAAATCTAGTTATCACTATGGTACATTTGGATAGAATATGTTGTCAATTAGAGAGTGGACCAAAATTTAGCTATCACTTGTGACCTTACCTTACATATTTTGTTTTACTCTTCTTCCAGATCAAACAAACAACCATCTTCTTCCCCACAACCAAGCTAAATATTGAAAAAAATGTCTAGACAAGATAAAATTGCATTCAACCAAAGTTTATGAGGATCTACTAGTAATAGTTCATCTTCTGGTACTACCGTGTCTTCTGGTACTACCGCTAAAGATGACTACATGGAAAAAGTAAGATATTAGCATAATGATATGATGAGGCGAAGGAGGAGGAGGAGGCAGTAGTTATTATACATTGCTGAGGCATTAATGGCTCAAACAACCATTTAAGATGTGGATGCAGACAAACGCAGTGGATCTGTGATAGGCAGAGCATATACATTTAGAGATGGTGGTGATGTACGTAAACGCGCTATACTGAGGGATTACTTCACAACACCTCATAAGTTTAGGCGAAGGTATAGGATGCAAATAGAGATTTTTACGTATATGTTGAAATCTGTTGCAACATTCAATGACTACTTCCAAGACAGGGTGGATGGATTGGGTCGGCAAACAATTTCACGTTAGCGATGGATTAAAGTTGTTGAATCTTTTGCCACGACTAGCTACTGTTGTAAAACTAATAATAGCTGTGGCAACATATTACACAATTTTACTACCTTTCTCCATGGTGAAAGTCGTTGATATTCCCACGGTTTGGATCATCGGATCAGATCTTGACAGTGTGTTTATGTGTGGATTTTTAACCCACGGTGATACTTCGACGAGATAAGTTCAAAACTTGTCTAAATTTGTGGGCGCGAAGGACCAAAATTTCCCCTAACAAAAATGAGATAACTGAAAAAGAAAATTTGAGAACCATCTGTCATCTCTTTTTCAGTTTTGTTCCACCATCCTTCTCACCATTTCTCTCAAAATCCCTTCGATTAACCACCGCCTCTCTCACAGTTTGTCACCATTGCCCTATCTCACCATCTCTCTCAGACTATATTCCTCTCTCATCAAAGATGATGTTTAAAGTTTTGTTTCTTTTTATTATTAAGGGTTGCTATTTTCTTTTGTTTTAGATGAAAATTGAGTAAAGGATGTTCCTTTTTTTTTGTTGTTTCAGCTTCTTGCCAACTCAAAGTTGAAATTGAGTAAAAGGTGTTCCTTTTTTGTGTGTCGAGTACACACAAAAGCGTACCTTCGGTATTTTTCTTGTAGTTCATTATTAGAAAAATAACAAATTCCAAGTTTATTTTTGAAAATCTCGTAAGTCTAGAAAAATCAATGACGCAGTTGTAGGTGTTACTAAGAAAAGAAATGAGGATGTCTTTGGTTTTTTACTCTTTTGAGGTTTGACGTGTTTTGATTCCTGTTGTTGGTAGTTATCTTGAATAAACTTCATGACAATTGAAACAATAATCTGATTGAATTACATGTTTAGATCAATAAAATTATGTTATGGTTTGTATAGACCCTAAAACCCTATTTTCTCTTTCTTTTCTCTCCCTTTCTCACTGTTCCTCCACTTTCACCCTAGCGGCCTCCCCCTTTTTTCTCCTCATCTCCTCTTTTTATTTTCTCTCCCCTCTCATCTGGACCGCCCATCTGTCTGGTCATCCTATATCCCTCCTACCGACCGTACACCTGACACCCCGTGGACTAGGGTTCCGCGATCTTGATTCGGTGCTCCTCCTTGCCCTTGCTTATGCTGCCTCCTATCCCCTATAACGCGGAGTTAGTCCAATCTTGCTACATCGTGCCATTACAAATGCCCCTTCTCGACTCCGCGGTCCCATTAAGGGATCCGGGGTTGAAAACCCTCACTGTTATTCTCTTTCCACTGCCCATACTCTTTTTTCCTGGTTTGTGTGTGAAATGGACTGCAATCATCACGCGTTCCCTCATTCCTTGCGCTTCCACGTGTCTCGCGTTGGCTGGGCTACCCAACTGACTGCTCGAGCTCCACAACCCATGTAATTACATTTTTATCCTTTCACTATTTAAACTCTCTTCCCTCTCCCTCTTCCTCATTTCGCTTTTTCTTTTCCTTTGTTCTCCACTGCTATCCCCTTCACTCTTTTCTGATCAATCTCCGGTTTGCTTGCACTCCACTGGTTTCTTGGCGGTTCTTTCCTCCTTCCGGGCCTCTACTCAGGCATAACCACTCTCCTTGCTCCCTTTGGTACGTTTTCTAGGCTTGCTTTATTTTTGTTCAAGCTAAATAGTAGGTTCTTTCCATTCTCTGTGTTTGTCTCTCTGTTTTTCCGATGTCGGGCTCTAACTCCGGCGATTCTTCCACTTCGTTCACCCCAAGTAGCGTCTCCGCCTCCCTCTGCCCCTACAGTAGCCCCCTCCACCTCTGGCCGCCCAGCCTCTTTGCTACCTCCACCCTCACGTTGTCGCCGCCCTAATTTAGACGCCATTAGGGTTGCTTATGGCATTCCAGCCAACATAACTCTAGAGCACATGCCATCCATCACACACTACCCTCACCTAGTTCCCCGTCTCCCCGGTCACCTCGTGATCACGAATTGTTGCCGGTCTACGGTTGCCCCTCACTCTCTTGGATGTCGAGGTGTGTAATCAATTCAACATCCCCCCCTGCCAAGGCATAGGAAACTTTTCGAGGACTATGTATGCCGCGAATGTTTACAATAGGACCGGCGATCCCAAAATCACCAGTTGCGACATCTTCTCCCACTACTTCCTTAAGAAAAGCACCAAAGACGTCGGTGTGGGATACTAGTCTTTTTGTGTACGCCCTCAGAAGCTACCTCTCTTGCTCCGTACTACATCCTCAGACAAAGTGTGGTGCAATTACCTTTATATGTATCAGGACAATTTCTGTCCGCGGACCTTCCTTCTAATTTACATCTTAACCATCTTGCCTTCATCCCCCGTGGTGAGTATCCTTGTCTTTCTCATCTTTCTTATTGCATTGTTGCCGTTATGCTCTAACTCGCTGTTTTTCCCTGTGTTGTAGGTTGGCGGTCAGACTCCAAATCCCAATTCTACTCCGGCATATCTTGTCCCATTTTCCAAAGACTCCATGACCTCGGCCCTGCTCAAGCCAGTCACCTAGGCATCCATCCTACCACCGCCACCCTGCTGTTGCAAATTCCCAGCCTACAAACCTTCCGTGGCTTCTCATCTCCCTTTTACCACCCTCCCCTTCCCAAAGAGCAAAAACCCAGAGCCTCTACGCCTACCAGGAAAAGATCCCACATTTCTTCCTCCCACCGCCATTGTCCCCGCACCTCCTCTCAATCCCTAAGGTCTCGAGACTCTCCCGCCACCTTCGCGCCCGAGCACATCCCATCCTACCGCTCCATTTCCAACTGGGACGACCAGTACACTTCTCCCAACTCCCCCACCAATGACATGGATGTTCATAAACAAAAGCTTTTTGACAGCGACTTTGAGGATGATGAGGTGACAAAGTTTCCCCCAACCAAGGTGATGGCTCCTGCAGAAATGCCCCCGTCCAAGAGACAGCGGACATCAGCCTCCGAAGGGTCAGTCCCTGTAGTTCCGCGGACCTCTTTATCTGAAGCACCTGCCCCCATCACCTCGTCACGTCAACCCGCAGTCTCTTCTCCATGCGCCCGCCGGCTTGGCAAAGAACCGATTCCACCAGTAGCGGTTTCGAACCGCCCCTCGAAGACTTACGCCCCATTTTCAACGTCGAACCGCCGGTATCCGCGGTGACTCCGCCCTAGACAATGCGGTGGTAGCCTCTTCCCTATTCTTCAACTCCCATTTGCCAGGGGCATCGCCTACGCCGATGGGGTTCGTTTGATACCCACCGCACCTCTTTTTATACTAATTGGGAACAGGTACGCCCCTCACTTTTTTTTTTTAATCTCTCAATTTCTGTTTCTAGGTGAGCTTGGACATTTCTTTCATGATCTGCGGTCTTCTCAGAACCAAGAATAAGTTGGCTGCCTTGGAGAAAGATGTCAGCGGCCCTTCTGGTCTAAGGGCTACCTACGCAGGGCTTCAATCCGATCTAGCCGCTGCTAACTTGGCCAAACTCAAGGCCCAGGACGAACTGCAGTCTGCGGAATCGTCTCATCAGAACTACATGGATTCGGTCAATGACCGTGTGCGTCGTCAGCGGGAAATGTTCCTTGAACAACACCAGCTCCACCTATCTGCCTTGGCCTAACAACACCAAGCTACCGTCGACACTCTCAATCAAGAACAGAAAGATGCTACCGCCGCCCTACTTCAGCAACACCAAGATGACCTGGCTATTCTTCGCGAACGCTTTAAGCTTCTTGCTGACAAAAAGGTAACCAAGAAAATCCAGGAAGAGCTTACCCGCCTCACCCAAGAAGGAGGACTTCTGCCTGAAAAGCCCCACACCCCAGCAACAGCCCCCTCCGAAGACGCCCAGGAAGATGTGGCTGCCACCGAGACCCTTCCCCGCTCCCCAGTGCATGAAGAGATCTCCAACCCTACTGCGGCTATTGAAGAGACCGAGACCCTGGAGAATGTTATTGCAGCCACCACTACCGTACTCTCTGAAGAAGTTTCTGATGTCCTACATGCCACTGACTCCCCCTCCGAGAAGCACTAGAAATACTCTTTGTCTTTTGCACTTTTTGTAATAAGTCACTTTATCCCATCTAGGTCACTGATTGCAGCACATTTGTTCTGTTTATGTTTGAATATTAATCTCTTTTATGTGATGTTTGATTCTTCTTGGTATGTTTGTCCTCTTTTCCTCTCCTGAATGTTAATCTCTTTCACTCGAAATTCCATGTATATCTGCGAAGGACTCCAACTCCCCGCTATTTCTCTCCATGTTTGGGCCTCATGCCCCACGTGGTATTAGTATCCTTAATCCATGAAGGGCTCATCCGCTCCGCGGACTCTATCACTTCCACGAGTCGGTTGAGGCAACTCCTCTTGCCCCGACTCCCTCTAAGCTCTTATCAGCGAAGGGCACCTCCCTTCCGCTGTCTCCCTTCATGCTGGGACTTCATGCCCCATGTGCGATTTGTATCCCTCCCCTGCGGAGGGCTCATCCCACTCCGCGGGTTCTACAGTCTCGGCCAGTTCCTTGGGGCAACTCCTCTTGCCCCCGACTTCTCTCTGGCCTCGTATCAGCGAAGGGCTCATCCCCTCCACTGTCTCTCCCTATCCTTAGGCTCTATGCCCCATGTATTATTTGCGCCTCTCATCCCACTCCGCGGGTTTCATAGCTTCCAAAAGTCATAGGGGACTTGCCTTGCCCCAGGTCTAATCCCGACCTTGTGTCAGCGAAGAGCTCATCCTCTCCACTGTCTCATTGGCATTCCATGTCTCGTGTTTCTTTTGGACTTCTGCCTTTATAAACGGATGGTTTCTTCTCAAAAGTGCTGTCGCATTATATATTTACAGACAGCCACAGATACATGTCTTAGATTTCCATTACATTCAAGTGTGAAACTTTTTTAACATTCTCACATTCCATGGCTTCTCTATCAGTTTGCCTTCCTGTGTCCGTAATTTGTAGGTGCCAGCCCCTCCGATATCTACCACCATATAAGGTCCCTCCCAGTTTGGACCCAGCTTCCCATCTTTCTCTTTCCTCGTATTAGGTGTCACTCGGCGGAGCACCAAGTCACCTATTTGGAACTGCCTTGGCTTGACCCTCCTGTTGTATTGTCTTTGCAACCTCCGGTGGTACTCCTCCAGCTTTATACAGGCAATGTCTCTTCTCTCCTCTGCTAGATTCAGATCCACTGCTAAGATTCTCCAGTTTGTGCCCCCCTCTATGGCCTTTGTTGGCATTGTAGCTGCCACCATCTCCGATGGGATCACGACCTCCACCCCGTAAGCCAATGAAAATGGGGTCTCTTGGGTGGATGACCGAGGTGTGGTCCGGTAGGCCCATAATACATCATTCAGCTTGTCGGCCCATGCCCCTTTCTTATCTTCCAATTTCCTCTTTAGGTTGTTCATGATGATCTTGTTGGATGACTTTGCCTGTCTGTAGCCCTTGGGATTGTAAGGGGCCGAGAACCCCTGTCTCACTTTGTAGGCTTGCAAGAACTTGGCCACCTTCGCGTCTGTAAACGGAGTCCCATTGTCTGCTATGATGGCGTACGACAACCCAAACCTGCAGATAATATTCTCCCATAAAAACTTGATGACTTGCGCTTCCTTCACCTGCTGTAGGGGGATGACTTCAATTCATTTTGTGAAATAATCCGTGGCCGTGAGCATGAACCTCCTTTTACCATTGGCCATGGGTAGTGGTCCCAATATATCTATTGCCCACATAGCAAAAGGCCACGGGCTTGAGACATTATGAAGGGGTTCCACGGGGGCGAATATCAATTGGGCAAATCTCTGACATTTGTCACACCTCTTAGCAAATTCCACAGCATCCCTCTTCATGTGGGGCCAGAAATACCCCTGTGTCAGTAGCTGATGTGCTGTTGTTCTCCCCGCTGAATGGCTCCCGCAATCCCCCTCATGTAATTCTGCCAACACCTCCTGGGATAGTGGCAGACCGAAGCATTTTAGAAGTGGTCCATTGAAGTTTTTCCGATATAATTCTCCTTCCAGTAAAATGTATCTCTGAGAAGTCTGCTCCCATCTCCTTCTTTCCTTTTTATCCGTCACTTCCTTTCCTGCCAAAAAATCCTTAACTGGCTCCATCTAACCCTCCTTCTCTTCCGTGACCTCACAAATCTCCATCGCCTCCTCGGTGCTCAGTTTCACTAATCTTCCCACGCGTATTGTTCTTTCCTCCAATCCGGGAATTGCAACTGCTACATATGCTAGGGCATCGGCGTGTTTGTTCTCTCCCCAGCCCAAGTGAAGGAAACATAGTTTTGTGAATTTCACCGCTCGTTTACGAACCACATCCAAATATCTTGCCATCCTGGGGCATCGGGCGGCGAACCCTCCATTCACTTAACACACCACTAAGCTTGAATCAGAATAGACTGTCAGCTCCTTCACTCCCAAATCCTAGGCCATTCTCAATCCTGCGATTATCGCTTCGTACTCTGCCTCATTGCTTGACGCCGTGAATCCGAGTTTCATGGTTTGCTCTATTCTGCTATTATGAGGTGTAACCAACACGACTCCTATGCCGTTGCATGCGTCGGTAGCTGATCCATCCGCGAATACCCTCCACCCATTCCTCTTATCCCATGGGTCTAGAAGGCCTGGCTTACTCTCCCATTCTGGTTCCATAATCATTTCCTTTCCCTACGTAGGATCCTCTGCGGGAAACTCTGCCAGAAACTCAGCCACCGCCTGCGCCTTCTCCGCGGTTCTTATATGATATTGTATCTCATAGGAACTCACTATCACTGCCCACTTCAACATTCTACCAGATTTTTCAGTCCTCAGTGCTTGTCTCAGAGGCAAATTTGTTACCACCACCACCACATGTGCTTTGAAGTAGGGTTTCAGCTTCAGGCTTGAAAAAACTAATGCCAAGGCATACCTCTCGATCCTGCTATATCGCGTCTCTGCATCTAACAAAGTCTTGCTTTGAAAATATACCGGCTTCTTCATCTTGTCTACCACCCGAACTAGAACCGAGCTGATTGCATACTCCGTGGCCCCCAAGTACAAATACAACTTCTCCTCGGTCTCGGGCCGTGACAACAAAGGCGCTTTGCCCAAATATTTTTTAAATTCCTGGAATGCCTCCTCACACTCCGCGGTCCATACAAAATCCGGTGTGCTCCTCAACAGTCGGTACAGCGGTCTGCACTTATCAGATGACTTGGAAAAGAATCTATTCAGGGTCGCGACCCTTCCCGCTAACCGCTGTACTTTCTTCACATTCTGCGGAGATGGCATCTCTACCAGGGACCTTATCTGCTCGGGGTTAGCCTCGATCCCCCTATGAGTAATGATATACCCCAAAAACTTTCCCGTAGTCACTCTGAAAGTACACTTCTCAGGGTTCAGTTTCAAGTTGTATTTACGTAGTATCCCGAAGGTTTCTCGCAACCCCTCTATATGTTCCTCTTTTGACATACTTTTCTCCACCATGTCGTCTATATAAATCTCAATTCCCTTCCGAATCTTGCTTTCAAACATTTTCTCCCCTAACCAGCTGGAAGGCTGCCCCTGCATTTTTCAAACCAAATGGCATCCTCGTATAGCAGTAAGTACCGCCCTCCACCACAAACAAGGTCTTCTCCTGATCTGGCCCATACATCGCGACCTGATTATACCCCATCGACGCGACCATGAAGGAAAATATCTTGAACCCGGCCGTCCTGTCCACCAACTCATCTACTCGCGGCATGGGATAACTGTCCTTTGGACACTCTAGATTTACATCAGTAAAGTCCACGCACATACGCACTTTCCCATTCTTTTTTGGTACCGCGACTATATTAGATAACCAGTCTGTGAACTCTACCTCTCGGATTATCCCCGCCCTTTTCAACCTAGCGACCTCATCCCGAATCCCTTTAGCATATTTTGGCCTAATACTGCGCATCTTTTGCCTCACGGGTTTGGAGTCCTCTTTCATATGTAAGCGATGACATGCGAACTCTGGGTCCAACCCAGTAACATCCTCTATTGTCCAAGCAAAGACATCTTTATTATCTGACAAGAACTGTGTCAACTTACCCCTCCACTCCTCGGGCAAACTGGATCCTATCGACGTGAACTTCTCCTCTTCCCCTATCCTAATATTCACCACCTCTATCTCATCGAGGGTCTTTGGATCCACTGCTGTCTTATCATCCCCTTCCCCTGAGGTGCACTGTAATTGTTATGCTAGCCTCTTCCTAGAATTGGAAGTCTCTCCTTCTGATCCGCCAATCCACCTCTTCACGGTTCCCCAATGACTGTTTTTGGCCGTGACCTGATCACCGTAGACCTCGTACATGTTGGTAGGTGTGGGGAATCGTATTACCTGATAATACGTTGATGGGACCGCCTTAATCTCGTGAATCCACCGCCTTCCCAAGATTGCATTATATTGCAAAGCCGAATCTACCACCATGAAACGGGCGAAGACTGTCATGGGCAATAAGAATTCCCCCATGGGCTCTGTCATACTCCCGTTAAATCCATACAAATTAGTTCGCGAAGGACGTAGCTGCTTAGGATCAACTCCCATTTCCTCCAAAGCACCTTTGAACAACAAATCTACAGCACTCCCACAATCAATCAACACCCTTTTCACCATGTAGTTTCCCATTGCCATTGTAATGACCAGCGCGTCTTCATGTGGTGAGTCCATTGTCCACTGCCCGTAGGTCAGCGCTGCTAAACACGATTTTATCCTTTTCTGTCACTGCCACCTCTCTCTGCCGTGGTCTATCCATTCTCTCATTAATTTGCTAGATGCTCGTTGTCTGCCGTATCTTGTCTCTGTGAGCATTATGACCCATAACTTCCCCGCTGTAAATCACATTGATGGTTCCTAGTATTCTTCCCTGCGGCGGCACGAGCTCCTCATTCCGGCCATCTCTCACAAATTCTCCCGGCCTCCCCTTTTCCACCATCCTCTGAACCAACCATTTTAGAGTGTAACAGTCATTCGTCTCATGATTCCTTATCTGATGATATGCACAGAGGGGCTTCTCAGGTATCTGATGATATGCACAGAGGTCCTTCATACCCTGGAAGACTCTTTACTTAAGGGCAAGATCTCACTAAGCGGTTTGTTCAATGGAGTCTGTTCCATCTCGCGGTATGGTTTCCTTTTCCTATACTCCTTTCGGATTCCTTCTCGGCTTCCCTCTGCTCGCGTTCCGTACCTGCGGTATCTCCCACTTTCTTTTTCTGACGTCCCCGCTTTCCAGAGTTCCCGTTCCTACTCCAAAGACAAGACGGCCTTCCCCGACCTCTTGGAATCCTTCTGCATAGAGTCTTCATATCTTATATCTTTTTCCACTCACGGATACAACTCATGTAACGCCGCGATTTCATTCTTGGCTACGGATTGGTGCACTCCTGTCCTCGGGCGCAAGCCTCTCTCAAAGGCTATCACCACTGTCCTCTCATCCAGATTTTCAACTTTCAGTGTCTCTACCTTGAACCGGCACAAAACTCCCTAATTGATTCCACGAACCTTTGTCGAACATTGAACAGAGCTGCGATGTCCACCACCCGTTTCTTCTGATGTATGAAGTGATCTATGAACGCCTGCTCCAATTCCTGGAAATTCTTGATGCTCCCCGCTGGCAATCTGTAGTACCAATCCGACGCCCCTCCTTTAAGGCTAGCCGGGAACATCATACACCGCAGACCATCATACCGAGACTCCTGCCAGAGTGGCATCTGCTGCCTAAAATGATGAATGTGGTCCGCTGGATCTCCTTTGCCGACGTACCTCTTGAACCTCGGCTGGGCAAACTGCTTTGGAACCTCTGAAGCCCATATGTCATATGCTAACGGGTTGCGATTCAACTCCGCCACCACCTTACTAGCCTGCTCCTTCGTCTACCGCCGGTTTGCCTCCCTATCATTATCTATCATCTCTTGGACTTGTTCCATTGTCAATCCTACTACCGGGTTTTTTACTAGGTTTGGTCCGGGCTCCTCCTCGTCTTCAGATCCCTCATTTTCAGACCCCTCGCTTAGCTCTTAGCTCCTCCTCCCCTCTCCTCTCTCTCTCTCTCTCTCTCTCTCTCTCTCTCTCTCTCTCTCTCTCTCTCTCTCTCTCTCTTCGCAGCTCCTCGTTTTCCTTTCTCAGCCTCTCGATCTCCTCTCGCATCAGCCGTGTTTCTTCCGCTGCTCGCCCTTATTCTAGTTCTTCCCCCTCCTCAATCACCGCTTCCGACGTCGGCTCATGAACCCTAACCCTCTTTGGCCTACCCACTGCTCTCTTTGGTGCCATTTCTAAGTTGCTTTTCTTTAGTCCCCACAGACGGCACCAAATGTATAGACCCTAAAACTCTCTTTTCTCTCCCTTTCTCACTGTTCCTCCACTTTCACCCTAGCGGCCTCCCCCTTTTTTCTCCTCATCTCTTCCTTTTTATATTCTCTCCCCTCTCATCCGCCCATCTGTCTGGTCATCCTACGTCCCTCCTACCGACTATACACCTGACACCCCGTGGACTAGGGTTTTACGGTCTTGATTCGCTGCTCCTCCTTGCCCTTGCCTATGCTGCCTCCTATCCCCTACAACGCGGACTTAGTCCAATCTTGCTACATCGTGCCTCTATAGTTTTTTTTGTTTAAGCCTTAATTCTAGTTTTACGAAATGAAAATTCCAGATTATGAGTTATGGAGAATCTCTAGATTATGGCTTTTCTTTTTTAAAAAAAATAAAAAAGATGGAGAGATTGGTGCGTTGACTACCATTTCGCAGGAGCTGGTAGTGCATAGATTACCCAACACATGCAGGTACAAAGAAAAGGATGGGAAGGTTTTAAGGAGGGGGAGAAAACTCTCCATTTACTTTCCAGTAAGCACCTCACCTAGATCAACTAATTGGGAGCAATTATCATGTGTGGGGTGATGTCCAAGAGAGAGAGAGCACTCTCTTAATTGAAAGAAAACACAAAAGAATGAATTGAGGAGTTTAATTTGCACGGTGGATGTTTTGAAACTAACGTTCAATTGCCGCGGGAATTCCGGATTTGCTTTCAATTTGTCAGTAATCATTTACCCAAAGTAGATTTATGTATATGCATGATTGATGTTCTATTAATTACTTTGTTTGTTGGTGAGTAATTCATCTTTTCCTATATACCTATTTTAGTGTATGACTAGATGCTTTTAGAACTTATAAATTTGAGTGGTTTGTTGTTGTTAATTGATTCTTTTGTTTATATGAATTCTGTTGGATTTCTATGTATTCAATTGGTGTGTATTCAATGAACTTTGATGAATTGAAAAGTTAAAAGTACATATATTAGTGCTGGTTTAATATGTAAATGCCTACCATTCTTGTACGTGGGTTTGGATTGAAGCTTTAGTTTACCAACAGTCTTTTACCTGATTTGAAGCCAAAATTAAGTAGATTTGTAGTAAAGTTTAAGCTTGAACTAAATGTGGATATGGAAGTCCCACAAGTCTTCTTTAGAACGCAAAAAGTCCCATTGCATTTCGTTTTGTTTAGAAAGATTAGATATACTTGGATTCCTACACATTAAGATTACCATATTATCTAAATGCCCTTTTTTTTGGTGGTTCAATATTCTGCTCCATCAAAGAGTGCCACTCTTTTGTTTAGTTTACTTTGACTAAATGTACATTTGTTTGGACGACTTTTATGCTTTCTACATCAATTCCTGCTTTTATCTGTTTATGCTATTGTTTTGCTTAAATTACTAATTTTGCTTAAGGTGCCTATCTTGGAATGACTGGAAAATGATTTCTTCACCTGCTGATGCTCTTTATATTGGTCTCGGGACTCATCATGTGCCATCTGGGAAGTTGGTTTCGTTGAGGGAAGCTCTTCAATCTCTTACCTTGTATGTATTGAATCAGCTTTCAGTTCATGACATGATATTTGTTTTCGTAAGTTATACTTTAATTGGTAAAGAAACTAAGTTTCGTATTTACGTATGATTATTCATTATATGCGACTTTTGCAAAGTATAGTTGATGTGCATGTCAATTATTTTTGCCATGATGCTTGACTGATTCTTAATGTGTTTGTGAAATTGAACATGAAAATATCGGATTTTGGTCCTCTCCCTTCCCATGGTATTATGCAAATCTTTGCTAAATAAAAGTTTTTATGTTCCAACGAGTTTACTCAGTTGCATTAGTTTGGTCATGTTGGGGGAGTTTTAATGGATTGCCTTCTAGGTCCTGATATTAGTTACATGTTCTGTCAATTGATACATGTGAAAGTTTACTTCACAATTTAAAGATTTTAAACATTTGGGAGTCTTTTCCTCTTCAGTAAAATTATTGCCAGCCTCTTGATTGTGATTTTGGTTTGTATATCCATTGTCGAAATAGTTATGATGACCCGCACAACGATGTCGAGACACTACTCGGAGACCATAATCACACCTGAATCAGAGTCCCAACTGAAGTTGTTATTGCCTCGGATAGTTTCATAATTCAGCCCGGATTCGGTCTAGTGGAGCTTTTAATATTCTATCCCTGCAAGAGGACTAGATCCTGGTGTTCTTAATCGCAGAAGCATTAAAGCATACAACTCGTTTTAGTACTCTAGTGGTTGGAGCAACTAGAATGTAAGGTTGTTTCTCCATAATCCATTCTTGTATATGTTTGTGGTGATAATCTAAACCACGTATGTCTTTCCTATGTTATTTCTAGCAGAGGAACAATTGCTGGTCTTTCCTTGGGATCATGGCTGAGTAATTTGAAGGCGAAAGTATATGCTATTATATAGTTATGTCTGCCAAGTTTGTAATTGAGAAAGCACTTTGATATTGAGATCTTGGTCATACAAGTTCATGCGTTCTCTGTTTGTGATGACCCCGATTACTTCTATAAATATGTTCGAGGTCTACTTGATGGACTGAACACAGGTGTTAGCTCACACGATATTGTTGACATTCAAGATGTAAGTATCATTGACTTGCGTGTTCTATTTTGCTAAATGTGTGAAGACTGAAGAAAGGTTTTTGTTTCATGACTTTTATCTACTTTCCTTTTTCTTTGCAGGCAAAGGGTCTGGTATGCCATGAACACCATTAAGGAGCTCGAATTTGTAAAAGAAATTGTTGCAGCAACAGGGATTATTCTTGACCCAGTCTATAGGTGCACTCTGTTAACTTGTTTGAGTTGTTACCTTTTGTCTTAGTGTTTTAGTTACCATTTACTAAGATCAACATGAGCTCCCACTAAATTTTGGTCAGTGTTTGAAAATCTGTTTCATGATCTGTGTGACTTGTGTCACAATTACTAACCTGGCTTTCATCAGAAATCAAGATAGTTAACCTTAGGTTTTAAGGTAGAAGGATCATGAACTCTATTATACAGTCCTCATTAGATATGCACATTATGCCTACTGTTAACCGGTCCTTACCACTTGTCAGTGCATTAAAACATATAATCAAACACGCCAAAATCTAAATTAATAATTTGTTTTATATCTAAACTTGTTATTTTTCATTTTTTTTCAATTGTGAATTATAAACTAGTTTGGGGTTATTTGGGGTTTAGGGTTTAGGGTTCAGGGTTTACAAATTTCGTACCAATATATTTCACTCAATTATTTGAAATAATAATTTGTTTTATATCTAAACTTGTTAGTTTTTATTTTCTTTTTCAAATTGTGAATCATAAACTAGTTTGAGGGTTTAGGGTTTAGGGTTTACAAATTTCGTACCAACATATTTCACTCAATTATTCGAAATAATAATTTGTTTTATATCTAAACTTGTTATTTTCCATTTTCTTTTTCAAATTGTGAATCATAAACTAGTTTGGGGTTTGTGGTTTGGGATTTGGGGTTTAGGGTTTACAAATTTCATACCGACATAAAAAAAATTTAATTTCAAACATATTTCACTCAATTATTCGAAATATATCAAAATTTCAAATATCTCTACATAGAATACTCAAATTTCTCATTTACACCTTAATTATTTTTTCATACTCAATCAAATACTCAAGTTTCTCATTTACTCCTTACTATTTTCATACTCAATCAAAACCCAATCAAAATCTTAAATGGAACACGAAGATGAAAAAGAAGTATTTGAGGTAATGTTTGAGGTACAACAACAAATTAGAGAAGGAGAAAATAGAAGAAATGTTGAAGGTGAAGAACAACTAATAGAAAGTGAAGAAGTGGCAAAAAATGTTGAAGGTGAAGGTGAAGAAGTTGAAGAAATAGAAGATGCAATTAGTCGAGCAAATGAGATGCCGAGAAATCATCGACGACAAAAACAACCAAACCTAAATAATGAGGTAACACTTGATTAGAATGAATACAAAATACTTGATTGATTGAATGAATGAATGAATCTACAAGAGAGCATTGATTAGAATGAACACAAAACACTTGATTGATTGAATGAATGAATGAATGCAAAACACTTGAATGAATGGATCAACAACATTTAGAACCCGAGCCCAAACGATACCTCTGGGTCGTTTGGGGACTCTAGCAACCAACATGGTTGGGTCGTTTGGACCCTCTATGGAACTACATCACTGGGTCGTTTAGGGACCCTATTGGCCGATGTGGTTGGGTAGTTTGGACTAATTTTAGTGAGAAGTTCATTTTTTTTTGTGACTTTGAAATCCCTCATTACACAAATTATTTTAAACTCTTGTTTTATTTTATATGTAGGATCCTTTGCCGCGATCTGAGAACCGATCCTCTGCAAACTCGAATGACGTGGATTGTTAACCAATTTTAAGTGATATAATAGAAATATTTACTACGGAAGAGGTATGATGGAGTAGGCATTGATTTCATTTTTTTATATTTTCTAAATGTAATTTTATTAGTGTATTAATAATAGTTGTTGTTTTTTATGTGTCTAGGTCTTTCATACACGTAGCGAGGCGATTGGTTGGGCAATCACTAGAGGAAAAACAAGTTAATGTGGTTGTGGTAATTGAAAAGTCGGAGTATGCTAAGGGAAACCGAGTAGCAAGATTGAATTTGGCTTGCGAGTGCTCGGGTGTGTATCGGTCACACAAGAAGGAAGACGAAGGGAGGGCTAATAAAAGAAAGTCGGGAACCAAGAAATCGGGATGTCCATTTACGTTAAAAGGTGTTTTCCAACGCGGCACTGTCAATAGTTGGAAAATAGAAATTAAAAATGGTATTCATAACCATGTATTGGCGAAGACCCTTGAAGGACATGCATTTGCTACTCGTCTGACCGTTCTAGAGTTCGAGTACTTGTCAGAGATGAGTAAGTGTGGAATAAAGCCTAAACAAATTTTGAATTCCATCAAGAATAGGTATCATGAAAACATATCTAGTATATCCCAAGTCTACACTGCAAGGCAGAAGGTGAGGAGATTGGATATGAATGGTCTTACACAATTGCAGAGATTACGTGAGTTGTTAGCAAAAGAACATTATTTTGAGGAGTTGAGAAAGGATGAGAATATCGAGGAGATAACGGGGTTGTTATGGGCCCATCCAGAAGGTGTTAAGTTGGCTTGAACTTTTCCAACAGTTTCATGTTAGACGCTACCTACAAAACTAACATGTATCGGTCGCCTTTCGTACAGTTTGTTGGGGTGAGTTCAATGTGAAAATTTTTCACTATGTGTCAGGTGCTGCTTCAGTCTAAAATAACAGTTGACTATGAGTGGGCCTTGTGTTAGTTTAGTGGCTTGCTTCATGACAGAAGCCCATCCGTGATCGTGTCTGACAGGGACTTGGCCCTGATAAGTGCCGCTGATAAAGTTTTCCCTAACGCACATAAGCATCTATGTAGATGGCATATCACTACGTGCATCCTTTCAAAATGTTACGATATTTTTCCAAGCACAGAACTTGTAGAGAAGGCCCATTTCTCGTGGAACACTGTAGTCAAATCGAAGACAGAGGTTATTTTCTAGCGTAGATGGGATGCTTTGATAAAATATTACATGGTTAAGTACTCCAATTTTGTTAGTTATTTGCAAGACTTGGTTTCCTCACAGGGATCGATACATATGTTGTTGGACTAACCAACACATTCACTTTGCATTGGGAATACAATGTCCAATAGAGTTGAAGGGTCTCATGCTCAGGTGAAGCGTGTACTAGGAAATGCAAGCTATCATGATTTTTTGAGTATGTTTAGCTTAATCCACCCGATTATAGAGATCCAGATGTCTGAGATTAGAGCTACCTTCGAGAGGAGTATGATTGTAACTCAGGACCACCACCAGATTCCTTTGTTTCGTGAACTCAGAGGCCTTGTCTCATGCAAATGTTTGGACTTTCTATTTGAATAAATAAATACCCGCGTAAAATGTGTTAAAGATGGAGAGATCAGGTGTTGGTGTTATTTGCGCATGAGCCATGGACTTCCATGTGCTCATTAATTAATTAAGTTTGAAGAGGAAGAGCGGCCCATCCCTTTGACTGCTATCGACCCCTTTTGGAAAATATTGTCTGCTTCTCCCAATGTGTCAGTGGGTGTTGGTCCCGATGTTAGACCTTCGATCGACTTGTTCATGAAAATGTTTGCAATGGTTTCTGAAGAAGAGCAGAGGGTTATGATTAGGAAGCTTATGGAGATTGTCGTACCATAAAGTACATGGCTAGTACCGCCTCGTAAGGAAGCAAAAACCAAAGGTCAGCCGAAAGGTAACTGCAAGAGAAAGCTTCCAACTGGAGATGAGAACTCTTCAAAACAAGATCCATCTCATTTTGAACATTCTCAATGTGACCATGAGGAGTGGGTCTCATCACAACAAAACATTATGCCCACCCAAAACACCCACACCACACCAAGAAATAAGCCTTCTCCAAAAACACCAACCCAAAACACCCACACCACACCAAGAAATAAGCCTTCTCCAAAAACACCAACCCAAAACACCCACACCACACCAAGAAAGAAGCCTTCTCTAAAAACAACCATCCAAAACACCCACAACACACCAAGAAAGAATGCTTCTACAAAAACACCAAAAACAACCACACCAAGAAATAAGACTTCTCCAAAAACAACCACACCACGAAATGTGAAAGATGGGGTAGAGTTTGGAAAGACGAGGGGTCCTAAAGATTATGGGGATATTCTTGAAGAAATGTACAAATACATTGTTAGAGTCAATGACCCTGTTGGCGATGTCAACTGTGGTTATAGAGCTTTGTGCATTGCATTAGGAAGAAGTCAAGAAGATTGGCCGCAGATGAGAAAAGACTTATACCAAGAGCTTATTAACCACCTCCCCCTTTATTGTACTTTGTACAATCAAAATGAGTTTGTTTATATGAAGAAAACAATCCCACATGAAGAAAGTTACGAACACTTAAATAAGTGGATGAGCATGCCCTTTATTGGATACTTATTTGCTTCAAGATTTAATGTTGTCCTCCTGCATTTAGGAAGTCATCAGTGCTTCCTTATCATGCCGCTAAGAACCCAAGAAAATCCTGAGAGAGTGAAAAATGTGTTGGGTAGCGTATATGTTGGTGGAAATCATTTTGTCAATGTTGAACTTGTTGAAGACTGTCCGGTTTCTCCAGTAATGTGCCAATGGCTTAGAGCTTGATATGATATTGCTGAAAGTTTGAATTTGGCATTCACAGCAAGGCAATTGCAATTTATGGCATTGAACATTCCCAATCTAATATGGGAAGACGAGCCTGTTGAAGACCCAACAGTACATGTTATCGACTAAGTTGTTCATATGTTGTCGATATGATATTTTGATATAATTTGTAAATTTATTTTGACATGTTATTTTGATGTAATTTGGAACAAGTGTAATTTGATTTGATTTTTATGTTATTTAGAAATAATGTTTGGGCTTTTATTTGATTTGATTTGGAAATCGAGTGATCGACTAAGTTGATTCAGACGGCAATCGAGTGATCGATTAAGTTGATTCGGACGACAATCGAGTGATCGACTAAGTTGTACAATATTATCAATATAATATTTTGATGTAATTTGGAATAAGTGTAATTTGATTTGATTTGATTTGATTTTACCCCAAATGACATGGTGAAGTCGTTTGACCTTTGAACCAAATGATCTGAATTGGTCGTTTGACCTTTGAACCAAACAATCTGAGCTGGTTGTTTGAGACAGAGTTTTCTGTTTCTTCATGAAATGATTTGAGTTGGTCGTTTGACCTTTGAACCAAACGATCTGAGATGGTCATTTGAGACAGAGTTCTCTATTTTTTCTTGAAATGATCTGAGCTGGTCGTTTGGGAATTCAAAGGAACGATGTGGCTGGGTCGTTTGAGCATTCCGTTTGGACAAAAAATATTTAGAATTTCATTTTGTTTTTACAACACTTTCATATCCAAAAAACAAACAAATTCAACTTTCAAAACATCAAATTAATATACCAAACATCAAATTCATATACATCAAATTCAATTCGAATACATCAAATTCCACTTCAAACCATCAAATTTGATTCCAACACATCAAAATCATTTCCACATCAAATTCAAATCGAATACATCAAATTCCACTTCAAAATACATCAAATTCAAAAATAAATAAATTACATCAAAATCGGAAGCCGCATTCAAAAATCAATTATGATAACTGTACCGTCCACCACTGTACTTGCACCTAGTCAAGTTGTACACCGCTTCCTTGAACGAGGACCTTGCTTTTTCGGGAATATTATTCCCACCCAATTGCAATTGAGTCAGACCTCTTTCTAGCAATTGACTCGTTTCATCGATGACGTTGTTCTATCGAAATAAGAATGCAAAACAATTATTAATTACCGTTTTAAAAGACTATAACCAAAACACAATTAGAAAATCACAATACTCACAATCGGTGCACAAGTGGGAAGTGTCTGCAGGGAGAAATGAATAGGAAGCTGCTCGGGATTTACCAATCGAATGTGAGAATGCCTTACATACCACTCCATGTAGTTTGGATGACACTCCCATGGATAAGTACAGATGGGTCCTCGACTGTTGAATTGGATCACGTGATTCTGCCACGACTCCCAATATACAGGCCCAACAGTTGTCAATGTCAATTTCACTTCATACCTGCGTCTGGCTACAGTCCTGGTCATATAATTTGGTGTTGGGTTGCTGCGGGTATAAACTGCACATGACCCTTGCAACGTCATAAATATCCACAACGTCAAAAAAGCAAATCACTCTCTCAAAAAAGGCAATGTCATCGACTGGGTGTATAGCTCTGACATTATCGTATGGACTCCAATCAACCTTAAAAAAATAAAATATGTCATTGATCACATACTCAAATAATCAATTACTAAAAAAAAAATTGAAACAAACTGAAATACTTACATTGAACACCATCATATCATCAATTATCGCTCGATAATACTGCAATGTATGACATGGGTTCTCATAGTGCACAGCGCTAACTGTGTGTCTAAGAACACGCAACCTAGCCAACTTATACTCCAAGTTTGGGATTAGCTTGAATAATGGGAAGTACTCATAGATCCACACCTAGATATATACACACACAGTTAACATACAAATAGAATAATATAAATTAACATTAAAAAGAATCTACAAAATATTTAAGTTTTACATGTAGAAGAGTCAGGAAGCCCGAAACACCTTTCACCTTCGCATACGTGGCAGTCCCAAGTCCTCTATATAGACAGGCCAAAATTGCTACACCCCACGCATACTCACCGATCTCACTGAATTTTAGCAATAGCCTCAAATAATAAACAGGCACTCCAGTCCTAGACTTGTAGGTGAAGATGGTACATCCAAAGCAAAATAGTAGATAAGCTCTTACAGCCCGCTATACCTCCACCAAAGTCGACACCTTCCCCTTTACATTCCTATCTTTATCCTTATCGCGCACCTTCCTAGCAAACTAACTCCGCAGGAATTCCAGCCTTACCTTTGAAATGAATCGCCTCGCGTCCATCTCCGCTTTAATCACAGGCAGCACGGTGTAGGAGACTCTCTGATTGTTCATGGGTTAACTCCATGTTCCCTCGCACTGCTCTGCCTCTAATCGCGATGCCTAGGATTTGGGAGACATCATCCAAAGTCACAGTCATCTCTCCAAATGGCATATGGAAGGTGTTGGTCTCTGGATGCCACTTTTCCACAAACGTAGAGACCAATGCCGGATCTTGATGTTTGTAACACCCAAATACACTACAAAAAAACAATCAAGAAACAACGGCCCATAGCTGTCGTTTATGATGAAAACATGTGCTATATTCTGTCATTAGGGCCGTAATAAAAACCGCTGTGGTTTTTGAAAAACGACGGACCGAGGCACTTGTAATATTTAATAAACAATGATGGCTTTTAACACTTGTAAATTAACGACGGCCATCAGCCCATGTTCCTTTTAAAATTAGGCCCACGTATGTTTAGAATTGAACCACAAACTTTAGCCGTCATTTATGGGAGAGATTTTTCAGTGGTTCTCAATGTCATTTATTTATTTAGTATCATTTTTTTTCTCCTGCTGTACCTGATAGAAAAACATGTATTCATATAACTATAAGGCTGTAACTAAAGAACATTAACAAAATATAACACAAGAACTAACTTGAATCAAAGGAAAATATTTCCATTGAATTCTTGAAACTTCAACAAAACAAATCCCATCCAACAACTTTGTACACAACCAAGTCTTTAAGATAACTTATGAAAGTAATTTAGATTACATTAGTAAAAACTTTAGGCCATCTAATAGTAGATCCCACGTCAATGTCACCAAAATTATGTCCTCTAGCACCGAACAACTCAGCGTTAAATTCCAATATCTCATCCACTATGATCCGATATGCATTCTCATGTGCATCATCTCGATCACCAATCATTCTTCCAATGAAAACCACTCTACTCCCCATGCTTTGTAGCTCACATGTTTGTCCATAATGTGATACCATTGGTCACCTAGACAATGAATGACCTGTTGTCTGCGATGAACAAAATATGAAGTAATAGGAAAATCTCAATACGGCAAACATGCTAACTAGCAGATTCATGTGTAAAATCAAGAGTTATATAACAAATATATAGCAATATTATATATTTATAGTTGATAACTTCTTGCAGACTCAACAAGGAACAAGTAAACTTGGCAGCTTTATTTATATATAAGCAAGAGGGAATTAAAGCAAAAAAATCAAGTCATTTACATCATCCCAAACACTGAAAGAAAAAGGAAAAATCCAATGTACTAGACATATAATCTACCTCTCACCAGCTACTTACCTCTCATTTCTTAAACTCCTAAGATCAAGCTTACACTACTATAAGAAAAAGACTCACAGACAAGAAAGTGAAACTTTCAGAGCATAAAGGTTTGAATGTGACTTGATGCAACATGGAGATGAATGTGACTTGATCAAACAAATAGGATCATAAATTGAGGGCCAAGGGGTGGAGTCACTCACTTTTTCCTCACTGAGGGGCCTCATGCTATTTTTATCTAAGGTGCTTCTTAATCTAGCAGTACATTAAGCATATGCATTATGGGCCGAGGCTTAAGAACAAAGGTAAAGGCATTTGAATCCAAACCAGGTGCACCAATAGCTGTTGACATAGTGCTAGGCGCGACTTTAGTCAATAATAAGTTTATTTCACAACATATCGAGATCAGGGCCAACCTACAACAGGAGAAAAGGTAACAAAGGCATAGGTTGGAAAAGGGGCTGATCCTGCCCCAGTTAGACTTCCTAAGTAATACGTTCTAAAGCGCTTGGCATTCTTTCAAATTCAAAAGCTGGAAACCTGCCTAGATTGAAAGCCAGCACCAGAGAGAGAGAGAGCTAAAGCATAGTGATAATCTAAAAATAACAGATTTTTATCCTAACAAATAGTGATTTTGCTAGAAATAAGAAAACTAAATTATTCTATGTTTAGATCAAAGTTTTACTCTCGATTATCGTGCAATAACTTGAGTAAAGATTCGTTCCACTCCTAGTTGCTTAGAACGTAACAATTTCACTAATTTAATAATTAACCAATATGATGAGAGTAATTATTCTAATAAAACTAATATGGTGAGAATTAATATTAAAGATATTCTAAATTGAACTATGACAATTAAAAAGTAAAATGTGAATATGAAGAAGGAATTAGGGAGATTTGATATCCACCTTGATTAATCCCTAACATGCTAGTATAGATTTGTTGCAACTCTAATCTTTATGTTTTCACACAAGGTTCAACATAAAGGTTAGGTATTTGTATCCCTAATTATTCATGGCATCTCTAGCCAACTAATAATTAGCATGAGAGGAAGTTGAAACCCATTCTTATGGTGAATGAACTAACCTCTAGATTTGAAACTCTTAAATATAACTATTTTATACTCAACACATCAAGTCTTCATCAAACCCCTCTAATGGAAGTTTAACTATGGATCATTAGACTATCATTTAATAAATAATAAGAAGAAGAAGACATAATGAAAGAACTACTTGATTAAAAATAACTTGAATTGTATTAATGGTGGCTAGGCTAATAAAACATAAAACTAAGTTTTGACTAAATTAAATAACTAATGAGAAAGTGAGAGAGCGTTCGAGTTTTGCATTTATCCTCTTTATATAAGAGAGTGCTAGGTTTACAATTTCGTGCATGGGCTTTGGAGCTATGTTTTGGGCCACTAAATAAAGCTCAAAACCTAATTACTTAAGTCCAAAAAGGGTTTCTCTACTGGAAATTACTGCAACAGTCTTTTTACCCATTTTTACTCCTTTTATTGAATCAAGTCCTAGACCATTAGAAAGCTCTTTCCGAGCCGGTCGTTTTGACATATAATAGGCCCAATTCCAAGGTCTGAGTCCAAAGATACGGCCTGTGGAAGTTCTGTTGACTTTTATACTCTATTTCTGCCCGCATTGACTTTGACTTTTCAGCTTTGACTAGGATTTTAAAAAGGGTTTTCCCCTTTAAACTTGGGCTTTAACCATAGAACTTCTTAGCAACCAACCTTTGTTCCTTTCTCTTGCAAAAGTGACATATTTCTTCACATAGTTGACTCCAAGACCTGAAATATATAAAAGTACGTAAACAGTTCTAACTCTTATTTATTATAAACATAATTGGTCTAAATGTAATCTTATTAAGGGGTTAAAACTACAGTTTTTGGCTCTTATCAAACCACCCCCAAACAGTATTTTGCTTGTCCTCAAGTAAAGATGAGAAATTAAAATAAGTGACAAAAAATGGAGTTCTAACTAATCTTGTTTCGCCGAGTGCGATTGCATTGACCATATGCAATAAAGCTGGCCTTAAACCACTAAGAATTTCCTAGTAGAGGAGTTATAACCTCGTGAGAGTTTTACAGAGAAGATACTCACAAACTTCATTTATACTACAACTACTAATAAATAAAATTAATGTTTCCTTATTTATTCTCAGATACATCTCACTAGCAATGAATAAAGAATAATCAATTTGAAACCTAAGCTAATCCGTGCATAATAATCAATCATCTACGGATAAAAATATATATAATGAACTATGCTATGAAATGCAATAACAGATCAGTTTCTGAAACTTTGGAATAGCGTCCTTAAGTAGGTCCTCATAAATATGTCAAGACAAAAATACTCTGATTTTTCCACTCAAGTTTCGCTCACTCCAGTGTGCAGTGGGCACACTTTTCCTCACAATCTCAATGATGTACATGGGAGCCAAGGTCCATCAAACACATCTGCCATTTACTATCACACTAACCTATTCCTAATTGAGTTAGAAGTCTTTATTAGGTGTTGCGGGGATTAGGTGATGGTTTAAGAAGGAAGGAAATGGATATTCAAAAGGACAAGTCTGAGAAAATAGGGTCTTCATATTATGTAACTAGAGAAAACCTTGTTCTTACTTTGCTTCTACACTTTGTTTCCATCCTTAGCCATTTTTTTCTTTTAGGTTTTGACTCCTTTTATTCTGTTTTTGGAGTTCTATATTTTGAGAAAATGGATATATATATATATATATATATATATATATATATATATATATATATATATATATATATATATATATATATATATATTTCTTTTAATGGAAACTTTATTTTCTTTTCTTATTTGAAACAACTAACAAATTCTTGTTTTCCACAGGTCTTTCTCTTTTCTTTATTCCGTTTCATCCTACTTCTCAGACTCATTAAAAAATGGGTAGTCTGATTTTATTTTTATTTTGTTTTTATAAAAGGGTAAAAGATTTGTGGGGTAAATGATTTGTGGTTTGTGAAAAGGCTCAAAGGGGCGACTAGAGGAAAATAATTTCATATAGGTTTGAATTTCTGGCTATATCGATCCAAAAGGGGCCTAAATTCTCACTTAGGATATGGTATAGTGATCAAGCAAGTGGACGTGTGATTTCTCTATTCGGAATTTACTTCTCCCTTGTGTCATTACTCAAATATTTCACTCATATAAGGCTTTTAGGCTATATTCTCACAGGTTTTGTAGAATAAAAATTTTAGCCTAGGTTTCAGAAACTTACTGCCAATACAACATAGATGCTCATGCAATATATTTATGGAAAGATGCAATGACTATTACCTACATATTAACCTAAGTTTCTAAAAACTATTCTAACTTAAGAGTTAACATGAAACTTCTAGACTACTATCATCATAGAAAAAGAAATAATACCAATATTCCTAAGTGCATAGTATAAATACTTTTTATTTATATTTTTATTGTTTTTTTTTTTACTAGAAAGCAAAGTGAATATTATATATATATATCCTAATAGGTGCCTTAAATTACGCGTGTTTCTATGCCACCCCCAAACAAAAACATGTTTTGTCCTCAAAGTATAGAAATAAGAATGATAGAAAATACCATGGAAACACGTGAAAATTTTAGAACACCTGAAAAACAAATTTAGAGCATACTAATATAGGTAAAGAAAAACAGACGCAACTCCTATAAGAGTTCCACCCATTATGGGAATAACAAGAATTAAATTGCTTGGGACAGAAAGTAAAACTTATCTTATATCCACACTATCGTTGTCCTCCCTTTCTATAAAGAAGTGAGGTTCCTTTGCGTCCTGCCAAGCCATGATAATCTGCCAGGTCTCATGCCATTTATCATCTACCTTTTCTAACATGTTAAGCGCCACTTGGTCGGATGGGGTGTAAGGGGCAACCCAATTAGGTTGTAGCTACCACCCTGACCAAATCATAGCATGGAAAGAGCGTATAATGGAATTGGTGGGTCTTATAATGTCAACCCTAACCCAATACTTGAAATGGGTACATAACTCAGGAAAGAAACATAGCATTATGTGGAAAACCAAGACAGACATAAGAAGGTACTTATGCTTCATACTATGGGCTCGTGCTAAACTAGACGCTAAGGTCTGGGGAAGGTCATACAACATACGTTCTTCAGCTAGAGCAAGGACGACGTCACAAGTGGCGTTATTCGCAGAAAAAGACGCCATTCCCCTAAGATATTCAGCATGATAAAGAACATAATAGTGCCTAAATTAAGGGACAGACTACCAAGGGCTACGTTATATTGCCCTTGGTCCTCTACACGAAAAATCCCTACCCCATAGGTCTCATGTAAATACTCATAGTTGTAGATGTACATATTATCAGCCATATAGCCCCATGAGTTTTGGGTAGCTGGCATAGAAAGTCCAATAGCAAAGGCCAACAAAAACTTGCTTAAATCCATTGTTACATCATCAATGGCGACAGAGAACACTTGTTCCCCATCTGGTCGATAAAAGAACCTAGAATTATCATAGAAATAAGCAGTAAGTGCAGGAGAATAAGTTTCATCAGCACTTACTATTAGAGGCTGCCATCCTGATTGTATAATCAAGTTGCAGAACCAGTACCCATAGGTGTCACTCTCGAGCAATTCTTCAAAAGACCGCTCCAGTATGATTTGAGGAGATTTCATAGCTAACAAACACACGATTCAACTCCTGGAAGCGACTACAGAAAACCCCAGAGAAAAGAACTTGAGGTAAGTTGAAGTACGGGCGCAGGCGCGCTCAGAATGGCTTATATCAGAGGGCGGGCGCGCTCTCTTCTGACAAAAGGAAAATCTGCGATACTAGAATTTGGGCGCGGGCGTGCTTTGTATTAATGCAAAATAAGGGCGTGTGCGCTTGGAGCAAGACCTATGGTATGAATATGAGAGGTGTAGTGTGAAGTATATGGCTTGCCACGTATTTATAGAGCACTAGTTTCTTAAACAAAGGTCCCTAAGGTTCCCAAATTGATAAGGAAAGAGATGGAATAAGAAAAGGGGTTGCTAAAACCAAAATAGAAACAGCCGAGAGCAGGCTCACAGCAGCAATTCTATATGGTTTTAAACAGCCTATCAAATAGCAATCTCAATGCCTTTAACCTTTGAGGTTGCACCAAACAACAGTAGCTAATTCTAGCTACACCACATTAGCAGTATGCTCATATATAAATTATATTCCTTAAACATTGCAATATTAATTCAAAAACATGTGGATATGGTAAAATACAATGCTAACAAATAATGCCACCCCCAAACAAGTTGGAAAGGTGGGATTCATTAAAAATAAATAGCATGCTTGGCAAAAAATTAAACTAACTTGAAATTCAAATAATAACCAACTTACATAATTCAAGATTAACTACTTAACTATACAACTGAGAATAAAAATTCTACCAAAATAGGAAAATATTCTTAAAAATAATATAATGAAACTAGCCACGAGAGGAGGAAAGGATAGATCCATCCGTCTTACGTCGACGACATTCACGCCTTCCAGAGTCAACAGAGGAAGAACCATTGTGAGATGGCAGGTAGAACTTTGTCTTGAATCTTGCGCTATTGTTCCAATACAACATCCATGGCTTCCCAACGCTCAATATGAGTACAAGCAAGAGTCTCCATGTTAGCATGGAGATCCTCGTGACTATCACCGAGCAACTCAATATGAGACTGAAGCTTCTCTTAGTTACGAAGAATTGTACCTTGCCTAGTCTGGATAGCCTCACAGAGGTCACTAAGAGAACGTTGGCCTGTACGAATCGTCTTATACTGGTTATGGAGAGTTCTCAAGCCACAATGAAGTAATGAGAAATGGGTTATCTCTCGTAGTAGCCCTTTCCAAAGCTCCTGCATCAAAACAAGCTACATCTTCCTCCTCTTCCTCCGATTCCATCTCAGCAGCCAAAACTTCAGCCAAATTCCACTCCTTCTGAATACACTCCCGATAAATACGTGCATTCTCATGCAACTTCAACTTAACCTTAACAGACTCCGGAACACATCCCCAAAACAACATAATCTTCGTGATCAATGCAGGGAAAGCTGCGGTAAGTTGACCAATTGTTATAATCTCATTCAATAAAAATTCGAGAATGCAAAACTCATACCTTCTATTCTGAAGGGTCCAGAGAATGTGTAGACAACTTAAATTGATGTCACTGGCTTTTGTGGTGGCAATAACATTCCTGCGGACCTACTGAGGCACTGCCAGTTGGTTTCGTTTCAGAGACGTCTGACGAACCAGATGCGACCCAGCATTGTAACGTCCTTCCAACATTGTCTCCGTCATCAGCAGACCTATACCCCCGAGCTAAGATTCTTGTATGGTGATTACGATGTCTCGTTCCTCAATGCCAATAACCTCAGCCAACACTATTGTAGTCAACTCCTTACGACTACCATTCACATCCAGAAAAATCCTCCGTCCACTAATCACCCTTTTCTTGTAAAACGTAAGCACCAAATCAGTGAGACAAAAATCCTCATTAGAATACCACAATCTTTCCCACTTCCTAATAAGCATCTCGGTATCGAAGAAGGGTGCAAACTGTGCACTGGTAAAAACTTGTTCGAGAAGAATTTTTATGGCTTTAGGGGCCATGGAGATCTGGAAACGAAATTGGTGGTGATGGTTAAGGTGTGGAAGAGTAAAAACTAACTCGGTTGAAATTGGAATTGGAGGTGTGTGGAGGTTAGGGCACGGGCACGCTCAAATTGGTCTGATCATGAGGGCGTGCATGCTCTATGTTTTTCCAGGTCAATAAATGTTTTGTAATGGAAGGCGAAGAGCAGAAGAGAAAAAAATGTGTGGGCTTTTTAAAATAGGGAGTCACGTGTGTGGCACGTGACCTGGTAGGTTTTTAAATGTTTCGGGCCCAAGCCTAAAACAATCCGTAATACCCATCTTGTCATATGCCTCGTATAACTTAAAACTAAAATTCCCGATTCATTAACGGTCCAATTTTGGCGTATGAGCTATGAAAATGATCAGCATAGAAAATGCAATCCAATGATCTATAACAAACTCAAATCTGACCATGGTTGACACATAAGGAGATGGAAAATATCTCGAAACACGTGAATGGCATAAGTTATGTGATCAAAAGAAATCTAAATTCATAGATAGTGTCAACCTGAATCAAAGCATGACTAAATGGCATAAACAACAAAAATAGGAAGTTGAGCGATCAAGAATGGAAAGACCAAACACCTTACCCCCAAACAAATTTTTGAAAATAGGGTTTAGAAAATTTGTTTTAAACGTGGGACTTTTAAAGTTAGATTCCCAAGAGTTACTAGCTTACTATTTATAAGGTTTTAATATTTTTTTTACTTTTTATGAATAAAGTTTAATATAAAAGAAAACAATAAAGCAATAAAGACATAATCACTCCATAGAGACACACGACTCAAAAATGAGAAAACATGCAATAGTGGAAACCATGAATTACGTTACATGTGGACTTAGGATTCGGTATTTATAGCCACACACTCCAAAAGGAGGGCCCTGTTACCTTAATGGTGCACTACTAATATATATATGGAAATGAAAGGAAGTGCACCAAACATCAAAGGTCAGTCTTTATAGACAGGGTCCTGTAAAAGAACATTCTCCACATTTGGGGACCTTAACTCGTGAAAATGTTTTAAACGTTGGCCATTGACTTGAAAGGTACTGTTGTCCTTGAGATTTACCAAGGTGATTGCCCCGTGAGGGGTGACTTCAGTAACCAGAAAAGGACCAGACCAACGGGTTTTTAATTTCCCTCGGAAAATATTCAAACGTGAGTTGTAAAGCAAAACCTTTTGACCAACTACAAAATCTTTATGCAAAATCTGTCTATTATGAACACATTTCATGTTAGCTTTATAATCCTTTGTGAGATCATAAGAATCGCTACGGATTTCTTCAAGCTCATTTAATTGCAATTTGTGCTTAACACCCGCCTCATCAATATTGAAGTTCAGGCTTTTTATAGCCCACATAGCACGGTGCTCCAATTCAACGGGCAAGTGACAAGGTTTTCCAAACACAAGTCTAAAGGGAGACATTCATATAGGAGTTTTAAAAGTTGTCTAATACATCCATAAGGAACCTGTTAGACGCTTAGACCAATTTTTCCATAAGGATTGACTGTTATTTCTAATATTTTTTTAATTTCCCTATTAGAGACTTCTACTTGGCCACTAGTTTGCGGATGATAAGGAGTCGCCACCTTATGGGTAACTCTGTACTTCTTAACTAAATAAGTAACAACTCTATTACAAAAATGCATTCTGCCATCACTGATGATGGCTTTAGGGATGCCAAAACAAGAGAAAATGTATTCTTTAACAAAAAACATAACTATCATATGGTCATTACTATGACAAGCCATGGCCTCTATCCATTTGGAAATGTAGTCCACGACAACAAGAATATAAATAAAACCATGGGAAACAGGAAAAAGGCCCATGAAATCAATACCCCATACATCAAAACTCTCCACTACCATAATATGATTTAAAGGCATCATATTACGTTTAGTGATACACCCAAGTTATTAGCAACGAACACATATTCTGCAGTGTACTTGGGCATCTTTAAAAAGGTAGGCCAATAAAAACCACATTGAAAAAATTTAGCTACCATTTTTATACCACTAAAATGGCTACCACACTCTTTGTTATGGAAAAAGGATAAAACCTCATTATATTCCCATTGGGGAATACAACGATGAATAATCTGATCCGCATAATACTTAAAAAGGCAGGGCTCATCCCAGGAGTATAGCTTAACTCTGGCAAAAAATTTCTTACGTTCGTTTTTTGACCAAACATCAGGAATAATATTAGAAGCTAAAAAATTCACAATGTTGGCATACCAAGGTGCAGAAAAAATAAAATAAAGATGCTCATCAGGAAAAGAATTGGGTATGGACTCAGAATCACTATCACTGTCATTGGTTAGTCTAGACAAGTGATCGGCAACTACATTTTTGACCCCTTGTTTATCCTTAATTTCTAAGGTAAACTCTTGTAGGAGAAGGATCCATCGGATCAATCTCTGTTTAGCATCCTTCTTGGCCAGAAGGTACCTAAGAGCTACATGGTCAGTATACACTAAGGTCTTTGTACCAACCAAATGAGGATGGAACTTATCTAACGCATAAACCACAGCTAAAAATTTCTTTTCCATAGTAGTATAATTACTTTGAGCATCATTTAAAGTCTTACTAGCATAATAAATAACACTGGACTTATCATCTAGTTTTTGGCCTAACATAGTACCAACAGCATAATCGCTAGCGTCACACATAAGTTCGAAAGGTTTAGACCAATCGGGAGGCTATATAATCAGTGCAGATGTTAAAGTAGCTTTTAATGTTTCAAAATCCTATTTGCAGTCATAATTGAAATCAAATATGGCATCTTTTAAAAGCAGATTAGTTAAAGGCCTAGCTAATTTTGAAAAATTCTTGATAAAACGCCTATAGAAACATGCATGGCCTAAAAAGGCTCTAATGTCACGGATAGTCTGTGGTATAGATAGAGATGCTATTTTATCTAATTTGGCCTTATCTACTTTTATGCCATCACTAGATACAATATGACCTAGAACTATTTTTCTTTTAACCATAAAATGACATTTTTCCCAATTTAAAACAAGATTCTTTTCCTCACACCGTGTCAACACATATTAGAAAGGTTAGATAGGCAGTCACTAAAAGAGTTTCCATAAATAGAAAAATCATCCATGAAAACTTCCATAAAGTGTTCCACCATGTTACTAAAGATATGAAGCATACACCACTGGAAGGTACCAAGAGCATTACAAAGGCCAAAAGGCATCCGCTTATAAGCATATGTTCCAAAATGACATGTGAAGGTAGTTTTGTCTTGGTCGTCAGGATTGATAATGATCTGAAAGTAGCCGGAGTAGTAATAATCTGTAAAAACTCTACTAGATTTCTCCAACTTTATTCTTACGTTATCAATTATTTTATTTCCTACTCTCACATATATATTTATGCAATATATAGAGTACATAATCATTTCAGTCTTAATCTATCAAGACTAAATAGAATCCAATTAATCAAACTCAAGGAAACAATAGTGAGAGTAATATTATGTTAAGAGATTTCTATTCTACGATTATACTATGGATTCAAATAAATCTAAATTAATTAAACTAATAGAAATAGGGTTTTGATGGAAGAGAAAGTTATAGAGAAGAGTAATCAATCCACCTAATGATTAGTTTCAAGAAAAATGGAATTATTCATTGAAAAGAGATCATCTTTAGGTTTTCACACAATGATCCAACCTAAAGCCTCAAACTTTATTATCCCTAGCAATAACCTATATCTCTATAGTCATTATTACTAGTATATAGAATTATTACAACCAAGTCTCTCGACTTAATTATAACAATCCCTAGTTTAATTTACTATATGCTTATTTTAGAAGTCATACAATAAACTAAACTCATTGAAATGTATATACAATTAAATAATTCTACTAAGCAAGCTATTCCTCATTAAGCTTCATAATCACTCCCTCTAATGGGGGGATTAGCCTAATATCATTAGATTAATTAAACTAAAATAATGAAAGGATGATATAATATAAAGAAGAAGTAATTGAATTGAATATACTAAAGCTTTTATTAAAAGGTTCTAATGGAGACTACAAACTAAACTAATTAACTAAACCTAAACTAAACTAAAGAAGGAAAGAGAGAGTGAGAACCCTGATTTACAACTAAACAAAATAGGAGAGTAGTCAGGTTTTGTTCAGCCTTAACCCTCTTTATATAGGAGTAGGTTAGGTTTAAAATTTAGTGCATGGGCTTTTAGGCTAGGTTATGGACCCATAAATCAAGTCCATAACCCAATTGGTTGAATCCAAGACTTCTAATTCTGATCGTGTTACTGTAGCGCACATTTTTTACCAACTTATACTAGTTTGATTGAGTCAAGGCCTAAACCATTGAAAAGGGCTTTCTGAGCCAGTCATTTTGATATAAAATAGGCTCGAATCTGAGGCTTGAGTCCAAAGATATGGTCTTTTGAAGTTCTATTGACTTTTCTTCAACTCTTTAATCCGGTTTGACTTTCACTTAACAGTTTTGACTTGGGCTTTTTAAGGGCTTTTTCTCAATGAAACTTGAGCTTTCTTCATGGAACTTCCCTAGCAATCACTTTAGCTCCTAATTAGTAATGAATTGATATTTATTCAACTCCAAAGCCTGTAATACTCAAAAGTACGTAATTAGTGATAAACCTATATTATTAATAACATAATTGGATAAATAAAAATACTATTAAAGGATTTAAACTACAATTTTGGGCTCTTATCAGACCACCCCCAAATAGCATTTTGCTTGTCCTCAAGCAAATATGTGAAATTAAAATAAGTGGCCAAAAATATATTTTAACTAGTCTCGTTTCGCTGCGTGCGACTGCATTGACCATATACAATAAGGTCTTAACCCACTAAGAATTCCCTAGTGTACGAGTTATAGCCTCATGAGAGTTTTCTAGAGAAGGTACTCAGAAACTTCATTTATATTACAACGACTAAGAAATAAAAGTAATTGTTCCCTAATTTTATCTTAGAATCTATACATCTCACTAGTATTTAAACAAGGATGATCATTCTAAAAATTAAACTAAGACATGCATAATAATCAAATCATCTTAAGATAAACAACTATACAATGAACTATGATATAAAATGTAATGGCAGGTCCGTTTTTGAAACTTTTGGGTAGCATGCCTAAGTAGGTTCTCACAAGGAATGTGTCAAAACACATAACACTCTGATTTTTCCACTCAAGTTTGCTAATTCTAGTGTGCAGTGGACACACGTTTCCTCACAATCTCAATGACAATCCAAGGAAGCCGAGATTCATCAAACACATCTACCACTTACTATCACACCAACCTATTCCTAATTGAGTTAGAAGTCTTTATTAGGTGATACGGGGCATAGCTGTTGGTTAAAGAAGGAAGGAAATGGATATTAAAAAAGGCAAGTCTGAAAAAATAGGGTCTTCATATTATGTAACTTAAAGAAAACCTTGTTCTTTTGCTTCTACACTTTTTGCTCCATACTTAGCCCTTATTTTGGCTTTTGACTCTTTTTTATTCTATTTTTTGGAGTTCTAACTTTTATTTTTTCTTTCCTTTTGGAAGCTTTATTTTATTTTCTTTTTCTTTCGAAGCAATTAACTAATTTTTATTTACACAGGTTTTTCTTTTCTCTTTTCTTCACTCATCCTATTTCTCAGACTTATCTAGATAGGTAAGCTGATTTTTTTTTTTTTTTTTTTTTTATTTTGTATTATTGGGTAAAGGATTTGTGGTTTGTGAAAAGGCTAATGAAAGGCTCAGTGGGGCAACTAGCAGATAATAAATTCATATAGGTGTGAATTTATGACTATATCAATCGAAAGAGGGCCTAAATTCTTGCTTAGGATATGGTGTGGTGATCAAGCAAGTGGATCGATGTGTGATTTCTCTTCTCGGATTTGACTTCTCCCTTGTGTCATCACTAAGATATTTCACTCTTATGAGGCTTTTAGGCTAGATGCTCACATAATATGTATTAAGTACTCTAACCTAGGTCTCAGAAAAATAATGTCAAGTACAATCATAGATGCTCATTAAAAGATGCAATGACTATTACCTACATATTAATCTAAGTTTCAAAAATTAAATCCTAATTCAAGTACTACATGATATTTCTAGACTAATATCATCATGGAGAAGGGAATAATACTATTATCACTAAGTGCCTAGTATAAACAATATTTATGATTTTTAATATTTTATAAAGAAAAGTGCGTAATTTACATTCCAAAAGTGCCTAATTTTTGCAAATATTTTTATCCCACCCTCAAACAATCGAACGCTTTGTCCTTAAAGTGTAAAGAGATAAGGAAAGAATTTACCATAAAAATGTGGCAAAAATTGGTAATACCTGTAACAGAAATATTATAAAGATGATACGATAACATGAATCACAATTAAACTGTTACGTACTAACTAACAAAAACTCTACTAGAGTCAACATGACATGCAAAAAGTGGCAAAAAGTTTTGAAATGAAAGACCAAAATACGCCACCCACAAACAAAATTGTAAAACTCTTTTTAAGTTTGAAATTTTTTGTTTGGCCCATACTCCAGAAAGGTGGTATTATATAAAAACTTGGGTATTTTAAAGTCAGATTCCCTTAGACTTAATGTGGGGTCGTTTTAAGTCAGATTCCCCAAAACTGTGCACACCCCCAAAAGCAAGAAACTGGGGTGGCACAAAATGGATGATGCGTGGTCAACTATAAACTAATAGTTGAAAGAGTTGGGGGTCTAGCCATAAAAACATGATACTAAATGCACCCCCAAACAGAATAAAGTTGTATAATTGGAAGCAATCTTGTAGAAGAATGAATGAAAACTTATGCAATCCATCAAAGAACATATGCAAACCATCATGATTGTTGGTCTACATATTGATATGCCATATTGTTTTTTTTAAAAAAAATTCTAGGATAATTAATATGCAAACAAAACTCTAACTATAAATTTCTAGATAGGCATGTGTGTTGACGTTTACGATATATAATGCTAGATGGTTTTTTCTTACCAGACCTTAATCTCATGCAAAGCTAAGTCCAATATGAAATAAATATGAACAACAGTCAAACAACAACTTGATATACTAGAATTAAAACTCTTCTGACAAAAGAGAAGAGGAGTGAAAAAAGGAGTACCTGAATGCCTCCTTGCTACACCGTATGAATAACATCTTTGATACGCGATCTCAGTATATTGAAGAAGTTCAGAACACTGAATAGTAAAAATAACTTGAACACAAAGAGAGCCTATGACAAACCTGTGAATCGGGATTTCTTTAGAAGGGGTGCGGGCAAGGTATAGTTCGAAAAAAAACATTCCATTAACAAGAGGGTGCGCACGCTCATAAATAGAGTAACAAGGGCGCGAGCGCACTCCAAAAATTTTGAAATTTTTACAGTAGTTTACTAAGACGTTTAGTAAGTCGTCTGTAAACTTTCAAGACAATCGGAGTAATGAAAGTCTTTATACTGCCCTACAAAGTTTGTGAAATAGTTTTCGGACAAAATATAAACAACTGAATGGTTAACCAATCAAAACAGAACCAAAAATCGTCAAAAGTTTACTAGGGACTCATGACTGATCATGCATGTTCTTGTAAAAATTTTAGAGCAATTGGAGTTCTACAAACCCTTTGTATTGGCTGTTGTTCTAGAAATTAAGTGTTGCAAAACTGCAGAAACACATTTGAAATAATCCACTAGTTAGGTGGTCAAAACAAATAAAAAACTTTTGCAATTTTTACTGCAAATGCCTGACTTATAATAGATACTCTTATAAAAAGTTTAGAATTTTTGGAGCTACCTAAGTAACCCTACTCATTTATTTTTTAGAACTTACGGTGTGAAAGCTGAAATATAGCAGTGTAAATATGGTAATAGTTCACTAGGTAAAACCACTAGGAAAAATCTGAAACTATTCCACTAAATCAACAACACCTTAAAAATTATGACTGAAAATTTTCGGAATTTTTAAAAATTTTAAAATACCTTTACTACAGTATTCTTCACTGTGAGTCCGCAGTCTTAAGGGAGCGCGGGCGCGCTTTGTGCAAGGCAAAAGGGAGGGCGGACGCGCTCTTAGTTTAAAATAGTGAATTTCAAGCTTGAATAGTAGCGAAAATATGAGAAACAAGAATGAAAAATTAAAAGGGTGGGTGGGTAGAGAATGGGGGATTGCCCATTAGATTCAACCAATTGAATTCTTGTCCTGAATGAGTTTAAGATAGCAGCGGCGCCATTTGATAATTTGTAAAAACTCTACTAGATTTCTTCAACTTTATTTTTATGTTATCAATTATTTTATTTCCTATTCTCACATATATATATTTATGCAATATATAGAGTACGAAATCGTTCCACTCTTAATCTATCAAGACTAAATAGAATCTAATTAATCAAACTCAAGGAAACAATGGTGAGAGTAATATTATGTTGAAAGATTTCTATCCTACAATTATACTACAGATTCAAATAAATCTAAATTAATTAAACTAATAGAAATAGGGTTTTGATGGAAGAGAACGTTATAGAGAAGAGTAATCAATCCACCTAATGTTTAGTTTCAAGCAAGAATATAATTATTCATTGAAAAGAGATCATCTTTAGGTTTTCACACAATGATCCAACCTAAAGCCTCAAACTTTATTATCTTTAGTAACAACCTACATCTCTATAGTCATTATTACTAGCATGTATGATTATTACAACTAAGTCTCTCGACTTAATTATAACAATCCCTAGTTTAATTTACTATATGTTTATTTTGGAAGTCATACAATAAACTAAACTCATTGAAATACATACACGATTAAATAATTCTACTAAGCAATCTATTCCTAATTAGGCTTCATAATCACTCCCTCTAATGGGGGGGGATTAGCTTAGTATCACTTGATTAATTAAACTAAAACAATGAAAGGAAGACATAATGTAAAGAACAAGTAATTAAATTGAATATACTAAAGCTTTTATTAAAAGATTCTAATGGAGACTACAAACTAAACTAATTAACTAAACCTAAACTAAACTAAAGAGGGAGAGAGAGAGAGAGAACCCTAATTTACAACTAAACTAAAGAGGGGAGTAGTCAAGTTTTGTTTATCCTTAACCCTCTTTATATAGGAGAGGGTTAGGTTTACAATTTCGTGCATGGGCTTTTAGGCTAGGTTATGAACCTATAAATCAAGTCCATAATCCAATTGGTTGAATCCAAGACTTTCAATTTTAGTCATGTTAGTGTAACGTGTAGTTTCACTAATTTATACTACTTTGATCGAGTCAAGGCCTAGACCATTAGAAAGGGCTTTCTGAACTAGTCATTTTGATATAAAATGGGCCCAAATCCGAGGCCTAAGTCCAAAAATATAGCCTTTTGAAGTTATATTGACTTTTTTCAGCTCTTTAATCCAGTTTGACTTTCACTTAACAGTTTTGACTTGGGCTTTTTAAGGGATTGTTCTCAATGAAACTTGGGCTTTCTTCATGGAACTTCTCTAGCAATCGCTTTAGCTCCTTTTAGCTCGTAATTAGTAACGAATTGACATTTATTCAACTCCGAAGCCTGCAATACTTAAAAGCACATAATTAGTGATAAATTTATATTATTAATAACATAATTGGCTAAATAGAAATACTATTAAAGGGTTTAAACTACAGTTTTGGGCTCTTATCAAGTAGCCATCTAAAAAATAGTAATAATCATGACCAGCTAGATGCTCGAGCATCTGATCTATAAAAGGTAAAGGAAAGTGATCTTTTCGTGTCATGACATTTAAACGTCTGTAGTGAATACATATCCTCCACTTCATAGGAACTCATGTGGAAACATATTCACCAGCAGCATTACGCACAATGGTAACCCCCGATTTCTTAGGAACTACGTGAATGGGGCTTACCCATTCGCTATCAGAGATGGGATATATGATACCCGCATCGAGTAACCATAAGACTTCTTCCCTAACCACCACTGTCATGGTAGGGTTCAAGCGACGCTGAGGTTCACGTGAAGTCTTCGCATTATCTTCCAAATGTATGCGATATGTGCATACACTAAGGTCAATCCCCTTAATGTCATCTAGGGACCAACCAGATCGCGAAGTGATGTTCCCTAATCACCCTAATCAAATGTGCCTCTTCATCAGCAGGCAACTGAGAAGATATGATCACTGGATCAAGCTGGATATATTTCAACTCAGCAGGAAAATGTTTAAGCACAGTGGTGGGAGGAATAGGTAGAAAGGCTTCCGGAGGGTCTTCGTCTTGAGTAGTAAAGACTTGTTTAGGTAATGTCTTCAAACTCGGAAGATGGAGCTATAGAAGGATCTAAGATAGGAGTAGACTTGAAAAGGGCATTGACTTCCTCTATGTAGGAGTCATCGTCGAACTCGGAACTTCCGAAAGAACGGAATTTATGCATCTGATTTTCTTGAAACGTCTTGTTGAAATAATCTTGAGCTAATCTCTCGATCATGCTAACTTCTCCATCGATAGTCATATCTAGTAACTGTTTCATCATTTTGAAAATATTCACCTCAACAAAAAGGTGTCCAAAGGACATGGACATCGAACCCTCGTGACAGTTTATTAGCGCGTTGGCAGTTGCCAAGAAGAGACGCCCTAAGATGATTGTTACAGAGTCGTTAGAGACTTCTGTGTCGAGGATAACAAAGTCGGCTGGGTAGTAAAAATCTTAAACTTTAACCAGCACATTTTTAACAACACCTTTAGGATACTTAATAGAACGGTCAGCTAATTGCAACGTCATTTTAGTTGGTTGCATCTCTTGTAGACCTATTTGTTTATATAGATAATAAGGTAGTAAGTTAACACTCGCCCCCAGGTCTAATAGAGTAGTTGTCGTGTGAGTGTTCCCTAAGGTGCATTATACAGTAGGATGACTAGGGTCCTTGTACTTAATGATTCCATTATGCTTAGATAGAGTAGAAAACTATTCAGTTAAAAAGGCGTCTTTTGGAATGTTTGTTTTCCGCCTAGTAGTGCACAACTCTTTTAGAAACTTAGCATGTTGGGGTAATTTTTTAATAGCTTCAAGAAAAGGCAGGTTTATCATTAGATTTTTAAAAACTTCCCTAATCTCATCAAAATTTATATCCTTATTTAACATGGCTAGTCTCTGGGGAAACGGTGGTTTCTCTATATATTTAGCATATGGGTCAATAGGAATTTTAACCTCGGCCGCTTTTTTCTTGTGTTGTGGTTTAACTGGTACGTCTACAGGGGTAGGATCTTCAGTTTCTATTTCAGTATCTAGTAAATTCTCATTTTCTATGACCACTGGTGGTGTATCAATGGGCATAGTTATAGTGTTATCAACCACTCTGCCAGAATGGAGAGTGGTGATGGCATTTAACTCACGTACGTTTAAATTTGCGTTACTAGTATTACCGGTTACTTCAAAGGCTGTGTTTGGCATTTTAGGATTAGGTATAACTTGACCTGGAAACACACCTTTTGGTTGGGCTTTATCTTGGGTTAACTGTTGTATGGATTGTTGAATAAATTGTAGAATTTGTTGTTGAGCTTGCATGTAGGCATTGAAATGATCCGGTTGCGAAGGTGTAGTGGCCATAGGTGGTGTGACAGGAACTATCTCACGTTGATTATTAACGGGTGGGTTGTGATAGTTGTTATTAACCGGGATGATACCTCTATTATTATTATTATTATAATAATTACCTGGTCTTTGTCCTTATCTTGGTGGAGCTAGGTTATAGTTGTTTGCTGGCCTAACATTTTGAATATTAAACCCGGAGGTGTAACTGGTTGATTATTTCGCCAACTGAAGTTGGGATTTTGTCTCCAAGGTGCATTAGAAATAGGAAGGCTATTTAACAAGCAAATATTATATGGTTGTGCGGGTGATTGTTCATAGACAAGAGGACAATAGGAGTCGGTATGTTCAAGACTAAAATAGAAATTACATGGAAGAGAGTTAATGTTCATGACAGGAGTAGGCTTATGTTGAATAGAAATGGCTTCTACCCTTTTTGTGAGGGATTCGATTAGAGTTCTAAGCTCGGGATCAGATTTAACCTCAAACATACTGGCAGCCTTGGCTGTGGAAGAAGAAGAAGTAGCAGAAGCACGGGATGTCGTTACCCCCCCTCCCCCCAGTTATTTTTACGTTTGGATTGATCTTCTAAAAACTTATAAGCCTCTAAGGCTCCTTTACTAAATAAACTACCCACATTCATTATATCAAGAACCTCCTTATGATGATGTGAAAGCCTCTTGAAAAAGACACGAACAAGTGTGTCTTTCGCAAGGTTATGATGTGGACACTCTTAATTTCTATTGGACTCTTTGATTTCCTTGATTCTAGTGTATCCTTTTTAGCCATATTCTTGAAAATTGGCCAAGAGTCAATTACATGCATGTCATATTGATTGATGTTGGTTTAAGTTAGATGGTCTGTAAGATATTTGTGCAGTAAAGATTTGTTCTTGACAATAACAAAATACGAGAATTGAATTATTAGTATCTAGTTCCTAGGTTTAAGTTAGATGCATACATATTTGTGTAAGGTAAATAGTTTGATGATTATAGAACGGTGGAGAGAAACCATACCTTTAAGCAGTCAATCAATAGACCAATACAATGTAGATGAATTAACTTGGAGGATAGAAAAGTTATAAGAAACAACTTTTCCATAATTCCTTTTATATAGACTATTTTGTTTGTTGTTAGAATATGGTTTTCTATTTTGATTTGTAATATGTTTATAAATTGATTTGGATTTCTGTCCACAGTCAATTCTTATACCTATCTAAATAGGACTCTTACATATGCTACAGAATAGGAAAGTTGCAGAGTATGGGCACTGTCTTTAATTATTTGGGCTGAATTCTAATACCTAACTAAATAGGACTCTTAAAGATGCCACAAAATAGGAAAGTTGCAGAGTATGGACACTGTCTTTAATTTATTTTGGCTGGACTATTTTATAATTTATTTGAGTGAGCTCAGAAAAAGCAATGACTGTGAATGGGGGAGCAGAAATGGTTTGTCAGGTTTATTTGCACAAAAAAAAACTTGCTGAATCCTTACATTTATCAAATGATTAGGGAGATAATCAAGTTCAAGGATGATGTATTCATGTGAGTGATAGTATAAATTGTATTATCGTTGGTTTTTTTCCCTTTGCTGTGTAAGCAGGGATTAAGAAAATAGTGTGTTTTCATCTCATTTATATGAGTCACATACTCACATATTGCTTAAATTTTCCCAAATCACGCTAGAATTCTTCTTTAACGACAACTTTGCTAAACTGTTGAGTATTAAATATGGGTTTATGCATCATTTACTAAAAGTAGCATTTTCATATGTGAGCAGGTACATTGAAGATCTTGAGGGCAACCCTAAAATTGATCGCAATGAAACATTAGGACGTTTCATTAAGTCTCACGATTATTCTGAATTATTTCAGAAGGCTTATATTGTAAGATCTCTTGATGCATTGCAATCTTTCAGGTTTCAAAGTTTTCAGTGGCACTGGACATTTTGTGTTACTTTACCATATCAGTTTGTGTCTAATGAATAGTTTCCAATGTGTGCATCAATATGGTCTTCCCCTTCAGAAGGAGTGATGGGCTTTTCAACTTATTCCATTCTTTCATTTTGCCGTAACCACCACTTGGTTTAGGTATATTTTCTTGGAAGTCACAATCATTAGGAATCATTCCTTTGCATTTTTAAGATAGGTTTCATATAGGCTATTTCGGTTTGATTCCATCAAAAAATATGTGTCTTAAATTATGCAGACCTTATAGTGAGAAATAAAAGTTGTAACTATAAAACAAAGAAAGTTTTACTAAGGTAATCAACTTAATTTATTCTATTTAAGTTAGCAATAGAAATATAAAATATATAATGTTTAAAATTGAGTAAAAAAAATAATCTTGAGAATATATATATGTCTTCCAATGCCTTCAGCTTTGACATTATTATCTCCTGTGTGCACAATAGAAAGAATGTATTATAATCTAGTTAGATATAAAAATAAAACCAAAATATGTATGCGAGTGCAATTGGTTGTAATAGATTTGTGTTTGATAATCTTACCATGTGATTGAGCTGTGTTGCTTGTTGTCCTTCAATTTCCATGTGTAGCCATTGTGAAATTTATTCTGAAAAGTTCGATAATAACATTTGGCCAGTGATATTAAATATATATTAATAGATTAAGAGATGATGTGTTCGGATCATGTCTAGTTGACATACCTGTTGGTAGATTGTTGAAAACCTCATGCTAAACAATGTTCTCTGTATGACCGTATGGTTTATTTTCTTTGTTGTCTATCAATATCTTTAATCCTTCTCATGATGTGGTACGGGAAACAACAACATACGTCCATGGCTGAAAACGGGTGTAGGAAGGTAGATTCCAACATGTTTTAGAGTTTGACCCTGGCTCTTGTTGATTGTCATCGCAAAGCAAATTTTTACAGGAAATTGTCGTCGTCTTAGAATGAAAGGCCATTTCGATTTGTTTGTTTGATGATCCAATGGATGGGAACCCTTTTTCCAATATTCCTTTTGTTATAATTTGTGCCTCGATAACCCTTTCTCCTAGTTTTGTGACGATGAGCCTTGTGCCATTGCACATGCCCATACTCAGGTTTGTGTTTCTAAGGAGCATAATGGGTACACCACGCTTCAGCTTGAGTTCATGATTTGGAATCCCAAACAACTCTATCATATTTAGGAACCCTGTCGGATACAAAATATCTTGATTTTGAATATTTCCACACATTGGGCTTATTGAGTCCGCACTCAAGTATTTTTTTAGAGTCCCCATCCAATGTCGAAAGGATGAATGAGTTAACTTTGTCGACACAATCATTTATTGGTGTCAAAATGCATCTGTCTCTCAAGTATTCCAACTTCGTATAGTTGTTCTCAATGTTAGGGTAGATGCTAGACACAATTTCTTTATTGTCGTTCTTTCTAGGCAGAATGAGAAGATCTTCTGGGATTTTTATCGAAGTTAGCTCTTAGTTACTATTAAGAGCAATTGTAGGCAACTTTATTCCTTCTCCTAAATCAAGGACCCACTTGCTGCATTTGGATATGGACTCAACCATTTCTGTATCAAGGTATTAATATTCGTCTCTAAGTCGCATATTTTTTGTCATTAGATAAACATCGCATTGGTCCCACAAATGAGATCTGTTTAGTGAAGCATAGACCACTTGTTCTCTTTTTCCTTTTGCGATAACAGGTATAGTTTATCTGAAATCTCCTTGCTCCCAAGAGTAATGTTTTTCCTCCAAAGACTTTTGTATTGGACTGTGGATCTTTAAATCGCATCAAATATCTCAAGGTTTTGTCCACTGCTTCAAAAGCGTCTTTATGATTTATTGGTGCCTCATCCTACACAATAAGATCTGCTTCACATATGAGTTCAACCAAGTGGCTGCCTTGGCTGATGTTGCAACATGAGTATTCATCAATGTCTATAGGAATTTTCAATCTGGAATGTGCAGTTTTTCCTCCAGGCATTAATAGAGGTGCTATACCTGAAAAAGCTATTGCCAGCACAATTTTCCCCTGTGATCTCAATCTCGCTAGGATTGTGTTCCAAAGGAGTGTTTTCCCAATTCCTCCGCTGCCATACACAAAATATAGGCCTCCTAGTTTTTTCTCCACCGCGTTGATAACTATGTCGAAAACTCTCATTTGCTCACTGCTTAGCTCTTTGTGATGCTCGGAGAACTCTTTGTCAAGGGCTACCCTATCGTAGCACAACTTTTCTTGAAGCAATATGTTACCTTTACCAACATCAGACTCTTTAGACATGTCAGGAATTAGTTTTTCTGAAAAGTCTTTGAGTTTTTTTTATTGTACTTGTTTAGTAATCTCTCAATCTTGCAAAGTGCACGATTTTTAATTTCCTCATCAGTGAGTGTCAGTTCATCATTCATGAATCTGTTTCTTTCTTCGAAAAGAATGTCCTCATAAAGTAATTTCCAATTTTTGTTCCATAGTTCCAAAGGATCGGTTATCTCGCAGTACATCAAAAGAGTGACGAACATTTGCCGCAATGTTTTTGGTAATGTTGAAATTGCTATTTCTTTGATTGTTTCATGCCATCCACCATTGTCTTCCAACAGTCCTAGTGCGAGGCACGCTGACTTGTAGGTCGGATGCACTTTTCCATTAACTGTTCTTACCTCTTTAAAGTTCGTTGGACCCTTCACTATGTTAAGAAGTAGACAAAGATAAAACCGGTCACCTGTTGCCGGTGGGGTATAGTATATCCTGCCTATAGTTCTTCCTGATTTCCTTCTTGTCCATTTCTTGTCATTGTTTGCATTCCATACCCATTTTGTAGGAAATTCAGCAAATGTCAATTGCCTCATCTTCGTTCTCCGCATTCGTCTTCATCCACTCGGTGAATTGAGTGTCATGCACTCCACTCCTATTTGCCACATCAGGTATATGATAGGCTGTTGGTTTTCCAAGTGGAATAATGAAAGACGTTCGACTACCGGTAGAAGAAAATTTCACATATTTTTTTCCTTTTCTCCTGTTGCCCACATTTTTTCTCAACTTCTTTCCAATTGCAAACCCAGAAGTTCCTTCATAAGAATCAAGAAGATTTCTTGGAACACAACTTAAGCTACCTGTGCATCGAGTTACAAGTTTTACGGCATGTGGTGGTGATGCTGTAGATGAAGTAATTCCCAATTTACTAGGACATGAATTATTATGCAATGAATTTACTCTGTTTGAAGAAGGAGAGTTTGGGTTCGCAACAGGAGTACACTCATCAGAACAAAGTTGTCCCCTCCTCTCATTCTGAGCCATGAATCTTTTCAACAACCAGGGTTGAAGTTATCAGCACTAAGCTCATAATAACCACATCTTTGATCATTATTATGTGTACACCAAATTACTTCAACTCCATCTGGTAGGTCAGCCAACACTCCTTGTGTTTTCAGAATAAGTGAAAGAGTTGTAATAGTCTTCCCTAAACCAGGTTCATCACAAAACATTCCCCCGTGAAAGTCTACAATGGTTGGAGTAATACCAGTCATTACTTCACCAGAAACAGCGTGTATAAAAAAATTGAATCCGTCCTCAGTTGAAAAATCCATATAAAAAGGATGTGCTAATACTTCAGCATTTCGCTCATGTCTTAGCATCCAGTCAACTGCTCCCTGTTGGTGAGGAAATAACTTAAGCTTCATACACATCACGATAGATTCAGACAAAGACCTTAGATGGTGGAAAATGGTTGATAATCTAAATAAATCCATTGGGCCAAGTGTAGTTAGAACATTCATCAGTGTATCATCTGTAAGGTCCCAAATGCCAGAACTAAGAGAGACGCCCTCTTGTCTTATTCTTGTCTAAAGGAATTTCCCCTCCTTCACAACACCAGGTAAATGCTTACAAATTTCATGAAGCTCGAATAGCCTCTTCTTACAAGATCAAGTCACACTGTGATGAATTATTTTACATTCAAGAACATGACAATCAGAATGGTTCCATATGCTCTGATCATCTTCATGCATCAATTTAAAATATTTTTCACTGTTAGACAGTATCACTTTTGTCTGATCCCAGTTGCAATTGCATATACACATTACTCACTGGTGCAAGGAGGGCAAACTTGACCAAGTATCTAATGAGGGGACATAATATTACAGTCTCACACCATAAGGAAGGGGGGGTGGTTCTCTATGCTAGATAATGTGTCAAATTTTGGTATTGGAATGAAAATACTAAAGAAAAATAATTTGATCAGCTGATCCATTTTTAACTTTTCAGAACAACAAGATGTAAGATTTTACTGCTTTATAAACTTGCATACACGTACTTATGGTACTTAAATTGATGGTTTCCACGCCTTAAGATACCATCTAAGTAACATGGACCTGATGGACACTGCATATCGTTAAAAAAAATCTGAGTCTGACACACGGACACTTGTGCATACCATTTCAAATTAGGGTTTCTTCTATACCCAAAAAGACTACAAAAAAATTTATTAACACGGATACAACTCCATGATACTACCTAAAATCATCAAAAAAAGTCACCCACGGAATATATATTCTTGAATAAATGCAACTATAGAATGAAAAAAATAAAATAAACAATACCTCAAATGCCTAAACAACGAAGCAGCAACCGCCTTGGATTTAGGAAACTACCACCCACTCCACAAAGCAAGCGGCAAATAAACATCAACCAACAAAACAACTCTCCCATTCCCATTCCCATTACCATCACCACGACTCGAAACAGAAACAAGTCTAGCAACAATCTCAATACACTTGTTCATTTTCAAATCCCATAGTTGTTACACCACACTCATTTTCTCATCAACCACTCCATATCTCCCCCTCTTCTTCTTCTTCTTCGAAACCCCACTTTCCAAAACCTTCATCTTCCCTAAACTAGTACCTAAAACCTCACTAGTAGTACCTTCCTCAAATTCGAAATGATCATTTCTGTTGTTATATGAATCATAGAGAGGACTACATTTTCTTCTGTTCGAAACGCTAAGTCATCAGTGTTGTTTAAGTAACAGAAAGTACCGAAGGCTAAGGATTGTGAAACATTGTTGTTGTTGTTATGAAGAGAATTTGATGAGAGAATGATGTGTAAAAATCCACATAGCTTGTGGTTTTGTTGTATAGATTCTTTTTCTGTTATGGAAGAATTTTGCATAATTCGGTTTTGGGTAATTTTTTAGGGTTTCGTGTGATCCTCAAAGATTAATCCAATTTTTAGATTCGCAAAGCAAAATACGGGAGGATTTTGAGGTGGGACCCACTAAGATAGGATTAATATTTTTTTTTTATTTTAGTTTCGTGGCCAGGTATGACAAAAGGCTACAAAGTTAGCATGATTCTAAGAAAACATCTTCAAGTCTGTGCGTACATTTTGGATGAGATAACACCATGTCTCGAGCCTAAAAGCATTTCCAGTTGGACAACTATTGTGACCTCACTATCTTAGAGTAGGTGGTAGGTGGTAGTATCACCTCCAAATTTCTCCAAATTTGCTTTTAAAACTCCGAATTTCGCGGAAATCCAACTCTAGGTGAAAACAAATCCGGTAGTATCACCTAGAGATGCTCTTAACTACTTTAAAAATTCCAACTCCCACCTACAGTACTGCAAAAAAAAATATATGTTGCGACGATTTCCCCCCTAATTGTTTTAATTTAATGATTGTTTCTCCCTGATTTTCTTTTTGCCTTTCTATTAATCATTAAGTTTCAGTGATTTCAGATGCGTGTGTGCATCAAACTAGTTTAAATAACGACTCACATTTGGCATCGATACAATACTCTTATTTTTTTTTTTAAAAAATAAAATATTTCATCCCGTTAATTAAAGACCAAAGGATGCCTCCAACCCTCCCAAGAACTTGTTTGGTTTTCACTTTCCAGTAATATCTCGATATGTATCAAAATTTTGAGAATCCCGACAATACATTATGGTTTGGCCCTTTGGGATGGGTCCAATATGGATAGATTTGGGGCCCCGACAATTTATTATGGTTTGGGGCTTTGGAATGGGTCCAATATAGATAGATTTGGGGCCCCGACAATACATTATGATTGGTCAACAGATTGAGAAAGGGGCTATCTATATAAGAAAGAAGAGTGGTGTCGGACCAACCACCCCAATCCCTAATATTTGGATCCTTTGGCTTTTGTTTATGACGTGGAGCATCCAAAAGTGCTAATGGTCCTAAGGGGGGTGTGCCGATAGCATAGTTAGCAATTTGTAATGCGGTAAAAATTCGATATGGAAAATATTCGAATAAAATTCGAGCTTCGATAAGAATTCGTTTTTTCAATTCGGATTAAAAAAAACGAAAACGGCAAAAGTTCGGGTTTGTAAGTAATTCGAGTATAATACGAAGCTAAAAATAAAAAATATGAAAAAAATTAACATCATACTTAGTAGACTTATAGTAAAAATACAAATAATTCGAGAATTAATGATTTTTTGCCAAATTAAGTAATTATTCCGTATCATTGAAAAATACGACCTTTTTAAACATTTTCCAAATTGAGGACGTCTAGGGTGCGTCGGGTGCACCCAAATTTCGCATGCACATGATTTTTAGCCACATATTTTGAAGGATAAAACCGAAATAACCGGGCGAAGAAGTTTCAATTGGGTCACTAAGCTACCCATTAAACCACTAGTTGTAGCATACTGTAGTTAAACTACTACATATAGCATATATGTTAGTATCGAACAATAAATGACATATTGAATCTAGTGAACGAGATTAGGCACAGCTGGAAGAGGAGATAGTGTTGATGGAAAATTATGTGGGACAATTGGAGCTTCAGGAAGCACCTGTGACCTATTAGCTCGAGACATAGTTGCATGTGGCCTTTTGAAAGGTGCGGTGAAGTGTTGGGGTTTATACCAATACCAATCGATTTCCCCACTACACAAATAACTTGTATTTGAATACAATTCAACTCCAGACAAATTTCTAAATATCAACAACAACCTATGCTAACATGCCCAACTCGCTAAACAACTATTAACAACAAATAATAATGTAAAGCAGAATTAAAGGCATACCACAACACAAAGATATACCGTGGTTCTGCCAATGATATCTACTTCCACAAGAGCTAGTCCTTTTATAAAGTGGGAAGGAATATTATAATCTCTCCTTTCAGTCTCTCACCTTACTAGATCACTCTTATCATTTTATAGGGTTGTCTCTCTGTAAAAATTATCTCTCAATCTTGATAGCTTTCAAGATTGGATTTTCTCTGACTTTTGTGTTGTCTTTTGTGTGTTTGGTTTTGCCAAAAACCCAAACTTATGATGCAAAAATCGTGGTTCCGCAAAAATAGAATCCTACCAAAATAGGCACGTGCACGTGGCGCGCTCAGAATTGTACTACAACGGCGTAGGGTGCGCTCTTGCCTTGGACGATATCCAGGCGCTTGAGCGCTGGGTGCGCTCCAGATTTGCCTATGGAGGGCGCGGGGTGCGCTCATGCCTTGGACGATGTCCAGGCTCTTGAGCGCAGGGTGCGCTTCAGAATGGCTTGTGTAGGGCGCGGGGCACGCTCTGTCTTCTCCACACAAGCTGAAAATGAATTTCTCTCCTCTTCTCATGTGAGGGATAAGTCTAACATGAAGCACTGTGTTGACTATTGTAGAGAGTGCAGGGCACTCGTTGTCCTTCCTCTATAGAAGCAAAACTTTCGTGCAAAGTATTAGGAAACCCCGTTACTTGCTTGTGGCACTCAAACCATGTCCTATATAAACCCAAGATTAGGTACTTCAGTAATATGATAGTCTTACTCACATAGTCAATAATATGGTACTCAAAGTTACATATACTTCAATAGTATGATACTATAAATCACATATTCCATAATATGATACTATTCATTACATATATTGCAGGAATATGATACTATAAAGCCCATAATACTTCAATAATATAACACTCTTAGTCACAAATTCAATAATATGATACTCTAAGTTACATATACTTCAATAGTATGATACTATTAATCCCATATTCAATAATATGATACTAGTAGTTTCATATATTTCAGGAATATGATACTATCAATCGCATAATACTTCAATAATATGCTACACTTAGTCACATTTTCCATAATATGATACTCGAAGTTACATATAATTCAATAGTATGATACTCTGAGTTTGATATACATTTAAGTGCTACAAAACAGGTGTTGAGATTGCATTTAATCATATGATAAAAGTTTGTGTTTAATCATATGATAAAACCATTGTATCTCAAACTATTTTTCCTAAAAATTCGACATACTACCTGAGATTGCGTCTAGTTAGTGCAACTTTGTTTTGTATGTCATTACATTATGGATTCCAAATAGTAAAGAATATTTATGTTAAAAAGAGAGTTATGGAGTTCTGACAGGTTATTTTCATACTTGTCATGTGTTCACAGTGTAAACGTGTTACATCAGATTGTATCTTAACTGCTAGCATGGCTGAACAGACATAACAAAATGGGCTATTACCGAAAAAGTTATAGCAAAATGAGCAAAAAGACACAGATAAGTGCTTCAGTTTAAAAAAGTTGTCAAGCGCTTGTCGAGTGCTTCAGATACATACATCGTGAGCATTATAGAGTTGCAATCATAAAAATGTTAGGTTACATCTTACCAAGTTAAAACTTGCAATCAGAAAAAGAGAGAAAAATGTTAGAATACATCTTACAAGGAACCATCTTACAAAGCTATAACTGTGCAGAAGTTCAAAGTTGAACTTTGCATTACACATTACATTTTTCAATTTATTTTTAGGTTTGAGAATTCAGACAGAGTCATTTTTAGTGTAACAATGGGTTCCGCAGTCAAAGTGGTTGTTTTCTTTCTTGATGCCATCTTCACTACATCACGAAGCCATTGAAATCCCTGGCAGCTCTTGCATTTCAAATACCTTTCTCTAACATTTAATCCATACTTGGTAGTCTTAATAGTCCTCCTCCCCTTACAGTCTTTTGTATTGCATTCACAGTTTACCCTAGGGCACTCGTTCATCCAATGGCCTGGCTTACCACACTTAAAGCATTCGTTTGTTGATGAGCTTGATCCAGAAAGTTGATTAGAAATAGCTTCATCTAACCATTGCAAATAACTTCGACATGAATCATACTGACACTTCAAGTACTTCCTTCCTGGATTGCTTGTTGTTTGCGATTTGCCCAACAATCGGATCCCATCACATGTAGCTTCTTTACAGTGAGAGTACATAAATTGGCACTCAATAGCGGAGTGTCCAAGTTGATCACATACCTAACATTCAACCTGTGGTGAACAAAACATGTACTTCTCAATTTGAAACTCATGAAGATAGCGACAATGAACAAATGTCTCGATCAGCAACTAATGCAGAAATTAAACTTCTTAATAGGCTACTTCAGACCAATAGCTCAACCAAGTTCAATTATTCAAGAATTAGTAATCCATGAAGGAAGGAAATCCTTCACACAACCAACAAATTTTTTCATGCTCTTTATACTTGATAAATTAAAATTTATCTCTCTTAACATTTCAAAGATCAAATTCTTCGTGCTCTTTATACTTCATAAAATTCTAAGTGAAGAATGACACTCAATAACTCAAAATTTTCTCTTATTTATCCCTAAAACTTAAACTTAATCAAACTCATGAATTTAAAGGGAAATTACCTTCATTTTTGCAAAATTAACGTGCTCTTATGTTTGCTTCGTGCTTCTTATGCTTGATTGGATCTTATGCAGTAGCAATAACTGAGATTTTTTTTTTTTAAAAAAAAGGTAAAAACCCTAAACCCTAACCCTAGATGTTTATATAAGAGAAAGGTAAAAGGAGGGATGGGTTATATTGTTGGAGCATACGGAGGGAGCAAATGCATTGACTAACTTATATTAAAACAGTAGATGTAGCATACTCCAATTAAGCCACTAGATATAGCATACTACTATTAAATTACTATCTGTAACATACTCCTATTAAACTACTATCTGTAGCATACTCCCATTAAATCACTATATTGGATTTAATAAGTATTGCGAGCGATGGAAAAGTGGTAGAGCTATATTGGAATAAGAGTATTTTCTAATGCGTACATCATAATGAAATATGCATGTCGACGATAATTTGAACGTGAAAACGTAGCCGTAATTTGAATGTGAACACTCAAGTACCACACATACCTGTAATTTGAATGTGAACACTTAAGTACCAAATATATTCATAATTTCATTTAAAAACATAGTCATGATTCAAAAACCAAACCGCAATGTTTAGGCATTGAAACACAAACTTAAACACTTAAGTGCAACCCAAGAGTGAAACACCAAACTACGTTACAACCAGTCAACCACAATTCTCATATACTATTTATTGTATCATAGACACATGTTATAATGATTGAAAGAAGATGAGGCCTTCTCACATTGTGTTTTTCTGCATTTTGATTTACATTTATTTTCATAATTACTTGTCCTACTTTCTACTATAAGAGGCCCTAGTATATATGCTATTATTTGATACTAGGACTACCAAATGGCATTGCATGTAGTAGTCTAATTACAATTTAGTAGAAAGTCCATTCTCTTTTCTCTTATTTTATGGTTGTCTCCATCAAATGAAGTCCAAATGTATGTTAATTACCAATAAGAAAAGAAAACAATACAATTTTACAATTTGATATTATGAAAGTCAGCTATACAATACATAATATTTATGTTCTACCTAATCTAACATGAGCAAAATACTTATGCTGTCATTTTCTTTTCATGTGCAGAGTACTTATGTTGTACCTAATCTAACTTGAGCAGCCATCTAACTTCTTTAAAAAAATAAAGTAAATCAAAATAAAAAACAAAAGCTCCATCAATAAACATGCCCCAAATCTGAAACAATTATATACCTAAGATACGTGACTTTTCTAGATATTTTTTTGGCAGAGTCTCCTCTATATTTTCAACATTTCATAAATATAAAAGATCTGTCATAACCTGAAAATTAAAACAATGTACTTCTCAGTCATTAACCCAACTACTTAACCGTCTCAATGAATGCCAGAGAAGTTAAATAACCGGTTGACAAAAATGAGATCACTTCAATAGAAAGACTTAGTACGCCAAAGAACTTAAATGTCTCGACTAGTTACAGATCATCCAAGCACCTCGTACAAAGCCATTACTGAAAACACAAATTAAATATATATACGTGGTGCGATAGCTATCAAAAGGTTTACATCATTAACAAATGGTACTTACTATACAACTTTCTAAAAGAGAAACAAAAGAGGTCCAAAGATAATACCTAGGGACATTCTGAGTTCTTATGGTACTTACATCAGAACCCTCCAATTGGTTTGTATAACACACATATTCTGGATACTAAAAAGCATACTCCATCTAAGAACTAATACACGATATCCAACCTGCGACATTACAATTGATATGTCAAAAGTAACCTCTAACAAAAATAAAAAGTTTCCTGTTTTTACCTAGAACTCTACCCCACATTACCTACAATGGTACCACACCAACTATCCAACATTGCACCTCCATTACACAACTTACACAGATATGGACATAAGTTATAAAGTTGTATCATCTAAAAACAAGTTTTATTCCCAAGCTTAGCAACCTAGCTCTCATTCCTGTAACAACTGCCTCTTTGACCTAGTTACTCTGACAAGTGCTTGTTCTTTTACATCCTGCTGACTGCATGCTTTGCTTCCTCCCAGATCTTGGTACCCGGTTCACGGATTTCAGCACTACTCATTGGTCGAGAGACAAATGGAAGCATAGCACCTAAGGAAGCAAGACATGGAGGCATAGTCAAAGACCTAATGTGAACTAGTATAATGTGCTATACAGCTGAAGCTAGGTCGTACAAGAACAATCTTACATAAAGAATTACAAACTATTCTTAATGGCTTGAAATTGTGTATACTACCAGATAGGTTATAAGAAGATAGAGATTGCAACTGACTCGAGATTCTTAACAAGAAAGAAACCATGCCATGGTCTGTTAAAAATGAGGCGATAGAGATTTGGGAGTTAATGCAACGGCTTAGCCAAGTGAAGGTTGTTAATTTTTTTTAAAAAAAAGTCTAATAGAGCGGTGACTTGACTTTTCCCTAAAAGGGGGTCCGAGAAGGGAAAGATAGATCTTACATGTAGTAATATTGTTTATGTAGGAAATAGAAATAGGTTGTTATTAGCACGAAAACATAAAATATTCATTAAGTGTTAGTAAAGTTTCACCAAGTTGTGTCGGCAATGCATTTGTCTCCTTCGAAGTCTTCTTTTTCTGCGGGTATTTTCTCTGATACTTTCGGTATTCCATGGTGACGTTGTAATCAGGTTGGAGGAGCTCTGAAAATATTTTGAATTCATGTCATTACCACTTGCAATAATAAGATGCTTCAGAGTAGTGTGGCTTATAAAAGCCCCACGCCGTGACGATAACAATCTCATTAGGAAATTTAAAATTAATATTGGTTAGACAAACCACGGAGTGACATCAAATGAAGAATGTCCGGTCGCCTAAATAGTGAGCAAGTTTTATTTGGGAGGCCAGCTTTAATTGCTTGGATTTCTCTCTATTTGTCCATATCTGGCTCCTTCTTCACTGGACCAACTAGATAGGGAAATAATAAACATTTTAGACGATAAGTCCTCAAGTCCTTATACCTTATAAAAATTTTTGGAAAAATTTAACTTTCATGATACACAAATAGATAAGGATGATAAGACACTATCGACTTACCATCCATTCCACAATCCCTGGTGCTTTCCACAGTAGTCACATCAGGAGGTGGACTTTGTGGATGACAACCTGTTGAACCTACTGCCTCATCGACGGAGATTGGAGCTGCTTGATCGATCGTCTCGGACCGCTTTTTCACCAGAACATCTATATATGCCACAAAATGATATATATTAAAAAGACAGATAAAATGGGGATATATAAAACATCTTCTATTTAAAGAAATTCACACTCTATAAAGCAATAACCTCTATTTTAACATTCTCTACACAATCTTAGACCATCACTTAATTTACTCTCCATAATTGGTCCATGTAAAGACAAGAGCAGGAGTACTTCTGTTTTTTTATTTATCAAGGCAAATTCAAACTTTGAAGATGGTAATAAAAACACATTAAAGTTGCTACGACGAATAGACTTCCTTCTCCTCTCTCCAGTGCACCTTCCATGTCCACAGAAGTAGGGAGTGCCTCTGTGTTGCGCAAAAGGCAAACACGACCAGGGTCCAGGAGTGAAGAGTGACGACACCCTACTTCATTGGAAAACCCTATTTGTCACACCCTCCCATGATTTTGAACACATAACCCCTGAACTCCTCGCCAAGAGCATCTCCATTAACTTATAGTGAAATTGTCTTTTCATAATTATAATTGTAATTGTTTATTGATTTTAATTATTATACACATACATTACTTTATAATATAATAAAATGCGGGAAACACGTTGCTCAATACTTGTTCTCGGTCACTTTTAGTGGATTCTTAGCTTCGGCATAGCACCAACCTTGGATAACATGTAAAAGCCTCAAAGGTGTTCCTATGTCACGAGAAACAGCATCCAACACGCCCTATATTATTTTTCCAAACTCATTTTCAATGGAGTTATTATGCACACAACCAAGTTTTGAATTTTTAATAGAGCCAAGATTAGGTGATCATAAGATTGTAGAAACTACATAATCCTCTACAAAACATGCACATCACATGAAATGAAAATGAAAATATCGAAGACCTGTTTGGTGAAGAAACTACGTATATATTCCATTCCAAACATTCCCAAAATTTTACCACTATAACCCAAGTGCATGAGCATGGATCACAATCTAAAGCATGGTTTAATCCTAGTTACAAAAGCAGTTTCCAACTTGCCACCACAGAATGAGCATGGTTTAATCCTAGGAACATAAAAACGTAGGGCATACAAATTGCTTTGTGCTATAAGATGTGGGACCCTATCAGGATCATTGGCCACAAATCCACCCCTACAAATCTCTGGCTATAATATTAAGGCTACTTTGCTGTCCCTTGTAAGACCAACCACATTCTTCTATATATCCGAGTGCTAGACAAGTCTTCAGCCTTTTTTATTTTCTTATGGCTATCAGCTCCATTTTCAACTGTTAAGGCCATGATCGAGCTGCCAAGCAACACCCTGCTTGTCTATCATGATCCCTGAGTAATGAACTTAGGCCCTGGCACTCGTCCTCGTAAGACTGCCCATGAGTTTTAAGTTTTATAGTTGACCTCTCCGGAGGTGTCAACAAGAGACGCTTTGGCATCCAAAGAAGCAATGGTGAGCTAAAACCCCGGATTCCATAATGGCATAAAAATAAGACTCTAAGGGCTTTCAGGCTTAGCATCTGAACAAAGACACGACTCGTATTCTTTTATGTTTTCAGTTAGTATTTTGTTTTTTCGGAATCAGAGGAGCAGCCAAAGGGGCACCTATTTGCATCTGAAAAGCGGTAGAGTCCTCCCCTTGCTTTCGGATTAGGAAAAGACTCTAACCTCACCATCTAAAAATTCAAGAAAAGTATACCATATCAAACGAAGACTGATAGATTCCAGATTGAGCATCGCTTTCGGCAGCCTACAGAAAGCTAGAGTCATGGACGAAGATGAGACACTTTCCTGATTACCCTTTTCCACCAATTGATACAAGACCTTTGTCTTAACACCAGAAATGCTTTTACCAAAGGGAAGAAGGTTCGAAGGGCTTTTTGTCCCGTCTCCGCCCAAATCACTTCATCACTAGTTGCAATAATGAATGTTAATGGCCTTTTTCCCGTGAAATTGAATGTAGTAAATATTTTCTTACATAAAGAAATATACGCCCCGATGTGGATGACATATAGATATTCTATGGGTCTATTTTCTTCTTTCTTTCTTATTCAATTGATAGTTTGTGATCGAGGGCGTATTAATCGAACACCAATATGAGATAGGTTGCGGCTATAGTCGAACTCCAACTAGGCCAATATATAATAAAACATGACCATAACTCTTTTTCTCTTTATATCATTCTATTATATATAAATAAAATATAGGGTAGGGCTTCCACTAATACTAAGATAAATACCTAAATTGGGAGGTTTCTTTTCTTCCTCTCTTATTAGTATTAATGCCTTTGCTCGGAGGCCTTCTTGCACCAGCTCTTATAGATAAAATACTATCTTAGTGTATGTCCAACGACAAAAGGGACCGATAGTAGTTGGAATCATCAACTTTATCGATCGCGGCCCTTTATGGGCACCACTCTATATCCAATTTTTACGAATCTAATAGCCAATCTTGAGGGAAACCCTGAGTGGGATCATTGCAAATGAACAAGGAACCTTCATAAAAGGTAGGCTGATTTATTATAATTCACCGTTTGGAGTCTTTTCACTTTTATGGAGAACCTACCATGTTAATCAAACGTCGACATGGCTATGCATACTGAAGTCGACCTTTTTAAAAATGAAGCGAGAAAAGAAATAGCCTTTTGTTTAACCTCCTGAGAAAATGGATCGAGCATGCATAGCTAATCAATCTATTGAACCCTTTTTTAAAGGGAGCAGGATTCATCCATGCGAATTAAGAGCTCAGGGCAGGGATGCCCGTTATCCCCGTAAGGAGTTAGTGGCTAAAATGTTGAGCAGAGCCCTCAAGAAAGAACAACAATATGGGAAACTTATGGGACTAAAAACGGGGATTTCGCGTAGGGCCCCCGATTTATTAATTTGTTGATGACACCGCTATCATAACGGACATCATAACGGACACTCGGGGAATTTATTATTATTATAGTAAATAAGATTCTATTTTTGAATGTTTCGGTACTGGATAGGGCATTTGATTAAGGATACTAAACCCTTGAGAGTCTGGATAAAAAAAGCCCTGTTTCCTAAGACTTTGTCGATAAAGCAGCTATAGAGCATAGTTAAATGCGGGTAGAACGTAATGTGCATCGAAAGCTGCGCCCGCCAAAGAGAAAGAGCTAATCCAAGTTTGTAAGGAGGTTGTAATTTCCTTCTGGCTTCCACCCTCGGATGAAAGAAGTGCACGGGTAGAGCAAGAACTATGAGCGGGTCGACCGGGGATGGGAGTTAGCTATGAGCTAGACTAGAGGGAAAGCTACAAATCTAAGAGCAATGCGCTAATCAACCTAGTAGGATCGGATAGGTAAATTAATTAATAAGGGGGTCTCAGGGCCTGGCGATGAAAGCTTTTCAAATTAATTAATTAATTAATCATTATGAACCTACTTTCTTCCATCACGGTAAGAAGCCCAAGCAAAGGAACTACATCGAAAGACAAAGCATTTCCCTTCCTCACTCAAAGACATAAGAAGAAAAGGATGATGGATAGGGAAAAAAAAAGCGTGTTAATCTTTTCTTTGGGTTCACTTCCAACTAAGGCTAAGGAACTTGGATAGTAAACCTGATAAAAAAAAGCCACCCTAGTGAGGTGCAATGCCGAAACTGTTACCAGTAAACCCTACAGAAGTTTAATGGGATCGAAAGTAGAGAACTAGTCCCTTGCCCGCTAGGGATTTGAGGGGGTCTATTAGCACAGGGACAGACCTGTTAGAAGAATCCCTACTTACATCCTTAAGAGGCTTAAAGATCTTGAAAAAGAACGAAAGTGAGGACGTGTCCAATCTCTTTGCGAGGAACCAAGCTTAAAAAGAATAAGGCAAAGACACTCTTTGTCCGAACGGGCTTAACCGGCTTTGATGACAAGATGCTTACGAATAGTACTACAAGGCTGATAGACAGCAAGACTAAAGAAAAGAGGGGATATGTAAGAACATATTAGTATGGATCCTAGGGAATCACGAACCAAGGGAGGAATCTCACAAGCCAATTCTCTTGAACATTGTCTTTACAGAAACTATCGCCCTAACTAGAGGACTTATATTGAACACAAACATGTGTATGCCATCCAAAAGCCCTTCCCATAGCAATTAGATTCTTTACTTCTCAATACTCAAGACTGTGCCCTGGAAATCTAACCCATACAAGAGCATGACTTTGAAATTGTTTATCACCAGAAAACTTAGGTGACCACTGATTTAATCTCAAAGATCGAAGTGCCTTGTTCCCAAACCCTATGTTAGTCACTTTCATCAGAAAATGTTTCCATGATATAGCCTCTACCGAGAGGGGTTACCAAACATTATTTTTGGGGTGCCCATAAAACCTTAGTGATGAACCCTTTAAATTTTGATATTTTGGAAGTCTAGTCTACCTGCTAATGCAAACTTGCAAAAGTCAGGACCTTTATCCATTTCTTTAATTAAGTTAAGGTAATACAAGTTAGGGTGTACTAAACCTTATAATTTTTTTTAAAAAAAAAAAACTGCATCATTAATAAATTTGAAAACATGTTTACCTTCACGCATGTCTTGCATATCACATTCTGCATGCATTAATGTGATAATGTTGTCAACCGGACTCGAAGAATTACCTGCATAACCAATTACCCGTAAGCATCAATGATAATTATTACTTTGGGAATTCAATTCTTTGATGACTATATGTATTTAAACAATTTCAGGTTACCATTACATATTTCTGGCTCGACTTGGGGATGACCACTAGCAATGCCTCCTTCAACATTCTCTACACATCAGTTCAAATATGTGTTTATTCATTTACACTAAAAAGTACATCATTAATTCGATAAAACTGTACATCACAACCTAAACTTACCACCACCAGAAGCAGGCAGTGTTGTAGTCAGCGACATATTTTCATCTAACAACTGCACATTGACTGTAGATGGGATATTGACTGGTTCGTTTACGACATTGATCTGCTCACCTTGTTTATTGACTTCTATGTCATCAGCACTGTCTTCACTTTCATAAGTTGGTGCCAAAAAGCATCAGACTCATTACTCATGTCATTGGAGTCTTCTTGAACACCACTCGCACTCTCATCACAATGCATATCTTCACTTACATCAGCATCACTCTCGGCTTCACCAGCTCTTACTATTTATGAATACACGGTGAGCAAATCTTCTGGGATTACTTGCTCAGTTATACTCTCGAAGAAAGGCACAAGCAATTGAGCAAGGCGGAAAAAGCGCTTCCTCTGCACCAAAACACAAAAACAAATGCAGTTTTAGCTTCACAAGATATACATAGATAATATTCCACATAACAAAGGTTGAAGTTACTAGCAAGAAGAAGATTTAGGGGAAATCTCTCCATATCATAATCAAGCTACTTTCTAAAAGCATGCATTCTAAACAAATGTCGTTAAGAACATGCATTCTAAGCAAACATCATTCTAAACAAAAACATAGTAAACACACAGAATGAATTCATAACATATTAACCTCTTCAGTCAACTTATCCCTCAACAATGCCTCGTGAGGGTGCAAGGGTCGAATATGTGTGACACTGTGGCTCCTATACCACTCCAAGTAAGCTGCATGACTTGCCTCGGTGAACTCTACTTGTTCCTCCCCAGTACAGTCAGAGGTACACCAGATTTCCCAGTCTGCACATAATTCTTTGGACGGCTTCCAGGATTTAGGATCATCTCTCCACCTAGGAGGTGGATCCGGTATGTGTTGCTTCCGCCCAAACTGCCTCATGCATCTTTCTGGCATATACCTCTCTACAATGTCGAAGTGTATAAGCCATGTTGATATGGGCTTCAGATATGAAGCGCTCAAAGCAAACCGGGAGCATTCACCCAGGCGCTCCATGGCTGCCATATTATCTAAAATAGCAAACATCATACCAAGATTAGCATATACACTTCTTTCGCATTCACATTCACACATAAATAAGTAGTGATCAGCTCCAAACAACCTAATTGCACTGGTTTTTTACGACGTGGCTAATTTGTTTATGCATGACAGATATCAAGTATAAATGCATATTGCTAATACCTAAATATCTAATTAAGACAACCATTGCATGACTAACCTTACCCGCACATAGCGTGTCCATCTTTGCACTTAGATGCTCATACGTGAGCTTTGAAGGTCTATATTTGACGTGTTTCCAATGGCAATCAGCTAAGAATTTAACAAAAGCAGGACACCTTGGCTGACACATACAAATCCTTTCGTAAAACCATGCCTAGAAGGCAAACATCCACAATTACAATCCAATACATAGTTAATTAATAAATAACAGTCCATAAAAGAATTTGAAACTATAGCGTTACAACACTTACGAACAGTAGAGTTGAAGAGCCACAAACGTTCAAAACAAAATTACAGTCACTTTTGCGGACTTTGTTATTTTCTTTACGACAATGATGCCCGCATGAGTGACTGAATAGGAATGCAAGCACGCCAATACCCCAAGCATATGAGGGCACAATTCTCCAGATCCGTCAGGGAATGGTAGATACTTTCGATGCACATGATAACCTCGGCTTTGAAAAACTGTGCTTCCAATGAGGGATAACACAAATGCAATCACGATTATGTTCGCTCACACCTGCTCGCTTCGCACTGCATGTAGTTTGCAGCCCAAAGACAATTTCACTAATTTCCCTCTTACCTCGACTCTGGAGGACTTAGGGCCCAAATATTTCTTACATGCTTCACGAGCGTCCAATTTTGAGTTGCCCACAATTGGTTTCCCAATTACATTTAAGCCTAGAATATAGGCAACATCCTCTAGTGTAATTGTTGCTTCAAAAGTTGGAAAGTGGAATGAATTAGTCTCTGGTCGCCAACGGTCAACCAAAGAAGATATCAAGTCCCGGTCCCCATGGAACTGGTTTATTTTTCTCAGGTGCTTGAAGCCCAAACCCGCGACCATTTTCTTTTGGGCTTTAGATACTATCCATTCATTTACCTTTTGATTGTGCTCATGTGTACGGACCACTGGTCAAACTTGTTACTCATTTAGACAAGTTATTGAATGTTAATTAATAGAAGCAAACTGAAAACTTATAATTAATAAATAGTTGAAGATAGCTAGTTACCTCTCCGTCCATGAGCAAAGATGATATATGATCATCTTGTAAGTATAAATGCTGCATAATTTGTAGTCCATTTGTCCATCTGCTGCTAGGTGTAGTAGGGAAGTACATTAGTAGAAAAAAGTTAGAGCCGAAACAATTAAACTAGAACAGTTCATACAAGAGATAAGAGATTAAACAAATTGCACGTTACATGGATTGAATATCTTATGATAAGGTAGTTAAAATTAATGAAGGGAAAGTAATTGCCAAATCACATATCAAAATCACATACCGAAAACAATCTTAGGCAAAGGAGTTGAATGTTCTTATTAATTGAACATTTAATAGTTGCAACGTAATTTAACAGAGTTTGCGCAGATGACTTCTGTAGCTGATCAGCAAAATGCACCCCTAATTTGAAAATGAATAAAGACATCACATAACACAAGCAACGAGAGCATGGCAGCTTCTCAAATACTTCTTAGTAAGTTTCACATTAAATTAAATAGAATATAGGTGTTAGTCGATGCATTTTGCATGTTGTATAGGGAGAAAGTAAAAGTAATCTACACAGTTAAAAGGTTACGAAGCTCACAGTTTAGGAGAGTTCTTCTTGTACTCCAAATACTCAGAATATACCCACGCTACAAATATTGGGATAATCCCAATGAAGAATGAGACCTGCAATAAATATATATTTCCAAAACCATATCAGTTACAGATTAACATATAATAAGAAAAAATGTGACAATTAACAAAAGCATACAAACAAGAAGCATGCTTTTGTCCTCAAAGCATTTAAAATAAAGAGGTAGAAAAAATACCATGGAAACGCTGAAATTCTAGAATATCCGCAAAACCGTGTTAGAACATACTCAATATAGGAAATAAAATATCGACGCTAACTCTATAAGAGTTCCACCCATTATTGGTTAACACTAAATTGCTCGGGGACATATGCGACAATAACAAAACTAAAAACCACCTTATCTCCCTCGCTAAGATCATCCTCCCCCCGAAAGAGACGAAGCCTTCAGATCCCCGCTAGGCCATTATAACTTCGCTGTTGCCGCCATTTATCATCTAATAATGCTAACCTCGTTAAGGTTATTATGCTCACGGGATGTACCGGCTTCAATCGAGGTCGACCTCATCCCTACTAAGTCATAATTCGCGAATGGATTTAACCACTCCATCGGTGGGTCTCATGACTTCAACCCTTTTTCAACTGCGAATTGGGCAATGCAACAAGTAAACAACTACGCATGATATGCTTTTACCAAAACAGGCATAAGAAGATACTCACACTACATGGGTTGGCTCTTTTAAACTAGCTTACCAAAAACTTCTGGAATGTCATATCACGACGCCCCGCCTAAAGCCGGTGGAAAATTTTACTAGCATCGGATCGCGAGAAATGAATCGCCATTCCCAAAAATATTCATCGTGATGAATAACATGGTGGTGCCTACGCTTAGGATCAGCTACCGCGGCAATGCTATATCGCCCGGGTCCATTACCGAATACCCCTCCCCATAATACTCATGGAAATATGTATAATCATAAAGGTAATGATTATCGGTCATATATGCCCATTGCAGGAACATGATCAAGTAATCCCCGAAACTAGCAAGCCACCACATTTTTATTGAATTTAAAGGTCGAAACATCGACTATGATGGAGAATTCTTGTTCTCCATCCCCGACACAATCTACTGTGGTGGTCAGAGAAATAAGCGCGAAGTTGTGCTAAATATGAATCGTCATCACTTACCGCTAGACGGGTTTTATCCTAACAAGTAGATCCTCGCAGGCCTAACCAATGTCTATAGGTCTCGCTCCTAACACGCCCGAAAGATTGTTCAGGTATGACTATAGGAGATGTCATCTCAACTACTTTGAACAGCCCCAAAACTCGAACAGCCCTCAGAAAATTCAGGAAATTTCGCGGTGGTAACAGGCGGCTGGCGCACTCCACTTGCGCTGGTGCTTCCACTTGAGCCGGTCGCAGTGTTTTTGAGTTACAGTGTTTGGGCTGAAGTCGCGTTTTCAATGGGGCGCTGGTCAGCCGGAAAGTAAAATTTCTGAAGTGTCTAGGCTAAAGCGCCGTATGCTGAAGAGAAGCTTAAGAGGAAAAGAAGGAAAAGCTTGGAGCGGAAAGGCGCAGGATGATGTATGGGTGTAGTGGGTTTGTGAGTGTAGAATGAAGGGAGTTTAAATAGGTTCTGAGCTTCCAAAACAAATTGGCAAGTTGCCAAATTGTTTTAAGGCAATTTCCTAAATAAAGAAATTCCAAACCCAAAAACGAAACAAACCATATTATTTTGATTTTCTAACAACCCCTCGTATCTTTTATAATCGGATTTAGATAGTAACTTCTAAACTCCTCCTAGGTGTCATGCTACCACCACACATATTCATAGATATGCGCCGATATCGGCCAAAATCTCAACCTTTTACCCAAGACAACCTTACGTAAGATGATCATATAACTTAATTATGCTCGATAAATATTACCACCCCCAAACAATTCGAAGGTGGGATTAATGATAAAAACACGCATAATCGAAAATAACCATTTATATTAAAAATTTAAATCCAAACAACATAAAACAAACACATTAATATTTAAATTTAACAACTGAATTAAAATCCAACTAATAAAACAATCAAAACAATGAAATAATAGCTAACACAAACCGGTGAACACCTAGCCATGTGATGAAGATGGACCCCGAGATGGAGATTGGTCCCGGATGAAGAATGGTTGAGCCATCTGTCCTTCGGCGATTTATACACTCATGCCTCCGGTCTCTGGGCTAAAACAGAATCCTCCACGTACGGGTGGTATGCGTCGTAGCATCTCTATTCGAACAAGCACATCAGGCTTCCATTTCAGTCCCGAAGTAATCGCAGATACCGGCTTGGTGATGCCGGTGGATAGTCTCCAAGTTAGACAAGATATCGCCCGACCCCTTCCGAGCATTTCAAGTCTCGCCTGAAGGTTCGTTTGCTTATTTCGAACTACAATTTGTCTATCTCGATATCTTCATTAAATACCATAAACGAACGCAAGACGCTTTGTAACAATTTTGCATGCGTTCTAAATTAGAACTACAACTATCTAATGCATCGTCATCCGACATGTCATATCCTCCTTTTCATCCTCCCGACTCAACCACATTTCCTTTCGCATTAATGGCCAAGTCTCTTGATGCAATCCGTATAGATACTTGCATTAGAATGCAATTTGATCTTAATAGGAGTAGATTTTGTGACAGCTCTAAATGAGATCATGATCTTAGTGATCAATACGGGAAGAGGCGCCATGCTCTTTCCCACTCCTCTAATCACATTAAAAATTAAATCGAGGATGCAGAAATTATACTTATTCGTTTGCAAAATCAAGAGAACGTGCAGACATTACAGACCGATATCGCTGACTTTGTCTTTCCCGAGGATTCCTACCAATCCACTGAGCTATAGCCAGTTGATTGGTTTTCAGGGTTGACTGGCGAACCCAATGAGAACTCGTATTGTATTCACCCTCCAAGACAGTATCTTTCATCAAAGCAGGAACTCCAGTATACTGGGATTCCTGAATGGTTGTTTCTAGGTAGCTTCCAAGCGTAATTCCTAACAGCTCAGCCAACAATTGTCTCGTTACTTCCCTTCTCGTTCCTGCTACCTTAATGAAAATCCTATCCCCCTCCAATTCTCGCTTCTTATAAAACTGTTCTACCAAATCGTAGTGATAGAACTCCTCAGTTGAGTACCACAGTCCATTCCAATTTCTCCTAATCATCTCCACGTCGTAAAATGGCGCGAAGCGGTCGGCCGCAAATGCGTGCTCGTTAAGACAATTCTTTCGTAAGAATAAGGCCATTGAAGTTTTTGAAACAACCAATGGTTTTGTAGACGGTAAAGGAGGCGCAGTTTGATGTAAACCAACTAAAACAATGGTTTAACCGGTGGTAGGTTGAAGCTTAAATTGGTGGTTGTTTTCGGAGTTTTAAAATTGTTGGGGTTGGTGGTAGTAATGGTTTAGAGAAGATTGCAGTTTGGTTTAACTACTTGGCGTGGGTGTAGTTAGGTTTTCCTTTTTTTTTTAGGTTGAAAACTTGTTAATGGCGGTGGTGGGATTAGAATGCGATACTGTTCGTGGAAACAAAGGGGGGCGCAGGTGCTCTGCCAGTGCGCGCGAGTTTGGGCCCAAGCCCAATTTGAATTCCGAACTTTTTCGATATTTTGCGCAATTTCAAATTCAATTTGCCGCTTCGTTACTGGTCCGATTTTGGCGAATGAGTTATGGAAATGATCAGTAGAGAATTTCCAGTCCAATGATCAATAAAACACTCAATTCCAACCATGAGTGACGTATAAAAAGGTGGAAAAATGCCTCGAAGTGCATGTGTAACGTAAGTTATGCGAACGAAGGAAATCTAAGTTTAGATAACGTCAACCCAAATGAACTACAACTAATGGGCCTAAGCAACACAAATGGAAAGTTCGAGCAATCCGGATGGAAAGACCGACTACCCACCCCCAAACAAATTTTTTAACACAAAATTTGTTTTAACGTGGGTCGTTTAAAGTCAGATTCCCAAGACTTGTTGGATTGCTATTTCTATGATTTTAGATTTTTTTTTTATAAGAAAAATGAAAAACAATAAATACATAATTCACCCTATAGAGGAATATGACTTAAAAACCGAGAAAACATGTTAAAGTGGAAAACGTGAATTATGTTAACCGTGGACTTAGGATCCGGTACTTACAGCCACACACTCCATAGGGAGGGCCCAGTTACCTGAATGGTGCACTTACCATTATATGGAAGTGAAAGGAAGTACACCAAATGACAAAGGTCAATCCTCATAGACAGGGTCCTGTAAAAGGACTTCCTCTACATCAGGGGACAAAAGTTCATGAAAATGTTTTAACCATTGTACATTAACTTGAAAGGTACTGTTGTCCTTGGGATTTACCAAGGTGATTGCCCCGTAAGGGGTGATTTCAGTAACCAGAAAAGGACCAGACCAATGGGTTTTTAGTTTCCCTGGGAAAATATGTAGACGGGAGTTGTAAAGCAAAACCTTTTGACCAACCACAAACTCTGTGCGCAAGATTTGCTTATCATGAACACGTTTCATATTAGCTATATAATCATTCGCGAGATCGTAAGAATCACTACGGATTTCTTCAAGCTCATTCAATTGCAACTTGCATTTGACACCCGCCTCATCAATATTGAAGTTAAGGCTTTTTATAGCCCACAGAGCATGGTGCTCTAATTCAACAGGCAAATGACATGCTTTTCCAAATACAAGTCTAAAGGGAGACATACCTATAGGAGTTTTGAAAGCCGTCCTATACGCCCATAAGGCATCCGATAGACGCTTCGACCAGTCTTTCCTATCAAGGTTTACAGTTGTTTCTAAAATTTTTTGATTTCCCTATTAGAAACTTCTACTTGTCCACTAGTTTGTGGATGATAAGGAGTTGCTACTTTGTGTGTAACTCCATACTTTTTCACTAGGGATGCAACAACTCTGTTGCAAAAATGTGTTCCACCATCACTAATGATGGGTTTAGGAATGCCAAACCGACAAAAAAATATATTCTTTAATAAAAATTACAACCGCCTTATGGTCATTGCTATCGCGCAAGCCGGGGCCTCTATCCATTTAGACACGTAGTCCACAACAACTAGAATATAAATGAAATCGTGGGAAATAGGAAAAGGACCCATGAAATCAATGCCCCAAACTTCAAAAATTTCTACTATCAAGATTGGATTTAATGGCATCATATTACGCTGCGGATTAAGCCAAGTTGTTAGCAACGAATACACGTCTTGCAATGCACTTGGGCATCCTTAAAAAGGGTAGGCCAATAAAATCCACATTGAAGAACTTTAGAGGCTATTTTCATTCCACTAAAATGGCCACCACACTCTTTGTCATGGCAGAATGATATAACTTCATTATATTCCCACTGGGGAATGCAACGACAAATAATCTGGTCCGCACAATACTTAAAAAGGTAGGGCTCATCCCAGTAGTATAACTTAACTCTGGCCAAGAACTTCTTACGTTCATTTCTTGACAAATTATAAGGCATAACATCTGCCGCTAAATAATTTACAATGTCAGCATACCATGGTGCTGAAAAAATAGCATGCAAATGCTCATCAGGAAAGGAGTCCGGTATGGACTCAGAATCACTATTATCGTCGTTTGTAAGTCTAGATAAGTGGTCGGGTAACCACGTTTTGACCCCTCTTTTTGTCTTTTATTTCTAATGTGAACTCTTGCGGAGAAGGATCCATCGGATTAATCTGCTTAGCATCCTTCTTTGCAAGAAGGTACTTAAGGTGCATGGTCCGTGTAAACTAAAGTTTTAGAACCAACCAAATAAGGGCTTAAACTTATCTAAAGCATAAATGACAGACTAAGAATTCTTTTCAAGAGTTGAATAATTCCGTTGAGCATCGTTTAAAGTTTTACTAGCATAATAAATAACAATGGACTTATTATCTAGTTTTTGTCCCAAGACAGCATCAACTGCATAATCACTAGCATCACACATGAGTTCGAAAGGTTTAGACCAATCGGGAGGCTGTATAATTGGTGCAGAGGTTGCATGCTTTTAAAGTTTCAAAAGCCCGCTTACAGTTAAAATTAAAATCAAAGATTGCATCTTTTAAAAGCAGATTAGTTAAAGGCCTAGCTATTTTCGAGAAATCTTTAATAAATTGCCTATAAAAACATGCATGGCCTAGAAAGGCTCTAATATCACAGACAGTCCGATGCCATCGCTAGATACAATGTGACCTAGTATTATGCCCTTTTTCACCATGAAATGACACTTTTCCCAATTTAAAACGAGGATCTTTTCTTCACACCGCGGTCAAAACCTTAGAGCGGGGTTAGATAAGCGATCAGGAAGGAGTCTCCATAGATAGAAAAATCATCCATGAAAACTTCCATAAAGCGTTCTACCATGTCACTAAATATATGAAGCATACACCATTTGGAAGGTACCCGGGAGCATTACAAAGGCAAAAAGCATTCGTTTATAGGCATACGTTCCAAAGGGACATGTGAAGGTAGTCTTTTTTTTGGTTATCAATATCAATAATAATCTGAAAATAGCCCCGAGTAGCCATCCGTAAAACAATTAAAAGCATGACCGCCTAGGCATTCGAAAGCATCCGATCTATAAAAGGTAACGGAAAGTGATCCTTTCGTGTCATAGCATTTAAACGCCTATAATCAATACTGATTCTCCATTTCATAGGACCTCAGATGACAACATAGTCACCCCTTTTCGCTACGCACCATGGTAACTCCCGATTTCTTAGGAACTACATGAATGGGGCTTACCCATTCGCTATCGAGATTGGGTATATGATACCCGCGATCGAAAGTAATCGTAAGACTTCTTCCCTAACCACCTCTTTCATGGCGGGGTTCGACGACGAGGTTCGCGAGAAGTCTTCGCTATCCTCCAAATGGATGCGATGAGTGCAAATATTAGGGTCAATTCCTTAATGTAGGCTAGGGGACCAACCAATCGCAGACCGATGTTCCCTAATCACCCGGATTAAATGTGTCTCTTCACCCTTAGTTAAGCGAGAAGATATAATTACCGGATGACTACCATCCGGATCAAGTTGAATATATTTTAACTCGGGGAAGAGGTTTAAGATCTTTGGGGTGGAAGGAAAATCAATAGATGTTTCATCGTGGTCCCCATTTTGCATAATGAATACTTGCTTAGGTAGCAAGTCTTCATACTCGAGATATGGAGCAATCGGTGGTCTACAATTGGTGTGGACTCAAGGATGGTGTTGACTTCCTCTAAGTAGGAGTCATTTACAAAATCTGAAGTTCCAAAAGAAAGGAATTTATACATATTGTTTTCGGGAAAAGTGTTGTTAAAATAATCTTGAGCTAAACTCTCAATCATGCTAACCTCCCCATCTATAGACGATTCTGGTAATTGTTTCATCATTTTAAAAACATTTACTTCAACAGAAAGATGGCCAAAAGATAAGGACATCTTACCATCGCGGCAATTTATAAGCGCGTTTGCAGTTGCCAAGAAGAGGCGCCCTAAGATGATCGGTACAGAGTCGTTAGCGACTTCTGTATCGAGGATAACAAAATCAGCGGGGATAGTAGAAACTCGAACCTTAACAAGCACGTTTTCCACTACACCCTTAGGATACTTAATTGATCCGCTTAACCGCAATGTTATTCTTGTAGGTTGCATTTCCTGTATACCTATTTGTTTATACAAATAATAATAACGGAGTAAGTTAACACTTCGCCCGTGTCTAACAAAGCGTCGTGTGGGAATCTCCTAAGGTGCATTTTCTGATGGGGCGACCGAGGTCCTTGTACTTAACAATTCCATTATTTTCGGATAAAGTTGGGAACTGCTTGGTTAGAAAGGCGTCTTTAGGTATATTGGTCTTACGCCTAGTAGTGCACAACTCTTTAAGAAACTTAGCGTGGTTAGGTAGCTTTTTAATAGCTTCGAAAAGGAAGGTTTATCGTTAGATTCTTGAAAACGTTCCTAATCTCTCCTCAAAGTTTGTATCCCTGGTTAGCATGGCTAATTTTTGAGGAACGGTGGTTTCGGCTCTATATTTCGCGTATGGCTCGACTTGATGTGTAACTTTGGCTTTCGTTTCTTAGTTTGTTGTTTAACCGGTACCTCTACAAGTGGTAGGCTCTTGGTTTCTATTTTCGATTATCTAGTTTGATATCCGGTGTAGGGAGTATTGATGTGGTAACTATAGGCATAGTTACTTTGTTATCAACCACTCTTCCAGGCGGAGAGTGGTGATGGCATTTAGCCACCTACGCATTGTAGTTTCAGTACTAGTATTGCTATTTACCTCAAAGGCCGTGGTTTGCTATTTTAGAATTTGGTATTGCTTGTCCTGGAAACACACCTTTTGGTTGGGCTTTCTCTTGGGCTAACTGTTGTATGCCCTGATTTATGGATTGTAAGATTTGTTGGTTTGATTGAGTCATTGATTGGAAAAGTTGTTGGATAACCTGTATGAAGGCGTCGTCTGATCCGGTTTGTGTAGGTGTAGTAGTCCGCGGTGGTGCTTTGGAACCATCTCTCGTTGATTATTTATGGGTGGGTTGTGATAGTTACTATTGTTAACCGGAACGATACCTCAATTGGTATTATAACTATTATAATTACCCTGACCTTGTGCTAAACCTTGTCGTGGTTGCGCTTGGTTGTTATAATTATTATAATTCCCCTGACCTTGTCCTTGTCTAGGTGGAGCTTGGTTATAGTTGTTTGCTTGCCTAACATTTTGGTTATTAAACCCTGGAGGTGTAACTTGTTGATTGTTTCGCCAACTAAAGTTGGGATATTGTCTCCATGGGGCATTAGGAATAGGATAGCTATTAATGGAGCAAACATTATCTTGCTCTAATTGTTGTTGTTCATAGCGAGAGGACAATAGGAGTCGTGGTGCTTTCGGGACTCAAACAGAAATTACATGGGTTGGAGTTGACATTCATGACGGGGATAGGCTTTTGTTGAATAGAAATAGCCTCTACCGTTTTAGTTAAAGATTCAATTAAATTTTTTAAGTTCTAGATCAGGTTTCATCTCAAAACATCTTGGCCTTAATCGTTGAAGAAGAACTAGCAGAGCGGGGGATATCATCACTACCCCCAATTATTATTAGTTTTAGTTTGATCTTCTAAAATTTGTAAGCCTCCGGGCTCCTTTACTTAGGAAACTACCCCTATTCATTATGTCAAGGACTTCTTTATGGTGGTGTAGAAGTCCTTTGAAAAGGCACGAACTAACGTGTCTTTTGCTAGGTTATGGTGTGGACACTCTATAAGCGGTCGGTGAAATGATTCCAAGCCCTTTAAAATGATTCATGAGGATTACACAAAAAATGAATCTTGGAAAGCATCTCATCCGTCTTTAGGGCTGGGTAAAAAATGTTCCATAAACAATTTGAACAAGTTTAGCCCATGAGTCCACGAGTTAGGCACTTGGGCGTTAACCAAGACGCCGCCTTATCGGCTAAGGTGAAGGGAAATACCCTCGGTTTAATTTGTTCCGCACCAACCGTAGGATGATGGAATGTTGTAATGACTTGTTCAATCCCTACGATGTGTTGATAAGGTTTTTCATGGTCTAAACCATGGAAAGCGGGTAACAAATTAAATATGTTTGGGGAATTGAAAAATCCCCATCGGGTCCGCTAGAACGATGCAAGATTTAGGGCTATCGCTCAAGGCTTTGTAAAAGTCGGAGAGAGGAGTCTCTCTTTCTTCAGCCATTATGTCAAGTGTGGTGGGTGGGATACTAGCTAGAGGTGTAGTGATTGGTATACTCGATAGACTTGTTTGTTGACGTTGACGGTTAATTACGTTCGGTGTTTTTCTCCGACCAGACCTTAATCTCATGCAAGTCTAAGTCTAAACACGACAACCCTCCAAACAATCTTAATATATTAGTATAAACCTCTAACTGGAGATGCGAGGTATGGAAGAAAGGAATACCTGATTGCGTCCTTGCTTCGCTTTATGAATAGCATCTTGTTTACACGTGTTCAGTGTATATAACAAGTTAGAACACCTGAAAAACTTAAAAACTTCGAAGTTGAAACAAACCCGTGGAAATCCGGCAAAATTCACCATTTCGGGGCGGGTGCGCTCACTTGGAAGGCGTGGTCGCTCCGTGTACTTCAAGTTACAGTGTTTTAGGGCGGGTCTCGCTCACTTTGGGCGCGGGTCGTGCTCAAGGTTCCAGGCGTTTGGGCGCAAGTGCGCTCTGTTTGGACGCAGGTCGCGTTCAGTGTAGTTTTTCGCGGAACTTTTCACTGCTTAAACGGACAACCACAGTATGAATCAATAAGGATGGGTGGGTTTAATGGGACTTAAAAATGACTAATTATACTATGAAAACAATACTATGAGGTAACTAAGATGGCAGCGGCGCCATTTGATAACGATAAAAATGATAGTTTACCTACGAAATGAACGATGAAACTCAAAACGTAAGTAAACTAAAACTTTAATACGAGCTTATAATTTATCAAGTTTTCTACTCTCAATTCTATCGAAATAGAGTGGAGTAACAAGTTCGTTCCACTCCTAGTTCTCTAGCATGGAATGTTTTCTAGTCTAATTAGTCGGTCTTAAGTCTAATGAGAGGTTTACAAGAGGAATTCTATACTACGAGGTGGATTCGATTAACAAGTTACGAATAACGAAATGAGAGGCAGCTAAGGGTTTTAATCTAGGTAAAGAATTAAAGGGAATTGAATCCACCTTAACTCGACTTAATCCTACTAACAAGGACTCGTCGTGTGATCAAATTGAATGCTTAGCATATCAAAATAGTAATTCTAATCCCTAATTATACATGGCATTTCTACCAATTCATAACTAGCATGTGAGTGATTAAACCCATTCTCATGGTGAATTAATCGTTTCTAAAGTGGAATAATTATCACGACAATTTCTAAGTTTAACAAAGATCAAGCGTCATCAAGGCTTCTTCAACCCCTCTAATGGAGGTTTAGCCTTGATTCATACCACTATCATTTCCCATTGATTTAAAACTAAACATCATACCAAAAATCTAACTTGGCTAATTTAACTAACAATACTTCAATCTAATTTAACAATTCAGAAATGATACTCAACAAGAATTAAAATTAGATCTATAAATTGAAATGACAAAATCAAAATTAACAACTACCTATTTTATTTATCAAACTAATTAAGAACAATTATTCTAAGAGTTTAATCTAAAACAAGAATTGAATTTAAACTAAACTTAATTTTATTTAATGAAAAACTAGATCTAGAATTATCTATTGTTTTAGGTCTAACTAGCTACCATTAACAAAGAGCTAAGCTTTGGTTTTATATGATCAGATCCAAAATCGTGCATGGGCTTGGATACATGTTTTGGGCGGAGAATCGGGCCCAAAACCCAATTCTTCGATCAAAAAGGCCTCTTCAGCTCCAGTTGACTTCAACAGACTTTTCGTCCAGTTTTACTCCTCTGATTGGGTCAAGGCTTAGACCGTTGGAAAGCTCTTTCCGACCGGTCGTTTTGACATAAGGTAGGCCCAATTCTGAGGTCCGAGTCCAAAGATACGGCCTTCGAAAAGTTCTCACGACTTTGAGTGTTGTTTTACGCCCGTCGACTTTTCAGCTTTTGATTGGGCTTTAGAAGGGCTTTGTCTTCTTGAATCTTGGCCTTTAATCACAGAAATCCTTAGCAACCGGCCTTTGGTCCTTTATCTCGCTAAAGTGGCACATTTCTGCACATAATGGACTTTGAAGCCTGAAATGCATAAAAACACATAATCAGTATTAACTCTTAATTATTACTCACATAATTGGTCTAAAAGTATGACTGTTACAGGGTTAAAACTACAATTTTGGGCTCTTATCACCCACCAAAATAATGTTATCTGTCATGCAATAGCAAATCCAAATCCTAGCATCCATGCAACAATCTTTGAACTTGTTAGTGCAAGATAAAACCCAGAAAAGTTCATTGCCAGGCCAAAAAGTTCAAAACCTTACAACGCAAGAGATTAAAGCACTCACAACCTGGCGATCTGGCAAGACTGTTGACAACAAAGTAGTCTTACCAAGAGACCCTACACCTATTGAAGTAACAGTTCCAGTACCAGAACTAGAAATTGAAATATCTCCACATATCTCTATCAATGTTCCAGTTCCTAAATCATTAGTTTCTCCACCTAACCTAGTTAGACAATTCAAACCAAATGCACCTTTTCCAGCTCACCTAACGACACCCAAGGAGGATGAAAATTTCGATGAAATCAGAGAAATATTCAAAAGTCTTACCATAAACCTGCCATTTCTTGATGCCATCCAACGTTTACCCAAGCATGCCAAGTTTCTTAAGGATATGTGCCCCAACAAAAGAAAAACTAACATTCCAAAAAATGCCTTCCTTACAGAACAATTTCCATCATTCACAGAGACCAACAGAATAGTCAAATATAAAGATCATGGTCCTCCTACAATCCTTTGCACTATAGGAGACAAGTACACTGCCACTACCTTACTCGATCTTGGAGCAAGTGTTAACCTCCTTCCATACTACCTGTTTAAACAACTCGGTTTTCACGAGCTTACACCTACCACCATGACATTACAATTAGGCCGACCGATCTATCAAATACCCAAAAGGAGTGTCGAAAATGTGCTTGTCAAGGTTAAGGATTTTTACTACCATATTGATTTTGTCATCCTCGACACTGAAGTAGCTCATGATGCCATACCCATCATTCTAAGGTGCCCGTTATTGGCAATTGCTAAGCGCCCTCATAAATTGCTATAATGGATCTATGACCATGTCTTTTCGAGGAACCCTCGGTAGAAGTCAATGTTTTCAAGATGATGCAATAGCAGATGGAAGAAGAGTTAGATGATGAAGTTAGTATGATCGACGATTAGTAGTCAAGAAAATCTTGTGGACCGGACTTTCCTAAAAAATAAAGTGCATCGGTTCTTATCCTTCGGAGATTCAAAGTTCGATATGTATCGGTATAAAAGAAACCTCGATAACTTTGGAATTAGTTCCCTTATGCACCGGATGATGAGTTACTTGAACATGAAGAGAAATCATCGGCCGTGTGTTTTCAATGGAAGAACGAGAATCTGTAGAGACATTGTTCCCCACAACACCTCATCGACTTAAAATATATCTATCTTGATACCAATGGTACACATCCCATCATCATTTCATCCTAGTTGTCAAAAGATGAAGAAGAACGCTTAATTAGAGTGATTCAAGAGCACCGTTCTGCCATTGGTTGGTCTCTTGATGATATAAAAGGAATTGATCCAAAGATTTGCACCTACAGAATTCACATCAAAGAGAATGCCAAGACCTCTGGAGAGCTACAACGCCGATTAAACCCAACTATGAATGAGGTAGTAAGGGCGGAGATCCTAAGATTACTAGATGCTGGAATAATTTACCCCATATCTGACAGTGAATGGGTCAGCCCTATTCATGTGGTGCCAAAGAAATATGGGATTACAATGGTTCGTAATGAGGAAGGAGACTTAATTCCAACACGTGTTCCCATCATGTGGAGGATTTGTATTGATTATCGGAAATTGAATGTCGTCACAAGGAAAGATCATTTTCCTTGACATTTGTAAATCGGATCTTTGGAGCATTTAGCGGGACATGCTTATTACTATTTCTTTGATGGGTATTCGGGGTACTTTCAGATTTTAATTGATTAAGCGGATCAATAAAAGACTACCTTCACTTTCCTTTTGGAACATATGCTTATGCACGTATGCCCCTTCGGTCTTTGCAATGCACGCCACATTTCAACGCTACATGTTACACATTTTTCAGTGATATGGTGGAGAGATTAATGGAAGTTTTTTATAGATAATTTTTCCCTCTATGGAGATTCTTTTCGACGATTACTTATCCAACCTGTCCAAAGTATTGGCGCGTTGTCAGGAAAAGAATATTGTCCTTAATTGGGAAAAGTGTCACTTCATGGTAAAAAGGGGAATAGTGTTAGGTCACATCATGTCTAAAAATGGTATAGAAGTAGATAAAGCTAAAATAGACAAACTTTTTACTCTACCTATTCCACAAAACATCCATTTTACATACGAGCCTTCCTAGGCCATGCTGGATTTTATCGAAGATTCATCCAAGATTTCTCAAAAATTGCTATGCCTTTAACTAATCTTCTTATAAAAGATGTACCCTTTGAGTTTAACTTGGAATGCATGCAGGCTTTTGAAAAGTTGAAAGATGCCTTAATAATTGCACTTATAATTCAACCTCGATTGGTCAAAACCATTTGAACTTATGTGTGATGCCAAGAACTACACTTTGTTGGCGTTGTTCTAGCTCAAAACATGATAAAGGACTACGGTTGCTTACTATGAAAGTAAGACACTAAATGAGGCTCAACGAAATTATCGACCACTGAAAAAAGAATTTTTTGCTATTGTCTATGCTTTAGGTTCAAAACCGTAATCTACACTGATCATGCAGCACTTAGGTACCTTCTCGCGAAGAAGGATGTTAAGTAGAGGTTTTAATCCGATGGATTCTCCTCCTACAAGAATTCACTTTGGAGATAAAAGATAAAAAAGGAGTTGAAAACTTAGTTGCTGACCACCTATCTAGGTTAACTGATGATAGTGATAGTGATTCTGAGCCCATTTTAGATTCTTTTCCTAATGAGCAGCTTTACACGATCCTTTTTACACCCTGGTATGTTGATATTGTGAATTATCTGGTGACTGAAAAGACTCTGCCATTGTGGAATAAAAAGCAGAGGAAGAAGTTCCTGGCTTAAGTAAAGTACTATCATTGGGATGACCCATATCTTTTCAAATACTGCCCAGATTAGATCATTCGACGTTGCATTCCAGAATGGGAACAATCTGATGTTCTTTCCTTTTACCACGAGCAGGCTTGTAGAGGGCATTTTAGTGCCAATAAAACTGCTGCTAAGGTCTTACAATGTGGATTCTGCTGGTCAACACTCTTTCGTGATGCATTTCTTCATTGCAAGGCATGTGCTCGTTGCCAACATCTCGGTTGTATTTCTGCACATAACATGATGCCCTTAATTCCCATTCTCATAGTCGAGATTTTCGACGTCTGGAGCATCTATTTCATGGGACCTTTCCCAACTTCTAATGTTTTATATACATCCTAATAGTCGTAGACTATGTATTTAAATGGATTGAGGCCATACCATATCGTAACAATGATAACAAAACAGTCATTGGGTTCATAAAAGAAAATATTTTTTTCAAGATTTTGTGTTTCTAAAGCCATCATCAGTGATGGTGGATCACATTTTTGCAATCAAGTTTTTGAACATATCATGAAAAAATATGGAGTAACCCACAAGGTTGCAACTCCATACCATCCTCAAACAAGTGGTCAAGTAGAAGTCTCTAATCGAGAGATTAAACGTATCTTGGAGAAAATAGTTAATCCAAATAGGAAAGACTGGTCTATCCATCTGAACAATGCACTATGGAAAAGAAAAAAGTGAATATAATGGCAAAAGAAAAACCTACCTTGGTCAAGAAGAAATAAAAAAGCAAAAGAAAAAGCAAAAGCAAAGTGAAGTGTGAGGTGTCTCATTTATAATGGAGAAGGCCAAATCTGTAAAAGGCAAAAGTAAAGGTATATAATTTAAAAGCTAGGGGAGAGAAATCATCTATTGCTTTAAGGTCCAAACCATTTGGTTTGTTTTAATTTCTTGTGTAGTTTTTCAATTCAAGTCCTTTACTTTATTGTTCTTCATTTCATTTATTTAAATCTTGTTATTTTACTTTTTTGGTTTTCAATCTTCAATCTTATCTTGTTGTTCTATTTCAATCTTCAATCAATACTTCTTTCAATGTTTTCATGTCATTTTCATACTAACAACTTGAGTTTTCATGTTTTTATTAGCTTAAACTAAACAATCTATACCAAGAGTCTACCTTTCTTCTTCACAACTCCCACACTCCAACTCTAAGATGAACCTCACTTCTTACAAACTCTTTTGAAGTTACCACTGATAATAATGGTGTTGTTTTCACTTGATGAGCAATAGATATAAGAGATCGTGAACAGTAAATTAGGGTGGAAAAATAGTAGATATATCAAAATATGAAACTCTCTAAATCATGTGAGATAAAAGGATGTAGTCGTGTTTGCCAAACTTCAGTTATACATTACTTGGATATGAGTCTAGATTGCAAATATGCTTCACTAATAAGAGTCAAAACAGTAGATAGGAGATGAAAACAGTGAATTTAGAGAATGAATAAAAGAATTAGAAGGAGTTTAGTCCACCACGTGATTCGATTAACTATTAGTTAGTATTGAATCGCTTGTATTGATCCCTAGTGAATATCAAGTCCTCTCGGATCAAGGTTTCACTAGCATGATAGTGTAGCTCCACCATATATCTCTTTGGTGGTGGCTCTATACTCTAGTTCTCCGTTATAAGCTCTATATCTAGTTACACATAATGAATAACTTGAAGTTCTTAATTGCAAAAAAACAATAAATACGAATGATTAATTATCCTCAAATGGCTTCATAAACCTCCTCTAATGGAGGTTTAGCCTAGTGTCATAAAAATCATGCTAATTAAACAATAATAATAGGACATAATGTAAAGAACAATTATTAAAAGTAAACTAAAACTTTTTATTGATGGGAAATAATGGAGGCTACAATGCTAAACCTAATTATAAACTAAAGAAACATAAACCTAAATTAAACTAAGGGTTTGCTAGAAGAGAGATGTAGTGTTTAGCCTTAACCCTCTTTATATAGGAGAGGGTTAGGGTTACATTTTCGTGCATGGGCCAAAAGGGGACCTTTGGGCCTCTAAAGTGAGTCCAAAGTCCATTAGGTTAAATCTAAAAGGGCCCTGGCTGTTGGAAATTACTTATGTGCCTTTTTCATCTACTTTTATAGCTCACGATTGGGGCAAGGATGGATCCATTAGAAATCTGATGGTCCCCTGTTGTAGCCTTTTTCTAAACTTTTCGGATTGGTGCCTATTTATAGCAAGGCTATACATGATAGGGTTATATACTAAAAGCATTACTTTTGTAATAACTCTAATTCTTTATATTTTGAATGAGAATCATATGAGCAAATGTTATGCATATTATATATGTTATTAGTTATATGCATGTGTCTAAAACTTTATGTTGTAGATGATATGGTGTGAACACACAGAAGATCATATCACCAGTACCTTATAAAGTATAAGTAATCGTTCACAACATAGATAGATTTGGACAAACCATTGGTACGGTTGTAGTATAATCTAGTATTAGTCTATCTTGACTATAAGATTGCACTTCTACACTTTGTGTGTATTGAACAGGACCAAGTGAGGTTGTTTATCTTTATACTGACTATATAAGAGAACAAACGCCTCTGTTATTATGGATGTTTGTCCTCTTAATCTGGATATAATAACCGGCACTTACGTGCATTGTACATTGCTTTAAATCATCAATGAGTGAGATTCATTTGTGAATCAACAAACTCGATGGATTGGGTAATGACATTGTATGTAAGGTGTGATGTTGATTATAGAAGAAATTCGTGTCCCGCAAAAAGTCGGGCTGATGATGTCCCCTTGAGGAGCTCATAAGGATTGTCATGTAAACCCTGCAGGTGGATTTAATCCGACATGACAATGAGGTTGAGTGGTACTACTCAATGACATAAGAAGTTGATTAATGTAGTTGTCCGTAACTTGCTTTAATCAACGGACATTCGATATCTTAAACATGGGGAGATCAACAAGCATATAATATGGAGCCCATCAATGCTGACACATAATTTGGGATTAGGCCGGTAGTGCAACAATGGCCTTTAGTGGAATAAGGCATTTGTTGATGGACTTGGGCTGTGTGTTCTAGGCAAACATGGGAAGCCCAAGCCCGTCAGGAGGTCCAACCCTAATTTCTCCTCATGGTCCCCTGTTGTAGCCTATAAATAGAAACCTTTCTTTTTGGCTGAAATTCACTATTCATCATGATTGAAAAGAGAGGTAAGGAAAGATAGACTCAAATCGGTTCTAGCTTTGTGAGAAAGGAAGGGTTGGTAGATCGTTGCCCCACGAGCGTCCAATCTATTGAAAGGAATACTTCAGAAGATCAAGCGGTTGATTTCGGATTTCATAGCTATTGGATTCTCAGAGTTATCGCAACCGGATTTATAGGTATGTTTTCCAATCCAAAATTGTGAGAACCATTGATTCCGCTGCGCATGGTTTCCACAATTTGTAGAAATATTCACTCTGAAATAACGGTTCCTACAAGGTTTGTTTCTAAAACTTTTGGAATAGCGTCCTTAAGTAGGTCCTAACAACTTGTCAAGAAAAAATAATCTAATTTTTCCACCCAAGTTAGCTCACTCCAAAGGTGCAGTGGGCACACATTTCCTCTCAATCTCAATGTCATCCCAAAGGAGCCGAATTCGATCAATCACATCTACTACTTACTATCACACCAAATTAATCATAATTGAACTAGATATCTTTATTAGGTGATACGGGGCGAAAGTGATGGTTTAAGAAGAAACTGAATGGATATTCAAATAAACAAGTCTGAGATAATAGGGTCTTCAAATATATGTAACTAGCTAGAGAAAACCTTGTTCTTACTTTACTTCTATACTTAGTTTCCATCCTTAGCCTTTTTATTTTGGCGTTTTTAACTCCTTTAATTCTATTTTTGGAGTTTTTGTTTTTGTTTTATTTCTATTTTTATTTTCCTTTTCTTTTCTTTTTTTTGGATGGAAACTTCTTTTCTTTTTATTTTCTGAAGCAACTAACTAATTTTTGGTTTTCTACATGTCTTTCTCTTTATTCTCTTTACTCATCATATTCTCAGACTCATTCAAAGATAGGTAGGCTTATTTTTATTTTTATTGGTTTAAAAGATGGGTAAATAATTTTTGGTTGCGAAAAGGCTAATGAAAGATTGAGTGGGGCGACTAGCGGATAATTACTTATAGGTATGAATTTTTAACTATATCGATCCAAAAACGGCCTAAATTCTCGCTTAGGATATGGTATGGTGATCAAGCAAATGGATGTGTGATTTCTCTACTCATATTATATGTCTCCTTTGTGTCATCACTCAAATACTCACTCATATAAGGTTTTTAGGCTAGAGTCTCACATGATATGTAAAATTAGGTAGTTTAACCTAGATCTCAAAAAATACTGCCAAGTACATTCATACATACTCATGCAAGATGTTAATGAAAAGATGCAATGATTATTACTAATGTATTAACTTAAGTTTCTAAGAATTATTCTTAATTCTATTGCTACTTGAGATTTCTAGAATAATATCACACTACAACAGAAGTGACATTTTAAGTCACTCAATAAGTGATGTCAAAACTATACCACGACAGTTTTAGAAGTGATTTAAATGGTGGCAACGTGAAAAGTATGACTTTTTTATCTAACTTTTTAAGTGACGACAGGAAGTGTTGTTATAGGGGTTCTACATCATTTTTTAAATGATGTCAAATATATTTGAAGTCATTATAAAAGTGATGTCAAATATATTCAACGTCACTTTAAAAGTGATGTCAAATATATCCTACATCACTTTAAAAGTGTTGTTAAATTAAAAAAAAAAATTTGTTTCATAATTAATTTGCCAATATATACCTTGCCATATACTCATTGGTAAGCAAATATACAAAAAACATACCAACAAATTGTCAAGACACAAATGATGTGCATCTCATTATTAACATTACACTAAAACCCTACCAATAACAATAGTTTTCTTCTATACAATAACGTGTAGTAGATCAAAACAATCAATGTAATGCTACTGTACTAGCCATAACAAAGATAAGTAACCATTTACATGGAAAAACTAAATAGCTGAAATAACAAAGTCTTTAAGGCCATAAGTTCAAGTCTTGGTTCCAACCATCTAGTAAAGTTCTCTTCAATAATGAAAATATACTTCACTGTTCAAACAATAAAAAAAAAAGATGGCTACTTAATTAAGTGGCTGAAAATGCACAACACTTACACTGTACACTTAAGTTCAAGAAAACACAAACCTTATCTTCTTGACATTAACTGGAACTATGTTGACAATATCAAGGCTTTAACTCCAATGTGAAAGGATCAGAACTTGAAGGAGCCAACAAAATTACGTAGTCTAAAGTGCGAATTTACTAACCACACACCACTATTTAGAAGGTTGGTGCCACAAAGGTATAAGTTCATCAATCACAATGGACCTAAGAAAATAAGTAATAAGAACTGTTACGACGAGACGTTTTAATGGATTCATGGTTCAATCCTTTAACACAAAGAAAGGTGAGATATTCCTTCATCCACCTTTACGATATGTGGGAAATTTCACAGGAAATTGTTAATAATTCAGATGACTTCATTACATAAACAAAATTACGTTACTACTACATCATTTTGACATTTTCTCAAACATATAGTGTGCCTTGTTTGATCCGTTAATAGTACAAAAGAACACATAACAATCGGACTAAGCGATAAACGGTAATTTAAGGTTTGATTCTTTTTAAGTCCAAAGTCCGTCAACGTCACGTTTAGTCAAGTTACCTTACTCACAATGGGTTGGTAGGATAGGTCGAAAGTAAGGGATTGTCCATACCTTAGGGCAAGGCAAAGTTCACAACCTGGATTTACAACTTTTAGTGAGTAGGATTTTAGGTTATTTCTCGGGTTTAGATAAATTAACAAGAATGTAAGTAACCTAAAATAATAACGATTAATTTCTACATAATAAAATAAACAGGGATAAAAATACAGGAAAAAGGGTTAATCATAATCATGCAAAATCAGTTTCAACAGTTACAGTACCGTATCACTACAACTCTAATCCGTCTCTAGTTCATAGACAAACCCGAAACGGCGTCGAGTAGTGATCCCTAGTGAGATGCACTCATCTCTTAGCTCATTTCACTAGCATAAGGAGTTGAATTAATATTCCATCTCTAGAAATTTCAGCTCCTTGTTAGATTCTAAAAATCAATTTTGGACAAACCAGAGAGCTAACTGCCACCATAAAGTCTCACACGAGAATGGACCTAATGTAAACTAGGTCTCGCGTGAGACTGTTTTGGAGCATCAACACTCTAAACTTGGCTAGTCTCAATCATTTTGGGACCAGATGTATAATCTACACCTAATTCCTAAGTAGTGATTCTGGAATATTAAAGTATCAACACGATCCTCACATGGGCATTATTAACCCTCCCCTTGGGAGGATTTTAGCCCATGGTCATAGGATGATTAATTTATCTTGCTATATACAATAAATAAGTAAATGAAGAATAGGAATTTAACTTGAAAGGAAATAAATTTTATTAAAGCAAAAGACTTACAGTACTTGATGCTGGAATAAAATGCTACTAGAAGGAGAAAGCAAAACAACGGAGTGAAACTAATGCAAGAATATCAGTCTAAAAAAATTGAAGTCTAAGGTCTCCTTCTCATATATATATATATCCTTCCTGGTCTCTATAAAGCCCCCTAATTTATTTCCCCTTTTGGCATTATCTCTCCCCAAAACATCCAAACCTTGTTTTATAGGTTTTGTCCTTTTGTCCCATAACAATCCAAACTTTTTTATGGTTTTGTTATTTTCATTTTTATAAATCAACTCATGCATTGATTTGTTTTGTCTTTTCTTCTTGCAAGGTGGCACACAATTTTCTTGCCACTTGTTTATGCATGATGACTCATCATGTCTTGTGAGCCCGTAAAAGTGAGTCCACGTGTTGTGTCTAGTGGCCCAAATTTTGGCATTTTTATAACTTTCTATCTTTGCATAGAGCTTGTATGCATACGATCGTTCGGGTTTCACTTGCCAAAAGTGGCGTGCAGTTTTGGAAGATGTGAGCTTCGGAAGTTTGTCGCTTCTTTATATGTGGACCCGTTCTGCACTGGTTTTGTCCCTTTGGAAACTTTGGCTCTAGTCTGGCTCTGTTGGGCTTTACTGGGGTTGAGTGGGAAGACTTCAAGTATGCATAGTATTCCCATACTTGATGCATGTTTTATTATCATATTCACGTTAACTGCGGAAACCTGCAAAAGTACGAAAATATAATTATTTCATGATTATTAAACACATAATTAACCAAAATGCTATGTCTCTAGGGGTTTAATATTACAGTTTTGGGTGCTTATCACACCACCCCCAGACAGCACTTTGCTTGTCCTTAAGTAAAGAAGAGACATTAAAAACGATAAGTGGCCAAAAATACCCTGTCCTAAACTAAGTCTCATTCTGCAGAGTGCGGTTGCATTGACCGTATGCAATAAGGCCTTAAACCACTAGGAATTCCCTAGTGGACGAGTTATAGCCTCGTGAGAGTTTTCCAAAGAAGATACTCACAAACTTCACCTATACTACAATGAATCAGTAACAAAGGCTTATTCCCTTAATTAATCTCATATATCTATGCATCTCACTAGCAGGGAAACAAGGATTAATTTTTTCGAAATTCAAGTTAATATACATACAATAATCAAAACATCTACATATGAGCATGCATGCAGTGATCTTTACAATGAAATGTATGAGCAGGGCCGTTTCTAGATCCTTTGGATAGCGTCCTTAAGTAGGTTCTCACAGGTATGTGTTGAAACACAATTTCTCTATTATTTTTCCACTCAAGTTTTGATAACTCTAGTGTACAGTGGGCACACGTTTCCTCACATACTCAATGACAGTCAGAGGAGTCGAGGTTGAGAATTCACATCTACTACTTATTATCACACCATCCTACTGCTAATTGAGCTAGAGGTCTTTATTAGGTGTTATGGGCCTTAGGTGGTAGTGTAGAAGAAAATGAAATGGAAAATTCAAAAATGATAATTATGAGAGAATAAGGTCTTTGAGATATTTACACTAGATAAATCCTTATTTTCTTTCCTGCTTCTAACATGAGTTTCCATACTTAGCTTTTTTAAGCTTTTGTATTCCCTTTTAGTTTGATTTTTGGGGGAAATTCTAACTTTGATTTTTCTTTTGATTTTTGGAAATATATTTATATTTTTCTTTTCCTTTTCTTTTGGAACAGGTAACTGATTTTGATTTGTGAAAAGTTTTTCTCATCATTTTTCCACACTTCATCCTATTTCTCATACTCATCATCTAGGTGGGCTTATTTATTTGTGATTAATAGATGGATAATGAATTTTTGGTGAAATAGAAAGGGTTAATGAAAGGTTCAGTGAGGGGACTAGTGGTAAATTATTTTTACAGGTGTGAATTTTTGGCTATATCGATCCGATGAAGGCCTAAATTCTCGCCTAGGATTCGGGTAGTGATCAAGTAAGTAGACGTATGAACTTCTCTATTCGAAAAACTCCTCCCTGTGTCATTACTCACATACCACACATTTTGAAGATTTTTGGTTAGATTCTCACAGATATAGAAATTAAGTTGTCTAACCGTGGATCCCAGAAACTTACTGTTATGTACATTTAATGATAGTCAGTGCATGAATACTCATGAAAAGATGTAAAAAATATTGCATACGTATTAACTTAAGTTTCTAAGAACAAGTCCTAATTCTAATGCTAGGGTGAGATTTCTAAATATTTTTCATCACAGAAAAGGAAACAAGACTTTGTCACTAAATACACTTATTTAGACAAAAAAATAAAACTATATGCAAACTATGAATGCTTAATATTTTTTGAAAGGTTCGAACCACCTCCAAACAAATGGACGATGTGTCATCAAAGTGTTAAGAGGAAGAAAGAATATACCCGAGAGGCTTGAGCAAAAAATAAAGCTAATATTTTCAACAGAAAATTATGCTAACACAACATATATTATACAACACAAAAGTGAAAGCACCTTTGTTAGGTAATTTATTTTTCACATCAAAACATAAAACAACAAATATGTACATCAACTTACACTGCCCTAATTATGAATTAGGGTTATGTCCATCCTCACTTCATCTATATCGAAGTGCCACTCCTTTGCGTCACGCCAGTTTATCATGGTCTGCCAAACTTCACTCCACTTTCTCTTTCTAGAAGTGTCCAGATTAGCTTTCATGTCTTTGTCTTTAGGGAAGCAACAAATGTACCTCAGGTACCTTGAAGAGCGCTGACGCTAGACCCTAAATCGCAAAAAACGAATAATCTTGTTTGTCAGACACAGAATCTACACGTACCCAATCATGAAAAGTGGTCGCAAACTATGGGAAGAATGCCATCATTAGCCGGCATGCAGTAACTAGCAAAGTTATATAATGCTGTCGAAAAAGACTAGCCCTTTTCAGGTTCTCAATGATGATGTTCATGATGTCGAAGGCGGCATGTTGCTGAGCGAGAGCATGGAAAGCCTTGCAAGCTGCTTCGGAGGTAGTGGAAAAATGCTAATCCCCCATAATACTCAGAAGGATAAATAACATGGTAGTCCCGACATTCATTGTCATACTTGCTAAGGAATTGTTTCAATTCGCCATCATCCGTGGGTTCGTCACGTTCAATGACTTGGGTGAGGCCATCGCCATAAAGGGCGGAAAAATCTTCCCAAAAGTAGTGATTAAAGGTGTTTTGTATGAGGTATTGAATGGAGGGGTTTGGCTGATTATAGGGAAGGTCCAAAGCCATAGCAATTGTTGGTTCGTAAAAGAGATGTCTGGTGTTACCAATACGGATTGCAAATCTATTCAAAAAGAAACCATGTGCAGTAGGTGTATCCTCCATATGATCATAAAAATAAGCTATCAAACTTAGAGAGTATGTCTGCTCAGGGTGCAAAATGAAGGAGGTCCAACCAACTTGGGTGATAAGGTATCTGAAAAGATGTCCATATGCAGGAGAATTCAGCAAAGCATGGAAGGATTGTTTAGGGATAATCTTTGGAGATGCCATTGCAGAAGACGTGTGATGAAAGATACCACTTGTAAACAAAGATAAACCAAAATTTAGAATATGATGGAAATGACTAAGTAAAAACAAATGACATTTATTACAATAGGAAAATTGCACTATACTAAAAACTAAAAAGAAAATGACAAAGAACATAAATTTGCAAAATTTAATTTGTGTCATTGCCAAATTAAGGTCGAGGATCCTTAGGTGAGAGAAATCTATTTATAAGATTCTCTGTGAAGTCAATCCGCAATGTACCGTTGAAGCAGAGCTGCGGTCCGGGTAAATCTTAGCTTGGTTCTCCATTATGAGAGTGTGATTTGCCAAGAACCTGGTTGTGGTTTGCTTAAGAATTATGTTTGTTCCTCATCTTGTATTGCCCGGAGGTCGTGAAACTTAAGAAGACTGGTGATGATGATGTTCTAACGTGTGTATAATGTCATTAGTCCTTGGTGAATTAAATGATGGCCTTCTTTAAGATTAATGAGTTGTGTATTGCATTTTCGGTGAAGATGTTGATAAATGGAACAAGCCAGCGGTTGTTTGCACCGGCATGGTTCTTTGCAACGTCAGAGTCCAAAACCATTCATACAAACCGAGTGAATAGTGAGAATGTTAGCTGTTCGAGATAGGTATTAGGAGCAATAATAGGAAACCCCCAATGCACCATAATAAGTGTCACAATGGTTGGCAAAGGAGCTGACTTTTTCCTGGCACGTGCGATCGCGTACCAAAGAAATTAAATTATGCAAAAATCATTGCATTTAGTCTGCAGTACCCAGAGTAGATGGAGAAAGGGTTTTGTTATTTCTAAAGTTTTAGATGTGTCGAGCACATTTTGGGCTAGCCATTGGATCACATATAATTGGTTCCTTTGCAAGGATCGCTGATAAACAATGCGGTTTTTCTGGTTGTATTCGCCGAAAATGATAGTTGCAAACATTAGATGTCTTATATTGTCGAATGGAAAATCCTAAAGGTGTACCCCCGAGTTTGTTATGGGAATTGCCCGTTTGTTATGGCAAATCTGGAGTCAATTTGCACTCGCATCTATTTGCACGTACAAAGAATTGCCCATTTTAGAAAGAACCATGTTTGTAGAAATGCATAATCAATTCCCTGGAATAAAATGCCTCCTTATGATGTAATAGAGGGAACCATCCTCGATGTAAAATTTCAGTATCAAAATATTGGTGAAATAGACCGCTCTGAAAATTTTCCACAAAGTTTTGCTTGGGCATGAAAATTCTAGTGAGGGCCATTAAAGATGGAAGGAATGGAGTGGTGAAGATAAATTAGTGAAAAGGGGAAGCCTGGATTTGAGAGGTGTATTATAGGGACCGTTATTTCAGAATGAATATTTCTACAAACCGTGAAAACCACGCGCAGTGTAATTAATTGTTCTCATGGTTTTGGATTGGAAAACATACCTGTTAGATCAGCTTCTTGATATCTCTGAGAATCCAATAGCTATGAAATCCGAAATCAACATCTTGATCTTCTCATTTGTATTCCTATGTACAGAGTGGACGTGGGGCAAAGTGACCTTCCAACCTCTTCTTTCTCTCTTGGCCTCTTTCACTCACAAAAAGGATTCGATTTCTAGATCTATTTTTCTTGAGCAAAACCTTGATTTTTCTTGTGTAGAATTTGGCCAGAGAAAAGGTTTTCTTTATATAGGCTACAACAAGGACCCATGAAAAATTAGGGTTGGGCCTCTTGATGGGCTTGGGCTTCCCATGTTTGCCGAAACACGGCCCAAGTCCGTCCCAACAAATGGCTTATTCCATTAAAGGCCATTGTTGCACTACCCTAATCTCAAAATACATGTAAGCATTTATGGGTTCCATATTATATGCTCGTTGATCTCATCGTGTTTAAGATATCGAATGCCCACCGATTAAGTCAGATTCTCGACAACTACATTAATCAACTTCTTATGTCCTTGAGTAGTACCACTCAACCTCATTGTCATGTCGGATCAAATCCACTGCGGGGGTTTACATGACAATCCTTATGAGTTCCTTAAGGGGCTATCATCAGCCCGACTTCTTGCTGGACACGGATTCCTTCTATAATCAACAGCACACCTTACATACAATGTCATTACCTAATCCATCGAGTTTGTTAATTCACAAATGAATCTCATTCATTGATGATTTAAAGAAATGTATAATGCACGTAAGTGCCCGTTATTATATCCGGATTAAGAGGACAAGCATCCATAATAATAGAGGTGTTTGTTCTCTTATATAGTCAATATAAAGAGAAACAACCTCACTTGGTGGTCCTGTTCAATACACACAAAGTGTACTAGTGTAATCCTATAGTCAAGATAGACTAATACCAGATTATATTACAACCGTACCAATGGTTTGTCCAAATCCATCTAGGTTGTGAATGATTAATTATTGATAGGGTCATTTACTAAAAGCATTACTTTAGTAATAACTCTAATTCTTTATATTTTGAATGAGAATCATATGGGCAAATGTTATCCATATTATATATGTTATTAGTTATATGCATGTGTCTAATACTTTATGTTGTAGATGATATGGTGTGAACACACAGAAGATCATATCATCAGTACCTTATAAAGTATAAGTAATCGTTCACAACCTAGATGGATTTGGACAAACCATTGGTACGGTCGTAGTATAATCTGGTATTAGTCTATCTTGACTAAAGGATTACACTAGTACACTTTGTGTGTATTGAACATGACCAAGTGAGGTTGTTTCTCTTTATACTGACTATATAAGAGAACAAACACCTCTGTTATTATGGATGCTTGTCATCTTAATCCAGATATAATAACAGGCACTTATATGCATTGTACATTGCTTTAACTCATCAATGAGTGAGAGTCATTTGTTAATCAACAAACTCGATGGATTGGGTAATGACATTGTATGTAAGGTGTGTTGTTGATTATAGAAGGAATCCATGACCCGCAGGGAGTCGGGTTGATGACGTCCCCTTGAGGAGCTCAAAAAGATTGTCATGTAAACCCCGCAGTGGATTTAATCCGACATGACAATGATGTTGAGTAGTACTACTCAAGGACATAAGAAGTTGATTAATGTAGTTGTCGAGAACTTGACTTAATCAATGGACATTCGATATCTTAAACACGGGAGATCAATGAGCATATAATATAGAGCCCATAAACGTGACTTCGTAATTTGGGATTAGGGGCGAAGTGCAACAATGGCCTTTAGTGGAATAACTCATTTGTTGGCTAACTGGGGCCATATATTCGGCTAACATGGGAAGCCCAAGCCCGCTAGAGGCCGACCCTAATTTCTCCTCATGGTCCCTGTTGTAGCCTATAAATAGAATCCTTTCTCTCCTGGCCAAAATTACTATTCACTCTGGATTGAAAAGAGAGGCAAGGAAAGTTAGATCTAAAATTGGATCTAGCTTTGTGAGAAAGAAGGGGGTTGGTAGATCGTTGCCCACACAACATCCAATCTATTGAAAGGAATATAACATAAGATCAAGGGGTTGATTATTGATTCGGATTCATAGCTATTGGATTCTCAGAGTTAGATTAGCCGGATTTAAAGGTATGGTTTCTATCCAAAACCGTGAACCCCATTAATTCCCGGCGGTATGCGTTGGTTTTAAATAGTTTGTAGAAATTTGCATTATGAAATAACGGTTCCTACACTTATACTTTATAAGGTACTGATGATATGATCTTCTGTGTGTCCACACCATATCATCTACAACATAAAGTATTAGACACATACATATAACTAATAACATATATAATATGCATAACATTTGCCCATATGATTCTCATTCAAATTATAAAGAATTAGAGTTAATACAAAAGTAATGCTTTTAGTATATAACCCTATCATGTATAATCTTGCAATAAATAAGCACCAATCCGAAAGTTTAGAAAATACGGATCGACGTATCACAGGGTAGTTAGACCACGTGCATTTTCGAAAATAATTCTGTCGAGGTGCTTGCCCAAAAGATTGTTTAAAATCAAATCCTGACGATCTTGTCGTGAATTAGACGTGGGAAGAGATCGAATATATGAGACAAGGTTGCACAAGGTAGTTTAACCAACTTGTATATTCATAAATTAATTAAACAATACGAGTACGGAGATAAGATTGTACATTAAATTGTAACAACGTACAGAGATGTTAAAATAAACCATAATGATAACGGAAAAAAAAATACAAATCTAAATATTAGATAGGACTATATGCCACATTAACAACATTACAATAATAAAACAAACGAGCATGAAGACTTGAGTAGCATATTCAATTTGTCGCTGGTCAAACTTTTCTAGTGCATCCATGAAGCTAAAATTTGGTAAGAATGTAAAAAAAAAAACGTAATTGGAATAAAAGAAAAAATGTAAAGAGAAGAAGATGAAAGGAGTGAATGTGAAGGATGTGGTGAAATTCTATTTATAGAAAGGAAATGGAGCCATTTTCTGACCGTTTTGGTGACGGTTTCATGACCGTTTTCTAACCATTTTGCAAATCGTTAGTGGACGGTAATGCTCGCCGTTAAGTGTGACGTCAAAAATATATATATATTTATATATATATATATCTATATATATATATATATATATATATTAATAATAATAATAATAATATATATATATATATATATATATATATATATATATATATATATATATATATGATATAATATTGGAGATATATAAGATCTAATATAATATTTGACAAGGCAGAATTTTTAGAAAATGTAGGAACTAAAAGACATACTAGGGTGGAAAATTAAAATGCAAACACGTAAATAAAATATCCAACATAAATAAAATATAAGTCCTGGAAAATAAAACGTCTACTGAGAATCCTCAGGAGTTGTTGAAGAAGAACCAGGAGTCCTACGACGGCGTGCAGTACGAGCCCCTATGGAGGCTAACTGCTACTGGATATTGCTTAGGGTATGCATCACCCGATCTTGAAACTGGTGCTGGTTCGCCATGAGCATTCGTTGGAATTGATTCTGGTGAGTAGTCATATGATCCTAAAATGCTTTCATGGAAGTGCGCATTTCTTGCTGAAATTCGCCCATGGTGTCTGTCATCGACTCGTGGTGATTGGTCATATCCTCCCTAAATTTGTCCATGTTATGTTCCATCGGTACATGGCGAGTATACATGTCTTGCATGCCACTATTCATAGTGCGTAGGGCATCTATAGGATGGCTCATCTGGCTCATAGCAGCCTCATCAAAGAAAGGTGGAGGGGATGGGAGAGGTGGAGCCACGTTATCGAGTTCAGCTGCCATGCCTGCTATGGGTTCCCATGGGGACAATACGCACTTCTTGAAAACATTCATATTCTCATATGGCAGCATAGGGACTAATGGGGTGGTAGATAGGAAACCCAAATTAATCATAACTTGCATGACAAGAACGGTAAGAGGGGCTGACCTAAGTGTGGCACGTAATGATGTCAAATAGGAAGGTCACTATGCAGAAGTTACCCTTTTGCACCTGGAGAACCCAAAGTAGGTGCAGAAATATCTTGTTAATGTCAGATGGCTTAGAGGTGCCAATGACATTCTGACCCAGCCATTGAGTCACGGCAAACTGGTTCTGCCGTACAGAATGTTGATACGCGCATTTCCCATCCATATTATACTCACCCTCGATTACCGTGTCGAGCATGAGGTCATAAGTCTGTGGATACAAAGATTGCTGCTGAGTCAGCACGTGATCGACCAGAGGTATTCCCGTGATCCCAAAGATCAAGGCGGGTGTGACTTGGCGTGGCACGTCATCGATGGTGATCCAAAAATTGTAGCCATTAAAACCGCCATTGTTATAAAACTTCAACACCAAATCCGTTGAATACATCCCACCATTAGCATACAAGAGATACTCCCATCCTGTAGAGTGTATTTCCTTATCAAAAAATGGAGCAAACATCACACTTTCAAATAGGGATCTAAAAAAATTTATTTGAGATTCGCTTTTTCGTTCATTTTGTGATCGCAGGAAGAGGATGGGTATTGATTTGAGATGAGAGGAAGAAATTAAAGTTGGTGTAGGAATAGAATTCGATTCTGAGCTGTGGTGGTCACGCGCGAGACTTGGATTTTACTTGGGGCTGTCTCATGCAAGACTGGAATGGGAGGGGACGAGATCCAGATTTTGTGGAAGAAGAAATGATGTAATTATGACACATGGTGAGTTGTCTCAGTTTATAAATGGGCCGAGAATCACGATATTTGGTCGGGCCCAAATTTTTTTTCCAAGCCCAAATCAACCTAAAGCCCAAATCGAGCCTAAAAATTGTAAACGCGCACACATGACTCGTTTGAACTCCGAATTGGATAAATGAGCTACTGAAATGATCAACACGAAAAAATGCCATCCAATTATATTTTTCATGATCAAAAGCCAAAAGAGTTTTTGAAAAGAAGGAAGGATGTTTTATTTATAAACAATTTTTTTTTTTTTTTTTTTTTTTTTAAATGGATTTCTATACAAGGGAGATTAATGTGAACAACACTGGATGTCTAGAAGACTCACCATCTAAACTCATAGGAAACTATCATGTTAGCCCTGGAGTGAACCGAATCCAGCCAGACTGTGGCTTCACCTTTATGTATTATGGGTCTAGGGGCAGGACGTTACCATCCTGGACCGTGCGTGCTACGGTCTAATAATATTACCCTTATTACATACGGTTATCGCCAAACCGCCCCAAAGGGAACTCAAAGTAACCAATTCTAGGGGTTGGCTTGGTGGAATCCATTTCCCATAGGTGTTCCAAGTAGGCAACATTCGAGGTTGAACACGAATCTCTATGTGCACAGCTTAATGCAAGGGGAATTTTAAAAGACAACAATATATACATATATACAAGGTGAGTCTCAACGTCAGATTCTCAAGACGAATCGAGTCTTTTAACGTCAAATCTTCAAGACAAATCCCAACCTGTGGGAGAAATGGCGTGGCGACAAAGTTTATCCTACTCAGCTGGTGTCAGACAAAAATATACCTTATACCAACTAGTATTGGATAGGAAGTTAAGACCTAGATAGAAAGGTGTTTGACAATGCATACACCATCCCATCCTTCACGCTTGTTGTTTATGAGCAAAAGTACTACAACCATTACTTATTCGTGATAAGTGAGACTTACACCAAATGATTAGCTGAAGTTCACGAGGCAAAAAGTAGAAAAGGGAAGAGAAGGAAGGAGGGGAAATTTTTGGTACCCATCCTTTACGAGTAGGAATGTTTGCTCACATTTTAGAAGACATTTATACTCAATTCTAAAATAGAGTTTTTGTGGACTATGGCTCCGGCGCTTGCAACCATACACTTCAAAGTACTTTTGAGATCATAAAATAGAAGATGTGGACTACCAAAATGACCTACCCTTTAAAGAAAAACAACATTGAGTACGTCAAACGAAACATCTAGTTTATGTAGACCAGATCTTGGAGAAGAGTTTGTTCAACAGTTTGGGAGCGTAACTCGTGGTAATGTTTGAGGCGTTGTCTATTTACTTGGAATTCTTTGTTATTTTGTGGATTAAGCGAGATGGCCCGATAATGAATCACAGTTGACACAATGAAAGGACCAGACCATCATGTCTTCAATTTACCAAGAAAAATGTGTAATATGGAGTTATAAAGTAAAACTTTTGGCCAATTTTGAAATCTTTACGCAAAATGTGTTTGTCATGCACTTTTTTCATATTAGCTTTGTAAGATTTCGAGAGATCATATGCATCACTCCGAATCTCCTCAAGCTCATTTAATTGTAGTTTTCGCTTCTCGCCTGCCGCGTTGATATTATAATTGAGGCTTTTGATAGCCCATACGGCATGATGCTTAAGTTCAACCGGCAGATGACAAGGTTTTCCAAAAACGATGCGGTAAAGAGACATCCCTATAGGTGTCTTAAAGGCCATTTGGTATGCCCACAAGGCATCCGATAAGCGGAGAGACCAGTCTTTTCTTGAGGGATTGATAGTTTTCTCCATAATGGACTTTATCTCTCTATTGGAGACTTCCACTTGGCCACTCGTCTGTGGGTGATACGGAGTAGCAACTTTGTGAGTAACTCTATATTTCTTCATTAAAAAAAAATATTACAAAAATGTGTGCCTCTATCACTGATGATAGCTTTGGGAACACCAAAATGAGAGAAAATGTTTTCTTTTACAAATTTCATGACAGTCTTATGGTCATTTGAGCGACATGCAAGTGCCTCAATCAATTTGGGCACATAGTCCACAATGACTAAAATGTAGAGAAAACCTTGAGAAATAGGGAAGGGTCCCATAAAATCAATGCCCCAAATATCGAAAATTTCCACAATTAAAATGGGATTTAGGGGCATCATATTGTGTTGGGTAATGCGACCCAGGTGCTGACAATGAATGCAAGCTTTGCAATGTTCGTTTGCATCTCAAAAAATGGTAGGTTAATAAAAAGCACATTGTAAACCCTTAGCCGCAGCTTTCTTCCCACTGAAATGACCACCGCAAGATTGTCCATAGCAAAAGGATAATACGTCGGTGTGTTCCCAGTCGGGAATGCAACGACGAATGAGTTGGTCGGAACAATACTTAAAGAGGTAGGGGTCATCCCATAAATAATATTTTACAGTGGATAAGAACTTTTTACGATCGAGGCGTGACCAAAAGGAAGGAACTTCCTCAGTAACTAGGTAGTTAGCGATATCCGCGTACCATGGAGAGGAGAAAACGGAGTACAAATGTTCATCTAGGAAGGAATCACATATGGCGTCAGAATCATTATCAATGTCACCAACCAACCTTGATAAATGGTCGGCCACAGCATTTTCGGTTCAATTCTTATCTTTGATTGCCAGGGTGAATTCTTGCAAGAGAAGGATCGGTGAACAATCATACATTTCACATCCTTTTTCGCGAGTAGGTACCGAAGTGCGCCATGGTCAGTATATACAATGGTTGATAATCATAAAAATGCTAGTTTTACCTACGCATAAATGATGAAACTTAAACACAAGTAAAACTAAACTAGGTACTTTACGTGTGATGTTTATCAAAGTTATTCTACTCTCGATTCTATCAAAATAGAGTTGGAGTAAAAGATTCGTTCCACTCCTAGTTCTTTAGTATTGGCGTTTTCTAAGGTTATGGGTCTATCCAAAGTTAATGAGAGTAATATGAGAATACTTAAGAGTTTAAATCTTGTGTGTTGAAATGGAGGAGACCAGATCCACATTTTCATGCATGGGCTGATGAGCCATATTTTGGGCCGGAAAATCGAGCCCAAAACCCAATTTCTTTAGTCCACATAGACCTTTTCAGTTGGATTTGACTTCTATAGAATTTTTGTCCACTTCTGCTCCTCTGATTGCATCAAGGCTTGGACCATTGGAAAGCAGATTCCAAGCCGGTAGTTTTGACATCAAGTAGGCCCAATTCAAGGTCCGAGCCGAAGATACGGTCTTGGAAGTTTCGCTAACTTTTTTGTGTGTTGTTTCGCCCGCGTTAACTTTGACTTTTCAGCTTTGACCGGGATTTACAAAGGCTTTTTCTCCTTGAATCTTGGCCTTTAATCACATAATTTATTAGCAACCAACCCTTACTCCTTTATCTCACCAAAGTGACACATTTATGCACATAATTAACTTCAATGCCTGAAATACATAAAAGCACGTAATCAGTATTAACTCTTATTTATTACTCGCATAATTGGTCTAAAAGTATTATTGTTAAGGGGTTAAAACTACAATTTTGGGCTCTTATCAATGGTTGAAGAGCCGGAATGTGTAAGGGCTTAAACTTATCCAAAGTATAAATAATGACTAGTAACTCTTTCTTAGTTCTCGTGTAATTCGTTGGCGTCATTAAGAGTTTTACTAGCATAGTAAATGACAACAGGTTTGTCATCACGTCGTTGGCCTAGTACGACACCAATAGAAAAGTCACTAGCATCACACATTAGTTCGAATGGTTGAGACTAATCAGGGGGTTGAATATTAGGAGTGGTAGTCAGAGCGGTTTTTAAAGTTTCAAAAGCTTGTTTGCAATTGAAATTGAAGTCGAATACCACATCCTTAAGCAGGAGATTGGTTAAGGGTCGAACAACTTTAGAAAAATCCTGAATTAATCACCTGTAAAACCCAGCGTGGCCTAAAACTGCACAGATGTCGCGAACTGTTCGGGGGATAGGTAAAGAAGCAATTTTAACAATTTTGGCTTTATCAACCTCTATCCCGTCTTTCGAAACAACATGAACTAGAACAATTCCTTTGGTAACCATGAAATGACACTTCTCCTAATTAAGTACCAAATTGTTTTCTTCACAACGTGTTTAACTTCGAGAAAGGTTGGATAGACAGTCGTCAAAGTAATTTTCATAAATGGAAAAGTCGTCCATGAAGACTTCCATATAGCGTTCCACCATATCACTGAAAATGTGAAGCATGCAGCGTTGGAAAGTGCCAGGGGCATTGCAAAGACCAAAAGGCATTCATTTGTATGCAAAACTGCCAAAGGGAGATGTGAAAGTTGACTTCTCTTGATCAGCTAGATCGATGACAATTTGGAAGTAGCTGAAATAGCCATCAAGAAAATAGTAGTAAGCATGACCGGCTAAATGTTCTAGCATCTGGTCAACGAATGGAAGAGGGAAGTGATCTTTACGTGTTACGACATTCAATTTGTGATAGTTAATGAAATTTTCCAATTCACCGGGACGAAAGTGGAGATACATTCATCATTTTTTTTTTTTTTTTGGTAAGCCTGTTTTAAATGAGATCAAGAACTCTTTGATCTTTGGTGGGATTCGAGCCCCGACCTCACGGTATCATCACCCAAAGGTTTTACCGACTTTACATTCATCATTTTCATTTCAAGACAACCTGTAATGCCGGACTTCTTTGGAACAACGTGGACAGGACTAACCCAAACACTATCAGAGATAGGGTATATGATACCTACATCAAGTAAACATAAAACTTCCTCCCTCACCACCTCCTTCATGGCGAGGTTAAGGCGATGTTGCGGTTCCCACGATATCTTTGTGTCATCATCTAGATGTATGTGATGTGTGCATACACTAGGGTCTATTCCTTTGACATCATCTAAAGACCAACTGATAGCAGAGCGGTGTTCACGAATGACATGAATCAAACGTGCTTCTTCGTCGGTAGTCAAATGGGAAGAAATTATTATAGGGTGACTACCATCAGGATAGAGATGCACGTACTTCAATTCAAAGGGTAGAGGTTTTAAATCCAGAGTTAGAGAGGTTTTAAATCTGAAGTTGGAGGGGTTTGAAATCCGAAGTTGGAGGATTGAAGATCAAGGATTCGTGAAAGGCCGTCTCTTCAATGGAAAAGAGTGAGTCCGATTCTTCTGAATCAGATGATAACGCAGGAAGAGGGGCCAAATAGTGGTAATCGACTCTAATCTATGCATGAACATCCTTAATGTACGAGTCATCGTCAAACTCGGGAGTATCAAAGAAAGAAATTGGTGTATCTCGTGCGGGGAAAATAGTTTGTGAAATATTTTTGTGCCGGATTATCAACCATGCTAATCTCACCATCAATGTTAGGATAGGGAAGTCATTTAATTAAAATTTGAACACATTGACTTCTACTGAAAGGTTCCTAAATAAAGACATTGTCATTGAACCATCGCGACAATTGATGAGAGCGTTAGCAGTTCCAAGAAATGGACTTCCTAAAATGATAGGAATGGAGTCACACGCAAATTCGGTATTTAGAATGACAAAATCAATAGGGTAGTAGAAATCTTAGACCTTGACTAGGACATTTTCTACTATGCCCTTTGGGTACTTGATGGAGCGATTCGCGAGTTGTAGGGTCATGCTAGTAGGTTTTAATTCATGAAGTCCTAACTACTTAAATAAATAGTAGGGAAGTAAGTTAACACTCGTGCCTAGGTCTAAAAGGGCGGTAGCGGTATACTTGTCGCCCAACGTGCATGGTATAGTTGGTCGACTTGGGTCCTTGTATTTAACCACACCATTGGTAGCAGTAATTGAGGGAAACTGCTCAGTGAGGAATGCTTGTTGAGAAACATTCGTTCGTTATTTGTTGGTGCACATGTCCTTCAAAAACTTGGCATGCTTGGGCAAATGCATCGAGAAAAGGTAGGTTTATGGTCAAATTTTTGAAGGTATCTAGGATCTCAACGAAATGCTCATCAGGTTTGTTCTTTGCTAAACGGGCAGGGAATGGAGCTTTTGGACGGAATTTCACATATGGATCTGTGGCGTCTTTCCCCCGGGACATGGTTGTAGTTTTGGAAGGAACAACTTCATCCATTATAGGTTGCAAGGTAGGAGTTAGAAGGGCGTCTTCGCGCAATAGTCAATTATTTGTCCGGCATAATATGTGATTGTCGATGGTTCGCCGAATGAAGAGTGGTGTTGGCATTCACCTCACCCCGGCGGGATTACTAGATCCGGTGCATTGGTGAGTTCAAAAGCGGTGTTTGTGTGCTTAAGGTTTGGAAGCTGCTGGCCAAGAAACACACCCTTTTGACTTTTATCTCGCGGCTAACAATTTGAAGAGAATGTTGGATAGATGCTAAAATTTGATTCTCGGTTGATGCATGTAAATCAAAAGGTTTCAAATTTTTTATCGCTAGTGGATTGTCCAAAGTGGAGCGGCAGGAATAAGTTCACGGTTATTGTTTATGGGTTGATTTTGGTAGCCATATCCCGGATTAGTGGGGACAAAATTTGCAGTTGTTTTGGTAGCCTATATTTGTGTTGTTGGGAAACTAACTTTGCCCTCATGGAAATTGTGGAGGATTCCCCTTAACGGTAGGAATTGTAGTTCGTGGGTGGCTGTACAGAAGGGTTGTTGAAACCCGGAGGACCTGGTAATTGGGTAGGGGGACGCCAAGCCAAATTCGAATGTTGTCGCCAAGGTACATTAGGGATGTTGAAAGCACAAGCCTCTTGAGGGGCAAGGCGTCGGCGGCCATGACTTATTTGGGTTTTTGATCATTCACTTGAACCAAAATAGCATTGACCTTTTTGGTTAAGGACTCGATCAGAGTTTTTAATTCTGGATCGGGTTTGACCTCGAACATAGATGTCACTTTGGTAGGAGTGTCTTTAGAAGATCCGAAGAATGAGTGTTACCCCAATGGGTGCCGTGGAAGCTTGTTTCTTCTCAAGAAAAGTGTATGATTCAATAACGCCTTTGTCCATGAAACAGCCGCCATTCATGATATCTAATGTTTCCTTTTGATGGTCAGAGAGACCATTAAGGAATGACCTAACTAAGACAGTGGTGTCGAGTTGATGATGGGGACATTCGAGAAGTAGATCAGTAAATCTGCTCCATGCTTCCGTAAAGGATTCCTGGGGATGCTGGCGAAAGAACTGGATCTTTTGAAGCATTTCTGTAGTTCTCTTCTGAGTATAAAACTTAATCATGAATGCTTGTACGAGCTTTGCCCATGTGTCAAGGGATTGCGGCGCTTCCCCTGCGAGCCAAACTGAAGCTTTATCAACTAAGGTGAAGGGAAACAACCTAAGAAAGACTTGTTCGTTGGAAACGGTCAAATGGTGGAAAGTTGTGGCCACTTGCTGCATCCAATGAAGGTGATTGTACGGTTTTACATGGTCTAGACCATGGTAAATAGGTAACAATCCGAAAACGTTGGGTGGAATGCAAAAATCACCTACAATCTCATCGAGTTTAAGGCAGGATGCAGGTCCTTCCTGTAAAGCAGTATAAAAGTTTGAAAGGGGCTTTTCTACTTTGGGATTTTCCTGGGCCATAACTATGGGAGGTAATGGCAAAGGAGATACTTGACTAGGTTGGTTTCTGGAGGAAGAACTAAGTCTAGGGGATAACTTATGCAGTTGTTTATTGTACTTCCGACGATGATACATATGTTCTAATTTCTTATTAGTACCAGACCATAGTCTCATGCAAACACAAATTTTAATTCTAGGCTCATAAGGAACTTAATTATGACATGATGATTAGTTATTATGGAAGAAGGGAGGTGAATGACGTCATCTTGAGCATTTGCTAACTTGAGCAGGTAAGCTAGGATAACGTTTGAATATTCCAGCAGCCAGGTCACCTGAAAGAATTGAGGGAGGTTTTCCGTACTAGCACGTTCTTTAATTAGGTAACCTCATTCTCTCAAGTTTGTTAGACACTAATGGAATACGAAGATGATTGATGATGGTAGATTATGTGATTATTATTAATATGATTATGATGATTTTTTATTTTTTTATTTTTTTAAAAATTTATGTAATTAATGTATTATGGAGACATGATTACGAAACATGTAATTAAAGACGAGAGATACCAAAATAGATGACTAAGCATGCATTTAACACAAACTAGTTTTACACAGGAAGGCTACACATGCAACTACATATTACTCCTAGGCCTACGTAAATAGAAACATGTCTTACCCATGCAATAAGATATATAGCTATGTATACACAAAATATAACTTACACGTGCAACTAGATGCGAGCTAGAGGAATGTCAAGAACGTACTCATGCAAAGTAATGTCGCGTACGTGAATGGATGTAATATACACATACAAAAATAATCTAATCAGGTGGTTTGAAATTTCACAAACATCCAAATATATTCAAATCATTTTAATCGTATTAATGTCAATATATAATGATCGAACCACACTTACGAGAAAAATTCTATACATGCAATGAATTCTCATGCCAACATACAAATATCTTGAGGTAAAACAGGTTATAACAATCAACCAAATAATATCCTTGACAAAATTTGAGTTTAAGAATTATAACGATCGAATTAACTCCCTCGAGCACCGTGAACTTACTAGAAGTTAGATAAATAGGTATTGAGAGTCCAAAATAGTAATCGGAGAAGGAAAGAGGCTTGGACCTGAAAACCGGAGGCCGATACTCTAGGTTAGTCTCAAGGTGGCGACTATATAAAGTCTCGGCCGAGACTGTAAGATCAATTCAGTACCTTAACTTCCGACATAATTCTTAAACTGTGCTAATGATGATAATCAAGATTTGGTTCACAGATATCTGTTAGTAGAAAAAGAAAAGTTGGTACAAAGCAAATGCATTAACGTTTGTATCGCAAAACAAATGAAAATAAAAAATATGAGGGGGTAGGAGAGGAGGGTTATCTAATGATGTATTCCAGTTCTTATGTTAATTGTCCACAGTCCTTAGGCATGCACCAGCGCCATTTGATAAATGGTAATTTAAGGTTTGATTCTTTTAAGTCCGAAGTCCAAAGTCCATAAATGTACGCGTTTAGTCAAATTACCTTTACCGCGTGGGTTGGTAGGATAGGTCGAGTAAGGGATCATCCATACCTTAGGGCTAGGCAAGGTTCACAACTCGATTTACAACTTTTAGTCAGTAGGATTTTAGGTTATTTCTCAGGTTTAGATAAATTAACAGTAATGCAAGTAACGTAAAATAATAACGATTGATTTCTACCTAAAATAAACAGGGATAAAAATATAGGAAAAAGGGTTAATCATAATCATGCAAAATCAGTTTCAATAGTTAGAGTACCATATCACTACAACTCTATGATAGGGTTATATAGTAAAAGCATTACTTTTGTATTAACTCTAACTCTTTATATTTTGAATGAGAATCATATTGGCAAATGTTATGCATATTATATATGTTATTTGTTATATGCATGTGTCTAATACTTTATGCTGTAGATGATATGGTGTGTGGTAACACAAAGAAGATCATATCATCATTACCTTTATAAAGTATAAGTAAGCGTTCACAACCTAGATGGATTTGGACAAACCATCGATGACGGTTGTAGTATAATCTGATATTAGTCTATCTTGACTACTGGGGATTACACTACTACACTTTGTGTGTATTGAACAGTCCAAATGAGGTTGTTTCTCTTTATACTGACTATATAAGAGAACAAACACCTCTGTTATTATGGATGCTTGTCCTCTTAATCCGGATATAATAACGGGCACTTACATGCGTTGTACATTGCTTTAAATTATCAATGAGTGAGATTCATTTGTGAATCAACAAACTCGATGGATTGGGTAATGACATTGTATTTAAGGTGTGCTGTTGATTATAGAAGGAATTTGTGACCCGCAGGAAGTCGGGCAGATGATGTCCTATTAAGGAGCTCATAAGGATTGTCATGTAAACCCTGTTGGTGGATTTAATCCGACATGACAATGAGGTTGAGTGGTACTACTCAAGGACATAAGAAGTTGATTAATGTAGTTGTCAGTAACTTCATTTAATCAATGGGCATTCGATATCTTAAACATGGGGAGATCAACAAGCAGATAATATGGAGCCCATAAACGTAACACGTAATTTGGGATTAAAGTGGTAGTGCAACAATGACCTTTAGTGGAATAAGCCATTTGTTGACGAACTTGGACTGTGTGTTTTGGGCAAACATGGGAAGCCCAAGCCCATCAGGAGGCCCAACCCTAATTTCTCCTCATGGTCCTTGTTGTAGCCAATAAATAGAAACCACTTTCTCTGGCCGTTTTTTAACTCAAGGTTTTACTAAAGAAAAGTAGATCTAAAATCGGTTCCAAATTCTATGAGTGAGTGAGAGAGGCCAAGAGAGAAAGAAGAGGGTGGTAGATCATTACCCACACAACGTCCATTCCATTGATAAGAATACAATAGAAGATCAAGAGGTTGATTCAGATTCGTAGGTCTTGGATTCTCAGAGTTATCTTAGCCGATCTAAAGGTATGATTTCTATCCAAAACCGTGGACACCCCTTATTCCACTGCGCGTGTGTTTTCGCGGTTTGTAATCATTCGGTGTAACCATAACGGTTCCTATACTCTAATCCATCTCGAGTTCATGGACAAACCTGGAACGACGTCGAGTAACGATCCCTAGCGAAATGCACGCATCTCTGAGCTCATCTCACTAGCATAAAGAGTTGAACTAATATTCTATCTCTGGAATATCATTTCAGCTCTTGGTTCAATTCTACATCAGCTGGACAAACCAGATAGCGAACTGCCACCATAAAGTTTCACACAAGACTGGACCTAGTGTAAACTGGGTCTCGCGCGAGACTGTTCTGGAGCATCAGCACTCCAAACTTGGCCAGTCTCAATCATTTTGGGACCGGATGCATAATCTACACCTAATTCCAAAGTAGTGATTCTGGAACATTAAAGTGTCAACCTAATCCTCACATGGGCATCATTAACCCTCCCCCTTGGGAAGATTTTAGCCCATGGTCATAGGATGATTAATTTATCTTGTTGTATACAATAAATAAGTAAATGAAGAAAAGGAATTAAACTTGAAAGGAAATTAATTTTATTAAAGCAAAAGACTTACAATACTTGATGCTGGAATAAAAAGCTACTAGAAGAAGAAACCAAAACAACGGAATGAAACTAATTCAAGAATATCAGTCTAAAAAACCTGAAGTCTAAGGTCTCCCTCTCATATATATATATATATATATATATATATATATATATATATATATATATATATCCATGCTGGTCTCTGTAAAGCCCCCTCATTTATTTCCCCTTTTGGTATTATCTCTCCCCAAAACATCCAAACCTTGTTTTATAGGTTTTGTCCTTTTGTCCCATAACAATCCAAACTTTTTTATGGTTTTGTTGTTTTCCTTTTTACAAATCAATTCATGCATTGATTTGTTTTGTCTTTTCTTCTTGCAAAGTGGCACACAATTTTCTTGCCACTTGTTTACGCATGATGACTCATCATGTCTTGTGAGCCTGCAGAGTGGGTCCATGTGTTGTGTCTAGTGGCAGCCCGGATTGTGGCATTTTTACAACTTTCTGTCTTTGCGTAGAGCTTGTCACCCTGATCGTTCTAGCAGTTCACTTGCCAAAATTGGCACGCAGGTTTGGAAGATGTGAACCTCGGAAGTTTGCTGCTTCTTTATACGTGGACGCATTCTGCACTGGTTTTGTCCCTTTGGAAACTTCGGCTCTAGTCATGCTCTGTTGGGCTTTATTGGGGTTGAATAGGAAGACTTCAAGTATGCATAGTATTCTCATACTTGATGCATGTTTTATTATCATATTCACGTTAATTGCGAAAACTTGCAAAAGTACGAAAATATAATTATTTCTTGATTATTAAACCATAATTAACCAAAATGTTATGTCTCTCAAGGTTTTGTATTACAGTTTTGGGTGCTTATCACTATCCCAAGTTCAAAGTTTATTTACTCAGATAAACCCAAATGGGAGAACAAATAATAATCAATATACATACCATACAAACCCAAAAAATAGGAAGAAGCTTATTGAATTCTTAATAGATATATATGAACAAAAATCCCTAGAATTAGAAACCGAAGGTAAAAGGGAAATGATAAAGATTAGTAAAGAGATTTAATCGTAGATGGCTAGCAGTTGTGAAATATGAGATAGCAAACCCCCCACCGGTGGTATTGGGGATAAACCAAAGAAGATGAACAATTGGCCAGGAAAATTGAGAGAGAGAGAGAGAGAGAGCAAAGTATTCAAGAAATCTAGAGCACCATCAACACCAGGATCAGTATATTTTATCGGCTTCCACAACCCAAGGAGTTCAAACGATCGAGAACTGAATGCCAGAATTTCCTCTTCGTTCCCTATTTTAGTTTAATTTCTTTTTCTTCAAATCACAAAACATACCCCAAAAAGAGAGGATTGAAAGAATTATAGTATAGTCTATAGTTAGAAGAGTGAAAAGAAGAACAATAGGGAAGTTTGGTGTAATGGAGAAGTGGATTGTAGAACAAACTAAAAGCATACAATCGATCATATAGTAAGACCAATGACATTTTTGCCCTATCTCCTTAGGCCCCAAAACCGCTCACTAAATAAGTGATTGGGAATTTCTAAAATAAAAAGCTGGCTAAGTCACTTCTAAAAAGGTGATTTTGACTATTTAGATATTACATCACTTTATAAATGACATGGCGAAAGTGATGTTAAGTAGCATTACCACATCAAGATAACAACATCACTTAGAAAAATGATGCGGCAAGAAACTTTACTACGCCAATTTTAGAAACAAGTGATGTTAAGAAAATTTTGTGATAATTAGCACATCACATGGTGAGAAAAGTGATGTCATAGCTTTATTATGACATCACTTTTATGAAAATGATGTAAAACTAGTGATGTCATATGTTATAATTGTTGTCTTTGTCATCATGGAAAATGAAATAATATCATTATCCTAAGTGCATAGTATAAACTATTTTTATGTTTTTCTATTTTTATACAACAAATAATACGTAATATACAACCTAATATGTGCTTTAAACATTTATAGCGTGTTTCCATACCACCCCCAAACAGAATCATGCTTTTGTAGGAACCGTTATTTCAAAATGCAAAATTTATACAAACCGCGAACACCACGCGCAGCGGAATTAATGGGTGTCCCCGATTTGTGATTGGAAAACATATCTTTTAGATCCGATTTTGATAACTCTGAGAATCCAAGCTTTATGAATCCGAATCAACAATCAACCCCTTGATCTTCTCTTGTATTCCTTTAGAATAGATTGGACGTTGGGTGGACAACGATCTACCAATCCCTTTCTTTCTCACAAAGCTAGATCCAATTTTGGATCTAACTTTCCTTGCCTCTTTTTCTGTTCAGATGAATAGTGAATTTCGGCCAGAGAGAGAGTATTCTATTTATAGGCTACAACAAGGACCATGAGGAGAAATTAGGGTTGGGCCTCTTGACGGGCTTGGGCTTCCCATGTTCGCCTCGAACACACGGCCCAAGTCCGTCAACAAATGGCTTATTCCACTAAAGGCCATTGTTGCACTACCGCCCAAATCCCAAATTACGTGTCAGCGTTTATGGGTTCCATATTATATGCTTGTTGATCTCCCGTGTTTAAGATATTGAATGTCCGTTGATTAAGTCAAGTTCGACAACTACATTAATCAACTTCTTATGTCTTTGAGTAGTACCACTCAACCTCGTTGTCATGTCGGAATAAATCCACTTGCAGGGGTTTACATGACAATCTTTTGAGCTCCTCAAGGGGACATCATCAACCCGACTTCTTGCAGGACACGGATTCCTTCTATAATCAACAACACACCTTACATACAATGTCATTACCCAATCCATCGAGTTTGTTGATTAACAAATGAATCTCACCCATTGATGATTTAAAGCAATGTACAATACATGTAAGTGCCCGTTATTATATCCGGATTAGGAGGACAAGCATCCATAATAACAGAGGCGTTTGTTCTCTTATATAGTCAGTATAAGGAGAAACAACCTCACTTGGTCCTGTTCAATACACACAAAGTGTACTAGTCTAATCATATAGTCAATATAGACTAATACCAGATTATACTACAACCGTACTAATGGTTTGTCCAAATCCATCTAGGTTGTGAACGATTACTTATACTTTATAAGATACCGATGAAATGATCTTCTGTGTGTTCACACCATATCATCTACAACATAAAGTATTAGACACATGCATATAACTAATAACATATATAATATGCATAAGATTTGCCCATATGATTCTCATTCAAAATATAAAGAATTAGAGTTAATACAAAAGTATTGCTTTTAGTATATAACCCTATCACTTTGTCCCCAAAGTATGGAATGAAAATAAAGAATAGGAGTACCATAGAAACGTTCTTATGAATGAGAGCACCTATAAAAGAAAATTAAACAATACAAATATAAAGAATTAAAATGAAGACTAACTCCTATATGAGTTCCATTCATAATGGAGATAACACTAAATAAAAGTTACTTGGGACATCAGTAGGACTCGATAGAAAAATAATAAATATTACCATATATAGTTGTTTCTAATCATACATTCTCCTCCGGTTGTTCCTCACTTGTGAAATGACACTCCTTTAAGTCTTGCATATCTATGACTACTTTCCAAGCTTTCATCCTATTTTCATCTACCCTAGCCAACCTATTTAATGCAATTTGGTCGGATGGGGTGCATGGGGCTACTAGGTGAGGTTGTAGGCGCCATCCAGGCCAAACCATAACACGTAAAGAATGGACTATTGCATTGGTCATGCACATTGTATCAATCTTAACCCAATCAGTAAAACATGTACAAAATTAAGGGAAAAAGAATAACATAATATGAGTGACTATAACTGGCATAAGAAGGTATTGATGCCTAACAGTTTGTGCTCTTGCAAGACCATCCACTATGGTTTTAGATATATCATAATACCAACGCCCTTCGGCTAAAGCGAAGAAAGTGTTGCATGTGTGGGAATCCATGGATTTGAAGTGCCAATCTCATAGGACATTAAGCTTAATGAAAAGCATAGCAAGGCCCGTGTTGAGGGTCATGCTTCCTAAGAATACATTATGTTAGCCTCGGTGTTCTACTCAAAATATACCAGTACCATAAGTCTCATGGAAATATGCATAGTTATAATAGAAGGCATTATCCGACATGTAATCCCATGTGTCTTGGCCAGGAGGCATAGAAAGTCCTAGTGCCAATGCTAACAAATACTTGCTTAAATCCATTATTTCATTGTTAATGGTGACAGAGAACACTTGTTCTCCATCTTGCTTATTAAAAAATTTACAATTATCATAGAAATAATAAATAAGTTGATGTGAATAAGTATCACATGCATATACCAATAGAGGGTGCCAACCGAATTGATTAATCATGTCATCAAAGAAAAAGCAATACGTGTGACTATCAAGCAAGTCATAAAAAGATTGTTCCAGTATAAGCTTTGGAATAAACATAGCAAACAAGTAATGAATTGAAATACTGGAAGTTAGAAAAGTGGAACTTGGAAATCCGAGCCTGGAAGCTTGCGGTTAGGGCGCGTACGCACTTATAATAACCCTAGGGTGGGCGCGGTATGCGAGTTAGAATGCTGATACAGGTTTATACAAGCGTGGTGTGCGCTTTGAGATCCAGCGATGTGTTTAGGGTTTTCAGTTATGGAACTACATGCTTTGATATTGATTTTATACTGTTTGGTTGCTAAATCTAAGGCCGAATTATTGCTAAAATAAAAAAAATGTGAAAAATATATTTTTAGAATAGTTTCCTACACAATAATTCTATTTTAGTTTTTGGAAATTCTATATATGATTAGCTTATGAAATTTCCTGAAATTTTGATATTTTATGAAATTTAAGGTTCCTAATCACATTATGGATCCTAATTGATTTTAACAAGGCCCATGAGTTGCATATAATGGGTTTCTCTATTACATTAGCTTATGAAATTTCATAAAACTTTGAAATTTTCTAAATATCAAGTACCTAATTACATTGTGGTCCCAATTAAATTAAACAAGGCCCAAGGGTTCTTATATTTTGGCCCAAAACTTGTATAAATGTGATTAAGGCATGCAATTCCATACGTTAACATATTGACAGGGGGATGACATTGATCAATTAAATTATCTAAACATGATGAATATCAACAAAAAAACTATATGGTAAAATAAAAATATGTGATTAATCATATATTAAATTTAACAATACGTGCATAGATGAATAATCACATAAAAAAAAAATACTAACTACTTTTCTAAAATTAAAATTAACAAATAATTAAACTAAAATACATAAACAAATCCATAATTTAAATAGTTATTACAAAACAAGAATAAATTCTAATCAAATTCATCACAACAATTCAAATATAAATAAGCTATCCCTGAGAAGAAGATGGTCCAGAACCATCAACAGGACGACGACGACGACGCTCACGTCTCGAGTCAAAAGAAGAAGGTGAACCTTCTAGCTAGGGCAAACGCCTCAAGACCTCATCCTGAAAAGCTACCTGTGCCGCTCCCATATTCTCTATAGTGTTAAACATGTCAGCGTGGTTGTCGGCTATGGTTTGAATGTTATGCTCTAAGCTGCGTTGATCATGTTGAATGGAACTCTAACGCCTCTGTATAGTCTCACAGAGAGTAGAAAGGGTTCGCTGATGATCCTAAAGCGTACGCATCCCGCTATGGAGTAGTGAAAAACATGCAAAATCAGAAGAAGCATGGTCCATAGCATTCTCAAAGAAAACAAATAGGATATTCATCTTCATCCCACTACACCAAAACAACATTTTGTGGACGCCAAAATGGCGTCACAAATAATTTTAAGTGACACCATTTTGGCGTCACAATTTGAAATCAATTATTTTTGTGGCCAAACGGCGTCACAAAATTTGTGACGCCAAAATGGTGTCACAAATATTTGTAATGTCAAAATAGCGTCACAAAATGTTAGGCATCACAAATTTTGTAACATCGTTTTGGCATCACAAAATATATTTTAGAAATCATCCACGGTTGCTATATGAACTAGCCAAGATACAACTCTTTTAAAAAACAGTTCATTCCATAAAATACACAATCATACCGTCAATCTCATTCAAAAATAAAACATTCATTCCATCACTCAAAATTATCAAGTTACTTGTAAACACCAAGTACTTCAATTGTCCAAGCGAAAAGTACAATAAAAAACAATTGTAAACACCAAGTACTTCAATTTTCCAAGCGAAAAAGTACATTACATTATGCTTACAACTAGCTAGAAAGAAAGTCATCTTATTAGAAAGTGTCCAAGTGGCAATATCGACCACCTCCATCCTTCAAGGTCGGCAACAAAACAAATGCCACATGCATTACCTGTTTCATTTAACAAAAAGTTTAGATAGACTTATACTTTAAAATGTAACGAGAGATATATACAACAATATTTCAAGCAGACACTCAATATAATAATTAAGTAAAAAGAACAACTACTTCTACACTTTTGACCAGGAAATTCAAACCTTTATGATATGTTACGTGGACACGCCATATTTATAAGAATAATCCGTGTTTATTGATCCACGTATCCGTGTTAGACACATGTTTTATGAGTTATACCTCAATTTTATATATTTTGCCACGTTGGATACATACATGTGGATCCACGTCAATGTAACTTAGCTTTTATGTTCAGTATGTATCTTGTGCATATCCAACCCTAGATAGACTCTCTAAAACCAATATAGGTGCACCCACGGCCAGTATTCACTTTCAAAAAACCTTTTAAGAAATAAAAGCTACTAATTGATATAAAAACACACGGGTTTAATTCCTACCGATGATAGATTGAGAGTGATAACATTGCGGAAGCTCCTTGGTCTCGGGCAAGCTTCTCTTTCTTTTGGAAAACTAACAAATGCTAATGAATTGAAAACAAGTTGGAAACAGTAAACCGGATATACCTTTTCCTTTATTAGATTCAAGAGTTCACCACTAGCAGAGAGTCATACGCACTTTTATGCACTCAAGATAATGATGATTTGTTCCAAAATTGGTCACTTTGAATTGTCCGACCACGGGAACCTATCAAAAGTGATCCCGTGAGTAACATGTACTTAAAAACTTGTATAATGATTGAGAAAAGGTCATCCGACAATTTAGTACTACATAATGAGAAGGATAGAAAAAAGAAAAACGATATACACATGCATTATGTCCACATTCCCTAATGACATTTAAATATTTGCCCACGTGATTAATATTAACTCTGCAACATTTGAAAGGAAGCTAGGAATATCCTCCTTGAGGCTATATCTGTTGCCAATACTTGGCATCATAATCTTGAACAAGAGCCTCCTAGTAAAATGTAAACCAAATAAGCATCTAATATGCATGCTCGGGGGCTCACAACAATAGGTAAACTTTGAATAGCTTTTGGAGTGATTTGTTTTTCAGCAATGAAGAATCTGGTCATAAGGATCATCAATCACACCCGTAGACCCATCTACACAAGAACTTCATTTGTTTAAGTCATACACCATTCAAGTAAAACAAAGCTTGCATAGACCCCATCAAGGGCTATAAAAATGGTAAAAGAGCATCGGTTGCTATTTGGGAAACAAATGCACATGGTGTAAATTTCGAACCAACTTAACTGAGGAAAAACCGAGTCCTTGTATAGAAAGTCTTCCAAAGTCGAAATTGATGTCCGAAGTTGCACCACCATGGCCTAGTAATCCCGATAAAGAAATTTCTCTAAGGTTAATATTATTTATGAATAATATATCAAGAAGTGTTGGAAACCGAAGTTCAAAAGAAACCAATTTGACTTTCATCGGTTTGCGGGACAAGAATCATCAACAAGAGGTTTGTGGGCTTTGAGATGAAGCAAATAGAAAAGATGGTGACTACCAAATTTTTAGACCTAGGGTTGGTGGCGCACCAACAAGACTTGGAAAATGTGAGGAAAAACCTCATGAGAAACTTAATGGAAATAAAACAAAATAAAACACAATCAAGTAGTTAATGAGACTAATTAATAATATCAATCATTCAAGTAAAAGTATAGAGAAAATATAGTGTTCCAAGTAATAATAAATGACTTCAAACACAATCAAACCTACTAAAAAGAAGTTCCGTGCGATGAAGGTCCATGGAAGTTGGTCCATGCAAGAGCAGTAACCGGTAGCAAAGACGCACCGATGCAGCAAAGAACACCCAAAGAAGAAGAAGAGGGGTGCACCGTAGAAGCATCACCCACAGCAGTAGGGCACCAAAGGGCGTAAAACAACACCCAAAGAAGAAGAATAGGCACTAGCGGCAAAGAACAACACCCAAAGGCCAGGGCACCGGGCAACAACTACACCCGGAAGAAGCCGCACACACCAACACCAATGGCGCCAGACATTCTAAATTAAGATTTGGAATTAACTAACCAAAAATAATTGCTAAATAATTCTCTTCTAATGTCTACGTCACACATATTTATTCACTCAATAACCCGCATTTAAGTAAAACATATTGAAGTAAACATCTAGGTATTATTGAGGCTAGGATTCGAAAAGTGCAACTAGTTGCCATGAGTGAATGGTGGAGAGTTGGATTATACCTTTTGGGCACGCTAAGCCAACAAGTAGATGATGTCTAGCGGCAACTTCAAACCCCTACTCCCTAGACACAAGACATTTTCCCTGGGTTTAGTTAAAGGAGTTAATGTGAATAGACACAAAAACTATTTTAAGGTAACCTATCAAGACAAAAGAGGAAACACAAAATCAGCGAGAATAAGATTAGAAAACATAAACTTGTATCAGGTTATATATATAAGCGCCTATTCCAACACCGATCCGATATATAACAATGTCTTTTATGGGTAAGGAAGCCCAGAGTAAAAGGCATAGGTGGGGGTTAATGCGCTAGGCGACACTAGCCACTTCTAGACATGAGCCTAAGGATGCCTTAAATGCGAGGACCATACACGACCAAGATGATGAACACATGCAAGTTTTTAACGATAGAGGTTGGTTTTGGAAAAACCCACTTAATGAGGGGATTTTTCTAGCGGATAACGTGTCTCAAATTAAAAAAAAAAAAAAAAAAAAAGTAAAAAATAAGTTTCCCATGACTAATGAGTCGGATATACATCTTTTTTTTAAGAAAAAATTAACAACGGATAATGAAGTCTTGATAAACAACTCATTTCAAAGAACCCCACTTCGAAATGAGTCCGTCTCCTCCCCGCTTTCTCCTCTCTCTCTCCCTTGGTCTTCCTCTTTTTCCCTCTCTCAGTTCCTCTATCTTCTCCACCCTCCCACACCCCCACTGCATAGCAATAATCTAGTAAGGTTAAAAGCCCCATCAAGTAGTACAAGATGAGGCTCACCAAGTCTATTTACAATACATATTGATAATAAGGTGTATAGTATACTCAACAGCCGAAAAAAAAGAAGATAACATTAATTCTAAAGATGTGAGTCAAAAAAAAGCTTAGAGTCAAGATATGTAGTGCATTATTGGCTAGCCTAAAAAAAGGGGTAACTATACTACAAGCCACAAGGTTTTTCCTTATACCATCTTTTACTTGTTGAAGTGTAATTGTGCAAGTAATATCCGTAATCATTTCAATTAAAGAAACACTAGTCCATTAATAGTTCGGGACCTCCACTCACTTTGTAAGATAGTATTTCAATCATCTTTTTTCTTGGTAGTAACTTAGATGGTTAGTTTGGAGAGCATTTACAGTTCCAAACTACTATAGCCGAGAACAACTACCCCTCAACCACTTCATTAAATTGGCATGTTGCCTTAAAGGATAGAAGGAGACTCCAAACCAATCCCCAAGATTTATATCAACCAACATAGCAAGAGATATCTTTTCTTCCTGAATAGAAAAATTTATAAACCTAATTGAAAATTATGAGTTTATGCATCCAGAGTTACATAAGTCTAAGAACAACTATATTACCAAATGAATTGAGTGCATTAAAATGCACACACATTGTGAGGCTAAAAAATAAGGAAAAGATGAAAGGAAGTCACTAGCAAAATCTTTTTTACTACATAGGATAGTCGTCGTCATTACTCATGGTTAATTTCTTCTTTTCATGCCATGACCAACAACACAATGACAACAACAACAACAACAACAACAACCAAAAAAGAAACAAAAGAAAATCGCGAATTAAGATATGAAATATGTCAAGAAAATACTCATTGCATCACTTGCAATTAGAGGAAATACTAGTAAATTCAAGACAAAACCAAAATTCACTTAATAATACTAACACCCCATTTCTTCCATAACTTATGTTCCGCACCACATGTTAATCCACCCTAAAAAGAGCACAATACATAAATAGATAGATACTAGTTATGGATTGAAATGATGTGCTCATAATTATTATTGTCTCATTTTCCTATAAATGACTATGGTGTGAAATATACTTCACACCTGACTCCTTTGCAAAGACCATCGTGGTGTTTAGGCACAAAAGAAGCAGATGGCTTTAATGTCAAGAAATAAATGGAAGAAAATAACTCCTTGGATTTGATCAACATTGAAAAGTACACTGCATAAGATATCCAAGCAAAAGTCAAAGACTTCACCATCCAAACACTTTACCTTACTTCCAGCCAAACTACCAATAGAAAAATATCCCAACATTGTTGAAATATTCAAGAACACATCTCAAACAAAGTTAACGTGCCAATTAACAAAGTTAAAAACATATACATGGATCGAAAGTAAGCAAAAGATTTTTTACCTAAAGCAACTTATCATTACACCGAGGTAGCTTTGTCTCCCGCTTCTCCATTTCTACTTGAGCCCCTTTTTTAGAACATCAATTCAATTAGAACTCAGTCTAATTAAACAATACAATCAACCTAAACCGCGCAATATTGAACTTTGAGAAAAGGGGGGAGAAAAGAACTATGAAAAAAGCAAAATATTATGCAAAATTTAAAATTGATCGAGGCTAAAAAGGGGAGAAAGAACTAACCCTCAATTCAGTGAAGTTAAAACTCAAGGGACAAACTTGATTGCATCTCTCGCACTAAATTCACTAGGTTGATCCGTTACCTCCATCGCCGAGAGAATAGATGAGAGATTTAGGGATTTATGGAAAATCAAAGCTTTTTCGAATGTGGAGGAGTAAGTAAAAATAAAATGACTTCCCCCTGAAACCCAAAATTGAAATGGGTTATCATTAGAGAGAGGGTGAGAGAGATCCTTCACTTACTCGGGCCGATGGATGTGAGGAGTGCTTAGATTCATTGGCGGTGGTTGAAGGTTTGAAATTTTAGTAAGAGTGCCACTTTAATCAAGCAGCATGGTTTACTCATCGGAACCGAAGAGGAGGTGTCGGAGTGATAAAGAAGAGACGAGGTAGTTGGGAGAGATGGGAATAAATTTTTGAGTTGTAATTTATTCGAGAGAAAGCATGGTCCCTCGGGTTGTAATTTCCTATATTCTTAGACCTTCACGCTCGCTTGCCGTCACTATATTTCTCGAAACTCCTCAAAATTTAAATGAAATAATTATCAAATTATTGGTGACGGTTTTTGTACTTTAGTGACGCCAAAATGGTGTCACAACATTCTTGACGCCAATTTGGTGTCACTATTGAAAAAAACCCAGTGTCACAAAAATGTTGTTATGGTGTAGTGAACATTAGTATTTCCATATATTTCGTAGTGACATTCAACATATTTCTTTTCATATTGCATCGTAGTATAATTCCCGCCATTAAAAGCTCTCATTCCAGGACTTAAACCCGATTAATTAGAATAGAAAACATTCCATGCTAGAGAACTAGGAGTGGAACGAACTTCCTACTCCACTATATCTCATAGGATTGAGAGTAGAGAAATCTTTGATAAGCATATAGGATCATAAGATAGTTTAGTTTACTTACGTTTTGAGTTCATCGTTCATTTCGTAGGTAAACTATATAATTTTATGTTTTATCAAATGGCGCCGCCGCCATCTTAGTGCACTTTAGCATTGTTTTCATAGTAGAATTAGTCATTTTTAAGTCCCATTAAACCCACCCACCCTTGTTTGATTCATCGCGGGTTGTTCGCTTCAGCATTGAAAAGTTCCGCAAAAATACACGCGAGTGTGACCGTGCCATATGCAGAAGCGACCAGCGGTAAGTTTATCGAACCGCGGCCGCGCCACGCTTCCATACCGGCACCCACGCCAAGTTCTATGGAAACGGAGTGCGACCGCCCCATACCGAGCGGCGACCCGCTTAAGTTATCGAACACGGAGCTTAACGGCGCCAAAGCAGTTTACATCAAGCTGAAAATTTGCCGGATTTCCACAGTTTGTTTCAATTTCGATTTTTCAAGTTTTTCAGTGTTTTAACTTGTTATATACACCGAACACGCCAGTAAACAAGACGTTATTCATAAGCGGCAAGGGACACAATCAGGTATTCCTTTCTTCCACACCTCGCATCTCCGTTAGAGGTTTCTACTAGTATATCGTAATTGTTTGGAGTGTTGCATGTTTAGTTAAGTTCGACTTATTCTTGCATGAGATAAGGTCCGATCGAAGAAAAACAGCTAACGAATTACACGGCAACGTCAACAAACAAGTCTATCTAGTTTCCCACCCACTACACCTCTAGCTACTATTTCACATACACCACCGATATTATGGATGAAGAAAAGAGACTCCTCTCTCTCGACTTTTTATAAAGCCTTGAGCGATAGCCCTAAATCTTGCATCGCTCTAGCGGACCCGATTGGGGATTTCCGCGATCCCCCAAATATATTTAATTTGTTACCCATTTTTCATGGTTTAGACCATGAAAACCCTTATCGACACGCGTGGGATTGAACAAGTCCTTGTTAACATTCCACCATCCCTACGGTTGGTGCGGAACAAATTAAATTGAGGGTATTCCCTTTCACCTTAGCTGATAAGACTCGCCTTGGTTAACTGCCAAGCCTAAATTGTGGACTCGTGGGCCAAACTTGTTCAAATTGTTTATGGAACATTTTACCCACCCCTAAAGACGGATGAAATGCTTTCCAAGATTCACTTTTTCACCTTAATCCTCATGAATCATTTTCGAGGCTTGGAATCGTTTCACCGATCTCCTTATAGAGTGTCCACACCATCACCTAGCAAAGACACGTTAGTTCGTGCCTTTTCAAAGGACTTCTACACCACCATAAAGAAGTCCTTGACATAATGAATGGGGGTAGTTTCCTAAGTAAAGGAGCCCTCGAGGCATATAAATTTTGGAAGATCGACTAAGCGTAATAATAATGGTGGGGGTGACGATTACTCTCCGCTAGTTCTTCTTCAACAGTTAAGGCTACCAAGATGTTTGAGGTTAAATCAGATCCCGAGCTTAAAACTCTAATTGAATCCCTCACAAAAAGGTAGAGGCCATTTACGTACAACAAAAGCCTATCCCCATAATGAATGTAAATTCAAATCCATGTAGTTTCGGGTTGAGTCCCCGAAAGCATCCCGACTCCCAATCGCCCTATAGCCTATGAACATTCTTGTTCCATTAATAGTGAACCCGCCTCTTTGAGACAAAATCCCAACTTCGGGTTGGAGAAATAACCAACAAGTCACACCTACAGGTACAATAATCAATATGTTAGGCCAACGACGCTTATAACCAAGCTCCACCACAACAAGGACAGATCGTGGTAATTATAATAATTATAACAACCAAGTGCAACCTCGACAAAGTCAAGCACAAGGTCAATGTAGTTATAATAATTATAATGCTAATAGAGGTATCGTTCGGTAAATAATAACTATCACAATCACGCCCATAAATAATCAACGCGAGATAGTTCGGTCACACCACCCGTGACTACTACACCCACACAACCGGATCGGGTCATACAAGTGAGCCAACAACTTTTCCAAACCATGGCTCAATCTAACCAACACATTCCACAACTGCTAATAATTTAAACCAATAGTTAGCCCAAGAGAAAGCCCAACCAAAAGGCGTGTTTCGGTGCCAATCGATACCCAACCCTAGAACAAAAACACGCCTTTGAGGTAAACGGTAATACTAGTAATGCGAAACTACAACCGTAGGGTGAGCTAAAATGCCATCACCACTCTCCATTCGGAAGAGTGGTTGATAACAAAGTAACTATGCCTATAGTTACCCTATCAAGATTCCTACACCGGATATCGAACTAGATACCGAAATAGAAACCCCAAGAACCTACCATCGTAGAGAGGTACCGGTTAAACCACAACCTAAGAAACAGAAAGCCAAGGTTACACATCAAGTCGAGCCATAAGCTAAATATAGAGCGAAACCACCGTTCTCTCCGGATATTAGCCATAACCAGGATACTAACTTTGAGGAGATTAGGAACGTTTTCAAAAATCTAACGATAAACCTTCCTTTTCTCGAAGCTATAAAAGCTACCTAACCACACTAAGTTTCTTAAGGAGTTGTGCACTACTAGGCGAAGACCAACATACCTAAAGACGCCTTTCTAACAACAGGTTCCCAACTTTATCCGAAAATAATGGAATTGTTAAATACAAGGACCCCCGGGTCGTCCCACCGCATAATGCACCTTAGGAGATTCTCACACGACGACATCGCTTACTAGACACGGGGGCTAGTGTTAACTTACTCCCGCTTTTATTTGTATAAACAAATAGGTCTAGAGGAGATGCAACCTACTAAAATGACATTGCAATTAGTCGATCGGTCTATTAAGTATCCTAAGGGTGTGGTTGAAAATGTGCCGGGTTAAAGTCCAAAATTTTTACTATCCAGCCGACTTCGTTATCCCTCGACACATAAGTCACTAACGACCTTGTACCTATCATTTTAGGGCGCCCCTTCTGGTACATCGCCAACGGCCATAAACTACCGCTGATGGTTCGATGTCCTTGTCCTTTGGCCATCTTTCTCGTTGAGGTAAATGTTTTCAAAACGAGGACACAATATCCCGATTCATCTACAAATGGAGAGGTTAGCATGATCGAGAGCTTAGCTCAAGATTACTTCAAAACATGTTTCGGAGAAACAGATTAACAAATTCCTTTCCTTCGAAATTCCGACTTTAACAATGACTCCCCGGTAGTAGATGAAATCAAGAAGAATTCCTCGCAACTCTTTTGCACCACTTTTTACTACTTCATGAGTCCCCCTTGCCAACAACCATTCATCCCTTGATGCTATGACGGAAGATGAATTTTTCAATCTCTATCCCAAGTTGATCCTTTTGACCCACCTATTGAGGAATGTCTTGCATATATCAAGATTTCGATGATATGGACTTGAGAGCTCTAGCTGAGAATCATTCACCTTCCATCACCAATATTCCCCACCCTCCACCTTTTCAAAGGAACCTCGAAGTTTGCACTCGATCCTTTAGTTTCTCCCCGCGGCTTCATGATTTTTAAATCCACCTAGTAAACAAATACTTGCCAAGGATAAACCACTTGACACCTTCATTTTCAGATTTGAGACAGTCCCTAACTACACCATGAATGAGTTTTGTGCTAAACCCACATCCTCATTTTTCCATGCTTTTCCCCTCTAAAACTTATCCCAATCCACCATATTTTCCACAACCATTCACTTTTTCCACACTTATTCACTCAGGACACCCTCTCGCTCAAAAATGAAACATAAGGTGCATGCTCGGTTATGTTATAGGTCTATCCGACTTCGCTTTCATTCCACTAGGTCGTCAGAGGAAATCTTGGTGCTTGATTGTGTTTGGATATGTTTTCTATGATATTTATTTATGGAACGATCCACAACTATTTCGTTGTTGATATATGACAAACTGTGATATTCATACATATATTTAGATAAAGTCTCGAAAGTATCCGACTATAAATCCACTCAATTTTTGTGTTTGGTGCATTTCCTTTCATTTCCATATATTGGTGAATGCACCATTTAGGTAACCGGCCCTCCCTATGGAGTGTGTGGTTGTAAGCACGGATCCTAAGCCCACGGTTCACATAATTCACGTTTTCCACTCTTGCATGTTTTCTTGGTTTTGAGTCATGTTTTCTATGGTGTGAATTATGTCTTTTATCGCTTATTGTTTTCATTTATATTAAACCTAATTCATAAAAAGTAAAAAGTTTAAAGCTATAAAAATAGTAATCTAGCAAGTCTAGGAATCGAATTTTAAAAGACCCAAGTTTTTCGACAATACCAACTTTTGAGTATAGGCCAAACAAAATTTTCAAACTTAAAAAGAGTTTTCCAATTTTGTTTGGGGTGGCGATTTTGGTATCCATTTCAAATCATGTTGCCACCCTAAGCCTGTCATGTTTACTCCAAGAGAGTTTGTGTTAGTTATGCACGCACTCAGCCTTTAATTGTGCTTCATATTATCATATCATCTTTACAATATTTCTCATACAAAACGCCAATTTTTGCCACATTTCTATGGTAAATTCTTTCCTTATCTCTTTACACTTTGAGGACAAAGCCGCTCGATTGTTTGGGGGTGGGATAGAAACATTTGCAAAAATTAGATACTTTTAGGATGTAAATTTTGCACTTTTATTTATAAAATGTTAAAAATTATAAAAATTAGTTAGTTACATAATTTAATTGTGCTATTGAATTGTTTCATGAACCCCTTCTCCCAAATTGTTTGGGGGTGGTATAGAAACACGATGTAAATGTTAAGCACATATTAGGTTGTATATTACGTATTATTTGTCTTAAAAAAAATAAAAAATAAAAAAAAAAAAAAAAATAAAAAGTTTATGCTATACACTTAGGAATATTGGTATTGTTTTTTTCTATGCTCTTAATAATCTAGAAGTCTCAATTAGCTTTTGCATTAGAATAGTTTTTAGAAACTTAGGTTAATATGTAGGTAATAATCTTTGCATCTATCTATAAATATATTACATGAGTATCTATGATTGTTTGGCAAGAAGTTTCTCAAATCTAGGCTAGAGTACTTATTCTACAAATCCTGTGAGAATATAGCCTAAAGTCTTATATGAGTGAAACATTTGAGAAATGACACAAGGGAGAAGTATATTCGAATAGAGAAACACGCCCACTTGCTTGACCACTATACCATGTCCTAAGAGAGAATTTAGGCCCTTTTGGATCGATATTGCTAGAAATTCTGACCTAAGTATATTTTCCGCTTAGTCAGCCTTAATCGAGCCTTTTATTAGCCCTTTCATAAACCACAAATCCTTTACCAAAAAAAACAACAAAAAAAAAAAAAAAAAAAAAATCAACCTACCCAATTTAGATAAGTCCGAGAATAGAATAAGGAAGAAAGAAGAAGAGAAAACCCGTGGTAAACAAAAAATTAGTTAATTGCTTGAAAAAATAAAGAAAAGAAGTTTCCATCCAAAGAAAAGAAAAATATAAATATAAATAAAATAAAAACTCCAAAAAAATAGAATAAAAGGAGTCAAAAGCCAAAGAAAAAGGAAAAAAAATATGGCTAAGGATGGAAACAAAGTGTAGAAGCAAAAGTAAATAACAAGGTTTTCTCTAGTTACATAATATGAAGACTCTATTATCTCATACTTGTCCCTTTTGAATATCCATTTCCTTCCTTCTTAAACCATCTCCTAATCCCCGCAACACCTAATAAAGACCTCTAGCTTAATTAGGAATAGGTTAGTGGGATAGTAAGTGGCAGATGTGTTTGATCAACTTCGGCTTCCTTGTGTGTCATTGAGATTGTAAGGTAAAGTATGCCCACTACACACTGGAGTAGCAAAACTTGAGTGGAAAAATAAGAGTGATTTTTGTCTTGACTTTTATGTGAGAACCTACTTACGGACGCTATTCCGAGTTTCATAAACGAACCTGCTAGACATTTCATAGTATTACTCATTGTATATATGTTTATTCGTAGATGATTGATTATTATGCATATATTAGCTTAGGTTTCGACTTGATTACTCTATATGCATAGCTAGTGAGAGGTATAGTTAATTTAGAGCATGAATAAGGAAACAATAGTTTTATTTCTTAGTCGTTGTAGTATAGATGAAGTTTGTGAGTACCTTCATCGAAAACTCTCACGAGACTATAACTCGGCCCACTAGGGAATTCCTAGTGGTTTAAGGCCTTGTTGCATATGGTCAATGCAATCGCGACTTAGCAAAACGAGAGTAGATAGAACTCCATTTTGGTCACTTATTCTAATTTTCATCTTTGCTTGAGGACAAGCAAAATGCTGTTTGGGGTGGTTTGATAAGAGCCCAAAACTGTAGTTTTAACCCCTTAATAATCATACTTTTTAGACCAATTATGTGAGTAATAATTAAGAGTTAACACTTATTACGTGTTTTATGCATTTCGTGCTTCAAAGTCCATTATGTACGTAAATGTGCCACTTTTAGCGAGATAAAGGAGCAAAGGTCGGTTACTAAGGAGTTCCGCGGATTAAAGGCCAAGATTCAAGAAGATAAAGCCTTTCTAAAGCCCTGGCCAAAAGCTGAAAAGTCGACGCTGGGCGCAGAAAAAAGACACAAGTCAGCAGAACTTCCGAAGGCCGTATCTTTGGACTCATACCTCGAAATAGGGCCTACCTTATGTCAAAACGACCGGCTCGGAAAGAGCTTTCCAATGGTTCAAGCCTTGACCCAATCAGAAGATCAGAAGTGGACGAAAAGTCTGTTGAAGCCAACTGCAGCTGAAGAGGCCTTTTTGGACTGAAAGAATTGGGTTTTGGGCCTGATTCTCTGGCCCAAAATATGGCTCCAAGCCCATGCACGATTTTTGGATCTGAATGTATAAAAACAAAAGCTTAGCCCTTTGTTAATGATAGATAGTTAGACCTAGATTAGAAATTAGATTAGTAGCCTCCATTAATTAGTTTTAGATCTCAGTTTTAGAATTTCATTCCCTGTTTTAGATTAAAACTTTAAATCATTGTTCTTTATTGATTAGATATAGAAAATAGTTATTCTTGTCAATTTCGATTTTTTTCATTTACAATTTATTAGATCTAATTTCAATTCTTGTTATCATTCAATTCTTAGTTATTAATTAGATTTCGATTATTGTTTAGTTAAATTTCATAAAGTTAGAATCTTTGTAATATGTTGTATTCAATTTCAATGGGAAATGATGGTTTGATGAATCAAGGCTAAAACCTCTATTAAAGGGGTTGATGAAGCCTTGATGAAAACTTAGTTGTATAGTGTAGAAGCGTTGTAGTAGAGTCTATTCCATTCTAGAAGGTCGGTTTTGCCATGAGAATGGGTGGACGACACCTCACATGCTAGTTATAATTGGTAGAAATGCCATGTTAATTAGGGATTAGAACCAGCAATTCTTACCGTAAGAACGTAAGAATTGGATTACAACAGCCTATTCTAGGTGATTAAGTTGGATTCGAGGTGGATTAAATTCCCTCTAATTTTTATCTAAATTCAAGAACATTAGTATTTCCATATATTTCAGAAGTGACATTCAACATATTTCTTTTCATATTGCATCGTAGTATAATTCCCTTCAAAGCTCTCATTAGACTTAAACCCGATTAATTAGAATAGAAAACATTCCATGCTAGAGAACCAAGAGTGGAACTAACTTCCTACTCCACTATATCTCATAGAATCGAGAGTAGAGAAATCTTTGATAAGCATATAGGATCCGATAAGAGCTCAAAATTGTAGTTTTAACCCTTAACAATCGTACTTTTTAGACCATTATGTGAATAATAAGTAAGAGTTAATACCGACATTTGTTTTTATGCATTTCAGCTCAAAGTCCATTATGTGCGTAAATGTGCCACTTTAGCGGAGATAAAGGAGCAAAGGTCGGTTGCTAAGGAGTTCTCGTGGATTAAAGGCCAATTTCCAAGAAGACAAAGAGTCTCAGTAAAGCCTGGTCAAAAGATGAAAAGTCAAAGTCCACGTGGGCGTAAAATGCAAGCACAAAGTCAACGTAACTCCGAAGACCATATCTTTGGACTAAGACCTGAATTGGGCCTACCTTATGTCAAAACGACCGACTCGGAAAGAGCTTTCCAATGGTCCAAGCCTTGGCCCAATAAGAGGAGCAAAGTTGACAAAAAGTCTGTAAAAGTCAACTGCAGCTGAAGAGGCCTTTTGGATCGAAGAATTGGGTTTTGTCCCCGATTCTCCGCCCAAAACATGGATCCAAGCCCATGCACGATTTTTGATCTGAACATATAAAACCAAAGCTTAGCTCTTTGTTAATGGTAGATAGTTAGGTTAGAAAATAAATTAGGTTAGGATAAGAAAAGTAGCCATTAAACCTTAGTTCTAGATCTAGTTTTACATTAATTAATTAGTTTTTATTCTTGCCTTAAATTTAGTATTAAATTATTGTTATTGCTATTCATTAGATAAATAAAGTTAATTAGTTCTCCATAATCTAGTTTCATTTTCATTTATTTATTAGCTTAAATCCTTAGATTTACTTATTTGTCATTATTAGTTTAATTCAATTATTGCATGAGTAGTTTCGAATTGAGTTTAAACAAGTAAAGTTCAAATCTTTATATTATGTCTTGTTTAGATTCCATGAGAAATGATAGTTTAATGACTCTAGGCTAACCCTCCATTAGAGGGGTTGAGGAAGCCTTGAAGAAAACTTGATTTTGTTAGCTTAGAATTCGTCCTGATAATCTATTCAATTCTAGAAGTAGTTAGTTCACCATGAGAATGGGTTTAATGCTTCACATGCTAGTTATTACTTGGTAGAGATTGTCATGAATAGTTAGGATTAGATTTACCAATTGTTATGCGATAAGATTTCAATTTGAGTGCGCATGCATTCTTTGTTAGTAGATTAGTAGAGTTAAGGCGGAATCAATCCCCCTAATTCCTTATCATAGAGTCCAGTTTAGTATTTCAGAGTTGAATTATCGTGATCTTGTTAGTATAAATTAAATCAGTAGTATAATCATAGAATAGATATTTCATATAACACATTACTCTCACCATTGTTTTTTCAGGTTTGTTCAATTGAATTTGTTTAAGTCTTGAGAGTTAAGAGTGGAACGATTCCGTACTCTATATATTGCATGAATATATATGTGAGAGTAGGAAATAAATTATTGATACCGTAAGAATAAGGTTAGAGTAATCTAATTGAGTTTTTACGGGTTATCAAATGGTTTGATAAGAGCCCAAAACTGCAGTTTTAACCCTTTAACAGTCATACTTTTAGACCAATTATGTGAGTAATAATTAAGAGTTAACACTGATTACGTATTTTTATGCATTTCAGGATTCAAAGTCCATTATGTGCAGAAATGTACCACTTTAGCGAGATAAAGGAGCAAAGGTGGTACATCAAATGGCGCCACTGCACATGATGTACCACCTAATGAAAACTCAGGACTTGTTATCAAATGGCGCCGCTGCCATCTTAATCTCGTTCAAGACAAGAATTCAATTGTTTGAATCCAAGGGGCAATCCCCCATTCTCTACCCACCCACCCTTTTAATTTTTCATTCTTATTTCTTGATTTTTGGAACCGCTCAATCGTTTCGAGGTATTGGGGTCATGGATTCACTGAGAAAAACACTGCGGTGAAGGTATTTCTAAATTTTTGAAAATTCTAAAAAATTTCATACATAATATTTAATGTGTTGTTGATTTACTGGAATATTTTTAGAATTTTCAAAGTTGTTTTACCTTATGAAAAAAATACGATCTTTACAGTGCTGCATTTCAGTTTTCACACCGTATGTTCTTGAAAAACAGACGAATAAGGTTACTTAGGGAGTTCTAAAAATTCTATAATTTTTACAGGAGTATCTATCCTAAGTCAAGAGTTTGTAATAAAAATTTGACGAGTTTTTTATTTGTTTTGACCTCCTAAATAGTAGAGTGTTTCCAGTGTGTTTCTGCAGTGTTGCAAACACTTAATATCTGGAACACCAGCCAATAAGGAGAGGTTGTACAACTCCAATTGCTCTAAATGTTTTACAGGAACAATTAGGATCTGTCAGGAGTCTCCAGTTAAAATTTGACAATTTTTGGATTTGTTTTGAAGGGTTAACCATTCGGTTGTTTGTATTGTGTCCGAAAACCGTTTTGCAAACTTTGGGGGGCAGTAGAGGGACTTTCACAGCTCCGATTGAACTGAAATTTTACAGGCTACTTGATAGACGTCTTAGCAAATTACTGTAAAAATTTCAGAGTTTTTGGAGTATGATAACAGGCCTAAAACTTGAAAATCCTGGAGCGCGACCCGCGCCCAAACCGAGCGCGACCGCGCCCAAAACACTGGACATTCGACAAAGCAGAGGGATAAAACAGAGGGCACTCGCGCCCTCAAGGGAAAATTCAGTGTGAACAGCCCAATTTTCATAGGTAAATGCAAATTTTATGTCTTCAAGTTACTCAGTGTTTCTAACTTGTTAAATACATCGAGATCGCAGATACAAGACGCTTATTTAAACGCGAAAGCAAGGAGGCATTCGTGTATTCTTCTTCCACTCCTCGCCTCTTCCGAGGAGTTTTAATTCTAGTATAATCAGGCTTGTTTTTCGTAGAGAAATAAATACCACACACCTATCTAGAAATGTATGCTTAGAGTTGTGGTTGCATATTAGTTGCCCTATAATATATTTGAAAACCAATATGGCATATCAATATGTAGACCAACAATCATATGATAATTATGCAAACCCTTCACCATGTTCATGCTGTGGTAGTCCTGACCATTGGGCTTCTCAATGCCCATCATATCAAGAGCAATCATGTAATTATTATGAAAACCCTTCACCATGTTCATGTTGTGGTAGTCCCGATCATCGGGCTTCTCAATGCCCATCATATCAAGAGCAATCTTGTAATTATTATGGAACCCTTCACCATGTTCATGTTGTGGTAGTCCTAACCATTGGGCTTCTCAATGCCCATCATATCAAGAGTCTGAGCCTACTATAGGATATAATAATAATTATGAGCCTCAATTTTCAAATTTTTATAGTGACTCATACAATCAAGAGTTTTCTAGTCATCAAAACTATTCATGTAATTCCACCAATAACAATCAACCAGCCATTCAAATTTCAACCTAACCCATCACAGTACGACATCAACCAGAGTCACTCAAACGCCAATAACTATGACTATCAAACACCATACCAACCAGACCCACACCACCAAGCTTCCCCTCAGCTAACAACATTCGATGAAATAATGGCCCAAAACAAAATAATACTTCAGAAATAAACCGAACCTAAAGAAACTAGGTTCACCTACGCCAGACATTTCTACCATGCCAGAGATCGACACTATTCCCATAACTAACCCAGTCAACCTAGTTCACACCTACCCTACATTTCATGAACCATTACCTTCCGAAGACCCTCCCATTAACCATGATATTAACTCCACACCCCACATGGATGAGGAAATTCTTGTAGACAACTCTTTAGGACTAGTTTCGGATGACCACTCAAACTTGAGCGATGGCTCCGAGGAACTTCCCACTGATCCACCTGACGATGAATATAATGATTACACTTTAGAAGATATTTATAAAGGTGTGACGAAGGAAGAATTTGATAACTATTGGCATTCTCGTAATATGGACCCTCCTGTTGAGCATGTCCAGGCCTTTGAGTTTGCTAACTGTACTCGGCTGGATGATGTCTCGACACATTCGAATGAGGCCATTGATGATACTTTTAGAGGAAGAGGGTGAGGACATGGAGATTAACAATTCAAATCTAAGGCATGAACAAGTTAATGTGCAAGAAAACGAGGAAGTTACATCTTTAGAGCAATGTGAATCTCAATTCAGTTTGGCAGCTGAGGAAATAACAAGGAAAGAAATAGAGGAAAATTTTAAAGATAAAACCATTTAACCACAACCTTGTGGATTCAATTTAAGCCAGATGTAGAGTTCTTAAGAGCATGTGAGGATCCACCACCCGATGAACCACCAACCAACCACCATCCACCGAAAGTTACCACCTCCTATAATCCAACCATCTACCACAACTAAGCCATCCATTCACCCACCATTTAAAAGGAACCTCGATTTTGCCCTTGAGCCAATTGCCTTAGAGACCATCTATAATTTTTTTCAACCCTCACAAGTTGAAGAATGTTTGCCTAGCACACAATCCCATGAGTACACCATTCCGTAATTGAGAGACAAGCTCGACCGAAAGTGTAGTGAGAAAACCTAGTTTGTCTTATTTTTCCTCATCCGAGCTTCATGAAAGACATCGGGATCCACACTTCATTCCCTTCTCACCCTAAAGTATCGCTTAATTCATCTTTTTGGTCATTCCAACTATTTAAAACAATTACAACATGATGGTTTGCATATGTTCTTTGATAGGATGCATAAGTTTTCATTCCTTCGCTACATGTTTGCTTCCAATTATACAACATTATTCTGTTTGGGGGTGCATTTAGTATCATGTTTTTATGGCTAGACCCCCAACTCTTCCGACTATTTGTTTATAGTTGACCACGATCATCCACTTTGTGCCACCCCAGTTTTCATGCTTGTTTGGGGGTGCACAGCCTAGGGAATCGACGTAAAATGACCCCACATTAAGTCTCGAATCGACTTTAAAAGACTACGTTTTAAAACAAATTTTTACAAACCTGTTTCAAAAAATTTGTTTGGGGTGGGGTGTTTGGTTTTTCCATTCTTGATCACTCAAATTCTTATTCTTACCCCACCCTCGCCCCTTGGAAGAGTAGCTAGATTTCTTTTTTGTTTTGTTGTTTTGATGTTTTTTTTTTTTTAGTAGATAGGATGTTAGTTGTTAAATTCGTAGTTAACTTTGAATTTGGTAGTTAAATGTTGTTTGAAATTCAATTTTAATATAATATTGTTCTTTTCAAATTGTGCATGGATTTTATTGTTAATCCCACCTTCCCGAATTGTTCGGGGGGGTGGTATTATTTATTCTATCATGATTTGTAGAAGATCCTCCATTTTAGAGTTTGTTTTGGAGTGAAGGTTGAGAATATTGTCGTGAATTGGCATACCTATGATTAGATATGGTGGTAGGATGAAATCTAAGAGAGTTTAGAAGTTACTAGTCTAAATCCAAAGATAAAAAGATATTAGGGTTGTTATAGAATCAAGAATATGAGTTGTTTCCGTTTTCGGGTTCGAAATTTTATTGTTTCCGAAATTGCCTTAAAGCTTTTTGGCAACCTACCGATTCGCTTTTAACAATTAAAACCTATAAAAACTTCATTCATTCTACACTCACAACCCACACTACACCTAACTTCCACCACTCACCTTTCACTCCCCGCCGATTCGTTTTCTCATTTTCCAATTTTCATTTTCCAAGTTTTCAAGAACTCAGAAAGCACTCACGCCTCAGATATTTTTTCTGAATTTTTGTCAGAGCGCGCTGACGCCCAAGCATAGCACGACCCGCGCTCAAACACTGGAAATTCCAAATACTCAGAGCGCACTTTCGCTTCTATCGAGGCGACTTCCGACTCCGCTGGACCGAAAATTTCCAGTTTTTAGTAGTATCCGGATCATTCGCAGCTTTTCCAAAGCGTAATTTTGAGATGACATCTCCAACATTGATACCGAACAGTCTTTCAAGATTTGTTCCAAAGCACTACTTATGGTGCTTGGTTTCAAGGAGGCGATCACATACGCTGGCCGGGAACCGCTTTTATGGTTCTTGCTAGCATTTGTTCTTGGACTTGCCATGCCCGCTGAAATACAAGACCCATGATGTTATTGGGTAGATAATATGCATGTCTACACTTATGACTTTTTGCATGAGGCTTATGGGGCGGGCATTTTCCAGATCGAGGACCAAGGCTTAATATAACGCCGCCTTCTTGTAGCCCGGGTCCATGAACATAGGAACTGTTATGTTTTGGATCATGCTAAACATTTTAGGGAATGGCGTGTTTTCTTCGTGAATGATGCCACTTGCAGCGCCTTCCTTGCTTTAGACACGGGACATATGTGTCATGACCTTCCCTTAACCTTGATGTCTAGTTTAGCACGAGCCCATAGCATGAGGCATAAGTATCTTCTTATGCCCTGCTTTTTAGTTTGCCGTATTATGCTATGTTTCTTCCCTATTTTTGTGCCCGCTTTCACTGGATCGGGTGGGGTCGAAATTGTGAGACCCACCAATTGTATTATCCGATCTTTTTTCGTGTAATGACTTGGCAAGGGTGGAGGATACAACCTCATCAGTTGCACCTTACACCCCATCCCACCAAGTGGCACTTAACAAAGTTAGCATCCGTAGATGATAAATGGCGGCAAGCTTGGCAAATTATAATGGCATGGCAGATCTTGAAGGAACCTCACTTCTTTATAGAAGAGGAGGATGACGAAAGTAAACGTTGGAGTGGAGGTAAGTTTTTAGTTTCAGTTAGTGTCTGCTTATGTCCCAAGCAATTTCATTCTTGTTAACCCCATAAAGGGTAGAACTCTTATAGAGTTGAGTCAGTTTTTATTTCCTATATTAGTACGTTCTAACTTTGTTTTGCAGATGTTCCTGAATTTCACACGTTTCAATAGTATTTTTCTTATCCTCTTTATTTACAATACTTTGAGGACAAAGCATGATTCTTGTTTGGGGGGGGGGACATAGAAACACGTGTAATTGAGGCATCTGTTAAGATATAGATAGGTATAATATGCACTTGTTTTCTAGTTAGAATTTTAAAAAATTCAAAAATATAAATAAATAAGTTATGCTATACACTTAGGAATATTTGTATTGTTTTCTTTCTCTATGCTCTTAACAATCTAGAAGTCTCAATGAAGCTTTTGCATCAGAATAATTGTTAGAAACTTAGGTTAATATGTAGGTAATAATTTTGCATCTATCAATAAATATATTACATGAGTATCTATGATTGTTAGCAAGAAGTTTTTCAAATCTAGGCTAGAGTACTTATTCTACAAATCCTATGAGAATATAGCCTAAAGCCTTTATATGAGCTAAAACATTCGAGAAATGACACAAGGGAGAAGTAAAATCCGGATAGAGATATCACACGCCCACTTGCTTGATCACTATGCCATATCCTAAGCGAGAATTTAGGCCCTCTTTGGATCGATATAGCCGAAATTCAAACCTATGAATTATTTTCCGCTAGTAAGCCCCTCCGAGCCTTTCCTTAGCCTTCCATGAACCACAATTCCTTTACCCTGTTACAAAAACAAAACAAAATAAAAAAATATATATAAATCAACCTACCCAATTTTGAATAAGTCTGAGAATAGAATGAGGAAGAAAGAAGAAGAGAAAAACCTGTGTAAACAAAAATTAGTTAGTTGCTTCAGAAAATAAAGAAAAGAAGTTTCCATCCAAAGAAAAGAAAATAAAATAAAAATAAAAATAAAAAAAACTCCAAAAAAAAAAATAAATAAAAAGAGTCAAAAGCCAAAGAAAAAGAAAAAAATATGACTAAGGATGGAAACAAAGTGTAGAAGCAAAAGTAAATAACAAGGTTTTCTCTATTTACATAATATGAAGACTCTATTATCTCAGACTTGTCCTTTTTGAATATCCATTTCCTTCCTTCTTAAACCATCTCCTAATCCCCATAACACCTAATAAAGACCTCTAGCTCAATTAGGAATAGGTTAGTTTGATAGTAAGTGGCAGATGTGTTTGATCGACTCGCCTTCCTTTGTTGTCATTGAGTTTGTAAGGTAAAGTGTGCCCACCGTGACACCTGGAGTAGCTTAAACTTGAGCGGAAAAATCGAGTGGTTTTGTCTTGACATTTTTGTGAGGACCTACTTAAGGACGCTTATTCGAAGTTTTTGAAAAACGAACCGCTAGGCATTTCATAGTATTACTTATAGTATATATATTTGTATCATAGATGATTGATTATTATGCATATATTAGTTTAGGTTTTGACTTGGTTATTCTTATTCAATTGCTAGTGAGATGTATAGATAGTTGAGACATGAATGAGGAAACAATAGTTTTATTTCTTAGTCGTTGTAATATAGATGAAGTTTGTGAGTACCTTCATCGAAAAACTCTCACGAGGTTATAACTCGGCCCACTAGGGAATTCCTAGTGGTTTAAGGCCTTGTCAGATATGGTCAATGCAATCGCGACTCAAATAAACGGAGAGTAGTTAGAACTCCATTTTGGTCACTTATTCTAATTTCTCATATTTGCTTGAGGACAAGCAAAATGCTGTTTGGGGTGGTTTGATAAGAGCCCAAAACTGTAGTTTTAACCCCTTAACAATCGTACTTTTAGACCAATTATGTGAATAATAAGTAAAGAGTTAATAATCGACATTTGTTTTTATGCATTTCAGGCTTCAAAGTCCATTATGTGCAGAAATGTGCCACTTTAGCGAGATAATGGAGCAAAGGTCGGTTGCTAAGGAGTTCTGTGATTAAAGGCCAATTTCCAAGAAGACAAAGCCTCTGTAAAGCCCGGTCAAAAGATGAAAAGTCAAAGTCCACGCAGGCATAAACAGTGCACAAAGTCAATAGAACTTCCGAAGACCATATCTTTGGACTCAGACCTTGGAATTGGGCCTACCTTATGTCAAAACGACCGGCTCGGAAAGAGCTTTCCAATGGTCCAAGCCTTGGCCCAATCAGAGGAGTAAAAGTGGACAAAAAGTCTGTTGAAGTCAACTGCAGCTGAAGAGGCCTTTTTGGACTGAAAGAATTGGGTTTTGGTCCTGATTCTCTGGCCCAAAACATGGATCCAAGCCCATGCACGATTTTTGGATCTGAACATATAAAAACCAAAGCTTAGCTCTTTGTTAATGGTAGATAGTTAGGTTAGAAAATAAATTAGGTTAGGATAAGAAAAGTAGCCATTAAACCTTAGTTCTAGATCTAGTTTTACATTAATTAATTAGTTTTTATTCTTGCCTTAAATTTAGTATTAAATTATTGTTATTGCTATTGCTATTCATTAGATAAATAAAGTTAATTAGTTCTCCATAATCTAGTTTCATTTTCATTTATTTATTAGCTTAAATCCTTAGATTTACTTATTTGTCATTATTAGTTTAATTCAATTATTGCACGAGTAGTTTCGAATTGAGTTTAAACAAGTAAAGTTCAAATCTTTATATTATGTCTTGTTTAGATTCCATGAGAAATGATAGTTTAATGACTCTAGGCTAACCCTCCATTAGAGGAGTTGAGGAAGCCTTGAAGAAAACTTGATTTTGTTAGCTTAGAATTCGTCCTGATAATCTATTCAATTCTAGAAGTAGTTAGTTCACCATGAGAATGGGTTTAATGCTTCACATGCTAGTTATTACTTGGTAGAGATTGCCATGAATAGTTAGGGGATTAGATTTACCAATTGTTGCGCGATAAGATTTCAATTTGGAGTGCGACAGTTCTTTGTTAGTAGATTAAGTAGAGTTAAGCGGAATCAATCCCCTAATTCCTTATCATGAGTCCAGCTTAGTATTTTCAGTAGTTGAATTATCGTGATCTTGTTAGTATAAATTGAATCCGTAGTATAATCATAGAATAGATATTTCATATAACACATTACTCTCACCATTGTTCTTTGTGTTTGTTCAATTGAATTTGTTTAAGTTTTGAGAGTTAAGAGTGGAACGATTCCGTACTCTATATATTGCATGAATAATATATGTGAGAGTAGGAAATAAATTATTGATACAGTAAGAATAAGGTTAGAGTAATCTAATTGAGTTTTTACGGATTATCAGGATCATAAGATAGTTTAGTTTACTTACGTTTTGAGTTCATCGTTCATTTCATAGGTAAACTATATAATTTTATGTTTTATCACCTTGCTACTTGTTATATTTGGTGTAGTTGGTCTTTGCTTGGTGTGCGTACCTGAACGCGGAGCAAAACAACAAGCCTACGAACTATAATAGGCACTATTACTACCCTTACCTAATGGGTGCGAGTAAGGTATTAAGTGAAAATGGTTTTGTTCTATAATAAAAGGCTAACATGATGATGTACCTTTGAGTACCCAATGTTGTTTTTTTTGTAGGTTAAAACCAAAATGAGACGCAGACTAACTTCCGCTCGTCGCAATTAAATTGACAATGATATTAGCTTAATATCGGCGGTAAGATGATTCTACTATGACTCATGGTTTGATAAGGCAGTTCCTAACTTTGGTAGAGAGTTCCACCTTGAACTACTTTTGATTGTGGTTGTGTAGTGGTTTGTGCCCTCACGCCAACAAGAATCACCGGGTGGCTATATGTCTTTGATCCTAGTGCTCGCAAAATTGTGATATTGGACTCTCTTGGGTAAGCACATCCTATATTTGTGGAGGGACAGATTCGATGAAGTCTATGGTGAGTTTTGTAACTTAAAAGTATTTTTTGTGATCATTTGAGAATATCTCACATCCACGCTTCATGTTTTCAAACTAAATTTGACTTTTGTGTTCTCTTAGGTTCACGAAAATGCACTACACTTTGTCTCTCGATTGGGGATTTCCATGCCAAAATTGTGATGTGAAAGACTGGGTTATTGATAAATGCAAAATGTGCCACAACAACACAATGGGTATATATCTTATCTTATGGTCCTAATTAACTTATAGTTTCAAATTTAAGTTTAGTGCAATCTTTGAAAGTATAGTAACTACATATCTTTATATGTATAGCTCCGACCGGGGGTGTTCATGATGAAATTCATGGAGCTTTGGGATGGGGAAAAGTTGGTACATTGGTTTGATCGGGTAACAATTTGACAAATCTAGTATGTTTCTCAATATGTCCAATTAATTATCTATAGTTTGGTTACCTTAAATCTTCATTTTGACTAACCACGCGGATTTGTATATGAACTTGTAGGATGATATGGCTTATTTCCGCAACACATTGCTGTCTCAATGGTAATGTCGAAACTAAACAAAATGCTCCCATAGATGATATGGAGAACGATGCTTTGCAAAGTTTGCACGCCTTTTTGTTGCCTTGATAGTTTGGAGACGTTGAAACTCAAGACCTAAGTTTTTGTCAACCTTTTTAATTAGCCTTTGCTCTAATGTCTATCGTAGTGTTGTTCTATTTGGCATTGCCTCAACCAAATTGACGTTGGAACTCGAAGACCTTCGGTTTTTGTGAATCTTGTAATAGTGTTGTTCTTTTGGAAACTTATTGTAACAGATTCGAAATGTAAGTTAACTTGTGGTGGTCTGTTTTGGTTATGAAGGGATACAATGCTATTATTTCTCTACTTATATTAACTTTCATATTCATGACTTGTGTATGATTTTATAGTTTGATCTATTCATGGTTTGTTGGTTAGGATGTTCACAGACTGTCAAATTGACAATCATACCACATAAAGGGTCATATGCAGAACTGATTTCATAGTACTGAACAAGCCTTAATAAGTTACATAAAGTATCATATTGAAAACTATACTACATATAATATCATATTCATAACTGATTTCACAAGATCAACACTCCATTGAATATGTCATATAGAATATCATATTACAAATTATACCATTATAAAGTGTCATATAAAGTCTCGAATATGTTATATATATCATATTGAAAATTATAACAATAATTGATATTCACACCTTAATATATTACATAAAGTGTCATATTGAAAATTATATCACAATAAGTGTGATATTCGAACATATTTCATAGTATTAAGAGCTAATTTTAAAAGAACATGCCCGAATATGTCACATAGAGTATCATATTCAAAATTATATCACAATAAGTGTTATATTCAGAATTGATTTCATAGTAGTAAACACATGTAAGTATGTCACATAAAGTGTTATATTAAAAAGTAAAGCACATAAAAGGTGATATTGTCTGAACTGCTTTCAACTATCATATCTTCATTCCAAAACTAAAATGAAGTCAGTTTAACAGAACATACACCATTTAAAAAGGAAAAGGAAACAAGCCAAGTTTTTTATTTCATAAAAGAGCTCATAAGCTAATACAATTAGTCCATTCTTCAAACAAGTAGCTCATGCAAATATAACTACGATACTTAGCTAACATAACTAAAACAAGACCAACTCGAGCCCTAAGTGCTAACGAAATCTGGATACTTCATTCCAATGTCATCACAGTCAAATCCATAGCATCCACAATCAAATCCATAGCATCCACAGTCAAATCCAATGCATCCTCAGTTGTAAACTCCTAGTTAATCTCATCAACATTCGTTTGCTTTTCTGGGGTGTTGCTTCTATTATGCTTTTAGCAACAGATGGTTCATCGGTTAGTAATTTGTATACTAACTCCCCCGAAATCAGTCCATCGTGATTTTGGTGTAATTTTGGGAAGTGATCAATGGAACGTGCCTTCCACTCCATGAATTTGCACACAAATAGTCCGCAGTCCACCCTAAAGCTCAAACAAAAGAAGTATTAAAAATCTCACGTCACATTTTCAGTGTTCGACAAACTTTATCACAAAAGAACTAGGCTAGAAGTACTTATTTAATCTAGAGGGTTGTTATTGAGGGACTTTCCATTCCAATAACGTGAGCCTTTAAAAGGGGTTTCTTGCTCTTCTTCTACACAATGTGTTCATTTAAAATTGTATAGACACGTTCCATCTGTGTTGCCATTTCAAATTGATAGAAGATATGACAAATATCATCAATCAAAAATACTCTAACAAAATCTACAACTTAAGATCGACAACAAACAGTTTCACATGCAAGTGCACAAACTCAAGTTTAGTAACTCACCACTTTTGTGGCATTCCTATAGGGGGAACAAATGTGAGGGATATCTTGTGTTCATTGAATCAAAGTGTGTCCATATGTTATCCATCATGTTATAATGTAGGGAGCCCAATGGTGTCCCCATTTTCTTTTGACTGCTTTTTCCACTATTCAGAGAGGAAAGAATAGATTTTTAACATTTTCATGAAGTTGATGTAGTGGATCAATCAAAAACCTTCTCAAGGTGTTTTGCACAAATCACAGATCTGTCAAAAAAATATTAATAATAACCCGATAAGAATACCTCATAAGAATACCGTTAAGAATATGTAATGAATATACCAATACCAATAGTATGCAACACCGGTATTATATAACCCTAGGTTTCAACAACATCATAGTGTCAAAGCCATAGTCTTCTCTATCTCTCAAGGATACCAATTTAATACCTGCATAGTGCATCCCAGAAGTAACTCAATTTTCATCGATGATATATGAGAAGTTGAGAACAAAATGTGTGTTTGGCTTACCTGACCATTAACAAATCTATCAAGCATCAATTCTTCCAACTGTTTACCGTGTACTTGAATTGTGTCTCCATCCCAAGCAACGGTGCTGCAATGAAACACATACAATATGTACACCAGTTAATACAATAACATATACATCTTGGTGATGGCCTATTCAATTGTCATTGCAAATACATACAACTACGCATTCTTTACAGTCAAATGAACAGTAGGCATCATAAAAGGTTTTCAGATAGACTTAGATTTTACATACTTGACATGTACAGACTTGAAAAACCTCCCAACCACTAGCTGGTTTCGAGAATTAAGACATTGACATTGTTGAAGATTCTATCGAAAGTAGCTTTTACCAAGATTTGTTATAGGGATCCATCAACACATATTACCTATAATTAGTTGTTTTCCTCTCTCTCATTCTTCTTCTTCACTTTTAGTGTATGCTTCGCCCTTTTCTTTTGATTTAAAACTATTCATCGCAACTCCGGTTGCAGCTCCTCTTTGTTGGCTTCATTTGTTAGCATCACATCCACTGGAACATACGGTGTCAATGGCAATGCTTGGATATCATTATCTCTAAAAGGTGACATCTCCTTTTCAGCCTCAATCCCAGACTCTTTCTTGGACTTCTCTTTAGCATCCTCTTCTCTTTCTTTTAATTTGGCCTTCAAGGCTTCATTCTCACCAAGACGCTTTGATTTTCTTCTTCAAACTTAATACACCTTCCCCTTAAGTCCTCTTCTGTTGGAATCGGATCACTTCTCAACGTAACAAGCTCTACTTCCTTAAATTTGATTTCGGCGGTCACCTGAAAACACCGATAATAACTTCACACAATAAGAATGCAATGTAAAGTGTTCATTTGACATTGAAAATAGGGGATTTGTCTGGACAAAAATTACATTGGAAAAAGCTACTGTCGAATGCATTTGACATGTTTCATGATCAGTGTCAAGTTCATTTGACATGGGAAAGAAGCTGAACTTCACAAGTGATAAAAAATCAAATCAATATGAAATGAACTTGACATTGCAACAAAGTTTTAGATAGTGAAAACAGCTTCCATAATTGGAATGAAATTCTGACGACATCGAAATTTCAAAGAAGACTGATAAGGGGAAGGGAAATGACTTCAAATTCTAATACATTCGCTCACCTTGTCCACGGTCAAATTTGACAAAGCCTGGGTACGAAGCATTTTGATAAGTGTTACAATATCCCATCTTGCGAACGAAGGTACATAATCAGCACCTCTATTTGGCATTGCATCAACCAAATTGACGTGATCGCACAACCAGTACTGATATCAAGAGCCACAAAAAAAAATAGTAAACATGTAAAAAATGAAATTAATAATAAAATGACAAAACAACAAGGCTAAACTAGAGTGAATTCAGATTGTAAGTTACCAAAAGAAGAATTGCGCAAGATTTTACTTTTGTAGGCTCACGGTAGTACATTTTCATTCGGCACATAAGGTTTTGATGTATCACTTTTGGCCAGGATACTTCATTCATTTTTTTTACACTCTCTAAGTACTTTAAAAACCACCACTGTGTTCTTGATGGTGTTGGAAAGAGAAGAGTGGTGATAATGTATAATGAAATAAGTTTGATGAAGTCATCTTCATCCTGCTTGCCATTCCATAAATTCACCACTTTATAAATAGCATTTACAATCAATTCCTTGGACAAGTTCTTTTCTCCGCCAAAGTGACGAATCACAAACCCCGTTTTACTCAACTCGTCCGCATCTATGTTTGTAGTCACATGACTCCCATTCATTGGCATACCAAACACTCTAGAAACATCTTCAGCTATTAATTTGACAAACACCTCTCCTAACTTGAATGCTTCTTCCCTTTCATCGTAAGTTTTAATAATATCCACTATGATGCTTGTTTTTTTACCAACATTTGTTTGTCCAACAAATCATCAAAGAACACTCTAAAAATGTGACCAAATGGTGTTCTACCCATTAGATCATTGAAATCAACACCAACTTTTGACTCACGGAGTTTATTGGCAAGATAAAAAATTGGTAACAAGCTTGAGCGAAAAGGATAAGATTTCGTTTATTTCTTATCTTCATCCACTACCTTCTCTTCCTTCTTGTTCTTGTTATCTTCATCCACTCTCTGAAACTACCACTTCCTTCCCTTCCCTCTTCTTCGCTGCTAACTGTATTTCCTATAGATTATGCATGGAAATAAGTAATAGAATAGAATTTATTCAGATTAAATCATTTAATAGCATTACATTCCTCTAAATAATCCAACCTCAAAAAACTCAAATGCTTATGCTTAAAAATCCATAAATTAACAACAAGCTTAAAAATTGTCTTTGACCTTCTCTCCCGGGCATCACTTTTTGCTCCTCCTCCCCATTGACTTTAAATGCACATTTTCCTCGTTTTTTCTCTTCTTTACTGTATCAACTGCTTTCATAGGTGTTGCTTTCGTCTTTAATGGTTTTTTTACTGTTGGTCGTTTTCTTCTTCATCTTCTGTAGTGGATTTGCAAGCTCTGTACTTTTAGGTTGTTTGAAGTTTGGAGTTTGGTTCTACCATTTAACTGTTGTCGGAAGTTTGGAGTTTGCTGTTTTTACTGTTGATAGAGAAGAAAGAAAGAGAAAAGAACAAGGCTAAATGGGGTTTGACATTTGAATTGTGGGCTTTAGGCCCAAACTCAACTATAACACATTGAGATATGCCACATAAAGTATCATACTGAGATCCGCTTTCATAATAGTTAACACTGAAATATGTTATATAGAGTATCAAATTCCAAATTATACCACATAAAGTATGATATGAAGAAATTTTATCATTTCAAAAGACTCATGGATTGACAAGTTCCAACATTAGTGAACTTCTTCCTGAAATGCAAAATCACAATATCTATCCAATTCCTGAAGCCAAAATAAATACCGTTGTAACAATTGCTCTAACTATTACAACAATCGCTAAATCTTCTAAGAAGCTTAGGAATAACTGCTTCTAACAACAAAATTACTCTACATTGTTCAATTGCACATCTTTTTCCCTTACATCAAATATCTATCATGCGGAAAAATACCCGCCCATCCTCACTACAAAATTTCTCAACATTGAATTTTTCTAGAGTGTTGTACCCAATATCATAACCTGGAACATCACCACTAGGAACATGACCAATAACTTCACCATTAGGAACATCACCACCACTTCTTCCTGTAAGTTCAATAGAAAATCAAAATAAAAGAGTTGCGCGAACCATACAATCTAAGTTTACACTATAACGTCATCCCCATCTAAGTTAAACAAGTGTGAAACCAAAACATGTGTCGTACCTTGCTCACCATTGTGTTTATGCGGATGTGGACACCTAGGCTTTGTGTGCTCTGTAGATTGGCAGTTGCTACACTTGTACCTTTGAGGTCCTGGTGTTCCTTTATCCAATTTCACTAAGGCCATGAAACAAACAACATTTACTTACTTATAACCCAAAGAAATAAAATGTCATGTGCTCCAAAAGGAATTTTCTAAAACTAAAAGTGAGATGTACATGCATGCATGTTATTATGATTTCCCACACCTTGTAGCAATATATTTTGATGTAGGTAAAAGATAAACGGACACTCTTATCAATGCCAACTGTTATCCACAGGTCTATACGGAAATGAATTTTATAACATCAAACTTTCAACTTACACCCTGTATCTCTGTTCAACTCGTCATCTTCCTCACGAAAGTCAGCAACTTGAGCAGTGCGTTTAACATAGTTGCGGTTAATACTTGGACCTGTAAAATAGTGAAACACAACGAAAATGTTGCCAAAATAAAGTAGAATCAACAACTAATCAAAAGATACAATTGGAATTATAGACATTACAAAGTTGGGACCATACCAAAGAAAAAATCGCAAAGGTAAATAAAACTTACCTCCATCTGTCTCACCATAATGGCCACACTTATTCTTATTTGTCTCATTGTGACCTTGAAGTCTGCTAGGATTTTGCGGTCGACCTTTGGATTTTAGATGTGGGGGATCATTAACCGATTGTCGATGTGTGGTTTTAGGCGGAGTAAAAGGCATCTCAAAAGGAACACGTGGGCTTCCTTCATAAGCTAGTGAAGTCTCATCGGTTATTGAATTTTCTGTTGAACTGTTAGGCATCTCAAAAGGAGCATGTCGACTGCCTTCAGAAGCAAATAGAGTTCGGTTCTTTGTAGAAAAAAAAGCTAAAAAAACTTTGAAAGCTTCAGTGCTTTCCTCTATTTGGGAGGCCCACGAACCTATCTGCCTACATTTGGTTGTAAGATCATTGAAACGCATATGACGAGGCGGCTCGGTCGAAAAAGTTGGGTTCTCCTAATCGAACAACCGATTTAGCATCCCGCGGTCCATCTCCTTAAAAAACTGCCCCGAGGTATCACACCAACGCCCCTCATGTTTGTAAACTGAAATGATATGCCTACATGGAAATCCGGGCGACTCAAATAGCCCACATGAACAGCTAGCATCCTATAATACAACATTGTATCTCATAGTCGACTTTTTGCCTATTCAAATGGCTTACTCATGGTGTACACACGAATATTGTCACCCACATCTTTTTTACCGTCTGCAGTGTACATCACTTCGTCCTTTAATTGCTTCTTAAAACAATTAAAAATAGCTCGCGTATATATAGATGCAGGCTGATTTTCATAATCGTTCAAGTGGGTATAAATGATTGGTTTGGTTACTTTCGTCATCACCTCTTCCTCGTGCTCTCGGTGCTGGATATTTGCAACTACCACTTCCATTTTTCCAAACAGCTCAAATAACTGCATTCCAACTTTCACATGAAGCCGGATTACAGAGTTTATACTCACAACGTTGGTGCTTCAAGAACCGCAAGCAAAGAACTCACCATGGAGATATGACTCTACCCACATCTCTTTTTTCTTGTATATCATGTTCACCCATTTGTTATTACTGGCTTAGAATTTCTTCACGAGTGTTTCCCACCTTTCTTCGAACTTATTGGACGAGCACTTCATAAACATAATAGAGCATAAATCTTTTGAAAATCCAAGGATGTGGATATTTTTTAGGCAATTTTTCATAATGTGCTAACAACACAAGCAGTGTTTCGAATTTGGGAGAGTAGATCTCACAGCCTCGCGCATTACCGGGTCACCATTAGTGATCACTGACTTAGGGTGTTTGCTATACATCACGCCAACTAAAGATTTCAATACCCACTCATAAGACTCCACACACTCACTCGTCAACAATGCAAAACCAAACACTACTGTTTGTCGATGGTTGTTCACTCCAACAAACACAACAATCAGCATCATGTACTGGTTGCTCTTGTATGTTGAATCAAACAACAATACATCTCCAAAGCAACTGTAGTCCACACGTGAGGTGGAATCTGCCCAAAATAGTCTAACCAGCTGCCCACCCTCATTTAAGTTATAATTGTAATGAAATAAGGGATCTCCCTTCACCTTGTTATCCATGAAAGGCAGAAGATGTTGGCGGCCACCATCAATACATCGATTTCTCCTATCAAGCCCCATATGATTATACAAGTCTTTCTTCAAAAACCAACACTTGAAAACCTCCCCCTATGTACAAAAACATCCATCATCTTGTATTTACGAATACCAACATCAACTAGGCTCGTAGCAAATTGCAAATCTTCTTCACTTACATTTCTATGTGATCTTAAGAACATCGAGCTCGGATCTGGTACAAGTGGATGTGTGTGTTCCCTAATAAAATCCTTCACAACCCACAAATTTGATTCAAAATCATAACCAACTTCAAAGCGGGCTTTACATTTAAACCTATTGATGTCTTTCGACTCTCTAGATTTGATGTCGCGTTTCTGGGTGTCACCCTGTTTACATTTCGTTCACCAGCAGCTGAGTATAGAAATCTCCGCTTAACACGAACACCATCTGTACGCATTCTATAAGTATCTTTACGAACACTAAAACCGACTAACTTTGCATATTGATTGTAAATTGGGAAAGCCTCCTCAGCCGTCTTGAACTACATAGAATAGAATGTTACTTTGTCTGCTTCAAAAACTCTACTAGCCTCACACCCGTCACTGTCTCTATCACTGTTCTCATGAATTTCAACATTTTCACCCTCCCCCATAGATGTGACATCCACAAAATCACTATCCTCATACATAAAACTATCAAAACATGAATTTCGAAGCCAATCTTCTTCGTCATCAGAGAAGTGATTCATCATCGGATTGCTACATTAAACAAGTGCACTTTTAGTGCATATTCACTCGTTTTCTTACTCTACGAAGTAATCACAGTGGTAATAGTAAAAAAAAACACATAAATGCTTGAACAGTATAATGGTCAGAACCAAATAACTATGGTGCTCAAACCATATACCACTTTGGAAAATTTTAATGTCAACTTCATTTGATTCAATATCAACTTCATTTGACATTAAATCATACACCATTCAATTGTGAAATTTTACGTAGACATGAAAAAGAGAAGGAGCCAAAAAAGAAATCAACTAACCTCATACTTATAATTGTTGAAGATCAAAGTACACTACGAGAAACGGAGGCAAGAGTTCTCAAGTTGAACGGATTTTAGTGAGAGGGAAAAGTTTAGTTCGCGCCATTCTAAATGTTAGAGGGAGAGAAGATGTGTTGTTATTTTCTTACCCTTAACTATTCATTTTTCTTGTAGCATACTCCTATTAAACTACTATATGTAGCGTACACATATTAAATTACTAACTGTAGCATAACACTATTAAACTGCTAGATATATCATACTAAGATTAAATTACTATATGTAGCATACTACTATTAAACTACTACATAGCATATAATTAAGTATCCAATAACAAATGACATTGTAGTCTACTTGCCATTAGATATATCATCCGACCTCATATATCATACTATTTTTGTTTTTGATAAGTGAATTCGGTTTATTGAAATGAGGTATGATCCGACTTCAAACGGTTCAAGCACAACTCTTTTTTGTCTGTTTTCCAAATTTTTGGTTTCGGCCATTAAAGCACAACTCTTTTTTGTTTAGAGAAGAGGGAGCATTTACATTTTTACCCTCACTTGTCGCATTGACGTTTTTACCCTCACTTGTTGTTCACTGTTCCTTTTCCTCAAAACTTAAACACCCAGTCAAAAATTTAAAAATATGTGGTTCATTCGCAGAATTGCTAACTGTGGCTGATAGTGGTCAACAATTTCAGCTGGACTTTTTTGGGACTCCGCTTCGGTTGCAATTTGGATGGGTTTATGCTGGGCTTTTGTGGGACTGGGCTTCAATTGCGCTATACTTTTAAACAAAGTTAAGTCGGAGGGTTCGCTTTTAAAGTTGAACACTGTTGTCTGTTCGGAGAGGCGTCGATATTGTGAATTTTTAACTTTATAAAGAAACCCTCTCGTAAATAAAGAAACCGCTCGCGTAAATTAAGTAGAATAATAAGAAGAAGAAAGAGTGATGGCGAATGATTGCTTGAAACGTGTCGGTACAGGTGTTGCAGTTGGTGGTGCGCTTGGTGGTGCTGTAGGTATAATTTTATTTTTTTGGGGTCAAATACTAATATAGATCTCTGTTTTTGTGATTATACTTGTTTTAGTAGTGAAACATTTTTTGGTTGACAGGTGCTGTTTATGGGACTTATGAAGCTATTAAAATCAAGGTATTTTATTTTATTTTTTGTAACATTTATATTACAGCTTAATGAATGCATACTTCAATATCTATATTATCACATGATGATGATGTTTTATGGTTCATGTGTTGAGATGTAATAGTTTGCTTTGTTTGGTTAATTGAAGCTTAATAAGAGCTTCTAACTAGTTGGAGTGTGTAATTAGTTGAATATATTGGGTTTTGGGTCAATCTTTTTTATGCACTGTTATGTCTCTAGGATTGTTATCATATTGTTGATTAGTTTTGGTTTGGTACAAACCAAGCTCGTGAGAAGCATAGACTAGTTGGACAAACCAATCTTTTTAAGTTATGCTCGTTATCATATTGTTGATTAGAAGCATAGAGTTATGTTCCGAAAGGATTATAGCTAGGGTTTTTCTCTCCCCTTTCCAAATGCATGGTCCCTTCATAGTTTATATAAGCTCCATTGTGTGATTGTTGCATGGCATTTTGCCTTCCGTATAGGTTTGAAGTATTTCAAAATTGTTAGAACATTGTTACTGGGTTTCATTGTAGAGGTTGAACTATGAGTTTAAGGATGCGGTGACAATGGTATATTATCAGTTAAATCTATCTATAGATTGTCTTCTCAAATGGATTATAGCTTATCAAATCTTGCGTTCTCCATCTAGCATATAGAAGTCAAAATTCCCTGAGTGTATATTTTATAGGTGTGTCTGTGGTGTGTATGTGTGCCAACTTTGAGAGTCATTACTACGATAGCTAACCTTTGCAAGCGCAAGGGTACCATTTTAGATATGCATTATGTTATGGCACCGAAAAATCTGGGCTTTTATTTTTTATGTGCTCACATTTATTTGCAGTTAATACCCTCTGAAATTTGCCTTGGAAGCAAAAATGCCTCTTACTCAAGCTAGCCCATCCTATGAGTCCATTATCTCAACTTAGAGGGTAAAAGTTTGGATATACTCTTTTATTAGTAAATAAAAATCCTACTGCCAGCTCCTTTATATTTAGAGATATTAGCCACAAAAGCTTTGTTTAGGCTTTACTTAACAAAACTCTCTGCGCAAATCTCCCTGATAATCTTGACGGAATCCCATCATCTCCTATAAATTTTTTGGGATAATTATCACAGTCCAGGGTCAGTCTATCACTTTTTGATTGCAAATGGTGGAAAAGATCTACCCGACACTGATGTTTACTCTATTCCTCCCCTTGCAATTGAGTCTGAAGATGCTCCATATATTCGCGTAAGGCCTGTATGAGCTAGACCTAGTTATTATCTCCATATTATAATAAGGATTTTTATCAGGAATTTCATCATTCTCTTTTTTCAAGAATCTTCTCTAGTTCCCTCTCATTTGTATTAAGGCATACAAAATTTTGTTTCTTCACTGTCTCAATTGTTGATAGTGCTTGCATGGTGAGATTGGATTGAATTGCAATCTAATTAGGATTTTGTGTTAAAATCAACCTTAACGCGTGGTAGTGTCTTATTACCATATTGATATTAAGTTTAATACATACAAAATAACCTATTAGAATCTGCATCATTTATAATTCGTTTTTTGTGCGGTCAATTCATTTTCTATAATCAGCAGAAAGGTATTTCTGTTAATTGTTGATCGGAAACTCTGCAGGTTCCAGGATTGCTGAAGATTAGATACATCGGGCAGACCACAGTTGGAACTGCCGCCGTTTTTGGCCTTTTCCTGGGTGCTGGGAGCTTAATACATTGTGGGAAGTCATATTAGTTTTCCTTTAGTTTAGGATAGGGTCTGTACCAAATAATAATTTTTGTTTGGTGAGAATGTTTGTCACAATATAACAATCTGAAGGCTCAACTTATCTCATGGAAGACATTTGTTTTACATCTGTTTATGATTGTGATTTATCAGTAATTTGTATTGTCTATTTGTCTCAAGATAATTATGCTTTTACAAATTATACTTCTTTTTCTTTAGCACTAGAATTAATGAAGAAACTGCACAAAACCTGATTCCCACCACTTATGTGGCTGTAAATGATTTGACATTAAACTTAAGGGATGCGTTCTTCTTTTTTGCTGGAAGGGGATGCGTTGTCTCCAAGGGATGCATTCTTTTTGAATGTTCGTAACAAAATATGCAATACTCGGTTACAACAATTTTCCGAGACCAATATATGATATACTATTAAAGGTGTGCATTCTTTCTTCTTCGGATCAGATGCTGCTCTTCTGTATTTGCACTGCTGTCCAGTGTGGAATTTCTATGCTCTGAAATGAAAAGGACGTAAATTGTAATTTCAAATTATAAATATCAACACCACCAAATCGTACAAGCACAAGCTCACCCTTTAGAGAAAACAAATAATAGAAGTTCCTAGTGAAATTGGATAACGTACAATTTTAGGGGTCAAATTATAGGAAATGGTCCAAGGAAATGAGACATCTAACTGCCAGGAGGAATTATCTCATCCACTTCTCTCCACCTGAAACGGAAGAAAAGAGACTCTTATGCTCCATTGCCTTATCTTTAGGCCACCTAAAACCACAGTGTGCGTTGAACCATTCTTCCTCTCTCATTTAACCTTTTACTCTGCAATGCAAATACCATCTTCTTTTTTTTTTTTTTTTTCTCTTCTTCTTATGTAGTTCTTTCTGCTTCTCCCTTTGAATTTTCTCTCCTACTATGTTTGTTAGGGAATGTGAAAGATTTTAAGGTGTTCATGGTGATGTCTTTATGCATGTAAGAGTGATTACGTACAGAGTTAAATGTTAGATTGGTTACCTACAGTGTTAAAGAAGAAAAGATAGCAACAAATAAAGAGATGTCTATATGACTTCGGTTCAGGCAGTTGATATTCACCAAAATGCATCGGATGGTGCAGTGGTATGTTATGCACCTAGAATGATCACTGCAAGTGGATTGTGGGACGGTGATAATCCCTTGGATTACTCTCTGCCCCTCTTCATTTTACAAACAATGCTTATCGTTGTTACGACCAGAATTCTAGTTTTCGTCCTCAAACCGTTGCAACAACCCAGAGTCATCTCTGAGATCCTGGTAAGTAACAGTTTACATGTATTATGTTCTAAACTGAGACAAAATGATTTGGATAATTTCTCTGTCTATATAAAGACAAATGGAAACACGGGATAGGTTTGGGTGAATTGGTCTCATTTATTTTGAAAATGAATGGCACAACTATCAAATGATTTTACGACAACTTATGTTAGAAGAATCCAACTATCAAATGATTTGGATTATTCTTGTTAAGCTATGCACTTCCACTAAAATGGATTTACTTTTCTTATTGGATTAATGTTTAAATTTGAAACTCTAATATGTTCCAATGTCGACACTTAAGCCATTTTGATCAGAGATGTGTAATAGAACACTGAACAGATCGAAGAGGTAGGTAACTTGAAAGTTGAAACCAATAATAGTATAACAGCTAGAAAAAAGAATAAATTCAAGAGAAGGTATCAACTTGAATTTTTTCTTCCATGGACAAGTTGACATATCTAGAGATGTGTAATAGTTCTAGTGAGCACGTTGATTACTTTTAGCAGAAGAAAAGGTACATGTTTATCAAGTAGGAGGAAGTGAGAAATTTGGTCAAAAGGCATCCATGATTATGACTTAGACATTTTTCTGGGAACAAGGTACTTTTGTTAGTTGTTGCGATCTCACTCTCAATGTTTGTGTTTCTAAAAGAATGATGTGTATGCATGACGGGGGAGTGGTGTTAGGTCCATCTGGAAGGACAGCAAGGCACTTTTCCAGATTTATCAAGCAATCGAAATTCCGGTGTATGAGAGAATTACCAAAGCCAGAAATGCAAAGCAAGCTTGGGAGGTCATCCAAACAGGCATACAAAGGTTCGTCTTCAAACCTTAAGATCGGAGTTTGAAAAATCTTTATATATATAATAGCAGTCGTTCGAGTGTCCACGTCAGATTACGACCAAAAGTACTTCTCAAATCAGGATACAAGATTACCAATTTACTTGTCAAAGTAGATTCTCTCCTCATTACCTTAACATAAACTCAAAAACTTTCATAGCTTCTCTTTCTTCAACCTCAACTTCAGTCCTCATCGATCAATTTCTTCATTCTTTAAGTCAAGTATTTTATCAATATCATATCTTCAATAGTCTTATCATACTAATATTGCGTTCTACGACATGAATGTTATTCTCCTCCTAGGAAAAATCTAACAAACATCATATTCTCCTATCTATTGACTCTATTTTCGATTCCTGAATTGACGATTTTGTTTTTTTAAATAAGGGTTTTCTTGCAGTAAATTAGATACCAATCGATTCCCCACTACACAGATAACTTGTACTAGGATCAATACCAACTCCAGACAACAATCTCAATATTCCCTACAACCAAACTAACAGGCACAACTCGCTAAATAACTATTAACAACAGATAATAATGTAAAACAGTAAAAGCATACCACAACACAAAGATATACCGTGGTTCGGCCAATAATGCCTACTTCCACAAGAGCTAATTATTTTATAAAGTGGGAAGAAAGATTACAATCACTCCTTTCAGTCTCTCACCTTACTAGATCACTCCTCTCTCTGTACAGGGTTATTTCTCTATAAAGGTTCTCTTAATCTTGATTTCTTTCAAGATTGGATTTCCTCTCTGTGTGCTGTGTATTTTCATGTCTCAGCATGTGTTAGGTTTTGCCAAAAACTTAAACCTTATATTGCAAACTCGCAGTTTCGCAAAAATAGAAATCCTGACGAAAATAGGCATGGGTGTGGGCGCGCCTTGGGCAAGGCCAAAGTCAAAGCCGGCGATGCCCTAAAACACCGAAGGGTTGTCCGACGACATGGGCGCAGGTCATACTGAGCAAGACTAATCTGAGTGCGTGCACGCTTAGGCTTTTCCATGCAAGCTGAACTCTTCTTTTCTCCTCATGTGAGGGATAATTCCAACAATCTCCCCCTCCCGAACAGTGACGGGGGATACCTCCATGCAATTTCCAAATCAGTAGGAGGAGTCTGCTACCATTCCGGCGGTAGCATAGCAAACATCAAAGTTACCTTTCGGTATGACTTTGGTCATCATATCCGATCCGTTCATGTCGGTATGGATCTTCTCGATACACAAATGCTTGTCTTCTAGTACTTCTCTAATCCAATGATAACGCACGTGTATATGCTTGGATCTAGAATGAAAACTCGGATTCTTGCTCAAATGGATGGCGCTCTGACTGTCACATAGAACTACAAAATGTTTCTGCTTTAGCCCTAATTCGGCGAAGAACCTCTTCATCCATAACATCTCTTTGCAACACTCAATGGCTGCAATATACTCGGCTTCTGTAGTGGAGAGGGCAACACACTTTTGCAACTTAGATTGCCAAGAAATTGCTCCCCCTGCAAAAGTAACCGATTAACTGAAAGTTGACTTCATCGAGTCAACATCACCTGCCATGTCTGCATTAGTGTAGCCTTCAAGTAAGTGCTTACTTCCACCAAAACACAAACATGATTTGGAAATGCCCTTGAGATATCTCAATATTCACTTAACACCTTCCCAATGTTCCTTATCCAGATTTGACAAAAATCGGCTTACAACACCAATGGCGAAAGCAATATCTAGTCTTTTACACACCATTGCATACATCAAGCTGCCCACTGTGGATGCATAAGAAATCTTTTCCATCTGACTCTGCTCATGCTCACCCTTTAGACATATCTCTTTGGTAATGCGAAACTGGCCACCAAGAGGACAACTAACTGGCTTCACTTGATCCATGTTGAATCTCTTCAACACCTTCTCAATGTAGCTTTCTTGAGAAAGCCACAACTTCCCACTCTTTCTGTCACGAGTGATCCACATCCCAAGTATCTGCTTTGCTTAACCCAAATCCTTCATCTCAAAGGACTTACTCAAGTCTTTCTTTAGCTTGGATATCTTGTTGATGTTTGGGCCAACTATCAGCATATCATCCACATACAATAAAAACACAATGAAATCCCAATCTAGAAATTTCTGAACAAACACACAATGATCGGAAGCAGAGTTCTTGTATCCTTGCTTCGCCATAAAGGAATCAAACTTTATGTACCACTGTCTCGGTGCCTACTTCAACCCGTACAAGCTCTTTATCAGCTTGCATACTAGGTGTTCCTTGCCTTTGACCTCAAACCCCTCTGGCTGGTCCATGTAGACTTCTTCTTCAAGGTTTCCATGAAGAAAAGCTATCTTAACATCTAACTGCTCAACCTTTAGGTTCATACTTGCGGTCATACCCAATACCACCCGGATAGAAGTCATCTTCACTACAGGAGAAAAAATCTAATCAAAGTCAATCCTTTTCCTTTGAGCAAATCCATTCACAACAAGGCGAGCTTTGTGCCTTGGGTGTGGATTATTCTCCTAATGCTTGACTTTGTAGGTCTACTTATTCTTGAGAATTTTTCTTCCTTCCGATTTCTCAACTAGCTCATAAGTGTGATTCTTATGCAAAAAATCTATCTCATCATGCATGGCCTTCAACCACTTCTCTTTGTATGTACCTTCAAGTGCATCTTGATAGTATATAGGTTCTCCACCATCAGATAGTAAAACATACGTATGTGGTGGATATCTGGTTGAAGCTTGTCTCTCTCTGTCAGACCTCCTTGTCCCATCTGCTGGTGCCTCAGGAGGATGCACTTCTGCTTGCTCAGGTGGTGGTTCATGCACTTCATCTGCATCTTCTATATCAATAGGTTCTATCTCATCATGAGCAATAGGATTCTCATCATGAGCTTCAAACTCATGGTTCTATGCATTCTCAATGTCTTCTACACGTTCCATATCAGGAACTTCTGGTTTTGAATCAACAAGATCACTTCATCTGCATCTTCTATATCAATAGGTTCTATCTCATCATGAGAGGAATCATGAGCTTCAAACTCATGGTTCTATGCATTCTCAATGTCTTCCCGTTCCTCAAACTTCTGGTTTTGAATCAACAAGGTTTCTCCCTCCTCAAAGTTTCTATGGTTTGGTCCAAGGACACAGATCTCGACTTCAGATTACCTTTTTGTTAATCGGATCATAGAGTTTGTAACCAAACTTTTCATCTCCATAACCCAGAAAAATGCACTGCTTGGCTTTGTCATCAAGCTTGGATCTCTCATCCTTCAGAATATGCACAAATGCCCTGCACCCAAATACCCTCAACTATCTATAATCAACATCTCTGCCTGACCATACTCTCTTTGGATAATCACTATTTAGAGGCTTTGACGGCGATAGGTTGATCACATGCACAGCTGTACGCATTGCTTCTACCCAGTAGCTTCTAAGTAGCTTAGAGTGAGATAGCATGCATCTCATCCTCTCTACAAGGGTACGGTTCATTCTCTTGGCTATTCCATTCTGTTGCGGTGTCTTGGGAATGGTCTGCTCATGACGAATCCCATGACTCTGGCAATACTCTTTAAACGGCCCATTATACTCACCCCCATTATCTGAGCAAATACACTTCAAAAACTTCCCTGTCTCTCTTTCCACCATGCTATGGAATTTCTCAAACATGCCAAGTACTTCATCCTTGGTCTTCAGACTATATGCCCATACCTTTCTTGACGCATCATCAACGAAGGTCACAAAGTATAAAGCTCCCCCGTGGGACTTCACTTTTATAGGACCACATAAGTGTGTGTGCACTAGTTCAAGGACATTGTCCTTTCTGTGAGATGAGAATCTTTGTAAAGACACCCTATGTTGCTTTCGTACCAAATAGTGAGTACATCTATTTAAATATGTACCTTTGATGTCTGACAAGGCCTTTTGCTTAGCAAGAACTTCCATCCCTTTTTTGCCCATATGACACAGTCTCTTGTGCCACAGTTCGGAGGAAACTTCTTCTTTTACCACATTCACTTTTGCTTTACACAAACTAGCCTGTGTCTTGTAAAGAGAGCAAGTTTTCTTCCTTCTGGCTACTACAATAGAACATCTGCTCAGTTTCCATACCCCGTTACCAAACGAGTTTACAAAGCCATCGTCATCTAACTTCCCAACCGAATTAGGCTTAGCCGAATGTTAGGGACATATCTTACATCCTTGAGTGTTAAGGTGTAGCCGACATTGGTTTCTACATGAACATCACCAATGCCTATAATCTTCGAGACTCCATTGTTACTTCACTTCACCATATTCACCACAACTGTAGGTAGTGAAGAATCCCCTGTACGGTGTGACGTGATAGGATGTTCATGTATCTATCACCCACTCTGTATCCTGGCCTGAGGTACTAAAATAGCACACACCACAATCTAACACAATTCCCACTAGATCGTCGACTAGTGCGGTAGTATATCTGCCTATGTTTTTGTTCCTCTGTACCATGTCTTCATGTACACATTTATTCTTCTCATCCCTCTTCAGTGTTCTACACTCATACCTGAAGTGACCCTTGGTGGCACAATAGTAACATTGCCTCTCTGTCTTAGGAGTTCTAGCTTCACCCCTAGATTTACTTCTATCATCACCTCTAGAATGAGATGATTTTCTACTTCTACCTCTCCTCCATTTCTCTGTGACAAGGATCTTTGTGTGAGAGGAGCTGCTTTTTGAACTCCTTCTAGTCTCTTCATTCAACAAAGACACGGTAGCCTTCTCCATGGAAACGATTTCATCCTTGGCTGATCTATGTAGAAAGACTGCTAACGTCTCCCAACTTTTGAGTAGAGAGCCTAATAGAAACAAAGCCTCAACTTCGTCTCCCAAATTAATCTTCATCAAATACATCTGATTGATGGTATTCTGTACTTCGTTAAGATGCTCAAACATTGAAGAACCTTTTTGGTACTTTGTGTTGGCAAACTTCATAACGAGCAACACTTTATTTCCGCCCAACTTCCTCTCATAGAGGTCTTCGAGTTTCTTCCACAAGCCAAAAGCTGTAGTCTCTTGGGATACATGGTAAAAGACACTGTCATCAATCCACTGTCGAATGTACCCAATTGCTTTTCTGTCAAGCTTGCTCCACTCAGCCGCAGCAACCGATTATGGTCTTTCTCCTCCATTCAATTCTCAATGGGTTGTGCCAAGTCCTTGCAATAAAGTAAACCTTCCATCTTGACTTTCCAAATGGTGTAGTTCTTCCTATTCAGATTCGTCATGCGAGTGTTCACAGAATTGTCCATCTCTACAAGTTATTTAAACTCAAATCTTCTCTCAGGAGTTTTGTCAAACACCTTCCGACCAAGATTTGGATAACACCCTAGGCTAATAGGCTAATCTAACCAAGTCTCTAATACCACTTGTTAGGATTTAACACCGATACCAATCGATTCCCACTACACAGATAACTTGTACTAGGATCAATAACAACTCCAGACAACAATCTCAATATTCCCTACAACCAAACTAACATGCCCAACTCGCTAAACAACTATTAACAACATGTAATAATGTAAAGCAGTAAAAGCATACCACAACACAAAGATATATCGTGGTTCGCCCAATGGTACCTACTTCCACAAGAACTAATCCTTTTATAAAGTGGGAAGGAAGATTACAATCACTCCTTTCAGTCTCTCACCTTACTAGATCACTCATCTCTCTTTACAGGGTTGTTTCTCTATAAAGGTTCTCTCTCAATCTTGATTGCTTTCAAGATTGGATTTCCTCTTTGTGTGTTGTGTATTTTCGTGTCTCAGCATGTGTTAGGTTTTGCCAAAAACCCAAACCTTATATTGCAAACTCGCGGTTTCGCAAAAGTAGAAATCCGCATTTTAAAATAGGCATGGGTAGCAGTGCTTGGGCAAGACCAAAGTCGTCGGCACCTCTAAAACACTGAAGGTTGTCCACGGCATGGGTGCGGGTCGCGCCTTGAGCAAGACTAATCTGAGCGCGTGCACGCTCAGGCTTCTCCACGCAAGCTGGACTTCTTTTCTCCTCATGTGAGGGATAACTCCAACAACTATGTTTTAGAAAAAAATTTGATCGAGGCTATAAATTTTGTAAATTGAGTAGTAACTATAAAATTAATCATCCCAACCATGTTACTTGATCAGTTTTTAGGTAATTGATCATGATCACACTTGAGTAAGTTTGATTTAATAACATCCTAGTAAGAAATAGGTATAGCTTAATTTATTTCAATACTTAGATGACGTGATTAGCAGGCGAGCTTCTTTTATTGTCTAAATTCTTCTCTTAAACATTTGAGATCATTAAATTATTGTTTCTGTAAGCTTGGCCACTGCATCAAAGAGTCACTCACCTAGAGAAGTCATTAATTTCTCTCTTCAACCTTATTAAACTCTACGGGTTTGGTGGGTGGGTGCTAGCATTTTTGGTGTTGTATATAGTATGATAATTCCTTACTGTTCAGTCTTTGTATGTTGCTACAGGGTTTTTTATGTTCAATGTAGTGCTTTAGAACCCTACTTGATATCCAGTGGGATTAAATGAAACACCTAAGGTCCTTCTTAATTAATCCCAAAAAAATAAAACCAGTGATCCGTATAACAGATTAAGTTATGGGCACTCATAACTTACTTTTCTTTTAATATTAACTACTTAAAAAAATGTTTTAGTTATAGGTTTTGTGGTTTACTCAACTAACCCATATAACAATATATGTGGTAGTTAGGGTGTGATCTCTATTAATTCCTAAAAAAGAGTTAAAAAATTAATTGAAACCATGAACACATCTCTACTCATCAATGTTGGCACGAAAAATGTAGCTTTTTAAGTGTTTTTTTTAGTAAAGTTGTCGGCTTGGTTGCAGAAGCCCAGGAAATTTTTGTCTTTCCGGGGAGGATAATAGGACGGACCTAGGATGAGATCACTCGCTTTCTCTAATCGCTACCCATTGGAAGGAGATTGGATAGGTGCATTTACCAATAGATTTAATACCGCTGTCATTTTTTATCTAGGTTTGTTCTTACCTACTTGATTCACAGCTGATGCAATGGTGTCTACTAGCCTCTCTGTCCTTGGTTATGACTACATAAACCTAGGTATCATTTTTTGCTTATCAAAAGTTGTTAGGTGCTAATATGTACTTGGTCTTATTATTCTTGACAACTCAATAGGTTTTAACTAGATGATTGCTGGGTAGAACTGGATATAAACTCCAAGGTACAAGTAGACAACAGGTTTTTCCAAACTCATTTTCTCAATTTGACTTTAGAACCTCCACTACTAATTGTTTGTGTCAATATGGTAATATTGGTAGTTAGATAACAACATGTGTTAGTTTATGCATATCCTACTTGATATTTCCATTTCATTTGGACATGGACATGTAAATTTCATGAATGAAGCAAAGACACCATATTATTATCCATCAATAGCTATAGCCCCTCCAGTGATTTTTCCTATAATAACTTTAACTTTCTTACCATGGAAGGGAGTTTAAACATCAAATCCGCTAATATGCATGATGGACAACTTAACTTTCTATCATCGATCCGTGGATGTTAGTGTTAGGGTTAACAATGTATCATTATTATTAGGATAAACCAAAGGTACTTTTGTAGATTATTTTTACAAGCATGCGTTGATTATTAATAGGGTGATTATTAACGAACGTACAAGGTCTAAATAGTAAGGCAATCAAGTGTTACTTTTTAACTTGGCTAGGTAAGATATATAACATTTTTGCATCCTCAAAACATCTACAATCATTAGTAACGCATAACTTCTTCCCCATTACATTATTATATATTATTATTTAAATTTTTAGAGCCTAGCTCCTAAAAGGACCTTAAAATAAGTACCAAGTTAAGTACCAAATCTAAAACAACCCACAACTTTACCTACAAAATGATTTAAAACCTAATTTTGTGGGGATATGATCTACTAACTACAAAGAACATCTCTATAAAAATTCAACACATTTGATATCCTCTAACTTAGATAAAAATTGTTGTCCACTTTTGAATAAATATCTAACGGTCCAGAAATGTCTAGTTTTTGCAATAATCTTTTGCCAATGTTAACAATTGTCAAACAAGTTGAATTTTTGTAGAGATGTTCTTTATAGTTAGTAGATCATATGCACAAAAAATTAGGTTTTAAATAATTTTGTAGGTGGAGTTGTGGGTTGTTTTAGATTTGGTACTTATTTTAAGGTCCTTTTAGGAGCCAGGATATATATACATGTGTTTTTTGTGTAAATTTCCCTTTTGGTTGTGCTCCTATCCATATGTTATACGTTGGTATAAATTACATATAGACAATTAGACACCCCTCTTGGAAAAGAAAACCAATAAAAAAAGTTGAATGCCAAGAGGCAAGAGGTAATGGAGTAAGGAAGCTACACATATATTAGTACATGGAATTATATCTGAAACGTATCCTCATTTAACTTTTTATTATGTGAGGCGCTCTCAAACGCTTTTGATGATCTGACATGCATTGTTAGAAATGCATTAAATGGTTTGATCACTTGCATAGTTAGAAATAACCAATGGACAATTAATTGTGGGATGTTCAATGGTGTCATATATATAATAGCAGTCCCTTTTCAAGCTCTTTGAGGCTCCATGTCAGCAGGGATATTACGAAAACTCAGGAGACAAAAATGGAAGTTTACCTGTTTTGAGCTCGAGAAATCAAAACAAAAAAAAAACCCCCCTTCGCCCTCCCGAAACACTATGGATTAATCTCTCTCTCTCTCTTCTCTTCGCTGGCTTACTTCTGTAAGCTTGGCCACTGCCATCAACAAGTCAGACACCTAGAGAAGTCATTAATTTCTCTCTTTAACCTCATTAAATTTTTGGGGTCTGGCGAGGAATTTTTCAGGTGAAATCTTTTGCTAATTTTGTGGTTTCTTTAATCACTCGCGAATTCCTCAGAGTAATGCTCTACTACTCAGTGATTTTGAAGTAAAAAATATCTTTCTGACAACTTCTTCAATTGTTCCCTTCTTTATTTTCAATTAGTAATAGTTGTTGAATTGATTTGGGGTCTAAGTGTTTGTGGCAATGCCTCACTGAGTAGGAGAAAAAAACAACAAAGAAGGGAACATTGAAACTAAATCAGTGATTTATTATTTCTACTAAAGTTGAAATGTTGTTAAGAAGAGGAAGTTCATGCATAAGTGTTTTTTTTCTAACTATAATGATACGAGGGATGCTACAGTTCTTCTACATAGTTCAGAGGTATCTAAATCCTAGAAGAAGAGATTAAATGCATCTGCTTTTCTTATTATGAGAAGAAGGACTTTGATTTGTACGTTCATAAACTATTAAACTTTATGTTGTTCTTTTTGTGATTTCATCTTGAAATTGGACGTCAAAGTTTAGGATTTAACACATCCAAAGTTTACACGCGTGTGTCGCCTCAATCAACTTTTAGCCTGACGGTATAATCAATCAATTTCTACACTACTAAATTTATTTTCCTCCTTCATATTGACTATTTTCTCTTCTGTTTCGATCAATAATTAATGGTCTTAGCCCTTAGCTAAATTCACTATGGTACTTGTAGGTTTCACCCACTATAGTTAGAGGTAATGAGACCAAAATGTATGGTGATTGTGTTGGCCTTACTGATTGCTTTCTCTACGTTAGGAAGGACTGCTCAGGCTGTGGCATGTTCTTGAACTAAATTAGATACATTAGAAAATGAGAAAGTGTTTGACCATTGTTCTCAAGAATAAGTTTAGAGGTTTTCATATTGCCTTGACATAGCATGGGTAGTTTATAAGGTGACCGTGCTGTGCACATTGGTTATTGACTAGACGTGCACACTGTATAAGTTTCATGACTAGACTCATGTGAAGCTTTAATTCAATCTTTCTGTTGAATATATACTTATGATCAAAACTTATATAATATCAATGCATGTGTTTTCTTTGTTTTGTGCATAATGTCAAGAAGTAATCAAAAAAGGTTTTCACTTGCATTACCTTAAATCTATATCTGAGCTTTTCAATTTGGTTTATTTCTGATTCTGTTCTTTCTTTCTTTAAAGGCGTTGGAAAGTCTAGACAACAATGTTAATATCCATGTCTCAGTTACAAGATGACTTTATGCCTGCCACCAAGCAAGTGCACCATTCTAAACTACAAGGTTATATAATTGCAATAAAGTTACTGTTTCGGCAGTAAACTGCTTCAACACAACGAGAGCAATGGTAAAGAACGCACTAAGAAACAGAGGAATTTGATGTTGGGGGGAGATGAAACTGAACCAAATAATGGCTGCCTACGTACCCAAGATCTGTTCTCTAGGGATCAAGTTTCCACGTAGTTCCTTATGAAAAATAATGTGATATTTATATAGGTAGAGTAGAGAGTCCTTGTAGCTCAAGTAATCTTGTATCTTGAGTAATTGTGATAGAATATAACTGTCAACTGATAACTATCTCTCTAATAAGAAATGAATCTGGACATAAATCAACGTACATTAGTGGCAAGCCATGTGGCTGAGCCTTAGCCACATGAGTTAATGGGCCTGTACATTGATCCATGACATTTTGAGTGGGCTTTAGCCCCGCGTTGATTAAATGAATAAAATAGAGACCCTACTAATGGACGTTTGCCACGTAGGTGGGGGTCGAACATCACTTCTTTGTCGCTTAACAAAGTTCACATGGCAAAGAAGAGAAGATAAATCACGGAAAACGGAAATAATAAAAGAGTAAGCCGGAGTGTATAACAAAGTGTAGTGTGAACGTAAACGATCGGAAAAATGAGCTGAATGTATAACGGTGTCGTATGCGAAAAGAAAAAATTGGAAAATTGATATCCGAAAAAATTAGTGAATTATCGGGAACGAAATAATGTCAAAATAACGATACGGGACGAATGTAGTTAAATAAAAGATGGCCGAAAATGTACGTAAAAAAATAAAAAAAAAAATAAATAAAATATGCACGGAAATAAAATTGCAAAAAATTCGAAAGTGGCTTAAAACCATCAACGCGTCATAATAATAATTAAATTTGAATTCGACGAGGCGTACAACGAATAGCGATACTTGGATTATACCGTTGAAAATATAATTAGGGGCAATATAGTAATAATAGTAATAAAAGGAAGTTAAATACTACTTGGACTCAAAGTGTTGGATGAGATAAGAATGTGGAGAAGATAAGAATTGAGATTAGGGATGAAGTTGGATTAGACAAGAGTTCGGATTAGATAAGAGTCCAACCTGCAATGTAAAACTAGTTCAACAAAAGACGGAAACTAATGATGGAACACGTTCTCAATAGAACAGATGGATGGCAAATGAGTATTCCATACCAAAATCTTTAGTTTTTCGGGAAGTCATGTATCCGTCTACAAAACTCATGCAATGGACCTATCCGCTAATTTAGAGAAGATATTTGGCCTGAAATATTTGTTCGAACCCAAGAACTAAGGGTCATCGTCTCCTCACTCTATCTGTGGTGTTTCTATTTTTTGGGAAATTGAGTCATGAATATATTCATGAAAACCCCCCCTCCTAAAGAAGCACTATGGGCTTGCAGCAAGAGAGAAATGACGACCGCCACTAGAGGCAATGAGAAGGAAATTACTTCATTGGAATTGGAAGAAAATAGGCTAGTTCTTGGAGATAAAGAGGACTGCCAAAACAGGAAAAGAGGCAAGGTATGTGGGCTCATTGCAAAGATATAACAACAGAAGTTCAAAAATTAAAAGTGTGAAGAAGTATGTCAAGTCAAAGTGAAACAAATACTTTTTGTAAATGAAAAGAGCACTCGAATGTGAACATGGACTTGGACTTGGTGATACCGATGAGAGTGATGGCCTCTTATTTGAAAAAGTAATACAAGTAACATGATATGGTGCATACTAATAAAGGAGGGGCACCATACGCCCTTTGTTAACATGGCCGATTTGTGAGCTAGTTGACCCGGATTTTTTTTATATCCGACCCGTTGTTTTTCTTTTCTATTTTTTCAGGTAGAACTACCGTACTATACGGGTGAAAAATACTCGAGAAGAAAACTCGATGACGATCGCAGACTTGGTGAGGTGGAAAGAAGGTGACAGATATAATGACTACACGAGGCCACGGCATAATCTAGCTCAGGATCAAGCAGCTTCAAATTGGATCAGCTAGGATATTAAGCTTAAATTATTGAGTTTTGATAAAACTTAAATTTGGCGCACGGCCAAAGAAGACTTAAGAAAACGGAGAAAAGTGTGGAGAATATGACAAAGCCGTGTCGAAAAATAGATATGTAAGTATATATTTTTATCAATTATCGTAAAATTTTGGTTAAGTCCGAAAGATCGATAAAAATATTTTTTTTTTGTCGAGGTTGAAACGGCGGAATTACGAAAGCAAAAAGATATTGATTTGAAAAAGTTTCGAACGGAAAGATCACAATGCCGAGAAAAAAAAAAAAAATAATAATAATAAAGAAGCTAAATAAAGTTTTCACTTAGAAAGTTAACGTAATTTAATTTTACCGTGACGGAGAAACGACGGTTATCAAAAAGTTTGAGAAAGTTCGGCTTAATGCCTTAGAAAAAAAATAATGATGTTGATTTTCGGAAAATTTCTTGTAGAAAGATCGGCACAATGCCTTAAAAAAATAATGAAACCGCCGAAAATTTTCGCTTCAAATTTTTTTCAGAGAAAGATCGCACAATGCCTTAGAAAAATAATGAAACCGGACGAAAATTTTCGCCGGAAATTTTTCAGAAAAGATCGGCACAATGCCTTAGAAAAATAACGATGTCGATTTAAAATTTTCGCTTTGGAAATTTTTTCAGAGAAAGATCGCACAATGCCTTAGAAAAATAATTCGATTTTAAAATTTTCGCCGTAAAATTTTTCATAGAAAGATCGGCACGCGATTGCCTTAGAAAAAATAATGAAGTCGGAAGATAGTTAACTCCCGCGCTTAGCTAAACTAATGCAGATTTCAAGAAGAAAACGAAGATTTAATCGAACAACCGTGAAGACAATTGACAAAGACAATTGATTAAGTAATTTGTGAATGTAATATCGTAGAGCTAAAACTTCTTTGATGAAAAAATAAAAATAAAGATGAGTTTGCTATTGAATATTGTTGTTGTCGGTCGATAACATACCGCGAATAATCGACAATGTTGTAGATTTATGTAATTGAAATGAAATAGAACGAGACGCCCCCCATGTAGAAAAACGCCCCAACGCGTACTTAACTTTGCAAAATTAGGCTAAGCGAGCATAAAACGTTCAAACTTAGGCTAACGGTTAAACGTGGTAAAACGATTTTGTCGGAACGATAGTAATGGACTAAGCGGCGTAAAAGCCGTTCAAACTTAGACCGACAAAGTTAAATGCGATTTAACGATTTTGTCATAGCGATATTAACGAACTAAGCGAGCGTAAAAACGTTCAAACTTAGACTAGCAAAGTTAAACGTAGTAACTTCATCAGATTTTGTTGTAGCGATAGTAATGATTAAAAGTGTTCAAACTTAGACTGACGAAGTTAAAAGTAGTAACTTCGTCAGATTTTATCGTAGCGATAGTAATGATTAAAAGCGTTCAAACTTAGACTGACGAAGTTAAAAGTAGTAACTTCATCAGATTTTGTTGTAGCGATAGTAATGATTAAGCGAGCGTAAAAAACGTTCAAACGTAAACTGACGAAGCTAAATGTGGTAACTTCGTCAGATTTTTTTGTAATGATAGTAATGAACTAAGCGAGCGTAAAAAATGTTCAAACGTAAACTGACGAAAAGATGACTGCAAAAGTGATGTGCCTTGACCCTTCACTTCTAACGGCGGTGGAGAGATAAGCCAATGAATCTGCATGACGTAAGTCATTTCGGGGGCTTTGAGTGATAGAGATGCTATCAAATTGTCGAGCAAGACTATGTATCAAACTAAGATAAGCCGCCATACGCTCATCTCTTGCTTCAAAAGACCCACCAAACTGATTTGCATTAAGGCGAGAATCCGTGTATAACTGGAGCTTTCGCGCCCCCAGTGTCAAAGCTGTTCTCAAGGCACAAATGGCATCCTCATACTCGGCTTCGTTATTTGAAGCGGCGAAGCCAAGTCGCACATATTTCCCAATCTTTTTTATCCGCCGGGTTTAACAAAAACATATCCAATTCCCGACCCAGATTTTATATGGACCCATCTGAGTAAACAATACATAGGTCAATGGGTTTAGGAATTGCATTTTCAAGTTGGTCTTCGTCGCCCCCAGTTATTGGCGGCAGAATGTCTTCCATAGATTCTTCCATCATCAATGAAAAGAACAGCACTAACAGCTTGAGTTGTAGCTGCCAGGTATATGCCAATAGGTTAACCCGTTGAAGGACTTGTCAATATAGGAGGACTGACCAAGTATTTCTCGATCTAGTTGTTGCAATGCCATCTCACAATCAACGTTCCAAGTTGTCGCCCCTTTTAAAGTCTAGAAGAAGGGATGACAACGATCGGAATATTTAGAAATAAATCTATGAAGAGTGGCAAGCCTACCAGTAAGTCGTTGAATTTCCTTAACTTCTTCTTCTTTTTTTTGGTGATGGCATATCAATAACGGCGCGTATCTGATCAGGATTAGCCTCAATACCTCTACGAGTCATGAGGAATCCCAGAAATTTTCCAGAAGAGAGGCCAAAAGAATATTTGGCCGGATTGAGTTTCATGTTATACTTGTTAAGCCTATCAAAAACAAGTTGAAGATCAGAAAGATGATCACCAATATGCTTCGATTTAATGACTATATCATCAATATAAGCCTCCATTATTTTTCCCAGCCGATCGGAAAAAATTGTATTGACAAGCTTTTGGTAGGTTGCACCGGCATTTTTCAGACCAAAAGGCATAATAGTGTAGCAAAAAATGCCTTGGTCGGTGATGAAGGCGGTGAACTCTTGGTTATCCACATTCAAAGATATCTGGTAGTACCCTGAAGAAGCATCCATGAAAGATAGGCGTTGGAAGCCCGAAGTGGCGTTCACCAGTTCGGAAATTCGTGGCAACGGATACGGATGAATCGGACAAGCTATTTAAGGTTCGGGATGACCTTTATGATGAGTGGGAAGTTACATCAAAGGGACTTCGTGCTAAGTGGGGTGAAAACCATTTTATCCAGAAGATTTAAACAGACAGACGCGCCCGGTCGAGCTTATGTGGAAAATAACACCTGCCATTACCTCTTACAAAAGTTAGAGATTTTAAGCGGTACACACGTTCGGGTCCGACTGGAGATTGTCTTTTTCTTTGCGTGTAACCAGCCTATCTAGGTCGGTAGTTTGTCTGGGATTGTGGTCTTCCATCTAGTTGCTTCTGTGACACCTTCCATCCCTGCCTGGTCGGACCTGTCTGGGATGGCAATTTTTCTCAAATCTGCGAGGTCGGCCTTCCCTGTCAGGTCGGTCTAGTCTAAGATGAAGGTTTTCCTTATACTTTCTTCCGTGACGCCTTTTTTCCCTGTCTGGTCAGACCTGTCTAGGATGACAATTTTCCGCAAATCTGCGAGGTCGGCCTTCCCTGTCAGGTCGGTCTAGTCTGGGATTAAGGTTTTCCTTATACTTTCTTCTGCGGACGCCTTTTTCCCCGGCCCGGTCGGACTGTCTAGGATGACAATTTTTATAAAATCTGCGAGGTCGGCCTTCTTCGTCGGTCGGTCCGGGATGAAGGTTTTCCTTATACTTTTTTGACGCCTTCTTCGGGCGTTTGGGTTTAGCGGCGGGCGATCTTTGCCGCTTTTCAGAACCTAGTTACGTAACTTTTCATCACGTGTTGTTGCTTGATGTTCGAAGTGAGTCGACATCCTTTGGCGCCTTACAATTGTGGCGAAACGATTAACAAACTGATTTTCTAGTTCATTGTATTGGTGAATTGATCTTGAAGGCAACTCACTAAACCAGCGTAATGCTTCTCCCTTTAGAGTTGATGGAAAGAGCTTACATACGAGCGGATCATCTCCACCCCATAAGACCAACTTATTTTTGAACAATAGAACATGCAAGCCAGGATCTCCTTCCATTTGAGATCGGACATGTCTAGGGTAGTAGTTATCCCTGCCAATCCGATTCTCCCCATAAGTACGGGTAATAGGGTCATTACTCTTAGAGTGTGCATTGGTTGATTGTGTTTGAGAAATAACACGTTGTTGAGGACGATGAAGTGGATCTTCAAGACGGTCCCATACACTTTGGAAGCCCCTTCGTGGTTGCGATGTTGTTGAATTTGCAGCCTCGTCCACCGCCTTTGCCTCTTTGCCAACTTCCTTCTCAAGCTCCTATTTTAAATTTTTGACTTCGTCGTAACTCACGCCAACCCGTATTAGGAGTGGCGGTAGCGAGAAGGGTGGTGGTGGTGGCGGTTGCTTTCACGGTTGGATATTGAGAATTGATCTTACCACTAGGAGCAACTTGATTGTTCAACAGTTCTTGCATTGGCCGATTTGAATTTCGAAGGTTGCGATTCCTATTGGCAGGAGGAATATGTTGAATGTTCGGTCTGCTTCTTGTGCTTACCATCTTGATTGTTTCACGTGATAATGGATTCAAAATCCCCACAGACGGTGCCAATTATGTTTCGGCAGTAAACTGCTTCAACACAACGAGAGCAATGGTAAAGAACGCACTAAGAAACAAAGGAATTTGATGTTGGGGGGAGATGAAACTGAACCAAATAATGGCTGCCTACGTACCCAAGATCTGTTCTCTAGGGATCAAGTTTCCACGTAGTTCCTTATGAAAAATAATGTGATATTTATATAAGTAGAGTAGAGAGTCCTTGTAGCTCAAGTAATCTTGTATCTTGAGTAATTATGATAGAATATAACTGTCAACTGATAACTATCTCTTTGATAAGAAATGAATCTGGACATAAATCAACGTACATTAGTGGCAAGCCATGTGGCTGAGCCTTAGCCACATGAGTTAATGGGCCTGTACATTGATCCATGACATTGCGAATTGGGCTTTAGCCCTGTTGATTAAATGAATAAAATAGAGACCCCTACTAATGGACGTTTGCCACGTAGGTGGGGGTCGAAACAGTTACCTAGCGATCCCAAGTTAGGCTGCACTATGACCTTCGAGGGGTTCGCTAAGCTAGCTAACAGATCAAGTAGCGGCAACATAGCTAGCACTGTCGACATTCACAACTCAGGTAACAATTTATCCTTATAAGGCGCAAGTCGGATTTTACATATCTAGACATGTCTTCATTTTAACTAATTATCTAATTAGGTCCTATTATTATCATTTTGTAATCACTTCCTTCTTGTCTTAGAAATTCTTTCTTTTTAGTCTCCGTCCATGCCATCATGAAACGTCTAACTAAAGAAGTACGCAATCAAGGTGTACTTCTTTGACTTGAATGCGTTGCACAGGATTGTTGTTTTTTGCTAAAGAATTAGTTTTTTTTTAAAAAAATTGGCAATGATGTGATGCTTATGCTCAAGAGCTTTGTTTAATTCCTATATGAATTTCCTAGGTGATCTTTGCTGTGAAAGTAACCCATCACACCAATCCTCCGCTTTTGATATTAGAGAAAGCACCATTAAAGAATTTCAGTTAACTCAAATGTGTCTATTCTTTGATTAGAATTACCATAGTTAATTAAATATCATGTATTAGCACATAGCTAAAAATAGGTGAAGGCCTTTTCTTAAAAGAGAATACTCTTTTGTATGCATTAATTCATCGAAGAGCACGTTCATGTGATAAATCAATTCTTATAATTTAAAATTGTGTACATGTTTTTTTTTCCTAGGTATGGAGGAGGTGCATACAGAAATTATTGAAGAACTATGCCATTTGCAATGATGCATATGACTCAAATGTGACCTATCGTGCTCAACCCAAGGTATTGTTCTAAACTTAGATTTCATTCTACTTACCGCAAGCCTATGAGTAAAGCAAAAAGAGTCATGAAACTTATATATTGAATATGAAAAAGATTTTTTGGGTGTGTGCTCATATAAAGTATAAAACAAATATATAACATGATAGTAGTAGAATAATTAATCTTTCTTAGGTGTATGGTGGTGCAAAGGGATATTAAACTCACTAGAATCCTTTGATGACATAGTATTAGAAAAATCTTTCTTAGGTGTATGGTGATTGATGTGCTTATCAATTTTAGATGATAGCTAGAGTGATAGCACTGAAGATAGATCTCCTCATGCTACTTGCTTTATACTTTAGAAGTCACTACAATACTTACCTTATTATATTAACTTATACAATTTCAACATACATTTTCAGGGAAAGTTGCGCAGATATTCTTCTGTAAGGTTTGAAATCACAACCACTCCTAGGGAAGTTTGTGTAGCATGAATATGTAATTGGTCTTTAAAGACATGATATTACTCTACCTATGCCATACATTGTAAATGCATTCAGATTGTGGAGTATTTTACTACTCGAAGTATTCGGTATATATCGACATTCTTCAGAATAGATATGTTTCTATTAGAGGAGTACCGTAGACATATGGTTGCTATCATCTGAACCACATGTTAGGACCATATAATATGTCCAAATTCCTCTTGCAGTGCCATATGCCCATATTCATAGTAGGGCATAAACTTTTGTGCTACTAATCAATGGAGCTACTTCATGTATTACATGGAATGTATGCGTCAGATGTCTTTTAATGAATACGAGAAGTAAAACCATCTGCATTGAAAGAACCTGTGGGTAAACTTTTGTGCTACTAATCAATGGAGCTACTTCATGTATTACATGGAATGTATGCGTCAGATGTCTTTTGATGAATACGAGAAGTAAAACCATTTGTGTTGAAAGAACCTGTGGGTAACTCAAAACAATCGAATAAACAAATAACAATTATTGTCACTATTATAACATTTAAGAATATAGTTGGTTCACTGTGGTGAATACCAAACTATACATAAAGTGAATGTTTTAAGTCAATATTCATAGACAAAGGTGGAATTACTGTGGTGAACACCAACTTATATGTAATATGAATATTCGACACCGTAGATTTTAACAAGTAAAACTTTATGGTATATGAATTGGCTGATTTGGGAAATGCACTTTTGACATTTTGATGTGAATTGTGTGAAATATGTTATCTCTATTGAGGGTTTGACCTTTTGATTGAATTAGAAGCTGAAACAATTGATTAAGGATTTGGCATCTAGGTTTGTTTGCTGGTTAAGAGTTTATTGTTGGATAAAAACTTATGTAAATTTTAATGTCATTTTGCAGGGTTTGGTTGTTCACAAGGAAATTTTATTTTGTTATACATTTTGCGGTTCTCATAATATACGGGCTTAGGGATTGAATTGGAGTTTTTAGGTAGTTCTAGTTGTAGGTGCTGTTTTGAGGTTCTCACGTGTAATTACTAATTATCTAAATAGAGTGAAAGGGGTATGGTATAGATTTATCGCTTAAGCAATATAAAATCATGGTTGTCTTTTGGTTGTGGAGAGCTTTTGTTTTGTCAATTCAGTTGATAACTTGGAGAAAAATTTTGTTGCGGATGCCCATGACTTGAATGTCATATGAGGAATTGTTGGGGGTTTCTTGTGGAAGGAGTTGGTAGAACGTTGTCCTTGTTACCATGCTCTACAATGCAATCAAAATGTTTGTGATGTAGATCTACTTCATACAGCATCCTGTTGGATGATTCCTATAGCTATTTTTGTGAGTTCCTCAGTTGAAACAGTTGTAGATATCTTTTTTACTGTTTTTATACCCATACGTTTGGAAAAAATAAGATGTGAAGCTTGAGAAAAAAATGTATGTAAAGGTTGTTAAGAATTCATTGTTTTTTCTTTATTGGCTAATTAAAGGAGATAAAAATTAGTTTATTGGGGTTTTTTATTAGTGGAGAGGCTCAAAAGATTTTATTAGATTGTGATTATTGAAGACGTTTACAGCTTTTCGTGCAATGGCTTAATGAAAAGTAAAATTATGTGTTGGATCTGTTCTGGTTGACGGTCTCTTGACACAGTCTCACACCATCTATAAGTTGCACCCTTAGAAAGTATGTCCAAGTATTATGATTGAACTATTTTTTCATAGATTAATCATATGCTTAGAAAGTTAGAAGCTTAAAAGGATTTTGTAATTCAAGAGATGGGAGAAGCTTATGGCTGGTATATTGTATTGATAGGGTCAGAAAATATACTCTTTTTAGAAGTTTTTGTTTTTACATTTATTTTGGTTCAAATGTTTTTAACCTAAAGTCTAAGGGAATGCTGATGTTCGACATCTCTTTGAGGAAAATTGATGAGAATGTGTCCTAAGTGGTGTCCGTGTTTTGTTGGTGAAGTGGTTGTTCATTAGCTATGTTACATGGGCATGCCATATTTTAAAAATAATTTGTGTTGGACACGACACAGACACATATTGTATGTCATATATCACAATTTTAATTATTTTGCCGTGTCAGACACTTTGTATCCGTGTCGGATATGGACACACGTATCCATGTCAGTGTAACTTAGTTTATAAGCATTTCATTTAGTTTCTCAATATTGTTTAATGGAGTAAAGAAAAAGATAGAACAGAAACCAAGAGGAACAAAAAAAAAAAAAAAAATGGCACTCAGTTTCTTTTCATCTTAGCATGATATGGAACTTCATTTGGTCATGAGTTTGTGTTATTCCTTGAATCTTGAATTATTCGGTAGTACTATATTTCATCACTTGTGGCAGATGAGAATATAAATTTTCAATCTTCATATCCTATGATTTTTAATTTTGGTTTCATGGATATCATGCATTGGTCATGAGTACTGATTTGATCATGGCATATAAAAAATTAATGTCAGTTGTTTGCTCATTAAGATGTATTTACTAGACTTTGAACCTTCTTAAAATGTCAGCACTTTAAACCAAAACTTTGAAGCTCTTTTTATGTTTCTAGTAGTAAAATTCAGAAAATTGTAAGTGCCTCTCAGATCATGTGTCATAGTCAGTGGTTCGCTACTTCGCTATGCTTTGAAGTTACTTGGAGACCTATCTGCACAATTATACTTGTGAACCACTGGAAAGATAGGGACCCTAAGCATGCCTTAGTGAAGTGTGGAAGCAATTTATTGTCGTGGGCAAAATATCGTCACTCCGATATTCCAGCCCAGATATTGCGATATATCGATAATGGTTATTAGAGTTGGTAAATTGCATGTTTAAGACGGGAAAATGAAGGAAGAAGAAGGGTATGGACACGCGGCAGTTGGTGATTGGTCAAAGCTTTTCTCAAACAATATATAAAGACTAGAAAGGAAGAAGATCATTCATTCTGAAATCATTACACAAATCTGTAAAAGAAGAACGAGAGAGAAAGAAAGAAAAAAAAAATTGTATTCGATACTGTTCAGTAATAACAAAATTCATTTTCATTTTGATTCAATCTTTATTTTCATCTTTAGTTCTTCATTTCTTTTCAATCAAAGCTAGTTTCTTTGATCACTACATTGGCGTCGTCTGGGTTCAAAGACAAAGATCGATTGTTTTGTCTTTCGTTTTCTTTTTCTTTGATCGAATCCATTGATTGAAATCTTGGTGAGAAAGAGAAACTGTTGGGAAGGTCAGTGAGGAGTTAAGGATCAAGAAAGAACATTATTTTCTGGTTTTCTTGGAAGTTTTGGAATCTATTGTGAAGGAGGTGGAAAGAGTTTGATAGGATCAGTGGAGAATAGGAATTTGGTTAAAGAAAGCAATCAAGGTTTTAAAGGGTTTTTATACGAGAAAAAGTTTGTACGAACAAGAGTGTTTAATGTTGATTAGTATGAAAAAGAGGAGTATTAATGCTAGGCGAGCGTGAAAACGAAGAGGTGGTACGAAAAAGCTTTTTTCTTCGTTGTTTGTGCGCGGGACAGTTATAAGTTTGAATGATAATTAGATAAGCTTTAAAAACATGGTTTAGGTCAATCAATGTTGGTGTTTGAGCCTGTTAGATAGTACTTTGTTGGTCAAAAGAATATTTATTTGCTATATTTAATGCATGGCAGAGAGTAATAAAGATATATATATATATATATATATATATATAAGTATTGATACTTCTTTTAGTTGGAGTGTTATCGAAACTCGTTTTTTTAAAATAAGGATATATATGTATCGATACTGCATTTAGTGGGAGTGGTATCGAAAATCAAATTTGATTTTCAAATATTTACTAAGTATCGATACTATTTTTGGTTGGAGTGGTATCAAAACTCAAAATTGATTTTCAAATATTTACTAAGTATTGATACTATATTTGGTGGGAGTGGTATCGAAATTTGAAATTGATTTTCAACTATTTACTAAGTATCGATACTATTTTTGGTTGGAGTGGTATCGAAACTCAAAATTGGTTTTCAAATATTTACTAAATATCGATACTATTTTTGGTTGGAGTGGTATCGAATGTCGATGGTACTGTGTAAAAATGTTAATAAGCATCAGTTAAGGCTATATGAAAGAATATCAAAAGTTTTTTGACACATATAAGCATATGGAAGCACACAAAAACTGTAGTTACATATTTCAAAAAGGAGTTTAAAGAAATATAGATGGCCAGGCCCATCATTGTATCAACATTATAGTTACAAAGACAACAATACAAAGAAACTAGAGCTGTTTTGAGGTTTCGATTTGGGTTGTTGCAAGATCTCTAGTCTTAAGAAGGTATTGAGGTAAGCTCGAATGTCGGGATCATCCAAAATGTTAGGAGTACTAAGGGGGGAGTCAGGATTAAAAGGTGGAGTAGATATCTCCTTATCGATAGCCTTATTTGCAAGAGAGGTAGAATCCACAACATCATTATCAGCATCTGACGCACCAATATCAGAGGGCAGCTCGCTCTCATTATCAGAATCAAGCCCTTTTTCTTTAATGATATCAACATGAAGAAATCGCTTGAAGCTTTTCATGGTGTCCACGCAGTATTGCATGTTTTCAGCATAAGCAACTACTCTGGAATGGGCTTTCTCCAATTCAGCTGCCCATTTAGCTTTTTCAGTAGCGAGGGAGGTTTTAGTTTGAGCAAGTTCTTTCTCCATAGCTTGAAAAGCGTTGTTCAGTTTCTGGTGCAACGCCATGTGCTCAGCAAAATATTTCTGCATCTCGGCAGCATGGTCTTTTTTAGCTTTCTCAAGAGATTGTTCAAGACTGTCTTTGTCCTTCTTCAGTTGTTGATTCTCATCCCTATATCGGTGGAAGCTAGCCATTTCACTGTCAAATTGACCCACATCAGTAATTTAACCTGGGAGGGAGATACGGTTAATGAATATAGAATAAGTAAATTAAGATAAGAATAAAGGGAATGATAGGTGCTTACTTTTTCAATAGATGAACACAGAAGTTGGAATCGTTCATCTATGCTAATTTTAGTCATTGCTGACCTATCTCGAGGAAGTATAGTATTCAGCATGAGAGCTTCTCCGAGGCCCAGTATCGCAGGTTCAAATAGCAGAGAAGTAGTCTTGGGAACTTTGGTCTGATCTCGAAGGACAAGTTGAACTTTGAAATCACCAAAAGAAGAAGAAGAATCAGAAGCAGTAGTTCGTGTATTGGCTGGGATAGTTGAAGATTTGGAGGGAATATTAACAGGTGCAACAGTAGTAGAAGTTTTGGCAGTTTTGTTTGGTTTCAAGGCTGGTGGTGTTGGAATATGGCAATGTTCTTTTCTTTTTTTTGAATGAAGTCCAGTGTCGACATTTTTATCTTTGGAAGAAGTGGGAGCTTGGGAAGAACTGCCATCGGTTGGTTTTTTCTGAAGCAGAAACTTATCTAGGGATTTCGATGATTTGATTAGAATTTGGGGAATGCGAGATGCCATATCTGTGAACAATAAGCAATGTTGATCAAATACATTGTTTAAAAGAGGATAATTATAAAATGGGAATTTCTTGTTTGATTTGAGGAAAAAGATCTTTAGTCATTTTAAAACCATTAAACATATATTCAAAATAACATCAATGAGTATTAGCAGGTAATTCAGTGGAATCAAAAGTTTTTCTAAGCACTTTTTCATAGGAACAAGGCTGTAAGGGACATGGAGTAGTTTTACATGGCATAACAGAGTGGGGAGATAAAGAATCTTGACCTTGAAGGACGGTACTTTTAAAGAAGTATAAAGGAGCGACATAATTATTGGTATCCGGGAGATCGACGGTCAATTTGGGATTGCCGTATTTATCAGCACCAGTTCGAGCGGTGACTTCTTCCTCAGTTCCTTTTAGAAGATCTGTTACTCTAGTTGATTCTCCAAGACCTTTCGTTGAGGTTGGTTTAAGCACTTAAACAAAGTCGCAATGATAGACCAGTCAAATAGTAGCCTCGAGATAGAGGTGGGAGGGAGTATCGTAAAATAACGTACCTCTAAGGTTAAAAACACGATGTATCAAGGATGGAACAGCAATCGAAGTGGATGATTCCCATTGCCCAGATACAATGATAGGGTATAATGGCCATCTGAAATCACTATCTCGGTTTATCTTTATAATGCTGGCACGGTTCATTTGTTTTTGGGATAAAAGTAACCACTGAGCTCTTTTTTACCATATTTGTTCTTCTCGTTACATTCAAGAAAGGTATAATATTTTTGGATATCGATGAGACGAATTCTTGAGGATGACCGGACATTGGGTGCAAGGTGAGAATTATAGAAATTACAAATGTACATCAATCTCCAGAAATTGCCTGTGCCTTGGCCAGGAGAAATGGTCAGATAGTTCAGTACTTCTCGATCGAGGTGAGATAAGGGAAGGCACAAGCCAGCAGCCAGTTGCTCAACAGTAATAATGGTGGTTTTCTCTTCGCCACTTTTGCATCGAGTTCCTTTTTTACTTCCAGCGTAATGTCGAAGTTGGATAGAATCTGGTATTTGGTAGGCAGCTTTAACAATATCTAAATTGGGTCTTTCTAAGAAACAAGGATCCAAACCATTACTCCAAATGCTCTGATCGTCAATAATTTTCGATCGGTGTCTGAATCCACAGTCTATAAGGGATGGCAGGGTAGGCCATCAGCCAGATACGAGGGACGCCATGCTAGTTCGTCAGTCTCAATTCCTTGTGATGACGACACTGAAGAGGACGAGTTCACTCGAGTTGCAGATTCAATACTTTCGTTCGTCATGTCGGTATTACTAGAAACAATAAATTTTTTATTAGAATTATATCCTTTATCTGAGCCACTATCGCTATATCTAGTATAAGTATATAATATATTATTTAATAAGCACGTATTGAGGTCACGAGATGGTAATGTCAAGGTTCGAGGTGAAGAATTGTGTCTCAAACGCATACGTTCTTGATGTCGAAGCCATGATTGTTTCGAGAGAGTGCGTATAAAGTTAACACAATTTTTTCTCCTAGCCATACTGTCAAAGATTATAATTCAAAATCTAATTAGTCAAAATTCCTTGTGATGACGACACTGAAGAGGACGAGTTCACTCGAGTTGCAAATTCAATACTTTCGTTCGTCATGTCGGTATTACTAGAAACAATAAATTTTTTATTAGAATTATATCCTTTATCTGAGCCACTATCGCTATATCTAGTATAAGTATATAATATATTATTTAATAAGCACGTATTGAGGTCACGAGATGGTAATGTCAAGGTTCGAGGTGAAGAATTGTGTCTCAAACGCATACGTTCTTGATGTCGAAGCCATGATTGTTTCGAGAGAGTGCGTATAAAGTTAACACAATTTTTTCTCCTAGCCATACTGTCAAAGATTATAATTCAAAATCTAATTAGTCAAAATTCCTTGTGATGACGACACTGAAGAGGACGAGTTCACTCGAGTTGCAGATTCAATACTTTCGTTCGTCATGTCGGTATTACTAGAAACAATAAATTTTTTATTAGAATTATATCCTTTATCTGAGCCACTATCGCTATATCTAGTATAAGTATATAATATATTATTTAATAAGCACGTATTGAGGTCACGAGATGGTAATGTCAAGGTTCGAGGTGAAGAATTGTGTCTCATAACGTTCTTGATCGAAGCCATGATTGTTTAGTCATTATAAAGTTAACACAATTTTTTCTCCTAGCCATACTGTCAAAGATTATAATTCAAAATCTAATTAGTCTAAGGATACACATGTAATATTGAAACACTCAAAGCCTAAACCCTAAGTAGAATAATCTGGAAAAAGAAGATGGTGAGATCAGTTAAAATATTATCACCAAACGTTAAAATGGGAATAAGGAATAGCATGTTAAGTTATTTTTTGGTACTAACATGATATTGTGCAGAGTAATTTGTTGAAAGCAACAGAAAGTATGGCCAAAACGGAGCTTTTCTGAAGACGTTAATGGTGGTGGGGTTTAGTTGTTTTTTTTTTCAAGCTTGTTTGCAAAGTGAAGAGAGAGAAAATGAAATAAGGGTTTTATAATTTCAAAAGTGAGGAAAGAGAAAGTGAAATACGGCGTTTGTAATTTCGATGTAACCAGGTTGTATATAGCTGTAACCGTTTGAGTTTTCAAATTTTGAAATTGGTGAAATTTGGTTTGGGTCTCGAAACATTCAAATTTTTCGGGGTTAAAATTTGAAAGTTTCGAGAGGGGGCGATGTCGTGGGCAAATATCGTCACTCCGATATTCCAGCCCAGATATTGCGATATATCGATAATGGTTATTAGAGTTAGTAAATTGCAGGTTTAAGGCGGGAAAATGAAGGAAGAAGAAGGGCATGGACACGCGGCAGTTGGTGATTGGTCAAAGCTTTTCTCAAACAGTATATAAAGACTGGAAAGGAAGAAGATCATTCATTCTGAAATCATTACACAAATCTGTAAAAGAAGAACCAGAGAGAGAAAGAGAAAAAGAAAATTGTAACCGATACTGTTCAGTAATAACAAAATTCATTTTCATTTTGATTCAATCTTTATTTTCATCTTTAGCTCTTCATTTCTTTTCAATCAAAGCTAGTTTCTCTGATCACTACATTTATGCTTTGGAGTTACTTGGAGACCTATCTGCATGATTGTACATATAAACCACTGAAAAGATAGGGACCCTAAGCACGCCGTAGGGAAGTGCACAAGCAATTTATGCTTTGAAGACGTTTTTGCATGATTGTATATATATAGCAACATCATATTGGGACCAAGCATGATTCAGGGATGTGCACTAGCAAATGTCATTAGTTGTGAGGCATAGGGGATCTTCTTGGGCATTGAGTAGCTCCTTGCTACTTGACATATTATTTGTAACACTATATCTTTATGCTATTAATGAATTGAATTTTACCGAATAAAAAAATATATATATACTTTTTGGTTCCAAACATCAAAATGGCTCTGATAAAGGAAAAAAGAAAATGAATGGGGAACTTTGGATTTTACTTTGTTGATTTGTCGATGCTTGTTCCATGAGTGAGAATTGTAGACATATTGATTTTTATACGAATAGACGATCTGTGTGGAACTGCAGATATTAGCATGTTTCAGTTTTACTCTTGCAGATGGTTTTGTCACTGCAGGCGCATCCCCTTATCCGGTAGAGATGGAAACAAATTCTATAAATGCAACTCAGTCGGAGGATGAGGAGAGTTAAAGCACTCCATGTCACAAGATGGGTCTGAAGGGTAAGATTAGTTTCCCTAGCCGGTACTGTTTCTGCTTAGCTATAGCGTTCTAATTTAGGTTCTACTGTTATCTTCTCCATCATACGTGTATTCTACTACGTTAGAAATCTATGTTTAACTCTTAATGAATAAATTGCAAAATTATCAAAGTATTCTATTATGTTAGAAATCTGTGTGTATAATGAATAAGATGCAAATTTATCAAAAGAAATCCGTCTTTTTCTTTTAAACTCAAATCTGATGTTCGATTGGCTACTGTTACTTGGGCATTTTAAGTCCTGAGCTTCTTTTGCTTGTGGGTTGGTCATTCAGTCGGATCACATAGACAATTAGTATTGAGGCAATCACTAAGCTGGATGGAATGCAGTTAGGACGTGGATGATCATGGAGAAGAAACTCATGTGCCCATGTTCATCCATGTCCTTGCTCAGTCGCTCTTGGGTGGGACACTTTTATTTGTCAATTTATCTTTTTTTGGGTAACAGGGTAGTATGCTGGTAGGGTATTTAAAGAATGTCTATTTAAGGGGTTGTTTTTTTTTTTTGAATTCAGCATTCAGAGCCTCTTAAACTTAAGTTTTAAGCATTTAGAGGTTCAAAACTTGTTTGTTTTTTTTAAGTAGTTTAAGCATTCAGTGGTACTTTTAGCATTCAGCATTCAGCACCAAAATTTCTTCTGAATGCTGAATTCTAATACTTGAAACAAGAAAGTCCCTTCTTGCCTTTTCTTAAGAACCCAATCTTAAGAACCCATCTACTTTCCTACCTTGACTTTTATGGCTTCAAAATTTGATGTTGGCATCACGGGTTTTTTCATTTTTTTGGGTGAATGATATCCACTTTGTTAAAAATAGAATTACATATATATATTCTGAAAATAAACAAAATATGAAAATAAACCGTTAAAATATATTTGTGAAAGCATATTTTAAATAAATTTATTTATCATTTATTTTTTTCGATAATCCATCTCTTCTCCTCAAATATAATATATATTTTGTTTAACAAGAAATCAAGTTAGTGTTTAAAATAGATAGCATGAGTAAAATTGTCCGAATGATTTATATTCAACCTTGAGCGAGGTTATTCTCGAGAAAACAAACATGTTTTTTAGAATTCAGCAATCAGCATTTAGCATTCAGAGGATGAGTCATTCAGCATTCAGCATTCATCATTCATAGGCTCAGAAAAACAAACGACCCCTAAGTCTGAATTTCAATTTCTATTTAAAAGAGAATGAGAAGTACTGAATTCGCACCATGCGTTTAGAAGTAAAGAGATGTTGCACCATGTAGAGGTAGAAATCACTATAATTATGGGAGTTTTAAGGAAACAGGTTTTCTAAATAAATAAGAGTAAACATGGGATTACTTATCTTATCTGCCTCTAAAAACATGGCGCTAGCTCACTCATCTCTCTAGGAATCCAAAATTCTATGAACCAAACTCAGCCTTAGGCTGAGTCCAATGGTCAGCCACCCTTTATCCCTATTCCTCAATAGCACAATGGTATGAGGATAAAGAGTAGGTTTGGTCGAAGCAATGGTTTGAACCATCCTACGCCAGTTCAACTGGTGTGGTTTGAAAATAAAATAAAAAAAAAAAAAACCATTCCACGCAACTTCAACCAGCGCAGAATGAAAACCCACATTTGGTAAAAGACGAAACTGCCCCTGCGCCCTTTAACCGAAATTTTTGTTCTTCCTCAGCTAAAAGGATACATCCGTAATAAAATAGAAGTAGTGGGGGTAGTGTAGTAATTTGCTGTTCTCATAATTACCATGTTATCTGGTGGGGACACTTTGCAAACCACTCCACTTCAAATGGCGCAGTTTGAAATTGCATATTGCATTCCATGCCACTTGAAGTGGCGCCGTTTGAGTTTTTACAAACCACTCCACTTCAAGTGGCGTGGAATGCACTCTCTATTCCTCCATTTCACTCTCTATATATGGAGAGTAAAATAGAGATGGGGGGCAATAACCACCGCCACTCCCTCCAGTTTTGAAGGAATGGGGTGCCATTGCACCCAGCCTTAGTGTCAATTTCATTTTGACATTTTTATGCATTTTTTGTAGTATATGGCACTTAGACACTTAGTAGTAAATTGGTTTGGGAAGAGAATTTTCTAGAGACACTGATTCACGATAAAGTATAATGCAACCGCTAGTCTACTACTCTTGGCTATGCGTGTTTTTTAGTTGACTTGTTCAGTTCATTTTTGCCCCTGCAGTTTGTTATTTTCTTGTCAGCATATTTGTCAAGAAAATCCTAGGTTTGAATTGTATTTTATCCAAATTAACTTCCTTTTGACAGTTCGGTAGATGGGGATGGTTGGTTCCTCTTCTCTGTAAACAAGGTAACATGATAAAATGAGAAGCGCAATCATGGATGGGTAGTTGTCTGAGATCTGATATGGGTGGTTACGGAGAAAGCATTTGTTACATTGCTACTGCACCTAGCCACTCAAAGATTTTACCCATAAGTCTGACCTGCTCGCTGAGATCACATGCTCTTTGGCTAGATTTGTTTGTAATTTTAAACTGAAAACCACTTGCTGGCTGTTTTAATTATATAACTTGTCATTCCTGGATTAAAGATATAGTTTAAGGTGTTTGTTACTATCGGACCCATATTGTGTCGGACCCATATTGTGTTGGGGAGACCCCAAAAACTAAAACTCTTATTACAAATGTGCCATTGGTCCCAAAAGTTGTTTTGTGTTGGGCACCTCCCAAACCAAAGTGAATTTGACTTGTTGCAACATTTTCAGCTCTTCTCTTCTATTCTCTTCTCTTCCACCATCAAAAATTATAAACCCTTAAACCCTTAAACCCTAACACTAAACACTAATGGAAGAGCCCAACCCCATTTTAAAACATGAAGATGAGGAAGAAAATGTAATGCATCATGACCCCATTCAAGAAGAAAATGTAGAACAAGTTCAAAGTGAAGAAAATAGAGGAATGGATGATGATGCATTTAATAAGAATAAGGTAAATCTAAATTAAACGTAATTATGCATGTAGTAATTATACATGTAATAATTATGCATATAGTAATTATTGATGTGTACAGTGATTATACATGTAATAATTATGCATGTAGTAATTAAACGACCCGGCTAGGTCGTTTGTATATCACACCAAACGGTCTGGTCACACCGTCTGGACTGTGTCCAAAATGATGTGGCCATGTCGTTTGGCATATGGACTAAAAAAAACTTGCCGGTGTGGCCGCACCGTTTGAACTTAGTCCCAAACGGCATGGCCACACCGTTTGGACTAGGTGGACATGCCGTTTGGGATTTGAACTTGGAAAAAATATGAAGTTCTGTTTTTTTGGAATCTCTAGCGGTGTGGCCATGTCATTTTAGGATTTGAACATAGAAAAACACAAACAGTGGTAAACGGTATGTTTGTGGCATTTGGTACTTAACCCAAACATCAATTAACAACTGTTCTTTATTTAGGATCCTTCGGTGTGTTTTGAGAACTCTGGAAACTCAAATGACGTGGATGATGTTCAACCGCTTTCAATAGATACAACAGAAATATTTACTACGGAAGAGGTACATAGTAGGCATTGTTTTCACTTATTTTTATTTTCTAAATGAAATTATATTAGTTTATTGATTATTGTTTTCTTTCATATCTTTAGGTATTTCATACACGTAATGACGTAATTGGTTGGGCAACTGCTCGGGGAAAACAATGTAATGTGGTTGTGGTAATTGGAAAGTCGCAGAATGTTAATGGGGACCGAGTACCAAGGCTGGATTTAGATTGCGAGAGTTCGGGCGTGTATCGTTCACACAAAAAAATAGAGAAAGCTAATAAGAGAAATACGGGAACCAAGAAACGTGGATGTCTATTTAAGTTAAGATGTATTTTCCAACGCGGCACTGTCAATAGTTGGAAAATTGTCGTTCTTAATGGTGTTCCCAACCATCCATTGGCGAAGACCCTTGAAGGACATGCATTTGCTACTCGACTAACTGTTCCACAATTCGAGTTCTTGTCAGAGATGACTCAAAATGGAGTTAAGCCTAAAAAAGTTTTGAAGTCCATCAGACATAGGTTTCCTGATAACCTATCTAGCATATATCAAGTCTACAATGCCAGGCACAAGGTGAGGACATTGGATATGAGCGATCACCGCGAAATCAGAGGATCGCGTGAGTTGTTAGCAGAAAACCATTATTTCGAGGAGGTGAGAGAGGATATGAATACGGATGAGATAACAAGATTGTTATGGGCCCATCCGGACGGTGTTAAAATGGCTCGGACTTTTCCAAAAGTTTTCATCATAGACGCAACCTAAAAAACCAATTAGTATCGGTGGCCTTTTGTACAGTTTGTGGGGGTGACTTCAACTTGGAAGTCTTTTACGGTCTGTCAAGTGTTGCTCTAGTCCGAAACAGGGATAGACTATGAGTGGGCTTTGCGTCAGTTTAACGGTTTGCTAGGTGAAGAAAGGCCATCTGTGATCGTGTCTGACAGGGACTTGGCCTTGATAAGTGCCGCTGATATTGTGTTTCCTGATGCGCACAAGCATCTCTGTAGATGGCATATCTCTATGTGCGTCCTTCAGAAATGCAATGATTTTTTTCCCACCACAGAACTTGTAGATAAAGGCCAGTTCTCATGGAACACTGTAGTGAATTGAAATCGAGGACTGAGGATATCTTCAACTGTAGAATCGATTCGTATGTTGTTGGACAGATCAACACATTCACTTTGGGAGTACAACGACCAATAGAGTCGAAGGGTCTCATGCTCAGGTGAAACGTGTTCTAGGAAACACAAACAGACATGATTTTCTAAGTATGTTTTACTTGATCCACCCGATTTTAGAGATCGGTATGCCCGAGATTAGAGGTACGTTTGAGAAGAAGTCGATTGTAACCCAAAGACCACCACCACGGATTCCTTTATTTCGCGTGAACTTCGAAACCTGGTCTCAAGAAAATGTTTGGACTTGCTTTATGAAGAACTAGATACCCGTGTAAGCTATGCTGCTAAGGACTCTGAGTTCATTTGTGGGTGTTATTTGCGCACCAGTCATGGATTGCCATGTGCTCACGAAATCATTGAACTTCAAAAGCAAGAATGTTCCATATCTTTGAGTGATATCGATCCCCTTTGGAAAACTCTGTTTGTTTTTCCAAGTGTGTCGGTGGGTGTTGGTCCCGATTATAGACCTTCAATGGATATGTTTATGAAAAGGTATGAAATGGCTTATAAAGAAGAGCAGAGGGTTATGGTTTGGAAACTTATGGAGATTGTTGTGCCAGAAAGTACATGGCTAGAACCACCTCATGAGGAGGTGAAAACCAAAGGTCGGCCTAAGGGTAGCTGCAAGAGAAAGCTTCCAATTGAGGATGAGAACTCTTCAAAGCAAGATTCATCTGGTTTTGAACATTCCCAACGTGAGCATGAAGAGTAGGTCTCATCGCAACAATCGGAATGTACACCAAATTCGTGCCTTCTCATAAAACACCCCACCATCGAAAATACGCTTACTCCAAACCCACTTGTAGAGAAGTCTTCTTTGAAACCACCTTTGCCACAAAAAAACCACACCCACGAAAGAACTCTTCTCAAAAATTACTTTTACCACCTAAAAAACAACCACACCACGGAATAACTCTTCTCAAAAATCACCTTTACCACCTAAAACAACCACACCACGAAATAACTCTTCTCAAAAATCACCTCAAAAGTTAGACATTGGCATCTTGAGGGGGCGAAACATTACTGGTTTGGATATTCCAAAAGAAATGCACAAATATATTGTTAAAGTGGATGACCTTGTGGGTGATGGTAATTCTTGGTATAGAGCAATCGCATTACCTTTGGGAAGAAGTCGGGAAGAGTGGCCGTGGATGAGAAATGAGTTGTTACAAGAACTTAATGACAACCTCTATATTTGTACATTGTACACTCCACGGTGAGGTTAGTTTTGTGAAACCTACAATTTCTCATGCATGTGGTTGGGCACCCTATAATAAGTGGATGACCATGCCCTTTGTTGGATATCTATTTGCTTCCGAGATTTAATGTCATCCTCGTACATTTAGGAAAATACGCATTGCCATCTTATCTTGCCTGAGAACCCAAGCAAATCCTGAGAGAGTAAAAAAAGTGTTGGGTACCACTTACGTACAGGGATGTCATTTTGTCCATGTTGAACTTGTTGATGATTGTCCGGTTCCAAAACCGATGCGAAGATGGCGTAGAGCTCAACACTTAATTGCAGATAGTTGGGATACTGCATTACAAGCAAGACAAGAGCGCAATTTACCGCATTGAACATTCCCAATGTAGTATTGGAAGACGAGCACACTAATGATGGGTCCGAAATACCAATAATAGATGTTGACTAGGAATAAGTCTATGTAATTAATGTTCATGTGGTTGGAATTGTAATTTGGTTTTTGATACAATTTTCTTAAATTTGATGCTATTCTTTGGTCGAATTTGATGTATGGATGTATGTTTGTTTGATTTGGATGGTTTGGATTTTTGGGATTTGAACTTGGAAAAAATATAAAGTTATGTTTCTTGGCCTCTTGACCGGTGTGGCCAATTCGTTTGGGACTTAGTCCAAATGGTGTGGCCACACTGGTCAAGAGGCCAAAAAACAGAACTCTATGTTTTTCCAAGTTCAAATCCCAAACGACTTGGCCACACTGTTTGGATTAAGTTCCAAACGACATGGCCACACCGTTTAGGACTTAGGCCAAATAGTGTGGCCATGTTGTTTGAAACTTAATCCAAACGGTGTGGCTACACCTGTCAAGAGGTAAAAAAATAGAACTAAGTGTTTTCCAAGTTCAAGTCCTAAACGACATGGCCACACCATTTGGACTTAGTCCCAAATGGTGTGGCCACACCGGTCAAGAGGCAAAAAAACAAAACTAAGTTTTTTTCAAGTTCAAGTCCCAAACGACATGGCCACATCGTTTGGGACTAAGTCCAAATGGTGTGGCCACACCGGTCAAGAGGCAAAAAAACAGAAGTTTGGGATTTTTCAAAGTTCAAATCCCAAACGACATGGCCACACCGTTTGGACTAAGTCCCAAACGGTGTCCCCAACGGTGTGGCCATGTCATTTGGGATCTGAACCTTGAAAAATCCCAAACTTCTGTTTGTTTGCCTCTTGACCGGTGTGGCCACACCATTTGGACTTAGTCCCAAATGGTGTGGCCATGTCGTTTGGGACTGAAATTTGCCGAACCTCGATTTCTTTTTTTCTTAATTTCCATATTCAACTTCCAACAATTCTAACACTTCCAAAATTCAAAACCAAACGCATAAAATGGAATCGCAACATCAAATTCAAGTATTTTGAAATAAAATGGAATCGCATAACATCAAAACCAAATTCACATAACATCAAATAATATTTTGAAATAATATACGACAAAAACAAGTATTTGGGTACAGATATCATAACGTCACTCTTTACAACAAAAACAATCTAAACTAGAACTCTAGAGTTGAGATCAATGCTCAAGCTGCTTCTTCACCTATGCTCCTTCACGATATCGTCTGCCAATGAACTTGCACCGGGTCAAATTGTATGCCTCCATGAACTCGTTCCATGCATCATCTGGAATCGTAGTCCTACCCAATTGCAGGCCTTGATTGAGCAAGCGAGAAACTTCATCGACCATGGGGTGCTGTAAAATACCAAAACGAAAAACTATATTAGTATATACATTTATAAAATACCAAAACAAAAAAAAAACAAAAACTAACATTGTAAGGTATTAACTCACCAGATTATGATATGAAAGACTCTGTAGGGAGTAGTGATTCGAATGATCATGGTTTATCATTCGAATATGACTATTGTTTTCGTACCAACTCATGCATCTACTAACACACTCCCATGGATAAGACGGAATGGGTCCTCTATGTTCAAGTTGTATCAAGTGATTCTGCCATTTACTCCAGTAGGAAAACACAATATTAAACTTCACATCGCACTTTCGCATCCGAAAGTAGTTCGCGTCGAGGTCTTTGGTCTTGGGGGATCTGAGTGTACAAACTGCATATGACCCAATTGACGCACAACCCTCGAAACATTATACTGCTCGACATTATCAAGAAAGCATATAAATCCCTCGAAAAATGCTATTTCATCCACCGGCCGTGTAGCTCAGACTTCAGCATAGGGATACCATTCAACCTGTCAAATAGCATATGATCGAGGAACTTAATCATTAACCACATATTAATAATATCAATTAATAAATAAAACTATTTACATACAAAAATGCTTACATCGGTACAAGTCATATTATCAATCTTCGCTCGGGTACGCTTCAATGCGGTTGTTGTGCTAGCATAAAAGATCGAAAGTAACTTCGATTACCTATGAGCACGCGACATGCTCAACCGATAGTCCTCATTTGGGAATGACTCAACACTGGAAGTACTCATAAATCTATGCCTAGATTAATATAGACACCTAGTTAATATTGTAATAGATAGATAAAATTGACATTGAAAAGAAAAAAAAAAAACTAATACCTATAGGAGAGTGAAATAGCCCGAAACACCCTTCACCTTGGCACTTGTGGTCTGTCCCAAGACCTCGCATACAAGTAAGCCGGTAAAAGAGTTTGCACCCCACGCCAGTAGTCTCGATCTCGGCAAATTTCATAAGCAGTCTCGGATAACAAACGGAACCGCAGTTCCGGACGTGTCGGTGAATCAAGGTACATCCAAAAAAAATAACATATAAGCTCTCACAAAGAACAAGAACTCTTTTTGGGTTGACGCCTTCTTCACAACAACCCCATTTTCATCCCATAAATCTTCATCGGTTACCTTCCTAGCAAACTGCTTCATCAAGAAATCCATCTTAACTTTGGAAGTGAACTTATTGGATTTCATCATCTCCGCATCTATCTTGTCCATGGGTATGCCAAGACCTTTGTGGAGAAGTCTTTCTGCCTGTTCTAGGGTCAAATCAGTGTCCCTAATCACTGCTTTGCCTCTGATTGGAACTCCTAAGAGTTGGGAAACATCGTCCAACGTGATTGTCATCTCGCCCCATGGCATATGAAACATGTTGGTCTCTGGATGGCACCTCTACACAAACGCAGAGACCAACACAGGATCCTGATGCCTGTAAACACCTAAAACCAGAGCACATAAGCCGGTCCTTTGAAGCTCCACGTGAAAATTAGAACAGTCTGAACACTCTCCGACGATATCCCATTGTACCAACTTGTTTAGGTGCCCATGGCACTTCAACACCCCTCTCTCCACCTAAAAAAACAAAAACTCAGTATTAATGTATGCACAAGGTTTCGTAATACAAAATTTAAATACTAATAGACAATATATGATAATATTACCTGCCCCTCCCAAACATCGCGAGCCACGTGCACTGCATAGTCATACAACAGATGTGACACACAAGGGCCACCTCCATAAACGCCTCTCTGGAACTCCAAGTCATTGTTGGACTTTCTCATAATATTCACTGGAGGTATAGGTACAGGGACTTCAGGGACTTCCTCGTCATCCTCCGCGTCTTCCTCCTCCTCGTCATTCTCCTTTTCTACATCATCAACACCCTCTTCGTCATCTTCTTCACCATCACCTACAGCTACACTCTTCCCACGATCCATATTTACGTCATCTACATCTACATCTTCATCTAAATCTAAATCTAAATCTACATCTACATCTACATCACTCGGAACTATCCTTTTTCTTCTCTTTTGATTTCCTAACTCTACACCACTTAATACATTATTGGGATCATCTGCTTTCCGATCCCCTCTACGAACTGATGTCGAGGTGGTTATTGCCCTTTCTCTCTTTTTCTCGGGTTCCTCATGACCGAACTACTACTCCCTCCACCTAACAACTTCTTAGCACCCGTGAAAACACTTTTTGCTACATTCTTCACATTCACATTCTTTGTTCGAGGCATTGCTACAAAATATAACTAATACAAACACAAAAGAATAAGTTTGCCGAGAATCCACAACTAATGCGGAGTACAAGCATAGAAATGAACAATATGGGCGATAGGTACGACACACCCTTCACAATCATAACATTTAGAGATGAGGACCAGATATAAAATTGTGGGAATGTCTTAAAGAATGTAGATTAGAAAAGTCACCCACTGAAGCTAGCTAAGTTTTGACCTTGAGGCTTTTACATGTCAATGCATTATTTTCAACAGTTTGGGATAATATGCCCAATTCAACATTATTCATTTTTAAAACATGCAGCTATAATCAAAAGGGTTCAACTTTGTATTAAAAACTTCTAACACCACTTTTTTTCATACCAAGCAATCAACAATGTTTGAAGTAATGCTTGAAAGCTGTAATCGTTGGGAAAATCATGTTATGAAATTCCCCATAAATGTTTGACCACGAAAACAAACAGACAGTTTCAACAATTTATCTAGAGTAAAATTGTCATGGGAAAGACCAATATAATATATATTTGAAATCAAAACAAATGGAACAAACTAAAGTCAAGAGATGATTAAGGGTCAGTTTGTAGTTTTATAAAAATCCAAGTACATTACCCAACCCATGGCCTTATACTTATTTGGATGCCGGACAAGACCTTGTAAACATTTTCATTTTTGAACCTTATCTCTAAACAGATCTAGCTTAAAGAAGGAATTCTTGCAAAAATGTAAAGAATACTTCAAATCTTGGGTTTAAGAATTACCACACTGGCGGGGAGGTGGGGGTAGGACTGGGAGAGATGGATTGAGCTTGAACAAATGGGTAAAATGAGACTGGTTTTTTGTATGGAATAGTGCTAATTTGAATAATATGGACGAAGCTAGTTTTTTGTATGGAATTGGTATTTGTCGGTTACACGGTTTAGATAGTATTTTGGTTGGGGGGGTGTATGGAGTCAAGTTGTGCCCAACAAAATGGGCAGACCACGGCCCAACTCGGGGTCTGCCCAACACAATATGGGGTCTGGTAGTAATAGGACTCAAACTAAAAAGACACAAAACAACCAAAAAGATCGGTTAGAGAAACTGTGTCGAAAATTCGTCACATGTGAAAGAACCTTCATGGCCAAATATCAAAATTTGTAATGGCAAAATCTAACACTCCTCACTTCTCACCACTCAAAGTTCCTCCACAACTATTAATAGCAGAATAGCTAGGGACTTAAGTCAAATCGAGTTTAATAGATACGGATGACTTTGAAGCGTACAAACTTCTCTGATCTTTTAAGTCCAGTCAATATGGGAAATGTGACACTTGACTTTAGAAAGTAACTGAAGCCACAACTTAAAATAGCTTTGGTTTCAACATGTTTTCTCTTAAACATACATGTTCGTGGGCAGCTTATATAGTGTCTTGAATAGCTTATATAGTGTCTTTGCATAGATTATATATTGTCATCCGTTAAACAAGTTAAGCATAAATTAAAAAGTTGTGCAAGACACTATATAAATTGTTCAAGACACTATATAAGTTGCCACAAACATGTCTGTTACATGTCCGTTTAAGAGAAAACCTGTTGAAACCAAAGTTATTTAAGTTGTGGCTTCAGTTGATCTCTAAAGTCAAGTGTGCCACATTTCCCATATTGACTGGACTTAAAAGATCTGATAAGTTTGTACGCTTCAAAGTCACATGTCCGTTTAAGAGAAAGTATGTTGGTTTCAATACAACAACCTTGTAAATGTGTCATTTAGTTCTACCCTACAAAAGTGGTGAGGAGGAGAATGAGTTTGAATATTAGAAAGATCGAGTTTGTTGTTAAACGAACTGCCTACGTATGAAGCTCTCACTTTTGAGGGGAGAGTTGAATGCTATGGTTGAACATTTGTTGTTAAAGAATCAACTGATAGAAATTTGTTCATGTGAACATATGGTTGAACATTGTCTAAACCATTGAACTTTGGAAGCATAGAGATTACTAATGCTCTAAGTTCAAACTAGTTAGATTCTGTCTATGGAAAAACAATACTGCTGGGTGGGTCTCCAATGATTGGCGAATAGAAATCACTCAGCTTCTTCCTCTACTATGCTTGCATGGGTGGGATAGCTTCAGGATTATTCAGGTCCACAACACCTCCATCATTGTGCGCGGCCATTGTATCAATCTTGTCTAGTATTCTTGTGAGTCGATTGTTAAACTTTGTCCACTGTTGTGTTCATACCGGGCGATGATATGAACGACAGGGCATACACTAGAAAATGCTATGCGAAAATGACGAAAAACTATCCTACTATACTTGAATACAATTAAACTAATATGCAACTATTCTAAATTATACAAAAATGTAAAACTACTTTTCCTTCAACTGGCGGGCTTTGGCTAGCTAGTATCTCGCCCGATTTCTAAAGCTGTCTCTTCTAGGGTTATGGTGAATCACTTGGATTGTTTAAATACCACGGCCCATAGATGGTAGTCCGTTTGTCAAGATTTAGACAAGAAACACTTGAGTTCGATGTTTCACTGTGTTGGCTTGCAACTTCAATTGTTGAAAAGGTCCTAAATGCAATTATACTAGAAAGTAATAAAACTAAACTACGATGCAACTATACTAAGAATGAAATAAAAAGAATGAAGATACGACTAACCTGGATGGTAGATCTTGTTTTCGAGATGTCCTTCAAGCTTCTCTCTTTCTCAAAAGGATGGATGATGTGGCTAAAATTACCTCAAGATCCAAAGTTCTAATCTTGAAAGAAAACGTTAAACATAAATAACAAACCGGCAACTGCGCCATTTGACACGCGCTTTTTTGTGTGTGTAAGAGATGGTATATGGATGATGGTCGTTGAACAAAACAAAAGCATATCAAAACCTAATTATCCCTCAATGAGTAAATGATGAGTAGGATATCGTTCCACTTTTAAGTGTATGTTATGTGAAGGACAGAATTGGAAAGGGGTTTGAGGGATTAAAAACTATGATTATAGATATTATAGATTCTAATGTTAAACTAAACTAAACTAAATAAACTTTTGAGAATTTATAAGAGAGGGAATTCAAGAGATTAGAATCCACCGTTACCTTTGATCTGTGACCTTTTGCTTCAAGGTTGTTCTCACAAGTAGACTACAATTTGGCAATCGAGTGAGTGTCGATGCTCTCTTGGACGAAACATCATTAACGAATAACTCTAGTGAAAGTTGTTCCTATGTTTATACTATTAATATCTTCTTTCCTTTTATGTAAGCTTGGGCAGCTATTCAATGAATCACCATCTAAGGCAAACACAATGAATACTTCCCTTACTCTAAAACACTACACAACTAGAAGAAAAGTAGAGAATAATAGTATAATATTCAATTACAATAAATAAAACTCTATTCTAACATTATATTCAATTGCAATAAATAAAAGCATGTCACTAGCAAATATTCAATTACAATAAATAAAACCCTAAACTAGCATGATATTCGATTGTAATAAATAAAAACCTTAATCTATATTTCCATCCCTTGGTATGCACAATGGAACTAATAACTCAAAACATAAATAACTAACCTGATTGGAGAATACTATGAACCAGAAGAATCAACGAACCCTAAGCACCAACTTCATCTTCTCCCTTGAAGGAGAAGATTAGCCTTCCATAACGAAGAACGAGAAGAAGAAGAGTCGAAGAACATAAGACTACAAAGACTAATTTATTAAGACTCGACTAGTTAAAACTGAATCTTTTATTATTAATCTCTCTCTGCCTCAAGTTCTGGAGACAAGAATGTAAGTGAATTGGCCAATTTCATGAGACACTTAGGTCCTCTATTTATAGGGGTTACATTGAGTTCTAGAAACATTCCAAACCGTGGTTTGTTTCCTAATACAAATCAACTTCTTTCAGAGTCCAACTTTGTTTCCAAAACTGTGAAGGAAGTGGCTATAGTGTCGGTTCATGCATCTGGACGCACAATCCTTACGTCTCAGACACGAGAGTTTATTTTTCCTATTTTGTTCCATCATTCTTTCCTCTTTTGAGGGCTTTGGTCCAAGCAGCTTAATCCTTTTGCCTTGGGCTTCCAAATAAGCTTTAAAATAGGTCCAAGTCGCATCTTTCATAGCTTCAATTCCTTGGCCTTCTCCATAATTGTCCACGGGCTTCCCATGTGATCCTTAATGCTCCGAATTGCTCCGTTTTACTCCTTTTTCTCTAATATTCTACAAAACTCTCTTTTTCACCTATAGAATCATAAAACATGACTTACAAGCACTGTTAGTCCACTAAGTTGGCTAAACAAGAGATATAATCGAGGGTTAAAATGCACTTTTGGAGCACTTATCAGCATGCACATCGAGACAAACACGTATATCCTTAAATGCCACCAATGTTAAACATTTGGCCACAACCACCTAAGTCCAGCACGGGAGTTGATCAACATAGCCAGCCCCTAGCCTTTTTCATATATGGGGGCTAGACATCATGGGACCATTCATCCCACAAAAGAAAACAAGACTCAAATACGTCCTGGCAACCACATATTACTTCACCAAATGGGTTGAGGCAATCCCACTTGTTCAAGTCAAGGAAGTTCACATCATCAACTTCATATGGACCAATATCATCACAAGATTTGGTCTACCCCACACCCTCGTCATGGACAACATAACCCAATTTGCTGGCACACAAGTTAAGGCATTCTTGCAAAAATGGCGCATCACTCAAGCATTTTCTATACCTAGATATGCAGAAAACAATGGCCAAGCAGAGGCCATAAACAAATCCATCAAAGAAAATCTCCAAAAGAAATTGGAAAGCAAGAAAAGTCAATGGCCAGAGCAACTCGAGAACATCTTATGTGCATACAGAACAACAGCTCGAGCCAGTACCAACAAGTCTCTTTTCACACTTTGCTTCGAAACAGAAGCAGTCATACCATTTGAGCTTACAATCACAACCACACGATCTGACAATGTCGAATCAGGAGAAAATGACAACATCTTAGCCAAAGAAGTCGACCTCCTAGAAGAACGAAGGGAAACAGCTGCAATATCCCTAGCTCGGTATCACCAAACAATCCAACGATCTTACAACAAGAAGGTCATCCCAAGATCTTTCCAAGCTGGTGACCTAGTTCTCAAAATAACCTTAGCACCAGCCAAGCTTGACCTTACTTGGGAAAGACCATGCATAGTTTACAAAGTCGTTGGAAATGGAGCTTACTGGATCAAAACTCAGATCGGTGATATGCTTCCCCGACCTTGGAATACAGCTCTACTCAAGCATTTTTACCAATAATATATCTCCAGTTGTATCAATCCATTGAATGAAATTTCATCAACATTTCGCGTATAAATGTTATCCTTGCATTGCATAAGTACCATGCATCTTGCACTCGCTAGCCGAACTGAGACATCAAAATGTCAGGTCATACACCAATGCCACGGTTAAGCACGACTCAACTACAACTACCACGCAGTGGTCAATTATCAATCAAATCTAATCCCCGGTCCCCCAAAAGGACCATAAATCAACTTAACACCAATGCCAGAGTTAAGCTTGATTCAACTGTAGTTGCCATGCAAAAAGGCCAGTTATCAGTCAAATACAATCCCAAGGACCCCCAAAAGGACCCCAAGTCAACTTAAGGCCTTTGAAATGGTTAATTTTGGCTCAACTATAATTGCCACTCAACAGCTAATTATCTATCAAAAATTAATAAGGAGTTTCCCCAAAAGGAACGACTTAATCAATACACATACCTAAGGACACGTCGAAACCTAGGTGCCAATTACGTGCATCTATCAGGTCGTATACAAACACTCATGACCTACAAGCATAAGACGATCTAGCAAGGCATCATACGACCTATAACCATCTACTACTATGTAGCACAGGTCGTCAAATAACAAATCACAAAGCAGGAGAAGCAATCACATGCAATCACATTCATACAACATTCACACACAATCTCAATTCAAGACAAGTAAGTAATTTAAATATTTTTACTTAATACAAATTCGGTTAGATACTAGAGGCCCCCAGGTTACCCTGGGAAAATGACCTCAACATCCCTATAAAAAATATGAGTTATTAGTATCAGAAGGAAATATAGTTCAAAAATTCATCCATCATCAATCGAAATCACAAGAAGACACAATTAGGCGACACAGGGAAGATTCTCCACATTCAAAGGGTCCAGTGGGTAGCCCTCTTCACCAACAGGGCCACTAGCTAGATCATCACTCGCATTCAACACATCTGTGGCAGTATCTTCAATGGGCTGAGCAGCCGTAGTAGCACTCAGGTCAGATGGTAGATCAGGTCGTCTACTAGCATCTACAATAGCACTTTCCACAGGTGATGTTGCAACCCCACTTTCAACCGACCTCTTGAGGGGTATGTACTTACGTTGTAGCTCCATGTAATCATCCACTAGAATGTAGACATCCCCACCCTCTACCAAATCGACTAGGTCATTATATTCAATCTAAGCTCGCTCAGCAACGGCCTGCAGGATATCGCTAAGCTTCTTCCTTTATTGTGCTTGCATGGGTGGAATAGCTTCAGGATTATTGGTGTCCATAACACCTCTATCATTGCGTGCAACCATTGTATCAATCTTGTCTAGTATTCTTGCTATGCGAAGATGATGAAAACTATCCTACTATGCTTGAATGCAATTAAACTAATATGCAACTATTCTAAATTATACTAATATGCAAAACTACTTTCCTTCAATTGGGTTGGGCTTTGCAGCTAGTATCTCGCCCGTTGTCTAAAGTTGTCTTTTCTAGGGTTATAGTGAATCACTTGGATTGCTTAAGTACCACGGCCCACAGACGATAGTCCGTTTGTCAAGATTCAGACAAGAAACACTAGAGTTTGATGTTTCGCTGTGTTGGCTTACAACTTCAATTGTTGAAAAGGCCCTAAATGCAATTATACTAGAAATCAATAAAACTAAACTATGATGCAACTATACTAAGAAAGCAATAAAACTAAACTACGATGCAACTATACTAAGAAAGCAATAAAAAGAATGAAGATTCGACTAACCTGGATGGTAAATCTTGTCTTCGAGATGTCCTTCAAGCTTCTCTCTTTCTCAAAAGGATGGATGATGCGGCTAAAATTACCTCAAGATCCAAAATTCTAATCTTGAAAGAAAACGTTAAACATAAACAACTTAAAATGGCAGCGGCGCCATTTGACCTCGCCTCTTTTTGTGTGTATATGAGATGTGGATGATGTAGATAGATGATAGTCGTTAAACAAAATAGAAGCATATCAAAACCTAATTATCCCTTAATAAGTAAAGGATGAGTAGGGTATCGTTCCACTTTTAAATGTATGTTATGTGAAGAACAGGACTGGAAAGGGGGTTTGGGGGATTAAAAACTATTATTATAGATATTGTAGATTCTAATGCTAAACTAAACTAAACTAACTAAACTATTGAGAATTTATAGGAGACGAATTCAAAAGATTAGAATCCACCAATACTTTTGATTCAATGACCTTTTTCTTCATGGTTGTTCTCACAAATACACTACAATTAGGCAATCGAGTGAGTGCCGATGCCCTCTTGGACGAAACATCGTTAACGAATAACTCTACTTAAGGTTGTTCCTATGTTCATGTTACTAGTATCTTTTTTCCTTTTATGTGAGCTTGGGCAGCTATTCAATGAATCACCATCTAAGATAAACACAAGGAATACTTCCCTTACTCTAAAACACTACACAACTAGAAGAAAAGTAGAGAATAATAGTATAATATTCAATTACAATAAATAAACCCCTATTCTAGCATTATATTCAATTGCAGTAAATAAAAACATGTCACTAGAAAATATTCAATTGCAATAAATAAAACCCTAAACTAGCATGATATTCGATTGCAATAAATAAAAACCTTAATCTATACTTCCATCCCTTGGTCTGGGCAATGGAACTAATAACTAAAAACATAAAGAACTAACCTGATTGAAGAACACCATGAACCAGAAGAATCATTAAACCTTATGCACTGGCTTCATCTCCTCCCTTGAAGGATAAGATTAGCCTTCTATAAAGAAGGAAGAACATGAAGAACAAGAAGAAGAAGAGTCAAAGAACATAAGACTAGAAAGACTAATTTATTAAGACTCGGCTAGTTAAAACTGAATATTTTATTATTAATCTCTCTCTGCCTCAAGTTCTGGAGACAAGAGTATAAGTGAATTGGCTAATTACATGAGGCACTTAGGTCCTCTATTTATAGGGGTTACAATGAGTTCTAGAAGCATTCCAAACCGCCGTTTGTTTCCTAATACAAATCAACTTCTTTCAGAGTCCAACTTCGTCTCCAAAACTGAGAAAGAAGTGGCTATAGTGTCGTTTAATGCGTCTGGATACACGATCTATGCGTCTCAGACGCGAGCAATACATCTGGATGCACGATCCATGTGTCCCAGATGTGGAAGTCTATTTTTCCTCTTTTGCTTTATCTTTCTATCCTCTTTTGTGGGCTTCGGTCCAAGCAACGAATCCTTTGGCCTTGGGCTTCCAAATAGGCTTTAAAATAGGTCCAAGTCGCATCTTTAATAGCTTCAATTCCTTGGCCTTCTCCATGATTGTCCACGGGCTTCCTATGTGATCCTTAATGCTCCGAATTTCTCTGTTTTACCCCTTTTTCTCTAATATTCCACCAAACTCTCTTTTCACCTGTAGAATCATAAAACATGACTTACAAACACTATTAGTCCACTAAGATGGCTAAACAAGTGGCATAATCGAGGGTTAAATTGCACTTTTTGAGAACTTATCAATCTCATGTAGTCCTATTTGCTTTTATAAATAATAAGGGAGTAAGTTATAACACTCACGCCCTGGTCTAATAGCGTAGTCGTCGTATGGGTATCCCCCAAGGTGCATTGTACAGTGGGCCGACCAGGGTCCTTGTACTTAATGATTCCATTATGTTCAGATATAGTTGGGAACTATTCAGTTAAAAAGGCGTCTTTTGGTATATTGGTCTTCCGCCTAGTAGTGCATAACTCTTTTAGAAATTTAGCATGTTGTGGTAACTTTTTAATAGCGTCAATAAAAGGTAGGTTAATCGTTAGATTTTAAAAAACTTTCCTAATCTCATCAAAGTTAGTATCCTAGTGTAACATGGCTAGTGATAAGAGCCCAAAACTGTAGTTTTAACCCTTTAACAATATTACTTGTAGACCAATTATATGATTAATAAGTAAGAGTTAGTACTATTATCTTGTTCTTGTGTATTTCAGACATTGGAGTCAAATATGTGAAGAAATGTGTCCCTTTTGTGAGATAAAGGAGCAAAAGTTGGTTGCTAAGAAGTTCTATGATTAAAGGCCAAGATTCAAGGAGAAAATGCCTTTTTAAAGCCCGGTCAAAGCTAAAAAGTCAAAGTCAACGCGGGCAGAAATAGCGCACAAAAGTCAATAGAGCTTCCACAAACCATATCTTTGGACTCAGACCTCGGCCTTAGACCTACTATATGTCAAAACGACCGGCTCAGAATGAGCGTTCTAACGGTCTAAGCCTTAACCCAATCAAAGGAGCAAAAGTGGACAAAAAGGCTGTTAAAGTCATTTCTAGTTGAAAATCCCTTTGTGGACTGAAGTAATGAGGTTTTTGGCTCGATTTTCCGGCCCAAAACATGGCTCCAAGCCCATGCACGAAATTGTTAGACCTAACCTCTCCTATATAAAGAGTACTAAGGCTTAACTCTTAAGCTACTTAGTTTTTATTCCATTAATTAGTTAGTTATTTATAAACTTAGTTTTGAATTAATTTGAATACAATTTGAATTCTTAGACTTTTTCAATTAGTTTAATAAAACAATTATTTTTCTTTCGATAATATTTTGTTCTTATTGTTCTTATTTTATAAATAATAGTTTGATGACTCAAGGCTAAGCCTCCATTAGAGGCGTTTAAGGAAGCATTGATAAAGACTTGATTGTGTTAGTGTAGATATAGTTGTGATAATCTATTCCACTCTAGAAAGTAATTAGTTCACTATGAGAATGGGTTTAATTGCTTCACATGCTAATTATTAGTTGGTAGAGATTACCATGAATAATTAGGGATTAGAAATACCCAATCTTTATGAGAAAACGTAAAGATTAGGATTACAACAAATTCTATGCTAGTTTATTAAGTCGAATCAAGGTGGAATCAAATTCCCCTAATTCCTTCTTATATTGTCATCTTAGTATTAAATTGCCATAATATGATTTATAACATCTTGATTAGTTAATTCACCATCTTAGTTAAATTTCAAATCTATTACTCTCATCGATTTTGTTAGAATTAATGAACTAGGAAATATTACGTTTAAACGAACTAGGAGTGGAACGAATTCTCTACTCCAAATATTGCATTGATAACGAGAGTAGAACTTTGATACATAGAGTAAATTTGAATGTTTTACTTATTCTTGAGTTTAATTAGTTAAGTCTAGGTGAACTATCGTTTTTACTCATTATCAGCTAGTCTCTGGGGAAACGGTGGGTTCTCTCTATATTTAGCATATGGATTAATAAGTTTTAACCCTGGCCGATTTCCTCTTGGGTTGAGGTTTAACTGGAACCTCTACAGGAGTAAGATCATCAGTTACTACTTTGGTATCTAGTAAAATATCAGGTGTAGGGACCACTGGTGGGGTAATTGATAGGGTTATATACTAAAAGCATTACTTTTGTAATAACTCTAATTCTTTATATTTTGAATGAGAATCATATGGGCAAATGATATGCATATTATATATGTTATTAGTTATATGCATATGTCTAATATTTTATGTTGTAGATGATATGGTGTGTGGTGACACATAGAAGATCATATCATCAGTACCTTATAAAGTATAAGTAAACGTTCACAACCTAAATGGATTTGGACAAACCATTGGTACGGTTGTAGTATAATCTGGTATTAGTCTATCTTGACTATAGGATTACACTAATATACTTTGTGTGTATTGAACAGGACCAAGTGAGGTTGTTTCTCTTTATACTGACTATATAAGAGAACAAACACCTCTGTTATTATAGATGCTTGTTATCTTAATCCGGATATAATAACGGGCACTTATGTAGATTGTACATTGCTTTAAATCATCAATGAGTGAGATTCATTTGTGAATCAACAAACTCGATGGACTGGGTAATGACATTGTATGTAAGGTGTGTTGTTGATTATAGAAGGAATCCGTGTCCCGCAAAAAGTCGGGCTGATGATGTCCCCTTGAGGAGCTCATAAGGATTTTCATGTAAACCCTGCAGGTGGATTTGATCTAACATGACAATGAGGTTGAGTGGTACTACTCAAAGACATAAGAAGTTGATTAATGTAGTTGTCAGTAACTTAACTTAATCAACGGGCATTCGATATCTTAAACACGGGGAGATCAACGAGCATATAATATGGAGCCCATAAACATTGACACGTAATTTGGGATTAGGGTGGTAGTGCAACAATGGCTATTAGTGGAATAAGCCATTTGTTGACAGACTTGGGCTGTGTGTTCTGGGCGAACATGAGAAGCCCAAGCCCGTCAGGAGGCCCAACCCTAATTTCTCCTCATGGTCCCTGTTGTAGCTTATAAAAACAAACTCTTCTCTCCTGGCCGAATTCACTATTTTTGGTTGAAAAGAGAGGCAAGAAAATTAGATCTTAATTCGTTTCTAGCTTTGTGAGTGAGATAGGCCAAGAAAGAAAGAAGGGGGTTGGTAGATCGTTGCCCACACAACGTCTAATCTATTTATAGGAATACAACAGAAGATCAAGAGGTTGTTGATTTCATAGCTAATGGATTCTCAGAGTTATCTTAGCTGATCTAAAAGGTATGTTTTCTATCCAAAATCGTGAGAACCCATTAGTTCCGCTGCGCATGGTTTTCACGGTTTGTAGAAATTTACATTCTGAAATAACGGTTCCTATAGTAACAACAAGCATAGTTACAGCGTTATCGACCACTCTGCAAGAATGGAGAGTGGTGATGGCATTTAGCTCACCTACATTGATATTTTCATTACTAGGGTTACCGGTTACTTCAAAGGCTGCGTTTGGCATTTTAGGATTAGGTACGGCTTGACCTGGAAACACACCTTTTGGTAGGGCTTTCTCTTGGGCTAATTGTTGGGTTAAATGATTAATGGATTGTAAAACCTGTTCGTTAGATTGAGTCATGGATTTGAAAAGTTGTTGGCTAACCTATATGGAGGTGTCTAGACGATCCAGTTGTGAAGGTGTAGTGGTCACAGGTGGTGTGACTGGAACTATCTCACGTTGATTATTAACGGGTGGGTTGCGATAGTTATTAGTAACCGGAACGATACCTTTATTAGCATTATAATTATTATAATTACCTTGTCGTTGTCCTTGTCTCGGTGGAGCTTGATTATAATTTGGCGCTTGCCTAATATTTTGATTATTAAACCCTGGAGGTGTAATGTGATGATTATTTTTCTAGCCAAAGTTGGGATGTTGTCTCTAAGGCGCGTTAGGTTCACTATTAATGGAATAAACATTGTCCGGTTGAGCAGATGGTTATTCAAAGACTAGAGGACAATAGAGCCGGGATGCTCAAAGGTCAGAAGAAATTGCATGGAAGAGTGTTGACGTTCATGATAGGAGTAGGTTGTTGTTGGACAGAAATGGCTTCTACATTTTTAGTGAGAGATTCGATTAAAGTTTTAAGTTCAGGATCAGATTTAACCTAAAACATACTGGCAGCCTTAAATGTGGAAGAAGAATTACTGGAGCGGGGATGTCATTACCCCAGTTATTTTGACGTTTAGATTGATCTTCTAAAAACTTATAAGCCTCAGAGGCACCTTTACTAAGGAAACTACCCCAGGTCATTATGTCAAGAACCTCTTTATGGTGATGTAAAAGCACTTTGAAAAAGGCACGAACAAGCGTGTCTTTCGCAAGGTTATGATGTGGACACTCAATGAGAAGATCAGTGAATCGATTCCAGGCCTCTGAAAAGGATTCATGAGGATTCTGACCGAAGAAATTAATCTTTTAAAGCATTTAATCTGTCTTTAACGGTGGGTAAAACTGTTCCATGAATAATTGAACAAGTTTGGCCCATGAGTCCACAGAATTAGGTGCTTAGGCAGTTAACCAAGATGCCGCCTTATCGGCGAGTGTGAAAGGAAACACCCTCAATTTAATTTGCTCCGAACCAACAGTAAGATGATGAAATGTGGTAAGAACTTTTTCTATCCTACGCATATGCTGATAAGGCTTCTCATGGTCTAACCCATGAAAAATTGGTAACAAATTAAATATATTAGGGGGGATTCGAAAATCCCCCATTGGGTATGCAAGAACGATGCACGACTTAGGGCTATCGTTAAGGGCTTTATAAAAATCAGAGAGAGGAGTCTCTGTATCGTCAGCCATTTGTGCAGGTGTGGTATAGGCGTGTGCGTTGACATTTTCGATAAATAACCGAAGATGGTTTACTAGTACCAGACCTTAGTCTTATACAAGGCTAAGGCCAATATAAAACAAACTATGAACAAACAGTCAAACAACCCTGATATCCTAGAAAAAATCCTCTAACAACAAAGAGAGCTATAGGAGCGAAGAAGGAGTACCTGAATGCCTTCTTGCTACGCGTTTGAATAGGGTCTTCTATACGCGATCACAATGTATTCACGAAGTTAGAAACACTGAATAAGTTAAACGAAATGAGTTGGAAATTAACCTATGAAAATCAGCAAGTTCTGAAGTGGGCGCGGGTGCACTTGGAACTAGGCGTAGAAAGGTGCGTACGCGCTCTTGCCTGAACCAACGTCCAGTGTTTTTAGGGCGCGTGCGCTCTCGAGATAGCCTACGATGGGCGTGGGCGCGCTCCATGTAGATTTCTGAAAAAATAATTTCTGAGCCAAACAAACACAGTCAAAACCAAACAAGGGTGGGTGGGTTTTAATGTGAATTTGATTGGGCAAAAAATCTAAAGGAAATGAATTTAAACAGAACTAAGATGGCAGTGACGCCATTTGATAAATGTATAAACTTATGTTTACTCCTACTTAACTAATTAAACTTAAACAGAAGTAAACGCTATAGTAATTGCTTCTAGATTATCAAAGTTATCTACTCTCTTGAATCATGCAATAAATGGAGTAGAGAATTCGTTCCACTCCTAGTCCTTTAAATGTAAGTTTGCACTAGTTTAATCGCTACTAACAAAACAGTTGAGAGTAATGAATTGAATTATGCTATGATAGCAATTAAACTTAACTAAGATTGTTTAACTTATACTATGATAATAGAATATTGAAATGTGAATATGGAGAAGGGATTAGGGAGATTTGAATCCACTTGATGTATTCCTAATATGCTAGTGTCGATTATTCCAGTTCTAATCAATTAAGATTAAGTGTTGATCCCAAATTACTCATTCTCCCAACTAATAATTAGCATGTGATGAAGTCCAACCCATTTTCATGGAGAATCAACTATTCTTCTAGAGTGAAACTCTTAACAAACAATAATTCTAACTAACATATCAAGTCTTCATCAAGCTTCATCAAACCCCTCTAATGGAGATTTAGCTTGATGTTATTAGACTATCATAAATAGATATATAAAAAGAAGACATAATGAAGAATCAATAAAGAATGTTTTTTTAATCTAATGAATACTGAAGAACAATAATTAACTAATGTTTAAACTAATAACTAAGTCTAAAATCTAATTATCTATCTCTAATTAATTATATCTATCTAAGTCTAAGTATCTTTAGAGTTATGCCTTAGTCCTCTTTATAAAAGAGAGGCTAGGTCTACATTTTCGTGCATGGGCTTTGGAGCCATGTTTTGGGCTTTTGAATCAAGCCCAAAACCTAATTACATAGGTCCAAAAAGGGTTTCTCTTCTAAAAATTACTATAACAGCCTTTTCATCTACTTTTGCTCCTCTGATTAGGTCAAGACCTAGTCCGTTAGAAATCTCATTCCGAGCCGGTCGTTTTAACATATAATAGGCCCAATTCCGAGGTCTGAGTCCAAAGATGCGGCCTACGGAAGTTCTACTGACTTTTCTGCTCTATTTAAGCCCGCATTGATTTTGACTTTTCAGTTTTGACCGGGTTTTAAAAAGGTTTTTTCTCCTTAAATCTTGGCCTTTAATCATAGAACTTCTTAGCAACCAACCTTTGCTCCTTTATCTCGCAAAAGTGACATGTTTCTTCACATATTTGACTCCAATGCCTGAAATACATAAACGTACGTAAATAGTACTAACTCATATTTATTATACACATAATTGGTCTAAATGTAATGATATTAAAGGGTTAAAACTACAGTTTTTGGCTCTTATCATGTAGGATCAGAGCACTACAAGAAATTTACCACCTCTCCCACAAAGCTGAGGTGATCACGTTTACCAACTATCAATCCATGACCTCCATATCATTCACCAAGGAAGATCTTGAGAAGGTGTGCATACCCCACAATGACGCCCTGGTAGTGCACGTCAAGATCAATGGATGGACAGTCAAACGGGTCCTAATCGATCTAGGTAGCTCCTACGACATCCTCTTCTACCAAACATACAAAGATATGCACCTACCAGACTCGGTGATGATAGAATCAAATACACCACTCTATGGGTTTAACGGTGACCGCACAGATGCCATTGGAGACGTCATCCTACCAGTCTCCATTGGAGAAAAAGAGGAATGGTCAAGACCTCAACACGCTTCAATGTAATTGACATCAAGTCATCCTACACTGCCATCTTAGGACGTAGGTGGATTCACAAGATCCAAGCAGTTCCATTAACCATACACCAAGCCCTGCGGTTCCCCAGATCCCAAGGCATCATGGAGCTCAGAAGCAACCAACTAGAAGCTCATTGATGCAATCAAGTCAGCACAACAACCATGGTCAAAGCTCAGGTTGTCCAAACAAAAGAAATCCCAAAGCCGCAATATCTTCAAGCTTCCAGCCCTCCAACACCAGCAGCAGACAAGCTCAAGGGGAAATAAGCACAAATTAAACCTGGAGAAAAAGTCAATTTGGGCATAAAAGATTACCCAAAGTTTGTTTATGTAGGGGCTGATTTAGACACCAAGCTCAAGGAGCAACTTGTCCAATTTCTATCTCTCAATAAAGATGTTTTTGCTTGGTCGTATATCAATATGCCAGGAATGGACCCTTAGGTCGCTTTCCACAAATTAAATGTAGATCCAACTGTAAAGCCTACCAAACAACGACCTAGGAAACTTGCACTCAAATTTTAGAAAGCCATCAATGAAGAGATAGAAAAGCTAAAAAATGTTGGATTCATCAGAGAAGTCGAGTACCCGACCTGGTTGGCTAACATCATAGCCGTTCCTAAGAAAAACAGCCAGGTACGACTCTGCATAGACTTCACCAACGTCAACAAGTATTGCCCAAAGGAGAGGTTCCCCCTACCAAGGATTGACATATTAGTAGATCAAACATGCGGACATGAACTTTTATCGTTTATGGACGCATATAGTGGGTACAATCAGATAGCACTTGCAGAGGAGGACCATGAAAAGACATCCTTCATAATTGAACAAGGAACGTTCTGCTACAACGTTCTGCCATTCAGTTTGAAGAATGCCAGTGCGACCTACCAAAGGCTTGTCACAAAGATGTTCAAAGACTTGCTGGGCGACACTATGAAAGTCTACATAGACGACATGGTAGTCAAAAGCTAAAATGTTAGGGATCACATTTCTCACTTGCAAGAAGTCGTTGAAAGATTGCGCCAAAACAAGATGAAACTCAATCCAGCAAAATGCATATTTGGAGTAGCCTTAGGGAAATTCTTAGGATATCTCGTTTCACAAAGACGCATTGAAGCAAACCCAAAGCAAATACGAGCTCTCCTTGAGATGCCAGAACCAACTACCAAGCAACAAATTCACAAGCTATCTGGCATGGTTTCAGCCCTCAACAGGTTCATCTCATGTGCATCCGACAAATGCAGACCGTTCCTGCAAATATTCAAGAAGGGCGCAACATTCACATGGACAGACGAATGTCACAAAGCTTTCAACGACCTGAAGGCTTACCTATCAACCCCGCCAGTCCTGTCCAAACCAAATGAAGGAGAAACACTGGGGCTTTACCTAGCCACTACTGACTTTGCCATCAACTCAGTCCTCTTTCACGAAAGTGAAAGAATCGAAAAGCCAGTCTATTTCACCAGCAAGACATTGGCAGATGTAGAAAAACATTACTCTGTAATAGAGAAAACAATGATGTCTTTGTTGTACTCTGCTCGGAAGTTCCGACCTTACTTTCAGGCTCACAACATCAAGGTCATAGCAGATGTACCCATCAAGTAGGTCCTGAGTTCTAACAACAAAATAGCCCGCATGGCCAAATGGGTTGAAGAACTTGAAGAGCATCACATCGAGTTCGTTCCCAGAACGTCTCACAAAGGCCTGCTGACTTTCCCGTCGAAGATGTCAACTGGGGACCTAAGCCCATCACTTCACTCCATCAGCCAACCACCCCAGACATAGGGCACCTCTACGTAGATGGAGTGTGCAACAACAGCAGTAGTGGACTGGGGGCTGTGTTAACTTCACCAGAAGGAACACAGCTACAAAAGTCAATCAAGATCACTTTCGCAACATCCAACAAGAAAGCAGAATATGAAGCATTAATCACACGCCTCCGCATGGCACAACAACTACAAGTCCCAAAACTCAAAGCTTACAGTGACTCATAACTAATTGTCAAGCAAATCACCAAAGAGTATGTAACAAATGGAGCAAACCTAGCCAAATATGCTTAGGTCATCAATGACATCACCAACTCGTTCAAAACATTCTCTTTGGAACACATTCCCCGAGAAGATAACAGACATGCCAACAGCCTGGCTTTCCTAGCCTCAAAAATCCAAGAGGCATGTCCCTGCACAGTCTATATCGACATCCTAGAGAGGCCTGCCTACCAACAAGAAAGTGGCATATGCCTCACAGACTTTCAGCCCTCATCCAATGAAGAAATCACTCAATCTTGGATAGGCCCATTTCTGAAATATATCTTACATGACAAACTCCCAGCAGAGGCAAAGAATGCTAGTGCAATACAATTACGAGCTCCCAGATATACCATGATCAACAGACGATTGTTCTGTAAATCCGTAGGAGGACCCCACCTAAGGTTCATAACTCCACACGAAGGCTAACTCATCTTTGACGAAATTCACAAAGGCGAATGTGGCAACCATGCAGGAGCAACATCTCTGGCTCACAAATCAATCACCCAAGGGTATTATTAGCCAGGCAAGCACATCGAGGCAAAGACGTATGTTCTCAAATGCCACTAATGTCAAATATTTGGCCACAACCATCTCAGTCCAGCATGAGAGTTGATCAACATAGCCAGTCCATGGCCTTTTCATATGTGGGGGCAAGACATCATGGGACCATTCATCCCACAAAAGAAAACAGGACTCAAATACATCCTAGCAGCCATAGATTACTTCACCAAATGGATGGAAGCAATCCCACTTGTTGAAGTCAAGGAAGTTCACATCATCAACTTCATATGGACCAATATCATCACAAGATTTGGTCTACCACACCCTCGTCATGGATAATGGAACCCAATTTGCTGGCATACAAGTCAAGACATTCTTGCAAAAATGGCGCATCACTCAAGCATTTTCTACACCTATCTATGCACAAAGCAATGGCCAAGCAGAGGCCACAAACAAATCCATCAAAGAAAATCTCCAAAAGAAGTTAGAGAGCAAGAAAAGTCAATGGCCAGAACAACTCGAGAACATCTTATGGGCATACAGAACAACAGCCAGAGCCAGTACCAACGAGTCTCTATTTACACTTTGCTTCGAACAGAACCAGTCATACCATCAGAGCTCATAATCACAACCACACGGTCTGACATCTTCGAATTAGGAGAAAATGACAGCATCTTAGCCAAAAAAATTAACCTCCTAGAGGAGCAAAGGGAAACAACTGTAATATCCCTAGCTCGGTACCACCAAACAATCCAATGATCTTACAACAAGAAGGTCGTCCCAAGGTCCTTCCAAGCTGGAGACCTAGTCTTCAAAAAGACCTTAGCACCGGCCAAGCTTAACCCAACTTGGGAAGGCCCATGCATAGTTCACAAAGTTGTTGGAAATGGAGCATACTGGATCAAAACTCAGCTCGGCGATATACTTCCCCGACCTTGGAATAAAGCTCTCCTCAAGCGTTTTTACCAATAATTTGTTTCCAAATGTAACAATCAATATGAATAAAATTTCATCAGCATTTCACATACAAACGTTATCTTTGCATTGCATGAGTACCACGCATCTTGAACTCGCTCTCCGATCTGGGACATCAAAATATCAGGTCGTACACCAATGCCAGATTTAAGCACAACTCTACTATAATTACCATGCAGTGGTTAATTATCAATTAAATCCGACCCACGGTCCCCTAAAAGGCCACAAATCAACTTAACACCAACGCCAGGGTTAAGCATGATTCAACTGTAATTGCCACGCAAAAGCTGATTATCAGTCAAATACAAACCTACAGGACCACCAAAAGAACCCAAAGTCAGCTTAAGGCCTTTGAAAGGATTAAGTTGGCTCAACTATAATTACCACTCATAGGCTAATTATCAGTAAAAAATCAATAAGAAGTTCCTCCAAAAGGAACGACTCAGCCAAAACACACACCTAAGGACACGAGGAAACCCAGGTGACAACTACACGCATCCATCAGGTCGTGAACCAAACAATTATGACCTACAAGCAACAGACGATCTAGCATAGTTCAACAGGTCGCCAAATCCACTACTATGCAGCACAGCTGTTCAAAATAACAAATCACAAAGCAGGAGAAACAATCACCACAAAATTCAAACACAATCTCAATTCCAGACAAGTAAGTAATTTAAATAATTTTTAATTAACACAAATTTGGTTAGAAACTAGAGACCCTTAGGTTATCTTAAGAAAACGACCTCAGCATCACAAGATATGAGTTATCAATTTCAAAAGGAGATTAGTTCAAAAATTTATCCACCATCACTCAAAAATACAAGAAGAGCACAATCACTTAACATAGGGAAGATTCTCCACATGCAAGGTGTCTAGTGGGCAACCCTCTTCACCAATAGGGCCACTAGCTTGATCACTACTGGAATTCAGCACGTCTGTGGCAATATCTTCTGTGGACTAAGCAGTAGGAGTGGCATCCAAGTCGGTTGGTAGATCAAGTCATCTACTAGCATCTACAACAACACTTTCCACAACTACTATTGCAGCCCCACTTTCGACCGACCTCTTGAGGGTTTTGTACTTAAGTTCTAGTTCCATATAATAATCCACTAGAACGTAGACATCCCCACCTTCTACCAAATGGACCAGGTCGTTATCTTCAACTTGAGCTCGTTCAGCAACGTCCTATGCCCGTTTGCTCTCATTAATCTATTGTTGAACCTCCACTCTTTAAGCATCAAGTGATGGTTACAACAAGGCCACCTTCCCAGCCAAATCCCCGATCTGCAGCCTCAGCCCCGACACTTCAGCCCGTTCCACCTCTTGCACAGCTAGCAGCTTGTCATAGGCCTCCTTGGCAGCATCCAACTCCTTGTACAGGTCAGAGATAGTTGCCATCTCCTTCAGCTTCCTATAGATGGCCAGAACCTGACAAGCCAACAAAATAAGTCAAAAACTAAAGCAGCAACTCAAATCACGAAACATAAGTCAGATCGAAAGGACACTTATAAAGCAGATGGAGCGATCCATATCTTTCAGATTCACCTCCAAATCCTTCCCATGCTCCAACTGGTGCCAGTCACCATCCAAGGTAATACTTTCCAGCAACCCTCCAGCAACTAGTGAAGACTTGAAGCTGCAGTCTTTGTTCTTCACTAGCTTTGTCAACCCACTCACTAGGTCATAGTAGCAGACCAGCCTATCAGGACGTCAGACTCAGCAGCCTTGTCACTTGGGGTCGCACTCTCCGACCCATTGCACTTCTGGGCAGCTAGCTAAGTTTCACTAGTATTCTTCTTGCCCCGGGCATCAGCCACCCCTACATCAATAGCCAACTCCTTCAAATTCATCCTCATCAAAGGAGCCCGACCTAAAAAAGTACGACCTTCCACCATACCAGGTCATTCCTCAGACTTAGTTTGGGTCTATTTCACCCCCTCAGGTTTAACCACCTCAGAGCGCCTCTTCAGCTGAAGCCTCTAGAAGGAAGTAGGAGCTTCACCACCTCCCCCAGCACTCCCACGACCAGCCCGGTCACCGTCACCCCCCCCCAGTCGTCTAGAAGTAGAATGGCTATCAGCAACTCCTCCAGGCGTTCTCACTCTGGAAACAAGTTGCTTCTTTTGGCTCTCCCTCTCCATCTCAGTATTTGAGCTAGAATCAGAGATGTCAAACACAAGCTTACGAGCCCTTTTCTTTTGCTCCACCTTTTTCCGGTTGATTTTCTCTCCTCCACACTTCTTAAAGTAATGCACAACCTCCCCCAAGATAGCTTGTTTCTCCTCCCAACTCAAACAAGCAAACTTTTCTATAACGCCGATGCTTGTGCGCCCACAAATAGCAACCTCTACAAAAACAAAACAAAGCTATCAGAACGTTCAAAGTATCAAATAGAATACATACAATACGATCTATAAAGTAACGACTTACCATCCCACTTTATATTACGGTTATCCAACTCCCAACCAGAGGGGCTATAATTACCCACAACCAACAATGGCCTACGCCCCCATTCCTCCTTACTCACCCCACAATCACAGCAGATTCCCTTTCATGACCTACAAACTAAAGTTCATTACAGATGACCTCTTCACAGAAAAATGCTCTAGCACATCTGATAAACAGATGTTGTAACCCCTCTCATTCAACAAATCCAACACATGGTTCCTCCAACTATTCCCTACAAACTGACAAAGGGCTTTTCCACAAAAGTTTAAAACTTCCACAGTAAGCCGTGAGAACGGCAGCCTCATCCCATCCTTCGGTTGACCATAACAAACCACAACACCCCCATCCTGAGGAATGTAATCCAAGCCAAACACATTCCTCCCTCTACCCAGGTCGTATACAATCAGGTCGGAGTCCACCCAACCAAACTCCTCCCTCAAAGCAGCTGTACAATCCACCGACCTAGGTATCACCTCCTCAACTATCATCTCCAATGAGGAAGACGATGAAGCCTCATCTCCACTACGAACCCTAACACCATTATCTCCATCACTTACCGTTCTCTCTCTCCACTGATCAATCCCTACTTCCCCACTCAAGCTATCACTAGTAATCGACATCACAATAACAAAAGAATGAACCAAAAGATCAAAAAATTTAAGTTCAAGAAGACGCACCTGATAAGAAAGGTTGGAAAAGTTTTCTTTTTTTCGCTCAGCTTTTTCCTTTGTTGATAGAGTGAGGAAATAAGAAATTGTCACACGCCAAAACCCCTCAGCAGCCCAAACCTCGAGAAAAGACAAAACATTTCATCTTCCCACAAAAGCCATCATAACTCGCCTAAAAACGCCTCAATTTAGGCCCATGGATCAAATCCAACTGTTCCCGCACATTTTCCAAAACTGTTCAAATGAACCAGCTGTCGGACACATGTTAAAAATCTTTGTTTTATCTTTTCTTTCCACACCACAGCTGTTCAAAGAATAAATAAAACAAAGGGGGTTGTGTAAGTACCCTCCGTTCTACATTCATATCACTGCAACACATGTGTCCACAACCCAGATCGTATCTCCACTAGCTCGTACCACACCACCAGGATGTAACAACAACCCAGACTCAGATCATCCCAAGTATCATGCACAGCCATATATGGAAGCAAATGATCTATCACGATCCTGAAGCTCAGTCAACGCACCAATCAAGGAGTCATTTACTTTGTAACATCAGAAGTAATGGTGAATCATCAAGATAGCACAAAATGTGGATCTACACTTGATAACGGCCTAGAGCAAATAAGGAAGGTCAGCTCAAACATCTATAAGTAAAGAGAGATGAACTACGTAAGGCTTTATTCAAGTTTACCTAAGAAACTTGATACATAGATAACTCTGATCCCAAGAAAGAGTACAGTCATTCCCTACCAACCATAACCTCATGTCGTAGACTCCATAATATACTAACATCTACATAGTATGTGAAAGCCTGGAATATTTGCAAATAGTATGCAAAATCTGTCACTAGATAGTGTTGGACGCTCAACATTGTTTCAAATTCAACAAAGTGAGAAAGATTAAAGAGCCCTTATACTTCACAGTTTCTAATTCATATATTTAGAAACACGCTATGGCGGTTATCTCCAATTTTTTTGTAATTATGCCTTCCTGATTATTTTTGTATTGTAGTTAGCGAGGTGTTTTGGTGTTTTTTGGAGACTCTATAGACCCTCTCCAATTTTTTCCTAATTGTACCTTCTTGATTATTTGTACTATAGCTAGCAAGCTAAGGTGTTTTTCCTAATTGTACCATCCTTATTATTTTTGTTTTGTGCTGGTTAGAAGTGTTTTTTTCCTTAATTTGTATCTTTCCTATTTTCTCTCCTATTTTACAGTAATTAGCCTTGAGGCTCTATAAACACTTCCTCAATTAAGGAGGGTATAGCTATAATATATATAAAGAAGGAACGGTGTGGGCCCCTTAAAAACAACCCTAACATTTAGATCTAAGTTATGACATGGCGGATCTAAAGGCTTACGGGGTTTTATCAGCTCCCAAATGTGTGATTTATTACCTTTGCATTACTGCATTACAACCTTTCTTTCGCTTAATGAAAAGACAACTCATAGCTTTTATTGCCTTTTTCAGGTTACAGAGAAATTCAGACAACTTATCATAAAAGCTGCGTCTTAGCACCAAAAGAAGCCTTAATTACACTTGTCATGAAGACTAGAAGTTGCTATGAAAAAGTGTTGAAAAAGTTAAAGTTAAAGTCAAAGGTCAAAGGTCAATGACTCATAACCAAGGAACTGAAAGTCAAGTCCTCAACTCAGAAGACTAGAGATAGATGTCCTTAACACAAAACCTATCTTGATCAAGAAGAAATCAAAAAGCAAAAACATAAAACAAGTGGTGAGGTGTCTCAAATGTAATGGAGAAGGGTAAATCAGTCATTGGCATAAACTAGGGGTATAAGAACTAAAAGTTAGGGAGAGAGAATACACCTAGACTTAATCTAATGTCATGTAGGATTTAATTTCTAGTATTTTTTTCATTTAAGTCATTTACTTTATTGTTTTTCATTTTCAATCTTGTTATTTGCTTTTGTTATTCAATCAATCAATCATCTTTCTTTGTTGTTCTTCTTTAACTCAATCATTTCATTTCATGTCTTTCAAGTTTATGTTCTTTCAATCATCAAACAACTTAATCTTTCAATGTTCTTCATTAACTAGCTAACCAATACAAGTCCTAACTAAAGATCCTACCTTTCCTTCTTCTAAAACTCCCAACCATTCAAACTCTAAACAATATATGGTGAACCTCACTTCCACTCTTTTGAAGACCACGACCAATACAACAACTTTAAATGGCACCACCGTCATGGATTGAAGGAGCAAGAATACTTGGTTGAGCATTTAAGGAAGGAAACGTCACTCTCACCTTTTCACTTCTAATTTTTCTAATTTTCATTGATTTATTTCATTGTTTTTCATTACTGACTTACTTTTTTGCAAATCCAGGTTCGAGATCAACATGCTGGAGAGGAGCTGAAGCTGTAGCTGAAAGTCGTTAAACTTCTCCAAAACTCGATGGGCAACCGCACCCTTGCCGACAGGCGACCGCCCAGTCACCTCCACACACCACTATTTGATTTTTTTCACAGTTCACTTGTTTTCCAAGTTTTGTGTTTAATCTCCCTCTACCTTCAACTAGCTACATAAAAACCACCTTTACACAGACAAAGTGATAAAAACCCCTTATTTTTTAAAATGCAAAACCACAATCGAAAATTGATCAAAATACCCCTTCGCCTCCAAAAGATCCACGTTCTCTCCTTTTACATCCTCTTTCTGTCGAAAAAAAAAAAAAAAAAAAAACTACCCAAAAAACACAAAGATTAAATTTCTATCTTCCAAAAAATTTGGAATGGAAAAAAAGAAGAATAAATGATTGGAACACTAAAAAGAAAAAATAAATATGATTGTAGATTTGTAGATCCAACACTTGTTACTCAAAAGAAACAAGATCCAACACTCGTTTGTGGCGCAATGGGAGAACGTATATCACACAAGATATGTCAAGCAATGATATCGTTGAATCAAAATTCTTTAGAACACAAACATCTCTGATATAAAATAAATATGTAAAAATTAAATTTTCATTGAAAATCAGTATGTAAAAATAAATTTGCAGAGAAAAATTGCTATGTAAAAATAAATTTGCATACTGAAATTTCCAAGTAAAAACAAATTTACATAGTTACAGACTCACACCCGCACATAAAAATCATTATGTAAAAATAAATTTGCATACTAAAACGATTATGTAAAACCATATTTATATAGTCAGTCACGGGATCTGCTGAGAAAAATCAATATGTAAAAATAAATTTACATACTTAAATTTCTATGCGAAAACAAATTTACATATGCACGGGAACCCAATTTAATTAAATTAGGAAGAAGAAAGAAAAATCAATAAAACAAAAACAAAGATTCACAACACTCAATCGAAATGAGAAAGAGAGTGATTCTTCATAGTAGAATCGTGTTTCTTCATCATGAAACCATGTTTCTTCATTGTTAAACTTGATTTCTTCATTGTTGAAAAATGTTTCTTTTTCATCAAACCTAATTTCTTCGTCACCGAAACTTGTTCTTCTAATTTCAATATTGAATTGTGCATTATCAAAGTTGAATTAGTGTTCTTTTTCCTTTAAATGATTGAAGGAGATGGAAATTGATTGAAGGAGAGAAACTAAAGAATGAAAATGGGTTTTTTTTTATGCAAAGGGTAAAAGAGGAATAGAAAGAGATTGAGAGATAAGAAAGAGATCGTGATATTTGTATAATCACAAAAATAGGGAGCTTATATCACAAGGCATCAGAAATAGGGAGGTTTTATGGTACGACGTGAAGGGGAGGGGTTTACATGAACATGGATCTAAACCAGGGGGCTGAGGCCCATTTCTTGGTTGTTTTATGTGCTTGTTTGTACAATGAAGCTTGGATTTTGTAATAAAGTAATATAAATCAGTAGAAACTTGTTTGTAATAGATAGAGATATAAAAAAAAAAAAAAAAAAAAATAGAAAATATGAGTTTTTGATTGATTATGTGGATGAACATGAGTGAACACTTGGTTGAAGTTCTAAACTTACCAAGAGATTAGAGTTTTCATTGCCTTGAAAAGTTCAAGTGTGCGAGGCGAGTCATAAATCATACGCTCGCTCACTTTGAATCAACACTCTAACTAAGTTTAGCTAGAGTTAATCTAGATAATCTATCTAAACTAGTTAATATATTAGATTAATTAGTTTAGTTTTATGTTTTGGGTCCTTGAAGGCAAAGTTGCATAATTATTAAAAAGCCCACAGTCCGGCTTACCTTTTAAGAGGACCTTTTTTGTAATATAAAACAGGGAAAAGCTCGAATGGTTGGGCATGATTCTTAGATCACGCGCCAACCAACGTTGCCTTCTCCTCAAGCAGCGTGTAAGAACAACTTGAGGGGTAAATTCTAAACCTCCACGAAGCTCATGTAAGAGGATACCTTGTGTGTTCAAGTATGCTTACATGATGGTTTGAAATTTAATTTCCACATTGTAATTTACATTCACGCATAAGGCTGAACTCGAGCCACATAACAACCAGTGGGAAGTCATTCCACAATATAGATAAATTGGATGTTGCATGATTCTTGAAGCCCTGAACCAAACAACTAAATTTAAATCAATCAACTAGAGCCCAAAGTAGTCACGCTCCTCCAGAAAAGGACAAAAATATAGGCACGAGAATTTAGAGTAATCAGTTACCAGATTCCGGTGGACCAACTACCTTCCTCACTCCCCTCCCCCAGATTCATCATGAGTAAGATTCTTGGTAGCACACCACTTGGTCAAGTGATAGCCTACTCTTCTAAGATGTGTAGTAGAGCCATCCTAGTCTCAGCCCAATTGTTCCCTTAAACAGGGCATAGTAAATTATAGACCAAGCAAAGTTTTCAAAACTCCATACTTGCGAAAATGAATTTCAATTGCTTGAGCATGCTTTGCATCAGTTTGCGCATGTTAGGATAGTTTTGATGTCTTACTAAAAGTGCATGATACTGCGTTTAGGCACTACAGGTATTAGCAAGAATAAAACTTACTCACGTAGGAAAGCATGTTGTCTTAGACAATCTCCTATCTCTAGTCCTCCATTTACTAAGATGGCCAACGAAGTAGTGCAAGCCGAAGAGCCTCTCTCCAACTTCTACACACCATTGCAAGATGGGCCTCTATCTTGTATACGACTCACACCGCTCACGAGCAATTTTCTCATTCCACCGAACGTGTTCAATTTTCTACCCATATTCTACAGGTTGAGTTATCGTACAAACATCTATGCAAAATACATGAAGCATGCAACACTTTCCACCATTCGGCCGTCATCGACAATTAAGTGAAGTTGCGAGTGTTTCCTTTCACACTAGCTGGTAAGAGTCATTCATGGCTTCTTTCTCAGAAGCCCGATTCTTTCAATACATGGGAAAAGGTTGTGTTCTCTTTCATGAAGAAGTACTTTCCGCTAAAGAAAACAAAAGTGATAAGAAGTAAGATATAGTTCTTCAGACAGAGTCTGGGTGAGACATTTTTTGAAGCATGGGATAGATTCTCTAACCTACTCCATTCATGTCCTCACTATAAACTAGAAAAATCGACTATTATCCAATGTTTCTTCAAAGGTCTTCTCCAAGAACACAAAGTAACCCTCAACATCATGAATAATGGTAATTTTTTGGATAGAGGTGCAACCGAAGTCTTAACCTTTCTTGAAAACCAAGTTGAAAAGAGTACCCATTAGGGCGACATAAACAATTCCAGAACAGCCCAACCCAGTATATCTAAGGCTAGTGGTATTTTTTAGGTGAAATTCGATCCATAAATCAAAACCTTAATCGAAACCCTCACAAAAAAGATAGATGCCCTCACAACCAAACAAAAAGACCAAACCCCTCATCCTGTCATGAACATAAATACCTCACCATGCAATTTTTGTGTAAACTTAAATCATATAGACATCACCTGTTCCTTGATCACAAACTTATCATCACTTCAGCCAGAAGAAGTATGTGTTTTCAATGTGCCAAATGCACCATGGAGACAACATCCAAATTTCGCATGGACTAACATTCCACAAAACCAACCACCTCTAGGATTCAACAAACCACCAAATACATTCAAACAAGGACAAAGACAAGGTACCTATAGCAATCATAACAGAGCATTGGTTCCATTCCATTTTAACTAGAACTAACAAAACCCACCTATCCACAACCAAAGAGACCTAGTTCCCTTTACACCATAAACTAGTGTCCAAACAGATAAGCCCACCGAAATAATGCTATTTGTCATGTAACAACAAACCCAAATCCTAGCATCCATGCAACAACCTTTAAACTTCTTAGCCCAAGACAAAACCCAAAAAGGTGTGTTCCCAGGTCAAGCTATTCCAAACCCTAAACTAACAAACACAGCCTTTGAAGCAACAAGTGACGTGAATGAAGTTGGAGCACAAAAAACTCTTTCATGATCATCCCATCTATGAAAAATCATATTTTCCTCAATGTATTCCTTCTCCATTCCATTCCACCTTTTGCTTTAAGGGAATACATCAAAAAGGTAACCATACCCTCCATTTGGAGTGTGTGGTTGTAAGTGTTGGAGCCTTAGTCTACGTATATCTCGCATATTCTTTGTAAAACACTTTTTACTCATCGTTTAAGTAAGTGTGAACCTGTGGAGCGAGTATACAATTTTTCTTTTCTTTATTTTACATTATTTTTCAAAACAATTTTCTTTCCTTGTTTTCTATTTTACATAAGTTCTTTCCTTCAATCTTCACTATTGACTCTTAAGTAGTTTTTCTTCTATAAAGAAGAGATGTGAAACAAAGCAAAGATGAGATGGTGATTGAGTGGAAATGTCTTACAGTTGCTTTTCATAGTTGTTTTGCATGCTTTGTCTTATATAGGCATGCCAAACCATGGGATGGTTTGCAATTGTAGACATTTTAATTCAAAAATATTTTTTCTTCAATTCTGTTGGCGATTTTTAGTTGTTTTGAGTTTTGTCTTACAATTTAGTTGGAATGGCTTTAACAAGGGCTGACTAGAGAGTAAGAAAGGACAGACTAGATTATCTAGAAATAGAGCTAGTCATCTTCACTAGATTTGCCTACTTGCAAAATAAGAGGTGGAAAATCTAGGGAGGCCAAACCATGGGATGGTTCACAATTCGAGTCAACTAAATTCAAAAATCTTTTCATTCTATTAGGAGGATCACTTTTCATCATTGTAATGATTCTTAGTAGTTTTCAATTTTTTTCTCTGTTATAGTTAAGTAATGTAGAAACAAAACCAAAAAAAAAAAAAAACTCTTTCTCTTTTCCCTTCAAAAATAATTGTTTGTTTTCACCGCTCTTATAACAGATGACTCTCGATGCATCAATAGTTATGTGATTTTCCAAAACCAAAACAGGCAATAGATTTTACACAAACCAACCCCTAGAACAACGTAATCTAGGGGCGGTTTGAGATCAGTTTTGCATACTAAGGGTCTCCTATATCACCGAGCTATTTGCCCAGGTCAAGACATTCCACGTCTTGCGCAATAAATCCCTTAACTCGCGTAGCTGAAGCTCTGTCTGTCTAGATTGGGTTCGCCATAAAGCTGACACAAAAGTTTCCAGAAATTTCTTGTTATGGTTTGTTTTTCATCACAATTTTTTGAGTATGAGTTTCTTAAAATATCTCTCCATAGTATTCAAAACTAGAGAATATAAAAATGAAAATTATACGCCCCAGAGTAACCAAAATGACACCGGATTCACGTATAATTTTATCTTCTTGTCAAAACCTTTATATGGTTAGAGATATCTTTTGTTTAAGAAAAACAAACAAAAAAAATGAGGCGTCTCCAAACGAGAATTAAACAAATAAAGTAACCCAAAGTGATGTTATTCTCTGTTTAATTCTATCTTTTGCCTCCACCTCTCTATTTGTCTCAAGAATCTAACGATAAAAGACTCAATCTTGTACAAAATTTTCAAAAATTCTTCCTTTCTTAAAAATATTTCCCCCTTCTCAATCTCTTTCTTTCTAAAAACTTTCAAAAACTTTCAAAAAATGTCTTCTGTAATGAACAAAAACCTTCCACCTAGCAAGACTAGATGGATAAGTTTCAATGATCGTGTGCAAGTACTTCCTAGAGAACTGAAGCTGAATATATGGACACATATAACAAAAATCATTCCTAGTTTAGGTAAGAGTTCATACGCACGTAAGAGAGGAGCTATGAGAGAAGGTTAGTGCTCGAACTATCAAACACCAACTTGTCCCGGTCTTTAACCTCATAGTCAAAATTTAATTTTCAAGGTTTTCATGTGCCAGCCACCTGCTCATCGAGCACAGCTGAGGAGAGTAATCCAACCATTTGGTTGGGATTTACTAAAGTTTTCAAAAAACTTCTAAGTCTTGGGAATCTGACTTAATGATAAGAGCCCAAAACTGTAGTTTTAACCCTGTAACAGACATACTTTTAGACCAATTATGTGAGTAATAATTAAGAGTTAACACTGATTACGTGTTTTAATGCATTTCAGGCTTCAAATTCCATTATTTGCAGATATGTGCCACTTTAGCGAGATAAAGAAGCAAAGGTCGGTTGCTAAGGAGTTCTGTGATTAAAGGCCAAGATTCAAGAAGATAAAGCCTTTCTAAAGCCCGGTCAAAAGCTGAAAAGTCAACGGCGTAAAACAAAGACACAAGTCGGTGAAGAACTTCGAAGGCGTATCTTTGGACTCAGACCTCGGAATGGGGCCTACCTTATGTCAAAACGATCGGCTCGGAAAGAGATTTCCAATGGTCTAAGCCTTGACCCAATAAGAGGAGCAAAAGTGGATGAAAAGTCTGTTGAAGCCAACTGCAGCTGAAGAGGCCTTTTTGGACTGAAAGAATTGGGTTTTGGGCCTGATTCACTGGCCCAAAACATGGCTCCAAGCCCATGCACGATTTTTGGATCTGAAAGTATAAAAACCAAAGCTTAGCTCTTTGTTAATGGTAGATAAGGGTAGAGAATTAGGTTAGAAAAAAAAACTAGCTTATAATAGAAAGTAGCCATTAGAATAGCTTCTAGATCTAGATTTAATTCTTTATGTTAAGTTTAGTTTCAAATCCAATTCTTGTTTTAGATTAAACTCTAGAATCATTATTCTTAATTAGATTGATTAATAAAATAGCTAGTTTGTTAATTTTGATTCTTGTCATTTACATTTGTGTTAGATCTGATTTCATTTATTACTTGTTATTCAATTCTTAGTTATTAATTAGATTTTAATTATTGTTTAATTTAGATTAGTAAATTTCAATTCTTTATCTTATGTTTAGTTTTAATTTAATCGGAAATGATTGCGTAATGATTCTCAGCTAAACCTCCATTGTTGAGAAGCCTTGATGAAAGCTTGATTCCGATTATCGTAGAGTCGTCGCAATTTCCTTTCCACTCTAGAAGCGATTAGTTCACCATGAGAATGGGTTTAATCGTTCACATGCTAGTTATGAATTGGTAGGAATGCCATGTGTAATTAGGGATTAGGAATAACCATATTGTTCTGCTGGGCGATTCAATTCGGATTTCTGACGATTAAATGCGTTAGTAGGATTAAGTCGAGTTAAGGTGGAATCAATCCCCCTTTAACTCCTTATCATAGAATCAACGTAGCATTCTCATAGTTGTTCTAATAGTCGACTAGTTGCATCTTGTGGGTAGTTGCATCGTAGTCTAGTTGCCACTTCGCAAATCTCTCATTAGACTTTAGAGTTAAGAGTACTTATACGTAGAGAACATTAACATGCGCAAGGACTAGGAGTGGAACGAACTTTCTACTCCACTATATCTCATAGGATTGAGAGTATAATCTTTGATAAACATATAGGCTCATAAGATAGTTTTAGTTTACTTACGTTTTGAGTTTATCGTTTATTTCGTAGGTAAACTATTCAATTTTATGTTTTATCAAATGGCGCCGCTGCCATCTTAGTTTCACATTCGCATTGTTTTCGTAGTGTAAGTACTTTTCTTAAAGTCCCATTTCACCCACCCACCCTTGTTTGATTCATACTGTGGTTTTCCGTTTCACCGTTGAAAAATTCGCGACAAAATTACACCGAAGCGATCAGCGCTATATAAGGAGCACCTGCGCTCTATTGCGGAACACCGACCCATACTGCTAAGTTTGGAACACGGCGCCAACCAGCCCTTTGCTAATTTTTCCGGAATTCTACAGTTTTGACTCGAACTTTGATTTTTCAAGTTTTTCAGTGTTCTAACTTGTTATATACACTGAACACGCGTAAACAAGACGCTATTCATAAGCGAAGCAAGGACGCAATCAGGTATTCCTTTCTTCCACACCTCGCATCTCTTGTTAGAGGTTTATACTAGTATATCAGAATTGTTTGGAGTGTTGACGTCTTTAGCTAAGTTTGGTTTTAGCCTTGTATGAGATTAAGGTCTGGCGAACAAAACACCGAACGTAATTACCCAACAACGTCAACAAACAAGTCTATCTAGTATACCACCCACTACACCTCTAGCTACTATTTCACACACATCACCTAACACAATGCCCGACGTAGAAGAGACTCCTCTCTCTGACTTCTACAAAGCCTTGAGCGATAGCCCCAAATCTTGCATCGTTCTAGCGGACCGGTGGGGATTTCGAATCCCCAAATATTTTAATTTGTTACCCATTTTTCATGGATTAAACCATGAAAAACCTTATCAACACATCGTAGGATTGAACAAGTCCTAACAACATTCCACCATCCCTACGGTTGGTGCGGAACAAATTAAACTAAGGGTATTCCCTTTCACCTTAGCCCGATAAAGGCGGTCTTGGTTAAGCTGCCCAAAGCCCAATTCTGTGGACTCGTGGGCTAAACTTGTTCATTTGTTTATGGAACTTTTTACCCACCCCTAAAGACGGATGAGATGCTTTCCAAGATCCATTTCTTTTCGACAAAATCCTCATGAAACATTTTTGAGAGGCTTGGAATCGTTTCACCCGATCTCCTTATAGAGTGTCCACATCATAACTTAGCTTAAAGACACGTTAGTTCGTGCCTTTTTCAAAGGACTTCTACACCACCATAAAGAAGTCCTAGACATAATGAATGGGGGTAGTTTCTTAAGCAAAGGAGCCCTGAGGCTTATAAAATTTTAAAGGATCAAACTAAAGCGAAATAACAACTGGGGGTAGTGATGATATCCACCGCTCCGCTAGTTCATCAAAAATCTGATTAAGGCGCCGGTATGTTTGAAATTAAACATGATCCCAAGCTTAAAACTCTAATCGAATCACTCACTAAAAGGTAGAGGCCATTTTCTGTTCAACAAAAGCCTATCCCCGTCATGAATGTAAATTCAAATCCATGTAGTTTCATTTGGAGCCACGAGCATCCCGACTCCCACGTCCTATAGCCTATGAACGGGCTTGTTCCATTAATAGTGAACCTAGCGCCCGTGGAGACAAAATCCTAACCGGTTGGAGAAATAACCAACATGTCACACCTCCAGGGTACAATAATCAATATGTTAGGCCAACACAAAGTTTTAACCAAGCTCCACCACGACAAGGACAGAGTCAGGGTAATTTTAATAATTATAACAACCAAGTGCAACCTCGACAAGGTCAAGCACAAGGTCAAGGTAGTTATAATAATTATAATGCTAATAGAGGTATCGTTTCGGTAAATAATAACTATCAAAATCCACCCATAAATAATTCACGTGAAATAGTTCCAGTCACACCACCCGTGACTACTACACCCACACAACCGGATCGTCTTGACACCTTCATACAAGTAAGCCAAAACTTTTTCAAACCATGGCTCAATCTAACCAACAGCGGCTTCTACAATCCGTTAATAATTTAACCCAACAGTTGGCTCAAGATAAAACCCAACCCAAAGGTGTGTTTCGTGTCACGCGAAATACTAATCCTAAAACAACAAATACAGCCTTTGAGGTAACCGATAATACTAATAATGAATATGAAAATGTAGGTGAGCTAAAGGCCATCACCACTCTCGCAGAGTGGTTAATAACAAAGTAACTATGCCTATAGTTACCCCACCAGTAGCCCCTACACCTGCTATTTTACTAGATACCGAAATAGAAATTGAAGAGCCTACCACTGTAGAGGTACCAATTACAACACAACCTAAGAAACAGAAAGCCACGGTTAAACATCCAGGTGATACTATTGCTAAATATAGACAGAAACCACCGTTTCCACAAAAATTAGCCGTGTTAACTAGGGATACAAATTATGAAGAGATTAGGGATGTTTTCAAGAATCTAACTATAAATCTCCCCTTCCTCGAAGCTATTAAAAAGCTACCACATCATGCTAAGTTTCTTAAGGAGTTGTGTACTACTAGGCGTAGGACCAATATACCAAAAGACGCCTTTTTAACAGAACAATTCCCAACTTTATCTTAACATAATGGAATTGTTAAGTACAAGGACCCGGTCGTAGATCAGCATAATGCACCTTAGGAGATTCTTATCTGACGATCGCGTTATTAGACTTGGGGGCTAGTGTTAACTTACTCCCATTTTATTTGTATAGACAAATAGGTCTAGACGAGATGCAACCCACTAAAATGACGTTGCAATTAGCTGATCGATCTATTAAGTATCCTAAGGGTGTGGTCGAAAATATTCTGGTAAAAGTTCAGGATTTTTACTATCCGGCTGATTTTGTCATCCTCGATACAGAAGTCGTTAACGACTCTGTCCCGATCATCTTAGGGCATCCTTTCCTAGCAACTGCCAATGCGCTCATTAATTGCCGCGATGGTTCAATGTCTATGTCTTTTGGCCATCTTGCTGTTGAAGTCAATGTTTTTAAAACAAAGACACAGTTACCCGATTCATCTATGGATGGAGAGGTTAGCATGATCGAGAGCTTTGCTCGAGATTATTTTAACAACACATTCCCTGATAATCATATGCCCAAATTTCTTTCCTTTGGAAGTTCAGACTCCAACATTTCCATCCCTACACTAGTCGATACACATATTACGGAAGAGGATGAGATAGATGACTTTCTCAAAAATGTAGAGGACTATCATAGTAACGAGGATATGACCAATCTAGATGAGCAATTCGATGAGTTTCTTAGAGCAGGTGATGATTCACCCTATCAAGAACAACTTTGCACAACATCCACCTCGACTTCCCTCCTTTCACCCTTTCAAAGGAATCTCGAGTTTGCACTCGATCCTTTTGTTTTTTCTGTGCTTCATAAGTTTTTAAATCCACCTAGTAAACAAATACTTCAGAAGACAAAAGCGTTTGACACCTTCATTTTCAGACTTGAAATAGTCCCTACACACACCATGAATGAGTTTTGTGCTAAAACCACATCCTCATTGTTTACATGTTGTCCTTCTACAACTTATCCATATCTACCATATTCTCCACAACCATTCACTTTTCCACACTTATTTACTAGAACACCCACTCGTTCAAAAATGAAAAAGAAGGTGCATGCTAGGTTACGTAATAGGGTTATCCGACTTCGTTTTCATTTCACTAGGTTGCGTCATAGGAAATCTTGGTGCTTGATTGTGTTTGGATATGTTTTCTATGATATTTATTTATGGAATGATCCACAACTATTTCGGTTGTTGATATATGATAAACTGCATGTTCATACATATGTTTAGATAAAGTCTCGAGTATCTGACTATAAACGACTCAATTTTTGTGTTGGTGCATTTCCTTTAATTTTCATATATTGGTGAGTGCACCATTAAGGTAACCGGGCCCTCCCTACGGAGTGTGTGGCTGTAAGTACCGGATCCTAAGTCCACGTTTGACATAATTCACGTTTTCCACTCTTGCATGTTTTCTCGGATTTTTGAGTCACGTTTCTCTATGGGGTGAATTATGTCTTTCTTGTTTATTGTTTTTCTTTTTAAAAGTATATATATATATATATATATATATATATATATATATAGTAATCTAGGAAGTCTCGGGAATCGACTTTAAAAGACCATCTGCTAAAAACAAATTTTCTAAGCCGTTGTAAAAAAAATTTGTTTGGGGTGGGGTGTTAAATGTTTCGATCCTAGAATGTTTATGTCCCATTACAGTTGCTTAGGCCGTTTAATTGTATTACGATCCGGGTTGACATAATCTTGAATTTAGAGATCAGTCGTTCGCATAACGTACGTCAGGCACGCACTTCGAGGCATTTTCCACTATCTTATATGTCATAACAGTCGGAATAGAGTGTTTTATGGATCATTGGATTGGAAATTCTCTCCTGATCATTTCCATATCTCATTCGTAAAAATCGGACCGGTAACGAAGCGGCAATTTTGATTTGAAGTTTCGCGAAAAAATCGAAAAATTCACAAATTTCGATTTGGGCTTAGGCCCAACCCGCGCCCACCGACAGCGCACCCGCGCCCTTACCTTCACCATCAGTTCATCGTTTTTTTTCCATAGACCGCCATTAACAAAGCTTCAAACCCGACCAAAAAAAAATAAATTAAAAACAAAACCTAATTAACCCACGCCCACGCCCACAATCCAAGACCCAACCCAAATCTACTCCAACCGTGCCGCCCCACAACCTCCACCAATTTACATCAACAAAAACCACGGAAAATCAAAATTAAAAAAAAAAAATCGGTGCTGCCGCGCCACCACACCACCACCACCATCGTTCTTTTTAGTGAGGTGTCCCTCATTGCTTCCCCCTACCTTCTACAAACCTCAAACCGTATTCAAACTTCCAATGGCTCAACAACGCTGAATTTTACCAGAACAAGCTTTTACTGGAGACCACTTCACGCCGTTTTACGGTGACGAAATGATCAGTAGAGAACTGGAATAGCTTGTGGTACTCGACTGAAGCCTATTACCACGAAGACTTAGTTCGACGGTTCTACAATACGAGGGAGTTGGAGGGGACTAGGATTTTTGTTATGGTGGCGAAGAGGAGGAAGGAAGTGACTACTGGGTTGTTGGCTGAGATTCTAGGCATTCGCCTAGAATCCATCCGATGTCACGCGTTACAGGAGTCCAAATATAATGGGGTAGAACCATTGATGAGCGTGGCGATTACGAAGGAACTACAATGTGAGATCGCATTGTGTTCGCCGATCATCCTCGTAACCAACCAACCGGTGGCGCAACTCGGTGGATTGGTCGAACGTCCTGGGGAAGGAGAAGGTCGGCGACATCGGCCTGAATCGCCTCCACATCTTATGGATACTCCAGGAGCAAGCACGAAGTTACGTATCTTGGAGTTTTGCTTAGCATGATTAGGGGAGTAGGGAAGTCTGTTGCACCTCTCCCTCGTGTTGATAACCAAGATCATCTTTGAAGTTGAGGCGGACTCAAAGGCGTCGATAGGTCTTACATCACCCTACACCGAAACTCTCGCATCTATAAGGAGTGTGTCCAACGAGTTTGGAGGTTGGCTGAGGATAGAGAAGAAGACGAGGAGGATGGGGAAATCAGAATGCCTCGGAGGATGAGGAGGACTTGACTTGTTTTGATCACGGGGATACGGAGAGGTGTTGGTCGGATGATGCGTAACGCATGGCCGTAATTCATCATGGCATGCGTTCGCTCAACACTATCTGCGAAGACCTCCGGACTCGACAGGCAACTATCCATCATAACTTCAAGATCCGTACCCAGAGAGAGGATGAGAGGTGGGAACAGATGAGGGCCGAGCTAGAAGCTCAGCGCCAGTTCCGGACCGACATGCTTGCACGATTCCCACCTCACGGGGATTCTCCTTCTGAAGACACACCATCGAGGCACGAGCGTCGTCGCCGAAGGACGAATGGTGCTGGCCCATTGGGAGCTCAGGAGCCATCTCCGGACCGTGTGCCCTCCGCTACCAGTACCGGAGTGGTTAGGGATAGTATCGTTTGATGTTTCTATTTTTATTTGTAGTTTCATTATTGTCATTTATTTTCATGTAAGTTTTAATTTCCGTAATTTGAATTTTGTAGTGAAATGTACTTCGAATGAAAATTTTAATATAACGCGGTTATTTTCATTATGCGTGGTTGTTTAATATTGATCCCACCTTCCCAAATTGTTTGGGGGTGGTTTTATCTATTCTAGCATGATTTTTATATGACCCTCGTCTTAGAATTTATTGCGGAGTCAAGGTGAAAATATGGCCGTTTAGGCATATCTATGAATAAGTATCATTGTAGGATGAAATCTCGATTAAATAGGTAGATTCTATCATAAATTCAACCTAAAAGATACTAGGTTTGTTTTAGAATCAAGAAAATGAGTTGTTTCCGTTTTCGGGTTTGGAAATTTTGGTATTTCCGGAAACTGCCGTAAAAACCTTTTGGCAACTTCCCGATCCATTTTAGCAACTTAAAACCTATATAAACTTCATACATTCTACACTCACAACTAACACTACACCTAACCTCCATCACTCACCTTTCACTCCCACGATTCCCACGTTTCGTCTCATTTTCGAAGTTTCAAGAACTCCGAAGCACTTTTCAGTTTCTAGAGGAGCTTTTTTCGCTTCTACAATTTTTTTCAGATTTTTGTCGAGGGACTTTTCAAGAAGGTGAGCGACCAGCTCAAACACTGGAATTCCAAATCTTGAGCGCTCGCTTCTAAGAGAGCGCGCTTTTCGCGCCTTGACTTTCGTGGACCAGAAAAATTCCAGTTTTCTGCGGGTAGTTTCTGGATCATTCGCAGCTATTCCAGAGCGTAATTTTGAGATGACATCTCCAACATTGATACCGGAACAGTCTTTCGAAGATTTGTTCCAAAGCACTACTTATGGTGCTTGGTTTCGCGAAGCGATCACATACGTTGGCTGGGAGCCACTTATGGTAAGACCTGATGCACTTTATTCTCCAACACTAGCATCTTATTTTTACGATAACTGCATTTTCTTTAAAAGACCAGATGGAGAACAAGTGTTCTCCATCAACATTGATAATGAACCAATGGAAATTACCAGGTTCTTGCTAGCATTTGTTCTTGGACTTGCTATGCCCACTGAAATACAAGACCCATGGTGTTATTGGGTAGATAATATGTATGTCTACACTTATGAGTTTTTTCATGAGTCGTATGGGGCGGGCATTTTCCGTATCGAGGACCAAGGGGAATATAACGTCGCCTTTGGTAGCCTGTCCATGAACATAGGAACTATTATGTTTTGGATCATGCTAAACATTTTAGGGGAATGGCATTTTTCTTCTGTGAATGATTCCACTTGCAGCGTTTTCCTTGCTTTAGCCACGGGACGTATGTGTCATGACCTTCCCCGAACCTTGATGTCTAGTTTAGCTCGATCCCATAGCATGAGGCATAAGTACCTTCTTATGCCTGTTCTGATTTCCCGTATTATGCTATGTTTCTTTCCTATTTTTTGTACACGTTTCACGAATTGGATTACGGTCGACACTGTACGACCCACCAATAGTATTATTCGATCCTTCCGTGCAATGACTTGGAAAGGGTGGAGGATACAACCTCATCAGGTTGCACCCTACACCCCGTCAGACCAAGTAGCACTTAATAGGTTAGCAATAATAGATGATAAATGGCGGGAAGCCTGGCAAATTATCATGGCATGGCAGGACGCGAAGAAACCTCACTTCTTTATAGAAGAAGAGGATGAGGAAGATGATGAGTAATGCGGGAGATAAGGTCATTTTCATTCTAGTTAGTGTCTACTTATGTCCCAAGCAATTTTATTCTTGTTAACCCCATAATGGGTAGAACTCTTATAGAGTTGAGTCAGTTTTTATTTCCTATATTAGTACGTTCTAACTTTGTTTTGCAGATGTTCCTGAATTTTACGCGCTTCAATGGTAATTTTCCTACCCTATTTATTTATATGCTTTGAGGACAAAGCATGCTTCTTGTTTGGGGGCATAGAAACACGTGTAATTAAGGCATCTGTTAGGATATAGATATGTATGATAGGCATTTGTTTTCTAGTTAAAATTTCAAAAATTCAAAAATATAAATAAATAAGTTATGCTATAAACTTAGGAATAGTGGTATTGTTTCCTTTCTCTATGCTCTTAATAATCTAGAAGTCTCACGTAGCTTTTGCATTAGAATAATTGTTAGAAACTTAGGTTAATATGTAGGTAATAATCTTTGCATCTATCTATAAATATATTACATGGGTATCTATGATTGTTAGCAGTAAGTTTATGAAATCTAGGCTAGAGTACTTATTCTACAAATCCTGTGAGAATATAGCCTAAAGCCTTATAT